>NW_024870758.1:12292500-14720000 GCF_019054845.1 Dipodomys spectabilis
GGAGGAGGGAGAAGAGAAGGAGGAAAACAATTTAGATACTCCTTAGAAGTTCCATATGGTTCAAATTTAAATAGAATAGAAAACAGGATAGTTTAAACTCCATTTCATCAACTGAATAAGTATTGGAGCAAACACAATTCTGCCATATACTATTACTACAGCATAAGTGTTATAGAATAAAAGGGAAGATGTGGAGAATGAAATGTAAACTTGTGACTATCTCAAAACTTCTACTTGAAAAAGTGCCTCAAATATGCTTCAATAAATGGGATTCAAGTGAATTCAACTTCCACCTTTCTCTGGTAGGAATTAAGATATAGGCTATTATGTTATTGAATTTGAATTTTTTCTGCTCATGTCATACATTTGGGTAAAATAGGGACAATTAAATGCCTCATGATTTTTTTTAACTTTCTTTTATTCTATTTTATTGTTAAGATGTTGTGCAGAGGGGTTACAGTTGCATGAGTAAGGCAATGAGTACATTACTTGTCCATCATTGTTACTCCTTCCCTTCCTTGTTGTTGTCCCACTATCCCTCTCTCCCCCAGGTCCCACACTCCTATCCCCGCCCTTCGCCTGAAGTTGTAAATTTCATTTCCAGTATACTGTCCTGTGGGTATCCTTGTTGCAATGGGTCATCCTGTGTTCATGTTTCCTCGTTTTGTTATTCCCCTTCCCCTCCCCAGATTAGGCATATGTATAAACAAGATTCAGGGTATCAAAATCGAGTACAGTGACAACAGGGCATTTTTTTTAATGTTGACTGCTATGGTT
This sequence comes from Dipodomys spectabilis, assembly GCF_019054845.1. Classification (NCBI taxonomy): domain Eukaryota; kingdom Metazoa; phylum Chordata; class Mammalia; order Rodentia; family Heteromyidae; genus Dipodomys; species Dipodomys spectabilis. The sequence goes on from NW_024870758.1 coordinate 12,293,278, forward strand.
GAGAAATTCCATTTAGTTATAGGTGGTGGAAAATATTTCCTTTTCCCCAAAAAAAGGAAGGCCCAAGAAATTTTAAATTTCTGATTAAATTAAACTACTACTGAAAATGTTGGCACTGCTAACACTATGAGATTAGGTATAGTTATGAGCCCTTCTATTTTGGGGGGATATTTGTGGTTGTTTATTTTTAGTCTTAATTAAGAGATTTATTTTTAATATACAAGGTTGAATCCCTACAGGTATATGGGTATGCTCATGAGAGGGAAGGTAAAGATGTGGAAGTTTGTGTAAGCACATGCCAAATTTATCCATTCCTGGCATTGTGCTAAGAAAATCTCCATATAGCCATAGTTCAATATTTATTTGCAATTAAGCAGATTGACGACTATGGAAAGAACACATTTGGAATTTCAAGCCATATTCTTTATTTCAAATTCATTTCACATTTAGCATCGATGGGCCCACTTTATCTCAAAACTTATTTAACATTGTAGCCCCATCTATATTTACTTTTACAATGAACTTGTCAGCTCTAAACTTTTTATGCCATCCTTTCGTGCTTGAGTTCATTTTAGGTACATATATCCTAATTTTCAACATCAGGATTCAAAGATACAGAGAAATTTTGCAATCTTCAATTGCTATCCTTCAAAAATGTGGGCAGAATAAGAACATTTGCATAATTATACTGAATCTATTCTCAAACTTTAAAGCCTCTCATTTTGTCTTGATTATTCAAGTGCCTTTCTTACATGTGACATTGCTTCTCTGCAGGAAAAGAACTAAAAAGAGTTGGTTACTATTCTGACCACTATTTTGAATCCTCTAGTTTCACATTATCTTCTTGGACCTCCCAGATAACACTAATACTCCATATTTTTAAAGAAACACCACTAGTCCACGTGTTAGAATTTTAGCAAATATACATTAAAGTGTATACTCATACTTTATTAAAATATTTAACAAGTGATTCATTTTATAATGAGCTAGAAAAAATCAAACTATTCTAAGCTCAGCTTTTCCCACTCCTCTTTTTCCTAACTTGTGAATAAGATAAACATCTTTTCTACTGTAGAAACTGACAGATTCAGATGTCTCTGAAATATTTTGAACTGCTCATAAAAAGATGTTATGTTTCCAGTGAGTATTGGATTTCTACTTAGTCTTTTTTAAATATGGATCCATGGTTATATATAATAGTAAGTATTTCATATATAGTCAGAATATGTGATTCAATTTCATCCTAAAAATGTCATCAGGTGGATCATATGTTTGGTATTTTATGGGTGTGGGGATTTTTACTTTACTATATACCAAATGTTTTAATAAAATGTAAAATTGTTTGTGCTGACTTCATTTAAAATAACTAAGAAAATATAAAAAGGAGCTGTGCAGCTTGCCTCACTAAGTGTAGCATTTAACTTTAATTCATCTTATGTCACGTGAAATATTTGATCTAGGATAAATGGTTTGTCTGGTCCTCTAGGGACTGTCCCAGAGTTGAGATATAAAGAAAAACTTCAGGAATATTCCAATTTATCTAACTGCATGATTTTCTTTCACAATATAAACAAAGTTTTAGTCACATTATATCTTGATTGAAATATTAAGAAAATAAAATAGGGTTTCTAACTTGTCATAATTTAAAACAATATGTTATATCGGTGTGTGATTTAATGAAACACCTAGTAGGGTAATATTTAATTTGTATAGTTGTCTTTAAGAAAAAGAGAACAAATAGTTGAAGCAAGCAGTAAATGAAATACCATATTTAAATTCAGTATTTGCAATCTTTATTTATAATTCCCTTTCCCTTGGCAATGTGGCCTCAATGACAGTTCTGTTGACAGCCCAGTTTCATTCTGAAATTAATTAATTTAGTTTGTTCCCTACAGTTCTATTAGATTGTTGCAGGAACATTCTAAATAACAAAGCCTACATAAATAGAAGAGAAATCATCAAAATCATTGGAATTTTAGAATATCAGAATTTCGATATGTATGAAAAAGCAGATCTTAAAAATTATTGAACTGCTATTTTTTAAGTCAGATAGCTTATTCTAATAAAAAATTAAATTATAACATGCAACCTGAAGAGGGAAGGTAACACACAACACCAATATAGTTTCAAAACAGAACTAGAAAACTGTGAATAAAAGAAATACTAGTGAAATCTAGCACATATAACTTCTAAATTGTGATTTTCCATTATTAATTTAATTGGTTGTTTATATCCGATGCATATGCAGGGTTTCTGAAAGTGTTCTGACCCCTGTGGGGTCTCAAAATATTAAAAACATCTTGTAGAAAATTAAAAAGCAGATGAGACACTTCAAGACTTAAGATAGTTTTAAATGACCAATTTTAAAGAGACTTCAGCACAATCACACTCTGCTTACTGTTAATAAAAAGAGGGGGAAAGTAAAAGAAGGAATTAATGTACTTGCTTTTATTTAATTTCATTTTTTTGGTGTGTAAGTGATGCTCATCTTGCAAATGGCTGGTCTGCAAAATGTCTAGGGACAGTAAACAGAACATATTTTAAATGACTTATATCACATACATTTAACAGTTAACTGATTTGCAATGTTATTGATAATGTGACATAAATAAAAAAAACAGCATATTCTGTATGAATTCATACTTCCCTATCCCTAAATGATGTGCTAATACTGCATTTGCAGATTTTAGGGTTCTAATTTAATAACTGCAGGTGGCATGATAGTTCCAAAGTACTGAAAGCAGCAGCCTCACTTGAACTCCTGAAGCATCAGATATTTTATGCAAACAACAATGAGAGTAACACCTGTTTCACTTTTACTTGACACATCACTTAAAATGCATGGGGGAAAACAACCTGGTTTGCTTTCTAAATGAGTCACTAAATTTCATTGGAAAGGTATCCATGTGTCTTAAAGGTGTCAGAGAATTTAAAATATGGGAATCGTCATTTACTACACTCTTTCTGACACTTAACCTCTTTGTACAAAAGCAAATCAAAAACGAAAAGAAAAACGAAAAACTCTACAGTAAGAAAAAGAAACACTGATAGTACTGAAAGGTTCACAACTTTCTGACTTATAAAGATCAGAAAAACTTTCTTTTCAATGTATGATAAGAAGTAAGTCTGCTGAAGATGATCTATTTTGATCATTACTATAAACATCACTTGAATATTTAAAAGAAAAATTTCAATATTGAATGGGCTTCAAAGAAGAGACATAGAAGTGTAATCCTTTTATATAAGGACTTTTTAAAAAGATATGAAATTTTATAGAACAAAATTTAGATAAAAAATTACTTTTTACCTGATGCACAAAATTGTAATCTCTCTGTACATGACATCTATAATAATAATGTAAATTAATTTAAAATATTTCATAAAATATTTTGTTAAAATCTGGGCATATTAACAGACTTTTAATAATTCTGCTTTAAAAAGAATACAAATTTAAAAATATCTGTTATAAATAAGCATTGAAGCCAAGGATACACCACTGCAAATATGACACTAGGAGACTTGATTATGAGATCTCAAAATATATTTCCTTTCTGGGCACTGGTGGCTCACACCTATAATTCTAGTTACTCAGGATGCTGAGATTTGAGGAACACAGTTCAAGGCTAGCCCCGGCAGAAAAGTCTGTGAGGCATTTATCTCTAATCATCAATTAAATGAATAAGAATACATAAATATATACACAAGTCATAAATAACTGGAAGTGAAGCTATGGCTAAAATTGTAGAGCACTAGAAATGAGTGCAATAGCTCAGGGCAGTGTCCAGGAGCTGAGTTCAAGCAACAGGAACACCACATTAGAGAGCTGCTTCAAAAAGTTTTGATTGCTGGAGAGTTATTTATGGTAGCCTTATTCACAAACTGATTTCTATTTTACTCTCACACAAATTGTCCCTGGCAGATACATCAGAAGCTCCAAGACTTTATTCCTTTCTACCAATCAGGGTATTATTTGAGGTACATTCACCAGTTCTTTCCTGAAACCTTGCATGTTTTATTTATATTTATTTTTTATTGTTATTACAAAAGAGGTGTGCAGAGTGGTTACAATTACTTAAGTCAGATAGTGAGTACATTTGTTTTTTTTTGGACAATGTTACTCCTTGCCTTCTCTCCTCTAGTTTTTCCCTCCCATCCCCATTCACAAGTTGTAGTGTTCATTTTTAACATCGTAACTAATGAGTACCACTACTACATTTGTTTACTCTTTGTCCCTCCACTTCTGCGTATTTCCTTGCATTTTTTGTTGCACTCACAGGAATACACATAATTTAAAATTATTTCTCTTGTTAATCTCTTATGGTGATTTAAGTGATAGCCCAGTCAAAAATATTTAAGATGGTAAAAGAAAGACTTTTCTTCTACAGTGAATTTTCTCTTAAATTTTATCATCTAGATATAGAATTCAATTAAATAAAACATTTATGGGAGTTACACTTAACACATTTTATTTTTTTATTTTTTCATACTTGGGTTTTTATTTTGATACACACTTTAAAAACTAAGTTGATGATATTTTTAATTATTTTAATTTAAAAGAGAATATATTTTAGATCTTCCAAAAGAAAATCAGTATATGTTTTAAAGCAAATTTTGACCAAAAATAAATTGTCTTCTATGATAAAGCCTGTTTTCTAATAAAATGAATCACTAATTTAAAAAGTCTATAGGAGTATCATAGTTTGTTTGGGCTGAGCATAACAGAGTTATTGTGGAGAGACAAAATGTTGTGTGTATAGCTACAATTATCTCTTACTATAATAGCTATTTAGTTAAACATTTGTACCTTTGCTAATATTCTTATATTTAGTCACATTTTTCAAATGTTTTAGAAAATTTAGTAGACCCCTAAACTCCAACATTAAGTTAATAATGACTTTAACAGGCTGGGCTTACCAAAAAGGAAGGGACTTGATGGACATGGAAGTTCTCAATGGTGACTCCAGAAGGGCTAAAATTCAAACCTGAAATATTTCAATTCTAAGGACATTAGTGTCATCTACAATTTTAATTTATCATTTTTTTTATCAATCATCTCTGGAGACACATAATATACATATGGTTTCTATTTTCTATAAAGAATATCTGGGGGTGAGTTAGGAGTGATGGGTGACAATGTTATCAGACACTTTACTGTTTTGTAGAATGGGAACTTCCTTGTACAACCACTCAAAGATAATAAAAATTTTAAAAAAGAATATCTGGGCATTGGAGGCATGGCTCACTTGGTAGAGCATTAACCAAGTGCAAATGGGTTACAGTCCTTGACTTGGACCAAAAATAAAAAATAAAATAAAAAGAGAGTTTTGGGAAGAAGATGGTGAAGCTTTAGTGAAGAAACAAGTTTCAGTAAACCAAAGAAAAATCCAAGGCTAAAGAGTCACACCAAGTGTGCCATCATAGTATAGACCGTTTGGCCAGAGAGGAAAAATTCATTCAGCTTGCTTAAGAAGGCAGATTTGAGCACTTGCTGGTGACTACAGTGGTGACATAATACAGACAGAGCCTGAGACAAAGATGCCAGATTTGGAGTGAAAACAGCTTCTACTCAGCACCATTACAATCGACAAAGAGCAGAGACCTTTATCCTGCTGGCCACAGAGGATGCAGACCATAGACATCCCAAGAACTAAGGGAAAGAGGTAAGTACCCGACAAGACATTCCCATTACTTCTCACAGAACAGCTTCTGCAATGTAGCCACTCCCTCACCACCAGATAAGAATGTCATCTTTGCTACTGGCTAAGACTGGGCCAGAGCAGCTAGCACATAACTCGTCTTAGAAGCAGGCACTGATGAGACATTTTTGAACAGGGCAAAGAACCTGACTAGGGGGCTGAGCTGTACCCAGGGGGAAGTTGCCCTTTGCAGGCCTGGAAGTTCTGCCCAGGGCAGGTCAACTTTCTTCACCAGGTAAACAGAGCTTCATTCTGCATTCTTAGTTGGTTAAGAAACCAACTAAGCCACAGGAAAACCAAACAAAAGCAAAACCAAAACACAAGCAAATCAGAGACTCCACCAAGAGACTGGATAATGACACAGGGGAGGCACAAGATCCCCCATTAAATCAAGAATTCTTTTTTCTACTTTTTAAAATTTTTTCTATTTTTTTTCTATTTTTCCTCCTTTTTCCTTTTTAGTCTTTTTCACTCTACATAATTGCTGTTTTACTTATCCCCAGATACAAACCCATCTTTGATTATTAGGCCTTATTCTTTATTGTATGCATACTAATTCAGACATCGATTGCTCAATTTGCAATTTCTCAACGTTAGTTCCTTTAATTATAGCATTATTTCTTTATACTTATATATATTTAAAGTTTTCCATTTTGAATTTTTTATTTATTTTTCTTTTTTTCCTTTTTTTTGTTTCTTCAATTTTATTTCTATTTTCTCTCTGTGAATCTAGGTTTTAGTTATCTTCTCTCTCTTCCTATCCCTCCCTACATAGCTCTAATCTTACTTACTCCTCTGGTTCTCCCGACTCATTCTCTGATATTTTTAGCCCATTGATCCCCAGTTGTTTGTCATTGAACTAGATTGTATCTGTACTCATTTTGACTATGTAAAAAATCTGTGCAACTACAAGACTCTGGTTTAATGTTCGCCTTAAAATAGTGTTCTAGCATGAAATTAGTTTTGCTTTCACACCCAAAGGGGCAGAACAAGCTGTAGAAACACAAGAAAAATGGCAAGCCTTGGAACCCCATGTTCTGCTCATGATAAACAGGCAACAGAGCAATTAAAGGATAATCCACAAGAGAGTTCTGAAAATGTTATATAAACACACATGGTAAGTATGCTGAGTGAAAAGATTGAAAGCCTGATAGGGCAAAGCATGAGAATGATAGGGCAATGCATGGGCCTGATTAAGCTAACCAAAGACTAATAGAGGAATTGCGTGAGGGTGATGAGGCTAATCATAGATTAATAGAGAACGTGCCTGAGTGTGATGAGAATAACCAAAGATTAATAGAGTATTTTATGGAATTCATAAACAGAAATCTGGAGAAATCCACAAACCAAATGCTGAATTGATTCCAACAGAAGGAAAGGAAGTCCAATGACAATATAACCACTCAATTAAGGGATTTGAGAGTAAACACTGAAAACCAAATTAAGGAAGTAATGATGTACATACAAGATCTAAAACAAATCTCCAACAACAAAATTGAAGCCTTCAAATCTGACCACTTAGAAGGAAAGGAATTAAAAAAAAAAAAGTAGAAACTCTGGACAGTAGGTTAGAACATGCAGAAGATCGAATTTCAGCGATTGAAGATAACCTAGACATTCTAGAGAAAGAAGAGACAAGTATTCAAGACAAATCCCAGAAACAGGATAGCTCCATTCAACTAAAAGACGACATTAGAAGGCTTAATTTAAGACCTAATTTAAGGGCGTAGAGAAGAGCCTAGAGGCAGCAGTTAAAGGTCTAGGAAATGTATTTGACAGTATCCTAGCAAAGAACGTCCAACATGCAAAAAGATAGGTCCATTCAGATATAAGAAGCCTTTAGAACCTCAAATAGACCAAACCAGAACAGGAAATCCCACCATCACATTGTAATCTGCACAGGAAAAATAGAGACCCAGGAAAAGATCCTTAAATCTGTTATGAAGAAAAGATCAATTACCTATAAAAGAAAACTAATCAGACTAACTACTCGTTTCTCAGCAGAGACCACAAAAGCAAGAAGAACCTGGAATTATGTATGCCACTCCCTAATGACAAAAAATCTACCAAGAATAATGTACTTAGATAAACTCTCCTTCATAACAGAAGGACAAATAAAAACCTTCCACAGCAAAGAAAAATTGAAATAATATATCTCCACCATTAAAAAGATTCTTAAAGATGCTCTACACATAGGAAACCAACAAGAGCATGATAAAAGCCAAGAAACAGCCCCTAAACAGACAATGAAAATCAAAGTAAAAACCCAGTAGGCACAGCCCCTGTGAATGTGGATAACATGACATGGAACTATGAAACACCTCTGCAACCTAACTCACAATATTAATTGACTTAACTCTCCAATAAAGCAACATAGGTTGTCTAGTTGGATCAAAAAAGAAAGATATTTCTATCTTCTGCCTTTAAGAGACACTCCTTGTCTACAAAAGCAAACATATTCTGAAAGTTAAAGGATGGAACAAAATCTACCAAGCAAGTGCCCCCCCCTCAAACAGACAGGAGTTGCACTTCTAATATCAGATAAAATAGATGCCAATTTTTTTAAAAAGTGAGAAGAGATAAAGAAGGACATTACATACTAATAAAGAGATATCTCCTATTGGAGGAAGTAACAATTCCAAATACCTATTCACCAAATATTACAGCACCCAAATTTATCCAAAAAAAAGTTACTTTCCCTAAAATCACACATAGTTCCAAATTTATCCAAAAAACGTTACTTTCCCTAAAATCACACATAGTTCCAAAGACATTGATTGTTGGGCACTTCAACACACCAATTTCCCCACTGGATAGATCAACCTGGCAAAAGCACAATCGACAAACCTCAGATCTAAACGACTACATAGACCAACTAGACATAACAAGTATCTACAGGATATTTCACCCAGCAGCATGAAAATACATGTTCTTCTCAGTGGTACATGGAACATTCTCCAAAATAGTCCACATTTTAGGTCACAAAGCAAATCTGTCCAAGTTCAGAAACATTGAAATTATACCCTGCATTCTCTCAGACCACAAAGGAATAAAATTAGAATTCAATACCAAAAGCCACCAAATAAAATCCTGTAACACATTGAAACTGAACAACACACTGTTGAACCAACAGTGGGTCAGGGAAGAGATTAGAAAGGAAATTCAAATGTTCATGATACTTAACAAAAATGAATATACAAATTACCAACTCCTCTGGGACACAGCAAAGGCAGTACTCAGGAAAATTTATAGCTCTGAGTTCCTACATCAATAAATTGGAGAGATCTCAAACCAACAATTTAATGATGCACTGGGAGTTCCTTGAAAAAGAGCAACAATCCAAACTCCAATCCAGTAGATGAAAATGAATGATTAAAATTAAGTCAGAATTAAATAAATTAGAGTCCAAAAATTAGAAAGAATCAACAAAACAAAGAGTCTTTGAAAGGGTCTTTGAAAGAATCTTTTTCAAAGGGTCTTTGAAAAATTAACAAAATTGACAGACCTTCAGCAAATCTTACCAGAAAATGAAGAGTACACACCCAAATAAATAAAATCAGAGATGAGAATGGAAACATCACCACAGAAAAAACTAAGATTCAAAACATTGCAAGGGAATACTTCTCAAACCTTTATGCAAACAAATTTGAGAATTTGGAAAAAATGGAAGAATTTCTAACAAATATTGACATTCTCAAATTTAAACCAACTTAAGAGACCCATATCAAGCATCAAAATAGAAATAGCAATAAGAGACCTCCCATTCAAGAAAAAAAATCTAGGACCAGATGAATTTACAGCTGAATTCTACAAGGCCTTAAAAGCAGAACCCACACAAATACTGCTCCAACTCTTCAATGAAAATGATACTATTCAATGAAAGTGAAAGTTCACTACCAAACTCTTTCTAGGAAGCCATCATGCCCTTCCTCCCAAAACCAGATAGGGACTCATCAAAGGAAGAGAATTATAAACCCATTTCTTTGATGAACATCGATGCAAAACTTCTCAACAAAATTCTGGTTAATTGATTTCGACATTCCATCAAAAAATTATACACAATGAACTAATAGGATTCATTTCAGGGATGCAAATGTGGTTCAATATACACAAATCAATTAATGTAATTCATCACATCAACAAGAGCAAGGATAAGAACCATATGATTATCTCACTAGATGCAGAAAAAGCAGTTGACAAGATCGAACACATTTTCATGATGAAAGCTCTGGAGAAACTAGGAATCCCTGGAACATTCCTCAATATGATAAAGGCTGTGTATGACAAACCTACAGCTAGCATTATACTTAATGGCAAAAAGCTGAAGTCATTTCCTCTAAATTCAGGAATGAGACAAGGATGTCCACTCTCCACTCCTCTTCAACTTAGTATTAGAATGCCTAACTAGGGCAGTAAGACAAGATGCAAACATAAAGGAGATTCAAATAGGGGAAAATGAAGTAAAAGTCTTCATCTTTGCAGATGACATGATCCTATATTTGAAGAATCCCATGAACTCCACCCTCAAGATATTTGAGCTGACCCAAAACGTTGGCAAACTAGCAAGGTATAAAACTAACCCACAAAAATGCAGTGGTTTTTCTATATGCCATTAATGAGAGGAGCGCCACTGAAATCAGGAGAGCAACACCTTTTGTAATAGCCCCCTGAGAAATAAAATACCTAGGAGTTAACTAAAGAAGTGAAGGATCTCTATGATGAAAACTTTAAAAACCTGAAAAAGAAATTACAACAGAACTAAGGAAGTGGAAAAACCTCTCATGCTTCTTTGTTTGGGAAGATTAACATCCTCAAAATGGCAATACTGCCAAAGGCTATCTACAGATTCAATGTACTACTATCAATAGCACAACTTCATTCTTCGATGAAATAGAAGAAGCAATCCAAAAATTCCTATGGAACAATAAAAGATCCCAAATAGCAAAAACAATTTTTAGTAGAAACAACAGTACTGGAGGAATATTAACACCAAACTTTGAACTCTACCAAAAAGCCATAGCTTGATAGTGGCACAAGAACAGATTTGATCACCTAATATTAAATAAGCTTGCCAAAAAAAGGAAAGATAACTTCTTAAGCAAATGGTACTGGCAAAACTGGGTAAACACTTGCAGAAAACTGAAGTCAGATCTTAATGTATCACCCTGCACCAGAATCGACTCTAAATGGATGAAAGACCTCACAGTAAAAGCAGACACCCTGATAATATTACAGGAAGAAATAGGAGAACCTCTAAGGCTCCTAGGCATAGGCCAAATTTTTCTTAATGAAGACCCAGAAACACAACAAATTAGAGAAAGTTTGGAAAATTGGGATTGCATGAAACTACAGAGCTTCTGCACAAAAAAGGACCTATCTAGTAAGATCAATAGAAAGCCCACAGGTTGGGAGAAGATCTTCACTAGTCATGCAACAGACAAGGGCCTCATATCTAAAATACACTTACAACACAAAAAATTAAATCCTCGCAAAAACAAATGCTCAAAGAAACAACCACCCCATTAATAAGTGGACTAAAGCCGGGCACCAGTGGCTTATGCCTATAATCCTAGCTACTCAGGAGGCTGAGATCTGAAGATCACGAGTGAAAGCCAACAGGGGCAGGAAATTCTGTGAGACTCTTCTCTCCAATAAACTACTCCGAAAACCAGAAGTGGCACTGTGGCTCAAGTGGTAAAGTGCTCACCTTGAGCTGAAGGGCTGAGGGACAGCGTCCAGGCCCACAGTTCAAGCCCTCTTCCACTCCCACCCTCCCCACCCACCGACCAAAAAAAAGTAGGCTACAGACTTAAAGAAAAAAACAAAATACTTAAATAAGGATACAGGTTGACTCATAACAATGAGATGTACAAAACACTATGTTGAAAACGAACTTTACACCCTCGGGGGGGCGGGGGGGGGGGGGGGGGAGTTGTGGAAGGGGGAGGGAAGGGATAATAGAGGGAAACAAAAAGGAGGAAGCAACAATGCTCAATAGGAACTGTACCCATTACCTTGCTCATGTGACTATAATCCCTCTGTACAGTATTCTTACAATAAAATCGTACAAAAAAAATCCTTTAAACAACAACAAAAAAAGAAATGAGAGATTTCTCTGAAGAGGAAATAAGAATGGCCAATAGACCCATGAAATGCTCAAATTCTCTAGCCATAAAATGAATGTGAATCAAAACAACGTTGAGATTCCATCCCACTCCAGTTAGAATGGCTATAATCAAGAAATCTAATAACATTAGATGCTGGAGGGGATATGGACAAAAGGGAATATTACTGCACTGTTTGTGGGAGTGTAAACTTGTCTGATCACTCTGGAAAGCAGTATGGAGGTTCCTCAAAAGACTCCACATAGAGCTCCCCTATGACCCAGCAAACCTACTTTGGGGCATGTACCTAAATGATCACAAACAAGGACATACTTAAGCTACCAGCACTACTATGCTAATCACAGCATTATTCACCCTAGCTAACATATGGAACCAACCCAAAATGTCCCTCAGTAGATGAGTGGATCAATACATACATACATATATATATATATATATATATATTTATTACACACACACACACACACACACACACACAATAGAATTCTATACTTCCATCAGGAAGAATGGTACTCCTACATTTGTTAGGAAATGTCAAGACATGGAAAAAAGCATACTAAGTGCAGTAAGCCAGACCCAAAGAAATATAGGTCCCATGGTTTCCCTTATTTGCAATAATTAGTATATGTCTAGAATAATCTTATCAGAGGAGCAGAAAAGCTCAAAAACTATGTACATATGACCATATAAGATGATGCTAAGAGAAATGAACACGAAGATATGAACACAAGAGGTTTTTCTTTGTTGTTGTTGTTTTTAATGTACTATGTGTTTTTTGTTTGTTTGTTTCTTTTGTACTGTTTTCCCCCTATGTTATATCCCTGTTGTCACCATATTTGATTTTGGTACCCTACATCTTATATATACATTTATCTAATTTGGGGAATGGAAGGTAAATAACAAAGTCTGAACAAGGACACTAGATGACCCATTGCAACAATGATACTCACAAGACACTATGTTGGAAATGAACTTTACAAATTTGGAGTGGGCGGGGGAGGAAGGCGTGGGGAATTAGGGATAGCAGGAGAAAAACAAAGGAGGGGTAACAATGTTTGACAAGAAATATACTCATTATCTTATTCAGGCAACTGTAATCCCTCTGCATAGCATCTTTACAATAAAATAAAGTTTCAAAATAAATAAATGATAAGAATATCTGTTATTCAGGCAAAACTTCCCAAATAGCAGGTTCAATGGAACAAAGTTAAAGGACACAGATTTAATACTGAGTTAAAAAGATAGAAAAATTCAGCAAAGTCTGTAAGATATTTAAAATTTGGGGAGTGTATAACACACTCACACAAATACACACAGGAACATTTACATGATGGCTTTACAAATTGATAGAAATAGAAACAGAATGTGGACCACTCTGAACATGATAAAATGTTGGTGCTGAGGTTTTAGAGGAGTATCTACAGTTCTATTTCCTAGAAACTCAAGAGTTATTTGTCTTTGAAACCCAACCTTATTTCACAGAGTAAGTTCAAAATAGAAAATCCTCGTTGTCTCTGGTAAAGAGAGGAGAAAAGTGACTATTTCAAACACACCTACAACATAAAAATAACATAGTGGTTGGGTACTGGTGGCTTACGCCTATAATCCTAGCTACTCAGGAGGCTGAGAACTGAGGATTGGGGATCCAAGCCAGCCTGGGCAGTAAAGTCTGTGAGACTCTTGTGTGCAAAAAACCCCAGAAAACTTGATATGGTGTTATTGCTGTGGCTCAAATGGTAAAGCACTTAGTCTTGAGTTGAAGAGCTGAGGGATAGTGCCCAAGCCCAGAGTTCAAGCCCCACGACCCACCAAAAAACACAAAAAAAGTAGCAAAGTGAACCAAGAAAAGATCATGAGGGGCTTACGCAGCATGAAAAAAAAATGTGATCATTATAAATACGTTAGAAACAATAGCAAGAAAAAAAAATATATTTGTGTACCATGTGATGTTTTTGTTTCTTTGTATGTTCCTCCCCCACGGTATGACCCCTTTTTTCCCTGTATTTGATGTCAGTGCCCTGCATCTTATATATACACACTTATCTAATTCAGGGAAGGGAAGGAAAAAAACAAAATGCTTAAATAAGGATATAGGTTGACCCATTGTAACAATGAGATGTACAAAACACTGTTGAAAACAAACTTTACAACTTCAGCAGGGGGGTCGGGGGCAGAAACTGTGGAGCTGGGCGGGAAGGGATGGTAGGGGGAAAAAAAAGGAGGAGGCAACAATACTCAATAGGAAATTTACTCATTACCTTGCTCATGTAAATGTAACCCCTCTGTACACGATTTTTACAATTAAAAACATACAAAAAAGACCCATGCATATGGGGTGTGTGTGTGTGTGTGTGTGTGTGAAAGATTTATTTTTTAGAGTAAACAACATTCAAAGGAATGGCTAGGGCATACACTAAGTATGCCTTACTTTGTAAGAAAATGTCAAACTATTATGAAGTCTGCTTTTCCCACAGTAATGAATGTATGTTCTAATTACTTCAACTCTTCCCCAATCCTTGATATAGGCAATGCTTGTATTTAGCATAATAATATTTCATTGTAGCTTTAATGTTCATATGGTTATGATTCCTTCATAATATATTATAAAGTTTCTTCTTTCTTTGGTAAATTTTTGGTCTACATTATTTTTAGTTGTACTGACCCTTTCTATTGAATTTTACATAAGTTAGATGCTTTGGTGCTCAATCATTATTAAATACCTATTATTTAATTGAAATATTCCATATTTATATATTAGTATATATAATATTAATATTTTAATCCATTCATTAACTCAGATAAATTATAGCATATTGAACTCTGGGCTGTGATTTTTTTGAGTGGATGTGTGTGTGCATGTGGTGTGTGTGTGTGTGTGTGTGTGTGTGTGTGTGTGTGTGGTGTGTGTGTGTGTGTGTGTGTGTGTGTATGGCAGTCATTCGGCTTGAACTCAGAGCCTAGGCTTTGTCCCTTAACTACTTTGCTCAAGACTAGCACTCTACTGCTGAGTCACACCTCCACTTCTGGCTTTATAATGGCTACATATAAAAGTCTCATGGACTTTCCTCCTTGCTCTGGCTTCAAAATCATGATCCTCAGATCTCAGCCACCTGCGTAATTAGCACTACAGACTGAGCCTTTGACACTGAACATAATAAGGCTGTGAAACTTTTCTTTATGTTAAGAATCTACTATAGTCAATGACAATCAACCATGGGTGTTTAATAAACATTTATTAAAATAATTTAAAATCAATGTGGATTTCACAAGGCCTTATTTGTTTTGATACATAATAAAGCTACCATATCTAACATTTTTCTTAGAGGGAAATTTTGTTTTGACTTATGAAATTTTCTGAGTAAATGAAGTTTCTGGAACCAATCTGTTTGAAAGTTAGAGGACTGCCTGCAAAATATATGTGAATTTATGTGTGGATACTAGATTTTAAATACAACTATCCTTGAAAACATATAGAGGGCCCACTGCATTTACACACAAGCAAATCGACTAAAGGAAGGCATAATCAATGGATGAATATCTTCCTTCTTATATATAGCTATATCACCTGAAATATAGAGCATTTAAACATATCTCAGCAGCCTGGTTATAGAGTTGGAAACAAGGCCTTGTTAGGGCTGGGTGACTTGGAAGTGAAAGGAAAATATTTACAAAGAAAGGAATACGTATTAGAGAGAAATCCAAAAATCTCAATGGCATCTGGAATGCAGAATATCTTAAATCCTCACTACATACATGCTACATAAGTGAAATGCTACAGGCTTGGAAAAACACACACCAGGAGTTACAAGTTGCACAAGTTTTGAAACACATGAAACATGGAAACATTTTAGTTCCTAAATTACATAATGTAGAGACCTTGTTGATTCCTCATAGGTGTCAGTGGCAACTGGTGAGAAATCATAGTGTTAGCTGAGCTGAACTAAAGCTGGAGTGAAGGCTAGTCCTTGTCTTTTCAAGGCACAACTTATACAAAGGTCTTAAAAGATCAAACTGAATATTAACAAATTTAATTTTCAACAAAAGCAAATACTAGAAAATTTAAGAAATTAAGTAATACATCTTAGCCATCCAAGAGAGAAAATATGTTGCTTTTCTATGAAATGGAAAAATGTGAACAATGGGTAAAATTAATAATAAACAGAAACTAAATCAAAGATGATTGAAAAGTAAAAACAAACAACAAATAGCTATTAAATCTATGCAAATAGCCATTACACACATATATGAATGTATTATATGTAGTGTGTGCGTGTGTGTATATGTATATATAATATTTTAAATGATAAAGGAAAAAAGATAAGCTTCAAAAATAAAAGAAAATGTATGTAAAAATATAAATGCCTGAAATTAATAATTTATAAGTAAATTCATTCAAATTGCATTCATTTAGACTCCACAAGAGACAGGCATGTAACCTGGAAGACACCGGTATTGAATATAGTAAAAACAGAATATAAAAAGAGAACAACTGACAAAATGAACGTAGTAGCAAGAAGTCGAATGCTAACCTAACTACAAATAATTATAATTCCACAAAATGTGTAGCAACAAATAGATATGCTCAAATAAATAATGATGAATGTTTTTACAAATTTAATTATACTATAAATATATTGGTAAGAAGTGTACTAAATTAAAAGTAGAATAAAGCAAAAAAATTTCAGAGATATCACAATCAGATGGTTTCAAATCAATTAAAAATATCTACCACAACCAGAGGGAAGTTAGAGAAAAAGATTCATAAGGTATTCATAAGGTATTAAACAGATAATCTCATCTGAAATAATGCAAGACAAAAGACACAAAAACACATTCTAAAGTGCCAAGGGTAAACATAACACATCTTAAAAAATCCGTAATTCTGCAACATGAAAAGGTTTACATCTGTGAAGATTAGCTTTACAAACAATTAAGTGCTGTGATTATGGGTTGAATAAGTAACTGCTCTCTATAAAATATAAAACTATATTTTTCAGATGGAAGGAACATGATCCTTATTGGAAGTTTAGAACAGTAGGAGGGAATGAAAACTATTGGGAATAATAGCTACGGAATGTCAAGTTCACTTTTTTATATTTATAAGCAAGTCTGTGAACAAGAGTATACTGCTTAAAATTAAATAACCAAATAATAAATCGTTTAAATAGGGATACAGGTGGACCCATTGCAACAATGAGATGTACAAGTCGTTATGTCGAAAGCGAACTTTGGTGGGGGGGTGGGGGTTGGAGGTTAGGGGGCAGGAGGGGGCGGGGCGAGCAGGGAGAATGGGGGGCTAGGGGAGGATGGGAAGTGATGGGAAGGGGAAACAAAGGAGGAGGCTACAATGCTTGATAAGAAATGTACTCATTATCTTGCCCATGTAATTGTAACCCCTCTGTACAGTATTTTCACAATAAAAAATAAATAAATAAATAAATAACCAAATAAACAAACTTGTACTTATATACAAATTATATATGCATTTGTACTAATTGAGAACATGTATAGGTAAATACATAGCTGAAAAGTGTGAAAAGAGAAATAAAAGTCCTGAAAAGATGTATGTTCTCTAGTGTAGCTAGGTGAATATTCTGTGATAAGATACAGACATTTACTATAAAGAGTAAACACTACAAAAGTATGAGGAAAGTAAAATAGCCAACTTTTATCATAAGTGGAAAAATATCTCATTTTGTTTAAAATGGTATTATAACATTGTTTATGGATCAATTTTCTTCATAATTATTTTAGTTAACTTAAATTTTAAAAGTTTGCTAAGTTGATTTATGTACATAATATTATACCTATAGATGAAACAAGTAATACATTAGGGAAGGTACCTATATATGAAACAGACATGTAAATGGATTTACTTTAGAGAATAATGGAAGGAGTAACATTGATTAAGATTCATTGTACCCTTTGTCTGGCTTGTTGAATTGAAAATACTTTGTAAAATCACTTGAAATATAAAAACCGTATCAAAATAACATTCCATCCTTAAATAAAAATTTAATTTATTGTGCACTGATACAACTGAATTTCTGTCTGTCACTGGATTATAGGTAGGAAAAATGGAAGCAAAAAACAGAAAGTGTCAGCTGTACTCCGAACTTATTAGGGATTTTTTTTCCAAATCTCCAAAAACTATATGAAGCAGTCAGGAGCAAATTCTCATTTAAGTAACAAGTATTAATTGAATATAATGTTTAAAAGAAACATACTTATTTCTTAGTCCTAACATGGTAACATATTTTATTAAAATATAAACAAGGAATCTACTTACATATCAATTAAAATTTTCCCTTAGTATATGATTGTTTCTGAATAAATAATTTTAAATTTATGGTGAATTTATCTACATTTCATTATTCCTATTAGAATTTATTTCTCTTGCATCTGTGTGTGTGTTTGTATGTCTGTGTAATTTTCAAATTTAGTAATCTATTAAATTTTTCATAGGAAAAAGAAAATTAAGCATTTAAAAATCTATTATTAATGTATACTTTGAAATAATGTTTAGTATTATTATCCTGTATTTTACTTCATATAGAATATTTTGTAGTTCCTGTATTTTAAAAATGTTTTAGCAATTCAAATAATGAATCACAAGATGAACAATACATTTTGTAGAAATTTTACACATTAAATGACACAGGATTAATATAAGATTGTTAATCATGTAATACTAGCTCAGATAAGGAATAAAATTAAGTCATTATTAGTAGGTACACTTGATTTGAGATGGTAGATGTGCTAATGGCTGTTAAATGAGGTATAGTATACAAAGATTTATGTTATAAAAGGTGTTTAAATTATTTCAGGGATATTAAAATGAACATAATCAAAGACATTTGATTTCTAATGCTATTATTTCCTACTATAACTATATATGAAATTAGAATTGATCGCTAAAGGAATTAACCTAATTAGCAATATATTCCTTTATAGGTAAAAATCATTTGATAGAAAGGGAAAAGTGAGAGAGAGGGAGAAAGATACAGAGACCCATATGTCTATAAGCAATAGAGAATTTCAACAATGGATTTGAGCTATCATTTTCCAAGTGAAAATTTGTTTTTTATTACAAAATTTCTTCTGCTACAGACAGAGCAAATAATTTAATTCTCACAATGAGGTAATCATATTCTGATTCTTTTTAAATGACTTTACTAAATTTGATTAGTTCAAATAATAACAGAAATATTACTCGACATTTATAATTTTTCTATAACAACTTATTTGTATTTCTAAAATTATTTTAAGATTTAAAATCAGAGTATACTATTGCTTAACACTGATAAAAACTAAACAATATAAAGCTATGAACATCTTTAGCTAGCACTTTCTTGCTATAGCCCTTCTTGTACCATTTGCTTTTTGAGTTATCATGGATCAGATTGGGGATTTCTCAACTTGTTCCCTTTCATTGCAGTACCTAATAACAACAACAAATAATGTGTATTTCTAACCACAATTTTGCTTTATGTGATAATTTTATGTCAACTTTTATATGCCTAGATATTGGACAAAGCATTACCATTTCTGTATTGAATGAGTTAGCTGAGTAATACAAATAACCTTCCCTATGTGAGTGAGTATGATCCAATTAATTTCTGGTATGAAAGAGCCAAAAAAGTTGGGAAAAACTAGGTCACTCTTTGCCTAGCAAATGGCATTGGAACTTGATCACTTGACTCTGCATTCTTCATTTTCAAGCTTTCAGATTTGAATTGAACCTGCAGCAGGCTTTTCTAATTGTGTCTCCCTAGCCAATATCTTTTTGGAATATGTTCTCTGTTTCTGTCTGTCTGTGTCTCTGTCTCTCTGTCTCTGTCTCTCTCTGTCTCTCTATCACCGCCATGCATTTATATATACCCAATTGCCTCTTTTCCCTGAACAATCCATTGTAATAATTTACTTTATAACTAGTTGTAATTCATTATTTAATTTCTTATGCATAATATATTACTACTTATGAGATGACACTTTATTCAAATTTCTGGTGTTTTTACTCAATGCTTTTTCTCCCATGAAAAGGTGTAACAACCCAGTTTAGCTCTTCAGACTTGAGTGCAGATATGGATTATTTTCCAATATCTTATCTTCTTTGCTTCCTTGGACATATACGATTTCACCATTTCTAATTCTAATGTGGACAGAGTATTTTAAAATTTTCATTGTTGGAAATTCTTCATAGGAATTGTTTGATAATTTATTAACTCTCTTGGAGAAACAGACACATGCATTAAATGGTGCTGCATACAATGTAATAACCTTTCTAAAATTCTTTGTCAATCAAATAATATGGAATCTTGGAATTATGAGAATTCATATTTGTGATTCCTTTCTTCCTTTGAAGAAGCAATTTATCCTCAGAAGTCATCTGTGCTGGATTTGCAAATCTTTCCCACTCTTCTTGACACCATCCTATTCTAAGAAATAAGAAATTCAATCATTCAATATAGGCTCTTTATTTTTCAATGCTTGGTATGGTTTTGTTAAAGAATTTTTCATATTCATTTGATACAGCTTTAAAATTATGACACAATGAAATTATGATTTTCTTTTTTTTAATTTAATTTAATTTTATTTGTGAACATACTGTACAGAGGGGTTACAATTACATGGGCAGGATAATGCATACATTTCTTACCAAGCATTGCAGCCTCCTCCTTTGTTTACCCTTCACCTCCCTTCCCAGCCTCCCCCCTCCCCCCCACCCAATCATACCCCCCTTGCCAGAAAATATGTTTAAAGTTGACATTGATCACCACAACATTCCTCATGCTATTATACATTTACTATCACTATGATTATTATTGAGATTGTAATATCCAGACCTTTCCATGTTTATTTAAATTTAATTTTATTGTAAAAGTAATGTACAGAGGGGTTACAGTTATATAAGTAAGGTGATGAGTATATTTCTTGTTGGATTTTGTTAACCTTCTTCCTCATTTTTCACCCACTTTCCTCCTTCCTGATTCCCATCTCCCCCACAAGTTGTAAAGTTAATTTCCAACATAGTGTCTTGTGAGTAGCACTGTTGCATTCATTCAACCTTTATCCTTTGTGTCACAGATAAATGTACATACAATACTCAGGGTATCAAAGTAAAAAACAGTGACAACAGGAGCTAAAACAAAGGAAAAAATGAAAGAAAAAAGAAATTTCTTCACATAGTACATTAAAAAAATAAAAAATCTCTTGTTTCTATGTCTTGGTGTTCATTCAGATTATCATTATTTTATATGGTCATTGTACATAGCTAGTAAACTACTGTGATCCTCTGCTAAGACTATCCTAGACAAATATTATTACTAATGAGGGAAACCTCTGCTTCTTTGTGTCTGGTTTACTTCAGTTAAGATGATTTTTTACAAGACTTTACATTTCCTTATGAATGTGGTGATGTCATTCTTTCTGATGGAAGAATAGAATTCTATTGTGTATATATACCATATTTTCTTTTTTTTAATACCATATTTTCTTGATCCATTAATCTACTGAGGGGCATCTGGGTTGGTTCCATATCTTAGCTATGGTAAATAATGCTGCAATAAACATAGTTGTGCTAATAAACATAGTTGTGGAATGACCAACAGGAGTCATTCCAGGGATTCAAAGCTTATTCAATATAAGCAAGTCAATAAATCCAATTCAACATCAATAGTAGCAAAGACAAGAACTACATGATCTTCTCAATAGATGCAGAAAAAGCATTTGACAAGATCCAATATCTCTTTATGATGAAAGCTCTGGAGAAACTAGGAATCTATGGAGCATTCCTCAATATAATAAAGGTTGTATATGACAAACCTACAGCTAGTGTTAATGGCAAAAAGTTAAAACTATTTCTCCCCCAAACAGGAAAGAAACAAAGGTGTCCACTCTTTTTCAATATAGTATTGTATTTTCTTTATTATTTTATAACTTTATTTTTTGGTTCATTACTTTATTACTTTTATTCTTACAGTATAATAGGCTGTTTTTCTTTATGACCTTTCTTTTTTTTTTTCTTTTTCTTGTTTTCTTTTTTTTCTTTTTTTTTGGGGGGGGTTGTGGGGTTTGAACTCTGGACCTGGGTGCTGTCACTCAGTTCTTCAGCTCAAGGTGAGCGCTCTACCAATTGAGCCACAGTGCCACTTGCGGTTTTCTGAGTAGTTTGTTGGAGATAAGAGTCTCACAGAGTTTCCTGCCCCAGCTGGCTTGGAACCATGATCCTCAGCCTCTCAGCCTCTTGAGTAGCTAGGATTACAGGCATGCTCCACTGACGCCCAGCTCTTTATAAGCTTTCTTAAATGTTTACACATTAGAACTTTTTTTATAAAACAAAATACATGGAGCTGGTTAAAGAGACTACTCCAATTTCTCAGGTTATCGACTCTACCAATTCTGTAGCAGCACATTTCAGTCCTACAAAAGACTACCCTTTTAGCTACCTGAAAATGTTTTGTTTTCCTAACCAAAATATGTCATACACTCTTCCTTTATTGTCCATGTTCTTTTTAGATATAGATTGACAAGCATTTGTATGTCTCCAAAACCATGTGTTAATTTTTTTCTTTTGCTGAAGTCTTCAATAAAACAATGTTCATGCCAATGAACAAAATAAATTGATGAGAAAATGGGCCATTTCAACTAAACATGATATTAACTTTTGGAAACAAAAATTCTAAAATAGGTGCCATAAAAAATGTTGAGATAAGTGAAAAAGGTCAGGATTTTATATAGTGAAAGCTTAAAACTATTATGGAGATAGAATGAAAGGCATGTATACCTTAGTGGATGAACAATTACCAGTTATAGCAAATAAAAATGTAAATTGGAAAGAACTACTTAGAGAAATGGATCCCAAAATGCATTAGGGGTTTCCTTGTTCACATTTTTAGTGTAGCTGCTATTAACACACCTGCATTGTGCATGAAAAACAACAGCTTTGCTTACAGTACTGTAATGAATCTCGATGGTTTCTCAATATACAATATTAAAAAATTATTTAAAAAGAGATGTTAAGCCTTTTGAGTTTTACAATAGCAAAGTCCCAAATACTTTGAAATGAGAAAGGGAAACAATTATTTATTTCTAACTTACTATATTAACCGACAGTTAAAACAAGGTTCATTAAGCAATAGTTGGTTTCTTACCAACTCAATGAAAATAATCTGAAGTTTCTGTGATACTTTGTTTTGTTATACTGCAAATTGGAATCTTGAAATAACTAGAAGCGACACATTGAACAAACAATCCCTGGATATTGGTAAATAATACAATTTCTTTCACAGTTCACTTAGGTGCTGGAAACTCATACCAGTATGCATTCTAGAAACTCATAAAAAATAAGTATAGCCAAACTTGGCAATTTCAATGAAACATATTCTCATTTTAATAGGTTTTTATTAAATTTATAAAAGTTAATGGACTAGAGATTAAGTCATTATGAACTCTGTCCCAATTGTCTGTTATTAATAGCAGCACAATAGGGATGCCATTGTTAAATACTTTATTTCTAAATGGCTTCTTTAGTCACTCATGATTTTTTCATCTCAGATTTCTCACTCCAACAGTTCTTCCATATGATTACAAGTCACTTGATTTTAGGCTGTAAGTGTTCAAAGGAATTTCAAAGCTTTGATGTTCACACTATATATTTTAGATATGAAGCAGAATTTACAGGCACACAGAATAAGAAGGTAACAAAGATGTTCTCTTTAAAATGAGAAAATGAATGAATCTTCCTCTCAAATTGCCTCCTTGCAAGCTCTTTTGTTTACAAAACAACAAAATTAAATTTAACTTCAAAATAAAATCAAACATCAAACTATCCTCCAGTTTTCAGAATAATGCTTTTTACTCACTGCCACATGTAGTCACAATGGTAATTTCTCCATCATGTTTCTTATTACCTAGTACTCTTGTAGATTGCTGATGGAGACTTTCTTCCAGCAATACAACACCCATTTCATAGCTCCTCTGTGCAATTGCACCTTGCCAATTATTTAAGCTGATAAACTAATTGAGTTTGTAATGTCTATTATTTTGTTTTTGTATTTACCCTTTTGAAAACAGTGTGCTTGAAAAGCTTGGATTGAAATAGCAGTGATTTACGGTTAGGATATATGCACAGCATTGCTACCATTTTATCTTAACTGTAAGACTTATTTATGAGAGATTATTCTGAATTTAATAATAAATATTTTAATGGGTTCATATATATACATATTTATATATATGTATATATATACATATATATATATATATATATATATATATATATACTTTAGAGTAAAATGACATAAATGACACAAAATTTAGAATGCATATTTCCGGTACCCTAACCAGTTGGAAGATTTGATTTGAATGGCCACATAATCTTTATTTCCTATTCCAAGAACTCAAAGAATGACTTCTGAGGAAACTTACTGAACTAAAATTTGAGAGTTCAAGTCCTCTTGGCAGGATTAACATTGCCCTTCTGGGCAGAGGCATTATAATAGTCTCTTTATTATGGAATCACATAATACAGTATGACATATCATTCATCAAATAATAAAATAGGGACCACATTTGTAGTCTAATCTTAACTCTGCATATAGAGCTTTTGTATTACTCTACAGTATGTCCTGAAGCTAAATTTGATTACTGTTCTTCTAGTAAGATGTTTAAACTAAGTTGAATTATGTAGAGTTGTACTTAGGCCTTAAATGGCACTCTCCTGTGTAATGTAAATAGAGTAGCCACAGTATTGCCCAACCTTATGCATGTGAGAAAGAATAGCATCAGATTATTTGGTACCCAAAGGATTAATATCTCATTTTCTGGGAAATCCCTTATACATTAAAAAAAAACCCACAACATTTTCATTGTTATAACAATAAAAATCATTATCTAAACCACGCTTGAAAAGTTTAAACTGAAAATAAGGTCATGTATGTTTAGTTCATACACAGTTCAGAATTCACCATTCCCTGACCTTTAAAGAAAGTGTTTTAAATGGAAAAATAAATTAAAGGTAATATTAATATATGCTTTAAATACAATGCATAATGGCTCATGATACTTAGAAGGTAGTGGGTTCAAACATAAATAGGTTTAGAAATAATATATGTAAATTTATGACTAAGAGATATACTGTGGTACTTTACGGAAACTAAAACATGGTGAGAGTGATCACACAAAATACAGAGATCATGTATTTTATTTATAACTAAAATAAGATTATATACTACTCTAATTTGAATGCAGTAACAAGATAATTCAGAGTAAATAGGAAGAATGCTTAAATAGGTAAAAACAAAATACCCACAAATTGTTAAAACTATGTACCAAGGTATGTAAAATCAATGGTTAACAAAAATGAAATTAAAAATAACAAAAATATATTTTTTATTTTTTATTTTCTTTAAATATTTTGACAAAGAAGCTACTATTTACCAAAGCAGTTTATGAATACATCTTAATTGTGGCTACCCCTTTAACATTCTCACCCATCCCTTACCTACCCATCCCTTTTTACTGTTCTTCATTTCGTAGGATATACATTGATTCATTATTACATTTTCTCCCTCTTCTCTTCATTTGTCTGCTACTTTTCCCTAGACTCCATCACATCCCCACTCAATACTATTTTGGGGGGTGTTTAATTTGTTAAACTTTGGCTTTGCCTTTCTAAGGAATTATACTATTTAAGTTGTACCTTGCACCTGCCATACTCCAGTTAATATATTTGAGTATACTTTCATACTACCCCAATGTTTACTTATATGTTTATACGGTAAATCTAGCTTCCACATATGAGGGGAAACATGTACCCTGTGTGTCTGTGCACCTAACTTCACATAATTTTTTCCAGATCTTTACATTTCTTTATGTATGGTACCATATCATTCTTTTTTAATGGATGAGTAGAATTCCATTGTGTGTATTACCATATTTTCTTGATCCATTTGTCCACAGAAGGGCATCTGGGCTGATTCCATATCTTAGCTATGGTAAAGAATACTGTACTGAACATGGTTGTGCTGGTGGCTGTATGGTATCCTGGTTTACACTCTTTTGGATAAATTACTAGGAGTGTAATTGCTGGATCATAAGGTAGTTATATACTCTTTTCTACCCTTAAGATGTTCATTTGTGGACCTTGTCATTGCAGTCATTTTTATTGTATCTTAAAGGCAGTATAAAAGCATCTCACCCCAACAGATCAAATACTGTAGTGAAAATATTCATGCAATATGAAGAATTCCAATATCACATTTAAAACATCATAAAAATTCAATAATTAAATCTAAAGATGAAGCATCAATCAAAATATCAAATAATTGGAAAGATTACTTTTAAAAGAAAATTAGGGCTGGAAAGGTGGCTCAGTGGTAGAGCACTTGCCTTGCATGCATGAGGCCCTGGGTTCGATTCCTCAGCACTACATAAACAGAAAAAAAAAGCCGGAAGTGGCGCTGTGGCTCAAGTGGTAGAGCGCTAGCCTTGAGCTGAAGAGCTGAGGGAACAGCTCCGAGGCCTAGGGTTCAGGCCCCACGACCAGACCCTGCCCCCTTCCCGCAAAAAAAGAAACAAAATTCAAGCAGATAGAAAACAACCAAAGTTAGAAAATCATTTCAAGACCTGGACACAAAAGTCATTTGGATGAGAAATTCAGCAAGGAAATGGAAGTCTGTGGGGAAGGGGGGGAGTAGTGTGTGTTGGGGGGAGCAAATAGAAATGTCAGAAAGGCAAAACCAAATAAATAAATATTAAATAAATAGCACAATGGATAAAATTATCAACTAACAAAATCAAGAACATTAAAGAATGTCAGTGACGAAGAATAAGAATAAGGAAATACTACACTCAGACATTAACAAAAGAAAAAATGGATACTTACAATTATAACACAACACATCTAGGATTCATGCAGTCAAAAAAGAGCCTGAAATAATCTAAAGACATAGGAAAGCTATTTAATAACATTATATCAAATTACCCAAATTTTGATAATAATATAGATTCCCATGCACATAAGTCACTTTGACTTCCAAATAGATATTACCAGGGAAGAACAACTACTCATATAATGAAATTGACAATATTAAGAAAAGATAGCTTTTTAATTATTGCAATTTTGACTAGTTATATAAGTATATTAATTATACGCTTTGGCTATTTTTTACTAACCTGCTCAAATATTCTATTTATGTGTGTTACTTTCTTACCATTCAATTTAAATAAGAATACTTTGTATATTTATTCTAATTGTACATAATATATAAACATTAGACATTCTGAATTAATTTTTATCCTAGGCACCTCAAAATCATCAATAAACTCTTCTAGAAAAGATGTATTTATCAGTTTTCTTTATAGTATAATTATGTTTTGAAAGTATGCAATCATAATTGAAAATCATATAATAAACTTCTAGATAGCTAGTGCTAAGAAAAAAAGAATGCGTAAGAAATAACGGATAGAGTCAATAAATTTGCCCATGGTATCAATTCTCCGCCTCTATTTTCTGCCTTTTTAAAGCAATTTTAACAGGCTTCATTGTTTTATTTTTATATTGTGCATACAAAAATTCTTTGACTTACCTTCACTCTCTCCAAGCACCCAGTATCACGTCCAACTGGTACACAATCTCAGATATAACCACTTTTAAATTTCTGTGAGTTTCACAGAATATTGAAAACAGGGCAGAATTTTTTGTTTTAATTTTATTTTCTTTTAAAAATGCTACACAGAAAGGTTCCAGTTAAATGAGCAAAGTAATGAGTACATTTCTTGTCAGGTATTGTTACCTCCTCCTTTTTCTCCTACTATCCCTTCCATCCCCTACCTCCCTCATCCGCTCAAAAAAAGTACTGTTCATTTCCAACATAGTGTCTTGTGAGTATCATTGCTGCAATGGGTCATCCTGTGTCCTTGTTTCAAAAATGCTCTATGTCTTTTGGTTATGATGGATGCTACCTATATATTTATATATGTTTGTGAATAGTCCAAGAATTTTATGATATTAAATTAGTTCATATTATATGTAAATTATAACTGAGTAAAATTGACTGAAAAGTAAAAAGAAAGTTAAGTAAATTTGGACCATGTCAGATACTAGACAATATAAATGTCCATTGCCATTGTTTCACAATGTCATTGTTATTAACTACCCATTACAAACTATCCAACAATGCTGTCAAAAAGCTGAGACATTAGTTAGAGTGAATAGGAAAACTGCATCAAATTGCATTCATGACTAGATCATAAAGATTTCTTTATAACATTCATTTTATCCAGTTATTGAGAGACAATGTATTGTTTTATGGCAGTTTGTTAAAGTAATCTAGCTCTAGATAATTAAATACAAATTAAATAATAGAAAGGTATGTTTTTCTCTCTTATTTTTTCTACCTTAAAAAAAAGCCAAGATTGACCTGTGAGTTGGTAAATGAACCCGGTAGGTTGTGTGTATAAATTTGATAAAGTCCAATATACTTTGAAGAGGCAACTCACTACATTATGTCACATTATGCAAATACACACTACATTCTGGAGTTTTTATACTAAAAATTGAAAATTGTAATTGCATTTAACCATTTTTTGCTCTGTGAGGACTTGGTTCTTAAGTTCCTTAGTGTGGTATCAATTTAGGTGAACACTGTGAGACACAGCTGTGAGAGTTGATGGGTTCACTGCAGAAATGCAAAAAGATGGTTTTTAAATAACACTACACATTCTATTCATTTTCTATTAATCTATACTCAATTTATATTTTCTCTTATATTATGATCAAATCTCAGGTATTGAGACCATTTGAATTCCAAATTTGACCATTAGGCTTTGGCTATTTGATAATATTCATAACAAGATATGACTCAAATTACTTTAATACTGATCAGTCTCAGAAATTTTAAGACAGCACTAATTTATTTATATGTTTGTTTGATTATTTATTTATTGGTTCAGTCATGGGTCTTGAACTCAGGGCCTAGATATTGTTCCCAAGCTCCTTTGTTCAAGGCTAATACTTTACCACTTTGAGCTTCTGGTTTTTGAATGGTTAATTGGAGATAAGAATCTCACAGGGACTTTTCTATCTGGTTGGCTTTGAATTGCAATCCTCAGATCTTATGTTTGTGAGTAGCTAGCATTACAGGTTTGAGCCACTGGCACCTGGCTAGCACTAAATTTTAAATTAGTAATAAAATTCCTGAATAATGCTGTGTAAAACAATATGATCCCACATATATCATATTGTTAAAAAAAGAGTTGGGGTATATATATATGTATATACATATATATACAAGTTACTTGGCTTTAAAGTATGTATCTTAATATCAGGTCACTGAGAACAGAAAAATCTTCCTTTTAGAGTCACAATGAAGGGTTCTACTACTCTTTTTTATTTACTCTTACATCCTTACAAGGTAATTGAGTCCTTAAAATATTATTTGTGATTTTTTATACCCATGACATATTTAAACAAATATCATTTGTCATTTATCAGGAGCCCATAAGCACCATTTCATTTTTCTTCGCATAATCACATTATTCCCTCCAACCATAATTCTGCACATGGTGATTTCAATTCTTGTCCATCAATCCAAATTCATTTTTGACACTTGCAGTATTTATTGGAAGAATCCAAGGGAAAGATCCTTCAAACAAAATGTGTTCTCTAGCTACAATCAAGTCATTAATACATCAATAAAGTCACTGCTCTTCAAACAATGGAAAAATAAATCTTAAAATAGATTTATATTAATGTAGACCTGTTAATGAGCAGCTGTGGTACAATTTCTCAAAACCTGTGCAATGTTTTGCCACTTAATAAAATTTAAATATTATTCTAAGTTCCATGTTTTTGTAATTATCACAGAAATCATTTATTATAGCAAATTTCTTTCTGAGTATTTGTAGCTTCTACGATATTTTTTTCTGGTCCTATGTTTGAACTCAGGGCCTGGACACTATCCCCGAGCCTCTTTGTGTTCAAGGTTAGTACTCTACCACTTGAGCCACAGTATCAATTCTGTTTTTTTCCAAGTAATTTAGAGATAAGAGTCTCCGGGACTTTTCAGCCAGGGCTGGGTTCAAATCAAGATCCTCAGATGTCAGCCTGCTGAGTAGATAGTATTACAGGTGTGAGCCACTGGCATCCAGCTAGCTTCAAAGACTTGTATGTAAGTTTTAATTAAAATTTTAACAGTTTTATTTTCAGAAAACTAAAGTATATATGACCATATATTAATGCAGTTTCTACTATAACTGGAAGATCACTGAACTTCTGTACTAAAGCACTAATCTGATAAAAAAAAATCTCCACAGATTAGAAGAAGACATTAAGAAAAACAAAACTGAGACAATACAACATTTATGTGGCACAGAGGCTAATAGTAATAAAAAGAATACATGTTGAAATGCTTAATATACAAAATTACTTGCAACGGAAACATTTATATATATTGAATAAAGTGCCAATTATCTATTAATATAATTTATGGACAACTTTTTTAATATTAAAAAAGAGCAATTACTATTGTTTTTACTTCTATGAATTCTAATTGACCACCTACTAGTCTGAATCAGTATATCCATATTCACATTATGAAACAAAAGTAAATTAGGTTCAATAGTTTATTGTAACTATAATGCGAACAGTTAAAGGGAAGCTATTAAACTCAAAAAATGTGATAGTGAAGATATACCTATGCAATTCTGAACTGATTGGTTTTAAGTTTAGGTGTCAAAAAGTTCATTTTTGTCAACTTGAACTTTTTTTTGTCAGTCGTGAAACTTGAATTCAGGACCTGTGTGCTACCCTTGAGCAATTTTTTTGGGGGGTGGGGCATTAAGGCAAGCTCTCTACCACTTTGAACTACAGTTCCACATGACACAAGTGTCATAATTGCTGTACAGGTATTTTGTATCTGTGATTAACATTTGTAATCACCATTAGAAATGTGGATTGGTCTCCATCAAATTAGTTCTTGGCCTTAAGTGTGTAACTGAAGTTTTTCAAAGGTGGAATTTTGCCTCAAGATTTTAACATGTCATCCTGATCTGTATTCCCAGAATCATGTCCTGATCTGTGGATTGAATTGCAATTGCAAATATTACTTGGGTTTCTTTCTTATCACATCCCTTAAATTCCTATCTCTTGATCTCTGTCTCTATATCTTTCTAAACTCCTTCTCTGGACAACATTTTCTACATCCTCCCAATGCTATGCTCATACATCTCATACACATGCGTGATTATTTAATCTTCATCTTCCTAGTGAGTATAATGTACTTTTGTAATGAACATAAAAGGAAGGACTGAGTAATCTTATACCTTAATAGACTGTCACATAAAAAGTGATCCTGAAACATTGTGTGTTGCCATTTAAGCAATCAAGTTTGAAGAGAAGAAAGCCAAATTGAATAATATTGAAGTTATTCCTTCTCAAAAAATATTAAATATTATTGAAATGATAACTTCTGATAACGGGAGAAAAAGCCCCTAAATGGTGTGCTGTAATGATTAAAAATATTTAAATACTAATTATGCCAAATATTAAGGAAACAGAAACCAGAATCTTGAACATGTTACCATGGAAGAACCTGACTCTTGGAAGGATTTAGTAAATAGAGGAGATACAGGTTTTGGTTTTGTTTAGGTACTGTGTATATTTTCTACTTTTAAGTTCTCTCCTCTACTTGCATTTCTACCACATTCCTTAAATATATGTTGTTTTCCACAAGTTTGTCGTACATGTTAGGGGGTTTCAGTTCCATATGCAGTCCCTCTTCAGAGTAGCGGAAAATATTCAGAGTGCAGTGATCTTTTCCTGAAGACTTCTTCACTGCTCCCTGGGATTAGTCAAAATTAAATTTGTAAAGGATCTAAATTCCTCAGAAGCTGTTATGTAACTAGTGTATGATATACTAGTACTGTATTGTTTTTTGATAGGTCTTTTGCCCTGAAGAATCCACTTCCTTCCAATTTTATAAGCAGTAAAATGTCCATGACTTCTGCTCATTTTCAATATTTAAGGCTTTCGTGGATTAGAAGGCTAATAAACATACAAGCAAAATGTAAGCATGAGTGGTATACAATGATGAACATACAAAGCAAACAGAAAACAAAATGAAAAGAAACAAATTAAACCCTCCTATGGTTTTGGCTGAACATCAGTCCAGGGCAAATATATTATGAGAAGACATATTCACTCTCTATCACTTGAATTTGAGTCACAACTTGAACTTGTGTGCAAATGAGTCTATGCATTTATATCATTCAACTCTATAAATGTGGATTAACTCCTCTTGGAATTTTTCATGGTTTTCATTCAATAATGGAATGAGATAGCAGCAATATTTGAAAGGAAAAATGGGGTAACATATGTGGATACAATAGGTAGAAATTGCCCAGGTTTGTATCTTTCCACATAAAACTATCACCTGTCTTAGTAAGATATAGCACTAAGTATGTATTTAACTGTTTTTGTCAATCCTCAAGAAGAAGAATAAGCATTCTTTAAAAATACAGACAGAGAAAATATAAGAGAGTCAGTGATAGAAATTTCAGGTTGAACTCTCCTTGTTTGCCTTCTGCTTCTAAAATGTATAATATTAAAAAAATATTCATTGCTTCTTTGTTATAACCTGTTCTCAGCATAATGACATCAATTCTTTCCAACCCTCATTGACTGTGGAGTCATGAGTTTTAATGATGTTGAGAAAGAATTCTTATACTTCTAAGGTTGCATACTTCTAAGGAAAAGAAAGGATAACTGAAGAGAAACGCTTTTATTCTGGTTATTTTGTAACCAGTTTTTAAGCTCAGAAACTCTGACCAACAATACAAAATCAAAATTGCCTAATTCAAAATTGCCTATTTTTCTCATATTATTTTACAAATGTGTGCTTTAGTTTTTTTTTAAATGTACCTCTACCTTTATAAAAAATAAGACCAAAAACAAGGGCTTCTGAAACTGGTTCTAAAACCCTGTCAGAATAATAAAAGACATGAGAGCATTAAAAATACATTGGAGTAAAAATATCTCTGAAATGAGGATGTCATTTCTTCTCTAATCATCTATTGCCATTAAATTGGAACATTGGTTGAATTTCAAATATAATAAGAGGTCTCTTAAATTCAACTGTCATATTATGTTATCCTATCTGATTTTATGAGATGTTGTGTTAGCAAAGAATGGGAAAGCACTAAATATAATTCAGAATAGTATAAACTATGTAACGTGACTTGACAAGTAAAATCTAAAAAGGACTGTGCTTACAGCATTTTTGTATCAAATATCCTCATAAAATTGAAAATCTTGTAACAATAAAATTCAGTATGAAGGTCGGTAAAAATATATTTCCAGTAGATATGCACATCAATTTCTGTTCCAGTGAATGTTTTTCGGATACTTATTTCTAAAATATAAATATTTTTTCAGTATTATAGGATGTACTATAACCAAAAACAAACAAACAAAAACATAAGTTCAACTTTCGCAGAGCTATCAGTAAATACTTTGGCATCAAACCTCTCCTTTATTTTCCTGCTTAGGCAATTTGCTTATTTGCATACTAGATATGTTTTAAATAACAAAAATATCTCCAAATAAAAATGGTTTTTAAAGCTGTGATAATACTGAATGTAAATCAACAAAATTTGCCGGGTACTAGTGGCTCACCTCTATAATACTAGCTAGTCAGGAGTTTGAGATCTGAGGATCCAGGGTCAAAGCCAGCCCAGACGGGAAAGTTCCTGAGACTTCTGTCTCTCATCAGCCAACAGGAACTTGAAAGAAGCAGCCCTGTGGCACTGTGAAAGCACACTAGCCTTGAGCAAACAGAGCTCAGGGACAGTGGCCAGCCCGATTGTAAACCACTACCTCCCCACCCCCACCACCCCCCTCCCCGCCCCAACACATAAATGCATACACAAAAATCACCAAAATTCTTAATATGGCTTCTTGTATTAAGAGAAGATTCTTTACTGAAGCATAATTGCATTATCAAATATTAAGAAGAATCCATAAACCATAAAATGGGAACTAGCCTTTCTATGACCATTTTCCCATGAGAACATGATTGTGTGATAACAATTTTGTTGTAAAGGACAGCTGATCATGCTAAAATATGAAATCCAAGTTTTAACATCGCTCTAACCTGAAGAAAATTGAAATACATGTACCTTAAATTGAATAATCAATAATAGGTTTTTAGTCATATAACCATCTCTTTGGCAATAAATGACAAGTAGGCACATCCATCTAGTCAAAGTCCATCTTCATTAATGTCACCCCGATACAAAAAGGTACTTTCTTGTTCTCCATTGCTCCGATGGCTTTCATTCTTCATTAAATTATTTCAAACATTCTACCACTTTCTTTTCATTGTCTATTCAGATTTGCAGATGTAATTTATTTCAAGAAATCTTACTTTACATAATAAGTTATTGATATTATAAGGACATCTACAATTCAAAGACATCTATGATTCATGCTGAGAAAGGACCTGTACTCAGTTATGATTATGACAAATCCCTCAAAGTTTTCAAAAACCCAGTAACCACCCTGTGAACATTTTATGAACAAAATAGATAACTCTAATCCTAAAGGAAGACAGAAGCAACACTGTACTACTTGAGCCTCAGCTGTGATTTTTGTATAATTGATAGATTGAGTGATGTGTTGTTTTTGAAGTTGACTGATCTGTATCTGTGTATACAACAATTGGAAATAAAACATAAAATGTGTACATGTGAAAAAATATATTTGTCCACTTATTTCATAGTTGATTTTTCTTGTTATAAATCTGATAGTGCTGGAAGTACTATCAATAGGTGGATTTATTTGTTTATTCTGCGTATGGGCAAACCTTGTAGTCTGTTTTGACAATTACTAATTGTCTTTCCTGGTCTCTACCATAAGAGTAAAAGATCCATGAGAAGGAGAAGAAGTTAAGCAGAAGAATGGCCTAAGCAAACTACAGTTACAAAAATTACAAATCACTTTGTTTAAACTATTAATTTTGACATATCAATAAATAAAATGAAGTTGCCAAGATGGAAGAATCAAATATTGTATACAACTGCTGTACTTCTATTATTTATATAGGAAATATACAAGTGTTGTATATAAAATTTATGATTCGAGATCATAAGTCACTTGGAATTTACCATTTGCTGGGAATACAAATTAGGATAAAAACAAAGTTTAGAATGCAAATCATTATTGTATTACACAAAATATTAAACAACTGAGAAATTTAATCAAATAATTAAAGTGTAATAACAACAAAATAAAATAACAAATTCTTAGAATTTGTAGATGATTTTGAATGATGTTTTATGATAATGACTGGAAATTTTTAAACAGTTTAAAAAAGCCTTTGATTGTGCTGTACCTCTCTAGAGACTGGCTAAATAAATCTGTACATGACAAGAGTGACATACTTTTGTGTAGGAAAAGGACAGTCAGTCCACCAAGTGTACTTACAGAAATGCACTAATGAATAGCATAGAAACTATGAATAGTAGTAAAATAAACGCATACTTGCATGCTTAATATCCTCAAAGATCCCAAAAATATAATCTTGCCAATCATATTACATAAAGGCATCATATATTTATATTTTAGAAATGTTTTCCACAACAAAAATTGGAAAACTCAAGTAACTATAATTATATATAATTATATGCAATATATTATAAATTACATAATATGTTATATATTACACATTATATTATATAATAATTGCTTATATAGTACATATGTATATTATATATGTGTGTATATATATATATGTATGTATGTAATCCCAAAGTGATTGTTCAAAATCATTAACTATGGTTAGTGAAGCTCCTTGTAATGAAATAATCTGTCTTTTAAACGCAGTTCTGCTAATTAGTTACTGAAGGTCTTTCTTGAAGAAGACATAATCAGGATACTAAAATATGTCACCATGGAAATAGTAATATTAACAATGTTCTATCTAATTGTATTATCATACAACAACATATCTATTATACTTAGGGCTGTGTAGGGTTCCTGGCATAAAATTCTGATAAAGTTCAAATTTATATATGCATGTATAGGCATATATAAATGTGAATGCATATATATACACATACATATATACTATATATTATACATGTTATAAAATATATGTATACATATATTATATATTATACACATATGTGTGTACATATTGTATATTAATCTATTATTATATAATATAATATATTATATATAATAATTACATATAAGTATTATATATAATAACTACAATGTTGCTATAAGTGTATTATTTTTAGTTGGCATTACTGTTAATCTTACAACTTTACTAGATTTTTATATTTGTTTACATAGCTTGAAAAATGCCTATTTCTTTAAATGTACATAGCACACCATTGTTTTTCTAAATATTCAAATATGATTTCCCAATATTGCTATTAGCACTGTATTTACCAAATTCATTAAAAATGTAAAATAAATGACTATCCTAAATATAAAAACATAGTCACATAAATATCCAATACTATAATATTTTAGATACTTTTATGTTACAAGCAAGTTCTGAATTTTGATACTAATTCAATGCAATGCACTCTCTATACCTTTTTGTTCCTGTCTTACATAAAATATGGCTTTTATTTTTATCAACATGATTATCTGAAGGAGACATACATGAGTTCAAGACAATTTTTAAGAAAAAATATGGAATTATGTGCATGATATTTTAGTAGAAGGGTACTTTCTTAATTTTTAGATTTAATTTTTATACTTGGACTTTACACAAATTTAAAATGTTAAGGTGTATTCATATATATATATATATATATATATATTTATATAAATGCCCAGGTATATATATATATATATATACATATATATATATATATATATACATATTTATCCTATCCAATGACATTATACTTATCACAATTATACTTATCACTTATCTCATTATTTAAATTATCCTCCCAAGAAGCTGTCTGATAAATTTAAAGAAACACAGTCTAAGTCTCTACCTACCCCCTAATGCTCTTGTTACTGTTTTGAGTTTCACTACAAAAATCTTATATTGTGTACATTTGTTTTTGTTTTTATGGCTATTATTTTGGAAAACATCCATTATTTTCTCTGTTGATTCCATGCATTGATGTTATCATAAAGATTGACTAAAATTTGAAATTTATCAGAATTTTATACCAGGCACCTTACATAGCTCTTAGTATCATAGCGATGTTGCTGTATGCTAATGTAATTGGATAGAACATCGTTAGTGTACTATTTCCATGGTAATATATTTAAGATTCTGACTATGTCTTCTACTTAGATAAACCTTCACTCACTAGCAGAACTGCATTTAAAAGACGGAGATGACTACATTACAAGGAGCATCAATTACCATCATAATTTTAAACAATGATTTTGGTTTACATACTATACATATATACATCATGTTACATAATATATATACACATATATTATATATTATACATATACATACATTATATTCTTTACCAGTAAGCAGAGAAGTAAAAATATCTTCAGTTGAACACTGCAAAAGACCCTGGTGAAAATGTACATATCATTTTAAGAAAGAAACATTCAACTTAATATAACTTAATCATAAAGAAATGAAAAACTTAATTTGGTCAAATTAATAATTGTTATTATAGTAATTCTTACAAGAGCAACAATAAACTCATATTAAAGTAAAGCTCTGAAAGTAGTGTTTTCTGTTGTTGAATTTGACCAAAAATTTAAAGACGTATTGATATCAGTCCCATCAAATTCTTCAAAAAAAAAAAACTGAATTATAAAAGACAGTTTCAAGCTTGCTTCAGGAAGCCAGCATTAGCCTGGAATGAATGCCAGACAAGAACACTACAAGGAAAGAAAATCATATGTCAATATCTCTGAGAGGTAAAATACTAACAAAATGAATTCAAGAGTATATTTATTTATAGGATAGTACACCATGATCAAGTAGGATTTACACTTGGAAAGCAAAGGCAGTTAAACACATAAATCATGTGTGATATACTACATTAACAAGATAACAACATAATTATCTCAATAGGTAGAGAAAACACATTTCTCAGAATTCAGTTATATTTCACAAAAATTATCAAAAACTTACATGTGAAAGCAACATATCTTAGCAAAATAGAGGACATGTAGTAAAAGTCCAGGGCTAACATATTCCAAGGCCATAAGCTGCAAGCTCTTCTCACATTAGGAAGAAGACAAGGATGCACAGCCTGCTACATTGTATGTTATTTAATTTTGGAAATTCCAGATAAAACAATTAGGGAAAAATAGAATAAAATAAACAATGAAATAAAAGAAAGAAGTAAAATGTCTTCATCTGCAGATGATCTGATCTTATTAGAGACCCCTTAACTGTAGAAATAACTATAAAATTAACTTTATTCATTTCTTGCTGGAGAATTAGAATCACTAAATAGTAGAAGGGATAGAAGAGTACTATACATAGCAAGGAAGCAAATCTCAGGGGGTGCAGGTAGCTCATGCCTGTATCTGAGGATCCCAGTTGGAAGCCAGACTGGACAGGAAACTCTGAAACTTGTAGCTCTAATTAAATCACAGAAAACGCTGGAAGTGACACTGTGGCCGAAGTGATAGAGTGCTAGTGTTGAACAAAAGTAGCTCATGGACCACACCAAGGCCCAGAATTCAAGCTTCACGACCAGGCCAAAAAAAAAAAAAAACAGAAGAAGAAGAAAAAGAAAAGAAAAGAAAAAAAAAAAAAAGAAAGCAACCCTGAGACCTGGTACCAATTCTGAGCCTTATTACTTCAATCCCTGATAAATTTGTTCACAATAATAAAAAAAAAGAACAAAAGCAGAACAGTACAATGGAATTTTAGAAGGCCCAGTTTAACCTAGGAGCTAAGTATCAACTCAATCTTGTGATAATGTGTTCTACCTTTGTGTCTATATCTTATTGTTCAAATTAACTTGAAATTAATAGACTCAGTTTGATATATTATGTCATATATTTTACATACTACCATTGTCAAAATATTCATATTTGAAAACCGAATCTACAGATAAAATTTTATCCTTATCAAAATTTACAGAAGTTTTACAATTTACAGAAATATCAAAAATTCCAAAATTCCCATGTAACCATAAAAGACCCTAAATATCTAAATAAACTGAGAAAGAAGGTGCAACTGGAAGTGCCAAATTTTCAGATTTCCACTCATTTCACAAAGATGTTTTTTAAACTGTGTGACACTGGCACACAAAGAGGCAGAAAAAGAATGAAAGAGAAAGCTCAGAAACAAATTAGGAATGTTTAAAAACCTAATCTTCACAATGTTAAATAGAATAAGAATTATGGAAGTTATTTCCTTCGATAAATGTGTTGGAACACCTGCAAACCGATATAGGAAAAAGAAAACTATATACTTATACTCTATATGAAAATTAACTCACTCAAAATGAATTAAAAGTCTAATGCTTAAAGGGAATCTAAAATACCCCTAAAAGAAAATTTAGAGACTTCTATGAGTTATTATTATAGGCAGAATTTTGTAACAAAAATCTCAAAAAATAAGGAGAAAAGAAAAAGAAAACCAAACAAATGATATTTCAACAAATGAAAAAGCTTCAAGTAGAGTAAACAAGATCAATAAATATAAAAACAATGTAATAACAACTGTTTTTAGAATATACTTTTGAAGAAAGTTAATATCATGAATATACGTGGAACTCAAATGATTCAATAGCAAAAATAAAAGACTTTAAAAAGTGAAAATTTTTCAAAAGATATACATATAGCCAACTTGCTTATGAAGAAACATCATTAACCATCAAGGAAAATTCAGAGGAAACAATAACATGACATAACCTAACCCCAACAAAAATCGTTATCAGAGAGACTATAGATAATAAATGTTGGAGAAGATGTGGAAAAACGGAGATCTTGCACATTATTTGTGAGAAGGTAAATTAATATAGGCCTTTGGAAAATAAGAAATTAAAATATGATTTCCATATAATCTAGACATTTCATTTCTCCAATATATATGTAAAGGAAATGAAATCAGCATATCAGATGTTGGAAGAAATAGTCAACAACAAACGGTTAAAGGTAACGCAATCTCAGATAGATGTGGGAGGCCAAGATGGGCAATGACCAAGTCTCTCCTGTTTATGTAAACTAATATTAGACTAGATTAACTGGAAGACTGATGGAATTACTAACAGAGTTCTACAGCCGCAGTAAACTACATAAGTATTTATCTTCCACATTCATATCTAAATTTTAGCTGATAAATTCCACCAGGTGGCATCACATAGCATGTGGGTTAGAATGGGTCAAATGCACTCTGGAGTACTGCACAGGATCATTAAATATTACCTCTCTTGCTACTTAACACCTACTTTAAAGAACTGGATTTTCAGATATTTCATAAGGAATCAATAATATATATCTATATATATTGATATATACCTATATATATATCAATATATCTATCTATCTATCTATATATCTATATATCACAGAGAAGGAATACTAGGACTTTGCAATTGCTACTATCCATCAATGTGATAAAAATAGACAAGGATTATTGCCTAATTGGGAAACCTATATAAACTCCAATATGTTCTGGCCATTGCCTAAGGACTTAATAAATGTAAAAAATAATTAAGTCATATATGCCAAGGTGTGCACAGAGGAAATGTTTATTTTTATTGTTAATTTTTATTTTTGGCAGTTATAGGGCTTGTACTCATAGTTTGGTAGCAGTTTGTGACATGTTTTATGCAAGACAAGTGCTCTACCACACTTTGAAGAGAACTCAAATTTTAAAGAAATATGGAACAATAAAAGACCCCAAATAGCAAAAATGATTCTTAACAGAAAAAAACATGCTGGAGGAGTTTCAATACCAAATTTTAAACTCTACTACAAAGCCATAGTAATCAAAACACCTTGGTACTGGCACAAGGAGCAACCTCAGGACCAATGGAATAGAATTGAAAACCCAGAAATGAACCCACAGACCTATAGCCACCTAATCTTCAATAAGGGAGCTAAAGAATGGAATAGAAGAAAGACAGCCTCTTCAGTAAATGGCACTGGCAAAATTGGTTAAACACCTGTGGAAACTAAAGCTAGATCTTATAAATCACCCTGCACTGGAATCAAATCCAATGGATCAAAGACCTCAGAGTCAAAGCAGACACCCTGAATACATTACAGGACTTAATAGGAGAAACCCTAGGTCTCCTTGGCACAGGCCGAAATTTTCTACATTGAGACCCAAAACAAAACAAATCAAAGTTGGACAAATGGGACTGCATGAATCTGCAGAGCTTCTGCATGGCAAAGGACATAGCTAACAAGATACAATAGAAAGCCCATGGAGATCTTCACTAGCCATACAACGGACAAGGGTCTCATATCTAAAATATATTTGGAACTCAAAAAATTAAATCCTCCAACAACAAATCCTCAAAGAAACAACTGCCCAATAAATAAGAGGGCTAAGGACTTAAAGAGAAACTTCTCTGAAGAGGACATAAGAATGGCCAATAGACACATGAAGAAATGCTCAACCTTTCTAGCCATAAAAAAAATGCAAATCAAAACAACATTCAGATTCCACCTCACCCCAGTTAGAATGGCTATAATCAAGAACTCTAATCACAACAGATGCTGGAGAAGATGTGGCCAGAAGGGAATCCTACTGCACTGTTGGTGGGAGTGTAAACTTGTTCAACCACATTGGAATGTAGTATGGAGGTTCCTCAAAAGACTCCACATAGAGCTTCCCTATGACTCAGCAATCTCACTTTTGGGCATTTGCCCAAATGGTCGCAAACAAGACCATACTAAAGCTACCAGCACAACTATGTTTATTGCAGCATTATTTAACTTAGCTAAGATATGGAACACACACACACAATGGAATTCTATGCTTCCATCAGAAAGAATGACATTGCCCCATTTGTTACGAAATGGAAAGACTAGAAAAAAATTTGTATTAAGTGAAGTAAGCCAAGCTCAAAGAAACATAGGTCCCACGGTTTCCCTTATTTGCAATAACTAGTATGTGTCTGGGACAAGTAGAAAGGTCAAAAGTTATGTACATATGACTAGATAAGATGAAATTAAGTTAAGGATATAGGTGGACCTGTTGTAACAATGAGAAGTACAAGTTGTCATGTCGAAAACGAGCTTTACAACGTTGGTGGGGGGGGGGGGGGGGGGAAGCGGGGAGGATTGGGTGGGGGGGAGGCTGGGAAAGGATGTGAAGGGTAAACAAAGGAGGAGGCTGCAATGCTTGATAAGAAATGTAGGCATTAACCTGCCCATGTAATTGTAACCCCTCTGTACAGTGTGTTCACCAAAAATAAAAATAAAAGATGAAATTA
The DNA here is from genome assembly GCF_019054845.1 of Dipodomys spectabilis. Classification (NCBI taxonomy): domain Eukaryota; kingdom Metazoa; phylum Chordata; class Mammalia; order Rodentia; family Heteromyidae; genus Dipodomys; species Dipodomys spectabilis. Next base: position 12,335,510 of record NW_024870758.1, read on the forward strand.
AGCTAAATGAACCCCAAGATAGGGACACAAGGGGTTTATTTTTTCTTTCTTGCTATTATTATTTTTGGGGGGGGGGGTACGGTTGTGGGGCCTGAACTCTGGGCCTGGGCACTGTCCCTCAGCTCTTCAGCTCAAGGCTAGCGCTCTACCACTGGAGCCACAGCGCCACTTCCGGCTTTTTTCATTTTTGCTTATGTGGTGCTGAGGAATCGAACCCAGGGCCTCAGGCATTCAAGGCAAGCGCTCTACCACTGAGCCATCTTCCCAACCCATCTTGCTATTATTTCTAACGTATTTATAAGGTACCATGAGAATTTTTTTGTTGCTTTGTATGTTCCTCCCCCACAGTATAACCCGTTTTCACTGTATTTGATGTAGGAATAATTGGGGAAGGGGAAGGGAAAAAAACAAAATGTTTAAATAGGGATACAGGTTGACCCGTTGTAACAATGAGAGGTACAAGGCACTATGTTAAAAACGAACTTTACAATTTAGGCAGGGGGACGGGTAGTTGTGGAGGTAGGAGGGAAGGGATGGTAGGGGAAAAACAACGGAGGAGGCAGCAATAAGATATGTACTTATTACCTTGCTCATGTAACTGTAACCCCTCTGTGAAGTATTTTCACAATAAAAGAATTAAAAATAAATTAAAAAAGAAATGTTAGAAGAATTTTTTTCCCTTTTGTGTGCTTTAGACAGAAGACATGTACAGTGATGTCCAAAAGTTTATATTTTACACACAATTTGTTTGAAAAAAGGAGAGCCAGAGAGAGAGAAAGAGAAAGACAGAGACAGAGACAGAGACAGAGACAGAGACAGAGATAGAGACAGAGATGCCTATCATCAAGTCTTCCAGTTAGGGTGAATAAATAGTAAAGGTAAAGGGGCTGGGAAGGTGGCTCAGTGGTAGAGCGCTTGCCTTGCATGCCTGAGGCCCTGGGTTCGATTCCTCAGGACCACATAAGCAAAAAGAAAAAAGCCGGAAGTGGCACTATGGCTCAAGTGGTAGAGCGCTAGCCTTGAGCTGAAGAGCTGAGGGATAGTGCCCAGGCCCAGAGTTCAGGCCCCACAACTGGACCTAAGTAAATAAATAAATAAATAGTAAAGGTAAATTAAAAATAAGAAAAATGACCTGAAATCACAGTCTAAATTTTATGTTGACAATGGTAGCTCATTTTAAACACACATGGATACAAGAGAAAACAATTTAAACTAAGATTCTAATTTCTATCTGGACAGATGAAGCAAAGTTTTGATATTGAATCATATTCTGGTAAATTTCTACTAAACAAAATCATCAACTATATTTAGGGGACAGTAACAATGTCTGGATTCTTTACAAAATTTGTACAATATCCAGGATATTATGGACAACTTTGCAGAAATAAATTGAAGATTATAGACAACTGATAAATCTCTAGGATAATGTGACTATTAGTCAATTATTGTGAATTTGAAGAGATAATTATATAGTTACACGGAAGAAATTCAACAAAAAATGGAGCCAAAATAATATTCTTGTATATATAGACAATAGATCTATGGTGCCATTTGCAGATAAGAGAGGTAACGTCAAACATGACTGACTAAAATATGCAATCACAATATATTTTGAGTGATATCATAGGAAAATTTTTTCTTACCTTCTATATAAAAAGGTTCTTTTTAATTAACAGAAGCACTAACATATTATTGAATGATGAATAGGTCCTTGAATACATAAAGGGAGAAACGTAAAAGTTCCTAAAATCTACTTAACACAAAAAAACTACCTATCAGAACATTTGAGCTACAGCAAAGACAGTGCAAAAGGAAAGCTTATAGCTCAGAGTTCTTACAGAAAAAAGCAAATCCATCTCAAAAAAGTAGCCTATTTTTATGTCAAGCTACTCGAAATACAAGTAATGAAACTTGAAATTAGTAGGTGGTTATATGATCATATGTACATAGCTTTTGTCCTCTTCTGCTTGTCCTAGACATATACTAGTTATTGCAGATAAGGGAAACCATGGGACCTATGTTTCTTTGGGCCTGGCTTACTTCACTTAATATAATTTTTCCAAGTCTTTCCATTTCCTAACAAAATGAGGCAATGTCATTCTTTCTGATGGAAGCATAGAATTCTAATATATATATATACATATATATATATGTATATATATATACATATACATATATATGTATATATATGTATATATATATATATATATATATATATAAAATGGCTATTAAGACCCAAAAGAATAAATGCTGCAACATGACAAAACTAAACCTTCATATACTATTGGTGAGAATGAGAACCAGCACAACTACCATGAGAATCACCCAGAACTAACAGACAATCCAGCTATATATAAATCTTAAACATATATCTGGAGGAAAGTAATTAAGGTCACAAGAGTGGCACTTGCAAATATATGGCTATTGCAACAATATTCACAATACCCAAGTCATGAGTATAGTCCTGGTAACCTACAATGAATGATCTAACTATCTAGCTATCATCCATTTATATATGCAATGAAATACTACAACACCATAAAGCATGAAATTTTGCCATTCATACAGAAATGGATGGAATGAGAAGCAAAGTTAGTCAAGTTAGGACAAAGGATTTTTTATTTATTTATTTATTTATTTATCTATTTTTTGTTGGTTGTGGGGCCTGAACTCTGGGCCTGGGGCTGTCCCTCAGCTCTTCAGCTCAAGGCAAGCACTCTACCACTTGAGCAACAGTACCACTTCTGGCTTTTTCTGCTTATGTGGTACTGAGGAATCGAACCTAGAGCCTCATGCATGCAAGAAAGCACTCTAACACTGAGCCACCTTTGCAGCCCTTTTGTTTGTTTGTTTTTATTACATGTGGATGCTAGACTTAAAACAGAAACATATAAATACATAGACAAACATTATATATATATATATTTATATGCATACATATATGTATTCCTGCATACATGGGTATGTATAGATATACCTATATCTATATGTAAGATCAAGTCATATTAAGTCAATTTATTCCAGTCAAAGTATGTCACATGTGTATATGGACAAGTAAAAATATAAGCCTCTGTACAAGTTACTGATGTCAATAAAATGTAAAATATATTGTTATATCCAATGTGTTTCATAGGTTGCAAATTTTCTTCTGCTGTCCTCTTTGCAGAAGCACATAGGAATTTTGTAAATTAAGGCAGACATATAAACATTGTAAGTGCCAATAAACTCTGAGCAGTCAAATCCTTTTTAGCATATTAATCAGTGGAATATTCAACCATAATTCAACATAAAGCATTTCTCATGAATGTTTGGTAAGGGTTTATGAAAACAAAAGAGCTTTTACCAAGATAAAAATTCAACTACTTTATTTAGCATGTGGGGTTTTTATTTATTGTCAGTTTTAGCAAGACTTCCTCAATGAAGATTCAGTACATTGAATTAAATTTCTGTGTGTTCATTTACATTCATTTGGACTGAGGATCTAAGACTCAACTTCTTTGATAACACTGTTTTATAGAGAGGATAATGAGTGAGCTACATTTAAATACTATGATAATATTTAAAATATGTGATTAACAAAGAAAAAACAATTCAGTGTTTCTATTTTTTTAATTCTAAGTAGGAAAACTGATCTATATTAATAACTGTTAAATTCATAATTAAAATTAATAAGAAAATATTTATCATAAAGATCAGGAGACTAGTTCTTTACAAGGGAAGGAATTGTGTTCCTTAGGAGTACAATAGTTGGAGTTTGTTGGTGATTAAATGTATGTATATTTCATAATTATTTTAGCACCCCAAAATGTGCTTTATGCAACTTTGTATGTGTATTATTTCACCTTACAGCAAAAGTTTAAAATCTATACATAAAACAAACAAAATTATATTTCAGTTTAGATATAAAAGTTATTAAGAAGTTTATATTAAGAGAAGTAAATTAAGAGGAAAAAACTACTCAGTACACTGAATAGAATAACAAATACATACACATGCATACCCACATCACATCAAGTGAGGCTGAAGGATCCAGAATGAATAATATCAGTAACCTCTGCTCAATCACAAATAGTAGTAATGACAAAAGTAAAGAGTAATCATGTAAAGGCAAGGTAATATAAGGCATTGTTTTAAAAATAAAAAAATAATAATATAATACAAGTACAATGCAGCTCTAATGAGGGATAATCTCAGCCAAGTAGCTACATGTACTGGAAAGTTAGAAAAAATAAAATGAGGAGTAAGGAAGAAAAGAGGAAAATGCAACAACAACAAAAATCTTCAAAGACAGAAGTGATATGATTAGAAAATTTAACTATAGAGAACTATCTAAAGAACATGAAGAAAAAAACAGCATCACATAATGGCAAAATGAGAGCAGAATATCTTTCACTGACTATGACAGACATGTTTATATCTATTCAAGAATCTGTTCAGTGAGCCCTTGGGGATCTAGAAGAGTTCTGAAACCCAACTTAGGTCTGCTGAAAGACACTATTCAATGACCTAAAAAGAAAAGCATGAAATGAAGATCAGAGGGAGGACAGGCTACAATTTATGGGAATTTCTATGTCTGAAACCTGCTGTATCCACAGAGACTATCAGAAGCCTAGATCCATGAAGTTGGCTGGGCTACAGTTTGCTACCAATCTAAATACATATAAATGCTGGGGGGAAAAGTACATATTCAGGAACTTGTCTGTCCAGTTGACAACTGAAGTGAGAGATCAATGAAGTCCTATATAAGCAGTATTATTAATGTTGTCTGCTAAGGAAGCAGAAGAATGATACAAAAGATGATACTATAAATATAAAGTTATATATGACTGTGACTTTTAACTTTTACAATTATCTGAAAATTTCATTAAGCCTATTATTTTAAACTATGGTTTGATATTATTCCATAACTCTGGGAAATAAGCATTATATTCTTCATTTTTTTCACCTAATTTGTCATAAAGTGAAAAAAACTTCTCTTTTGAAAGTGCAGAAGTACTTCAAATAATAACAGTAGAAATTATTATGAACAAATGGAGAGCAATTGAGTTAATATCTCTCTGAGTCAAAAAGAGGATTTCTTGCTCAGCACCTGTGGTTCACACCTGGGATTACAGCTATTCAGGGGGCTGAGATCTGAATATTTGGTAGGAAGCAAACCCAGGCATCATAGTCTGTGAGACTATCTCCAATTAGCCACTAGAAAGCTGGAAGTAGAGTTGTGGTTCCATTGATGGAATGCTAACCTTGAACAAAAGAGCTCAGTGACAGCACCCAGGCCCTGAGTTCAAGTTCCATGACCAGCACCAACAAACAAAAAAGTATGATCTATCATAGTTTTAATGTAATTGCTGATAACATGCTAAAAGCACTTTGTATTATTTGTGTAAATTTAATGGCTAATGAGGCAATTAACTTTGAGATTGTAAATGGTATTAACATAAAAAAGCATAAAGAAACAAGTTCAAATCAAAAGAACTATTCGGAAAACAGATTATTAAATTCAAAAGTTAACAGAAACAGATGTTCACTATTTTACGCATAAACATTACACCATTTCATGTAGCAATTTGGGTTACTAAAACAAAATAAAATCATAAATACAAAGCCATTAGTCAAATAGTATATCAATTATGCTTGCTTGGAAATGATCAGTGGATTTTTAGTCAACTTCCTGGCATATAATATATCTGAACCAAAGCAAGGACTTAGATCAAAGAAAGCCAGCAAAGTATTTTCATTGACAGATACACAAATATTGTTGAAATGGCATTTCTTCTACTATATGCACAACTTAAGTGTGGTCAGTTTTTCATGATGGAAGATTTGCTTTTCATTTTTGAAAGTATTTTTAACAAACACAAGTAGATCTGGACTTTATTACTATGACAGCTTACATTGCCTTCAGATATAACATGGAAGTTAAACTTACGGCACAATAATATTCCAGTGAGACAGCTACAACTTTTTGTAGTAATTATTTTAAATATATTAGAAAATAGATAGCATCATGTTTCCTTCATTGAAAAAGCATATGAGTAACTTATTTTGGTTAAATGGTGTGCTTAGCAGTGTAGAAAATTGTGATCTATAGAATATTGACAGATTAAATTTGATATATTTTACTAGATGACAAAGAAAATGATTATAGATAAAAACTTAATTGTAGACTGAGCTGCTAAGCTTTCTAACAATAAATATTCTGTCAATATATGTCTTACTAAGACAAGTTCTCATGGTGTATCAGGTGGCAAACCAACTTGGCATCAATTGTGACCAAGTTATAAAAAACACCCAAATGTAATTTTTTAAAATATATTGATTGTAATATTTTATTGCTTATATAAAATGGGATGCATACTTTTAATAATTGGTACCAAAAATCCTATCACAAATGAAATGGAGAAGTTGAAGGCTTTCTACTGATTATAGGAAGTAAGGATTGATATGTTCCAAAATTTAACAACAGTTGTTAAAGAGGGAGATGATGATTCACCATTGTACCTCTGCCCAATTTATCATGGAACACCTAATAAATTTTGTAGAGTATTATAATTTTTCTCTATCTAAAAATATCATCTGTTCATAGGAAATTCATGGCTTCAGAATCTAGTTATTTCATTAAGCCATAATAGAAAGAAAATTATTACTCCTCAGTATAAATTATTAGAATTGCTATTGATGGGCTAGACTCTTTTTTTCAGCATACTCCATCACTTGGCTTCATGTTGAATAAATATGAAAAGCCAATACTAAACTTGCTGAAATCACTTTAAAATCTCTTTTTCCCAGAACAAGACTTCCAGGAATAGAAGCTCAGTGGGACTTGTTTCTGTATTCTGAATAATATTAAAACAAAACAGAAACAAAAGAGTAGGCATTATTTCTTTGAGTGGCATTTTATCTAGCCAACTTAGATTTAAAAACTTAAGGAGCAAAGAATGGTCTCGTTTGTCACATTGAAATCTTTAAATGTTCAGAGTCTATTCAAGTATACTTGTTAGTATCTGATGTAAGGGAACAGCTCCCATTTGATTAAAACTCTCACTATTGTTATTAGTACATGTACAATATAAAGGTGTTTATAAGTTTTATTTTATTATTTTACTATATAACTTGTTCTAATTGTACTTATTAAAACAACAATATAACGTACTAATTGTACTTATTAAAAATAACATTTTTAAAGAATGATTCGCTGTCAAAAGCTTGGCCTATTTTTTATTAGCTTTAAGAAGTTGTGCAAAAGTTTCCAACTTACTATACCAATTTATGAATACAGTGCACTTATTTTTGGGGGCTGATAGTAGGCTTGAACTCAGAGCCTGGGTGCTATCTCTTAGCTGTATTTTGCTCAAAATTGTGCTCTACCTCTTGATCCAAAACTTCACTTGTGGCTTTTGGGTGGATAATTGAAGACAAGAATCTTAGTAGCTGGTTTTTAACTTTAATTCTCAGATCTCAGCCTCCTGAGTAGATAGGCTTACAGGAATGAGCCACTAGTGCTTGATCAGCACAATGCATATTGATCAATGTCTTCAGTTTCTAGTCTGAAAAACTGGAATTGTTAGCAAAAATCAGAAAGTTTTAAAAGTTAAATATTTGAATCCAGGTAATTTAAATGATAAAAGATGGCTGTATAACACAAGATGATGTAATAACATTTAACAAGAACAATGGCACTGTGTGACATCAGCTGCAAGAAAGAAGATCAAGGAGCCCTGTTTTTAGCATCATGGAGAGGAAAGTGCTGCAGAAGGATAACATGCGTCCATAACTTGGTGATCAAATATGGAATGAGAATAGAGCAGGAAGGACTTCCATCAGACCAGTTTAATCTGGAAACTGCACAAATAATACAACATAAATTATTCCTTGTCTTTGTATTTTTGTATCTGGGAAACTGCACAAATAATACAACATAAATTATTCCTTGTCTTTGTATTTTTGTACCTGAGATTTGTTCTGTTTCCACTAATTAAATAAGCTTAGGTGAAGACTGCCCTTCCCGTGTGAGGGGTGTACATTCTAGAACACATGCTGGTGAACTGCCTAATACTTCTCTTACCATCAAGACAAGAGCTGAGATTTTGTCTCCTTCTGCTTGGTTCCTTTCTCCTTCTAAGTTAGTACCAAACTCTGAAAAATGAGTTTCATTTTGATTCATTTCCAGTCTTTATGTCTATGAGAAGGCATTTTACAAGTCATAAGTGGAAAATCTTGGATTAGGGACTTCTTTCATCAAATAGTGATTTTTACAGGAAAGATCATAGTTTTTAGCTAATATCCTTACACATGTTATACCATAAATATTATTAACAACACTCCCATCCTTATAATTCAAAGCACTGTTATAATTTCAGTTCATCCTGTTTGGGAACATTAAGTACTTGCTGATAATCATTAGCATTTTTGCATCATGTGAAAAATCCTTCTACATGGACCAGTTGGCACAGATACGGTCCTGGGAGGGGGAGAACATTGTGATTATCTTTAGGCACAACTTTTCACTGCAGAATTTAAATCTTTAGCTCTATATACAAGACTTGTTGTCAACTTGCATTAAATGTGGATAACACAAAGACTTGAAGACATCCCCTGTGGGTAAATAAGAAAACCTAACAGTTTTGTAGAGTTTGTAGGATTAATCGCACATAATAATTACACAAAGTGATAACACACTTATTATAAAAGCATATACACACCATTTAACAAGCAGTGGCAGAAACTTCTAGGAAGGAGGAAAATAAACATAAATTGGTAATGACAAGGGGGATGGAAAAGAAAGATATAAATTCTCATCTTTCCATTTAAGCATTTCAAAATTCTGTTTCTTCTGTTTCTGTTTCTTCTGAATCTCTTTAGGTCTTTGGGATCACTGAACCACTAGCAGGATATCTGTAGCTCCAATGTTCCTCTCTCAGCCTGACACTTGGAACAGATTAGTAAGCATCTTGTCTTCCCATTCCAATTCTGCACTTTTAAAGCTTATAGATCCCAAAAAGATCAAGAAAAGATCAAGAAAAATACCTATGGAAGTAGTTTCTAACTCCACACAATAGATTCACTTGAACAAGTCTATCTAATAGTATGATTTTGTTTTTAAAAAATACATTATAGTATATAATATTATGCCTAAGGGATTCCTATGGTTAACCTATATTTATGCAAAAAGAACAGTTGTTACAGTTGACTTGTTTACAGCACCAGAACCAGATCAGACACAAAGACACTTAAGATTTTGTTGTTGTTGCTGTTTTTTTATTTTTTATTTATTTTACCAATTTTGCGTCTTCAAATTGAGTCTCATGGTCACCACTTTATAGTTTCTGTTGACACTATAATTTACCAAATAATACCTTCTATATTCCTTTACTAGTCCTAAGTTTTCATCCAGAACTGATTAATTCACCACTTAATCCTTTTCCATTTTAAAGCTGTTTAAATAAACATGTTTTAAATTATTTGTGTTCATCTACTCAATCATAGCCTCTAGAATACTCTCCCTTAGTATTAGAAGTTGGCCTCATTTGGCACACTGACACATCAGGTATCAAGACAAATAATCAGAAGGTACAGCTATATTTTAGAAACTCTCTTTACTTAAGTAACATTTGCCTTTGTGAGCATCATGAGCTTCAGCTCTGCATTTGCTGAGAAAGAATATTTCCATGAATACAATTACATACTCTATATGCTCCGATATATTGAGAAAGAAATTTACTTACATGTCAAGATCATGCTATCCTACAACATATTCCATTGCATCTACACTTTTCAAACAGAGAAGTTTTTATTAAGGAAATAAGAACTTTAGTTTATAATCTAAGTTGTGCAATGAACTAGTTATATAGTTTAATGCACAGTAATGATTTATTTTGCCTCATTTTTCCTACTTCAAAATGGATGAAGAAATGCAGAAAATTAATGTGACAATGGTAAGAAATATGACAAGAGGGTGTGGTAGGTTGTTAAACTGTTGGATACAAGTCAAGTTTAAAAACTAGAAATTAAGAAAACAATAGTCTGGTGAACAAGACATATTTAACTTAACTTGGAAACATAAGGATTTAGTTTTCATATTTTGTTTCTAAGAAACCCTTAAGACTTTTTCTCAATCACAACACTTTTGAGACTATAAATATATTCTACATCAACATTCAAAATAATTTGGTATAAAACAAAAGTAAGTATAATCTAGTTGGAAAAAAGTAGCAGTTCAGATCAATATATTCACTTTGGGGTCTATAAATTTTATAAAACTTAGTTTGTGTTTCCCCTCCCCAAAGTGTATAATAAATGATGTCATGAAAAAGAAGCATTAATATGGGATTTTCTAGTTATCAATCGATGACTTACACCTTTGAAAACATTTTATCATACTTGTTGATGAACTCTTATCCATTTTCAATTTTCTGCATTGATATGATAGTCTAACTTTTGGCTGCTATATGAGGATCATTGAAAGTGTTGCTTTTTAACTTTTTGTCAAATATTTATGTGTCATAGGCTGAGATTAGTTTAGAGTTGTGATTAGTTACCAGGAAATATCAAGAATCAAATGTAATTGTTAGTATTTAAAGATTCATCTATCTTTTTGAAAATATAAAGGATAAACACTGTCAGTCCAAAGTAAATTCACAAACTATGTATAATTTGCAAATGGTATCCCCGTGAAGTTTTTTTTCTTTCTTTTTTATAAATGTTCCCAACAAATTGCTGAGTAGAAAAATTTTCAGCCAGCACTTAAGATTAATACAGCCATCTGAAGAATCAAGCAACTGTCTTGCCCTCTGGCTACTTTGAAAATAGTGAGAAACTTCGATTAAATATTTGAATACCTAATGAAGATAGATGAGTACAGAAAGTAAATCTACAAAGAAAGAGAAAATCATAATTCTGAAGGGAATTTTTGAGTAGATATAAAAATATAAGTTGAATTTGAGAGGAATACCACCACCACTGTTTGGGGGACATAGATAACTACTTTTCAAGGTAGTGTGATGTGCAGAAGACTTTGATTGCAGTTATTTCCCTCAGCTACCAGAGAAATACAACCAGCGGGGCCCGAAAATCAGCAGGGCCCAATAATCAGCTTGGCCCATGGACCCACCTGCTGGAAGGGCATCAAAAGGCTGACATCACAGCCCCACGGGGTGTGCTGCTAGAGGGGCGGGGCATGCTGCCGAAAGGGGGGTGGGCTTGCTGCTGGAGGGGGTGGAGCATGAACCTCACATGGTGAGCTGCCAATTGGAAGGGATTGGACAATGAGCAGCTTCGGGGAGGAGCATGAATAACGGTAGGAAATCATTAGGCAGATGAAATCCTGAGTCCCATTGTTGTGGGGGAAGGGTACGGCCTGTGTATAGGCTTCATATTCCAAGCAACTGGGAGAAGTAGGGAGGAAGTAGAGAGAGATGAGGAGGAGAGAGGAGAGAGTACAGAGGAGTTGAGTAGAGAGAGTGGGGAGTGGAGAGAGAGAGCAGGAGGGGAAAGGCCTCAGGAGCAGAGCAGGGCAGGCCTGTGGAGGGAAGGGAAAACCTGGAGAGGCCATTTGGGACCTCCTCCGGAGGTCATTTGGGACCTTCCTCTAGTGTAATAATCCATGGGTCCCCGATAATCAGCAGGGCCACATGGCCCCGCCAACAGAAAGGAGTGGGGTGTTGAGAGGCTGACTTCACTGCCCCACGGGACATGCCACCCCACCGAGGGGGCCGGATGTGCTGCTGGAGGGTGAGGAGTCAAGCCCCACATGTCAAGAAATGATTGGGAATCTTGGGGAAGGGCAAGAATGGCAGTTGAAAACTGTTAGGCAGGAGTCCCATAGGAGCTGGTTCAGAACAAAGCAAGCAAGTTTGCAAGTTGAGAGCGGGAGCAGGGCAAGAGGCAACAGGCTACCTGGAAGACCTGGAAGGTGGATAATGGAGACTTATGACCTCCAGAGAGTGAGACAATCCATCGAGGCACTGTGAATGGTAGACGAAAGTATTTACACTATTTACACCAGAAAGAAGGCCTGGGCTAGATACACAGAACCAAGAGCAGCCTCGATCACCAAACCTCAGTCTCCATTAGGCAACCCTGCCCCTCCTGCCTCCCCCCACACCTTTATTAGTTGGTTTGCAGACCACCAACTGGTCTTCAAACCTCCAAACCTCAGAACTCCAAAGCTCCGAACCTCCAAAGGGGAAGGCTTTTCCCTTTCTTCCCCTTCCTCCTCCTCTGTAAGCCTCTCCACTCTGCACAGGCCTGCCCTGCTCTGCTCCAAGAGGCGCCTCTCCACAGGCCTCTCTAGAGGAAGGTCCCAAATGACCTCCGGAGGAGGCCCTGAATGACCTTCAGAGGAGGCCCAAATGACCTCTAGAGGGGGGTCCCGAGTGGCCCCTCAGAGAGGCCAGGCCCAAATGCCCTCTCGAGGCTTGCTCTTCCCTCCACAGGCCTGCCCTGCTCTGCTGCAGCAGACTTTCCCCTACTGCCATCTCTCCCTCCACTCCTACTACTCTCCTATCACTCTCCCTTCCTCCCTCAGGATTCTATCTTTCCCCTAATCCCTCCTCTACTCCTCTCAGGACTCCAGGTCTCCTCAGGACCCCTCTCTTCCCTCAGGACTGCTTTCTCCCTAATGTCTCCCTCCAACCTCGTAACACACAGCCTATATATACCCAGATAGGCTGGGCCCCACTGCCACTAATGATTTCAAACCAACATTCATGCTCCACCCCCAAGCTTCCCCCTGTCCAATCCCAATAGCCAGCTCACCATGTGGGGCTTGATGCCCCACCCCCTCCAGTAGCACACCCCGCCCCCTATCAGTGGCATACTGGGCCCCTTTTGGAAGCATGGCAGTGACGTCAGGCTCTCAATGCCCTGCTCTGTCAGGTGGAACCATCTGTGGAGCACTGAGGCTCGCCTCTTGATGTCCCGCCCCCTCCAGCAGGCTGGACCATGGGGCCAAGCTGATTATCGGGGCCCGACATGTTTTTACAGAAGGAAATAGAGAGGAAACAGGAGGGGAAAGGCTGCAAAAGGCTACCGAGAAGACCTGGAAGGAAGGACAGGCATGTAGGAGAGGTCTATAAAGAAGGAAGGGGTGGTAGGAAAAAAAGGAAAAGTCTTGCTCTCTGGAGCCTTGGAGCTTTGGAGGTCTAGGGTTGGTGTTTTGCAAACCAACTAGTAGAGGACAGGGCTGCCCACTGGAGGCTTGGAAGTTTGGTGGTCAAAGCTGATCTTGGTTCTGGGTATCCAGCCCAGGAAAAGGTAGTGGCAGGCCCTCTTTCTACTGTAAATAAAATTCTTGTTGTTTTAGCCATGCCTCAGTAGATTGTCTCACTCTATAGAGGTCATAATTCTAGAGAGGCCTGTGGAGAGGCGCCTACCGGAGCAGAGCAGGGCAGCCCTGTGGAGAGTGGAGAGGCCTGCAGAGAAGGAAGAAGGAAAGAAAAGGCAAAGCCTTCCCCTTCAGAGTTTTGGAGCTGTGGAGCTTTGGAGCTTTGGAGGTCTGAGGTTTGGAGGTTTGCAGACCAACTAATTGGTGATTTGCACATCAACTAATAAAGGTTGGGGTTGCCCACTGGAGGCTTGGAGATTTGGTGGTCGAGGCTTCTCTTGGTTCTGGTTATCTAGCCCAGGACAAGGGAGTTGCAGGCCTCCTTTCTGGTGTAAATAGTGTAAATAAATTTCGTATCTTTAACTGTGCTTCGATGGATTGTCTAACTTTTTAGAGGTCATATTATACTTATTAACATTGCCCTCTCTGCCAACTGTATTTCCCTTATTTCCAATGAGGTAATTAGGAAGGAAATTTCCACTAATGATAGTTCCTAGTTGTATGGCAAATACTGAAGACAGTGATCTTCAGTATTTTAACAGTTTTTCCTTACCAATGATGAAGATATAAGTAGAAGTGCAGAACCTGATTCTCTTTAATCATCCTACAGTTGCTTACTTGTTGGGCTCTACACCTTCCACCTCAGTTCTGCCCCTTTCCTCCTCCATTTTTTTTCGTATTACCTGTTAGTCATGTGTCCGGAAAGTTGCACAGTTTCATGTTCAATATATCAGAAATATTTTATTTTTGGTTAGTCATGGGGCTTGAACTCAGGGCCTGGGCACTGTCCCTGAGCTTTATTGCCCAAGGCACAGCCCCACTAACAGTTTTTGAGTGGTTAATTGGATATAAGTGTCTAATGGGGACTTTTCTGCCTGGGCTGGATTTAAACAGTCGTCCTTAGATCTCAGCCTGCTGAATAGTTAGGATTACAGACATGAGCCACCAGCACCTAGCTTATCAAAAGTATTTTAGTAAGCACATTACCTTCTGTTAGTAAACTGTAATTTATGGAGAGCTTGGAACAAAACTTTTAAACATAAATGAACTAACAACTGAAATGCAGTATTTGCGGAATTTGTTGGATAATTAAGAATTGGTTTTGTATACTACATTGGATATACCAAGGTAAAAGAAGCTGGTATCTGCTGAATATTCTGTTATCAATTAGCTCAAACAATTTGCCTATTCTTTCCTGAAAGTGGAAGAAAGAAATCAGTTCAGAAATTCTAGTGATGCCGGGCGCTGGTGGCTCACGCCTGTAATCCTAGCTACTCAGTGGGCTGAGATCTGAGGATCGCGGTTCAAAGCCAGCCCGGGCAGGAGAGACCGTGAGACTCCTATCTCCAATAAACCACCAGAAAACTGGAAGTGGCACTGTAGCTCAAGTGGTAGAGCGCTCGCCTTAAGCTGAAGAGCTGAGGGACAGCGCCCAGGCCCAGAGTTCAAGCCCCACGGCCGACAAAAAAAAAAAATAAAATAAATTCTAGTGATTTACTCTGGAACTGAATACAAGTAAAATTTCATCCTTTCTCTGAGGACAAGAAATCAAGCAAAATAAATACTATTATAAAACAATGCAGAATACTTTAAACATATTAAAACATAGAATCCTTGTCTACTGTTGATTTCCTAAGGCCTGAAAATTGGTACTGAATTTTTTGTCAATTTAATAAGATGTATCCAATGTCACAAATATATAAAATTATGTTTTCTACAGAAATTTCAGTAGTTTTTTTTTTATTTTTATATTCTTTTTTGGGTCCGGTCATGGAGCCTGAACTCTAGGCCTGGACGCTGTCCCTCAGCTCTTCAGCTCAAGGCTAGTGCTCTACCACTTGAACCACAGCACCACTTCTGGCTTTTTTCTTTTTGCTTATGTGGTGCTCAGGAATAGAACCCAGGGCCTCATACATACAAGGCAAGCGCTCTACCACTAAGCCACCTTCCCAGCCCCTTATTTTTATATTCTTACATTTGGAATATCCTATAATGCTTATACTTTGTTTTATTAATATACTACTTAAACAAAATAATAGATTTTTGTGATACTTTCATAGGTAAAATAATATTCATAGATCATGTCTCTCTTTCAATCCTCCTCGTCTCCTCTCCTTTTTATTGCTTAATAGCTCTTTTACTTTCTTTTTTATTATTCACAGATTCCACATTTGAGAGAAAACATGATTGTCTTTCTGAATTTGTCTAATTTCATTGAGATAGTGATGTCCCAGATTCATCTATTTTCTTAAAAATTGACATGTTCTCTGAATGGTGTTCTGTGATGCATCCATACTGTATTTTTCTCATTATTCATTTGCTATGGTTATATATTATTATATTTTTATATCTATATATAATATTATAATTACTTTTGTACAGTTTCATTCTTTCTTTTGTTGTGTTATTTCACATTGCCAATTAAACAATGGATCAGAAATTCCAAAGGCCAATTAAGGCCTAAAAATCAGAAAAAAAGATCATAACTATTAGACAGCACCATGACTATAATGAAGTAAAAAATTTACTTGGCTGAAATTATTGAATATTATGAGTATGATTGGTTTCCTAATGATCTAGAATGGAAATCTGATGATTGGATTTAGAATGACAGATACTAGGAAAATTACACTATTTAACATAAGTAAAATTCCAACCTCTAATACCCACTGTCTTATCCATTAAGTAACATGTGCTAGATATTTCTTTTTTTAAATATTTTATTGTAAAGATACTATACAGAGGTTTACAGTTACATGAGTAAGGTAATGAGTACACTTCCTATTGAGCATTGTTACCCCTCCATTGTTTTCCCCTTACTATCCCTTCCCTCCCTACCTTCCCCGAGGTTTTTTTTTTTTTAATTGTGATTAAGTGATTACATAATGTCCCAAATTTCACAGTATTGTGGAATAATGATGCTCATTTAAAGTCACAATTTCATTCTAACTTTCCTGGAGCAAATTGTCTATCACGGTCTATAACATATAATGGTGTGCACATATACACCGTACATGTGATCAGCAGCATGGGGATATTTAGTAGTGGTTCGACCAGATGAGTGGAAGTTCTTTGTTTCTTAAGTCCTGTTAATTTTGTCGTATCACCTAACATTTTGGATTTAACATCCACTTATCAGGGAGACCATGTACCGTTTGTCTCTTTGCTCTTGGCTTACCTCTGTGCTAGATATTTCTAAAATTTTATATTTGTATTTATTTATTACATGGTAGAAAGACTCTGATATGTGTAGCAAATTTAGAGACAAAACTAATCTAGGGCAAGACACAAAACAAGACAAAGAAACTATTCCTCTATCACATGAACATAGATTAAATATTATGTATTGGTGTATGATGAATAATTTTGATGAAATGCAATCTAAAATGCAATAGTAATATCATGCACATATACTATTGGATATGTCAGAATAATCCCTGAACTTCAGGTTCTGGAATGCACAGGTGACATTGAAACCTGAAACACAATACCTCTATTTTATGAATCATTACAAGTTATGCTACAGGAGACAGGAGTATTTTATTTAGAATAAAATAGTTTTTAAGCTGTCAGACTTCAAAAAGTAAATTGTGATTTGGAACCATGGGCCAACCAAGAGTATGACAAGAATGGAATAGTAAAGTCAATAAAGTCTCTACTGGAGTAACAAATCCTATCCCACCATATCTACAAAGATCACTTGGTATTTAAAAACATTACTAAAAATCTTGATTCCATGTTGGATAGATTTTTAAAAAATAAGACTATACAGTCACTAATGTTCACAATTGTACAAACATGACAGAATCACACATACTACTTTAAACAGGACAGTATTTTTTACTAAAGAATGCTAGGTTTGGAGAAAAAAATGTACATCAACAATAGGATGATATGTCTTTCAGAGGACTAAAAATGGTAAGGGAAACCATTAGTATTAACAAGGAGAACATTCAAACCAATAAAATGAGTATCTTAACAGCATGAAACAATTATATTTGAGAAATGTATGAGTGACATTTAACTTGATGAAATATCAGTATTACTGAAAACTGAGAAGAATAGCAATCATTTTAAAAATGTTTTGCTAGCAATAATTTCCTTTATACACTGAGACAAATCATGCATGTTTTATGAAACCTACTACAGCATATGATGCCAACTTCTGTTCAAGCAAAATATATAATATGCTGGGCATTGGTGGCTGAAGACTGTAATCTTAGCTACTAAAGAGACTGAAATCTGATGGTCACAGTTCAAAGCCAGCCTGGTAGAAAAGTCCCTATGAGACTCTTCTCTCCAATTAATGACTCAAAAACCGGAAGTGGTGCTATGGCTCAAAGTGGAAGAGTACTAGCGTTAAGCAAAAGGGCTCAGAGACAGTGCTCAATCCCTTACTTTAAGCCCCATAACTGACAAAAAAGAAAAAAAGAAAGAGCAGTACATTAAGTATTTCATTTATTCTTTCACTCTTAGAACTTCAGATGTACACCAGTCCCAATTTCTTTGTCGCTATTCCAGACCTGGGACTCAGGAGTAAGGTGCTGTCGATGACTTTTCTTTTGTTTTGTTGCTTAAGGTAAGAGCTCTTCCACATGAGCCACATTCTGACTTGTTTAATTTTTGGTGCTTAATTGTGTTCTTTTCTTCAAAAGCCAGCTTTGAACTGTAATCCTCAGATTCTAGGATTAAAGGTGTGAACCACTGGTGTCTAGTACACCTTTCACAATTTGTAATATCTTCATTAATGTCATTTCTTCACCCTTAGCAAGCACTCTTTCTCCCTTACTGAAATCTATCTTGAAGTGATCATATTCTGATATTCAATATTTTCTGTTCATTTTGTGTTTATTTAAAAGTTCTTCAATGGTAGAGAATTGTTTCTAATATATTCTGTGGTAATGATTTGTTTGGTTATGTAGAATGTTTTTTAACAAGTAGCTATTCAATAAATACTTTTGCTAATGAATTTGATTTTGAGTTATAATAATGAGTTCAAATTGCTCTCTCAAAAAAACAAAAAGAAAGAAAGAAAATTCTCCATTGCATGTGGAGAATGACTAATGGCCCAAACGGTCAACAATCCAGCTGCAAAAAAGTGTGAAAGTTTCAATGTAAATAATCCCTTTCATATATGTCATAGATTCCTCCTATTTATAATAACTATACTACAGCATAATGCTTTACTTTGAAATGTTTACATTATGATTGATTATACTTTTCCAATTTTGGATAAAATTGTCTTTTTAGTTTTGTTTTTATTTTTTTTGCAATACATCTACTAAAGTGTTTGTTAAATTAAATTCAATGAATTTTTGACATTTCATTTTATCATAAGAGAGAAAGTCCTAATTACATCAAAGACATAAATTAGCCTGGACATCAGACAGAATTGACTCCAGTTCATGAGAATTAAAGAGGATGCCCACCATGGATAACACTAAAGAGAGATGAAGAACAGAATGTCAGATGTGTTTCAAACTCTCAGCCAAATTTGGGCTCTGACATGTCTTCTTGCACCATTGTGAATAAATATCTGACCTTTTACACCTCTTTCTGCTTCATCTCATTTACTTTCCAGGATCATCTAAAGTTAACATGAAATTGCCCTAACGTGGAATGTGTCAATACTAAAAGACTCTAGGAACACATAGGTAGATGACACATAGATGATACACAACAGTGATATCACTATGATACCACTATAGAAACAAATATATACCTATCTGTTTTTTGAAAACTTTAGAATCTTCTCACAATAATACAGGTGAAAAACTTCTAAGATATGCATTTGGCCTCATCTTCAATTTCCTCACTTCGCCACACTAATTGAGGTTCATTTGTTACATCCCTGCTACCTTGTAAAACACAACCATAATTAAGTCCTGGAACAAAGGCCATATAAGGAGACTGAAAGTGAAGATGGTGGGTATCACAAGTGCTTGTGGATAAAGGAACTTGAAAATAGGGAAGAGTAGCCATAGAGTATTCTCTGATGAAATAAGTAAACAGAGAACAAGAGCCTACCTGAATCTCTGTTCCAAGAAGACTACTCCAATGATATATTAGAGTTTAAGATGTCCTGTCCTAAGAATCATGGTACTGTTGAATCACCACAGAAACTGTTCTTACATAAGATCATTTGCTTTTGTTTTATTTTTATCAATTAACATCCAAAGATCATAAAATCAGTTGAATCCTTAGATCTTTTCTGGTATACTATAATTGCTCATTAAGTCTTGCATATTTTTGTCATTATTTTAAAGGAAACACAGAAATATAATATGTTTTGATTGGGAGAAACCCAGAGTAACTTATTTTCAATGAGTGTGATAATGACTTAATATTTTATACTGTGAAGATAAAAATTCTTGATTGAATTTTAGTGTGTATGGTAGAAAGAAGGTTGAATTATGTTTAAAAACAAATAAATATGCTAGAGATTTGTTTTTACTTCCATTTTTTATAATTCAGCTAAAAACAATGGCAACAGAAAATAGAAATGAAAACTTGAATTTGAGTAAAATAATCTTACTGACAATATTTGATGACATAGAGATAGTTGGAAAGAATAAATAGTGGAGGAATCAAATCAAATCAGCTCTAAATGCTTTGAAGAGGGAAATTTTTTCACTTTTTAGTTTTTTGAATGGATAGATTAGAACCAAAAATGTAACAAATTGAATTTATACTAAGGGTCAGTTACAGCCAATGTTTTGGTTTTAATTAACACTGATATTGATGTAATCAATTGAAGATTAATGTTCAAAGAATATATTCTGTATTTATATATAACAGACCTGCATATTTGTCTTTTTGTCAATATGACAGTCTTCTATTTATTTTAGCCTTATACTACATCTTAAAATACAGTTTACCTATTGGTAAATTGAGTTATTACTCAAATTTTGTGCCTTTTTTCTTTTCAAAATCATATGATCTAAAGTAGATCCTTCATCTTTTAGAATCTTTTCACTTCTACTAAAAAATTGCTTGGAACTTTGGAGATCAAATTATAAGTTAAAACAAATTAAATATATAGACAATTGAATCTTTTCTTTTTTTATTGTCAAAGTGATATACAGAAGGGTTATAGTTACATAAGTAAGGTAACAAGTACATTTCTTATAATATTAGCAGATGAACAGAATAGCTCAATAGCTATATGTGCATATGCCAATAAAAGATGTTAAGTGAAATGAACTCCAAGACATGGACACAAGAGGTTTTTCTTTGTTATTGTCGTTTTTAATGTACCATGTGAGTTTTTGTTTCTTTTTGTACGTAATTCCCCCTATGGAATATCCCCAGTTGTCACTGTATTTGATTTTCCTACCCTGGTATTGTAAATACATTTATTTGAATTAAGGAAGGGAAAGGGAACAACAGAATGGTGAGACAAACAACAAGGGAAACAATGTAACATTGATATACACAAGACAATTACATCTTAAGGGTATTGATTCTTCCAATCCATGAACATGGTATGTTCTTTCATTTAGGGTTTCTTAAAGTTCAATAATTTCCAAATTTTACATATATTTTGTTAACTTTATAATTACTTTACATTTTTTATGTTTATCCACAAGTATTGAATATTGTTTTTCGGTGGGGTATTTTTTTTCCCCTCTTCGCTTATCCTAGGACTTGAACTCAAGGCCTGGGCATTGTCTCTACGCCTCTTTGTGTTCAAGATTATCACTCTGCAACTTGAGCCACAGCACCATTTCCAGCTTTTTATGAATAGTTTATTAGATAAGAATCTCACAGACTTTCCTGTCCAGGCTGGCTTTCAACTGCAGTCCCCAGATCTCAGCCTCTTGAGTAGATAGGCTAAGTATTGACTATTCTTCAGGCTATTGAGAATGCTTACTTTCAATGTCAAATTTGTTAATACTACACAGTAATCATTATATTTTAAATTGAACTTGTACTTTCAAATTTCTTACACTCATTTTAGCATTTAAGTTCTTTCACCATTCCACAGAAATTTAGACAATAGAGACAATATCATTTATACAGATAATTCTTTTTCAGTTTCATTCTTTTGTAGGATTGTCAGTTGTATGTCTTTCCTATTGTACATATATTTATTACCTTATTATTAAGAATGATTGTATAATGTTGGCTAAGAGTACTGAGATTAAACATCTATTTTGGTCACTGACTTAAAGAAAAATATTGTGTATTTTTTATCATTGTCTATAGGCCTTTCCTAAGTTCCCTCTCTCAAACTGAGGAAACCTCTAGTGTTATTTTCCTGCAAGTAAAATGAAGATTACTAACGGCCATTTTGGGCACCTAGTGAGATAATAATATGCTTTTTTAAACTTTTAATTTATTAATATGATAAACATTATTTACTTTTAATATTAAACCTTCATTCACATATCTGAGATAAATTTACACATTTAAAGTTTTGCATTTCTGTTAACTGGATAACGACATACTTTAAGATTACTAATCATTATTGGTTTATAAACAAGTTTTCATTTGGAGTAAACTGAATCGTTTTTTTTTTTTTTGTTTTTTTTTTAGTCGCTCGTAGGGCTTGAACTCTGGGCTTGGGCATTATCCCTCAGCTCTTCAGCTCAAGGCAAGTGCTGTACTGCTTGAGCTACAGCACCACTTCCGGCTTTCTAGTGGTTTATTGGAGATAGGAGTCTCACAGATTTTCCTTACCCGGTCTGGCTTTGAACCGTGATCCTCAGATGTCAGCCTTCTGAGTTGCAAGGATTACAGGCGTGAGCCACTGTTGCCCGGCTCAATAAACTAAATCTTTGAAAAGTTTTGAGTTTGGGGGTTGAGCTCAAAAAAACCTTTGAGCTTTTTTTCTTCTTCTTTTATTTTTTATTTTATTTTTATTTTTTATTGTGAAAATACCGTACAGAGGGGTAAAATTACATGGGCAAGGTAATGAGTACATTTCTTATCAAGCATTGTTAGCCTCCTCCTTTGTTTCCCCTTCCCATCCCTTCCCATCTCCCCACCCCCAACCCCCAGCCAAAGTTGTACAGTTCGTTTTTCGACATAATGACTTGTACATTTCATTGTTGCAATGGGTCCACAAGTATCCCTATTTAAATGATTTTTTTTCCCCTTCCCTTCCACAAATTATACCAACATCAAATACAGTGAAAACAGGGGTTATGGGGGGGGGGGAGGGACATACAAAGCAACAAAACAATCATCTTATAAATATGTTAGGAACAATCGCAAGAAAGAAAAAAAAAAACATTTGAATACTTATCTTGAGCTTTGAATTTGGGGTTTTAGCTCAAAAAACCCTTGGCCCATGACTTAATTTGTCTAAATACAAGAGTTTTCTACCGTTTGCTTAATAGATTGTGTCTTATTTTCCAACTAGTATCTCTCTCTCTTATAGTTGTTTTTTCTCTGTAAATTCCTCTTACATCTGAATGGAAAAATAAATGCTCAGCTGGAACTCATGACTTACATGTAAGAATTAATGCTTTGAATGATTCAAAAATTTCAAGCAGGAAAAAGGACAAACTATCCTATGTATGAGCAAAAGTTGTTTATAAAATTCCCTATGCTAATTCAAAATATAAATGAAACCCAAGAATAATTTTCTGGTGATGATGATAAAAAAGACAAAATACCATGTAAACACTAAGAATCAATTTTTGAAGCTGTTTATCGGTATTTACTTTTCTTCCACCAGGAAAGCAGGCAACATTTTTTTCCAATCTAATAGTCATTTTTTAAATTTAATTGTGCTTAAAACTACTGTTACAAACATAAATGCACTACTTTAGCATGTTAAAAATACAAAGTATCCATTTTCCCAAAAAGATAATACAACTAATTCAGTTAACTATAGGATTTTTCAATTGATACTAATTCTGATCATTCCAGCTGGCATTTACTGAGTCCTCACTATATGTTAAGAAAATTGGGCACATTATTTTTTTTTGTTGATAGCATCTTGAAATTGATGTAAAAATATTTGATTTTATTTCTCAGCTCTGTCCATTTTTGTGCCAATAGGAAAAAAACATGATTTTAATATTTCAATTAATTATGTCTGAAATGGAAGGGATGCAACCTTAGTGAACCTGACTAGAAATAGATGTAAAAACACTTAAACACCCTTTAAAACAAAAATATTTGCATGATAGGTTGTTATGAGTTTCATATGTCACTTTTATAATCATAGTACATTCAATGACATTTTTAATTATTTTAACAAAGTCTTTCTAACTCACTTATATGTATGTGTTAATACATCTACATCTACATTTACATGCTTGTGAAGGAATGCTTGGCTTGTGGAATTTCTTAGCATATGCTTCCAACTGTTTCCAAGAGCAGAAATGATGGTCAGTCTTTTCTCTGTCTCACCTTTATATAAAAATTTTCACTCATAAACATTCATGTGCATTGTATTGTCAATAATTTTAACATAATTATGACAGCTCCAGTGTTAATATGACACAGACATAGCTTCTTTCATTATGTGTTCACCAGTTCCCTCTTGTTCCAGTCTTCAAAACACAGATTTAAAAGCATTGCTCAAAGAATTAAGTGGAATTCACAGTTTTTCAATATTTTTTTGAGGGCTAGTAGTAGAGTGACAGAATCTCTGTGTTGCTCAAAAACATTACCTTAAATTCAAAGATCAACCCCCCTGAGTTTAATTTTATCAAAGAAGAAATGCCTTGTCAAATATAGTCCCAACCAACATAATCAGTAGCTTTCAAGGAGTGCTTGACATTGAGAAGGACCGAGAAACAACATAGGAGTAGGAGAAACAGACATCGATGGCCTGTCACATTTTTTGTAGACATGATGCTATTATCAAGCGCATCAGGATAAAATAAAATGACCTAGCTGACCACAGGCTTACAAATGTCCTGGGAAGGAAAGAAAAATGGTGAATCAAAAGGTAGCTTTGTTGCATGTCCCCCCAGGCCTTTTTATTGACAAGAATGACAATGGTCCCAAGATGCACCATTATCTATGACCAGCAAGCAGACATCAAATGCTCCTGAGCTGTATCTGTCAGAATAGAAAATTCTGCTCAAAACAGACAAGGCTTGTTACATTTTGTTCAGCTAAGGTTTGTCAAAAGCCAGGGTCACTTGTGTGTGCCCTGCCCTGAAGCACAATTGTAAAGGGAAAGAAGTATAAGATCCTGAGTGCATCCTCTGCAAGGAGCCTTGGAGTCTAGTTGACCAAAGTGTTTTGAAAGTCAAGTCATGACTCAAAAGAAGAGAAAACAAAGTTAATAGTCTGTCATTTAACTGCTTAGAAATGAGGCTCACATGCTAAAGACTTGGGGTTTTAAAAGATTCCTACATTTGGAACACTTTTTTGCTAAATGTGATTTGTTATTTCAAACTTAAAAAAGGAAATACTACTGTTAATGAAATTGGAAGGAACAAGTTAATGTGTTCTGGCCTAGCATTTTATGCCACAGCATTTTGGAGTTTATTACAGGCTGAAATATTTACACTGGTAAAATTTTTCTCTAATTTGCTTTTCTTTGACTAAAGAGAGATTTTATATACAAATGTCCAGCCTCTGACACTTAAGTAAACTCACTAACTTGTGGAAACATCTGTTAACCACTCACAAGAAAATACAAGCTGAGATTATTTCTTTAATTGGTTCCTCAAAAAAGAAAAAAATAACACTAACTCTTTTTCACCTTTAATAAATTTCAGGGTGAAAATGAAGTCACTCCAAGGGCAGTGCTTATGCAATAAAGAGGTTATGTTTTCCTCCTTTCCTCTCCCAGATTCTTGCTTCCTTGCTTGCTTCTTGCCTTTCCTTTCCTTGGTGGATATTCCCTTCTCATGATTATTCTATTTAATTTGTATCATAGTATTTTCCTAGATCTAGAAACAAGCTCAATTTAATAGCATGTGCTATTGTTAATTTTTAAAAAGTGTTAAACATTTTTACATTTCTATATTTTGTAATTTAAAAAGTCAAACTAATAGTTGTAGTTGTTTAGGGTTATACATATATTTCCTAAAATATTCATTTGTTATCATTAAAAGTGGGAAGTAAATAACTTTAATGATTTAGAATAATTTGACAATGTTGAACTTGAATTTCTACTTGTAACTTTCCCCTACATACAGGATATTATATGAGATTGAATTTATGATCTCTAAATTTCACTCTTTTATTTTTTTGTAGGGGTTGAAATTGGTAATTCCACTGAAATCAAATAAAAAGAAATCTAGTAGATTACTAATTTTTCTATTCAATATGCCTGAACAACTCGTTAGTAACTCAAAGTTTAGAATATAATTATTTAATTTTTCATGAGTGTGAATTCCTTATTTATCACCATACTACGAACTTGTATTGGAGTTAGGGCATATTTTAGGCATTGTTGCTTGTTTATTCCCATGCATCAATACCAAACACAGTATGTACAGGGATAGCTTGTCCCATAAAAGAATAAAGGATTAAGAGTGGAAAGAAGGAAGAAATAATAAAGGAAAGAAAGGAGAGAAAGGAGTACAATTTAAAGAAAACATTCATTCTTTTCATTTTGACTGGCCCTAATAATACTAAAGACATTTTAGTCAATACACATTAAACAGAAAATATCATGGGTTTATAGAGCTAATAGTATAGTGAAGCTAGCATGAGATCCTATAAGTTCTTGTGCAATTAATTTTAGAAACAATTCATGAAAATGGTCATTGCCATATTTTTTCTTGACAATACTTTGTTTCCAGTAATTTGTTGTTAATTCATCTATCTGCCATAGCTACTTCAGGGTACTGCGGGAAACATTATCATGCCCTAACCATTAAGGGAGAAAATGTTTCTGTGTTGAGATAACAATTTTTCATGACTTCTTTTCACTTCTAAGGGCTCTAAAATTTTCTGTAGATATTTCATTTGTCTAGCTTAACTAGACACATAGTATAGTAGATTTAGTCTTCAGCATTTGTATTCAAATTTGAGACCAGCCATTTATTTATTTTTTATTTTTTTAATTTATTTTTTATTATGAAAATACCGTACAGACGGGTTACAATTACATGGGCAAGATAATGAGTACATTTCTTATCAAGCATTGTAGCCTCCTCCTTTGTTTCCCCTTCCCCATCCCTTCCCATTCTCCCCCTATCCCCCCACCCAACCCTCCCCGCCCCCCCACCAAAGTTGTAAAGTTCACTTTCAACATAATGACTTGTACATCTCATTGTTGCAATGGAGACCTGCCATTTATTAGCAGTATTTATATCAACAATATGAAGTCAGCATACTAAATATTCCTTCAGTAAACTGGAGTCATTTTTCCTTATCTAAATTAAAATATTTCAAATTTATTTAAAGTGTCATTTAAAACAGGTAAACCTACCATTTCAAAAAGTCTAGAGGGTTTGACACTGATCAAGATGTATTGTACCAATTATTTTAAGCACTTTTCTATAACTATTTAAAGATAAACAAATTAAATAGTTACAAAGTTTGGAGATGTCATAAAGTTAAGAAACACAGCATTAAAGACAAAGATTCCATGATTAAAATAAACCTTATATTTGATCATTTGTATTTATCACATAACAATGAGGATTGATTAAATGTGTCAATCTGATGACCAATTTGACTGAATAAAGTAATTAATTTTCCAACAGTTTCAAATAATGGTTCAGTTCACAGAAGAAAGGAAATGTTAATGATCAGAAATTATATTTTAAGTAATCTAGAATAATTTCCACATTAGTTTTCACTGGAGACTTCCAATATTCAGAAAAATTGTGTTGCACCCCGGCTAAAGTACAATAATTCTGCATACTGAAATTCTAGTCATATTGCCTAGCAGTCTCTCTAAAGATTTCTGTGACTTTTGTCTAAACCATTCTCTAGATTTCTATTCAGTTTTATTCAGATATGATAAAATGATTAAATATTAAAGCTTTTCTATGTTTTGAGGATGAATTTCCAAATTATCTTCCTATTTCTTGATTACTATAGTCTCTTTCAGTCACATTCTACTTAATGGTTTAAGTGATTGACTCTAATAAAAATCTGAGGCCAATGAGTAGAGAAATCTGTGGTGTTCATATAAGAACAAAGTCTAGCACAAGATCTGGTCTTTACATAGGTATTAGTGAATGCTTAAAGAGGAATACATGTTATACTACTCTTCAACAGATAAAACAAATTTCTAAAACTAGGAGAAATAGGAAATATAAAGATATATATTATGTGGCAATTCTAATTAAGATTTATTTCCTGTTTTCACTGATCTATTTAGAGGCTTTTAGTTCATGTCATTCCACTTACCTTGGAGGAAGCTAAATTTTATACACATTTTCTTTATAAAAAATAGGCATATCTTCTACAGAAATATATTGAAATCCATGTTTTTCAATTATGCCTACAAGAAAAAATGGCTAAGAGTAACTTCTACTGCAGAGCTAAAATGAAAGCAAGTGACTATAAACTCTTCTCTACCTAGTAGAAAACTATGTGACAATTGCCAAATTAATTTTATTTAAAGGAAAACATTTTAACTGAACAAGGACAATTAAATATTACAGTAGATACAATATACAGTATATACAATATATACAAAGTTAGGCATTTGCAAGTATCTGAAAATAGGTGACCACAGCATCAAAGGGGAGAATAAAAACAGTGAAGAAGCAGGTAAGTTTAGAAGAATGGCAGAGGCTGAAGTGATTTGGGTTAAATTTCCAAATTAGATATAGAAATTCTAGAAAATTGGCAGAAGCTGAGGGATAGCATTCCTATTAAGTAAATATAGAGTAGGTTAAACATAGCAGAAGCAGAATTTCATACTTGATTGGTAGCAATCTATGATGGCCAGCTTCAAGAAAGACCATCAATTAAGAAAAAATGCAAAATTGACAGATAATATCATTAAGATGGCCATTGGCTTATTCTAAACGTTAGAAAAGCTTATAGGAATTCAAATTCTATAAGGGCAAAAGAGAGAAGAAAGAAAACTCAAAGCTGGCATGAAGGGTCCACCTGAATGGAGGGAGAAAGAGTTGAGTAATAGCGATCTTATATTCAAGGCACATTATGAAAATAATAAACTACATCAGTTGAAGGTAGGAAAGAAATGGGGAAAGATGTGGAAAAAATGGAAGGGATGACATTGGTCAAATTGCATTATACTTATTACTTGACTTATGAAATTAAAGCCATTTGTAAAACTACTTAATAAAAGCTATATATATTTTAATGTAGACAGATGCCATGTCATTTGCAAACTTTGTACCTTCTACTGTTGATTAATAGAACCAAACTGCCTTGCTTTTATAATTCTTGTATTGGGTATAAATCCACTTCTAACTATCTGAGAAAATCATTGGAAAATTAAAATACATTAATATTAAAACCACATGTTTGAAAATGAAAATTATTACTAATCTGCTCTACCAATATTCATACTTTTCAAAGTTATCAATTCATCTATTAAAATCAATTACTTCTTAGCTTTTACTGAATAAAATAACTCAAATAGTTAAGTTTTCTGTTCCCTCTTAGCACTTAATTTTGTCTTTATGATTGACATGATGATTTAATACACAATTCATATAACTGGAAGAATGATTATTGAAAATATATGCTAATTTTCTTTAGAACATCATTAGAAATAATTGCCTTAAGTATTATTTTTCAGAAAATGTAATTTTAAAACACATTGGTCCTATAAAGTAAAGCAAACACACACACACATACACACACACACACACACACACACACACACACACACGCACACACATATATATAACTATATATTTAGGATTAAAGAACTTCTAATATGGAAAATTGACTTCTTAAATCTTAGTCAGTTTATGTAAGCAAAAGCCAGACTTCAAGAAATCCTGGGGGGGTACAAAGTGCTCTTGTACTGAGAATCCTCAATAATTATCTTTTAGAAGTCTATTTTTTGCATCCACCAATTTTTGCTTGTTCATATTGTCTATGATGATAATGACAAATTTTAATATGTTTTTGAAAAGCTTATCATAGACTTGCCATCAAAATTAAAACTAAAACACAAAAGATTACATATTTTAATAACTTTTTAAATGTGAATTGAACTATGACTTCTGTTATTATTCTTGAATATATGGAATAACTTTGTCTCTCGACTATCCTCAGTGTCAGTCAGCTGAAGGAAAATGCCCACTAAAAATTTTTGATTTAGAAAGATAAATTGAAATGAATTGAATTTCCTATATGTCAATAGTTCTTTGAATCTTACAATA
This sequence comes from Dipodomys spectabilis, assembly GCF_019054845.1. NCBI lineage: Eukaryota > Metazoa > Chordata > Mammalia > Rodentia > Heteromyidae > Dipodomys > Dipodomys spectabilis. The sequence continues at coordinate 12,365,078 of NW_024870758.1, forward strand.
GCATACTTCTGAAAAACTGATGAATTTGAAAGGGTAATAAAATGGTCTGGGGGCAAAAGTTAACTTGTACTAATTATCCTGTCTTGGCTGCTCTATGCACTAAGTTGCTGTGCATATATGTCTATAGACTATAAAGAGAATGTGTATTCTTATCACACTAGAACAAAGAAAGGATGCTCCTCATGTGACCTGCCACCTGACAGAAGTACTTCAGGGCACAATAATTTTATTTTTGTTAATGAGAATAGAAAATGTGGTGTAAGGGGTCATATAAACTACTAATACTGTGGCTTAATACCTTATTCTTTGCCAAGATGCATGAAGTCACTTAATTTGTTGTTCTTTTCTTAAAAAAAATTTTATTAATAAGGTTTTTATTGTGAAAATACGGTACAGAGGGGTTACAATTACATGAGCAAGGTAATGAGTACATTTCTTATCAAACATTGTTGCCTCCTCCTTTGTTTTTCCATTACCATCCCTCCCTTCCCATCTCCACAACTACATGCCCCCCCACATCCGTGCCAAAGTTGTAAAGTTCAGTTTTCGACATAGCATCTTGTACATTTCATTGTTGCAATGGGTCCATCTGTATCCTTATTTAAACAATTTGATTTTTTCCCTTACCCTCCCCAAATTATACCAACATCAAATACAGTGAAAACAGGGGTTATGCCATGGGGGAAGGACATAAAAAGCAACAAAAAATCACCTTATAAATATGTTAGAAACAGTAGAAAGAGAAAAAAAACTAAAAAAAAATACCTATTGGACAAAATCAAGTGACTCTAAACATTGTTCTAAAGAAAGAAAATTTACTTCAGGTGCAAATCAAAATAATTTCTTGATTATTAAAGGTAAATTTCAGGATGTCATTAATCTTTCAATGTATTGGGTTTTAGTAGAAGTATTAAAATGAAAATAATTATACTGTAATTTCATCTTTATTTTACCTAGATAAAGTGTTCCATGACAGTTTAAGTCAATTAAAAACAAATTTAGAGGATATTGATTCTTGGGATAATGTGTTTATGGGACTTGGTATAATTATAACTGAAGTAGAAGAACATGAAGTAACTAAGGCAAACTGATCTCATCAGTTGTATCTAAGAGTGAGTGATCATGGTATAACCATTATATTGGTCATTATACATTGTACAATTATACATTATACAATTCATTTAGTTTCCAAATATTTATCAAGTGCTTTCATATAAGAGAATATTTTGGAACTTTGTTCCATAAAATATGGCTTAGTCTGGTTTTCTTCATAATGAAGAAGATCATGGATGCCAGCAGTTCATTTTAGTAAAAGATTTCAAGGAAGAAGGTAAAGACAATGAGAAATTGCATTATCAATGAGTTGATATTTGGGGTAATTTTTTTTAATTATGCAGAGTGTACATTAAGATTCTGTATTGAATGAAGTTAAGAAGTTTCACTGAAAAAAAAATTGTATGGTGACAACAAAGGTAAAGAAATGGGCCTTATAGTTAGACAAATGTAAAAATAATCCAAGTCATATAGGTGGTGGTATGAACCTAGAGATGACAAGGAGTATAGAAATTCCCCGATTTTTTTTCAGCAAAACAGAAAGTTTTGGTAAAAATAAAGTCCCAATGTGTCATAAGCAAGAAATGAGGTTACTTATCTCTTCTCATGAATACAATGGTCATGGGGTTGCTATAATGGCTGTTATAATGTTTCTCCCTACTCTTGTTCAGCTTCAAAGGAATAGGCAAAAGGATTATATAGACTTTAATTTTACCAGGTTTTTTAATATTGTCAAGGTGATGTACAGAGAGATTATAGTAAGATAATAAGCACATTTCTTATCAAACTTATTACCCCTTCCCTCATGTTTCTCCTACTTTACCTTCCTTAACCACCATCCCCCCCCCCCCCTGCAAATTGTACAGATCATTTCCAACATAATGTCTTGTGTATGTCACTTTTGCATTGGTTCCCCCTTGGCCTTTGTCTCACCATTCTATTGTTCCCAGTCCTTTCCCTTCCCTAATTCAAATAAATGTTTATACAATACAAGGGCACCAAAGTCAAATACAATGACATCAGGGATAGATCATAGGAGGAAGAACATACAAAAAAGAAACAAAAAGCACATACAACATTAATACTACAACAAATAAAGACCTCTTATGTTCATGCCTTGGAGTTCATTTTCCTTAGCATCATCTTATATGGTCATTATCCTAGACTTTACCAGAGTTTATGTTTCCAGATGAACACAATGAACAGAGAGGGATCAAAGAATTTGTGTCATTTTAAGAAGCAAGAAACTATGAAATCACATTTGTAAAAAGGAAAGTGAAGACTGGACTCAGACAGGGGGATTGGGAAGACAAAAAGTATGTCACAGATGGTTAAAAAACATGTTAGAGCTGGGCAACTAGAAAGCATGGGGAAAGTCCATAGTACTGTGCTATGGATTGTGATTATTCACACTGGGGTCTCAGATAAATTAGAGAGACAGCAGAAGAAGTTTTGGTTCTTGGGGAACTCAGTGTCTGAACTCTGTCCCTGAGCCTCTTTTTGCTCAAGGCTAGCACTCTACCACTTGAGCCACAGCACAACTTCTGGCTTTTTCTGACTAGTTTCTTGGAGTTAAGAGTCTCACAGACATTCATGCTTGGGCTAACTTTAAACCACAATCCTCAGATCTCAGCTTCCTGAGTAGCGAGGATTACAGATGTGAGCCACTGGAGCCCAGCTCATGTTTCAATTCTTAAACATTAAAAATATCCTTATAGAGAGTCTCAGTAAGTCAGAAATTAAAGTGTTAAATAAAGGAATTACAGATATCAAGGTCACACATACAATTCATGCAGGGAACATTGCATTTTCCCATGGGCTTTAGATTTAACATAGTATTTGAGAACAAAAACTATATAAACTTCTTGTTAGAGGTACAGGAGAAATAAGCGTTAAGATATCAATCTATGATTCCATTTCTATGATGGAATGTGATATTCTTGGGAGAGAAATTTGAGCACTTTGAGTCTTTCTCTGAATTTGCAGCTGGAATTGTAAAGGCCTGAGAAAAGCTAATGTCTCTGCTGGTTAAGTTGCATGAACGTGAATAGATAGAAAAAGGGATCCAAGAGACCCTTGGGAGCCTGGCCTGCACTCTTACAGAACTTTCACCTTCATCCATTGTTCTTTTCATTACTCAGAGCCACTTACTTTTTCCACTTATTTGCTGAGACAACCCTTCAACCCTTAGCTACACCTCCAGTCTGGTTTATTGATACCTATTTTGAACTTTTCTGCCCAGAATGAGAAGAGAAAAAGAAGGTTGCAGAAAATCAAAGGGGAAGTACATCTCACAGTTATTCATGAAGGGTTCCCAATGTTGAGGGTGACTTTGACCTCTTCAGAAAAGAAGATTTCATTGGCAAGCTGGTGGCAGAAAAATGCAGAAGAAGCAACTAAAAGAGTGAAGATTGAAAAGTAATCCACTGTCTTCTGAGACCATGTTTTTGGCATGAAGAGAACCTCACCTGGCAGGATATATGTATGAAGTTGTTTATGAATGTAGCATGGTGGCACAGGTGGAATGGACAAACAATATTGTATTCAGCTAGGAGAGGATTCCAGAAATACTCCAAGTGAGAATTTATCCAGCCTAATTGCCTGAAACTTTTATTATTCTCTCTCACCCAGCCAGGCTGACATTTTTGTTTTGTTTTGTTTTATTGTTTTACTTTATTTTTAATAAGATTTTTATTGTGAAAATGCTGTACAAAGGGGTTACAGTTACATGAGCAAGGTAATGAGCACATTTCTTATCAAGCATTGCTCCTCCACCTTTGTTTTTCCCCTACCATCCCTACTTCCCACCTCCTCAGCAACACTCCCCTCCCCACCTCCTCCCCACCTCCTCCCCCCCACCTAAATTGTAAACATCGTTTTTCTGCATAGCTTCTTGTACATCTCATTGTTGCAATGGGTAAACCTGTATTCCTATTTAAAAACATTTTTCCCCTTCCCCTCCCTAAATTATACCAATATCAAATACAGAGACAACAGGGGTTATACCAGGGGGCGGGGGGCGGGGGGAGGGACATACAAAGCAACCAAAAAATCACATGGTACATTGTACATATGTTAGAAACAATAGCATGAAAGAAAAGACCACTTGTATCCCTATCTTGGGGTTCATTTCGCTTAACATCAACTTATCTGAACTTTTCTGCTTGTCCCAGACATATACTAGTTATTGCAAATAAGGGAAACCATGGGACCTATGTTTCTTTGTGCCTGGCTTACTTCACTTAATATGTTTTTTTTTTCCCCAATTCTTTCCATTTCCTAACAAATGGGGCAATGTCATTCTTTCTAATGGAGGCATATATATACATATATATGTATATATATACATCACATTATCCCACTCATCTATTGAGTGGCATCTGGGTTGGTTCCATATCTTAGATATGGTAAATAATGCTACAATAAACAGAGTCGTGCTGGTAGCTTTAGTATGGTCTTGTTTGTGGTAATTCGGGTAAATGCCCAAAAGTGGGATTGCTGGGTCATAAGGGGAACTCTATGGGGAGTCTTTTAAAGAACTTCCATACTACATTACAATGTGGTTGAACAAGTTTACACACCCACCAACAGTACAGTAGGGTTCCCTTCTAGCCACATCCCCTCCAGCATCTGTTTTGATTAGAGTTCTTGATTATAGCCATTCTAACCGGGGTGAGGTGGAATCTTAATGTTTTTTTGATTTGCATTTCTTTTATGGCTAGAGAGGTTGAGCATTTCTTCATGTCTATTGCTCATTTTTATTTCCTCTTCAGAGAAGTTCCTCTTTAGTCTTTAGCCCAATTAATTATTGGGCAGTTGTTTCTATAAAGATTTGTTGTTGGGTTCATGGTTTTTCAATTGATCTTGCTAGCTATGTCCTTTGCCATGCAGAAGCTCTGCAACTTCATGCAATCTCATTTGTCCAAACTTTTTTTGATTTGTTGTGTTTGTGGGTCTCCATTAAGAAAATTTTGGCCTGTGCCAAGGAGACCTAGGGTTTCTCCTATTCTGTCCGGTAATATTTTCAAGGTGCCTACTTTGACTCTGAGGTCTTTGATCCATTTGTAGTTGATTCTGGTGCAGGGTGATATATAAGGATCTAGCTTTAGTTTCCTACAAATGATTAACCAATTTTGCCAGTACCATTTACTGAAGAGGCTGTCTTTCTTCCATTCTATTTTTTAAGCTCCCCTATAGAAGATTACGTGGCTATAGGTCTGTGGGTTCATTTCTGGGTTTTCAGTTCTATTCCATTGGTCCTGAGGTCTGTTCTTATGCCAGTACCAAGCTGTTTTGATTACTATGGCTTTGTAGTAGAATTTGAAATTCGGTATTGATATTCCTCCAGCAGTGTTCTTTCTGTTGAGGAGCGTTTTTGCTATTCGGGGTCTTTTATTGTTCCATACGAATTTTTGGATTGCCTCTTCTATTTCCTTGAAGAATGAAGTTGGAATAGTGATAGGTATCACATTGAATTTGTAGGTAGCCTTGGGAGGTATTGCCATTTTCATAATGTTGATCCTTGCAATCCAGTAGCATGTGAGCTTTTTCCACTTTCTAAGTTCTGCTTTGATTTCCTTTTTCATGTTTTTAAAGTTTTCATCGTGGAGGTCCTTCATTTCTTTGGTTAAGTTAATTCCTAGGTATTTTATTTTTTGTGAGGCTATTACGAATGGAGTTGTTTTCTTACTTCAGCCATACTTTTCACATTCTTGGGATTCAGAAGTCATTGATTTTTTTTTGGGGGGGGGGGGAATCCGGTCGTGGGGCCTGAACTCTGGGCCTGGGTGCTGTCCCTCAGCTCTTCAGCTCAAGGCTAGCACTCTACCACTTGGGCCACAGCGCCACTTCCGGCTTTTTTCTTTTTTGCTTATGTGGTGCTGAGGAATCGAACCCAGGGCCTCAGACATACAAGGCAATTGCTCTACCACTGAGCCACCTTCCCAGCCCAAGTCATTGGTTTTTGAGTGTTAATTTTATACCCGGATACTTTGCCAGTTTCGAATCAGCTGGAGTAGTTTGAGAGTGGAATCCATGGGATTCATTAAATACAAGATCATGTCATCTGCAAAGAGGGAGAGTTTTACTTCATCTTTCCCTATTTGGATCCTCTTTATGTTTGCATCTTGTCTTATTGCTGTAGCTAATACTAAATTGAAGAGGAGAGACTGGACATCCTTGTCTCGTTCCTGAGATAAGAGGAAATGGCTTTAGTTTTTCACCATTAAGAATAGTGCTGGCTGTAGGTTTGTAATATATAGCCTTTATTGCATTGAGGAATGTTCCATGGATTCCTAATTTTTTGAGAACCTTCATCATAAAGGGATGTTGGATCTTGTCAAATGCTTTTTCTGTATCTATTGAGGTAACCGTATGTTTCTTATCTTTGCTCTTGTTGATGAATTATATTAATTGATTTTTGTATATTGAACCAGCTTTGCATCCCTGAAATAAATCCTTTTTGATTGTTATGTATGATTTTTTGGATTAATTGTTGAAGTCGATTGGCCAAAATTGTGTTGAGAAGTTTTGTATCGATGTTCATCAAACAAATGGATCTATAGTTCTCTTTCTTTGATGAGTCCCTGCCTGGTTTTGGGATGAGCATTATGATGGCTTCAGAGAAGGAATTTGGTAGTGAACTTTCTCTTTCAATTTTGTTGAAGAGTTGAAGGAGTATTGATGTGAGTTCATCTTTGAAGTCCTTGTAGAATTCTGCTGTAAATCCTTCTGGTCCTGGGCTTTTCTTAGATGGGAGGTCTCTGATTGCTGTTTTTATTTCAATGCTTGGTATGGGCCTGATGAGTTGGTTTAACTCATCTTGGTTTAGTTTCAGCATGTCTATATTTGCTAGAAAATAGTCCATTTCTTCCAGGTTCTCAGACTCATTAACAGAAAGGTTTGATAAGTATTCCCTTATTATGTTCTTAATCTTGGTTGTTTCTGTGGTGATGTTTCCATTCTCATCACTGAGTTTATTTATTTGGGTGTGTTCTCTTCTTTTTCTGATAAGATTTGCTAAGGGTCTGTCAATTTTGTTAATTTTTTTGAAGAAACAATTCCTTGTTTTGTTGATTCTTTCTATGGTTTTTTTGGATTCTACTTTCTTTAATTCTGACTTAATTTTAATTATTTCTTTCCATCTACTGGATTGGGGTTTAGCCTGCTGCTATTTTTAAAGAAGGTTCAGATGTCTCATTAAATTGTTGGTTTCAGTTATCTCCAATTTGTTGAAATAGGAACTTAGAGCTATAAACTTCCCATCTGAGTACTACATTTGCTGTGTCAAAGAGGAGCTCGTAATTTGTGTGTTCATTTTTGTTGAATACCATGAACAAATATGAATTCAACAAATTCATATTTGTTGAATATCATGGAGATTAGAATTTCCGTTCTAATCTCCATGACCCACTGGTGATTCAACAGATTGCTGTTCAGCCTTTCTGTGTTACAGGATGTTCATTGGTGGCTTTTGGTGTTGAATTATAATTTTATTCCCTTGTGGTCTGAGAATATGAAGAGTACAACTTCAATGTTTCTGAATTTAGACAGGTTTGTTTTGTGACCTAAAAATGTGGTTATTTTGGAAAATGTTCTGTGTGCTGCTGAGAAGAATGTGTATTCTGATGCTGCTGGGTGAAATATTTGGTAGATGTCTGCTAAATCTATTTGATCTATGCAGTTGTTTAGATCTGCAGTTTCTCTGTTGAGTTTTTGCCTAGTTCATCTATCTAGTGGCTATAGTGGTGTGATAAAGTCCCCAACAATTAATGTCTTTGGATCAATGTGAGATTTGAGAGAAAGTAGTGTTTCTCGGATAAACTTGGGTGCTCCGTTGTTTGGTGAATAGATATTTAGAATTGTAATATTCTTCTGAAGGAGAGATCCCTTAACTAGTATGTAGTAACCTTCTTTATCTCATCTCACTAATTTTAAGTCTATTTCATCTGATATTAGGATTGCATCTCCCACCTGTTTATAGGGTCCGTTTGACTGGAAGAATTTCACTTTCAGAATATGCTTGTTTTTATGGGAAAGGTGTAACTCTTGAAGACAGCAGAGTGAAGGATCTTGCTTTTTAATCCAACTAGACAGTCTATGTCGCATACTTGGAGAGTTAAGTCCATTAATGTTGAGAGTTATGACTGAGAGGTGTTTGTTAGTTTCTGCCATGTTATCCACCTTCCTGGGGATTGTGACAGCTGGGTTCTTCCTATGGTTCTTGGATTCTCAGTTTGGGTGCGGTTTCTTGGCCTTTATTGTAGTCATGTTGGTTTTTCATGTGTAGGACATCTTTAAGTATCTTTTGTAGGGCTGGTTTTGTTGAGTTATATTGTTTCAGTTTTTCTTTGCTATGGAAGGTTTTATTTGACCTTTGGTTATGAAGGAGACTTTAGCTGGGCACAGTTGTTTGTCTTTAGTGCATAGCATACATCATTCCAGGCTCTTCTTGCTTTAATTGTCTCTGCTGAGAAATCTGAGGCAATTCTAATTGTTTTCCCTTTATTGGTGATTGATCTTTTCTCCTTGACAGCCTTAAGGATCCTTTCTTTGATCTGAATTGATCCAGTGAGGATTATAATGTGATGGTGGGATGTCCTGTTCTGGTCTAGTTTATTTGGGGTTCTAAAAGCTCCTTTTAACTGAATAGGCCTATCTTTTTGCATGTTTGGGAAGTTCTCTGCTAGGATTCTGTTAAGTAAATTTCCTAGACCATTAGCTTCTGTTTCTAGGTGCTCCTCTACACCCATTATCCTCAGATTAGGCCTTCTGATGGTGTCTTCTAAATGTTGAACAGTTCTATCATATTTCTTGAATTTGTCTTGGACAGTTGTATGTTCTTTCTCTATAATATCTAGGTTGTCTTCAATCCCAGAGATTCAATCTTCTGCATGATTTAACCTACTGTCAAAACTTTCTACTTTGTTTTTTTATTTCTTTTCCTTCTGATTGGTCGGCTTGGATAGCTTCAAATTCTTTGTTTGAGCTTTGCTTTATATCTTGTATGAACTTCTTTACTTCCTTAATTTGGTGCTCAGTGTTTATTCTCAAATCACTTAGCTAATTTGTTATGCTTTCTTTGGATTCCTTTTCTCTCTGACGGGCTCCATTCAGCATTCCCTTTGTGGTCTCTCTGGATTCCTTCAGCTGTATGTTTATGGATTCCATGAATGCCTCTATTGATCTTTGTCTATTCTCATCCCACTCTTGCAATTCCTGTATTAACTCTTTGGTTAGCTTCCTCACGTTCATGCAATTCCTGTCTTTCTCTTTGACTGTTCTCACCCTACTCATGCAATTCCTGTATTAATCTTAGAGAGGCTTCCTCAAGCTCATGAGATTCCGTAGTAACTTTTGGTTAGCCTCATCATGCTTGTAAAGGTCTGTATTAGTCTTTGGTTTGCCTCATCCCTCACCCTATCACGCTCACACTGAGTCCTTTGCAGATTTTCAGTCTTTTTATTCATCATGTTTACCAGTAGTGTTTGTAGAGCTTTTTGAGAACTCTCCACTGATTATTCACTAACTGTTCTCTCACCTGATTATCGTGAGTGGGAGTTAAGATGCCCAGACTTGCCATTTTTCTTGTGTTTCTCTGGCTTGTTCTGCCCATTTGGTATGAAAGTAACACCAATTTGGTTCTAGAACACTATTATAAGGGAAGCATCAACCAAAGTCCAGTCATTGCACAGTCGAAATCCTGCAGATACAATCTAGTTCAACATATACAATCTATTCAACATCAAACAACTGTGGATTAATGGGCTACGAACATCAAAGAGGGATTCAGCAAACCAGAAATTATTAGGTTTAGGGAGAATTGTGGGGAAACATAAGATTAGAGGGATGTGGAGAAGGAAAAGGAGAGTGAATTAAACCAAGTCCTAGTATTAGAGAGGAAGATGGATAGGACAGAATGATAGGAGAGAGATTAAAAAAAAAAAACAAGAAAAAATGGCAAAAACAAAATTTAAATTAAAAAATGAAACACTTAAAAATTATGTAAGTATAGTGAAATGATACTGAGAGAAGAAAAGGATAAGATGAGAGGAAGAGAGAAATAAAAAGGAAAAAAAATAAAAAAATAAAAATAAGAATTCTTAAAATTGGAATACTTGAAAATTATATAGGTATAAAGAAATATTGCTTCTATTAAAGAAGTGAAGCCTAAGACGTTGTGAATTGAGTCATAAATTACTGCATTAAGTATGTACAAAATGTGGGATAAGGTCTAATATTCAATGATAGGTATATATCTGAGTATGAGCAGAACACCAATTAAGTCACACTAAAAAGAAAGAAAGAGAAAAAAGGGATAAAAAGAAAAAAGACCAAAAGTTCAAAAAAGATTTTAAAAAAAGCGTACATGCACACATAAACACCTAAATTGAAAATTATGAAAGAAAAATAATAGAAAACAATTTTTTAAATTAAAAAACAGTAGAAAAAACAGTTCTTTGATTTTTTTTTGCAGGGGGAGGGGGTGGGATATTTTGTATCTTCCCTGTGTCTGTAACCATTCTCTTGGTGGAGTCTGTTCTGCTTGTGGTGGTTGGTTTTCCTGTGGCTTGATTGGTTTCTTAAGTCAGTTTTAGCAGGCAGAAAAAGCTCTGCCTTACCCAGAGCTTTGTGATCCTCTTCTCAGGCTAGTTCAGTGGTAGGGAGATCTGCTTTGAGGATCACAAAAGAGGGAGATGGCTGTTTCTTCTAGTTTGGAGTTGCTGTGATGAGGCTAGGTTCTGGGTAGGTTTGAGGCCTATCAGCAATCAGTAGCTTTTCCCTGAGTGGCTAGCTCCTGAGACACTCACAGAGCCCAGTCTGGAGCTATTCTCAGGGTTTATGTTTACTGAGTTTCAATTGTTTGTCTAGACTGCAGTGGGGAGGGACAGACTCTGGCTTTGTTTACCCAGTGAAGAAAGTCACTTCTCTGGGTGCCAGAGCTTCCTCTGCTTGGGCAGGGTGACTTTCCCGTGGGTGGAGCTGAGCTTGGTAGGTCAGGTCAGGTTACTGGACCTGCTGAATGGCTCCTATTTTCTTCCAAGGCCTGAGTTGGAGCAAGCTGCTCCTCTGGGCCTTTGTCAGTATCAAAGATGTGGATCTTCTCTGGGGTGGGGGGGTGGGGAGTGGCTGCCTTCCCCCTGGGCCATCCCTGGTCTGTGATCAGCAGGATGAAGATTTTTGCTCCTTGTCAGTTCTTGCTGGTTGTGAGTAGTATCTGGTATCTGCTCGCACACCCGTCTGGTGCCTTTGGTCTCTGTTGATATGGTGGCCACAGCCACTGCCTCCACAGGCTACTGGCAAGTGCTCAGATCCGTCTCTTTGACCAAGCTGCCTGGATTTTCCCTCTCTGTCCAAACTCTCTGTACTGTGATGGCACACTTGGTGCGATGCTCTAGCCTAGGACTGTTCTCTGGAACACTAAAACTGCTTTCTATGCAAGAGCTTGTTTTTCCTCCAACTTCTCCTCTGCCAGCTTCCCAAAGACTCCCAATGCTGACACTTTTAAGGCTCCTCCTTCTTGTCAGAGATCTCCTCAGGCTACATGGTTGCATGTGACTTTTCTTCCACATAGAATGCTATTTTCATGCTGGATAAAATCTACTCCCTCTTCATCTTGTGTGTCAATTGCCAGACTCCTAAAGAAGTTTTCTCAGGTGACATTGAACAGATCAAACCCCCAAGTCTGTTCTCTGGTAATATTATCATCTCTTATTCCAATCACACTTATTTATGGAGCTAATTTGGATTACAGTCTGCTTCTGCTGATAGAGAATCAGCTTCCACAAGTCAAGCACCCAGGGCAGGTGGTACTCATCCTTATATATCTGGTACAGAAATATTGGATGAATGAATGAAAGCTATTACTAAGGAAATGGAAGTGGGAATTTAAAAGTATGTGAGAATTTTAAAATAATTGAATGTGTGACTATAGAAATGTTATTTGAAGGCCTTTAAGATGGATTTATATTGAAAAGTAAATTCAAACCCTACATATTAACATGTGTTTCAGTTCATTCCACAGTGAGTAAGGAAATAGTAGAAATGACATTTTCTACTCCTTGAAGTCTTTCTCCTATAACCTGTTCTTACCCTGCATCCTTTTTTTTCTTCATTCATTATTATTAGTGGATATTAAATGTACAAAACAATGGGTTTCATTATAATAATTTTAAATTCATCTACAATGTATTTTGATCATATTCACCACCCCACTACTCTCTCCTATTTCTTGTAAGCTATTCCCTCTTTATTCATATTTCAAGACATAACTAATACCCATTTCCTTCATAATGCCCGTTAAAATATTCAATCAATATTGATTAATAGATTGCTATAATCAAACCCCTAGGTATGGTTAATGTGTGTTTAATTATCTTTTCTCCCTGATTTCACAGGTAAAATATTCACAACAGTAATAGATCATATATAACAACCAGCAGGAAGCTAACTGAATGATTGATTAATAACACATGGACTCATTTTTCCACTCCAAACAAGTTTTTGCTAATGGTAGAATGTCTAGAATTCAAATATGGTAATAACTTTATTGTATAGCTCACCTACACTATTTCCATGTAATAAAGTGATCATCACATTTGCCAATTGTTTCACTGTAGTTTCACATTTCTACCTTGACTTTCATCAAAATTCTATGCAGGAATCAATTTATGAAATCCCAAGTCCAATTCTAACAGCTGGTAGCTGTATAATGAAGTCTACAAAAAAGTCACAAAAGCAAGTATGATTAAATTAACCAAAATGACACAATTGCTGTAATGTTATGAACAGTATCTACAATCTACATCTCCTTGAATCTGTGTCTTATAAATTTTAAAAGAACCTAAGAGTTTAATTTCGTGTCATATTTCATCTTGTCTCTTTCCTGCTGCTCTTTCATGTGTAAAACCATTTTTCTCTGGCAGGTACCTAAGAGGTAATGTTGAAAAATTCTTGTCTCCCTTTTCTCATTAGTCAGAAAACATAGATATTTTATTAAAATAATAAATAACAGGGCTTTTTTAAAAGGCAAATAAGACATAACAAATCAGATACAAAGCAATTTTTGTTGTTAATATTAAGCACTACTTTTATCTTTGTAACATAGATATTAAATTTGATACAAAATCACAAATTTATAGCTCAAACATTCAGTGGTATTTTTATTCTTGTTAGTTCCAGCAGAAATATTTCAATACAATGAATTCTATCCAATTAAAAATATATAAAACTGGAAAAATGGACTGTGCCAGAAGAAAAAGTTTCAAAGCTATATTAAAGTATCATACAGTATGTAATAGACTGAAAATAAACACATACGGGACAATTAAGTGTGTGTGTGTGTGTGTGTGTGTGTGTGTGTGTGTGTGCGTGTGTGTATGTGAGTATATGTGAGTGGATATTAGTGTGTGTTTACATTCGTGGTTTAAGTGGTATTGCACAGTGGATTAAGAAAAATTCTGAGTAAAACAAGAGAAAATTCAGAAAATCAACTAATATTCTTGTATTTATAAATACAAAATAATACTAGACACTTATGTGAGATAACTATAATATAGTTGCTAAATTGCTACCAAGACACTATAAATATTACAGAATTTTGTGTTAAATAAAGTGTTATAAAATAGAAATAGTAAGCAATATATAAAGTGAATAATAATATGAATATGACTATTGTTTAATAATAGTAAATTCATTTACACAGAAGTTCAGGTAGATGATTAGATAGAAGATAGATAGATACATGTCTCTTTTTTTTCCCATTCTCTCAGAATAATCCTATAACACTCTTTTAAATTCCAACTATTTACATGAGGAACTTGTCAATGCAAGCATTAAATCACACAGTGAGGTAGTAGAAAGCTAATGTTGACTCATCTTTGACTTTCTCATCAAAGCTTTTACCATTAGCTTTCTTTATGACTTCTATTCCCTCTCAGCATTCTCAGTCCCCATATGCATCTTTTTGCCAACATTGTCATCATCGTGTATTAATTGTGTGTGTATCTCTCTTCTCCATTAGCCTGTAAATGCATTAAAAACAATGTGCAAATTTCACCTTCTTTGTATCCCAGACAATAGCTTCATGGCAAGTTTTTAGGAAGGAATAGTCAGTGTTGTCCTAATGACTGTATAAACACATTTACTTATAGACCACATCATCAGTAGGTAATACATATTATCAAAATATATTAGTTAATACAATAAAAAATTGTCCTTATAAATATTTGATTGTCCAACAGAAAAAAATGAACATTTTTCCCTGCTTTCAAAATAAGTCATTACCTTAAGAAACTGATATTTAGAGCTGCTTTTGATTTATATGTGATTTTATTAATAAATTCGAGAAGATATTTGTGATTGTATCATCCATGATAACATATAACTATATATGAACAGTTTGTTTCATGTTGTAGTGCTTTCCATACATAAAGAACTAATGTGTTGCTTAGTTCTAGTCTCATAATGATTTCATAAAGGCTGTGCAATGCTACTTCTGTTTTATAATAGAATAAGTCATGAGTAGAGTCATGCAATCCAGACTCAAGAGGAGTGACCTTGACTAAAGAAGTATGGTAACTGTTTTACAGTACCTGGTAGAAGGCTGCTTGCTTAAATTAGTCACTTGCAAGCCTTAGGTTTCTACCTAAGATATTCTGAAAATATTTTCTCCATAATGGCCTCCATTATTTTGGTTGGGAGCAAATATAAGAAACAAGATTTATTTAGTTAGGTTGGGAAGGTGGCTCAGTGGTAGAGCACTTGCCTTGCATGCATGAGGCCCTGGGTTCGATTCCTCAGCACCACATAAGCAGTAAAAACAAATTGGGAAGTGGAGCTGTGGCTCAAGTGGTAAAGAATTAGCCTTGAGCTGAAGAGCTGAGGGACAGTACCCAGGCCCAGAGTTCAGGCCCACGACTGGACCCAAAAATAAAATAAAATATTTATTGAGTTAGTGATGTTTACAGTTAGTAAAGATTACACTATTGCAGGTTCACTTAACATGAATTTTAACAAATGCATCCAATTCCGAAACCATTTTCATAATTAAGATTCAGTACATTTCCATTTAAGGGAAAAATGCCTTTTTTCAGGCAGTTCCCAAGGCAATCCTCATTTCCTTACAAAAATTGATCTGATCTTATTAATTGAATCATAGAGTACTATATTTTTATATAGGGTGGTTTATATGAAAACAGCATATCTCTGAGATATACTTTTTAGTCTCATATAACTATGTCTTGTCCATTTTTACTGCTGTTCTGTATTCTATTTAATTGATGGCTCACAACTTTTTCAATCATCAGTTGAAAAATACGTAAGCTTTTGTAGAATGAGGTAATTTTCAATAAATTTACTGTAAATATTTGCAAACCTGACCATGAATGTGATTTTTAAAATATCTTTTGTCAATTAAATTACATTTTAATGACATTCGTTGTTTAACATTTCAATAAATTATATCATTTTATAATGAATTAGAATAAAATTTGACACAAAATATCTCCTTAATTTTTTGATACTGGCTATGACATCCCATCCTATTGGGATGAACACCATCATAGCATAAAAGATATCCAAAAAGAAAGACTCCTTGAAATTTTCTAATAGAAAAGAGCAATAAATTTTTTTTATTTTATTTTATTGTCGGTCATGGGGCTTGAACTCTGGGCCTGGGCGCTGTCCCTCAGCTCTTCAGCTCAAGGCCAGCGCTCTGCCACTTGAGCTACAGCACCACTTCCGGTTTTCTGGTGTTTTAATGGAGATAGGAGTCTCATGGTCTCTCCTGCCTGGGCTGGCTTTGAACCGCGATTCTCAGATCTCAGCCTCCTGAGTAGCTAGGATTACAGGCGTGAGCCACCAGCGCCCGGCTGAGCAATAAATTTTTAATCATCAGGTAGCTTCCTAACAAATAACCAGTACTACTAAATTAATAGTCACACATAGCAATATTGTCATGTTGGCTATGGACCTTGATATATAGCATTTGCAACTGGTTCACTGATTCATCTAGGTTTATGCTTCCCACTGATCTCTCTCCAATTAAAATCATCCAGCTAATTCAGGCAGCACCACTGGTTAAAGATTCTGTCTTTCTTATATCCTGTTTTTGGGCTCCCTTATCATAGACTAGATGGTCATTGATTTTTGGATTTATTTCTGGGTCTTCAATTCTATTCCATTTGTTCTCAGGACTGTTCATGAGACAGTACCAAGCTTTTTTATTTTCATCTTTCTTTTTTTTTATTATTGTGAAAATACTGTACAGAGGGGTTACAATTACATGGGCAAGGTAATGAGTACATTTCTTACCAAGCATTGTTGCCTCCTCCTTTGTTTCCCCTTCCCATCCCTTCCCATCTCCCCCCCCCCCCCTTCCTTTCCTCCTCCCTCCCTCCCCCCCATCGGCCAAAGTTGTAAAGTTCGTTTTTGACATAATGTCTTATACATCTCATTGTTGCAATGGGTCCACCTGTATCCCTATCTAAACCATTTGTTTTTTCTCTTCCCCTCCACAAATTATGCCAACATTAAATAAGCTGTTTTTATTACTGCATGTTTGTAACAGTGTTTGAAGTTTGGTATTTATATTCCTCCAACATTGCTCTTCCTGCTAAGGATTGTTTTGGCTATTTGGGTTCTTCTATTGTTCCATATAAATTTTTGGATTGTTGTTGGGATATTGATGGGTATTGCATTGAATTTTTAGATAGATTTTGACAGTATTGCCATTTACATGATGTTAACTCTTCCAATCCAGGAGCATATGAGGTTTTTATACTTCCTTAAGTTTGCTTTAATTTCCTTTTTCAGGTTTTTAAAATTTTCATCATAGAGGTCTTTCACATTTAATTCAATTTCTAGACATTTTTGAGGTTATTACAAAAGGAGATTTTTTCTGATTTCAATCTTGGTCTTCTCATTTTTGATACACAGAAAAGCTATTGCTTTGAGGGATAATTTTATATGCTGCTACTTTGCCAATGTTTTGGATCAGCTTAAGTAACTTGGGGGAGGATTCAACTGGGTTCTTTAAATACAGGATCATATAATCTACAAAAAGGGAGGGTTTTACTTCTTCTTTCACTATTTGTATCCCCTTTATGTTTGTCTCTTGCCTTATTGCTCTGGCTAGGAATTCTAATACTATATTGAAAAGGAGTGGAGAGAGTAGACATCTTTGTCTTGTTCCTGATTTTAAACTTAAACCTTTAAGTTTAATGCTGGCTGTAGGTTTGTCATATGCAGCCTTTATTATATTGAGGAATATTGCATGGATTCTTAGTTTTCTCCCAGAACTTTCATCATAAAGCAGTGTTGGATCTTGTCAAATGCTTTTCTGCATCTATTGAGATGATCATGTGGTTCTTGTCCTTCCTCCTATTGATGTGTTGAATTACACTAATGGAATGAGCTTTGCAACCCTGGAATGAATCCTGTTTGATCATAGTATATGATTTCATTTTGATTAGTTGTTGAAGTCAGTTGGCCAGAATTTTATTGAGAAATTTTGCATCTATGTTCATTAAATAAATGGGTCTATAGTTCTCTTTCTTTGATGAGTTCCTATCTGGTTTTAGTTTTTCCTCATTTGTAATACTGTATTTCCTTATTGTATATGTCTAGGATAGTTCTAGAGGAGGATCATAATAGCTCAAGAGCTACATACATATGACCATATAAAACGATGCTAATCAAAATAAACTCCTAGGTATAGAAACAAGAAACAAGCGATGTGTTTTTGTTTTTGTTTGTTTGTTTGTTTTTTAGTGAACTGTCTGCAGTTATTTCTTTTTTCTTTCATCCCCCCCCCCCCTTTGGCTTATCCCCTGTTGTCACTGTTTTTATTTTGTTTTAATTTCTGTACCCTTTTTATTTCATATAAGTTTCCAAGTTTATCAGATTTGGGGAAGGGAAGGGAGACACAGAAATGGTGAGACAAGGGACAAAGGGTGAACCAATGAAACAGCGATACTTACAAGACACTATGTTGGAAATGAATTTTACAACTTGTGAGGGAGGAGAGTCAGGTTTCCTTATGTAACTGCAACCCCTCTGTACATCACCTTTTCAATAAAGTAAAATAGTAAAATAGTTTAAATGATGGAGAAAAAAGAACCAAGAAATGAATGCAATGATCTAGTAAATAGCACAGTAATTACTTAATTCCTTAATAAAAATTGCTTAATATAAAAATTACTTAATTACTTAATAAAACTGTATAATACTTAAAAGATAAAACCAGCAGCTCTAATTGATTCTGCAGTTATTACTACCATTGATTTCTCATGTCATCATTATGAACATTGAACACCTATCTTAGTTCTGTCAAGAGCAAATGCTTTATTTTGATAAAAACACAGAGCAACTATGGTAGAGCACTTACAGCCAAAATGTTTTAGATATTTAATCAAAGATCTTAATACAAATATTTTGTCAGTGACTAATAGAGACAAGATTCTGATTACCTATCTTCAAAGAAATGGAATATTTGAGAAAATTATTTGTGTGCTTCACTATTGTACCTGTCATACATTTTTAATTAAAAATGTATTGATGCATGACTAAATTGTGCTTGGTGAAAAACAACCCCATTTTATTTCAGTTTTAGCAATGTATATGTCAAATGGAGTCAGTTCATACAAATTCAGCACAAAGGCAGACCAACACATTTTACATTTCTTTCATATAATATATGTAGATACATTGGAAACAAATAGCCAAAGATATGGGATTCAATCAGCAAAATCAAATTTACTAATTTAGTCTAAATACCTATAATGAAGTCCTTTCACTAAACTATGGCAAATTAATTACCTGTAGAAATGAATGCTGAAAATGATCTCCCTCTCTTATCACACAGCAATATTCATTCACATTCACTCTGACTAGACACAATATCAGCAGCCAAAATGATATATCATGCATGTTGTTTTATGTCATCTAGTTATGAAAACGTTACTATGAGTTTTAAAATTGGATCTACATGATCCTTTTGATATAAATTTATGAATTGAATAATTTAACTCAGAAAAGTATTTATTTAGTTGTGGTTCTTACAAAAAATCGTATTCTAATATTTGAAGGACAGATTTGTTGAATGTTGTCAAATAATCAGAAAGGATAAATTCCTTTGTAAATCTTTGAAATTATGAACAAGCTAAGAAAACAATCACTTACATTTTTGATAGTTAATTCTACCCATTTCTAAAAGCCAAAAAACTTATCTAAAAGTTGTCATTAGTAATAGAGCTACACATTGAAACTGATTGATGTAATTCTATGAGAAATATCTATGGGATATATACTAGCAAAAATTAAAAGTTCTTTATAGTTCTTTATGGAAGAGATATCATGAGTGTTTCATGTATGTTAATTTTAGTTGATCTTAACCATACTTGTTAAAACATCAGAATTTCTAGTAAGATAAATGGCATTCTGATAAGTGAATTGAATTTCTCAGCACAGCTTGAGACAAGTTCAAATATGTTGTCCTTCTACCACAAATCTTAGTCCTTCTTATTATCTTGATTAATTATTGTCATTAAATTCAAGCAATTTAAGAGTCAAAGAAGGGTCTTAAATGAAGTCTACTAACCTTTGTAACTTTAATATATGCCATACATTTCTATATTATATTTTATTTTTGATTTAACAACATGGTGTCCATTTTGAAATATGGAAACACTGTATAGTACCCAAGTTTCTTAACATAAAAAGCTTACATTTTCATTTTTCAACATAGCATCTTGTACATCTCATTGTTGCAATGGGTCAACCTATATTCCTATTTAAACAATTTGATTTTTCCCTTCCCCTCCCCAAAGTACACCAACATCAAATACAGTGAAAACAGGGGTTTTACTGTGGGGGAGCAACCAGCACAACTCTGTTTCTTGCAGCATTATTTATTATAGCTAAGATATATAATCAACCCAGATGGCCCTCAGTAGATGAATGGATCAAGAAAATGTGGTATATTTACACAATGGAATTCTATGCCTCCATCAGAAAGAATGACATTGCCCCATTTGTTAGAAAATGGAAAGGCTTGGAAAAAATTATATTAAGTGAAGTAAGCCAGGCCCAAAGAAACATAGGCCCCATCGTTTCCCTTATTTACAATAACTAGTATATGTCTGAGACAAGCAGAAATGGTCAGATAAGTTGACATTAGGTGAAATGAACTCCAAGATAAGGACTAAAATGGTTTTTCTTTCTTGCTATTGTTTCTAACATATTTATAAGATGATTTCTTAGTTGCTTTGTATGTCCTCCCCCACAGTATAACCCCTGTTTTCACTGTATTTGATGTCGGTATAATTTGGGGAGGGGAAGGAAAAAAAACCAAATCGTTTAAATAGGGATACAGGTGGACCCATTGCAACAATGATATGTACAAGATGTATGAAAAACGGACTTTACAACTTTGGCGTGGGGGGTGGGGGTGGGGACCCGGGGGACAAGGAGTGGGGGCGGTGGGAAGGAATGGTTAGGGGAAACAAAGGAGGAGGCAACAATGCTTGATAAAAAATATACTCATTACCTTGCTTATGTAATTGTAACCTCTCTATACAGTATTTTCACAATAAAAAAAGCAACAAAAAAATCACATGGTACCTTGTAAATATGTTAGAAACAATAGAAAGAAAGGAAACAAACAAACAAAACACTTGTCCCTATCTTGGGGTTCATTTCGCTTAACATCAGGTGGGAGGGGAGGGGAGTGAACTTTACAATTTAGGCCAGGGGAGGGGGGGAAGGGGCTGCGAGTATAGTTGAGGAGGTGGGAGGGAAGGGATGTAGGGGAAAAAAACTGGAGGTGGCAACAATGCTTGATAAGAAATGTACTTATTACCTTGCTCATTTAACTGTAACTCTTCTCTACACAATTTTCACAATAAAATTTTTTTTAAAAAAGAGCTTAAATTTTGAATTCAGGTCTCCCTGATTCTCAAAATCTGCTTTTTGTACTGACATCGAAAGCACTATGAAAAAGTAAAAATGAGCATTCTACTGTTTGGGGACTGGTAAGTAAAATTTATGTTATCACCTAAATTGAGGAACTAAGTGACACTTCTTAAGGAAATAAGGTTCATTGTTTTTTTATTATAAAGAATCAGTTTAATTTTAGACAAGAATATAGAATCAACCAGAAAGTTGAGGGAAAGGGGTAATATGATAATATTAATATGGAAAATGTAGGTAAATACATCCCAAAGAGAACTGAGCTGTGGAAAAGTAGAAGCTGAAGTGGGAAGTAGTGGTTAGAGAGATAAAATTAGTAGGAACTTCGCTATGTTCATCTGATGGCTGGGTTAGAGTTTTCAACTTTGATAAACAGATACTGGAAGAAATACTTTGTTTAGATAAGTTGATGTTAGGGGAATGAACCTCAAGATAAGTTTTTAAATGTTTTTTTTTTCTTTTATGCAATTGTTTCTAACATATTTATAAGATGATTTCTATGTTGCTTTGTATGTCTTTCCCCATGGTATAACTCCTACTTTCACTGTATTTGATGTTGGTATAATTTGTGGAGGGGAAGGGCAAAAACAAATCATTTATATACCACATTTTCTTAAATAAGAATACAGGTGGACCCGTTGCAACAATGAGAAGTACAAGTTGTCATGTCGAAAACGAACTTTACAATTTTGGTGGGGCGGAGGGGGGGTATAGGGGGGTGGGGGGGAGGATTGGGTGGGGAGGCAGGGGAGGCTGGGAAGGGATGGGAAGGGCAAACAAAGGAGGAGGCTACAATGCTTGATATGAAATGTACTCATCATCTTGCCCATCTAATTGTAACCCCTCTGTACAGTATTTTCACAATAAAAAATACAAATAAAAATTTAAAAAGAAAGGACAGCAAGAAATGGAATAGTGAAATTGAAAACTACATTTCTGAACATAAGTAATTAAAGCTTTCTTCCACTGGTGATGTAGAAATTGGTTAATGTAGATGATCTGGAAAAGATTGATAAACCGTTTGAATAGTGTCTGATTAAGGCACTATTAAGATTTTGTTTTGGGAGTTTTTTTTCCTTTTTTAATGGAGAAACACACAAATCATCTATGTGAACTAAACAATTTGATAGTGAATCAACAAAGACAACATGAAAATTATCAACCAAGGAGAAAGTTTTATTCATTCCAAAACAAGTGATGATATAGCACTTATCATATGCCAAACTGTATGTTTATCTCTAAGAGTCAAGGACTATAAGGGAACCTATGTGTTGTTTTCCAAAACATAAAAACATATAATTTTAGGTCACACAAACATGACATGCTGTGACATAGACTTCTTCAAATTTTGCCTTTTTGAAAGGCATATGAAGTGCCTTCAGTTTTAATTTGACCAAACGTTTCTATGTTATTCGTTTTCTCATATTACAGAAGTCCAATTCTTTCTGCTACAAAACTTTCAGTAAACTATTCCTGCACTTACTTATGTGTATATGCAAATTTTATTTATGAAGGATATACTTTCTGTGCAAGTAAAATTTGAAGAGATGGAAAACTCTGATCCTCATGGAGGACACATAAACTCTTTGTCATGAACAGGAATTCATAATCAAACAGTATTAAAATATGGATGGCATTCAAGCCAGAGAAACAAACATTTTAACATTTTCCCATTCTCTTCCTCTAAAGAAGACTAAAATCAAACTTAATTGGCTCTTGTATTATTTTTTTCTTCTGACTTCATCTTTCCTATTTAGCTGAGGTTTCCCTATATGGGGACAGTAGAAATTATACCTGTGCAACTCTTTGCAGATAACACTTTACAATTTAATCAAATACACTGGAATTAGGATTCTCTTCTCATTTTTACAGCAAGCCAGACAAAAGTGACATCCTCTTCTTAGTGGTGGGATCCACTGAGTGGACCATGCCAACACGCACTTCCTTCATTCTCCAAATTCAAAGTTTTGGGGAAAATGTATAGTTATTTTCTAAATGGAAAATAAAAGAATACAGTATTTAAACCTTTGGTTTGTTCTGCAAACTGTATATGGCTTAATATGAAAGAGATGAGCTAAATTTCCCAAATATACACCTTTGCAGTTAACATACACCCTTGCTTTTGTGCTCTTCCTTGGGGCGGGGAGGGACTTTTTGCAAAGAGTTTTGTTGTTGTTTATATTTTCAGGTTTGACAG
This sequence comes from Dipodomys spectabilis, assembly GCF_019054845.1. Classification (NCBI taxonomy): domain Eukaryota; kingdom Metazoa; phylum Chordata; class Mammalia; order Rodentia; family Heteromyidae; genus Dipodomys; species Dipodomys spectabilis. The sequence goes on from NW_024870758.1 coordinate 12,388,296, forward strand.
ATTAAAACTTCAAATCAATATCTTTCCAGCAATCAGATCCTTCATCAGGAAGATCTGGAATGACCACACGGGAGATATTTGATGATGCACAAACCCAGACTACAAGTATTTCCTTTCTCAGAGAAGTGAAGCACCGTGTTTCTAAACTCATGTGGAACCACTTTGTTTGTAATTCCTGTAACCAATAATACTCAAATTCACTCTCAGAAACTCTTCAATAATAAAGGAAACAGATTGTTTAAATGATGTAATTTCAGCATAGAGGACTTGAAGAGATTGATTGCTAGGGAGAGTTGAGATCAGGAATGCTGCTAGCCAGAGGGCAAGGCAGATGATGCAGTAGATCCTGTCAGGTGCTTTTTTCCAGTGTGTTGTTAAATACCAGGGCATACCCACAGAAGCCGTCTGCTCAACATCTTGAGAGAACATGTGGCACTCTGAGGGACCTGATTAGGATAAGAAGGGCAGCTGAACAGACCTTTTCCTCCCTACTGCCTCATACATTTCTCTTTGTTACTTTGTCAGCAACTATAGGTTCTCATTACCTGTCCAGCCAGCTTTCAACTTGCTGGCTGAACACATTGTTAGATTCCCTAAATCCACATTGAGGTAGCTTGGCTCTTTTGTAGATTCAAACAAATTCATACACAGTTTCCTTAAAATCTCAAGTAGCTATCTTATAAACATGCAGAGGTATGTAGTATGTTTTCATTCTAATGTTCTGATTGTGAGCTTGTGCAATTTTAAGTCACAGAAAATATTACATGAATCAACATTACTTTAAAAAAAAGATGGTAGGAAACAAGTCTTGAATTCTACTTCCAAAACTAAAGCCCTCACCTGGAAAAACCTACCTGTGTACCTAGATATTTCTTCAGTGGAGAACAAAATGTGTAGCACGTTGTGATTTTTTTATACAGAAATCATAGATTCATATTAAAATGATTATAACAAACAACACTAATGACATATAGTGATATGATGCCTACACCATATTAAAGTTGAAGTTTATGGTTATATTGTATATAACTGTATATAATATGCATTTTATATATTGTATATAACTATATATAATATGTATACTAATTATATATACTATAAAATATAAAATTTAGATATGTACTATAGAATGTTTGTGATATTTATCACATTTTAATTCAGTATATTAAGTATTATTCAAGCCAGATGCCAGTGTCTTATGTCTATAATTCTAGCTACTCAGGAGTCTGAGATGAGGATCAGAGTCTACTATAAAATATAAAATGGAAATATGTAATATATAATATTTATAACATTTACATATAACATTTTAATTCAGTATATTAAGTAATATTCAATCCTAATGCCAGTAGCTCATGCTTGAAATTCTAGCTACTCAAGAGTTTGAGATCTGAGGATTGTAATTTAAACCCCACCTAGCCAGGAAAGTTCCTAATAGTCTTATCTCCAATTAACCACCAAAAAGTCATAAGTGGTGTTGTGGCCCAAGTGGTAGAGCACTAGCTTTAAGCAGAAAACTCAGGGACAATGCTCAGGCCATGAGCTCAAGCTCCAGGACCAGCATACGAAAAAAGGTATCAAATAGTATATAAAGTAATTTTTTAATGTATGCCTATTCTTAGGAATATATTTCTTTTTTTTCTGTTTATTTGGTGCTGAGGAATCGAACTCAGAGCCTCATGCATGCGAGGCAAGCACTTTACCACGGAGCCACCTTCCCAGCCCATCTTAGGAATATATTTCTATTTTGTACAAAGCACAACATTTTGCTACATTTTTATGATTTTCTAAATTACACATATAATAACCATCTTAATATTTTTCATTTATTTTTAACTTCAAAGAACTATCATAATAGCTTGAGAAAATAATATACACATGGTGTTAGGTTACAGATACTGCAAGAAAAATACCAACTAGCCAATTTAATAAGGGAGAAGTTTTACTCTGGCTCAGTTTCAGAATTTACAGTTTATAGTCTCTTGGCCTGTCTTTGGGCCTGTGGCATCTGCGTAACTAACGAAGGATTATATGTTGGGACTATATAGCAGAAGAAATCTTTCACCTCAAAGGGATAGTAAGCCATGCACCAGTGCCTCATGACTGTAATCCTAGCTACTCAGGAAGCTGAGATCTGATGACTGCGATTCAAAGCCATCCCAGGCAGGAATGTCCAAGAGACTCTTATCTCCAATTAACCACCAAAAAATGCCAGAAGTGGAGCTCTGGCTCAAATGGTAGAGGGCTGGCCTTGAGCTAAGAAGCTCAGGGACAGCACCAAGGATTGAAATAAAACAAAACAAAAACAAATGAGAGAATGTGTGGAAGTGTTGGGACACAAATATCCCCTTCAAGGTCACCTTCTTGCCTAAGTGACCTAATTTCCTTCTACTTGGTTTCCATGTGTAAGTTTCCTCCACATATCTGGCATGGCTGGGATTAAAATTTTTATCACAACTTAAGAGAATATTCTAGGTCCTAATGACAGCACACACATTTTCATGTTTTCTTCTTCATTCTTATCTGGAATGACTTCATTCATTCCATTCACATAATTGAAAGCTGTCTATTTTGAAAGGTGTCTGTTGATTTTCTTGAATTTGCAATTGTTTTGCCCTATGTTAGTTAAGTATGAGTTAATAACAAAGTAGTCAGTTCCTTCAGATTCTCATTCAGAACAAACATGTGTGTCAGTCTGTGTGTTCGTGCATGCATGTATGGTCCGAATGATTATTGACATCCTTTAATGTAGGACAATCTCTGTATATGCATTTTTCATTTTCTCTGCTATTTCTCCCTATTACTTTTCCAAGCAGTGATGATTTGGAAACAGTTCTTTGATATGCTAATACAATCACTCTGTTTCTTAGATATGAACAGAACAAAGAGGCCATGACTATACACATTCAGGATTTATCACCTACAACCCAGTACCTGAACCCAGCTAAGCTGTGCATTTTTAACTTTCAAGTGCCAAATATTCAGACTCATGTATTAATTGTAAGAGCCCCACAGTTGCTGCCTTGTTAATGAGATCAAATTCTCTGTGGTTTATATCTTGCTCAAAAATTGAAAAGCTTTGTTGTAGTAACAGGTTTGGGCATATGTAAATGTATTCTCTAGTTGTCAGCCTGTCTTTCAATCTTACTTCAGGAATAAGTCACTCTTTCCACAAGCTTCTGTGACTTTCTTGTTTCTGTCACTTCTCACTTGTTACCCAGAAGAAATTAAACCTATTGCAATGGGAAAAACATTCTTTATCTGTCTCAAAACAGATTTTCCCATTATTTGCATTTTTAAACCTTTTTTCTAAACACATCCAAAGATCTACTCAGCCATTTCCAAAGAGATGTACATTTGGGGACACTTTCATTGAGCCAGCATGGATGGTAGTAAATGTCTTGTTCCTTAGATAATGTGAGAGATCAAAACCTCATGGTGAACATGGAGAGTTTAGATTATATTTTTTTCCTATATTCCTTCCTAAACATTTATCAAAAATGAATTTCATCTGCCACTGAGCTACCCAATTCTCCAGTATGATTAGAGCCACCTGGAGTATCTCCCAAAACTCATTAGTTTTTAACTAACCAAAATAGTTTAGTGTTGTCAGAATATTTCACCACTTCCTGGTTTGTGTTATCATCTTCCTTATTAGTAAATATGCTGAAATACAAGGCTGGGAAGGTGGCTCAGTGGTAGAGTGCTTGCCTTGCATGCATGAGGCTCTGGGTTTGATTGCTTAGCACCACGTAAGCAGAAAAAGCTGGAAGTGGCACTGTGGCTCAAGTGGTAGAGTGTTAGCCTTGAGCTGAAGAGCTCAGGGACAGCATCCAGGCCCAGAATTTAGGCCCATGACTTACAAAAACAAGCAAACAAAAACAAAACTTAAATACATACCTACCAATCTCAAAAGCCACTACTTCATCTTTCCACTTCTCACATATAAATCAACCATCACATAACAATCAACCATTGTTCCTAAGACCTTAGCAAGTTTTCACAAAACCCATATGTCCTTGTTCATTATGATACTTTGTACATATTATTAACAAATGGACATTCTATGGTTGAATTAATATGAGGTGTATCAGTGTACTTCTGAATTATTTTTGGCAATCACAAATCAAGAAATGGAGAAAACAGATGAATGACTAAATAAAAGTTGGGGACTATTGTTCAAGCAATACTTGAGAGTATTCCTAAGTTTTCTCCTAACTTCTGGGAAAAGATGAACTTCTGTAAAATTTTGAAGCTTCTTATTATCTTTAGACTTACTTTTTGACCTACTTTAGCAAATTAATACATTAGCTAATAATTTATAAAATATTTATACTCTAGCAAGTACATACTAATATTTGATATTAGTAATATAAAATTATAAGATTGAATAGTATTTATATAAACTCTGATACATGTTTTCTTTCATTTTTATTCTCCAGTCCTGGGGCTTGAACTCAGAGCCTGGGATCTGTCCCTGAGCTTTGTGCTCAAGGCTAGCACTCTACCACTTGAACCAGAGCGGCACTTCTGGCTTTTTCTGTGTATGTGGTGCTGAGGAATTGACCCCATACACGCTAGGCAAGCAGCCTACCACTGAGCCACATTCCCAGCCCATGTTTTCTATTTTGTGAGCAGTAAAATATATTTACTAAATATGTGTCATAAGGAATTTTATTATCATTAACAAAATACCATACAAATGAATACCATAAAAATAAACCACAATATATTATTTAATTTCTTCTAATTCATGTTTAAGACTCACAATTTCTAACTTAAATTAGAGAAGTATTCTAGTCCTTAGTTTAAAAATCTCTCTCTCTATATATATATATATATATTTGTTGTTGTTGTTGTTTTGGCGGTTATGGGGCTTGAACTCTAGGCCTGGGAGCTGGCCCTTAGCTCTTCAGCTCAAGGCTAACACTCTATGACTTGAGCCACAGCAACACTTCCAGTTTTCTCTTATTGGAAATAAGAGTCTCACAGCCTTTTCTGCCCAGGCTAATTTGAACCCAGATCCTCAGATCTCAGCCTCCTGAGTAGCGAGGATTGCAGGCATGAACCACAGGTGCCCGGCTTAAAATCAATAAATTTAAAGTCAATAAATCAATATAGTTTTACTTGAGGTATTGGTTGGATTGGGAGAATTGAGGGAGAATGTTGACAGAGGTACATTAATCAAGATGAAGTGTATTCATAAGTCGATACGTTGAAAGTCCTTTGTGCAACTACTTAAAGATAATTTTTTAAATTACAGTTTGTTTACAAAGTATACTATTGTTATATAGTCATGTTTTAGATTATAGTCTCCCTATATTAGGAAGTTTATAAAACACATATTTCCCAACATTGAATAGTAGTGGAAAACTTTTACCATAACATGTCACGTATTACAGACTCACAACACTTATATTGTGTACTAGCCAAAGCTGAGATTAATTTATTCTGCACTGACCTCACCTCCCTGGTATCCATGCTGTATATATGCACTTCTGTCTAATGGGATGATATAAAAGGCAACTGTTCAGTCATCTATTCTAACTTTATATTTTTGTTTTGCAGTAGGCCTCCAAATGTGAATTTAATTAAGACTATCTGCTTGGTACATCTTTAGCACTGTTCTATAGTTAAGATATCATATATTTTCAAAATAATATCCATTTATGATACACAAGCAAGTACAGGTAAAAATATTAATTACATGAACTCTGAAGTAATCCAAAATAAAATATAGGTAAAAAATGTTTTTGGTTTGAAAGAGAATTATTGAGGAAAACAAAGGAAAAACAAAAACAAAAACAACAAAAGCAGCAGTTTCCTTGGAGGGGATTTTCTTATTTAAAAGATCAAACATAGTAGTTGGGATTATAAAAGGAGACTTTAAAAGTGCTAATAATATTCCACTTATTGACATGCACAGTTTAGTCGATTTTTTTTTCATTTTCATAGGCATTCTGTTTCCCAACACATCTAATATGCACTGCTAACCTGTTTTCTTTACCTCCTTAATTATAAACTTTTCTAATTAAAAAAGTCAACCTTTACAATGTTTAATTTAAATAAATTTAGTTTAGCTAGTGCTTCTGATATGGAAGCCTTAGAATTTTGGAAATAATTTTTGAACAACATTTTTTTTAAATAAGGTTTTAATTGTGAAAATACTGTACAGAGGGGTTACACTTACATGAGCAAAGTAATGTGTACATTTCTTGTCAAGCATTGTTGCCTCCTCCTTTGTTTTTCCCCTACTATCCCTTCCCTCCCACCTCCTCAGCTATACTTGTCCCCTCAGTTCCCCCCCACCCCCAACCCCGGCCTAAATTGTAAAGTTCATTTTTCAACATAGTGCCTTGTACATCTCATTGTTACAAGGGGTCCCTATTTAAGCAATTTGTTTTTTCCCTTCCACTCCCCAAATTATACCAACATCAAATACAGTGAAAACAGGGGTTATATTGTGGGGGAGGGACATACAAAGCAACAAAAAAAATCACATGGTACCTTATAAATACATTAGAAACAATAGCAAGAAAGAAAAAAACACTTGTGTCCCTATCTTGAGGTTCATTTCCCTTAACATCATCTTATCTGACCTTTTCTGTTTGTTCCAGATATATACTAGTTATTGCAAAGGAGGGAAACCATGGGATCTATGTTTCTTTGGTCCTGACTTACTTCACTTAGTATAATTTTTTCCAAGTCTTTCCATTTCCTAACAAATGTAATTTTTTCTGATGGAGGCATAGAATTCCATTGTGTATATATACCACATTTTCTTGATCCATTCATCTACTGAGGGGAATCTGGGTTGATTCCATATCTTAGCTATGGTAAATAATGCTGCAATAAACATAGTTGTGCTGGTAGCTTTAGTATGGTCTTGTTTTTGATAATTTGGGTAAATGCCCAAAAGTGGGATTGCTGGGTGATAGAGGAGCTCTATGTGGAGTTTAAAAATAGAAAGCATCATCATAATAATGAATGCTCACAAATTTCTTCCTTCTATATTTCCTACTTCCAACAACTGTATGTGTCCTATAACACTCTCTGTTACATGAATGTGTTATGTTGTTCCCCTTGGCCAAGTAACAGAAGATTAGTCATCTAGCAAACAGTATCTTCTATATACCAAGAAATTAAGAAGTTTTTCACAGAGTTGCATAGATGACTTATGCTGAAATAAGGTTACAGGATGACCCATTGTAACAGTGAGACATAAAAACACTATGTTGAAAATGAGCTTTACAACTTTGGGAGGGTGGAAAGGGAGGAGATGGGATGGGGAGGGAAGGGATAGTAAGGGAAAAACAAAGCAAGGAAATGACTTCATTACCTTGCTCACATAACTGTAACCCTTCTGTGGAGTATTTTTACAGTAATATATATATATATATATATATATATATATATATTGCCTGAATTTATGTCTTTCAATTGTGTATTTGTTTTTATTGTTGTTGATGTTGTTTGCCAGTCTTAAGGCTTAAACTCAGGGCCTGGGCCTTGAACCTGAGTCTCTTTATGCTCAAGGCTAGTGCTATACCACATGAGCTTCAGTGCCACTTCTGGCTTTCTGTGATTAATTTCTTGGAATTAAGTGAAGTAAGCAGACCCAGAGAAATGTAGGCCTCGTGGTTTCCCTTATTTGTAATAATTAGTATATGTCTAGGATACTCTTTTAGTAGATGAGCAGAATAGCTTAATAGCTATATGCATATGACCATATAAGATGATGCTAAGTGAAATGAATTCCAAGGCATGGACACAAGAGGTTTTTCTCCGTTGTTGTTGCTGTTGTTGTTGTTTTTAATGTACTATTGATTTTTTTTGTTTCTTTTGTATGTTCTTCGCCCTATAGTATATCCCTTGTTGTCATTGTATTTGATTTTGGTACCCTGGTATTGCATATATGTTTATTTGAATTAGGGAAGGGAAATGGAACAACAGAATTGTGAGACAAAGACCAAGGGGGGAACCAATACAACAACAATATACACAAAACAATGTGTTGAAAATGATCTCTACAACTTGCGGGGGGAAGGGAGAGGGAAAGTAGGAGAAAATGAAGGAAAGGGTAACAAGTTTGACAAGAAATGTACTTATTACCTTACTTATGTAAATATATCCCCTCTGTACATCACACCGACAATAAAAATTTTAAAAAGAAAAATTTTTAAAAAGAGTCCCACAGACTTTCCTGCCTAGGCTGGCTTGGAACTGTGATCCTTAGATTTCAAATTCTTGAGTAGCTAGGATTATGTAAAAAGTGGCTCCCAGCTACTTTTTAAATTTCTTATACCAGTTTCTACTTTCAATTCTGGAAAATGAAGTCTAAAAAGGTTTACCAATTTACCAATTTCTTATGTTTATTAAACATCTATTGAAATATATGAGACAACTGCATAATGATATTCATACATCTCAATATTTAAACACCTATCTTCTTCTGAGAATAATTTAACCTATATGGATATAGTTAAATGTTCATAGAAAATTTATTGTTAAAATAGCTAATACTTATGTTGTAGTCAAAATTTTAATTCCATATGTCTACATGGTGTTTTCTCTGGTGTTTGCTTTATTTCTCCTCTTTCTCTAGTCAAGACTCTATTAGATGTAATAAAATAAATTCTGACAGATGTAGCCTATAGAATATAGTTATACAATTAATGTATTTTTATCATTATTAATACTAAAATAAATTATTAAAATTAAGGCTACAGTGATATCTTTTCCTAGTAGTCTTATTCACTTACTAATAAATGAAGAAGAAATAAACTGAATATAAATAGAAGATCTAGAAAGTCCTGACCTGACCCAATTATTGGTCCAATTATCTCATATGGAATTGTCAATGAGTGCCACAATTATTGCTGAAAAATTAACAGAAAGCAAGATACTCTGTTCCAATAATCATCCTACACACAGAGAGTTTACATATCAAGATATAGAGGTATAAAAAATTAGGAAATGGACATCTCCCTGGCCAGCATCAGCCATAGAAAGATAAATTGATATAATATACTTTCTGATACACCTTCTGGGAAGAACATTGCTACATAAAATAATAGGTTGAAGTAAGGATTATAATTATCTGTAATTTACAGTAGCATTAAGAGTATAAGAAATCTGAGGTTCAGAAAAACAGAAGATTTAATTTAACACAATCATTTTGTTTTGATACCATGTACATAGTTTTAATTCAAAATTAAAGAGAAGTAAAATCACTAAATATCTGACTCCATGATTGGAGTAATAAAATCTTTTTTTTAAATTGTGAAAATACTGTACAGAGGGGTTACAATTACATGGGCAAGATAATGAGTACATGTCTTATCAAGCATTGTAGCCTCCTCCTTTGTTTCTCCTTCCCATCCCTTCCCATCCTACCCCCGCTCCCCCACCCAACTCTCCTTCCCCCACCCAAAGTTGTAAAGTTCGTTTTCGACATAACGACTTGTACATCTCATTTTTGCAATGGGTCCACCTGTATCCCTATTTAAATGATTTGTTTTTTCCCTTCCCCTCCACAAATTATACCAACATCAAATATAGTGAAAGCAGGGATTATTCGTGGAGGAGGGACATAAAAAGCAACAAAGAAATAATCTTATAAATGTGTTAGAAACAATCACATGAAAGAAAAAAAATTTGAATACATATCTTAGGGTTCATTTCCCTAACATCAACTTATTTCACCTTTTCTGCTTGACTCAGACATATACTAGTTATTGCAAATAAGGGAAACCATGGGACCTATGTTTCTTTGGGCCTGGCTTACTTCACTTAATATAATTTTTTCTAAGCCTTTCCATTTCCTAACAAATGGGGCAATGTCATTGGGGCATAGAATTCCATTGTGTATATATACCACTTTTTCTTGATCCATTCATCTACTGAGGGACATCTGGGTTGGTTCCATATCTTAGCTATGGTAAATAATGCTGCAATAAACATAGTCGTGCTGGTAGCTTTAGTTTGGCCTTGTTTGTGATCATTTGGGTAAATGCCCAAAAGTTATATTGCTGGGTCATAGGGGAGCTCTATATGGAGTCTTTTGAGGAACCTTCATACTGCTTTCCAAAGTGGTTGAACAAGTTTACACTCCCACCAACAATGAAGTAAGGTTCCTTTCTGTCCACATCCCCTCCAGCATCTGTTATTATTTGGGTTCTTGATTATCGCCATTCTAATTGGGGTGAGGTGTGGCTAGGGAGGTTAAGCATTTCTTCATGTGTCTATTGACCATCCTTCTTTCCTCTTCAGAGAAATTTCTCTTTAAGTCTTTAGCCCACTTATTTATTGGGCAGTTATTTCTTTGAAGATATGTTGTTGGGAGATTTAATTTTTGATTTCCAGGTATATTTTAGATATGAGACCCTTGTGCATTGTATGGATAATGAAGATCTTCTCCCAATCCGTGGACTTTCTATTGATCTTGCTAGCTATGTCCTTTGCCATGCAGAAGCTCTGCAATTTTATGCAATCCCATTTGTCAACCTTTCTTTGATTTGTTGTGTTTCTGGGTCTCTATTAAGAAAATTCGGCCTGTGCCAAGGAGACCTAGAGTTTTGGAGTAACAAAATCTTTAGCTATGATATTCTGATTATGCAGATGATTCATGTGGGAATTCAATCCAGGTATTTCTCAAATTAATTTCTCTGAATTATTTTTTTTTATCTAAGAATCTGAAGTATATAATAAGGTTACCATTGTATGATTTTTTAAAATGTTTTTTGCATCTCATAAAAGAGAACAGGAATTTACTATTTTAAATACCAAACAGTTGATGAATACAAGATGCTTACTAATTTGTCTCTCCCCCCTTTATTATTTATATGTTAATCAGTATAAACATACTTGAAAAAGAAATTGGTGTAATACACACATATATCTCTTCCTTTTGAAAACACAGTAACTGGAAAAATGATACATGATACATACTCCCTATAAAAAGACAGAAAACACATGCTTTCAGTATAAGGTTATAATGGCATGTATGTTTTGGTTTCATCTGTCTTTAAATACCATATTTCATAGGTATTTTTTTAATTGGGAAAAATAGTCTCCTTTCCCAGGCAGCCTTGGTACTTTGGCAAGTAAAATGCAGAATGATTTTCATGGTGAAAAGACCATATAACCCCATGAAAACTAGGGTTTATGATGGCCTTCAGCAACAGTACTAGGCATGGCGCCTCTATAATTTTATTTGATCCAGATTAAAAAAATAGCCTGAATTATATAACGGACATTCCCTTCAAATTTCCATTCTTTGCGGGCTCACACATGTATTGTTTTATACATACCAATGTCAGTCTTTGTGATATAAGGTTGCCAAAAGTACTCTTTGATGAATGCTAATAAATTCAAAAACCTTATTACCCTGTAGTTTGTAAGGTTGGGGGTTGAAAAAGAACAAAAGCTAAGTCTGAATAAATTACACTCTATACTTGACATTAAAAATTGGGCCAAATAGTCATGACTTCAAAAGATGGAATCTGTCCAGTCAGAATACTCCATTTTCTCTCCATCTGTGTTAATCAATAGAACCTCTAAATATAAAAGACTTTATGGTACATACCAGTGAATATATGAATGTAGACATTTCAGTGAATTTCCATGACATTTGAGAATGCAAATTATAGCTATGCTTCCTAAAAATGAAACTCATAGCACAGGATAGAGGGGCTCTAAAAATTAATCTACTCAAACATCAAAACTTTAAAAAGGCTTAACTCTTGATGAGGAAAGGAGAAATTTCTATTCCCTGACATCAACTAATTACATAGATGACTATAAATCATCACTCAGGGGAAAATTGCTTCTCATAACATGGTGAGTAATCATCTCATTTTGACTGTCTTGAAAATATTTCATTTTGTATTCACCTGGAATTATCTTTTTCATGAGTGTATTTAGATATTTTTGTCTAAATATGTGATGATCATGCACATCAGTTCTCAATAGCTATGAAAATTATCAGCTAGTGTATTTGGCCAGCTTGTATGAGTCCCTGGATAAGAAGTCCAGCACCACACACACACACACACACACCCCAAAATAAGCATAAAATTTAAATATCCAAAAATTTTCTCTTTTGGCTTAACTAACTTAAAATATGAAAGGGATAAATATTTTATTTTTCATAAAAACAGTGGTGTGACATGATTTTTTAAATTATTTCATTTTTATTTAGCATATATTTGTAGTATGAGGGGATTTCATTGTGATATTTCCACATATGCACACAGTTCACTTTGATAAAAATCACCTTTTTGTCATATTCTCTTAACCAGAGGCATATGGTGAGTATTGGAATTTTCTCTACTCTCTGATTTCTCAAGCACAATTTGGAGGGTTTTATTATAATGTCATTTTTATAGATAGATAGATCATGTTAGGTTGATAAACAAAGATAGATAGACAGACAGACAGACAGACAGACAGACAGACAGACAGACAGACAGACAGATAGATAGATAGATAGAAAGATAGATAGATAGATAGATAGATGATAGAGATGTCGACATATTGATGAAAGAGAGAGAAGGAGGAAGGAAGAGAGAAGAAGAGAGGGAGGAAATGAGGGAGGGAAGGGATAGAGAGACATATATTCTTTGAGCCTTTTACTCTTCAGTAGAGAAGTATACTACACAGGGCGACATATAAATTTTCATCCAAAATAAACACTTATGCATTAAAAAAGATAGTATGTCAGATAAATATAAACATGAGAAAGAAGCTTGTTGAGACTGGTTTGAGAAGAAGGATGGTGGTGGTGAAAGTGAGAGAAAGTAGATGGTATGCATACATGGGAATGTCCAAATGAAAATCTTTGGTACAACTAATTGATTCTGATACAAATAAAAATGACAGTAAGCTTGCAAAACCATAACGTCTATGGCAACTCACAGCAGCTCTGAAAAGAACACTTGAATAAATAAGAGCAACTCTGTCAAATTCTGGACCTGAGTAACCAGGTCCAGCTTAATTTTTTTAATTTTAATTTTAATTTTTCTTGTAAAAGTGATGTGCAGAAAGGTTACAGTTACACAACTCAGGTATTGAGTACATTTGTTTTTGTACTTAGTTCCTGCTTTATATACACCAAGACAAATTTAAAACACTCAATATGACAGTAATCTGTCAAGTTGACATCTCTACTTAAGTAGAGTTTTACCAATCTTAGCATCATCCTCCCTACTCATTCTTCTATGTAAAACCCAAACCAACTGGGCATTAATATTTTTCCTCAGTGTGACTGTAATTTGTACTCTATTTACAGGCAGGTATGTATTGGTAGAATGCTCTGTAGATGTCAGAGATGTTTTTGGTATTGATTGATTTCTTTATCTTTCAATATAATTGGTTTATACCTTTATCTTATAATAGCATTAATTCATGAAGACCTAAGTGCTTGTTTTCTATTCTTTCTGACCATTGTATTTCTTCTTTTGTGAAATGTTTATGCTGTTCATAATAATTAGGTTTATTGAACATATTTATACATATGAATATATTTAAGTGTGTATTATTATATTGATCTGTAGAACTTCACATTATAGATCTTAATTGTTTAATTATACATATGAAAAGCACTAACACACAGTTATTTTAACATGTGTTTTTTAATTATATTCATGAATTCAACTCATACTTCCAAAACTTAGACATGTTACCAATCTTCCTTTTTTGTTGCTGAAGAGAGAGATTTTTCTCCTCTATTTTCTTAGTTTTTTTTTAAAGTCTTGAATATTTATTTCTAGTTATCTCTGAATTTATAACTGAACATGTATCAGTTTAAGGAAAGTTGAAATTGTTACAGTATTCCGATATTTTATTCTTTTAACTTGTTATATCTATTTATTTGTCTTTTTAGTCCCTGCCAAAGCATTTTACAAAAGACCCAATAAAAGCTCTAGCATATTTTTAGAAATTATTTCAAGGAATTCACTGGGTTTTAGCTACTAATATAAACTGTGTGTGCGCACACACGCACAGACACATTTAATTTTTTAAATTTTTGAATTTTTTTAAATTTCAATGTTTTTAATTGTAAAAATACTGTACAGAGGGGTTACAGTTACATAAGCAAGGTAATAAGTGCATTTCTTATCAAGCATTGTTACCTCCTTCTTTGTTTTTCTTCTACCATCATTTCTCTCCCACCTCCACAACTACACTCCTCCCCCACCTAAATTGTAAAGTTCTCTTTTCAATATAGTGTTTTGTACATCTCATTGTTACAATGGGTCAACCTGTATCCCTATTTAAGCATTTTGTTTTTTCCCTTCCCCTCCCCAAATACAGTAGTGTATATGCATGATGCAGGGTACCGACATCAAATACAAGGGTTATACATGGGGGAGAACATACAAAAACATGGTATATTATAAATACAGAAATAATAACAAGAAAGACAAAATCACTTGCGTCCCTATATTGGGGTTCATTTCGCTTAACATCATCTTATTTGGTCATATGTACATAACTTTTGACCTTTTCTGCTTGACTCAGACATATACTAGTTATTGCAAATAAGGGAAACCATGGGACCTGTGTTTCTTTGGCCCTGGCTTACTTCAATTAATATAGTTTTTTCCAAGTTTTTCCATTTCCTAACAAATGGGGTGATGCCATTCTTTCTGATGGAGGCATAGAATTCCATTGTATGTATGTGTGTATATTATATATATATATATACATATATACATATATATATATATAAAATACACACATATAATTTTTTTTAGCGTTGTAAGGATTTGAATTTGGGGCCACATGTTTTCTAGGCACATGAGCCATACCAACATCTTTTGGTTTATTTTTCAGAGAGAGTCTTAGGTTTTGTTCCAAGACAATCCCCAGACTATAGTCCTCAATCCACACACATTCCTCAAACTTTCTTGGAATCTCAGACATACATCACTACATTTCGCTTTTTTTTTTCAGATGGGATCAAACTATCTATCTTTGGCACAGGCTGCCCTTGACCCTTTGTCCTCCTAATCTCTACATTCAGAGTAGATTGGATCACTAGGT
Organism: Dipodomys spectabilis; assembly: GCF_019054845.1. Classification (NCBI taxonomy): domain Eukaryota; kingdom Metazoa; phylum Chordata; class Mammalia; order Rodentia; family Heteromyidae; genus Dipodomys; species Dipodomys spectabilis. The sequence goes on from NW_024870758.1 coordinate 12,403,344, forward strand.
TATTAAGCCTGATCATAGAAATCTATTTTAAATACACATTTTATTTATTATTTTTGAACAGAGATGCTATCGGTTTTTGTGTATTGATCTTACAGACATCAAGGACCTCTTAGTACTAATATTTTAATCATAAAATATTTTCAATTGTATATGCAAACAATTATTGCATTCTGTTTTTTTAATTTTCTTATTACTAATCCTGCCTTTATTTTACTTATTATTTATCTTTCTCTTTCCTGGGAGATTCAGAATTGAATACGTATTAAAATATTATTTTGATTCTTGTGAATTGATGATATGGTGATTATCATACATACTTTTTCAATCATTTAAGGTAGTAAATTAAATTATATATTTTCCTCTGTTAATTCAATATTTAAACTTTGGGATAAATTCACCTTTTCTATGATGGATACACATTTTTATGCATTGTAAGATTTAGATTTTGACTACAAAGACTTTAGATTTAAAGTCACTCCAAGTTTAGTTTACATCAGTTTTCTTGTGCTATTATTATCTACATTCTGAGTGAGTATACAACATAATAGAAATACTAATTTTTTGCCTTTTGCTTGCCAGACAAAATTTTCATTAACTATTCATCTTAATTTTGCAGGATTTTCCTGTAGATCCATCTGGACTTGCGATTTGTATTACTTCTATTTCTTCACAAGCTGTAATCACACTAATGTGGATATGTTTAGTAATTAAGTATTGATAAATGTTAGCTACTGCCTATTTTCTCATTTAATCTAAGTCTCCAGAATAGTTGGACTAACATTGCTGATAGTGTTTACCACTGTTAAAAACAGTTCATATTCCCATTTTGTGCTTCTAAGATAATTTGTTTTGACTTCTTTTATTTCTTCACTAGTCTTTAAGATGGCTTATCTACCTTACTTGTCTCTTAGAATCTAATTTATGCTTCTTTATTTCTTTGATAAACTTTTATCTTTATGAAATTTATAAGGATATCTTCATGTCATCACATTTCTTTAAAATTCTAACTTATTTTATTGCTTTTAGTTTCTGTAGTTCTTAAATGAGAAGCTCATGCATTCAATTTTCTGGTATATACAGAGACAAGGTTTAAATCCATCGTCCTTCATCTTTTTAAGGACTTCTCAGACCTACTAACTGCCCCTTTAATACCTCTATTCTGCCAGTAGTTAAACCTGATGGAACCTGTTGCCTCGTCCAGAACCTGTGTATTATTAATGCTGCAGTCCTTCCCATTCATCCTGTTGTGCCTAACCCATATACTCTCCTTTCACAGATACCTCCAGATGCCCTCCCTCAGATACCACAAATATCCACTTCTCGGTGCTGGACCTCAAGGATGCGTTCTTTACAATCCCTCTGTATCCGCACTGTCGGGACTTCTTTGCTTTTACCTGGGTGGACCCGGATACATCAAGGGCTTAACAGCTGATCTGGACAGTCCTCCTTCAAGGGTTCTGAAACAGGCTCCTTGGATAGGCTTTAGCAAAGAATCTCCTCTCTCTTCAGGTGTCTCCTGTCATTCTTTAGTATGTGGATGATCTTTGGCCAAGTTGGCTCACCAACATACAGCTGACCTCCTCAACTTCTTATGGGCAGAATGACATAGAGTCTCCCTTTCCAAGGCCCAGATAACAAAGCCAGAGGTAACTACTTGGGTTATCAAGAATTACTCTTGATAGAAAAGCCTACATTAAGTCTCTGTCCCATAAACCAAGGAAGACATTCTGTCTTTCCTGGGACTTGTGCTTTTCCTTCATATTTGGACTCCCAGTTTTGCTACCTTGGTCAAACCTCTTTATAAGGCAACCAAGGGTTCCCTACTAGAGCCTCTGGACCCTAACAAGCCAATTGACATCCCATTTAAAGTACTGAAACAAGCACTTCTTCCGGGCTCTAGCACTGGCTACTCAACCTTAAGGAACCCTTTATACTTTATGTCACTGAGAAGTGGGGAATTGGCCTTGGGGTTCTTGGACAAATGTCAGGTCCCTTCTTTAAACCTGTGGCCTACCTCTCAAAACTAGACCCAATGGTAAAAGGCTGGCCAGCCTGCCTTCCAGCTTTGGCAGCAGCAGCCACCTTAGCACAAGAGAGCACAAAACTCACTTTTGGCCGGCCCATTACCGTCTGCTTTCTCCACAGACTAAAGGACCTTTTGTCTAATAAAGTCCTGTCTTCCCTTTCCCCTTCCGCATACAGCTTTTAAACCTTGACTTCTCACTGGAAAGCTACTCCCCTCATTCAGCCACGTGGAGTGCCAACCTGGCCTGGTGCCAGCGGGTCCGCTGAATAAACCTATCACTTACCTGAGTACTACTCGGCAGCTTCTTTAAATACCTAACATAAACTTTAGGAATCCCAGTTTGCCCATACGACATAACTGCCATTCCTTAACTCCACAGTGGTCATAGTCAGAGCCAACTTCACACCTACCTTGTTACTTCGTATCCAAAGTTTTACTTCTGTAGCTACAAATACATTATCACTGATCTATATATTTGTTATCAATTGATGAAGACTTTTTGATCATGAACAAATTATTTTGAAGCTCCATATCAGTAAACTTTTCAGTAATAATCAGTTTTTACTTGTGTCTTTCTTGTGTCAACTATTATATGTTGATATAATGATGCATATGCTAAGTTTGCAGTTATCATTACTATTATATTGTAATTTTAATTTAATTTTAATTTATTTTTTAATTTTTAATTTAATTTTATTGTCAAGGTGATATACAGAGGGGATACAGTTACATACATAAGGTAGTGGGTACATTTCTGGTCAAATTTGTTACCTCTTCCCTCATTTTTTCCCACTTTCCCTACCCGGCAATCATCCTCCATAAGTTGTATAGTTCTTTTCCAACATATTGTCTTGTGAGTATTGCTGTTGCTTTGGTTTCCCCTTTGTCCTTTGTCTCACCATTTCTTTGTTCACCTTCCCATCGCTAATTCAGATAAATGTATATACAGTACATAAGGTACCAAAATCAAATACAGTGGCAACAGGGGATAAACCATGGGGGGGAGGAGGAGACACAAAAGGACAAAGAAATCTCATAATACATTAAAACAACAACAACAAGGAAAAACCTCTTGTTTCCACATCTTGGGTTCATTTGGCTTAGCATCATCTTTTATGGTAATACGTACATAGCTTATGAAAATGTGTGTTATTTTAAGTTGTGCCATTACTTTTGGCTATTGATAATTCTATTTCATTATAAATATTTCTATATATGATAGACTATTATTTAAATCTTTATGATTTTAGAACATATTTTTACCTTTACACTTTCAATAAAATGTGCCTTCCATGATATTTAAAATAGATCAATTTACAAAATGTTTTCTTTTTTAATTTACTTTTTAAATTTCATATATATTTAGTTATTCATTTATTAAAACTAAGACCTCATGCCTGCTAGGCGAGTACTGTATTTCTTAGTTATATCCTCAACCACATATATTTTTAAATAACTATATGTTAAAATTCCACAGAAATTAATTAATTATTTAAATACTGTCCCTCATAATTTCTGTTTTTGACTGACACTCTACTTTAATTACAAAGTCTGAATACTCTATCTTTATTCATAAATCTTAAGTTTTTCTCATGGCTCAATTTTCCCCCCAATCTACTGTTCACAGGAATATGTTCAGATATCTTTTTCAAGCTTTGTCTTTTTTAAGTTTTTCCCTTTTAAAATTTTGTCTAATTCTCATTTTATTGTGATCAATGTATTTGGAATATAGTTAACAGTCTATACACTTTATATAATATAAAGCATATAGTTGCATAAATTACACAAATATACATCTTTATATAAAACATATGGCATATATTATGTATAGTGTACACATATCAATATTTACATTTTGTAAATGTATGTTTATTAAATGTGATTTATTAAATGTATGTTAATTAAATGTGAGTTCAATTCCTAGGATAACAAAAACACAAACAATCCAATGGATAATGTATTATTGTGTATTTCAAAATTATTCAGCTGTTAAGGAAGTTAGATCTAACCACAAAACGAAGTGGCACAAGTAAACTTTCAAGTTTTTTTTTAATAAGTTTTTTATTGTGAAAATACCATACAGAGGGGTTACGATTATATGAGCAACATAATAAGTACATTTCTTTTTTTAAAAATTTTCCTCTCCCCCTTCAGCCCCCCCCCCAACGTTGTAAAGCTCGTTTTTGACATGACAACTTGTACTTCTCATTGTTGCAACAAGTTCACCTGTATCCTTAAATGACTTGTTTTTCCCCATCTCCTCCACAAGTTATACTGGCATCAAATATAGTGAAAGCAGGGGTTATACTGTGAGGGAGGGACATACAAAGCAACAAAGAAATAATCTTATAAATGCGTTAGAAACAAATGCATGAAAGAAAAAAAACATTAAAATACATATCTAAGGGTTCATTTTCCTAACATCACATTATCTGACCTTTTCATCTTGACTCATACATATACTAGATATTGCAAATAAGGGAAATCATGGGACCTATGTTTCTTTGGGCCTGGCTTACTTCACTTAATATAATTTTTTCCAAGCCTTTCCATTTCCTAACAAATGGGGCAATGTCATTCTTTCTGATGGAGGCATAGAATTCCATTGTGTATATATACCACATTTTCTTGATCCATTCATCTACTGAGGGGCATCTGGGTTGGTTCCATATCTTAGCTATGGTAAATAATGCTGCAATAAACATAGTTGTGCTGGTAGCTTTAGTGTGGTCTTGTTTGTAAACATTTGGGTAAATGCCCAAAAGTGGGATTGCTGGGTCATAGGGGAGCTCTACAAATCAAAGAAAGGTTGGACAAATGGGATTACATGAAGTTGCAGAGCTTCTGCATGGCAAAGGACATAGCTAGCAAGATCAATAGAAAGCCCACGGATTGGGAGAAGATCTTCACTAGCCATACAACAGACAAGGGTCTTATATCTAAAATATACTTGGAACTCAAAAAATTAAATCCCCCAACAACAAATCCTCAAAGAAACAACTGCCCAATGAATAAGTGGGCTAAAGACTTAAAGAGAAACTTCTCTGAAGAAGAAAGAAAGATGGCCAATAGACACATGAAGAAATGCTCAACATCCCTAGCCATAAAAGAAATGCAAATGAAAACAACATTGAGATACCACATCACTCCCGTTAGAATGGCAAAAATCAAGAACTCTAACAACAACAGATGCTGAAGGGGATGTGGACAGAAGGGAACCTTCCTTCATTGTTGGTGGGAATGTAAAGTTGTTCAACCACTTTGGAAAGCAGTATGGAGGTTCCTTAAGTTTTTTTTGTGTGTGTGAGAATACCATACAGAGGAGTTACAATTACATGGGCAAGGTAACGAGTGCATTTCCTATCAAGCATTGTTGCCTCCTCTTTGTTTCCCCTTGTCATCCCTTCCCATATTTCCCCCCATCTTCCTCCACCCGATCCTCCCCTCCACCAAAGTTCTCAAGTTCATTTTTTGACATAAAGACTTGTACATCTCATTGTTGCAATGGGTCCACCTGTATCCCTGAGCCTTTACTAACTATGATGGGTGATGACATCTTCTAATGTCTGAACTCTTTAAGTCCTTTATGATTCTTCATGTCTACTATACCTCCATAAAATTTTAATCAATAACTAAATCTTCTGCTGAGTAAATGTAGATGCCATTGTTAATGAGGTACCTTGGATATTATAAACAGTTACTATCATGACACTTTGATTCCATTCAAGTAAATTTACTATATTTTACTATTTTCTTATAATTTAATCACTCTACTGAATCAAATTAGAAACACTAGTAAATTTACCTGTAAAGAATCATTTATTTTACTGCTTCCCCAAAAATAACCATTCATATATGATCAATATAAATATTTCTCTGTATTTTTAGAAGACAGCTGTTCTTGCTAGGAAAATTATAATAATGACCAACATATGTAAACTGTTCTTCATACTTCATAACATCTTTGTATGGCTTGGCATTACCACCTTTGTCCATTTTTGCTGAGACATATATCCAGAAAAATAGTGTACGCAAAGTAATGTACCCCTCATATACACACTAATGATTTTGTGATTCTTACTTTTTAGGCTATCTACTTCAATAAGCTTTAAAATACTTTTCTTATTCACTTTAATAATCCCAATTAAGGCTGCTCATTCTGTGTGACCTGAAGCATTCCAAACAAAATTTTATTTTCTCATCATTAGCATATGAACTATTTAAATATTTTCAAAATGTATTTTTCTTGAAAATTTCTGCAACCTATGAATTAGTAGATAAATGTCTTTCATTTATAGCTTCTCTATATGTTGAACTGTAGATTTCTCTTTTGACACTGTAAAACTTATAATTATCATTTGGATGTGATTTTATATACTATCTCACTATTCTTAAAAGAAAAGCTAGCTCCAGTGTTATTTCTTCGCTGAAGTTATAAAGACAGTGAGAAAATTATTGTTTTCCATTTGGTCTTTTTTATTTCTCTTCAGCAGTTAGCTGTAGAGGCTTTTCTGGAGTTTGGTTTCTATGGAGGCACTTTGGATCATAATTTATGAGATAGGTTGAGTCAGATAATAATGTATGTCATTTATACTTTATCATCCTCACATAGCTTTATGGGTGTGTACCTTAGAGGCACAGAGGCAAATTTTTATTAACACATGTTTATACATAATTGACCAATTGGGAAGTGGTAAGAAGTAATGGCTGTGATTTACATAGACTAAGAAATGTCTTGGAGCACCTCACCCTGTCTGGAGTTCCCACTGTGACAGATGAGGCAGTGCCTGTGGGGGATGACAGCATGCTATTTATGGCATTTCCTTCTGAGACAATTAAGTAACATATGCCAAGACCATAGGGATTATCTTTGAGCTACACAGTATGTAACTCTATCTGAAGAGAAATATAATATTTTACAAATTTGACAAACCATAAGAATGCTGAAATTGATTCACTCATTTTAATAAATGCAGTAGTAGCTTTTTGTGTTTGGGTGAGATTTACTTCCTGAGATGAGTGTGCTATAAAAGATTAGCCTGGTATATACATATATTATTAAAAAATATAGCATATTTATTTTATTGGGGCACAATGTTCATAGTGAACTATTCCACTGGGCAGTTATTGTAACAATTGCTTTCTTTTCTCCTTTTGAAACCAAATCAAATGGAAACGCTGGTTTATTGTAAAAATCATGGGAAAAAATTTAATATTTATGGTAGTAGTATAGTTTTACACCATGCATGTTGCAGTTTTGAAAGATAGTTGTTGACATAGACTGGTGAGGGTGAAGGAAGGGTATAGTTAAAATAGTTTGATGTCAGGATGCATGTATTGTCTTCACTCACAGAGTTGATTAAATGCAGTACTGCATTTACAGGGAGTACTTTACATAGTCCATGTTATGGCCTACAGGTGGTTTAGGTTTACTGTTGCCATTTTATTTTATAGATCATTGCTTCTTAGAAAGATTCATCTAAAAACTGAAGTTCTTATGATAAATTGATTATAAGTGCTGGAATTAAAATTCAATTAAGAATCAATTGAGAAGTCACTGATATTCAGAGTAACCATCTCCTGTTTATCCACTACTGTACCCCAGCTCATTTCCTTGGAGCAGTGTAATCATTCAGGAAATATTTATTAGATGAATGAATGAGCAGAAGGTTTTTCCTGTAACTTTTTTCTGCATTTTTTTTCTTTAACTCTCCTCAGATTTCTTGTCCCAGTCAACTTGATTAATGGCTTGATTTCCTCTGAATTCCCAAATTTCAAGCCATAATCTGGTTTATAAAGCCACTAGAAAATGATTTTCTGATGGAAGCATAAAGAATTAAAGAAGGATATAGGGAAGGAATTAAAGGGAGAGAGAAAATAGGAACATGAAGAGAGGTGAAGAAAGGAGGGAATGGAAAGGAAATGGAAAGAAAAAAAAGAAATGGGAAAAAGGGAAAGAGGAAAAGAGGAGAAAGGAGGGGTAGAGAAGGGAAGAGAAGAGAAGGAAAAGAGATGAAATGGAAGGGAAGGAAAAGAAAAAGGAAAAAAAAATACACGTGTAATAGCAACTTCTGTTAGAAGTAATTTACCTTTCCCGTCTCTGAGGACAAGACATTACTGTTGGTCTTTCAAATATTAACAATTCAGTAAAGTTCAATTGACAATTTTGAGCCAAAAATGTACACAATAATATTTCATTTGTCATGAACCTACCACAAAAATCATATTCCATTTATGTCAATTGCTTTGGAAGAAGATTTGAGATTGCCTACTGAGCTTCTTCTATGAGCAAAACACTGTAATAAATGCTGTTTTGTTTAACATTGTCTTCGTACTTCTTCTAGGGCATCTGACAATTATATTCTTAAGGTTGCAGCACACTTCACAATCAAAAATATTATGTCAGTGGATAAGATAAAGGAACATGGAAAGTATTAATAAACCAACATTTGTTTTCATTGATTTTCATTTGTATATCTCATTCAGTCTTGTAGAGATGTGAATGAGAGAATAAAGAGAGGTAAGCAAGATAATATTTTGCATTCAAAAAGTGTACAATATCTATATTGAAAGAAAAATAAGCAAGATATTTATCTTTAATGCCATAATTAGCTTAAAATGGCTATCTGAAATAGAATAAATAGATAGTATTTTAATACCTGGTACAATGGCATGAACATAGGATCTTTTACAAGTGTTACTTTATGAAGATTGCATTCCTCATATATTAACCACTTAGGTTAGTGGATTTCAATCAATTACTTTTAATTATATGTACTTCCTTCTAATTAACAAAAGCTAACACTAATGTAATCTTGTAACAGTGTTTTGTTGTCCCAGCATTTTTCACTCTTCATTTTCACCGTTTTTTCAATAAAACTATTCTTTTTTCCAATCATTACTCTTATGTTACCAAGAATACACATTTTGAAACAGTAATAACTCAGTCAACAGGTTACATAGCTTGATAGGAAATGTACTCATTGCAGTTACTCATGTAACTGCAATCCCTCTGTACAGTATCTTTACAATAAAAAATATGTACAAAAAAGAGGCTAAGTAGAAAACTTAGAAATTTTTTGGATTACAAGTAACAAAAAATAAATTTATTTATTGGAAGGATTTCGGCAATTCTCAAAATTTTCAAGAGTTCAGGGGGACAGTTTTGTAAATGATCAAAAACAATAATTCCTAAAAAGTGTGAAATAGAGGCTCACCCATCAAAATTTAATCAGAGATCTTCCTGGGAGATAATTTAAATAATTAATTAATAGTTTTCCTGCTGTATTGTAAACTTTTCAGACAAGTATTTATCGTTTTAACTCTGTTGATACTTTAAAGTTTTTCCAGTAAGATTAAAAGAGTTAATCATTCATTTTCATTTCATTTCATTTGAGGATTCAGTGAGTTGATCATAAATCAGAGGCTAGAATGAATTAAAGAGTGTCTCCTTCTACCAGGGGTATGGAGACACTGGCCTCCAGGGAACTATGACAAGGGTGATAAGGACAAGCATAAGTATTTTCACTACTTGAACAGTCATAGATGTCAACAAGGATCTATTTATTTGAATCTATTGAAAATAAAGAAAAATTAGAAATAGTGTGCTTGTTATCACTTACAGAATGCAATATTAATAAAGCTATTTAGAGACTGTACATAGAAGTAGAACTAGAAACTGCTCAAATAGAATACAAAAACAACTCAAAATGTTAAAGCTGGAGGTAGCTGAAGAAAGTCTGCCCATTCCATTGACAACTTTGTTGAAAGTAGATATGAAGTTTAGAGTGAAATGATTTAAAAATTGGCAATATATCAGTTCAAAGGACTTGAGTGTATTTTGTGCTATTTTTTAAAGTTCTGATTTACATTTCTCCATCAGAGCAAGTTCATCTGGAATGAACTTTCTGCTCCCAGGATTCTCTTTTTCTCAGTTCCTGTTAATGAATTTGTGAATTTGCTTGCTTAGTCTCCAAGAAATTTTTAATAATTTATTATAATATTTTCTTGAAGATTTCTCTAATATATGAATACTTTTAAATTACTATGTGATTATATATAATTTTAGTTAAATTTTAATTACCATACATCCAAATTTATTGCAATTTTCCAATTGTTTTGACAAATATTTTATGGATGTATACAAAATCTCATTCATATAAGTTAATGTTAACATGAATATTATATAACAAAGGCTAACCTACATGAATTTAGATTCTTAATATATGTAGGATTTGCAAATTATATTCAGAAAGTTTACAAAAATAGTGATTCTCATATTTTCCTTGGGAAGTGGATGAATGAGAACAATATATTGAAGATGATGTGAAAATGAGAGCAGTATCAGAAAATAAATGTGCATTGTATGAAAAGTATTATTCATACACATGACAACATAATTATGTACAAACATTGTTCTAAGCACATGTGAAATGCTGAGTTATCTCATCTTTCAATAATCCAGAAATATATATATATTAAATACCTAATTCTTATATATGATTTAATGTAGACAGAAATTATGCAACTTTGTCAAAGACTCAAACTAATAAAATATATTTTAATCAAATCCAAAAATGACACACTATCTAGTCAATATTGTAAAAATGCATACACCATAGGTTTCTTGGGATGTATATGATGTTTCATAGGATAAAATCTGCACTTCGAGTTACTTAGTATCCTCAAGTTCCTCCTTTTTAAGTTCTGTATTACAAATCAATCTCTAAGATAAGAAGCTTACATCTTTGTATTAATAAGGACTCGGAGACAAGCAGAAAAGATCAGATAAGTTGATGTTAGGGGAATGAACCCCAAGATAAGTATTCTAATGTTTCTTTTTCCTTTCATGCAATTATTTCTATCATATTTATAAGATGATTTCTATGTTGCTTTTTATGTCCCTCGCCCACAGTATAACCCATACTTTCACTGTTTTTGATGTTGGTATAATTTGTGGAGGGGAAGGGCAAAAACAAATCATTTAACTAGGGATACAGATGGACCCATTGCAACCATGAGATGTACAAGTCGTTAGGTTGAAAATGAACTTTACAACTTTGGTGGGGGGAGATGAATTGGGTAGGGGGGGCAGGGGGAGAATGGGAAGGGATGGGAAGGGGAAACAAAGGAGGAAGCTACAATGCTTGATAAGAAATGTACTCATTATCTTGCCCATGTAATTGTAACTCCTCTGTACGGTATTCTCACAATAAAAAAAAAAGAAATAAGGACTCAGAAAGAAAAAAAAATAAGGACTCAGAAAAATCTACCACATTGAGCTCTGGTCTCAATAACTTTCCCTTTTAAGTAAAATCTTTCGGTTATGGATTGTAAAGTTGAGAAATATTTCATAATTTATATAATAGTAACACCTGGACCACCCATACTGAGAAAACACAGGATAAATTTAGTTCATCTCCACTTGGTCCTCTAAACCCCAAGCCTTCCATTTCCTCCCTACTTCTTCAATCACTGCTTCATTTTATCAGCCAAGAATGATTTAGTAGAGACTCATTTGAATATTGCATGAAAATCTTTATTATGTAGGTGATATTTTCTCAATAATGTACATTTTTGAAATATTATAGAAAACATTTGAAAATTAAAATTTAATTCAAGATAATTTTTTCTAACAATAAAAATATGCAGCCATACAATGTATTTGTGCAAGTTTGGATTCTCAACTTTCCATAAAATGTGACATATAAGCAACCCTCAATCATATTTTCGAAGGAAGGTCATTAAAACTTACTTGTTTTTTTCTAGGAAATACCAAAGATAATAAAAAGAACAATAAATAATACCAACAATGGGTTATATAATGAATAGGAGAAAACATTTCTAATCACTATTCATGTATAGGTGCATTAAAATGAAATTGAAAGATTTAAACTACTGTGATTATTTCCTATTCACTATCTTTTCCCTCATTCTTAAAACTGAAAAACTACATACATTCCTTTCAAGGATTATAGAGCAAAACTGCTTGATATGGCATCTATTTCATTTTCTTTCTTGATGTGTATACACTGGTAAAATCTTTAATCAGGGTAGTGTCTATATGGAATGAAGTTTATGAGACTGTAGTACCTTTACATATGTGTAGTGCTTAGTACATGGTACATGAAAAAACGCTATAGTGATCAGTCATAACCATTTTATAAAGAGTAAACCAGACATTCATTCTGTACTTAATGTGGCTTTAGAGAACACTCATTTTTTAATTATACATTTTATTATAAAATGAATGCATATTTTTATTGAAAACAAATATATATATATATATATGTATATATATATGTATATATATAAACTATAAGGGTATAAAATTCACTCAAGGGACTGGGAAGGTGGCTCAGTGGTAGAGTGCTTGTCTTGCATGCATGAGCCCCTAGGTTCGATTCCTCAGCACCACATAAGCAGAAAAAGCCAGAAGTGGTCCTGTGGCTCAAGTGGTAGAGTACTAGGCTTGAGCTGAAGAGTTGAGGGATAGCACCCAGGCTCAGACTTCAGGCCCCACAACCAGAAAAAAAAATTACTCTAGTTCTTACCCATAGATAAGTAATGCACACACTTTTATACGTACACATGACATATATTATATACAAATAGGATGTGCAAGTTTCTCCTGTTTATAAATAAATGCAGTACTAAAGAACCTAAGATTAAGTTTTCAGATGGTGAACTAGCACCAACTTCCCTTCCTCCCCTGAAATATCTACAAATAATCACACATTATTTAAAATTCTTTAACAGTGTAGAAAAAATAATATGGTAGCTCTTCTAGATGTGTGATAAACTGGAAAGGACAAAAGTAATTGGGATCAAGAAGACAAAAAAGTTGTACTCATTGAAACAAGACATTTAAGAAAATTATTGATGATAGACTGTATCTTTTAGAAAACCAACATGTGAAATAAGCACATACTTAGGGAAAAATGGTTCCAAAACTAGGTAAGGTATTTCAAGTTATTTTATCAATGAAAATCTGTGTTTCTCCTGATCTGATAATGTTATTCACACAAAGCAAATCAGGACACAGAGATCTGATCCTGAGGTCTAGATCTGGAGAGAGAAGAGTCATTCTGAGGTGGTCACCCAAATTGACAGATAGAGAAGCTGAGGTAGCGACAGGTTTTATAATAGTTTTAGAAAAAAATAATAATTGAAGATGAAAAGATAAATGTAAAGAAGAAGAATTACTTGATATCCTTTCTTTAGCATCTGGAAGAGTAGATGAAATTCTGGCTTGTATCTTGTAAATTCCATTCAAGTCTTACAAGGAGCCTGCACGATCAACCCATTTACAGAATAGTCTATTTTGGAAACATTGCAGTAAATTGCTAAAGGAATTGACACCACTGCCCACAATCACTGAGACCATTATTTATAACTATGAATATGATAGATATAAATCACTTGAAACAGAAGTATGAAATTAAGTACACTAAATAGCAGATGTCTGAAAGAGGAAACTTGAAGTAATTCAAAACAAAATAGTGGTTACCATCTTTTGAATATTGAATATATAATTTTTCAAAAAATAGGCTGCTATAAAAAGAAAATTAATAAAGCAAGGAAGGTACTGGGAAATATGAGTGTAAAAGGAAATCTCACTAATAGAATGAATTTACCTGACAGCATGAATCTTTATATTGAAAGAGTTCCTTTTCTGGGTCCAGTGTATCACAACTCCAATCAGAGCTTCTTAGCTTAGGCAAGATCAGAGAATTGAGGTTCAAAGCCAACTAGGCAGGTTGTAAGAGTCTATGTCTAAAATAAACAGGTAAAAGCTAGAATGTAGTTATGACAAGTGGTAGGGTCTCAGCCAGAAACAAGAACAATGAATGAGCACTATGACCTGAATTCAAGTCCTGGAGACAGGAGACACACACACACACACACACACACACACACACACACACACACACTTCTTAAATTTTTTTATTTTTTTATTTTTTATTTTTTGGGTCCGGTCGTGGGGCCTGAACTCTGGGCCTGGGCGCTGTCCCTCAGCTTTTCAGCTCAAGGCTAGCGTTCTACCACTTGAGCCACAGTGCCACTTCCAGATTTTTTTTCTTTTTGCTTATGTGGTGCTGGGGAATCGAACCCAGGGCCTCACGCATGCAAGACAAGTACTCTACCACTAAGCCACCTTCCCAGTCCACATTTCTTAAATTTTTAAAATATATTTTTAATTCTAAAAATAGTGTACAGAGGGGTTAAAGTTACAAGAGTAAGGTAATAAGTATATTTCCTATTGAGCATTGTTACCTCCTCCTTTGTTTTTCCCCTGCCATTCTACCATCTCCCCAATTACTCCCCGCTTCCCCCTGGCCCAAGTTGTAAAGTTCTTTTTCTTATTGTTACAATGGGTTAAGCTGTATCCCTACTTAACATTTTGTTTTTTTCCCTTCTTCTTTGAAAATTAGGAAAGTGTATTGAACAGGCTAAATTTGAAAATTTATGTTCCTATCTTGTAATATTTCTAAAAATATTTTTAAGAGTAAAACTAAAAATTTGGATTCAGATTTGTTATTAAGCAGATAAGAATATTTTAAGTGCCTTTGAATATTGTTATCAAAACTCCAATATGGATTTAAGTACAATTTAAATAGAACAATAAAATAGAGTTATTTTCATCAAGAAAGTAATGGAATATCTTGTCTTTGAAAGAGTTAGTATGGATTGCTACAAAGTGAAAAAGTACAAAGAGAAATTTGTGAATGTAAAGTGATACAAATAAAGTAAGTGTTTTAAAGTAAATAAATGTTTTAGCATTTCCAACAAAGAAGGAAATAATGATTAACTTCTTCAAAAATTTTTAATATATATTTTTATTCTAAAAATACTGTACAAAGGGGTTAGAGGTACATGAGTAAGGTAATGAGTACACTTCCTATGGAGCATTGTTACCTCCTCCTTTGTTTTTCCCCTACCAACCATCCCTTCCCTCCCCATATCCCCAACTCTTCCCCATCCTCCCCAACTCTGTCCCACCGGGAGGTTGTAAAGTTCCTTTTCAACTTAGAGTTGCTTTTTTTTTTTTTTATTGTGAAAATACTATACAGAGGGGTTACAATTACATGGGCAAGATACTGAGCACATTTCTTATCAAGCATTGTAGCCTCCTCCTTTGTTTCCCCTTCCCATCTCTTCCCATCCTCCCCTTGCCCCCTCCACCAAACTCTCCTCCCCCTCCACCAAAGTTGTAAAATATGTTTTTCCACATAACTACTTGTACATCTCGTTGCAATGGAGCCACCTGTATCCCTAGTTAAACGATTTTTTTTCCCTTCCCCTCCACAAATTATACCAACATCAAATACAGTGAAAGCAAGGGTTATACCATGGGAGGGACCTACAAAGCAACAAAGAAATAATCTTATAAATGTGTTAGAAACAATCACCTGAAAGAAAAAAAAACATTTGAATACATATCTTAGGGTTCATTTCTTTAACATCAACTTATCTGATCTTTTCTGCTTGACTCAGACATATACTAGTTAGTTTTGTACATCTCATTGTTACAATGGGGAGATCTGTATCCTTATTTCAGCATTTTATGTCCCTTCCCATCCGCAAATTAGAAAAATGTATATACAAGATGCAGGGCACCAGAATCAAATACATTAACAACAGGGGTTATGCCATGGGGGAAGATTATACAAAAGAAACAAAAAAAATCACACAGTACATTATAAGTACATGAAAAACAATAGCAACAAAGATGAACACTCTTGTGTCACTTTCTTGGAGTTCATTTCTCTTACCATCATCTTATATGGTCATATGTACATGTCTTTTGAACTTTTCTGCTTGTCTCAGACATATACTAGTTATTGCAAGTAAAGGAAACCATGAGACCTATGTTTCTTTGGGCCTGGCTTACTTCACTTAATATGATTTTTTCCCAATCTTTCCATTTCCTAACAAATGGGATAATATCATTCTTTCTGATGGAGTCATAGAATTCCATTGTGTATATATACCACATTTTCTTGATCCATTCATCTACTGAGGGGCATCTGGGTCAGTTCCATATCTTAGCTATGGTGAATAATGCTGCTATAAAAATAGTTATGAGGGTAGCTTTGTGATCGTTTGGGTAAATGCCCAAAAGTGGGATTACTGGGTCATAGGGGAGCACTATGTGGAGTCTTTTGAGGAACCTCCATACTGTTCAACCAAAGTGCTTGAACAAGTTTACACTCCCACCAACATTACATACAGTAGGTTCCCTTTTGGTCACATCCCCTCCAGCATCTGTTCTTATTATATTTTCTTGATTATAACCATTCTAACTGGGGTGAGGTGGAATCTCAATGTGGTTTTCATTTGCATTTCTTCTATGGCTAGAGAAGTTGAACATTTCTTCATGTGTCTATTGGCCATTCTTATTTCCTCTTCAGAGAAGTCTCTTTTTAAATCTTTAGCCCACTTATTAATCGAGCAGTTGTTTCTTTGAGGATTTGTTGTTGGGGAATTAATTTTTGAGTTCTAAATATATTTTAGATATGAGACCTTTGTCTGTTATATGGCTAATGAAGATCTTCCAATCCATGGGCTTTCTATTGATCTTGCTAGCTATGTCTTTTGCCATGCAGAAGCTCTGCAATGTCATGAATTCCCATTTGTCCAACCTTTCTTTGATTTGTTGTGTGCCTGGGTCTTCATTAAGAAAATTTCTGCCTGTGCCAAAAAGCTCTAGAATTTCTCCTGTTCCTTCCTGTAATGTTTTCGGGGTGTCTGCTTTGACTTTGAGGTCTTTGCTCCATTTGGCGTTGATTCTGGTGCAGGGTGATATATAAGTATCTAGCTTTATTTAGTTTTCTACAGGTGTTTAACCAATTTTGTCAGCACCATTTACTGAAAAGGCTGTCTTTCTTCCATTCTATTTTTTAGCTCCCTTAATGAAGATTAGGTGGCTATAGGTCTATAGGTTCATTTTTGGGTCTCCAGTTCTATCCCATTGGTCCTCAGGTCTGTTCTTGTGCTAGTACCAAGCTGTTTTGATTACTATGGCTTTGTACTTGAGTTTGAAATTTGGTGTGATATTCCTTCAGCACTGTTCTTTCTACTAAGGATTGTTTTTGCTTTTCATGGTCTTTTATTGTTCCATATGAATTTTTGTATTGCTTCTTCTATTTCATTGAAACTTCTTCAAAATTTAAGCAAACACTTTTGCCCAAAATAAACGATAAATCACACTATTAAAAAATTAAGGGACATGAAGTTATTATCAAAGAATTTTAAAATATTCAATATAGTAATACACTTATGCATATAAGTACATGAACAGATTAAAAATTAGAAAAAATTATGCAAATAAAACTACATTTTATATTTTCCATATAATAAAAATAATTTCATTTTTATTTATTTTAAATGTAGAGATGAAAATGTAGTATTATGATAGAAAAAGTAAAATTTCTCTAAAATGTTACAAAAATTAAAGATATACATATTTTCAAACCACAGAACAAACTCATGTTGCTACCTTCAAAAATACAAATTTATTGCAAATAAGGGAAACCATGGGACCTTTATTTCTCTTTGGGTGGCTTACTTCACTTAATATGATTATTTCCAAGTCTTTCCATTTCTTAACAAATGGGATGGTGTCATTCTTTCTGATGGAAGCATAGAAATCCATAGTGTGTGTGCGTGTGTGTGTATGTGTGTGCGCGCGCCCGCCGCACATTTTTTTTGACCCATTCATCTACTGAGGACATCTGGGTTAGTTCCGTATCTCAGCTATGGTGAAGGATAATTTAACAGATTAGGAGAAAATCTCAAAGGCTATGTACATATGACCATATAAAATGATGCTTAATGAAATTAACCCCAAGATTGGGACACAAAAGGTAGCTCTTTCTTTGTTATTGTTTTTAATGTACTATGTGATTTTTTTTTTTGTTTCAGTCTTTTGTTCTTCCCCCTATGGTATATCACCTGGGTATATCCCCAGGTGTTACTGTACTTTATTTTGGTACCCTGCATCTTCCACATACATTTGTCTAATTTGGGGAGGGGAAAGGGAATAACAAAACACTGAAACAAGAACACAGGATGACCCATTACAACAATGATACACACAAGACAGTATATTGGAAATGAACTTTACAACTTCGGTGGGGGGTGAATGAAGAAGGTGGGAGAGGGAAGGAGAGAACAAGGGAAGGGGTAACAATGGTCGACAAGAAATGTACTCATTGGTGTGATTCATGTAACTGTAACTCCTCTGTACAGCATCTTTACTATAAAATAAAATTTAAAAAATACAAATATAATGCCAGATGCCAGTGGCTTATGTCTGCAATCCTCGCTAGTCAGGAGACTGAGATCTTATGATCATTGTTCAAAACAAGCTTTTAGGCTGGAAAGCCCATGAGACTCTTATCTCTGTCGAAGAAAGAAAGAAGTGGCTTAAATTATAGAGCACTAGCCTTGAGCAAAGAAAAGCATAGGATCTTGCTCAGCGCTTGAATTCCAGCCCCAGGACCAGGACACATACCCCCATCCTAATGCAGTTATTATTTTCTATGATAATGACAATATTCTAATATTGGATATAATCTATTATCAAGTTAAATTACTAATCTTTCTAATATAAAATAGGTTGAAAATATCAAGTAAATACAGGAATAATATGAAGGGCTGAGAATGTGACTTAAGTGGTAAAGCATTTGCCTACTACACATGAAGCATTAGGTTCTATTCACATTGCTGGCACTACACCACCTAACCCACAGTGCCACTTCTAGCTGTGGTACTGAGGAATCAAACCCAAAGCTTAATGCATGGTAGTCATGCACTCTACCATCAAGTCACCTTCCCAGCCTCCCATTACTTTTTTTTAAAGCAATATGAAATATAATCTCTAATAATGACTCTCTGCTGTCATGTAAAATAAGCAACATATTTTGATATTACACTGTTCAATAGTAATTAGGATCTGCTTCTCAAACAAAAAACTTCAGTAATGACTGCATAAGTGAAAAGGTGCTTACAAATTTGCCATATGGAAGGAAATATACAGGTAAACTATATAAGGTTAGAACAAACTAATTTAGAATGCAGTTTTTTTCAGATAGTATTGTTGATATTAATTTAAACTTTTCAAGGTCTGGCCTTATTAGTGTGCTTGGAAAACTGGCTGCTGAATCCTTGACCTTCATTCCAATCCCTAGGCATCTTGAAAGTATATATCTTGAAAGAGTAAGAGCAAAAGAGTATAAAACAAAAGGGACCTTGAATATTTTCCCAAAACTCAACTCAATTACCTCTATTTATTTTATACAAGTGAAAGAATATTGCATCCATTTCTTCAAGGAAGCTTAGAGAAAGGGAGGGTGTTTTCCCTCTCCTTTTGGCGTTAAGAACAATGTCTTCATATCCTACATAAGGAAATAAGTCTAAAGAGTTCTCAGTAATAAGGAACAGTAACTACTTTTTTTAAGAAACACTGAGTTGTTGAAATAGGCATTGTGATAAGAATTAATATTAAGTGAAGCAAGCCAGACCCAAAGAAATATAGGTCCCATAGTTTCCCTTATTTGCAATAATTAGTGTATGGCTAAGATAATCTTATCAAATGAGCAGAAAAGCTCAAAAGCTATGTACATATGACTATATAAGATGATTCTAAGTAAAATGAACCCCAAAATATGGACACAAGAGGTATTTCTTTGTTGTTGTTCTTTATTTGTTTCTTCTCTATGTCCTTCCTCCTATGACATAACCCCTGTTGTCACTGTATTTGATTTTGGTACCTTGCATCTTGTATATACATTTATATAATTTGGGGATGGGAAGGGGAATAAAAAATTGCTGAAACAAGGACACAGGATGACTCATTGCAACAATGATACTCACAAGACACTATGTTGGAAATGAACCCTACAATTTTGAGGTGAGGGGAGGCAGGGGAGGGAAGGAACAGTGGGAGAAAACAAAGGAGAGGGTAACAATGCCCAATAAGAAATATACTCATGGGGGCTGGGAAGGTGGCTCAGTGGTATAGCGCTTGCCTTGCATGCATGAGGCCCTGGGTTTGATTCCTCAGCACCACATAAGCAAAAAGATAAAAGCCAGAAGTGGTGCTGTGGCTCAAGTGGTAGAGCACTAGCCTTGAGCTGAAGAGCTGAGAGACAGCGCCCAGGCCCAGAGTTCAGGCCCCACAACCAGACCCCCCCCCCAAAAAAAAAAGAAAAGAAAAGAAATATACTCATTACCTTAGCTGTAACTGTAAACTCTCTGTACAGCATTTTTACAAGAAAATAAAATTTGGGCCTGGGAAAGTGGCTTAGTGGTAGAGTGCTTACCTTGTATGCTTGAGGCCCTGGGTTCGATTCCTCAGCACTACATAAGCAGAAAAAGCCCAAAGTTGAGCTGTGTCTCAGTGGTAGATCGCTAGCCTTGAGCTAAAGAGCTGAGGGAGAATGCCTAGGCCCAGAGTTCTGCCCCACGACCAGTAAAAAGTAAAATAAAATAATAAAAATAGCATAAACGTTTGCAATAAATAATTATTTGAAAATTTAGAAAGAGATATTAAATGAAGAAAAAGTATTTAAACAGTTTAAGGTACACTTTATTCTTGATAATATGTCAGTAACAAGCCTTGCTTATATAAAACAAAAAAAAACTTTGAAATTGTTCAAAACTTATACAAAAATTGAAGGCTAGACAAAGATTTAAAGAAGTAGTTAAAATCATACCAAATTCCATTCATAACTGACAAACTGTCACTGTAAATTTTACATTATATATACACCCACCATATATATATATATATATATATACACACACATGTGTCTATACACAAGATTAATATTAATCACATTGAATATGAAGATGATATAAGTTCTTGATGGCATATACTATTTTTCATTTGGTTCAGTTCAGTTTAAAAAATAAACCTGCATTTTATTGAGCTTTAACAATATAAAAATAATTTCAAGTCCTTAAATAAACATGTTGTATTACTCTAAGAAGTATTGCTTTGGATGAAGAGGTAGATACTTGATGACTTAGTAATTCCATTTATAATGACAAAGTTGTGTAAGCAGGTAATTTTTATTGATAATTTAATATTTTAGATTAGAATATATTTAAAAATTTTAAATCTCAGACTATTAAACTTAAAGGTACTGATTACAATTTTTAAAATTCATTTCATAATACCAATTGCAAGAGATGTGGAGAAAGTTTTGTGGTAAATTTATAGTTATGGTATATTTAGTGTTAAGCCTCAGGTTATTTGCATTCCCCCAGATTGAACTCTATCAGTAAAAGGATGCAATGACTTACAGTGAGGTATTACAAGGTCTCTTTCTTCCTACATATTTTCCTCTTAGGAAGTCTGATAAGAGTTATTTCTAAGTATTTTTAATTTTCATATAACTTAATAGGATCATACTCTTATAAAGTCATCTAAATAGAAGTTATAAGAGAATAGAGAAGCTGAAACATTCATTTAAATTTAGTCTATTTGTATCTGTTTTCTTATACTTCCTTAACACATAACTCAATTTCTAACACAATAAATTAACTGTAGAATTTTTCAGAAGAATTATCATTCCACTATTAGCTAAGTAAGAAGGATGAATTTAAATTCAGGGAAATCTGGAGAGACAATGTAGCTGAGAAATTATATTCTAGCCAAGTATAGAGAATTGTTTCTCTTCAGATAAAGTTAATGAAGAATAAGATGACTAATAACTCCAAGCTCTTTTTGTTTTTGTTTTTGTTTTATTTTTCAGGTCCAAGACCAGGAATTGAATTTGATACCTGACTTTTTTGCTCATTTGATAGTGCTCTACCAACTAATCCATGCCTCCAAACTCCAAGATCAAATCTTGACAAAGTTGAACAGATCATCTTTGGTAGAGTTGTGATTTAAGTATTGATTAATCTATCTTAATGGTATTTTTATTTCTTCACATTGGAGATTTATGAGCAGTTGTGTCTTGGACTTTTAACTATTTATTCCTAAAAGACATAGGAACATAAGTGATTTTTCCTCTGTACTCACAACATTTAAGAAAAAAAAATACTCAGCTGAAATATACTTGAAAAACATTTCCTCCATGTTTACATGTATGTTCAAATCTTCAATTAAAACACAAATACTTTGTTTTACATGCCTGCATTTAATTAGTACAAATAGAAACACTTATTATAGTTACAATTGCTTCCATTCTGGATTTCAATAATTGTATTATTGTTCTATGGGATGTGACTATTTTATTGTTCTATAGGACACGATATTTTATTGTTCAATGGGACATGATATTTTAGCAAGAGTATTTGTAATGATTTTCTTAAGGGATCTATAAGTGCTTTTAAACCTGAGGCCATAAAATTCTGAATAAAGTATGTATTTTAACAAATTGTCAATACATTTTACTTTTACTCCAGTGTTCAATAGGTAAACTTCTCAGAACAAAAACCTTCTTTAACTTTCTTATATTTTTCCCCCATTGGTGTTTTTTTTAAGCAGTTAAAAATTGCAAAATTAAAGAAAGTATCACCAAAAGATGAATTCATGTTTTCACCTCTTAGTGTGTTGAACATCTACTATAAATATTCAGTTAATTCTCTTTATCTCATAGGTGAGAAAAGGACATACTCTGCCAATACTATATTTTTACATGAGTGCAATTACATCAATATTATTATAATTAATGATGACATCATGCATTAGAAAGAGAGACAGAGAAGGTTGTATTATCATGCACGACACACCATTGTGATATCAATACTCATTTTACTGTTCAGATTTTTTTAAGCTAATAGCTGTCAAAAATACCCATTATAGGCTAGTCTGTAATTTGTAGAAGTCAAGTAATACATTTTTTCTGAAGGTATAATGGATGCTCCATGGAGCAATTATTTTAGAAAGACAACTTCATCTCAGCTGTCTCATGCCAGCAGAACTCTTTAAGAGCCTGAGATGCATAATTCAACATAGAAGGGCTGTCAGAGTTGAGAATACCTTTAAATTATAAAAACTTAGCACCACAAGTCAGTTATAATTATAATGGAAATGCAGTTTTCTGTCATTTTATCATGGCAAACATCTTTCAAGAAGCAATTTTATGTGTTAAAATATTTTGGCAAAGTGACTTTTGATTCCAAAGGGATACAGATTATCTGATTTTATACCTGTCTTTTTTTCTTATAATTAAGTTTAACAGCCTGTACAGCTTAAGACTGCAAATATAAAAATATTAAAATCCCATTGGAATATTGAGCTGGAAAACTATGGATATAATAACTCATCAAGGCAAATCAGGTTATACATAAAATCTATTATTTTAATACAAAAGATGTCAGGGGGTTCTTCATCAGATACCCAACAATTTTAAATGGCAAATATATGAATAAGGAACTGATGCCTCAAGCCTGAAATCCTAGCTACTAAGGAGGATGAGAACAGAGGATAATAGTTTAAAGACAGCCTCGACAGGAAAGCCTGAAAGTCTCTCACCTCCAATTAACCCCTAAAATTTAAAAGTGAAACTAAGGCTCAAGTGGTAGAGCACTAGCCTTGATTGAAGAGACTAAGAGACAGCACTCAGGCCCTGAGTTTAAGCTTAGGACAGGCATACACAAAATAATTGGTTGCCATTTTAAAAAGTCTCTTTGCCAAAAAAATAGCCATAATTAATAACAAAAATTAGGGTGCCATACTTGAAGATCTTCTGGGATATGGGTACTTTGCCTCAAATAATTTGCCTCAAATTTTCAGGTCTCCATATAGTGCATCTTCTCTTTGTTGTATGTATAGTGCTTTCACAATTGTGGGAAATAAAAAAAAAATAAAGCTGTTTTTAAGAAAATAAGGTATAGAATAAAATTATCTGTCATAAATTTCCATGTCTGTAAATTGAAATAAAAGGAATTTAGGCAAATAACAGTTGTAGTTTTCCAACTCTGAATACAGAAACTTATGTGATCTACTGGTTTTGTACATTGTCATCTCTAGGAGAGGGAACATGTGAACATACTTTCAAAGTTTACATTAGTTGTTGTGTTTTTTTTTATATCATACACAATGGGAGCAATCTAGTATTTTTCTCCAAGTAATTTGAGTGAATGTTAATCAAATTATTCCTCAAAGTGAGTAAGCTCACTCACGAATTTCATTTTCTCACAATATTTATTGAATTCTCACTATGTGTGCTTCTTTTATTTTTGTCAGTTTTTTTCACTTGAAATAGAAATGAGGATAGTTGCCCCATAAAATTCAAAATATTACATTTACTACTTTTGTAAAAGCTTCATAAGCGAAAATTATATTCTATCAAGGTAGACAGAACAATACATGTTCACAACTAGAACATTAATTATATTTTGAATCCAACAAGTGCTTGTTTACTGCAAAAGAATTGTGCTATAACTATTTACCCTGGGGAAATGGCAGTAACAAAAAATAATCTTTTTGTCAAACTGTTATATTTTGAAAGAAAAATAGAATATTTTTTAGGTATAAATGTTATGTTATTCTGCACAATCTTATGGACTTTGTAGTGTACTGACTTCTTTAATGTTACCAGAATTAAGTGTATGTTTATGAAAAAAATGAATGTGGTTAGACTATTATTTTATTGTAGCAAGGAAGTAGTAATTATCTAGAAAAAAAGTAATCTACACTAAAACTTCAGAGATAATGAACATATGCAACTGATGTTTTATCACTTGGCTTAAATGCTTCATAAAATGAAGCTATAATTCAACAGAACCATTCATATTGATGTAATCATATCACTAATGATCATGTTAATTTTAAAAGATACAATAACGTAGTTATCCTTATAAATGTAAATCCCCCAAATTAGAGGAAAACATATATGAAA
The DNA here is from genome assembly GCF_019054845.1 of Dipodomys spectabilis. NCBI lineage: Eukaryota > Metazoa > Chordata > Mammalia > Rodentia > Heteromyidae > Dipodomys > Dipodomys spectabilis. The sequence goes on from NW_024870758.1 coordinate 12,428,235, forward strand.
GGAATGAGGCAAGAAAAGGTGCAAGTAGGTCATTGGTTTTAGTACAGTTGCTACAATTCTTGTTTATATCCTTTTATCCTTACAATATTGTGGAACATAATTTTTACCACTTAGCTTGAGAACAGAATCGGAATTTAGTGGCCTAGCCAATAACTTATAAAACATTTTAACCACTATTTAATTATAAGAATTTCTAATTCTTTAATTAATTTATTTATTTTTTGCTGGTCGTAAAGCTGGAGATTGAATTTGTAGCTTGGGTTCTGTAATTGAGCTTTTGTGCTCAAGGTTAGCACTCTACCACTCCACTTCCAGCTTTTTGTTGGTTAATTATAGATAAGAGTCTCATCAGCTTTCCTGCCCAGGCTTATTTCAAGTTGTCATAGTTAGATTTCTGCCTCCTGAATACAGCTGTGAGCTACAAGTGCCCAACTAAGTCTTCAACTTTTACTAAATTATTTTAAGTAATTTTTACAAGCGAAATGCATAAAAGTATGTTTAGAGATTCTCTAGTTTATTCTCCTATTCTGAATGAAATTCATTTTTCCTAGCTTGAGAAATATGAATTTTCAAGGAAAATGTTATGCCAACTATTTTAGAATTATTCTTTATGCACAAAACACATAATTTTTCATTCCTTATTGCAATTTAGCTAAACACACAGAGCTAAATACACAGCCTATATGCATACTTCTTGAAAATATACGATTAAAGATTTAACCTAATTTTGGTATGTCAAATTAATGCCCTATCCTTGCTCTGTCTTTTGTCACTCAATTGTAAAATGCTAGTAATCAGTAGCTGAAATATTTTGATAAAAAGATACAAAACAGGTATAAATGTTATGTTATTCTGTCCAGATGGCACAATCTTAGGCACTTTGTAGTGTACTGATTTCTTTAATGTTACCAGAATTAAGTGTACATTTAAAAACTGAATGTGGTTGCAGTATTATTTTATTGTAGCAAGGAAGTAGTAATTATCTAGAAAATAAAATAATGTTACATTATAGTAATGTACTGCACATATGATTACTCTTAATATAATGCAGCACAATGCTTAAATTAATCCTCAGAAACTTCTTAATTTTATTTTAGTACGAGCAGATCACAAGTTACAGGGAGAGAAGGTAAAATTTTATTTGGTTCATTCTGAGTAAATCAAGAACTGTTTTAACACACAGAAGTTCTGAAAATATAAATGTTTTGGAACATTTAGTCATTTGTCTTTGTTCACTACTGTAACTAACTGAAAGGAATTCAGAAATAAATAATCCTGTGTGAATTCCATTTGCATTGGGATGAAAATGTTTTTAGCACAAAAGAAAAAGAGAATAAGAAAAAGAAGAGCAAATACAGTAGAAAGAATCTTGTAGTTTTCTGGAGGAAGATATGAGGCAAAAAGAGTGTATATGACTATTCAGCAAATTGGAAAACTAAATTGGCAAAGGTCTCAGTTTGACTTTTAGATTTACCTTTTTTTACATTCTGCTCTATTATAACAGTCCAAATGGGGACTTAATATTAATACTATAAATATAGTCTTTTAATACAGTGTCTCATTGCACCGAATATCACATTAGGTCTTTCTAATGAGTCAACAAAATTTCTACATTGCCCTCTAATACTCTAAAATTAAGAAATTTAATAATAATAATAAATATATGCATTTTAATAGAGGGAAAATTAGTTGTACAACTTTTATGATACCAAGTTTAGTATTTAGTTCAAACTGCAAGGCAGAATGTCTGTGGTATGTGATTATGTCAGTAGTATTCTTCCTTTAGAAGGCTGATGGCATTGTGAAATTGACTCATTCTCATCACCCTGCAGCTACTTATTTCCATCAAGGAATAAGAGCTTGAGGAACATTGCTAATGTTAGCTTTCTGTCTCTCTTCTTATATGTCTTTCACTCTGTCTTTTCAACCTATCCCTATATTATTTTTTTTGTTTCTCTGCCACTCTGTTCAATAAACACATTAATTCAAAAAGCTTAGCTACCCACACTCCTTATTACTCTGTGTCAGAATAATAGTTAGCTTGTGTAATTTGCTTGGATATTTTATCTGGGTGGTTAAACTGATACTTTGTGGTTGTTTGGCTTTGGTTTGTTTAGTTTGTCAGTACTGTGGATCAGAATTCGCAGAATTGCCTTTGATAGATTGGAACAATACCACTGAGCTAAGCCTTCAGACCTGATTTTTATGTATTATGTTTGAGATATATTCTTATTTCTCCACAGAATATAACTTAGGCATACACACCTATGGCTAAGCTGCTCTGTGTTGCAGGGGTCACAGGCATGAGCCACCAGATCCTGTTCCCTTCCCTGGAAACAAAGTCACACAGACTTTCCATATAGACTGTCTTGTCACCAAAATGTTCTGGATCTCAGCCTTCCCTGTAGCTTACGGTGAGAAGGAGTCATGATAACTTTTCATTCCAGGGCTTTCCCCAAACTGTGCAGTCTTTCAATTTCAGCCTCCCAAGTAAGACTACAGGTGGAGGCATGCGTAGATAAACTGATCCTTTAACATGTTTGACCCTAGCTTATTTAGTACTAGGGATAGCATGTAATAATATCTAAATATTGTGACAAAAATACCATTGATGAAAAATTTATGTTTAAACCACAGAAGATTCAAATTTTAAAATTAAAATTTCCTATCTGGGCTGATTACTTTTGATTACCTAGTTAATACTATATATAACACTACTCTATTACAACCTAGTCATGGCACCCTACCATGCATTTTGTTAAATTACCTAGACATTCTGTTACATTTCTCCAAAAGAGTCTGTTTTTAATTATTTGAAACTTCAGAAAAGTAGACTTTGTATTAGATACACAAAGTAGCTAAAGGCACAATTATAAACATATATAAATTTCTTGATGTCTCTCTGTACCACAAAGATGCATAGCATTCTGCTTTAATTTCTCCTTTCTACATCGTACATGAAAATGAATATATATGATATGTATGTGCATATATTATATGTATTATGGTATATGTATGCATTTATATATATATATCTGTATATACTCAGATATGTGTATGTGTATGTATATGTTTGTTGTAAAAATAGAAAGAGGCACATATGTGTATGTATCAGATATAACCACTTTAGTTAATATTTTGCAATGTGTAGGGAAAAAAGAAATGATCTTATTTAGAATCAGCATTTGAATGTAATCAAAGTTAGTTTATTTGCATATATGAAAGTAGAACTTTTTTTTGTCAGTCCAGGGCTTGAACTTGGGGCCTGGACACTGTCCCTGAGCAATTTTTGCTCAAGACTAACACTCTACCACTTTGAGCCGCAGTACCACTTCTGACTTTCCCATGGTTACTTGGAGATAAGAGTTTCACTGACTTTTCTGCCTGGGCTGGCTTTGAATTGCTATCCTCAGATCTTAGTCTCCCAAGTAGCTAGGATTCAGGCATGAGCCTTCAAAGCCTAGCTAAAGTAGAACTTTTATATAAGCATGTGAATATTGTTGAAGTTACTTTAAGAAAGAGACAGTTGTAGAGGGGGTGAGTTGGTTATAGATGTGGTATGGATATATAAATATTTCACAGTGAAACCTCATTTGTAAAGCTAATATATGCTAATGAAAATCATACTTAAGATAAGTATTTGAATGAATGTAGATAGAAAGAAGATTCATTATTGAGTAATAAATGATAGGGATATTATTTCCAAAACTAGCCTCCAAGTATAGTAAAAAAAAAAAAATGAGAGGATGGGTGGGAGAATGTAACCATACTATTCATTGCACATCCTATTAAATTAAGGAAATTAAGGTTGGATTAGGAGAGGTGGGGGAGAATGGTGCAATGAGTAGCATTGATCAAGATGTATTGCATTCATAAACTAATTTGTTGAATGATAAATCCCTTGTACATATATTTGCTGACAATAAAATATAATATGAATGAAATAGGGACTGGAATTTGGGTAGAAGAGAGAATACTGTAACAGATCTAATCTTAGATTCCCAGTGTTTTATTTTGACTGTTGTCTTTCAGAGTATTCATTCTGCAGATAAAGTGGCTGCAGCAGTGATTCTTTGTTGTATTAAGCTTTCTATATCACAGAATTTTCCCAGACCTAGTCCATTTATTATCTCTCCCCTGTTTCCAGTTTCCATGTTTCCCTCTACTTACATATACTTCATATGTTCTCATAACTTTTTACATGAACTGTTATAAAAATTACAAGTATTTAAATTCTCTTTTGGCTAGCTAACTGGTAAAATAGTTATGTGAGATTAGTTGAGGGAACGGACCTATCTAAAGGGAATGTTATGCCAGTCTAACATTCCAAAATCAGTAGTTTTAAGCCGAATTCCACTTTATGAGACTATGATAATACCAGACCCCACTCTGCCATTGTATTTAAGTCAAGCCTTTCCTTTTCCTCCTCTTCTCAGAGAGCTTTTATGATCTTAATAAAAAAAATTTTAAAGTCGTGGTCCAATATTCGTGAATTCTATTAGGGGAGGCATCCTTGCACTTACGTCAAGTTATACTGCATATAAATGGAGGATAAAAGGATTACTAGATTATAAATCAAAGGAGAGTTTCTGGCAGTATAAATCTCAGCTATGTCAGGCTCTCCTGTTAATGGAATTGCAGAATTCCATTGGCCAGTAAGAATTTAAATATTGTGTTAGGGCACTCACTGATTTCTTACAGGACACCTTCAGTGTAACACTGAAAAATAAAGTGGCAATTTTGTACAAAAATATTTATCAACTCCTAAAATTATTTTCTAAAATTATGCCAAAACTATTATTGGCATTTGAAAATGCATTACAACACAAATTGTCCAATTGAAAGATTGTCTGGAAACATTCATCACTTAAATCGTTCAACATATGCAGCTAAATTGTGTCAAAACAAACTAGATAGTATATGTATTATTGAAGTCGAATCTGTGATTCCCCCCCCCCCCCCCAGTGGATTTCAATCCAATAAGATAGTATCAGGCTCAAACAAATGACTGAACCACTATATTGAAGGTAATTAATCCATAAAATTAAGGAATTGTGGTAAAACTTGTGTTTGAGGTTATTCTTTACATGTATATAAATGAAGAATCTACTAGTCATTGAAATTATTGCAAATTAAGCAGTTGTGTTTGGATATGTACTGATTATTTTAATTTTTAAATGAGATACATGCTATTATTAACTTACTTTATAAAATACTGTGTAGTTTCTTGTGACTATTTAATGAATGAGTTTTGAAGTGATGAAAATACTCTTCATGGTGAATTTGAAAACTTTTTTTCTTTAAAATACTATGTCAAATAATAATTTATTCATAAGACTAATAGTTTATGAGCTAGAAGGATGTTTAAAATGTTGTAGCTCTGTCATCATAAAATGGAATGAGATTTATCTATGAAAAGAAAGAAGAAAAGATAGTAAGGTGTTCTTTCAACAGGAGTTGGATCAATTATTCTCCAACTTGTTGGAGCATGAAATCAACAATATTCTGGAGTATCTCCTATCCTTTATTCTGCACACACACACACACACACACACACACACACGCATACATACACACAGGCACACATCTGCAAGTCCTGGGGCTTGAACTCAGGGCCTGAGCTCTGACTCAGAGTTTGTGCCCAAGGCTAGAGCTTTACTCCTTTTGCTGAAGTTCCACTTCTGGCTTTTTGGTGGTTAACTGGAGATAAGAATCTGTCTCGTGGATTATGCTGTCTAGACTGGCTTCAAACCAAGTTCCTTAGATCTCAACGTCCTCAGTAGCTAGAATTTCAGGCAAGAGCCAACTGACTTACTATATATTTTTACACAGATATTTTCTGCCAGTAACTGAGTGACAGGTTTTTGACAATCTGCACAGATCACCCTGTGAGATCCTCTAAATTTATTTATCCTTAAATATTTCTGCCTTCGATTTGCTCAGGTTCGAAATATTACACAGAATGCTCAGGTGTCATTAGATCGGTCTTGTAGTACCCCGGTTTCCCAACAAGACTCCCCAACACTCGTCAGTTAGGCTAGGAGTCTTTCGGCCTCCAGTTCACAGAGCTTAGGGATGCAGCCCTGATATGCGGATCTGCTGAGTACTCAAGGACCCAAACCACAGGCAGGTGGCGTTTTTTGCAATAGGCCAGAGCAAGCAAGCTGGAGGTACAGAAGCCAGAATTACGCAATTAGCAGGGATTTGGCGGTTGTGGTTGGTTTCCCTCTCACTCATTTCTCGGATTCTGTGGAGGTCAGACTTGATTCCGGTTATTCAGGTCACTGGGCCTTCTGCGTGGCCCCTGGCCCGGAGAGTCCCCATGGCAGATACTGATTGTTTTACTACTACTTACTGAATTCCAATAAATGGTATTTAACTCACTAATTTACTTCAAGCCTTTATCTTTGGAATTTTTCCTTTTAATGACTAGCTTTGAGGGTTTTTTTTGTTTGATTGTTTTTGTTTTTACAGGGAGATCCTGTCTCTTAAGTTTGGTCCTGTTCTTAATAATCAGTCATTTTGTTCTGTTTCTAATTTCACATTTTACATTCTTTTTTGTAGGGGAAGGAGGGAATCATCACAGGTCTGACCAAGATGTGCAATACATTCCATATCTTTTCCTGTTGTAGAACAGGTATAATCATTTGTTGTAGGAAAAAATAGCTATTTGAAACCAATTTATGCTGACCCGTTGGCTCACAATTACCCCTTCATTGTTTTAAAACTCAAATTACTCTTGAAAAACTAGATGTGGTGTTAGAGACCAGACATCAGCACTGGAAATATAGAGGCAAAAGGATTATGAATTCATGTCTGGCTTGAACTACATAATGAGTTCCAAGCTGGCTTGGACTACGTAAGACCCTATTTCAAAATAACAGCAAAAAATACACTTTAAATCTAGGAAGAAAGCATGCATTATTTTCAGTCCAAAAGTGATTCATTGGTGTAAAATAATTTTAAGGAATTAACTGCTAGTGATTTAAAGTTTTCCTGCATTATCCTTAATTCCTAAAGACCATTCCCTAGAAGTTTATTATTTTACTGATATAGTAACAAATATTAAGTATGATATAACACAAGTATGGATAGAAATGGACCATTTCAAAAATATATTCTTTGACACGGAAATTAAGGAAAAACAAGATATACATCAGAAATCACAAATGTAGGAAAGACTGGAATGCAGAGGAAATGTGTGGAGATATAACAATGAACCCCTTATGTACACTAATATAAATAAATAAATAAAATATAAGGAACCACATTGAAAGCCAAGCAGAAGAAGCAATCAAATGGTTTCAAGTAGATGTCCAGTATATTGGCAACTTGTCCTAAATGACCCAGGATGTAAGGATAGAGAAAGGAACAGGATGTATCTCATAACCCAGGACAGTCTCTGGAAGCAACATCAATTAGAGAACTGAGAAACTAAACTCAGAAAAAAAAATTGGGCAGTTATTACAAGAATTCAGAAAAACCCTGGGTAAGTTATTCAGAGTTCCTAACTGGTTAGTTTCAGTATTAAAAATGGGTAAAGAATCTCCAACTCATAGAATTTACAAATTTAGCAAGCAACCCATTGACAGGTACTTTATTTTTCCTACTAGAATTATACCTTAACAGTTATAGTAGGAGAATTATGGCTGTTGCAAATTGGAATGTATATAACTACTTTCTTATCACTTAGGAAATCATATTTATGTGACCCATTCATTATAGTTGACTCAAGTCTGTAAAACAAACAAACATAACAGCAGTGAGCATAAACTCGGGTTACATGTTAGTGGCTCTCAGGCTTAGCTACCCATTGAATTAATATGAAATCGAAATTTGGGGGAAAAAATTCCAAATCAATGGGTTCATATTATCTGAGAATGGAACATAGCAGTCACTTTTTAGAAGACTTCTAGTGATTCCAGTACACAGCTTAAACTGGTCAGCAATTTTAAATCAGCAATTCTTGCAATTAAATGGCACAAAAGTCATTCTAGGAAACCTGTTGACATGCAGATTCTTAATCAGTAGGTCTGGGAGGCAGGGGGTCTGAGATTATGCATTCTAACAATATCCCAGTGGCTTTCTTCTAGCTGATGAATGAACCCAACTTTACATAGTAACAATACAATTTATTGAAATCAGAGGGGCTGCTATACACCAGAAATGCTTCTTGAAGCCTGGGCCAAGGTCAGAGATTCCAGTGGCTGTCATTTGAACAGTTACTGTGGAGTAGATATAGAAAACAATTCAACCAATATACAACTAAGTTAAAGAGGGGAGCTTTAATGTAGACTGAAATGTGCAGAAGATATTCCTTTGAAAATGTCTCTGTGAGCAGCCTAGTTATGCAGTGAAGTAGGCCCTGAGAGGAGACTAGTACAGCTTTTTTCCAGTCTTAGCCTTTGTTTTAGGAATTTTAGGGGAAAAAAAAAAAACCTCTAAACAAGGTTAACTGGACCTTGGCTCCAACCAGCCCAGTTCTTGGAATGAAAAGAATGCCTCTAGGTCCCCCTCCCCTTAACAACTTAATCCACCTTCATTGTTCTGTTAAGGACAGACCGATTAAACAGATAGCCAGTAACCTGGCTCATACTGCCAACATCTCCAGTTTACCATAAACTCAGCCTTTTTCATGTGCTTATGTTAAACTCCACTAAACTCCTTTGTGTATGCTTACCTCAAGCTCCACCTTACCGTTGAATTTGTGAGTCATAGAAACCAAAAGTGATAGGCTGGTTTAAACAGCCATTATGTGACAAAGTGTAACCTCATTGGCCAACTGCCTGTGGTCTGGTATGACTGTGCAATCTTTTGGGTGTGTGACAATTTCATTGGTCACCTATGTGACCAGGTTTCACCTTGTGATTTTTGCCTTTAAAAACCTAAGTATGTGGGCAGTATCAGCTCCCAAGCCTGTGCTGCGGCCCTGGCCAGTCAGTGTAGGAACCTTCTCAATAAAGTTGCTTCTTTAATAACAACTTTGTTGCAGTGGGCTCTGTCCCTCCGGACGACTAGGTGGGCTTGCCTGCCTGAGTAGGGGTCTTCCTACTGCAGCAACATCAGATTGAACTGAGAAATGGAGTAAAAAAGATACAAATGAGCCTGTATTCCATTGCTAGCACTTTAGAAGGAACAAAGTAGCATAGTAAATGACAGACTGCCTTGAATCATGAAGTATGATTGAATTATAAGTATGATTTTTATATATAATTGTAAATTTTCCAATAATAAATACATTAATCAGTTCATATGTCAAGCTTTCTGATACTTTTGTCTGGTCACATAATTTTATTCCCATAAGGATACCTAAAGTTTTGTTTGTGAATAAAAAAAAAAGTATCTTACCTAGGTCACAATGCTGATAATGATGTTTCATTTCATCATTGTCAGTTTTTCAAAAATCATCATACTATTTCTACTTTAAAAAATAATTGTTTACCAAGTTATAATTGTATATGCAAATACTTCTAAAATAGAGTTTTAGGATCAACTTCGTTCAAACAGACTTGAAATACTCTGCTTGTTTTAATTGTGAATGCATAAAATCCCCAATAGTTGTATAAGTTTATAGGTATTTGTGTGGGAAGACATCTCATAAAATAATATGAATTATTCACATTGGGTATTAAAACACCAGTTGGTGCTGAAGCACATAATATCATAGGGAATCTGTTCTTATATTTTCAGCATATAATTGTACTGCTTTATGAATGTAAAGAACTCAGAATAAGATAAATATACGTCTATACTAAGTAATTCAACAAATCAAATTCATGGCTCAGGAATCCAAAATTTTCACAAGAATCCAAGAGGAAACAGAGTATAATCCAGAAAGTCACTGAGAAATACTAACACAGGCCAATACATTTAAGAAAATACTGATCATTTTCAGGCATATTTTACAATAGCTTTTAGAAAATCATGATTAATCTAAGATCTATGGCTCTAATGACTGGGGGTGATTTTACTATATGCCACAGTATTTCTCCTGAGTCACTAAATCTTGCTGAAAGTCCAAAAGAAAACATTTTCATAATCATTTTTTTTGGTCAACCTATTTCTGTCACTCAAATGTAGTTTTACCATGCAGACATCATGTTCTCTACAGATTATCTTGCTATGATCACCATGCCTTATGTTCTCTTTCAGTATACTAAGCCTTAGCAGAAGACTACATTATAGGATGAGCTGTTTTAGAAATTGTTACTGGACTGAAATGTCTATGCTAAGGATGGTATATGAAGAAATTTGTCATTTCTACTGCTTGGGGAATGGGTATGAAAATGAAAGTAGTCATAACCCAAGAAATAAAATGTCATAATCATAAATGCAAAGTTGAAGGTGAAACTTATTTCTTCAGATTCATGTAACATGAGCAAAGACACATTGATGTCTAAGGAAATGAGCAAGTATTGAATATTCTGTCAAGCAAAACAACACAGTAGTCTAAAATAATATTTCATAGTGAACCCTTTTTGTAGAAGTTAAGTAAGGTTTTGCTTCTGAAATTTTCTATCATTGCTGAAAAATATGTGAAGAGAGAGAGAGAGAGAAAAGCAGTGGTAGGTTTCTAGATACCTAATCATTAAATCTTGAAAATAGTAGAGAACAATAAATTTCATTCCAAAGTGAGTTACATTTTTTCCTAAAACTCATAAGACTGAATAATATCAGATGTTAGAAATGCCAAAACAAAGGTAAAGAAAAATCTGACAATTTAACACAAGACGGTAGGATTTTAGGAGAGTATTAACAGCTCAAATAATACTTGAAAAAATTAAATAGAGAATACATCAGGAAAGAAAGAAAATTATATATGAAGTAGTGACTGAAGGGCAACATGAATTTACTGTCATCTTCTTCACAATAATACTTTTTTGCTGATTATTGTAAGAAATAAATGTCAATGATACAATCTGGCAAAAGTTCATTCTGCTAGGTTGGTAAAAATTTGAAAGATTTTTCTTTTTCCTTTGAAAGTTTGGCTGGGAGTTTATAGACATGGTTTCTGGACAGATTGAAAACAAATGAGCTTCACTGTAAGACATTTCAAGGCATACTTTTATGTTTTCTTCATTCTGAGCAGTCAGTATTTAATATTTAACTAGTCATTGTAGTATTTATTGGGAAGGAGGGAAAAATCTACTCTCTTTAACTCTTTCTGTGAAGAAAAATGAAATATGAAAGTGCTTTGAGTACTGTATTATATACAAGATATTGTCAATAAATAGGATTTTTAGATGCTTATGAATGTTGTACATCACCATGTATATTATATGGAATTACAGAAATGTATTGATAAAACATGACCCTTATCAATGTGAAGGGTGGAGAGGAGGGTATCATGAAAAATATTAAATCATGCTTCCTTCTGTCATTAACAATTACAAATTCAGTTTCCAAGTCAATGTTTAATATATTATCAGAGACATGCATTTTAATCCTGGAATGGTGGGCACGATCAAATTAACATCACTCTGATGTCATATTAAATCTTGGCAAATAGCCACAAGAACATGAAAGTTTAGCCATCATGAGAAGTGTCTCTTGTGTTTTTTTTCAAGAGAATGATTTATATTAAGCCAAACCAAAGAAACAACTCATTTGAAGAAGTGGAGGTCATTTTCCAACTGTTACTTCATAGTGTACACTGGAATCATGCCAGAGAGACAGAAGGGAAAGCCTAGTAATAAAATATGCTTTAATATATTATGATATTTTCATAGCCAGGCTAAAGATTTAGAAGTAAATGGCATTATCTAACTTTGCCAGAAGCTTATTGAGGTTAAAACTCTTGTTCTTTCACCTATTCTATAGTCTGGTTCAGCCTTTGCTGTAGCTTATCTTAGCTGCAGTTCTTAATCGATATTAAAATCTTGAAAGATCAGCAATAATGGATGCAAACTGAATAGATCAATATTAACCTTTTGTGAACTGTAACTTTTACCCCCAATTACTCTGTGGCACAGGGTTCTTTTTTCTTTAATGTCTAGAGTGTTTATGATTGGACTAATTTTAATTTAAACTAAAATGTTAAAAAATACATTTTGGGTCACCTCTAGAAATGACTATTGATAAAAATAAGTACAAAAGTATCTAAAATGTTTGATGTGTTTTAGTAATAACAAATTTCAGTGTGGCACCATTACTAAAGTTCTTACTTTTTGTGCTGATAGCAGGGCTTGAACTCAGGGCATAGACACTGTTACTGAGCTGTGTGCTCAAAGCCAGAAGTCGAGCACTTGAACCATAGATTAAGTTTAGGCTTTTTTGTGTGTTTAATTGGAGCTAAGAGTCTCACAGACTTTGTTGCCCAGGCTGCCTCTGAATTGTGAGGCCTCATATGTCAGCTGACTGAGTAGCTGGCTAGGATTAAAAGAATAAGCCACAGGTATCCAGTTGAATTTCTCTTTAAAATAAACCAGGGAATCAGATGACATAAAATTCAAGAAACTATGGAACATTTTATGATTATTGAGGATTTTTTGTCCAATTTACCCTTTTAGTATAACTAGCAAATTATGATTGTCATAAAATATCTCTCTATGTAGGATTACAAGAAAATCAAGATTATGAAAAGTTTCTTTAAAATAGGAAGTTTCCTTAAACATGCTCGAAGCAATAATAATCATAAATGCAAACTTTGTTCCACAAACGCACCCTTACCTCTCACTAAGAAACACTTGTACCTTCATTTAGCAGCTAAACAAATTAGAACATCTGTTATGTAAAAGTACCGAATAACATTTTTGGGGGACTTCAATTTCTAAAAATCATAGGACTGTTTGAGGGTGTGTGTGTGTGTGTGTGTGCGTGCGTGTGTGTGTGTGTGTGTGTGTGTGAGAGAGAGAGAGAGAGAGAGAGAGAGAGAGAGAGGGAGGGAGGGAGAGAGAGAGAAAGAGAGAGAGAGAGAGACTTTAGCACTTAAGGAATTAGCTGAGACTTCCAGCTGAAGTACACTTCAGAGAGGCAAGAGGAAGGAAAAGAGAATGTGAAGTAAGAGAAAAAAAAAGAGGAGAAGAAGGGAACAAAAGGAAGAGGAGGAGGAGGAGGAAGTGGAGGTGGAGGAGGTGGTGGCAGTTTACATATGCTCAAGATACAATCTAAAGTCACTAAGTCACTCAAAATGTGTGTGTGTGTGTGTGTGTGTGTGAGAGAGAGAGAGAGAGAGAGAGAAAAGAGGATGATGATGATGATCATGATGGTCATGATGATGGTCATGATGATGATGATGATGAAATGCCAAGAAAAAAAGCAATCAACAATTGACAGTCCTGAGATGATCCAAATACTGGAGTTTTAAGACAAAAATTTTAAAGAAGTTTTTGGAATTGTATTTTGTGAGGAAAATCACAAATACCCTGAAAGGAATGGATACTAAATATTGTAGACAGAGAAATATAAGAAACAAAAGGGGGGCCAAGTAGAGAAGTTTAAAAATAAATAGCTATAGTATTTTTAATAAAAGTATACTTTGGAATAGTGTCTGTCCTTTACAAAGCAGGAATATTCAACACTGTGACATCAAGAAATCTAGAGTAGGGCTGGAAAGGTGGCTCAGTGGTAGAGCACTACTTGCCTTGCATGCCTGAGGCCCTGGGTTTGATTCCTGAGCACCACATAAGCAAAAAGAAAAAAGCCAGAAGTGGCGCTGTGGCTCAAGTGGTAGAACGCTAGCCTTGAGCTGAAGACTCAGGGACAGCGCCCAGGCCCAGAGTTCAGGCCCCATGACCAGACCCCCCCCCCACCCCCACCAAAAAAAATCTAGAGTACATTGAACCAACTGAAATAGCAGAGGAAATGAAAAACACATCAGTACTGGGAACTGGTGTGGCTCATACCTGTAAGCTTAGGTACTCAGGAGGCTGAGATCTGAGGATCACAGTTCAAAGCCAGCCCAGGCAGTAATCTCCTAGAGACTCTTATCTCTAATTAACCACCAGAAAACCAAAAGTGGCACTGTGGATCAAGTAGTAGAGTGCTCGCCTTGAGCTGAAGACTCAGGGACAGTGCCCAGGCACAGAGTTCAAGCCCCATGACTGACAAAATAAATAAAAACAAAAAATCATTACCTAACTTACATGTCAATTAAATAAAATGAATACAGACTAAAATAGTACATACTAAGAGGCTGGTGGGAATGGGAGCAGAAAGAAAGGTGATTTTTATCATAGTAAAAAAATTAGTTAAACAATAGTTCAAATATTTTTGATAGCCAAATGGACATTTCAGTGAATATAGTTAATAATTATGTACTGTATATTTCAAAATTCCTAAAAGAATGAGCATCAAATGCACTGACCCAAAAGAAATGTAACATGGTGCCAATATAGTGGCTCATGTCTATAATTCCAGCTACTAGGGAGATGAAATCAAGAAGATAGTGGGTTAAATCCAGCTCAAGGCTAGTGCCCTACCACTTGAGTCACACCACCACTTCCAGCTTTTTTCTACTTAAGTAGTGCTGAGAATCGAGCCCAGGGCCTCATACATGCAAGCTAAGCATTCTACCACTGAGCCAACTTCCCAGCCCCCAAAATCCATAGTTTTTAAGGGTTAGAAAACTTATTACTTCATGGGTTGAAATTACCAAGTTGCCAATAAAAGTTTTGAGTTTTGATAAGTCATTCAAAGACCTTAGAAAGAAATATTAAGTGACCCATGTTTTTCTCTCAATTCTTCTCATTCTGAGTATCTAAGACCAATGTTGAGTAAAGTGAAAACTTTTTTTGTGAATTTTCTGATGGAACACAAATTCTACTTCATTTACTGCAATTTTCTCTGCATGTTTTGTCAATTTTTGTTTAATATTCACAAATAAAATCTTCCCTAAACAACCTTTCTCCTACTTCAGAAGAATTTTATCTTATTTATACAGATAAAGTTCTCCAAAATAAGAGACCCTGGCTAGCTTCAAAGTTTAGTTTTCTGTCTGACGGATTCTTTCCATAATGGCTTTCCCAAAGTTTCAGCTAATGTCCCCAAATAAAAAAGTTCACAGATCATTGTTTGAGTTCCTTCTCAAATCATGGTTATCTGTCTTCTGTTTTTCCTTCCCCTTTTTTCCTCCCTCTATCACACACCCTCCTTTCCTCCCTCCCTCTGTCCCTCCCACCCTCTGTCCCTCCCTCCCTTCCTTCCTCCCTCCCTCCTTCCCTCCCTCCCTCCCTTCCTTCCTTCCTTCCTTCCTTCCTTCCTTCCTTCCTTCCTTCCTTCCTTCCTTCCTTCCTTCCTTCCTTCCCTTTCTTCTTTCCTTGCTTCCTTCTTTTGTTTCTTCCTTTTCACGCATTTTGAAGTATTCAAAAATTCAAATGCTTGGGATATCCAAATGTCATTTAGAAAATGTTTTAAAGCCATCACAATGTTAAAAAAATCCATCTCAAAAATTCTCCAGAATAACTCAAATGTTATGGCTAATGGCTTTTTATTCCAGGTACGTTGGCAAGCAGGTTGCACTAAGATTGCACTCACTATCCTTATTAAACACACACACACACACACACACACACACACACACACACACACACACACACACACACACCAATTCTCGAAGCTAATTAGACCCTCTGGTGGGCCTAACAGTTGTCACATAATAAAAATAGATTCTGGTAACTAAAGTTAACACCATAAATCCTTCAGAATAAAGTTTGATTTCTTATTCTGTTAGATTAAATCAATTAATACTTCTTTCGTGATTTATTTGTCTGACCCCTTGATTCCAATGCTCTCCAGGCTTTAGGACTATAATCAATTGCAGCATTTGTAGACAACATAGAAGAACATACCAACAAGCAAAAGTGGAGAGTGAATAATTAAGAAAACTTTGTAACTGGTTCTAATTAAGAGTTTCCTGATCTGCATTGTTTACCTTCTCTTATTTTTAGTTTAATCTAGTTTTGATAAAAAGCTGTATCTATTTCACATTTTTTGGATAACTTATATGAAATTCAAACAAACATTCATGGGAAAATCTAATGTTTGCTTTCTTCCCACCAAATAAAGTTATTTGCATTCTGTTCATAACCTCTTTTTCATCTTTGGTTTACATTCTATCTTTAATTGTTTTCAACAGCTCCTTAGGGGCCAATTAATAGGACATTGACATGTGGAAATGAACTTTAGTAACTTCTACTCTTTATAAATATAAGAGACAATGCTTTCTTAAAAGATAAATTAAAAACTCATTAGTTAAATCATTTCAGATATCTTGTCACTTTATGATATATATTAAAGGATAGAGTTTAATTTACCACCAGGACACTGCCATAAAACATATTTTGAATAATAAATTTTAATTTAATGTTATTATATAAACAATAAATGCTCCAGTTATCATTTGGTATACCAAGATTAGCTCTTACTTTCTAATTTCTCAGTTATATAACCATTGAAATGTGTGGGTTAACAAACATTTTATTACTTGTAAAAATAACGTAAGGTTTTTCTATCCAAAAAGACAAGTCTGTGCTTCATTCATATGCTCAACACTGGATGTCATGGGTAATAACTGTTGATTACTCCCAAATCCAAATTTATTTTTAACCTTTTCTCATTTACTTTGTGCTTATTTGGAGTTTCTCTACTAATGTACCAAATACATCACTGATCCTTTCAAAAATCTGTCTTCAATTCTTTTTTAAATATAAGCATCTTCACTTAAATAAGATACATATGTCCTAGGAAATTTAACCTTGCCTTTATCCATTACTAATAACTAGCTGATGCCCCTTGTGGTGAATGAAACCAGGTAGTTCACATCCACTGTTATTCTCTTTTCAATGTTTAGCATTAAATTTTCATCACTTCAATTTATCTGTGCTTATGCCACAAGCTGCTGGTATAGTAGAGGCAATAGGTTTATAGAAGTGACAGAAAAGCAAAAGAATTCTCAAATTACCTGCATATTTTAGGCAAAAGAAGTTGTAGTTAATCATATCTCTTTTTAATGACTGACTTGTACAGCAACTTGCTGTCTCAGCTTCCTGGGAGAGGTTATTTCTACTCTGTGATCCAGTTGCCCTGAAGTCATTCAAATAGGGCGAATGAAAGACCCTTTGATCCATACGCTCCTATATCTATGTGGTGAGAATATATCATGAATCTCAATTGTCTCTTTTTAGGAATATAGTAAAGACGTTTTTTAAGCTAGAAAATGTTTAATTTCACCAATCTCAAGTGCCTCTAAGAATAATTGAGAATAAGAAAAACAAAGGTCCCAATAGCAGAGCTTTACTTGAATGTGCCTGAGTTTGATTCTGAACAAGCATATCATTTTCTTTGAATATTTGGGTCCTATATAACTTGAATTTCCTATAGCAGTGAGAGCATGAACAACAGGAAGACATGTTGATTGAAGTGACTGAATAGCTGTGGCCTCCTTTGTGTAAAGATATTGTACTCTTCAATAGTATTCTGATGATTAGTACAGCTGGCTAAAGTAATTATTCTTTACTACATAAAAAGTCGGGCCCCTCCAATATTGCCCTACTGTTTAACTTGTAGAAGGCATCCCATGAAAAGTGCAACTTTCAAGTTGTTCTAAAGTTTGGGATTTGGGGAGCCATTGTGTATATATTTAATTTGGGAAGCAGCTTGAAATATAATTTACAATCCTCTTGTGTGAGGATATTCAGGGGTGTTCAGGAGTTTGAAGGATTGCTGTGAAATCTTCCCTGCAACACAGAAACTTTTTCCCTCTCCCTGAAACAAAATCTTTTATCACATTTTTTCCAAATTAATTATAAAAGCTAAAAATGAAATCTTACTTTTGTCCCCCACATTAATCCTAAGTAGATCAGAGGGTTTTTTTGTCCATATTAATGGGAGCATAGCAGTAGTGATATTTAATTTCAAACTTTTGTAATTATAGCTAAAATTAAATTTTCCCATGGATGAATTTTCCATGTCCATAGATGAAAGCAGAGTATGAGGATTAGCAACTGGACCTCCAGCATGACTTATGTTATCTCTGATAATTAATTAAAATCAATGTGTAAAAGCCTATATTTGGAACACGAAAGAGTTTCCAAGCAGGGATTTTTTTTTTCAAACTCCACTACAAGTGGGCTGTAAGGAGTGAGGAAGGGCAATACTTTCAGGAAACTCCAGATGAGAAAAGACTAGAGTAATTCTGCTGTACCTTATTTTGTTTTCTGCAGTGGACAAAATTAGGTGTTCTACCTTTATATACTCCAGAAATCACACAAAGTTGAAAAAAAAAAAGATTTTGAATTTCACTAAACACAAAACAGTTGAAAAGCCATTATGCAGAGTGAAGAGACAGAATAATTCCTTCTTAAAATTATAGGTAACTGGAAAAGGATACCTATTGACATGGAAGAATTTTGTTAAGACAAAATCATACAAAACAAAAATTTCTAATTAAATCTTAAACATAAATATGCTATGGTAATGGCAAGAGTAGATGGATATTGCATTAGCAAAACAAGACTTTATTTTGCAACTGCTGCTCAAAAGGAACTTTTTGAAACCTTTGAAGCAAATCACATTATCATATCCTGTGCCCCAAGCCAATAACTGTTTCATATTTTTTGTTTATTTATAAAAGCTGTACAAGAACACAGTGCATTATATAAAACTGTCACACCATCGATAAGTCCCTCTGGACATCTGTTTTTATTGCCTGCCAGACCTAGCTTTTGTTCAAGTTCAGGGTGATCCATACAAAGGCATTCTGCCCTTTGGATAGCCAAGACTAATGTATTAATGGGAGTTACTAATTTGCTGTTTTGGGTTTTGTTTTGTTTTTGTGCAAGGACATGGGCTAAGCACCAGGGCAACAGCACCAGGGCAAGGTGCTGTTTTTTAGTTTTATTCAAGGCTTACTACTTGAGCTACAGTCCCCTTCTACTTTTTGGTGGCTAATTGGAGATAAGTGTCAGTAGTTTTCCTGCATGGCCTGACTTTAAAATGAGATAGATCTTCAGATCTTAGCTTCCTGAGTAGTTAGGATTAAACGTATGAGCCACTGGAGCCCTACTTGGAATCACTAATTTGGATGAACGTAGACCAAATACTTTTAACTCAACATCATTCTAGATCTGCCTTTCTCCAAGATTTCATTTTAAGAAAGATTTTCACCATCCCCAGTAAGGAAATATTGTTTTATTCTTAAATACACTATAGGTATTAGTGCAATACTTTCTGGGTATGGTGGTTCATGCTGAAGAGGCTTTCAGTTAAAGGTCAGCCCTTGCAAAAAGTTTTGGAGACTCCATCTCAACCAATAAGATAGCTGGGTGATAATCAGAGCTAGGTGAGAAATATAATGAAAGGATTCTTGTTCAGGCTAGCATGGACAAAGAGCAAGATCTTATCCTGTGATTCACAGACTAGAATGTCTCCTAGAAAAGGCAAGGCCCTGAGATGAAATCCTAGTGTCAGTAAAAACAATCAAACAAAAAACATTTTTAAGCTTTGAATATAATATACTCGTGATTATGCATGGAAAGAAAAATATAAATTCTTGCACAGTCCACACTTCCCTAATATATATTGACTATGGATTTGATGAATTTAATTCTTTCAACTCTTCCCACCATACTTCTTTATAAATATATTTCTTTTTGAGTTTCTGGCCATTCAAGCTTTAAATTGGATTTAAATCCTTCATGCATCCCACTTTACAGCTGATCATTTGTTGATATGGCTGTACATTAGGTATCATGTCCTGCAGTCTTCTGCTTGAGTTTCTGCTTGTGTTGTTCACATTTATCTTCTTCTACTGGTTCTATCAATTATTGATATCAAGCATGTAGCTTCAATCTTCAAAGACTTTCCAGTGTACTCCAGAATACTACAGACACTGCCACTCTGCATTTGTAGTCTTTGATAACTGTGAATTTTTCTTTGACCACCTCTTATACGGTGGAATTAATATTTAAGGGTATTTTCTATGTATGCTAATTTCATCTCTACAACTAAACTATAAGGGACATAATATGCATTCATGTATCCTGTCCATCTTTTTTTCTGTACTGTGTCCAGATAAACTAATGTATCTATTAATATCTTCCATGTAATTGTGGCTCAAGATAATTTTGTTAATTTACATTTTAGTAGCTAACAAAATATTTTAAAAAGCCATTCTAATGCTTCATATATGGTAGATTGGGCCATTTTTAACAATGTCATCAGGACTAGCACATAGACAGCCAAAGATAACTGAAACTGGAAGCTAGAAAATATTTGGGTGGAGAGCATGGATGGAGTTATAGTCTCTTCATATTTTGTCTGAATGGGTTGCTGATTCAGAGATTAGCTGTTAATCATGGAAAATGGGTCCATATTCATTTTTGTAGTAGAAAAAAGTA
The DNA here is from genome assembly GCF_019054845.1 of Dipodomys spectabilis. Lineage (NCBI taxonomy): Eukaryota > Metazoa > Chordata > Mammalia > Rodentia > Heteromyidae > Dipodomys > Dipodomys spectabilis. The sequence goes on from NW_024870758.1 coordinate 12,448,571, forward strand.
ATAATGCTAAGTGCCACTGGCTCATGCTTATAATCCTAGCCAGTCAGATGCTTGAGATGTGAAAATTGTGGTTTGAAACCAGTAAATCATCAAAATATCTGGAAGTTCAGGAAATGTACAAAGGGTGAACCAATGCAACAGTCATACCCACAAGACACTATTTGGAAATGAAATTTATAACTTGATGAGGAGGGAAGTTTGTGGGGAGGGAAAGTGGGAAAAAATGAAGGAGGGGTAACATTGTTTTATAAGAAATGTACTCATTACCTTACTTATGTAACTGTAACTCCTCTGTACATCACCTTTACAATCATTTTTTAAAATAAAAGCTGGACATGAATTTGTGCTCAAGTGAAAGAGTACCGAGAAAAAAAGCTAAGAGGCTTAAGTGTAGATTTATAGGAACATTCTAGTTATTACAAATGAGGGAAACCATGCAGCCTATTCCATTTCCTTACGAATGGGTCAATATCATTCTTTCTGATAGAAGCATAGAATTCTATTGTGTATATATGTCACATTTTCTTGAGGAGAAGTAAACCCAGTAGCTACTAAAAGACCAAAAATTAGCCGGATGCCGGGGGCTCAGGCCTGTAATCCTAGCTACTCAGGAGGCTGAGATCTGAGGATCGCGGTTCAAAGCGAGCCCAGGCAGGAAAGTCCGTGAAACTCTTCTCTCCAATAAACCACCAGAAAACTGGAAGTGGTGTTGTAGCTCAAGTAGTAGAGTGCTAGCCTTGAGCTGAAGAGCTGAGGTACAGCCTCAGGCCCAGAGTTCAAACCCCAGGACTGACAAAAAAAAAAAAAAGACCAAAAATTACACTTGGACATGATTAATTAAACAAGACAATAGCTATGTGCATATGCTCATATAAAATGATGCTTATGAACTTCAAGATATGGAAACAGTAAGTTTTTTATTGCACTGCTTGGAGTTCTTTTATCTCCTTTGATGTATTAGATTTGTTGCTGTTTTTAGTATCTTTTGTCTTGCATATTCATTTATCTGATTTGGGGAAGGAAAAGGACAAAATGGGTCACAAAGGGTGAACAAATTCAGCAGTGATACTCACTAGATACTGTGTTGGAAATGAACTATACAACTTGGGGGCATGGGTCAGGAGGGGAAAAATGGGGAAAATGAAGGAAGGGGGATAATGTTCGAAAAGAAATGTACTATACTAGGGTACCAGAATAAAATACGGTCACTACAGAGGATATACCATAGGGGGAAAAACAAAGGAAACAAAAAAATCATATAGTACATTAAAAACAACAATGTACTCATTATCTTACTTATAAAACTGTAACCCCTCTGTATGTTACCTTTACAATTTTTTTTTAAAGCTAAGAGGCAATGCACAAGCCTTAAGTTCAAACTCAGTGCTGGCACACAAGCACAGCAGAGAAATTAAAGTTGGTTTCAGCAACTTTATTTTTAGTGAAAAGCAACATGTTCAAGAACCAAAATACAATGGAGAGAGTGTGGTCTTCCATAATTACCATCTACAATATGATCCACCATTGCTACTACTGCTCAGCCATTAAGCATAGTCATTTCCCTTGACTGAATACCATGTCAGTCATTGTTACCACTGCATTTTATTGTGTCTGCATATTTATATTAACCTTCTCATCCACCTAATATTTACCTTCACAACATAAAGAGGTAGTCACAGCCCATTTCTGAAAATTACAGGGCCACCGTTATGATACATAACAACCTATGTCCAGAGAACCTACACTCATTGGCTGGTTGAATCTTGTGTTTGATTTTGTGCTGCTTAGCTAGAATTTCACTCAAAAGCTATTGAACATATTAGAAAGATTACTTTGCCCTCTCTGACTCTAGCAGAAGCAATAAACCTGAACACTATGAAAAGGCTATGAATTGATGGCCTCTGAGCTTAACAGTCAGAAATAATAAATGACTAGTCTAGTTATTATGGCAGTGTCCATCACTGGAAGTCCATAGGTTCTCAACAGTTTTGTAGACAGTTTACTTGAAAGCAGGCCTTTTCTTTTAACTCCATGAAAGAGTACTGACTTCAATGAATAAGTTGGATTAACTAGTCAAATGCATATGCCCAATGCTGCTTCTTTAGATTTATCCAACCATTGCCAAAAGTTTCTAAATACTCTCATCTTATGATTATAAGGATTTCCTTTATTTTTCACATAGTTAACACTTGCATTTTATCAACAGAAAGGGCATCTGGTATCTGTAAGTTTAAAGTTAACCTATATAGTTCTTTTATTCTAACTGGTTGACTAATGGTGTCATTACCTTTTTAAGCACTTTTAATTTATTGCAGTTTTTCTGAATCTCCACAAGTTTATTGCACGTCAGTTTAGCTGGCATCATAGATACAGAATACATTTACATCTTTACAAAGATGTCGCATCTACATAGCCCCAAGCTGCTTTAACCTTTATAAGAGTCAGATGTAGCAAAATATCAGTTAGGACTTTTCTTTTTTATAAATAGGAATTTCAAATGTGAGGGAGGAAAACAAAAAATGTCTATTAAGGAAAGAATTGTCCAAATTTCATGGGATTTTGGAGAATGTAAAGTATTTGAATGAAAAATCAAAAGAAGTCTATATGTAAAACACTCTTACTAATATAGTTAATGAAATAAGATATCATGAGCCATGATGCATCAGCTTATCATAGGCGACTTGTTTTGGATGCGTTGCTATGTGACAAAGGTGTTATAAAACATACAAGTGTTCAGAAAACTTTACAATAAAAAAAGCCAGGCAACAATGGCTCACACCTATAATCCTAGCTACTCAGGAGGCTGAGAACTGAAGATCACAGGGAAAAGCCAGCCTTTGCAGAAAGCCCATGAGACTCTTACCTACAATTAATAATCAAATGGAATGGAGCTAGCTTTGAGCAAAAATGCTCCACACATACAAAGCCAACTTTGCTATAATCTTACCAGGTTTGTTTGACCCATTTTATAGAGAAAGAAAAATGAGGCATGATTGCTGATATTCTATGAAAGGTCACATGGTGAATGGATGCTACAGATAAAATGTAAAAGTCATTGAGTGTACTCTGTCACCTGTGCTTGCCATTGAACTAGTGCAGTCATGTATTAGATTGATTTAAGTATATAAAAGCTGCTTTTTTATTGTTTGTTGTTATTCTTTTTTTCTTTTCACTAGAGGATTGAAACATTTAACTTGAATTTTAAAAATATTACAATCTCACAGACAAAACAATATACTTGTTTGGGGGCTGATGTGGAATTAAATCTTTTATTTCCGCTGCAGAGAATAGGCAGTATTAAGGAAAAAGGAGATATTTTCCCATGCATTGTGTTATTAGGTGTGTTGTCTTAAGAGACCAATATAATTTTTTAATGTTTTCTCCAGAGAGAACACAATGATTCAGGAATTCAGAATGAACCATCTACACAACAGCAATAACAATAGTTTCCATCTGTGTAAACTACACAATGAACAACTATAATTATTGTAAAGCAGGTATTTCCCAGGCTTATATCATTATAAATGGAAGATTCTAGCAGGTCTTGATAGAGCACATGTTTAAAACTAACAAATGCAGTAACCTCAGAAGAGAATTACATCAGAAATTCAAGATAATAGACCCCCATATAAAGTCTGAAATCCAGTTCTCTGTGGGTATCTTGTATCATTTGGAGATGCATTTTCACTCTCTGATGACATTTATGCATTTTAATTGGAGATGTTTAGCTGGATATTGTATCTTCTTAATTTGATCTAAGTCTTCTTTTTATGTGAACAAATAATGGCAAAAAAAAAAGTTATATAGGTTACTCTGCCGGGCCTGAGGTACACATAAGCTTTCAGTGACAGATCTAATGGTTATAAATTTACATTGACCTTACAATGTCCCTGTTTATCCTGACATGCTCATACCATTTCCTTGCTTTGGTGGCTTGATTAATGACCCCTCACTTCTGTAGTTTCTCTTAACTTTCCTGTTGATAAGTATGTTTTAATTCAAAAGCAGAGTGTCACCACAGAGCTGGGGTCACTTCCTGTTGGTCTTAGTTACTTAGAATTGCTAGCCCCTTGGGTTTAGCTTTCATGGTGCTGCACGTATTTCATCTTGGTTATGTTGTCCCTAGGTCTTGGCTACACTGTCTATAACTTTAGATTGACTCAACTATGTTTCTTTTTTTTGCATGGCACTTGAGAAACATATGACTGCTGACCTTGAAGAAAATGAGGAGTATTGCCCGCAAGACAAAAACATCTACATGTTTAAAAGAAGTTAGTATACTAACTTGTACTGTAACTATATACATGCTTTCAAAATTACCAAACTTAATTCTTCCAACTTGTGTTGTATCCTGAAAACTGAACAAAAGGATGTCTTTGTTGTTTGTGCAAATGGAGTACACAGACCATATTTGATCACAGAGATACTATAGCTCTATTCCGAAAATTTTAAACTCTTACTTGCTGGAATCAGATATTTGGCTCTAAACTATTTTTTCTCACAGATAGAAGCCCCATGTTCTTCAGGTAAAACTTGAGATATCTTATATAGTCCATCATTAGGTAAAAGGAGGGTGAAGAAGGTCTTTGAAAAACTATCTTAAGTAATTGTACAAAGGAGTTGCTGTTTAACAAAGCAGTTTAGGAATACAATGCATCTGGACTAATATCACCCTTTCAATAGTTTTTCAAGTAATTGAGAATAATAATTAATAATGATAATAATAAATCCTCTAACAATAGCCTCTAACATATACCTATGGAATCTCAATCTGTCTCTCCCTTCCTCTTTCCTTCACTCCCCGCTTTTTCTCTCTCAGTGTATCTTTTTCTTCCCTTGTGTACCTATCTCTATCTCTGCCCCACCGCTGTCTCTCTATCTGGCTCTCTTTCACTCCCCCACTGTGAAACATGCAATAAGAAGACAAATCTCAACTGCACAATTTGTAACACTTTTCCCATGATGTAGTCTATCATTGTTTGGATGACTAAAAGCTTTAATTATTTACTTTTGGGAGTCCCTGAAACCCATGTCATTACAAATCGTGAAAAATTTTCTGGGAAAGCTTTGAAATGCTTCCAGTTACACTCTTGTCTTAATATCTCAAGAAGGGGAAAAAAAATAATGTTTCTACTACATATTTTATTAAACCCTTTAGGTCCTTTTACAAGAGAGGAAATACCAATTTGCGTATAATTTAGCAGAACAAAATATTATCCCATTTCAACCAGTACCCACTTCCTTGAAGTTTATTCCAGCATTAATAACCATTTAATGCAATTTAACTAGACTGAGGTATCCATTACATTAATATAATATATCCATCAGGAAATTAGAGTTTTGTCTCCATGAATTTTATAAGAAGGTCCTTATAATTCTATTCAGTTTTTTATGATGTTCAATTTTAAATCTTAGTGTGTTACAGTGTGAGATCATCAAAATGTTCCTAATGATAAAATATTACAATTACTAGATTTGTTGAGCCACAGATCACAAAAGGATTTTATATATACACATATACATCATTAACATATTGAATATTTAAAGCACTAAATACACCAGGATCATAAAATGTCATTATAAATGCAACAATATAAGTATAATTCTGAGAAGTGATCATACTCCATTATCCTTTAAGGGATACCTATTGGAATGGTGTCCAATAATTTCATGTTCTGAAGACCTGAATAATGTTTCCGTAGATAAGTTTCATTACTTGTATACAGAAATACATTAGTAGATATTTTCTGGCTTGTTTTATCTCCAGAAGTTTCTTATCATGGAATTTAGCTACCTTTGAATAGGACTTATGTTAGAATACTAAGTAATTAGGTATTCTGATAAGCTTTCCATCTCATGTCCTTTGTTTTATCTGAAAATGCTTCTAGAGCTAAAACCCATCATCAAAGCAACAGGTTGCTTATAATCACAATCACAAGCCAGGAATAAACTGTCCAAGTTAAAGTTCTTCCTATAAGTCAGCAGGCTCTCATCTAGGAGGAAAAATAATGTACAAATAGCAATAGAAGGCACCAGTTTGTGCTTTGATGTGAATCTTCCTCTGTCTGTACGAGGAAGATTGACGGGCTATTATATCAGACCCCCTGCACTCCTTGAAGGGTGTCCGTATATCATAGCCTAAAAACAACCCAGATTGTCAAAGGCCACATTTTCTTCATGTAAAAAAATATGTTCCTCCATATAAACCTAATTTGTCTTTTTTTCTAATAAAACTGGGGTTTTGTCTCAGGATTCGTATCCTTTTTGCCTAATTATTCAATCTACAACCAATAGTCACATAATTCATATCATTTAATGTAATTTGCTTAAATCGAATCTGCAAAGTATTTGGGGAATAAAAGTTTGAAAAAAGAAATAAAAAGCATGATACACTATTAACAGCCTGATGAATGACTAGCTGAGGTCATAAATTCCATTCATTTAAAAATTCCTGTTACTAAGATCATAACAGTATTTAATGGAGAAAATACATATAAAAAGACAGATAATGTATAAATATCAGGAAGGTAAATCAACTATATGAACATATTTTTACACTTTATCTACTCCAGATTTAAGACATTATTAGAGGAAGGAGAACAATGTCCAAAGCTTTCCTGCCTACATTTCCTAATTGATTCAATTCAGAGGGTTACTCATAAACACTATTTTTGAATGCCTAGAAGGCAAATAAAAATGTATTTCTTTTTGCCAGGGACTCTTAGCTAAGCCCATATGAGTGTTACATATATAATCTCTCTTTTCCTAACCCATCTTTGTTATCTATGTACCTTGTAATGAAATAAAGTGAGATCATAAACATATGTTGTATGGTTCTATTTATCTTACTGATCAAGCAGTTTGGATAAGGTTCTTAAAGAGTAATGCGTCAGTGAGAATAGATCCATAGCTTTAAATTCAATGAGTAAGTGTTGTTAATACAGATTAAGGAGTAGGCATAGGAGGGAGCAAAGAGAGACAGCCAAATATGTGCTTTGGCAAAGAAATGGATCCAAGAAACAACTGTAGTAAAAGGTACATCCTGTCTGGTTTCACATCTTTGATCATATTTTTCCTACTCTCATACCTACCTTTTAGTCAAATAAATATAGAAATATTTCACTGGTGTTTCTTTCTTTTACCTTTTCTCCCTCCTTCCCCTCTTTTCCCTCCCTCCCTCCCTCCTTCCTTCCCTCCCTCCTTCCTTCCTTCCTTCCTTCCTTCCTTCCTTCCTTCCTTCCTTCCTTCCTTCCTTCCTTCCTTCCTTCCTTCCTCCCCTCTCTAAGTAGACATTGCAGACTAGAGTAGGATAAAGTAGGATAAAGCCTGGTCTCTGTAGAATCATTTGGAAGACAATATTTTTATTGTTCTCAGGGACATGAAAAGAAATACATGACACACAAGAGATAAGAGTGTGGAATGTTTTAAATATGACCTCTACTTATCATAAATTATACATTAAGACCATCATGGAAAATACCTACCTGATATGGTGTCCTGATACTTTATTCAATATACTTCTATTTCTTCCAATAAATTAAATTATACCCAATTTCAGACACTAGTTTTGAAATTCAGGTGTTTCAGTTTTATATTTCCTTTGGATAATGAAAATACATGAGTAGAGGTCTACAAATTATCTATGATAATTCAACAAATTAGTTTGGTGATTATCTTCTTATTGTGTTTATTGATAGTGAATTTGAGTGAAACTGGTTGATGAAGATTGTCAGTGTACAATTGCCAAGAATGGAATCCCTTTCAAATGTTAGGGATTGAAAGTGATAGATAAAGCAATTGCTTAAGGTTCATTTCCCTAACATCAACCATCTGCTTGACTCAGACATATACTAGATATTGCAAATAAGATATGTATTGAAATGTTTTTTTTCTTTCATGTGATTATTTCTAACACATTTATAAGATTATTTCTTTGTTGCTTTGTATGTCCCTCCCCCACAGTATAACCCCTGCTTTCCCTGTATTTGATGTCAGTATAATTTGTGGAGGGGAAGGGGAAAAACAAATTGTTTAAATAGAGATACAGGTGGACCCATTGCAACAATGAGATGTACAAGTCATTATGTCGAGAATGAATTTTACAACTTTGGTGCGGTGGGGGGGGGGGGGAGAATTGGATGGGAGGGGAGGGGGGAGGATGAGAAGGGATGGGAAGGGTAAACAAAGGAGGAGGCTACAATGCTTGATAAGAAATGTACTCATTATCTTGCCCATGTAATTGTAACCCCTCTGTACAGTATTTTCACAATAAAAAATAAAGCAATTGCTTCCGTAATTTGATTGAAACAGCGATTTAAAAATGAAATGTGTCGTCACTGCTGGTGGGTCATGCCTAGAACCGTAGCTACTCAGGAGGCTGGGATCTAAGGATCACATTTCAAAAAGCTAGGCCACGCAGAAAAGTGAGATAAGAATCTTACCAGAAAACCAGAAGCAGCACTGTGGCTCAAAGTGGTGAAGCACTAGTCTTGAGCTGAAGAGCTCAGGGACAGTGCTCAGGCCCATAGTTCAAGCCTCATGACCCAACCTCCTTTCCCATCCCCCACTCCCCCCTAAAAAAACAAACCTGTGTCTCATGACTGCAGAGACAGTATCTTGTTCCTCCTCCTTTTCTTAGAAGTGAGTGGATATTTTGCTCTGGGGCTATGCTAAACTTCATTAATTACCTTACTAGATAATCTCCCACTTTGTGAGTTCACTACACAAGACTGCCTTTCATTCACAGAAGTATTTACTGGGCTCTCATTTGTAGTTCTTATGTCAAGTAGATGATAATTGTTCTGGGAAAGGGATACATAGTTGGGTATTATCCATGTTGATCATATATAGACTACAATCTCCACAGTTTTGAGAAGAAAAATGGTAAAACACCACATCTAATATCTAGTTAATAATTCTTAAGACTTTTAGCACTGATAAAATATGTAGAAATAAGAAAATATTTATAAGCTATTAGCAGAAATAACAGATTGATAAACCTTTCTAGAGGAGAATTTATCATGTATTAAAATGTAAAGTGTTAATGTCCTCTAATTTAGCAATATGTATCTGCAGCATTTTTTTTTCTGGGGGTTTAACTTGGGCAGTGATTTTTCCCGTGCAGGACTCCTGGCACCCTCAACTAGGCTCCAGTATTTTTATTTTCTAATTAACCATATCTTATTCTTTCTTTACTTAAAAAATTTCCAGCTTTATTGAGGTATCATAGATACAGAAATCATGTGTATTTTAAATGCGAAATGTGATTTGATACAGATACACATTGCGCAATTATTTCCACAATGATCACAATTACCTAAATAATACTTCAACAGCTCACAGTTACCTGTTTTTGTTTTTTTTTTGGGGGGGGTGTACACATGTGTGTGGAGGTGTATGTGTTAGAACATAAATGATGATAGTTTAGATTCTACACCTTTCAGGAAGCTTTCCTAACCTTAAATATGGCAAGTAGAATTACTTTATCTTCTACAATATATCTCAAATCTCACTATTTTTCTGATTAATGTAACTGCTGCATACTCTATGCTGATCAAAGTGTCTGCCATACTGGCAGTATCTAGTATGCTTATATTAACTTAATGAACACATGATCAATCAAATGAAGAACCAGTTGGTATACTTGCACACATGAGATATAATAATCATAAATAAATAAAAATCACAACCTTAAAATTTGTCAACCATGTTGATGTTAGTATTGTTTCAGAGAAAAATATCCTCATGTTATTAAAAGATTATTAGTTTATGAATTTTTTTGAAAGCCAAAGTAGTCTTTGCTTTCTATAATCACTGGACTAAAGAATAAACAATTCGTATACCTACTCTGAACATCCTCTCAGTGATTATTTTATCGTACTAAATAAACACATATATTTCCATTCCCATTAGAGAAAATCAAAGAGCTGAGAACAATTACTCTCAGCTCTCTGAATGATTTATATCATCTTTCACCATCCAAATTAGTAGGATCTATTCCTCAACAATAGAGTCCAGTGGCATGACAAAAGGGACAATTCCCTGAAATCATTCCAGCAGCAATTAATTTTTTTTTTTACCTTTCTTACCCTAAGAACCCTTTCATAGTTAGTCCTTTCATCGAAATTTTGATGAATATAAAGTTACTGTTACAAGAAACAATGTGTATTTGTTCATTTAATATTCCTATGTATTATACATGGGAATAATCAAATTAAGTTTTACCTCCATTAGCTAAAAATAACCTAAAACTCCATTTTGCAGTATATTTATCTTTCTATCCATATATATATATATATATATATATATATATATATATATATCTCCAATATATATAGTTTCTGAACATCTATTTATATCCTGTCTCATTTAATCATTTTACAATTAAATTAAACGATTTTACATATATCCAGAGTTCTAAAATTTCACTTAATGCAATCACCTAAATGTAAAAGTGAGGAAACTGAGTCACAGAGTTTTCGTGTATGTTTTATCCAAGGACAAAATATAGGTAGGCAACAGAGATCATCCCGAATGTAGAGCCCTTGTTTATCCAAAAATTGCTTGCAAATTTACTTTCTGTGTTAGTTTAAATAACAGTAAAATCTACATTTGGTTATGTGAACATACACACATAAACATAATACACAAACACACACACATACAAGCACGCATACACAAAACCCCAGTAAACTAAGGGTAGTAAGAATTCTCGTCTGAAAGTAGCAAAAATATGCATCTATTACTAGAGTAGAAATACTTTCTGTGATTCTCTTATGCCCTGCTCCCATCCTCCTAGTGAGATTAATTGTGTGACAAATGACATGAGATGGCCTTATGAAATTTCATTCTGGAGAATTTTTTTTCTTCTAATGGAAATTATAAATAATACGTGCCTTTTGTCAACTGCATTCTTCACTAATCTAATTGTACCAAGCTAATGAGACCTGGGTTAGAAAATGCTCTAAGATTCCCATGCCCCGGGTCAGGGAAAGCTGAAGATATCACTGAGCAGATGTGTTCAGTCTCAGGAGGATGGCAGCTGCGCACTTGGCCACTCCCCAGAGCACTGGTTATGTAGGAGCCTGTGCACTTGACCTTTTCTACTAGAAGTAAAGAGCCTTCCTGTTGGTTAGCAACAAAAATGAGGAGGGAAAGAGGCAACCTGAGACAGAATCTTTGCCCCTAACTTTTTCGTTTGTTAATTGCGTGAAAGATTCTCCCCATTTTCTTTCCAAGAAAAAGCTACTGGAACTGCTGCATTTTTCAGAAAGGAATACTTGTGCTGACATCTTCACTGGGTGACAGTGGCCAGGAAAGGGTCAGAATCAGGGCTCAAACAGTTCTGTTTTTCCAAATCAATATTGTTTACTTTGCATTGACAAAAGTTGATGCAACACCACTCCAACCTGTTACAGACTTCATTTTCTTCCAAAATGACTTAATACTTACTATGGTTGCACTGTAAGAACCAGCAGGGCTCTGATAATCAGTGTGGCCCCGTGGCCCAGCCTGCTGGAGGAGGCGAGGCATCAGGAGGTGAGCCTCACTGCCTCACTGGCCCCCAATCCGGGCCACCTAAGGGGGTGGTGTATCGAGAGGCTCTGGAGGAGGGGCGTACCATGCTGCTGAAAGCAGGAGGGGCACAGCCTATATGTTATCAGTCCTGAGGGGAGTAGGGGCAAGACCTGGAGTCCTGAGGAGAGTAGGGAGAGCAATGAAGAAGTAGAGCAATGGAGAGAGGAGATACAGAGTGGAGAGAGAGAGAGAGCAGGAGGGGAAAGGTTGAAGGAGTAGAGCAGGGTAGGTTTGAGGAGGGCAGGGCAAGTCTCGAGAGGCCATTTGGGACCTTCTTCAGAGGTCATTGGGGGTCTCCTATTTGGAACCTCCCTCTAGAGAGGCCTGTGGAGAGGCACCTCCCGAAACAGAGCAGAGCAGGCCTGTGGAGAGTGGAGAGGCCTGCAGGGAAGAAGGGAAGAAAGGGAAAAGCCTTCCCCTTTGGAGGTTTGGAACTTTGGAGAGTTGGAGGTGTGAGGTTTGGAGGTTTGAAGACCGACTAATATAGGTTGGTCTGCCTATTGGAGGCTTGGAGGTTCGGTGGTTGAGGCTGCCCTTGGTTCTGGGTATCTAGCCCAGGACAAGGTAGTCACAGGCCCTCTTTCTGGTGTAAATAGCATAAATAAATTTGTTATCTTTAACTGTGCCTCGATGGATTGCCTTGCTCTTCAGAGGTCATCAGTTTGAATAAAAGCATTTCAATAAAAAGTCTAAACATATTCACAAAGTGGCATATGCTATGTTTCCCTCTCCCAACCTTGCAGTTAGGAAGTGGGCAGCAGGTTAAGGTGTAACAGAGTCTTGAAATTCAAAGTGACCTAAGGAGTTGCTTTCAATATTTTAAAAATCAATATTCAAAATCCAATATGTGAATTTCCCCTCAGTTTGTTATAAGATCCGTGTTATTTCAGTTTTTCTTTTAATTTCAGCTCTACTGGGAAATAATTTTCTTTCTTTTCTTTGTTTTTAAACCAAAGGACAACTGTTCCTACTTCCTTGACCCCATGGTCCTAGAAACTGGGAACACACATTGCACTTTCACAGAAACACACATCTGGGATTATGTCTTTCCTTCAGTGTCCCAAGAAACCATGAATTCCATCACACAACACAAGCTAAGAATTACTCCTTGTGTATGTCTCTTGGGATGTCATTTTGAATATTTCAAATGTACCAAGTTTGACAATTTTTCACTTCAAAGGATGTGGTCAGTTCTCCTCATGACTGAGAACATTTTACCTCTTTCTTCTGGACTTTAACTCAAATGATTTCCTTTGCACGTTTATGTTGTCTATTTGCATTCTGCCAAGGATTCTTCCTCTTCTGAAGCACTCACATGTTTCAAATATTTGCAGACTGTTATCATGTTCTTTTAGCAAACACTTAGCCAAACTATACATTACTCCGTGTCTCTTAATCTCTCTATATAAATCAAGTCTTTTGTTCCTCTAATCATTTTGTTATTCTTCTCTGAAGTCACTCCAATTTGGCTTCATGTTCTGAGGTGACAAAAATGGAAGACAAATTTCCCTGTTCAGACTCAGTTCTGTCATCTGTGACACCATTGCCTCCTACACATGAAACTCTTTCATAATGCCAACCCAGTCAGTGCCCTCTTGCATTGTTGAATTCTATTGTTATATCCTCTTCTCCCTGGAGGTCCATCCTGGAAAGAACTTTGAAGTGATTCATTATGTCATTTCTTTGGCATCAATCAGAATAGAAATCATAATTATTTTTATAAAGACAGAAGAAGACCTCCATGTCCTTACTCCAAATCCCACTAACATTTATTAGATCACTAGATACTTTACATTATTTTCCCAACGTGTTTCCACTAAGAATGAAGCCAGATAGGATGTCTAGGTCCTACAAGGAAAGAGTTTTAGGAGAGGAAAGTAAGAATTTACAATGAAAGTACTCCTTTCAACTTTACTAAAATATACTTCCATACAGGCACAGAATCAAAAGTAGTTTCTTTTATAAGTACTTGCTAAATTTCAGACGGGAAACTGAATGAAACTTGAACACTTACGAAGTTCGAGGAGTCATTTTCTTCCATAAGTGTATCGAATTGCTTCTTCTAAATGTGTGTCATTCAGTGATAATCCCTGAGTTTCCTGATTCGGTAAGGTATTTGGAACAGGCTGGACTTTGAATCACTTTTTCTGCTCAAAGAGGGTGTGGATGTTAATCCATAGGTCATTAACACCTCATATACATGAGTTCAAAAAATGTGGGGTGTGCCTGAATTCACACTTCCAACACTGGTTGCATTTCTTGGAAGTGCAGAGGTTTTGTTTTCTGAAGCTTTGATTTAAAATACTTTCTGTTTTGACACTTTCATTATCATTTGGAAAGATGACCTTGTTTTTGAATTTTGTTTTACTTTAAATCTTTCTTTCATGATTAGGGATGTGTATCAGCTGGAAAAATCAAAAGTGGAGATGTGGAGTTTTCTTAGTTGTTCACTGGACATGGCATCTTGAGAAAAGTGAACCCTTTACCTATAAGGGCTCCATCTTGATTGTAATTCACAGACATGGTTTACAAAATTATTATTTTTTTATTGTGAAAATACTGTACAGAGGAATTAACTAATTGCTTTGGTAAATCTGAGCCATTGTTTGTTTATTTATTTTTAATATATGTTTTTGTTGTAAAGATTCTGTACAGACAGGTTACAGTTATATGAGTAAGATAATGAGTACATTTCCTGTTAAACATACTCCTCCTTTGTTTTTCCCCTATCCTCTCTTCCCTCCCCACCTCCCCAATTCCTTCCTCCTCACCCCCCCAAAGTTGTAAAGTTCATTTTCAATATAGTGTATTGTACATTTCATTGTTATAATGGGTCAACTTGTATCTATATTTCAGCATTTTGTTATTTCCTTTCCCCTCTCCAAATTAGAAAATTGTATATACAAGAGGCAGGGCAATAGAATCAGGTAAAAACAGGGGTTATACCATGGGGTTATACCATTGGGGAAGAAAATACAAAAGAAGCAAAAAAAATCACATAGTACATTAAAAACAACAGCAAGAAAGATAAAACCTCTTGTGACTCTATCTTGTGGTTTATTTCACATAGCATCATCTTATATGGTCATATGTACATAGCTTTTGACCTTTTCTGCTTGTCCCAGACATATACTAGTTATTGCAAATAAGAGAAACCATGGGACCTATGTTTCTTTGGGCCTGGCTTACTTTACTTAATATAATTTTTTCCAGATCTTTCCATTTTTTCTAACAAATGGGATGGTATCATAGAGGAGGCATAGAAATCCATTGTGTGTGAGTGTGTGTGTGTGTGTGTGTGTGTGTGTGTGTGTGTGTCACATTTTCTTGATCCATTCATCTACTGAGGGGCATCTGAGTTCATTCCATAGCTTAGCTATGGTGAATAATGCTGTGATAAACATAGTTGTATTCTATAATGAAAAGATTTTCTTCATTCACCTATCTTCAGTGTTTGACCCTATACTCTATCTGCCAACTCTTGTGCTAGCTTCCTCCATCTACTTTCTCTACTCTATTTCTCTCCTATATCACCTGTGCATTTCAAGTATGTCAGGCATTGTCCAAGTTAATCCAGCTTTTCTTTTATATCCTGGTAGATTGTAAACTCACAGAGAGAGACATTACTGTCTCATTTTTATATTAGTGAATAAAAATAAAATTTCAATAGAACCATATAAATTAGAAAGTATCTGAGTACATCAAAATAGACTGCAGTTTAAAATTTATGTTTTAAATTAAAAACAATATAAATGCAGTTAAAATGGCAGAACTGAACTTAGTGGAATTGTTAACTCAAAAGTAGTATATGATTTCTCTTTACCTTTTATTATACATGCACAAATATATTCTATTTGTAAACAAATCAGTTTTTCTACATAATGCAATAGTTTGAGGCATAATAATTAATTTTATTTCTACTAATATTCTAGAAAATATAAAACAGAAAGATCATTGATTTAATCAGGTGTGCTTAGCAAAAGTTGTGTTTGCAAACCTCTTTACTTCAGAGATTAAAAGAAATGATATTTCCTGCATGGAACCTTTGCCAGCTACTTCACTCCATACATCTCTTTTTCTTCTCTGAAATCATACATATCTTCAAAGATATTTGAGAATGTCTTGGTGATGTTTTTTGAATGCTAAAGGAAAAGCTAATGGAAAAAATTCTAATGAGATACAACATTGTTTAATGGATTTTTACCATGATCATTTTTAATACTCTCATTTCCTACTTACTTTCTCTGTTCCATTTTCCATTCTTGCACTTACTATCATCTAACCTACTTACTGCCTATTTTTAATGTTTTAAATCAATTTACTGCTCAGTTCTTGTAATTGGGAGGCATACTATTTTTCCATCTATAGGTAAAGGTTAACCACATAGTGGAACCATTACAACGTATGGAAATTTAACAAATATACAACTGTATCTGCAAGGATGCAAGTCAAATAATAGCAGAAAACACTCAAAGTACCTACAACCAAAAGAATTTAAAACAGATAATTGATTATATCCAAATTTGGAAGGTGTTGAAAAGCGTGTACTGTTGACAATCCAAACTAGCAACATAAGCATCTATCTTTCTTACAATTGAGATATAATGAACTAGGAAAGTCAATGGAGAAGAAGGCCATATTAATGTGCATAATTTATGAAAAATGATGGGGGTCCTCATAAGGAAATGAGCCACCGAAGAAATTCCATTCCTGATAGAGGTACATATTCTCCCCTTCCTGTCCTCCAACTCTTAAAAGTGCTTCTATCTGATGAATGGTGGCCAAAATTTCCCAAACCTGAGAGACCTATTTTTCAGGAAATAAAACAGAGCAAGACAAAGAGCAGGGTGAAGAAACCAAACACACCAAGACACTGGCTATGACTAATGCAAAACTACAATCATTACTCATATTCAAACATTCAATCCAATTGATTATTTTCCCACTCAGATTGTAGAAGTGACAGCAGTGAATATTTTAACTACAAAACATAGTTAAACACAGAAAAGGTTTTTTTATAAAAAGCCTCTAGTAGAGCCATGGGAGACACTTGTGCTTAGTCTTGTGAATAGAGAAGTTTGATTTGAAGGCTGAGTTTGGTAATTGTAGTTTTTTGAAAACGATTTTGAGAAAACGTATCATCATGGTATACTTTAGAAACTGACATTTAGAAATGAATAAATAAGCATTTATTTAGCAACTATTGCCTTATACCTTTAAACTTAGCAACCAGAAGGCTTAGACCTGAAGTGTGAAGTCAGTCCAGGCAGAAAGACTTCATCTCCATTTAACTAGTAAAAACAAACAAACAAACAACAAAAAAAATAACAAAAAAGGGGCTGGGAAGGTAGCTCAGTGGTAGAGTGCTTGCCTTGCATGCATGAGGCCCTGGGTTTGATTCCTCAGCATCACATAAGCAGAAAAAGCTGGAAGTGGTGCTGTAGCTCTAGTAATAGAGCACTAGCCTTGAGCTGAAGAGCTGAGGAACAGTGCCCAGGTCCAGAGTTCAGGTCCCATGACCAGCATAAAAAAAAAAATAGCAGGGAAAAACTGGGATAAAGAAATGGACCCATTGCAACAATGAGATGTACAAGTCCTTATGTGGAAAACAAACTTTACAACTTCGGTGGGGGTGGGGGGGATGGGGAGAAGCATTGGGTGGAGGGGGGAGGAGAGGAGGATGGGAAGGGATGGGAAGGGGAAACAAAGGAGGAGGCTACAATGCTTGATAAGAAATGTACTCATTACCTTGTCCATGTAATTGTAACCCCTCTGTACAGTATTTTCACAATAAAAAAAAAAGAAATGATTCAAGTAGTAGAGTCTAGTAGCAAAAACTTGCTGAGTTTGAGGCTCCTGAGTTCAAGCCCTGTGCACACACACAAACAGGAAGACTTAATCATTTAATCTTTTTAGTTACTTTGAATACGTAGAAAACATCTACTTAACTTTGGTATATATATATATATATATATGCATATATATATATGCATATATAAATATTCTCTACAAAACAGTTAATGTATGGATAGAAAATGATTACAGTATTTTTTTTTGCTTTTTTGAGTGAATTAATAATAAAATCCAAAACTAAATACTATTTATGATGCCTTAAGAAAAAATACATGAAAGAGACAAAGACAGAGACAGAGACAAAGACTGAGAGAGAGAAGAGAGAAGGTAGAAGAGGAGGAGGAGGAAGAGAAGGAGGAGGAGAGATAGAATCTGGAAATGCTGTGTGAAAGAAGGATTCTATATAGATGGAACTTTTGTGGCTATTTTGCAGCCTACTTATGAATGCTGACTGGCCATATTTATCTCATGACAAACACCAGATGGAAAAATCAGTAGAAAGTCACAAGCTCAGAATGAGATTTCATTATAAAATAATTATTTGCTCATAATTATCCAAAAGGTTTAGTGTATTCATAATAACATTTGTGTTACCAAAGTACCACATGAGCATACTTTTGTTAAAAGTTTACATTCTAATATGCAGGAAAAAAAAAACTATTCTATTTTGATAAACATAAAATGTCTATTTAATTTTACAATTGCAATCTTAATTTCCAGGAATTTATTTCACCATGACACCATTTATAGATTTCTTAACTATTATCTTCCAAAAAAGAAAGAAAAAGCCCAAAACTAATATAGATTTTTGGTTAACCAAACAATAAATGATTAGGAAGATAGAGTGGGTTAGTCTCATTTTTATTTCAACAAAAAACTTATTTTTGGTTTTATTTTTTATCTTTAAGTAGGTATACAAAGGAGATGCCATTCAACATAGCAGTTTATGAATTCAATACATCTTGATCAATGTCATCCTTTCCAATATTCTTTTTTTTTGGGGGGGGTCCGGTCATGGGGCCAGAACTCAGGGCCTGGGCGCTGTCCCTCAGCTCTTTAGCTCAAGGCTAGCACTCTACCACTTGAGCCACAGCACCACTTCCGGCTTTTTTCTTTTTTGCTTATGTGGTGCTGAGGAATCGAACCCAGGGTTTCATACATGCAAGGCAAGTGCTCTACCACTGAACCACCTTCCCAGCCCCTTTCCAACATTCTTACCCAACTCTCCCAACTCACTCTTTCCCTTGCTTTTCTTAATTTTGTAGAATACACATTGAATTATTTTCTGCATTCTTTCCTCATCTCTTCATTCATCTACCCCTCTCTCTTTTGTGTTTTTTTTTAATAGGTACACATGACAAAAAATGCTTTAATATATTTTTAGGAACCAGTAAACTTGGCTAATATCCTTTTTCAGGCCCATGGGCCTGTCCTAGATTATGAAATCATGTGTTTGTATTGTGAGTTGGTGATAAACAAATTAAAAGATCAAGAGATTGGTTACACAAGCTTCACCTCTCAGAACTTATTGTGCTCTCCCAGCTAAACACAGGGCATTGTTTTTCCTCAGAAGAAAGATTAAAAGCTGAAAATCATGACCTTTGGCTTTTGACATAAAGATGTGAAATGGTATTTGGAAAAACTGTTAAAGCCTTAAGTTATCATTACATAGCAGAATAATGACCATGTATCTGCAGTAAGTAAATACGCATACTCAATTTAGAGTTATAACTTTTCTCGCCAGCATAGTCTACACAGTGGATGTGTAGTTTCAGAGTTCCATCCACAGAGTAAAGACTCAAATTGCTGATTACCAAGATAAAGCAAATGGTTTACAAGTGTGATATCCAGAGGAAATAAGCCTTTACAAATGCAGAAAATTTGTTACCTCTGACATTTTAATAGCCGCTATTTAGAAGGTACTTTGTACAGGCATTACTTTGTGATCTTGCAATTTTAAACCTTCTTAAGGAACAGAGGCAGATAACATCTGCTATACATTAAATTAGCTAAAATTATTGTAAAATCTGGCACATCTATAAGGTCTCAGAAATAAGAATGTGTAGCTTTATTATTGACAATGGCCTTCAGCAGTAATTTATTTATCATATTTTCACTGCTAAACCAAAATTGAGTTTATAGCACAATTATAAAATAATGATTTTATAAGGCATTATGATATTATTCATTATTCATTTATAATAATTATAAAACATCAGATATATGCAACTAGCAGGAGCAAGTCAAGTCAGTAACTTTTAAATTACATTCAACTACTCTTCTTGTAAAGAAACTGTTAAATTAGTACCTGTGTACTAAATAAATGTGCAGTAAAGAATTAGTAGTTCTTTTAACCACAGTATAAAAATAGAATTTCAAATAGTATTCTGTGTCACAAAAATAAAAGCTACACTTTTCATTTCACACACACACACACACACACACCTCCTCTCACTGTCTTAATCATCGTACTCTTGAGATTCTAATCCTGAAAAATGAGTGAACTTCACATATGGCCTTTCATTGGTAGCTATGGACATGTCTGCCTTGAACGTAAAGGGAAAAACCTACAAGGGAAATTTCTCTTATACTTTATCATTTTTGATGGCAAGAGGTTAAAGATAATATGTTACCATTCTTGAAGAAAAAAGAAGCAAATACTTCGTTGATGTTAATTTTAAAGGTGCATCCTCAATCAGTAATTCTTCAAGTTCATCTTTAGAAACTTGAATATTTTTATGCTTCTCTTGGACTTTCAGTTAAAAATATTTTTCTGAGAAAATGGGTTTATCTGGTTTTCCTGTGAGAGCTACAGGAAAAAAGAATAGATATTCACACATCTACTGCTCTGTGAAATAAGGGCCAATCATGCCACTGAATATTAGCCTGTCTTCAGGCTCAGAAGATGAGATTGGAAAAGAGGAAGAGAGGGAAGGAAAAGTATCATGAACACAAAATGATGACGTGTGTCAGCACTAAAGACTTCTGTGGCAGGCATCCCAGTCACTCATATGGAGCTCAGGAAACCCTGCATTTGTCTTGACAAGAACCAGGTACAGGGTGGGGCTGAGGCAAAACTTTATTAGGCCTCTTAAACGAAGTAATGAAAGTAACTCTCTGGAGAAAAAGGAAAAAAATTAAGAAAACTATTGAATAAATCCGTGATCATTGTGATATGTGGGATGCAGACCCATACTATTGGAGTTAGTTAAATCTACAGTGAAGCCTAGACTTTTCCTGACTACCTCATTTGAATGGCTCCCCATGGCCTATTCAAACAATTCAAATCTGAAACTATTTGCAAATCTGAGAAGATTGATTTCATTAAAAAAATTTTAATATATTATTGTAAGGATACTGTACAGAGAGGTTACAGTTACATGAGTGTGGTAATGAGAACATTTCCTATCAAGATTTGGTACCACCTTCTTTGTTTTTCCCTACCATCCCTTTCCTCCCCACCTCCCTAACTTCTCCCTCCCCCTCCCCAAATCATAAAGTTCATTTTCAACATAGTGTCTTGTACATCTCACTGATACAATGAGTCAACCTGTATCCTTGCTTCAGTATTTTGTTATTTCTCTTCCCCTGCCCACCTCCCCAAATTAGAAAAATGTATATACAAAATGCAGGGTACCAGAATCAAATACAGTGAAAACAGGGGTTGTGCCATTGCGGAAGAACATACAAAAGAAACAAAAAAAAATCATATAGCGCATTATAAGTAAATTAAAAACAGCAGCAACAAAGATAAAATCTCTTGGGTCTTTATCTTGGGGTTCATTTTTCATAGCATAAACTTATATGGTGATATGTGCATAGATTTGACCTTTTCTGCTTGTCTGGTAAGATTATCCTAGACATATACTAGTTATTTCAAATAAGGGAAACCATGGGACCTATGTTTCTTTGGGTATGGCTGCCCATCACTTAATATAATTTTTCCAAGTCTTTCCATTTTCTAACAAATGGGGCAGTGTCTTTCTAATGGAGGCATAGAATTCCAATATATATGTATGTGTATATATATACATACGTATCACATTTTATTGATCCATTTATCTACTGAGGGGTACCTGGGTTGGTGAATAATGCTGCGATAAACATAATTGTGCTGGTAGCTTTAGTATGCCCTTGTTTGTGATCGTTGGGTAAATGCCTGAAATAAAAAATTAAATCCCCCAACAACAAATCCTCAAATAAATAACCGCCAGTTAATAATCTGGCTAAAGATTTAAAGAGATTTCTCTGAAGAGGAAACAAAAATGTCCACTAGATACACGAAGAAATGCTAGGATTTTCTAGCCATAAAAGAAATGTAAATCAAAACAACATTGAGATTCTACCTCACCTAAGTTAGAATTGCTATAAACAAGACTGATTTCTGCTGACATACATTTTTCAAATATAAACAAGAAAATGAGCATTTGCAAACAGAAATTGAGAAAAATAGAGAAATTTATGTAATATCAGATGAATAATAGATAAAAACTATACAGACTTAAAACAGCAGTCTTCAGGCTTACCAATTGATTTAACAGGTACTCAATACTACTGAGATATATTTCTCTAAATGATCCTTGTGAAAATATTGAAATCATAAAGGGACTGGAAGATTCTAAAAAGTAAACCATATACTAAAAACTAAAACTATGAAAAATTTCCTCAGCAATTCCATTTAAAACAGCAATGAAGAAGATAAAACATTATTGTGATTCAGAACAAAATTTCAACCCAAACTACTACTCAAAAAAGTCCCAATACACTGTGAATATTTTCTTCAAGAACATTCTTTGAATATCTAGTCCAGATAAACATTTTCTTGGGCAATGAAGATGATAGTATAGTCACCTGCAAAACATAAAGAAAAGAAAATATTGCACCTAAATAACAGTGAGAATCTGCAGACAATTTTTACAGGCAAAGACCAGTTTGGTCGCTGCACACAGGACAAACGTGAAACAGAGATTCCATAAGGGGAAATATGCTAGGAGATGGAAATGTAGAAGTCTACCTAAACAGTATGTGCACTAGGATTCTATCATAAACAGTATCAGCATACAAGGTAATATTTGGGTTATGGGTTTTTTCTCATTTTTTCCCCTAATATACATGTAGCATTGCCACATGGAGCTCATAATTTTACATACAGTATCAACTAAGAGAACTGGAAAGAACACTACTTTATATCAGGACTTTAAGCAATATAAATGCAACTAAGACTTCTGTTTTATCCCACTTGCCCAATTTGATCAACTGGTGAAATTTACTAGCTGATCATAGAGCTAAAGAAGTGTTATTATTATTAGCAGCAAGAATAGACTTTCAGAGAAACTGAACAAAATGAAACTTACTTTAATTTAATTTGATATTGCCCCAGAGTCTGAAAAAGTAAGAGGTATATATTTATGCTGGCTAACAAATGAGACTATTGCATTATAAACCAGAGTATACATAGTAGCAGTAAGACACTAATGCATGCTACTTAAATTGAAATCACAGCTTATGTGCTACTACAATTCATAGCCCCACAGGAAAACAACTAAAGGTAAATAACTGAAGTCTACCAAACTGAAGATGAGGAATTACATGGTAAGTGTCACTGGGGGAGTTGCTGTTGCCCCTAGAAGGCTGCAGATCCATTCCCACTATTTGCTGTAGATATACTCCCACTACAGAGTTAGGACAATTTAGACATGTAACAAATCCACATTTGGTGAATGATTCTTCTCCATCCATAACCCTGTGTGTTATCATGTAAGCATTAGAACATTGCAGCATCACAAAGTTACATTTCTAATGTTTAGCTTTGAATATACAATACTACATATGTTGTGACCTTGATATAACCATTTTTGAGTCTTAGTTTCCTCACATGTGAAAAAAGAGAGCATATGAATGCCTCTGGCTAGTGTTTTTTGGAAGGATTATTTATACAGTTCCAAGGAAAAAATTAAAATCACACCTGTAACATAGCAAACGCTGAAGGAATATTAAATGTAATTTTTATTTATACCCAAGACCAGACATCCTCACACTGTTAAAAACATGTCTCTATCTATCTTTTTGTGGATTTTATGGTTCTTGTTCTGCATTTATTGTTATTTTTAGTGATAATGTGGTTAATGAATTTGCTTTGCTTTGGTCTTGATCCTTTTGTCCTAACGTATCAAAACATTCCTTGAAACTCCAAAGCATGTTATACCTACATTTTTCTTTTAGACTTTCAAATTTGTTGGTATAAAAACTTAAAACATTCCCTTTAATCTTACTAAGGATTATATTATTTGTAGTTAAATTCCTTCAGGGGATGGGTGAGGTTGAGAGAGATAGGGGAGAATTATGAATGGGGTGACATTGATCAAGATGAACTGTAGTCATAAACTGACATTTGGAAGTAAAGATAAGAAAAATATGCCTGACTAAATAGGCATTCTCTTTTTGTAATTTTGTTTCTTAGCTTTGCATCACTGTAGAAAAAGTGCATGATATAATCAAATTACAAAGGGGGAGAGGTTGATTTTGCCTCACAGTTTTGTAGTCTTCAATCAGTGATTGGTTGATCCATTGTGTTCAGTCCTATTGGGAGCCAGAGCATCTTGGTGGAAAATGTATGACAGAGAAAACTACACATTTCTTGGCAGCTAGGAAGCTAAGCAAAGGAAAGGAAGAACCAGGGTTCAATATTCTCTTCTAGGGTCAGCACTTAATGTGACTGGAAGTCTTGCAACTAGACTGTATCTTGTGGAAAAGTTCTATCACCTCTCAATAGCTATGAGCAATTTTTAATACATGGGCATGGCAAATCTATTTTAGAACTGGCACCAGTGACTATTTTTTAGTGAGAATAGACTTTAGTGCCCCAATATTTCACATATACTGAAATCAAATTTCTAGAGGAATGGTAAATTTCAATTCTCCCTTCTCTGAGTAAATGTGCATCTACAATAAGATAAACGTAAGTAGCTACAACTGATCCTTACATGGAGTTACTGTTTTTTAATTTGCCAGACTTTTCTCATCCAGTTTAATGTCTACTGATGTTATGTCTCTTACTTAGTTTATTTTACTAATTTATCCATAAATATTAACTAAACAGAAAATTATCCTATCAACCCAGTGATGAAAACACTTCAATGAATTTTAATTGCTCTAAAGATAAATACTTGATACTAATTTATACCTAAAAGACTGCTGAGCTGCCCTACCATCTGCTCTTGCTTCTTGAAAAAGTATATTCATTGCTTCAAATATATATGAACACATGCATATTTGTGCATTTACTAGTGATGTTTAATGATGTTGAGATGAAATTTTTGAGTCCAACTCAAAATTTCAAGTTCCAGAGCAAATTAAGTGATCCTCATTGTTACAAGCTATTATGCATTTGTTATGGACCAATCAAAAGCCAAAATTCCTTTCTTCCAGTGCAAAAAAGAGTTAATGGACATGATGAAACACAATTTGTATGTGCTGTTTAAAAACATTTTTAAAAAAAGCTGGGCGCTGGTGGCTCATGACTGTAATCCTAGCTACTCAGGAGGCTGAGATCTGAGGATCGAGGTTCAAAGCCAGCCTGGGCAGGAAAGTCCGTCAGGCTCTTATCTCCAATAAACCAGTAGAAAACCAGAAGTGGCACTGTAGCTCAAGCAGTAGAGTACTCGCCTTGAGCTGAAGAGCTGAGGGATAGCGCCCAGGCCCAAAGTTCAAGCCCCACAACCGACCAAAAAAAAAAAACATATAAAATAACAAATGACTAGATAGCAATATAAACTTAGACATTATATGTCTAGAAATAGTAATGTTAAAGATTGTATGTGTTCCATCTCCAGTATTAAACATATGCTTGACACAATGCCCTCTGTAACATATGCACACAGATCTATACCACTTCTACTTCTGGGTAAATATTTTCTAACTACATAGTTACTAGAATGTTAATGAGGACAGAAATTGACTGATTAGCACATTTTCCATCTTTATTCTTACCCATTTTCTGATGGAGTGATTCCTCAGCCATCATCACATCCAAGGCTCCTTCATATGTATCCATCATCTAGGTGAAAGATCTAATCAAAGCCAGGTCAATGTGAACCTATCTCTCTCTCTGTTTGTCTGTCTGACTCACTATTTCTATCTATCTATCTGTCTATCTGTCTATCTATCATTCATCATCTATCGTCTACCTAGTTATCATCTATTATCCATCCTTCATCTACCTGAAAAACATATTGCCAATTTCCCCACATGAATCACTCACTATAAATAATCTTCACAGTAAATAAGCATTTCAGCTCTTTCTCTAGATCTACAACTATAGCAAATGACATTTCTCTCTCCCCCTCCTCTCTTACAAGATATGAACATATGAGGTGAACATTGCTCTTTTATGAATTCTACACCAAGAAAGTTATCTAATCATATGTCTACTGTAAACCTAAATTTTAAATGAAAAACTACTACAAACCATCATCATTCTCTCTAACTAGTTGATCAGGATAAAGAAGAGCATTATACTTGCCATCAAGCGTCAATTCAATTAGGTGAGTGAAGCCTGGTAAGAATTAGTTCCTCACAATATCTCCAACATTGCTTACAGCAGATGGGACTGAAACTCTCCTGACCTGAGTGTCTCCTTCAGGATTTACAATGACATGGCTCCCCTTTTTAGCAAATTAAACCTTATGTCAGGGCTTAAAATTAAATCCAAACTCTGTCTCCTTTCTCCGCAGAAGGAACAAATTGGCCCCACATGCCAGAAGTTGACGAGCACTGATAGGAAACAGCAAAGGGAGAGCTTCCCAACCTGCCAGGCCTCACGAGGCTGAATCAGCCAGGACGAACCGTCAATTCCACTTAAGGTTTGATGTAAAATGACTGGTAAAATAGGGAGAATTTAAATATAAGAATTTTTTTAATACCACACAAAACTGACTGGGTGCCAAATTTTTACATTTCTGTGCTGTGCAAGCACTTTATAGGGAATGTGCTTTTTATTCCACTTTAACATGTTTAAGTCTGTTTTGCAAAAATTGTTCCAAGCCTAGGTAATAAAAGTAAAAAAAAATAGGCACAAATGGCCATGATTAACACATAGAGCAAGTTATGCCTCTGTCCATATGAGATGCAGCATATCGCTTTCTAGATATTTCAATAGAGCAAAATATGTGTGTGTTTCTGTAGTTCCCACAAATCCACTGGAACAGCATGCCCTGCTTCAGAGCTGTTCTAAAAGTCTTAGGACAGAAAGTTCTTAGTGTTGTAATCTGATTTTGCCAGGAAAATATCTTATGTCTGTTTCTTATATGATGCTTGGCATTCATGTCTACATTAAGCACTGACAGCAATTGCTCCTCTGTTGGAATCTGAGTTTATGGTGTTTATATGAAAAACTTCTAGATACAGGATTCAATTGATCATCTTAAAATGCAGTGTGTGCTTTGGCCATGGCCTGAGTAGCACTGTCTAATTTTGAAGAATATTTTGACTTTCAAATTAGCATGATGGTTTCAAATTTAAGTGTCACAAAACCAAGTTTATTATTATTATTATTTTTTTTTGCCAGTCATGGGGCCTGAACTCTGGGCCTGGGCACTGTCCCTCAGCTCTTCAGCTCAAAGCGAGCGCTCTACCACTGGAGCCACAGTGCCATTTCTGGCTTTTTCTGTTTATGTGGTGCTGAGGAATCGAACCCAGGGCCTCATGCTTGCAAGGCATGCACTCTACCACTGAGCTACCTTCCTAGCCCCACAAAACCAAGTTTAAAACACTTCACAACCAGTGAACAATATGGCTAGCTGCCAGGTGAACCATAACTTTTTAGAGGGTCATATTTTCAGGGTACATTTCTTAATGTGAATATATGATTCAACATTGTCAAGGCAGTGGGGACAGACATGCCAACTCTTTGTAGAAAACCTGAAGTATAGAAAATTTAGCAGTTCAAAATAGTTATACACGTGTATGGTTTTCAAGCTTAGAATAGTTCTAGAATATTACCCACATGTGTTGTAATAATAGATTATTAGACTTGTTAAATGTTGCATGAAAAAGCTTTTTTTTTGTCTATACACACATGCACTATCCTAGTTAAGCAAGTAGTAATTTCAGAAGCAAGAGAGACAATTCTCATAATAACTCAGTAGAATGAGTAGAGGAAGTCAAAGCTTGAAATCCATTTTAGTTCCTTGGATATTATAAGGAATGTGTTAAATAATTTGAGAAGAAACTTGATTTGATTCTCTGAGTGGCACTCTGATACTGTGAGATAAATTTTTAGAAACTGTTATAAAAGTAAGAATTCAGGAAATAAGACAGGGGATAAAAGAAATGCACTTTAAACATATTATTAAACTGAATTTGTACAGTTTCTTCTTTCATATTCCTTTGGCTTTTGGGGGGGAAAGAAATTTCAGGTTTCCTTTATCCTGGCTCAATAACTAGGAATATATTAGAAATAACATGCCAGTTGCTAATTTATTTGGCAGTTATTTGCAAATATGGATTGATATGAAAAAAATTGATCTCTATCTTATAGTATGGTGTGACTTCAACTTTAGGTTTACAATTTTTGGATAGAAAGCACATCAGATTTCATGAGGGAAATTTCAGCTTCATAAATAAACTAAGTACTTGTTTGAGAAGGATGAAAAGAAGCCTAGTTGATCTCAAAACCTGAAATTTTATGTGCATGCATGTGTCTATGTGTCCACAGGTACACATTTGTACACTTTAGAACAAATAAATCAGATCTATGATGCTGTACTTGTTGTGTGTGGTGTCCTTCTGAAACCAGCTTCAGTTCCAAAATCACTTGTGGGAATGCAAACAAATTACACATCAGTTTCTTCCAGTCATTGCTATGGATTCTCTTAGTAAAAGTGGTAGGAGTTCCGTGAACCATTATTTTCCATGACTTAACATCCTAGAATCCACAAAACCTTTTTTTTTTTTTTTTTAAATTGCATCAGGGCTTTCATTATTGTTGTTGTTGTTGTTTTAACTGGTGAACTACAACTGCCTTTTTAAAAAAGTCTTTATTGAAAAGGTGATGTGCATAGGGCATCAGTCACCTAAGTAATGTAAAGAGTACATTTATTTTTTGAAAGTTTGAAATACATTTTTAGCATATTTTAAAATAAAGTATTTTAAAATAAATGAAAAGATTTTTTTCTTCCAATCAGATAATATGACTTCCATATAACCTACAACACTTTTTAAGCTTTTGATAAATCTTCTTTTTTATTTTCTTTTTATTGTCAGGTGATACACAAAGGGGTTACAGTTACATAAGTAAGGCAACAAGTACATTTCTTGTGGAACCTGTTATGGTTTTTAACACTGTACCCCATCTTTCTTTTTCTTCTGATGACACTCCCCCTTTCCCTTCGCCTCAAGTTGTAAGGTTCATATCTAACCTAGTGTCAAGTGAGTGTCAATGTTGCATTAGTTCATTCTTTGTCCTGTTTCTGTGATTTCTTGTCCCTTCCACTGATCAAATAATCTTACATACAAGACACAAGGTACCAAAAAGTAAGAAAAAAGAAAAAAAAGTACATACAGGACATAATAAGAACCTCTTGTTTCCATATCTTGGAGTTCATGTTGATACACTTCATTAGATATGTTCCTATGTAGTAAGTAGTTGAGTTATTGAGATTTCCTGTTAAGAATATCATAGACATGTTCTTATTCTTACAATTGAGGGAAACCATGCGACCTACTTTTCTTTGGGTCTCTCTTACTTCACTTAATATAATGCTTTCCAGGTGTTTCCATTTCCTTATGAATGGGACAATGTCATTCTCCATTGTTGTCTTGATCCATTCATCTGCTGAGGGGCATATGGGTTGGTTGTGTATCTTACCTATGGTAAGTGATACTGCAATGAACATAGTTGTGGTAGTAGCTTTAGTATGGCTTTGTTTGTGGTCATTTTGGCAAATGCCCAGGAATGGGACTGTTAGATCACAGGGGTGCTCTACGTTTAGTCTTTTTAAAGAAGCTTAATACTGCTTTCTAAAGTGGTAGACGTTTGCATTCCCACCAGTAGTATAGTAGCATTCCACTTTGGCCACATCTCCACCAGCAGCCTTTAGAAGTTCCAATTTAACATTGCCCATAAATTTAAATGTGAGTAAAAGCAAATGAACACCAGCAATCTCATTACCTGAGTAATAAAATGGAAAGTGTGGGTCTTAACAGAATTAAGAATAATAAGAGAAGAGAAAGGCCAGGAAATGTGAAATTGAGAATGAGATATACTCTGCAGCTGAATTCATTTTGTTTTTGCTATTTTCCTAAAACGTAAAATTTCTTCATCTCACCAATATGAGATAGTCTCAATTAACATCTGAGTCATTTCAGTTCATTGTAATTTACTCACTTTTTGCTTCCTCCAAACTAGACATAGTTCCTTAGAATTTTTATTACTGAACAAATCTGCTGCTTCAAATAAGACCTCATCTGCTTTTTTTCAAAGTTTGTGTCTGCCTACAAAGTCTTCATGGATCTAGATTGAAATTTTTGGAAATGAAAACTCACTTATTTTTTAATGATATATTTCAACAAAAAACTAAAACATCATGATTTATTTATTCTTAAATGTACATGATAGTGTATATATATTAATATATATTAATGTAACTCAATTTATAACTTGATATAAGTATGCCTAATTTTTAAACTATCGTAGTAGTAGGTAATAATATTACCATTTTTGTAATTCTTAAAGCATACTATTAAATGTTCTATTTTACAATAAATGTGTCATATTCCCTGTTCACAGATGAAAAAGATGAATTCAGTAAATTTACAGAAACAGCAGATTTAAGTTCAATCAGCGCAAGTGAAATTTCCATTAGTCAAACAACACATGTCAATTTTTTTTTCTCTGATCATCTCCCTTCTCTCCTTCCTTTCCCCTTCCTGCCTGCCTGCTTGCTTGCTTGCTTGCTTGCTTCCTCCCTCCCTCCCTCCCTCCCTCCCTCCCTCTCTCTCTCTCTCTTTCTCTCTTTCTCTTTCTCTCTTTCTCTCTTTCTTTCTTTCTTTCTTTCTTTCTTTCTTTCTTTCTTTCTTTCTTTCTTTCTTTCTTTCTTTCTTTCTTTCTTTCTTTCTTTCTTTCTTTTTTCTTGGGCTTGAACTCTGGGCCTGGGAGCTGTACTTGAACTCTTCAGCTCAAAGGGAGCTCTCTACCACTTAAGCCACAGTGTCACTTACAGTTTTCTGGTGGTTAATTGGATATAAGATTCTGACAGACTTTCTTGCCAGGGTTGGCTTTGAACTTGATCCTCAGATCTCAGCCTCCTGAGTAGCTAGGATTACGGGCGTGAGCCACCAGTGCCCGGCTTACCCCCTTTCTTTCTTCTTCTCTTCTCTTCTGCCCCAGCTCCTCTCTCTATATGTTTGTATTCATCTGTGTTATTTCTCTAATTACATATTTGAAAACTATGGGAATTTTGCTAAGGGAAAATCACCTGAGGGAATGCAAAAAAGATAAACCTGTGTTCTCCCTGTATGACATTATTTTTATTTATATACTCCCCACTTTGCCTACACGTTTCTTACAACATCAAATTAAAATAGTTGCTTCTTGGAAAGACAATTTTATTGTTTTGAGTGCGTTGTCAAAACAGGCAAATACATTTCAGTAAATAAAACAGATTCTGCTTTAAATAAGTTTTTTCCAGAATCCAAGTGACTATTTTAGCATCTAGGCTACCAGACAGGCCAATCCATTACTTCTTAGTTAATCTCTGTGTAATGGCCCTAGATTAATATCTAGACAGAACTACTTTGGTTCCTGATTCCATGAGAAACAACTGCATTGCTTAATTTGACAAGTTAAAACAAACAAGCCAACAAACATAGACTGTCTTAAAATACAAATAATATTCTTGATCAAATATAATCCAATTTGATCACTATGTTATAAATAAAAAACTCTTTTGGCAATAAGAGTATTTTTGATAATAAGCAAGTATATCAAGAAAGCAAACAATTCATAATAAGAAGGTTGTAAAATCTTTTTTTTTCTTTTTAAGTATTGTTTTGTTCAAGATTCATGAAGGCAGCAAATGGGAACATTTGAGAAAAGTTTCATTAATTAATTATGCTCAAAGATACAGATAAATTAAACTGCACATCCAAAGTGGCTCACTAGCATTAGAGTAAGCCTAGCTACTAGAGAGATATGGATTAGGAGGATCAAGGTTCAACACCTGCCCACTCAGACAAAAGATTCATGACAGCTCCATTTCAATAGGAAAAACTGCATGCAATGGCAAGCACCTTTTACTCTAGTTATGCAAGATGCATAGTAAGGTATTGCAGTTCTGGACCCAGACAAAAAGAAAGACTCCATCTCAAAAATAACCAGAGCAAAAATATTGCCAAGGACATGGCTCAATTAGCAGACTACCTCCCGTATTAGTATTAAGCACTAAGTTCAAACTCTCGTACAGCCAAACTTAAGAAAAAAATGAAAAATCAAAAAGAATAATCAAAAATGTGGGCTAATGGCCAAGTGTAGAGCAATTTTCAAGGAAAGTGCAGATGTTGGGATGGTGAGGAGTACATATCAGCAGCCTTAGGTGTGAGGGTTAGAGGAAAGATGTATGTTTTGATCCTCAGGTCCAAGAGGATTATCTCAGCAGGAGACAACACCTATTGAGATGCTGGGTCTCCTCAGTTAAAGGAGACTCAAAGGCACAGGGATACAGGGCAGACAATTCTCTGAGTGATATATTCTTCTGGTTGTCCCAAGACTGAGCCTGCCTTAAGCAAGAGGGCAGAGCCCTATGTTTTATGTGAGTCACTGTCCTGAGCCATGAAGCATACAGGATATGTATGTGACACAGAGGAAAAAAGACACAAAGAAGGCTTTTGATTCATAGTCATTTATTTCATGGACATGTTGAGGTCACAGACAGTGATTACTTCTATGCAACACTACTAGATCTTATTCTGAGAATTTTATGTCTATTGTGCCATTCCCCACAGGCCTGCTTTTTACTCATCATTTTTTATTCTTCCCATTGAGCAGATGAAGATACAGCAATACAGCAAACTGAGACTTCCTAGCTAGGCCTTCTAGCCAGAAATCTCAACTTCTATGTAATCATATAATCCAGGCTGGGTAGTTTTCACAAGGTCCTTTAGTTACTCCATTGATGTCAGTGGATCTGATAGTTCAAATGCTAGGCATGGTTTTATTCTATTACGAGCATTATATATGTATTAACTCCATATTCATAATATATAAAGTAAGATATATGTTATTTTTGTACCAATTTTTATGTGAAATTAATAATTGTCTGGACATTATTGAGTACTGAAACTCTAGGATAAATAGAACTTTGATCCTTGTGGAATATGAGTAAAAGCATTCCAAGCATAGTGAAAAATATAACCATGTACATAAATACATAGATGTGTATTTAATGCTTGCTTTGGGGAAAGAAAAGCATTTTTGTCTTGTAAGGTATGTTTTGGATATCCAAAAGATATCAGATCAGAAGCTCTGATTCTAAATGTTGAGATCAGATGATGAAAATATATAATTATGTCAAAAGAATTTATATGAATCATAGCAAGATATTAAGTGAGGATAGGCTGTGATGCTGTTTGAATTTTTGAATTGTAATTTTGAGAGCAGTATGAAGAATTAACCAAAGTAGAAAGGAGAGACATTTTACAAAGCTTAGATTTACCTAGAAAAACCTATCCTCAAATGGAGAAAAATTATTGATAACAAGTAAGACTAAATGTTTTATATTTGTTTTATGTTTTAGCCATCTTTTATCCTCTCTTCAAATTTTGATCATTCTTATGACTCATAAGACTGTTTTTTTTCAATATTTTTCCCTTTTTCTTTAATTGTCATCAATTTTATAAAGTTTGGAAGCTTGCCTGAGGCCACTATAGTGATCTTTATCCCTTATATGATCTGTGAAGAAAATGACAAATTATCTCTTGCTAAATGACCTTGACCATAGCACTGAGTGAATGCTGTCTATATTCAAGACTATCAAGTCGCTACCACAGCAATAGGGAAATCTAAAGCAAATCACAGGACCTGTTGACATGGTTTTATCTCTGCAACAGTTTAACTTTTTAAGGATGACTTATTAGAAGTCCATTCTCTAAAGGCAATTTCATTTAAGTATACAAAACTAAATTTCTATGACTTCTACCACATGCCTTCTTGAATAGTCACAAAATAAGTATACTTAAACATATAAAATTGGTCATAAAAATATTTTCAGAAAGAAATTGTTCATAAAATAGAGATGGTTTTCAGTATTTTCAATGAAATAACTGTTCATGCAAAACACATGTTCTTCTTGTTATTTATACCAAGTTCTGAAAAGTCACAATTTGATAGAAAAATACAAAACCCTTGATGTGCTTATTTCATATAATACTAGTTTATACAATTTCCTTACTTTAAAATATTCATTTAGAAAATAAATAGCAATCACTCAAAGCCTTATTCTTCGTTCATACCACAAAAGAAAATGATTTGAACAGAAAGCAGCGTGAATACACAAATGAATCAAGTGCTAAATAGTAGTTATGAAAATGTGCATTGTAAGGAATTTACAATGAGATTTAAGAGTTTATGTTCTTAGAGCAGGTAACATGTGAACTTATATCTTACTAATTAAAGAAAATGTACAAAATCATTTCAGATTGATTAGAAATGAACGTTACCTTGTGTAATACATGATGATTACTACAAGACAAAGAAATGACGTTCTCTTAGAAGAACATATTTTAAAACCTGTCCATTCATAAAAATCAATAAAGAAGGAGTATGTTTTGGTATAATTCCACAAAAAAATAAGGAAAATTACTCTAAGTTTATCATGCAGGCATTTCTGCATGTGATGCATAAAACAGTGAGGATGGATCTTATATTAACTATGGGGTGCTTACTTTCCTACAACAGTAATTGTCTTAATGTCTGTTTTAATCAGTATTAACTACTAGCAATAACATGCTTTTAATTATGTTTTAACTGAGCCCTTTATTGGGCTGTTTTGGGAAGCAAATTAGTCAAAAGGAACTGTTAATCAAAAACATGTTACTGGCACAAAATAAATGTTCATTTAAGGAACCATTTGAAATAAACCTGGCTCATTGCCTCTGACAACCTGCAAGGACACCAGAGTCTCCCGAGGATAACTTCTTCAGTACTTGTCTGGATACGCCTTGCTGCTCAGAAGTTATAAGGAGAAACATTAAGCAGTTTCGGTCATTCATCAGCTAACTTTTACTACTGTACTCAAGAAAATGAGCCTCCTAGGAACTTCACAGCAGATCTATTCCTTCATTAGCCAAGTAATATTGAGAGAGATGTTCCTGTCACTTCCAATGGAGGAATCTATTGCGCTGGATTTCAGTGGTATCTTTTTGTCTACAGGCTGTCTTTTCAAATTCCAAGTAGTTAAGCTGAAAAACCAGCATAATTATATCTGAATATTTTTCATATATACTCATTTCCTTTTATTGTGTGAATCTCTGGCTACAATGTACCACTGTGCAAGATTATATATTTTAGGCTTCTATCCAGACTCAGGACAGGGCTATCTCACTGTTATCCTCTATTAGCAAGAAACAAATTGAAATGCAATGTTGGAAAATAACTTAGAGCAATGGAATTGATAATTTAATTCCTGACTTTTAAAATAAAACAACATGGAAGAAGTTTATACTGTGGTGGAAACATTCATTTTAAAGTTTAATGCGTTTCATTCATTGGCTTGTACTTATGAATCTTCTTTATAACTCACCATTCTTCTGTCCTCCATGTCTGTAGGTAATGAAAGATATTGGTCAGGTGACACTCCTGGAAAACTTCTCCCCCTACACATGTCAAATAGCTTTTTTTCCTTAATTCAAACGTTAAAGTACATCTATTCTTTTTTTACATCTATTTTGTTTTGAAAAGATATTTTCTGAAAGTTTTTTCAACACATACATATTTCAAAAACCAACCATATGTTCCATGTGGAGTAAGCCATCAGGATCCATAGGAAAGAAACTAACACAGCTTCCTTATTATGTCAGTAGGGTTTAAGGATTAAGATGGCTCTTATATTCTCCAGGAAAATATTAACCCAATTTAGTATTAGGAGAATTCAACAAAACCATCTGAATATCATTCTATGATATATAGTTACCATTCCCTGTATTTATGAAAACTACTTCCATATCTATAGCCTTTCCATGATGAGTTTTTATTTCTTTCTAAATTATTGCTTGTTTTTTTTTAAAAGTTCTGTTTTGCTCTTATTTGTGCCAAAATTGGGATATGAACTTGGGGCCTTGTCATTTTTTTCATCAGGGCTAGCACTCTACCAGCTAAGTCAAAGTTCTATTTGTAGTTTTTGCTGGCTAGTTGGAGATAAGAGTCACATGGACTTTCGTGCCTGGAAAAATCCTTACAACTCAGCTAAGATTACAACTATAAGCCACTGGCGCCCAACTATGTTTTGACTTTTCTTCTTTTTTCTTTTGAATTTGGTAACTTCCTTTTTTAAAAAAATTGATTTTATTGTAAGGGTGATGCCAGAGGAATTACAGTTACATAAGTAAGGTCATGAGTACATTTCTTGAGGAATATTGTTACCTCCTCCCTTGTTTTCTCCCACGTTCCCTCCCCCCACCTTTCCTTCTCCCCCAAATATAAGGCATATTGAGTCCAGGCTAGGGTCAACCTTTTGATTCTCCTGCCATAGTCACCTGAGTGCAGGAACAACAGGTAAGTGGCACTATGCCTGGCTTCTTTATTTACTTTTGACTGTTGAGTTAAAAATATGAAATATAAGAGACTTTCAGCTGCAAGTCACTTTACTAATTGGACCAGGTGGCCAGGAGGCTGGTTGTGTGGCAATCCCTCATCCCCAGTGGAGGAATAGAAAGCTTTCCTTTTCCTCACTCAGGAAAGAAAAGATATTCTAGAACAACCCCAGAACATTAAAATGAATTCCAACCAGGAGACAGAGTCAGAGAAACTCAACACCCCCAAACTGATTTCTCTAATCAGATGAGAGCTGAAATATCAAGAAATGTATTCTGAAGAACAAAAGTTGGTCAAGCCAAATATCCCAGAAATATTAGGGTTAAGAAAGATCAGGAAGCATCCTGAAAATAGGGCATAATGTGAAGAATAAATGTTTTTATACTGATAAGAAGACTTTAGAAGCTCCAATCCTACTGAGTGTGGGGCAAGAAGAGAGGGGTACATACCAGGGCAATATAACAAGATTGAAGTTATATTCCTATGAATGTTAGGTTCAAGAAAGCTTTAAGACATCTGCATGGGTTATTATTACTTCTCACCATAATTTTTCCCAGAAAATAATGATACACATTAATTGATCTCATGCTGTGTGCCATTCTGGTGCAAAGTGTGCTATACACATTATCTCATTTAATTTTCTCTCTAGGTAGCATCTATTTTTGTCCCAAATGACAAGCAGTAAATCAATAAATAGAGCTAGGGCTTTAGGCTCAATTGTAAAGCAACCCTTTACCTAGCACGTGTGAAGCTGTGGATTTGTTCCTCAGCACTGTAAAAGGAATTTAAAAATAAATACAAAAGATCAAATAATTTCTTGATCACATATCAGAGAAAGCACTAGCACCTAAGTATCAAACCCAAACACACCTAACAGAAAGTTCAGGGAAATCTTCCAGACTTGCACCAGCTATCCTATGAAGTAGAAATAAGCTTTGCTTGGCCAGATACAATGACCAGGGTGTGTATTCTTAATTACGTGGGAAGCAGAATTTATTAATTCTTATACTTATTTGCTAGGCAATTGGAGTCTCATGTTAAAAAATGGTTATCTGCAACCCTATTAGTTCCTGGGTTTACCCTACATTTTCTTATAATACATTTGAAGTTTTAGGTTTCATTTCAAGTTCTTTGATCTATTTGGTGTTGATTTTGTTTATGACTGTGTCTGTACTGGGGCATAAATTTGGGGCTTAATGCTCTTCCTTTGTTATTTCACTCATAGCTGGCACTCTATCACTTTAACACACTTTCTTTGCTACTATGTCTTTTGTTAATCACCAATAAGACTCTCTTGGATTTGCCTTCTTAGGATGGTTTCAAAATGAGATCCTTAGACCTCAGCCCCCTGAGTACCTAAGATCATGGTTGTGAGCCTCTATGTCTCTGTAATGTAATTTGAAGTTTAGTATTGTGATAGCTCTTACATTATTCTTTTAACTTGTTATTCATTTTTTCTACTCACGATGTTTTATGTTTCTCTATATTTTTTATATATTCTATGAAGAATTACATTGGGACTTTGATGGTTATTGCACTGAATCTGTAGATAGTTTTGAGAGTATGATTCCTTCATAATATTCATTCTGTCAATTCATAAACACAGGAAGTCTGTCTTCATTTTCTTTCTTCAGTATTTTACAGTTTTCATTATAGAGGATTTTTATTTTCTTGGTTAAGTTAGTATTTGGATTTGTTATTATTTTTGAGGTTATTATGAATAAAATATTGCTTTCCTGATTTTTTTCTTAGTTTGTTTATCATTGATAGACAGTATAAAAAAGCTATTGATTTTGGAGTGTCAATTTTACATCCCTCTATCTTTGAAAGTGCTTATTAGATCTAGAAGGGTGTGTGTGTGTGGGGGGGGGTGTCTGTAGATTCTGTTAAGTAAAATCATATTATATGCAATTGGACACTGATAGAGACCCTCTCAGTGATACTGATACTCTTCAGTTCCTCAACCTTATCAAAATGAAAATATAAACAAATAAATAACTACAAACCTCAGAAAAAAAAAGAATCATATACCCAGTGGCCATGACAGATATCTAATAGTCTATGTAGTATTTCATCCAACAGTTGCACAACAAACATTCTACTCAGGTAGCCATGGAACTTTGTCCAAAATAGATATTTAAAACCAGTATCAAGTCCTATGAGAAACAAAATAAATGAAAAAATTCTTTATTTTTTATAAGACCATCATGAAGTTAAAATAAAACTCTACAACAATAGATACTACAAAAATGGACACACCAAAATATGTTAATGTTCTTCTCTTTCCTTTTTATTGGTTTTATAAAGGTGTTGTACAGAAGGGTTACAATTATATAAGCCAGATAATGAGTACATTTCTTTTTGGACAATACCCTCCTTCCCTCACCTTCGCTCAGTTTTTTCCTCCTGTTCCTGTCCACAAGTTGTATAGTCCGACTTGTCTAGTGAGAACCACGGCCAGATTTGTTCACCCTTTATCCTTCCATTTCTGTGCTGCCTGGAGTCCTCCCCCTAAGAAAGATAAGTGAACAAACAAGACAAACAGAAAAGAAAAACAACAGCAAAGAAAAGTTCTTGTTTCCAATTCCTGGAATAATTCATTTTCATAAATATTATTTTTTATATGATCAGAATCACATAGACATTGCA
Organism: Dipodomys spectabilis; assembly: GCF_019054845.1. Classification (NCBI taxonomy): domain Eukaryota; kingdom Metazoa; phylum Chordata; class Mammalia; order Rodentia; family Heteromyidae; genus Dipodomys; species Dipodomys spectabilis. Next base: position 12,487,455 of record NW_024870758.1, read on the forward strand.
CCTATGTTCTTATCATAAGAATATCCTCTTTAGTTCTCACCATGTTAATGTTTAGAGTTCTATGTCTTAATGTATTTTAGATCAAATTTCCACACATGAGAGAAACATGCACCGTTTGTCTTTCTGAGCTTGGCTTACCTCACTTAACATGATTTGTTCTAGGTCTATCCATTTCCCTGCTAACGATAAAATATTATTCTTTCTAATGGGTATGTAAAACTCCATTGTATATCGGTATGTTTTTTGGATCTACACATCTACTGTAGGACATCAAGGCTGTGTCCATAACTTGGCCATTGTGAAGAATAAGGCAATGAACATGGATGTGCAAGTGACTTTACTATATCCTAGCTTGTAATGTTACTAGTATGGCTGAGTTGTAGGGAAAATCTTTGTTTAGTTTTCTCAGGAAGATCCAGACTGCTGTCCATAAGGATTACATTCTCACCAACAGTGCAATAGGTTACTTTTAACTCCACATCCCCTGCTAGCATTTGTTGTTCGAATTGACGATGTTGACCAATCTAACTTGGGTGAGATGGAATCCTACAGTTGTTTTGATGTTCATCATTACCTCATTTGTTTCTTTGCCATTCTTAACTTTGTCTGAGAAGTGTCCCCTTAGTTCATTTTCCTATTCATTGATCAGTTTATTAGCTTTGGGAAAGGTTTGTTTCTTGAGCTCCTTGTATATTTTGGATATTATGCTTTTGTCTGTTGTATTGCTGGTAAAAATCTTCTCCCAGTCTGTTGGCTGTTTTCTAGAAAAGCACTGTCTTTTGCTATGCAGAAAATTTTATTTTGATGTAATACATTTGTCAAGTCTCTCTCCTAAAATTGTGCCCTTTGGACTCTTCAAAAAGTGTCTGCCTATACCTATAATTTCTAGTGTTTCTTCTGTCCCTCTGGCAATAATTTAAGTTTTAGGTCTGATGTTGAAGTCTTTGATCCATTTTCAGTTGATATTAGTGATAAAAAGTGATCTGGGATCCGTTTTCAGGTTTCTACCTATGGATTCAGTTTTCCCAACACCAACTAATGAAGAGGCTATCCTTTTCTAACATATATGTTTGGATCTCTTATCAAATATCAGATAACTGTAAGAATTTTTCTGGGTTTCTAGTCTGCTCCCTATATCTTTGGATCCACTGTTGTGCCAGTACCAAGGTCTTTTTGTTAGTATAACTCTGTAGTAGAAGAATGTGAGGTCTGGAATTGTGATACCAACAACATTGCTTTTTTTTTTTTTTTTCCGTGCCTAGAATTACTTTGACTATTTGAGGTCTTTTGTTGTTCCATTTGAATTTTTGGGTAGTCTTCTCTATCTGGATGAAGAATGTTATTGGGATTTTGATGAGGATTCTGTTAAATTTGCACATCATTTATTGGCAGTATGTCCATTTTCACACTATTAATCTACCTTTCCATGAGCTTGGAAGGTCTTTCCATTTCCTAATTCATGTTTGATTTATTTTTCAATTTTTTATAGTTTTTGCTACTAAGATCTTTCTTTTCTTGGTTAGAATTTTTCCCAGATATAGCAAATGGAGTACTTTACCTGATTTACCTCCCATTGTACATTGTTGGTTTCAGAAAGGCTACTGATTTTTGTGGGTTGATTTTGAATTCAGCTACTTTGCCAGAATTATTGATCAGTCCTAGGAGCTTGAGTTGGGTTCATTAGATATAAGGTCATGCCATTTGCAAATAGAAATAGTTTTTCTTCTTTCTTGCCTTATTCCTCTGGCTAAGAATTCTAGAACTATATTGAACAAGAGTTATTGCTCTGTTCCTGATTTTACACAACCCATTCAGTATGATGTTGGCTGTTATTCTGTCCTATGTAGACTTTATTATTTTGAGGTATATTCCTTTTACTCTTAGATTTTCCAAGCTTTTAACATGACTGTATCTTGGATTTTTGTGGATGGTTTTTTCCTGCATCTATTGAAAAGATTATGTGATACTTGTCTTTAGCTCTGTTAATGTGGTACATTATGTTTATTGTTTTACATATATTAAGACAGCCTTGCATCTCTGGAATAAAACCAACCTGATCATAATGTATGATTTTTTTTTTAGTAGTTGCTGAATTCTGTTGGCTAGTATTGCACTGAAGAGCTTTGCTCTTTTGTTTATCAAGGAGATTGGTCTATAGTTCTCTTAAAAAATATTGTCAAAGTGATATACAGAGGGGTTACAGTTACATAAGTAAGGTAGTGATTACATTTTTTTTGTCTAAACTGTTACCCCTTTTCTCATTTTTCTCCTTCTTTCCCTCCCCCATCCCACCCCCTGTTGTACAGATCATTTCCAACATATTGTCTTGTGAGTATCTCTATTTCATAGTTCTCTTTTTTTTCTTGGATCCCTACATGGTTTTAAAATGAATGTGATACTCTTTTCATAAAATGAGTTTGGAATTGATCTATTTCATGGAAAACTTTGTATTGGTGGTAGTTCAACTTTAAAATTCTTATAGAATTTAGCCATGAATCTATCTGGACCTGGGTTTTTCCGTGTTGGAAGTTTCCTGATTACTTCCTAAATCTTGTTACATATCATGCAACTGTTTAAATTGTTTAGAGGTTCAGCTTAGGCAGTTTCTATGTCTCCAGAACATTACTCATTTCTACTAGATTTTGTGTCTTTTTTGAGTATAAATTTTGAAAACAGTCCTTTATAGTCTTTTGAATTTCTTGAATGTTTGTTTCAATGTTTCCTTTGGCATGTCCAATTTTGTTAATTTGAGTCTCTTCTTCATCAATTTATCCAATCCTCTTTCAATTTTACTTAATTTTTTTATAAACCAGCTTTCATTTCATTGATTTTATATATAGTTATTTTAAATCTCTATTACATTGACTTCTGCCCTAATTTTTACTATCTCTCCATCTAATAATTTGGAGTTTAGTTTGTTACTATTTTTCTACTAGCTTTAATTGCTAGGTTATTTACTTGAGCTGTTTGTGTTTTCTTTATGTGCATGCTTTAGAGGTATGAAATTTCCTCTCAACCCTACTTCTGCTGTATCCCAGAGGTTCAAGTATGATATATTTTCATTGAATTGAATTGCAAAAACTTTCTGATTTTATTTTTCATTTCTTCAGTGACACATCTATTATTCAACAGTTTCGTTAAGCCTTTATGTGTTTGAGAGTTTTCTGTAGTATGTTTTGCTCTTGAGAACTAGTTTGATTCCATGGTGATTAGGTAGGTTGCAAGGACTTATCTCTGTCCTTTTGTATTGGTTCAGGCTTGTATATTCTAGGATATGAACAAATTTGGTGAATATTCCATGAACTGCTAAGAAAAATGTGAATTGTGTAGTTGTTGGGTGAAATACTCTGTAGATGTTCATATGTATTATGTGGTGTCACTTAATTCAGAAGCTTCTTTGCTGATCTTTTGTTTGGTTGACCTGTCCTTTGGTAAAAGTGAAGTGTTACAGTATGCCGCTATTATTGGGCTGGGGTTTATCATGTTCTGTAAGTCTAAGAGTTCTTTCTTATAGTTGTTAGGTGCTCTATTGTTTGGTGCATAAATGTTAACCATCTCTTTTCTGATTGCTTCCTTTATTAAAATGTAATGACCTTTTTTTTGCTTCATATTGATATTAATTAGAAGTCTATTTTATCAGAGATCAGTATGGCTATGTTGGCCTTCTTGAAGGATGCATTTGCATGAAATATCTTTTACCTATCCCTTCACTCAAAATTTGTGTTTATCTTTTACTCTGTCATGAGTTTCTTTGAAACAGAAGATTTTAATCCTGTCTGCTGCTGTTTGAGGGTTGGGGAACTGGGATCCTTAAGGTTTAATATTACTACAAAGAGGTGAATCATGTTTCTTGACATATTCTTGTTTTCTTGTAGTGTGCTTCTCTTGTCTTTATTAAACTAAATTTCTAGTCATTATTATTCAGTGTTGTGTTTCTTCTATTCTGCTTGTTTTCTTCAGATTCTATGTTTTCCTTTGTTATCTTTTACAGTGCTGGTTCATGAGCTCATGAATTCCTTGAGTTTTGTTTTTCATGAAAGTTGTTAGTTTTGAAGGCAATTGTGAATATTACCTTTGCTGAGTACATCAGTTTGTGTTAGCAACTGTTGCCAGGTAGAACCTGAATTATAGCACTGCTGTATCTCCTTGCATTCAGAGTTTGTATGGAGAAAACTGCCATAATTCTAATCTTCTTTAAGTTATTATAATACCCTCTTTGATTTTGCTGAATTTAAAATTAATTTCCTGTGCTTTTGTTTGTTTTCTTTCTTGTCATTCATTGGACTTTAATTCAGGGCCTGACCACTAACTCTGAGCTCTTTTACTAAAGGCTAGTACTCCACCAGTTTGAGACATAGCACCACATCTGGTTTTCTAGTGTTTAATTGGAGCTAAGATCTAATGGAATTTTCCGGCTGGGCTGGCTTCCAACTTCATCCTTACATCTCAGCCTCCTAAGCTAGGATTACAAGCATGAGCCACTGGCTCCCTACTAATTTCATGGTATTTTAAGTACAAGGTTTTCAGAAGGATGTTTCTAGAATTATTCTTCTCAGTTGTTTTCTGCTATGAGTTTTTATATACCTCTGTCAATTGAGTGAGATTCTCTCTCTCTTGATATTGGGAAAGTTTTTTCTTATTTTTTTTTAGGTTTTTAAATAGGTTTTCAGTACCTCTAGTTTTGAATTCTTCTCCCCCATATATTCTAATTATGTGTTATTTGATCTTATGGCCAAATCTTCCAATTCTTGAATGTCCCTTTGATATGTTTTGAATGTTGGATGTTCTTCTTTCCTTTTTCTTCCATTTCTTTTATTGTTTGTCTCTTCTTTGCCATCTTGGCTCTTCTTTCAATCAAAATATTATTGAATGAAAATATTATTTACTGGAACACTAAAGAAATAAGGGGTAAAGTTAAAAGTTCATGGAATCTAATGAAATTTATATACATATACTTATACACATACATGTATGTATGTGTATAAGTATATGTATATGTATGTGTGTATGTGTATATGTATATGTATGTGTATATGTATATATATGTTATATATATATATATATATATATATATATATATATATATATATATACGTATTCAGCAAAACCTCTGACATATATCCAAGCCAGTGCTAAAAGGAACATTTATACCTATTACTACATACATCAAAAATAAATAAATAAATAAACAAAAAACAGCTGTTAAATAGAAATTCTAATGTTTTACGTCAAATTTCTAGAACAATAAATATAAGTCAAACTCAAGATAAACAGAGAGAAAGAAATAATAAATGATAGAAGAGAAAATAATTAAATGGAGACTACAACAATTGTTCAGAATCAATGAAACAAAAAGTTAGTTCTTTGAAAAAATAAAATTGATTAACCTTACCTATTTGACTAAAAGATAAAATTAGAAAATAACCAGTAACATCCAAAGAACATAAGGGAATAGTTTGAAAACTCATACTCATAACTGGAAAACCTAGAATAAATAAATATATTTCAAATACTGTTTTCCTACCAAAATTGAGCTAAGAGATGATAAAACAGATCTAGAACTCTCAAGTGATTGTAAATATAGAAGTAAAGAGGCTTCAAATTGAAAAAAAAGCTCAAGACTAGATTGATCAACTGTTACATTTGATCAGAACTTATAAAAAATACATACTCTTTAAATGAAGCCATGAAATAGAAAGGGAGGAAATACTATTAGTCTCATTCTATAAGTAAGTATTACATTCATTGCAAAATGACAGAGACACAAGAACAACCAAAAAGAATTATAAACTAATATCTTTGATTAATTTTTGATGCAAAAGTTTTAGTAAAGTTCTCACAAACCAAATTTAACAACACATTAAATAATCCAGTACCATTCATTATCAAGATTATTTAATTACAGGGATGTAAGGATGGTTCATGATACATAAATCAATAAATGTAGAACGGCATATAAACAGGATCAAAAACAAAATAACATGATCTTCTGAAATAGAACAGTGAATTCTTTGACATAATTCCACATATTTTTATGATAAAAATTCTAAGGATATTAGGAACGGGACCATGGAACCCGACATGAATAATGACCACCTATCACAAGCCTATATCATATTCAAGGAAAAAAACTGAAATAATTTCTTTTCTTTTAAAAAATAATCCATCATCTATTAATATTTGAATAATATTGAATGACTAATTCATGATAAAAATAGCTAAATATGATTCCAAAATTGGAATAATGTCACAAATATTTATCAAAAAATGATCTGGGCACTGGTGACTCAAGACTGTAATCCTAGCTATTCAGGAGGCTGAGATCTGAGGATCACAGTTCAAAGCCAGCCCAGGCAGGAAAGTCCATGAGACTCTTTTCTCCAATTAACCACCAGAAAACCAAAATTGTGCTGTGGCTCAAGTGGCAGAGTGCTCACCTTGACCTAAAGAGCACAGGGACAGTGCCCAAGCCCAGAGTTCAAGCCCCACAATTGCCAAAAAAAAAATAGATACATCAATTACTATGCTAAGGATGAGGATCCAAAGTATACATACTTAACAGTTCAATAAATAAAATATCTTAAACTTTTTTCTATTAGCATATAGTTGTATTGAGATATTTTCAGACATGTATATTCTACTTTGATCAAATTTTCCTCTAATAATAATAATAATTTCTCTTAAAGTCAGAAAAAAGAAAAGTATGTCCACTATCCCCTCCCTAATTGGTAATAGAATTCTTAGCCAGAACAATATGGCAGGGAGAGAAATAAAAGTGACTGCAAATAAAAAAGAAGTTAAATTATTTTTGTTTACAGATGAAATGATTCTATTACTTATTGTATTTATTTATTTGTTTGTAATGAAGGGAATCCAAACCATAGTTTCACCTTCATAAGAGTGAATTCCCAGCAAGTGTTCTACCATTATGATATATCCTGATTCCCTTAGGCCTAATTTTAAATTAAAAAAATAATATATAAACTTTGAAAATTGTTTTTTTTCTCTTTTACTTTCCAATTGTAGCTTTCAACAATCTGAACATTACAGAAATTTAATGACATAAAGATCTTTTTAAAGCTTGTCTCCATTTATTAACTTGCTAATATGTGATGTTAATTTGAGTATCTTAAAAATTATTTCTGTATATGATGGACAATTAAAATATCAAAGATTATATGACAAATTTCTACATTACAGTTATCTTAATGAAAACCTGTTTTAATTTCAATTATGTCGATGTAAATTATATACTCTATTGATTAATTCCTATCATAAAGTCTTATGTTAGTGGTAGAACTCTCTAAGCAGGTGAGAAATGTGAGAAAATAATGACAAAATCTGCACTGAATTTTCCTTTATGGTTTTATTGGTAGTGATTCTGCCTTGCTTAGGTACCGGGTAGCCTTGTTCTGTTCTTATGGCTGTCATAACGGGTAGAGAGGAGAAAAGTCATCCCAAACTTACTGAAGAAAGCCATGTCTAAGAAAAATAGGGATGGAAAGTTGTGAGCTGTTTTAGGATCATACAGCTGCTCACTTATTTTTCTTACTGTATTAATTTGACAAAGAGACATGGAGGTCTTGATCCCCATGTGTAAATTGGGCAACACTGATTATATTGATTTACATTAAATTCTAACTGTGGGAATCCAGTCAAAAGATACTTTTATAGTTAAACTTTGATTTGGTTATACAAAGGACACGTTTTTCCAATATATTTAAATATCTCACAGCTAAGTATTTTAACAAATAGAAAAATTACTGATGTTTTCTGAAACTAGCTTTATGTGAAATGAATAAGCAGATAAAACTGAAATATAATCTTGACTCTTTTGTGCTTAACATATTACTTGCTTTTGAACAAACACTAAAATATATGAACCATATTGTTAGGATTGGGCTAAAAGTGTTTCTCTGCACATGATAGCGACTGGCCAATTTATATGATGGTTTTCCTCATTAAATACTTTCTTAGTGCCTCTCCAGAGCTCATCATCTGCACAAAACACAGTAAAAGATTGCTTCTGACAACACTCCACAACAAAAAGACTTTCCAGTTCATAATAATACCAATTTCTGTCTGTGTTAGACTATTGGCACTGAAAAATTATGATCTTTTTCATTCTAAAGTATTACTGTTTATGTCTTATGACACATTAATTTAAGTTAATACTGATTGTAACTTCCTTCTGGCTTTAACTTCCATCAAATTCTCCTTTTCTTGATGGTGGGTATTGTGTAAAACAGATTTTATTGGTGGAAATCAATGGCAAAGCCAATAGCTAAGGCCACGTCAGAACCACCCAGTAGCCATTTTCATAGCCAAGTTGGAACAAAACCTTATTTGAAAATATTTAATAGGGAAATAAAAATTTTAGTTTTCAAAGTTATATATTTTTGCCATTTGGCATATCTTTCAGAATGGAACTATATGTTTGAGATATTCATTTGTGAAAACCCAGTAGAGATTTATTTTAGCTATTTAATTTTTCTAATCATATCTTCTCTTTAAGTAATTTTAAAAGGAAGTTTCAATTTCACATAGCAGTTTATGAGTATAGTGGATCTTGATCAATGTTACCCCTTCCATAATTTGATGTTCCTCTCATTCTTTTTTAAAATTAATTTTCCATGTTTTGATAATCACTCATATATTTGAAGATCTACAAAATTAATTTAATATTAGGACTGAGCCTTGTTACATGTATTTTCAAAAAAAAATGACATTGTCCTGAAAGATGCAATAATCAGCTCTTTTGGGAATTATAACAATATGATACTTAGTATAAAACTTATGTAAAACTCATATATATATATATTCAACAAATAATCACACATACAGTGTTTGTATATACTAAACTGCAAGGAGGTTTGCTATAAAAAATGTGTACAGGCCTCCCTCTTATTGCTTCCAAATATGGAAACAAGCCTGGGAAATACTATGCTATTCTACTACATTTAAACATCAAGAAAAACATCAACATATGATATCGATTTTATAGCAATTTCTACAATTACTCAGTTTCAAGTTCTACTTTTATTTCTGACTAGAGAGCACAGACATGTAACTGCTGTGTTTACTCTCTGAAGAATGGTTCTTCTCATCCCTTCAGATAACGGAGAAATTAGAGTAAGTTTTCAGCATCACCCTCTGCGGTGTCTTCCCAGGGAGACTACTTCTGCTTGAATAGTACATGAATGCACACATGGCATCATACATTTCTGCAGGTGTAATTGCTGATTCAATGTTCACTTTTAAGTGACATGAGGACATGAAGATAAATGATATCTTTCAGACTCTTAGGACTACGCCTTTGAGTTCATACAGAGTAAAAATCTAATATAAACATGAAAGCTGATCATTAGTGGCATGGATCTTTGGATTGATACCATTGTTAATTCTGTCTTTTATTTACGTAAATAGTATTTATACTTGTTTAATCTCTGATAGAAGGATCTCTGTGAACAAAAAGACCAAAAAAGGTGGAAGAAACTTGTATAACACTTGTAAAAATTAACACTATTCTTACGTCTAAGAATGGAACAGGCTTGAATTCTGATATAAAGTAATAAACATTAAAGTAAGAATATTTTAAGAGTAGCAGAAATGGTAATACAAACATCTACCTGAAACCTTGGTACAAGTGTTTTATATCTGTAGTCAGAGCTTCTTAAGAGACTGAGATTTACAGGTTTGTGGTTTGAAGCCAGATCAAGGAAAAAAGTCCACAAGGCATTTAGTATATACTTTAAAATTATTTCTGGGAATTATCTTTAAATTGTTACCATTATATAACTAGTACTTCAAAATTAATTAGCAACATGGCTTTAGAAAAAATAACATATAAAAAATCACTCACATATAGTCCTTTGTTTCTATGTAATTTTAATAAAGTTAGTCATTAATCTTAGAATCACATGTATGTTAAAGGATTTAATTCCTATAAGAATGTATGAGAATCTGATTAACAATTCCCAGTCCCTGGTTGTGGCTAATGATAAAACCAAATAATTTAACTTGAAAAGTATAATAGGAATAGGCTCATTTGGAAGCAAATGCACCAGGTTATAGACACTGGTCATGGTATGTGGGTTATGAAAAGCTTATTTTAACCAAAATTGTATCACACTGAATTATGTGTTACTTATTAAACTTTTGTGCCAGAGCACTATTTTCAGTGTAAGTACAAATCATATTCTAGTTCTTATTATCATTTTATCGCCTTGTGTAAATCACAGAATTAGGAATTCTAAGTAACAATAAATTTAGAATTTTTCAATGTTTTATATATTATAAAACTTTGAAAAACTTAAAAGCTTATTAAGAGCAAAGGAATTGAGTGTAAAATATATTTAAGAAGAAAAAAATGCTTGTTTTATTTACCCTGGTTTCGATTAGAACATTTTGTGTGAAAACTTTAAAGGAAAGCAAAAATAATAAAAGTTGCACTGAAAGCTTGTTTCTGTAATATACCAAAGCTGAAAAGCGCTCCTGAATTTATCAATTTTTATTCCTAATTAAAACTTTTTTAGGAAAACAACTTATTTTTATCGTAACACTAGCTATCTTATTCCTCTTTGGTTTTGTTTAGTTCTAATTGAAGTTAATTCTAATATAAATAATTTAATCACAAACTTAAGATATTTGTTTTGACACCAATTTTCTCATTAAAAAATTTGTGGCCTTTAAATGATTCTTTATCCTACTTTTGCAATGAAATTTTATACTTAAAAGTTAAAAAGACAAAGTGATTTAAATTATAGATTATACAGAATTGCCCAATGAACCAGAAGAACATTTAGAACACCTTTAACTTTTGAGATATTGTGATTTACTAGATAATGTACATGATAAATGACATTTTAGTAGTTTTTCAATGTCTACAGAACTTTCAGATTAACAATTAAATAAAATGGTAGAATAATCTCTGTAAGTGAAATGTTTAGGGATAAAGAGATTGATAAATTTAGTAGAAAATAAAAAATATTGAGGTTTGATTAATGACTTAAAATATAGACTTACTGGAAAACATTAAGTTGTCTTTGAATGTTTCTGAAGAAACATTATGGAAAAATATTCTGGAAAAATATTCTGGAAAATATTCTAGAAAAATACCCCATCACTGAAAGACATCTAAAGCCTAAACATTTAAAATAGTAAAGTTCCTGAGCAACCCTGAAATGAAGAAGAAATGAAAAGTTGGAAGTAACATATTACATTTCAGTTCATCTAACACTGAGACAAATGCAACACTGATTAGGATTCACAGATAAGCAAATAATATTTAGAATTGTTTAAAATATACCAGTAAATTAAAATAGCACTAAAAGTTTTCATTTTTAGGGCATTTAAAGGTAGATAAGTGTGGCAAAGCATTTGACTTTCCTCTAATAACATTTTTAGCCTTGGGGTATTTGTTTGCAATCAATTTGCTTATTCCTTAGTGTAAAGATCATGTACACTTAATTTCTTGGAACTGTGAACAATTTTGTCTTTATTTTACTGTATTGCAAGGCATTCTCCTTGGGACCTTCCCATAAAGACCACCCAAAAGTCAGAAGTGGAAAATAGAATGACTGAGCAATTACTCAATAGGTTGGATTACATTAAAGCTCCACATTCCTTAATAATTGCCTGTTTTACTTTTAGATAAAGTTCAAGGTGTAAAACTATGGTTCATAAGTCTGTAAATAATGGAGCCCTAACCACTTTTGAGGTTTTGCTCCACCCTGGGCTCATTAGGAAAATTATGATGAGCTCTGATGTTAGTAGTTTCCAAGTTCCATGCTGGTGGTGGTAGGCAGGATGCCTCCTGGGAAAGACTTCTAGCTGTGCAGCTCCATTACTTCTTCTCTAAGCTAAAGTTTTATTCAGAAGAGTACCATATAAAGATTTTTTTCCCTGATATTGTGTATGGCTGTACTAGATAGAATTCTCTAGAGAAAGGGAATTAATATGAATTTGGTTATATACATTAAGAGAGAAAGATTTATTGTAAAAAATTGGCTCATACAATGGTGGAAGCTGATGACTCCAAAATCTGTAGAGAATATAAGCAAACAGCTTGCATACAAACACCCCAAGAAACACAGGGAAAAGTCATCATCACGGTTCAAGTTTAGAGGCAGTCTGGAAATAATTACATTGTTATTATGGGATTCCAGTCTTTTTCTTCTTGAAGCTTAAACTAAATAGATGAGAAGCACACACATTTTAGAAGATAGTGTACTTTATTCAAGCAAAGTGTACAGATTAAATGCTAAAAAATAAGGGTAGGCATTAATAAAATAAAAATAAAATGACAATAAAAGTCAGGAGTCAGTGACTACTCTGGTAATCCTAGATAATCAGGAGGCAGAAATCTGAAGATAGCATTTATTTACCAGTCCAGAACAAGTCCTATCTTTAATTAATCAGCAAAAAGCCAGAACTGGAGAGGTGACTCAAATAATATAAGACCAGCCATGAGTGAAAAATATAAACCAAGAGCAATAGGCTTTGTGTTTAAATCTTAGTACTGGCAAAATAAAATAAAATAAAACAAATTATATAAAAAATCATCCAAACCCCCAAAAATGGCTGTTAGAAAAGACAAATAAGATTGATAAACATTTAAGGAAGCTAACCAAAATAAACAGGAAGAGGACCCATATTAAGAGAATTAGAGATGAGCAAGGAGACATGATAACTAATGCTTAATAAATCCAAGTGGTGGTTAGGCGATATTTTGAAAACCTATGTTGGTATAGACTTGAAAAATCTAGAAGAATGAATGCATTTCTTGATGGACTAAAATGATTTACTAAATTTTGGCCATCAAACCAGAGGACCAGAGAGATTCACTGCTAAATTCAATCATATTTTTAAAGAAAAATGAACACTATTTCTCCACAAACTATTCCATGAAAAAGAAAGGGACATAACGTCTTGTACATCTCATTGTTGCAATGGGTCCACCTGTTTCCCAATTTAAACAATTTGTTTTTTCCCTTCCCCTCCCCAAATTATACCAACATCAAATACAGTGACAACAAGGGTTATACTATGGGGGAGGGACATACAAATCAACCAAGAAATCGCATGCTACTTTATAAATACTTAGAAACAATAGCAAGAAAGAAAAACCATTTGAGTCCTTATCTTTGGCGCTGAGGGGAAGTGGGGTAGGGAGAGATGGGAAGGGATGGGAAGGGGAAACAAGGGAGGAGGCAACAATGCTTGATAAGAAATGTACTCATTACCTTACTCATGTAATTGTAACCCCTCTGTACGGTATTTTCACAATTAAAAAAATAATAATAATAAAAAGAAAAAGAAAGGGAATGAATACTACAATATTCATTTTAGAAAGCCAGTATTACCTTTATAACAAAACTAGGTAAGTGTATGTCAAAAAATTATTGTGAAAAAAAGGAAAACAACTCTCATCAAAATACTTGCAAATAAAATTAGACAATATGTGAAAAAATGATATATTATGATGAAGTTGGTTCTATTGCAGTGATGCAGATATGTTTCAGCATTGATTAATTTAAATCAACTAACAGCATATAAAAAAAAATGGACAAAACTGCATGGTTAAGCTGGGCACCAGTGGTTCACACCTGTAGTCCTAGCTACTCAGTCTGAGATCTGAGGATTGTGGTTCAAAGCCAGATGGGGCAGGAAGTCCATTAGACTTTTATCTCCAATAAACCCCTAGAAAACCGAAAGTGGCGCTGTGGTTCAAGCGGTAGAGTGCTCACCTTGAGCTGAAGAGCTGAGGGACAGCGCCCAGGCCAAGAATTCAAGACCCATGATCAACAAGGGGCTGGGGAGATGGGAAGGGTTGGGAAGGGGAAACAAAGGAGGAGTCAGCAATGCTTGATAAGAAATGTACTCATTAAATTCTTGCCCATGTAATTGTAACCCCTCTATACGGTATTTTCACAAAATCGTTTAAATAGGGATACAGGTGGACCCATTGCAACAATGAGATGTACAAGTCGTTATGTCAAAAACGAACTTTACAACTTTGGTGGGGGCGGGGATGGGGCGGGGGGGGGGGGGGGGAGGGGGAGGAGGATTGGGTGGGGGGGCGGTAGGAGGATGGGAAGGGATGGGAAAACAAAGGAGGAGGCTACAATGCTTGATAAGAAATGTACTCATTATCTTGCCCATGTAATTGTAACCCCTCTGTACAGTATTTCCACAATTAAAAAAAAAAAACAACTGCATGGTTATCTCAACAACTACAAATAAAGCCTTTGATAAAATTTAATCTATCAATGACAGCAGTCTTGAATAATCTGCAAATATAAGAAAATATCTTCAACACAACAAAGCTATAAATAGAATTATACAAATATTGTTCAACACAGGAAAACTTGAAATAATTTTCCTTAAAGTCAGAATTGAGACAAGGTTACTCACTGTCCTCAATGTAATCAATATGTAATTAAATTCATAGCCAGATTCATAAAAGAAGAAGGAAAGAAAGGAAACACAATAGGAAGAAAATAAAATTATTTTTACTTGCAGATGATAGGATTTTGTATTTAAAGGACACTAAATAACGTAGTAAATAAAATCAGTAGACTTCTATGTGCCACTTCTCAATAGCATCAATAAAAAATAAATAGGAATAAACCTAATTATGAAGTAAAAGACCTCTGTAATTAAAAAGTAAGACACTGAAAAAATTGATGAAGCCATTGTAGAAGAAAATATCTTTCATGTTTATAGATCCACAGAATCAACTTCATGAAAATATCTATACTACTGAAAGTACTCTATATATTTCTTGAAATTCCCACTAAAATTTCCATATACCATTTTGCAGAAATTAAAAGAAAACATTAGTACTAAAATTTATTTGGAAGCCCAAAAGACCCATGAATAGCCAAAGTAAATCTAAATAAGGAAAACAATGCTGGAGGTATTTTATTATGAGATTGATAATTATTCTACTTAGTCATAGTAAGAGTAATGCCACTCTACTGGTACAAAAATATGTGTGTATAGTAATGTGCGTATAGTGTATTTTTGTTTGCATTTGCTTTTATTTCTGCTAACTTTCTCCATTAGAGTATTTAAACATTTCTTTATAAATTTTTTTATTACTAAGTTTCTTTTATTGTAAAAATACCGTACAGAAGGATTACAATTACATGAGCAAGGTAATGAATGAGTATATTTCTTATCAAGCATTGTTGCCTCCTCCTTTGTTTCCCCTTACTATCTCTGCCCTATCTCTGCCCACATGTATGCCTATTTATACAATTTTTTCCCTTCCCCTCCCCAAATTATACACCAACATGAAATACAGTGAAAACAGGGATTATACTGTGGGGGAGGAACATACAAAGCAACAAAAAAAAATCACCTTATCAGTATGTTAGAAACAATAACAAGAAAGAAAAACCACTTGAATCCTTATCTTGGGGTTCATTTCCCCTAACATCAACTTATCTGACCTCTTCTGCTTTTTTCAGACATATACTAGTTATTGCAAATAAGGGAAACCACAGTACCTATGCTTCTTCGAGCCTGGCTTACTTCACTTAATATAATTTTGTCCAAGTCTTTCCATTTCTTAACAAATGGGGTAATGTCATTCTTTCTGATGGAAGCATAGAATTCCATTGTGTATATATACCACATTTCTGATATCATATGTTTCCTGACAATTCATGATATTTGTGGATATGCTTCCTTGGCTAGTCTTGAAGAATCAGGTACTTACTCTTCTTTTCCTATTTTATTTTGTTTGTGTCTTTCTTTCCAGAAATTCTACTGTTTTATTTGCTCTGAGTTAAGTTACTTCCTGTATTTCAGTTATTCCAAGTCTGTCATAAACGTGTTGTTTTCAGTGTTTAATGCTAGTGTGCAATATCAACCAAGTTTTTACAAATAGAAATAGAAATAAACATAAAAATACTGAAAAAGAGTATTGCTTGCATAAACAATCCTCTTCCTAGAGAAAGGGAAGGCCCCAGTGATTTATCCATAGTTACCTACCTATGAGGAGCTACTGCAGGATGCTTTCTGACTTTGGAAAGAGACAATATAGACAATATACACAAGGCCCTGGCTCCTGTGTCATACTTGGGGCCATCAAAGTTACCAAGCTGTGTTATAACCTTTGCTCATAGGATAATACTGGCTTAGGACCAAGCCTCACAAGTATATGGCTATCCATTAGCAAAATAGATTTATAGCCCAAGGCGTCACATAGCCACATGTAATGCTAGCTCAACTAAAAGTCCAAGAGATTAGGCCATGTGTCTTCCTCTGGCACTAGAGCTGTTTGCAAGGCACTGCATAATAGACCTGGGGAATGAAACCTATTAAGATCTTTTCAGCTTAAGATTTCACCAGTCCAGCAAACTAAGTTACAGGAAAAATTTTCTTTCCTATCCCAGTAAATCAGGTTTGCACAATTCTGTGTTGTCCAAGTTTAGGCAAGTGTTGGTAGATGGTACTAAATTGGACTATATTGACAATAATCTGTCCATGCTTGAGTTATAAGCACCTACACAGTCTATAGGTTATGCCAAGATTCATGACTTACATGATAATGATACAGATCTAAACAGAAGTCTGTCTCACTGAAGCATAATTGTGTGCCTGGAAGTTCTGAAGCCCTCTCTTTTTACCACTGGCCTTGCATTATCAGGAAATGGGTGTGAGTATCAGCTTGGGCATTAAGACTGGTGTTGATTTGATGATCACCATGCACATTAGAGCTGTCAGAACCTGAACGGTCTTTGAAGGAGATCAGGTATTTCTAAGGTCACCTTAGGGCTGAGGAAACTTTTATCTACTCTATTGGTAATATATTTCCACCCAGTGCTAGAGCTGACCTAGAGCTTTGGATGTGTACTTGAGCCATAGCTTGACCATACACTCTGTGATAAAGTCCTGTGCTTACTATGTGTCCTGTTTCCCAACAAAGGAAGTGTTGATCTTGGCTCTGCCACCCATAGCTTAGATATGGAACCAACCCACATGGCCCTCAATAGATGAATGGATCAAGAAAATGTGGTATAAATATATATATATAATATATATATATATTATATATACAATTTTATGCTTCTATCAGAAAGAATGACATTGCCCCTTTCATAAGGAAATGGAAAGACTTGGAAAAAATCATATTAAGTGAAGTAAGCCAGACCCAAAGTAATATAGGCTCTATAGTTTCCCTCATTTGCAATAATTGGTTTATGTTAAGGATAGTCCTGGCAGAGAATCATAATACCTCAATAGCTATGTACCTATAACCATACAAAATGAAGCTCATTGAAATGAAGTACAAGACATGGAAAAAAACAGGTCTTTTTGTTGTTGTTGTTGTTGACTTTGTTGTCACCAATGTACTGTATCTAGTTCTTTCTTCTTATTTTATTTCATTTTTACTTTTCCATTGGTCTATCCCTGACAATCACCATCTTTGATTCTGATACATAGCTATATGTACAATAGCTATGTACATATGACCGTACAAAATGAAGCTCAGTGAAATGGACTGCAAGACATGGAAAAAACAGGTCTTTTTGTTGTTGTTGTTGACTTTGTTGTCACCAATGTACTATATCTAGTTCTTTCTTCTTATTTAATTTCATTTTTCTTTTTCCATTGGTCTATCCCTGACAATCACTTGTCTTTGATTCTGATACACTGTGTCTTGTATATACATTTATCTGTTTGGAGGAAAAGGGAATAACAAAATGCTGAAAAAAGGACAAAAGATAAACTATTGTAACAATGATACAAGACATTATGTCCGAAATAAACTTTACAACCTGGAGGGGAGAGGTAAGGAAGAGAGGGAAGGAAAGGATCATGGGAGAAAAACAAGGGAGTGGGTATTAATGTTTGACAAGAAATATACTCACTACCTTACTCGTTTATTTGTAACCCCTCTGTACAGCATCTTTACAATAAAAATCGATAAATTAAAAATAAGTTTTATTTTCACCTGGCCAAATAGAGTTCCAAGGTCTCATTCAATAGATATTGGCTTGTTGACCATGGTTTTTGGGGTTTCTGCCTAGCACCAAGTTAACTATGGTGGCAGTGGCACTGTTATTGGGTTTCAAGTCTAAGATATGGAATTAATTAGCTCTACCCCCTCCCCAAGGAGATAAACCTCTTTCTTAATTGGGCAGGAGATAGAGGAGGAATGATGATAGAAACCCTTTTCCTTTCTACTTTCTTCAATATGTGTTCAAAGTTTTTGTTATAAAATTGGGGGAACTATGTGCTGTCATTTGATTTCCTTTATTCTTTCATGGTATTTTGGTGCCTGAACAGCTGATCATTCCCTTGGAGTATATTGAGAGACACCACTGATGGATCTCACTCACCCTCCAAATTGTCCTTCCTCTTACAAACAGTAAAGTGATGATTTTTTTTCACTTCAAGTTTTATGTGTTCTAATGTCATTTGTATTATTATTGTTTTAATAAATACATCTGGCAGTCTTAAGGTTGTTTATCTTTCAATGAATAAGTATATGCACACATTTTCCAATTTTGCTGAGTTTTTTTATTAGATACGCAATCTGCAAAGAAAAATATTATGTTCAAATGTGGAGAAAGTTGTCTGTTTCATGATATAAATCAATTGCATTATTTCAAGTAGAAATTATATGTGATTCAAAGATACTGAAATCTGTTTCAGAACAAGTTCATAAGGATTAGAAATTACATAATATTTTATTTAAAATCTATACCATTTTCACTCTATTTCTTAAGTTACTTTAGTAGTAATTAATTTTACTTTTATTATGGATATTACTATGTGATTCATATGAATGGCTGATATATAACCAGAAAACAATTATAATGAACTTTGTGGTACAGTTTTAGTGTGAATTATCTCACTTGACCCTTAGAATTAAAAAAAAATCTCTTTGTAGATATGGACATATAGACATAGTAAAATTCCTTAATTCATGGACATTGTGTTTCTGGTCATTTAGAATTACTGAATATTAACTACTCATGTAAATTATCATAAAGTATAGCTTACTACAAAAGTAGCATTTCCTGTTTCTATAATACTCCAAAAGAAGTTAACATAACAAACTGCATTATCTAACATACAAGTATACTTGCTTTAATAAAAATAATGGCATGACTCTGGTGGTTAATCCTTATAATACTAGTTATGAGGCCAAGTACTGAGGATCACAGTTTGAAGCCAGGGCAGGCAGAAATGTCCATTTTACTCTTATCAGCAGTTAATCACAAAATGCTAGAAAAGGTGCTGTGGCTAAGTTGGTAGAGCCTTAGCTTTTAGCAAAAATGCTCAGGGGCATTGCCTAGGCCCCATGTTCAAGCCCCAGTACCAGCACACATACACAAAATATAAAGAAAGTGCTGGAGTTTCAGTACTAAATCATCTAAACAAAGTATTAAAATTTTACTATTCTAAACCACACCTGTGCATTAAATGCTTAGGCAAAGGCAGTGTTTAGAAGTACAGTACATGCTTCCAAGAAGGATACAATTAACCCCACTCCTATTTGTACTGTATGTCACATGGTCACATTAAAAGATTTTATTGTTCTGCAGATAAAGATTCTTTGAGGCATCCAATGTTAATCTTTAATTATTCATGAAATATCATTATTTATTCATTAGTTCCTGAGCAATTTTGCTTATCCTGAGAACCTACACTCTTTCATTTCTTATAGGAAGATGTGTTAGGACATTAAACTTATATGAAACACATTGTATTTGAGGGCAGCTTCTCACCATTTAACC
Organism: Dipodomys spectabilis; assembly: GCF_019054845.1. Lineage (NCBI taxonomy): Eukaryota > Metazoa > Chordata > Mammalia > Rodentia > Heteromyidae > Dipodomys > Dipodomys spectabilis. The sequence goes on from NW_024870758.1 coordinate 12,507,215, forward strand.
TAGCATGGACATATAGACCTCCTGTTAAATTATATAAGGAGATACTAATTTATAGCACTCTAATCAGAAATAAAGTCTAAATTTTGCAATGATGGGCACTTGTTCAAACCCAAAGGCTTCCTAATTATTAGTGCTTATTGAGAATCTAATATTTGAACTCTGCAATGACTCAAAGTCTGCAGGAAGTGAACATTTTAGTATTTTTGTTTTTGTTTTTTGTGTTTTTTTTTTTTTTTTTTTGTCTATTGGTCATGGGGCACTCGGCACTCTGGGCCTGGGCACTGTCCCTCAGCTCTTTAGCTCATGGCTAGCACTCTCCACTTGAGCCACAGCATCACTTCTGGCTTTTTCTGCTTATGTGGTACTGAGGAATCAAACCCAGGGCCTCATGCATACAAGGCAATCACTCTATCACTGAGCTGCCACCCCGGCCCCGAAAATTTTAGTTTTAAACAGAGTATTCTAAAGCCTTAGCTATAGAACATATTTAAATGCACTAAAATGATGCTTTCTGAACCTGTTGGTTTGAAAGTAGCATAGATCCTCCTTGAGGAGAATATAAAATAATGTTTTATGGATGAACATGGTCAAGTAAATATTTTATGTGAATAAAGAATTAAGTAGGTTAAAAGAACAGGATAAAAATTCAAAATACATGAAAAATGAGGTAGAAGAGGGCTCAAAGATGTTTTGGGGTCAGACGATATCCTTATTTCAAATAATAAAAATGAGTTAAGAATGACTTAAACAAAACTGAATAAATGAGCTTATAGAAGGAATACCACTTCATCTATTTTTTACACTAATCCTTATTAAGATTCACAGAAAAGAGTGATAAACCAAGAATTTATTGGGTCAATCAAGTTATATGGTTACTCAAATATGAATGATTTAAATGTATACTTAAAATGAATAGTATTGTGTGTTTATCTGAATTATTATAATATACTGAACCCAGGTGCCATTTTTGAACTGAGATTATTCTCAATAAAGTACATTTAAAGTGAAAACTCTAGGAAAAAATAATGTAAGAAGTTGTTGAAAAACTCAAACTAACCTACATAAAAATATATAATATTAATGACCTATGTAACAAAGGACATAATTGGCCATGTGAAATATCCCAGGGAAACCCAAAAAGAGTTTATAAATATAATAGGATCTTCTAGGGAGTTGGAGTCTACTCTGGTTAAAATCACAAATGTACTGTGAATTATATTGGAGAAATAATTATCTCTTTTTGTGTGTTTTTAAATATATTTTTATTTTTATTTATTTCATTTTTTATTTTTTTATTTTTGCCTGTTCTGGGCTTGAACACTGGGCCTGGACAATGTCCCTCATGAGGCTCTTCAGGTCAAGGCTAGCACTTTACCACTTGAGTCACAGCACCACTTCTGGCTTTTTCTGCTTTAAGTGGTGCTGAGGAATCGAACCCAGGTCCTCATGCATTCAAAGCAAGCATTCTACCACTGAACCAACTTCCCAGCCCCGTTTTTAATATTCTTAAAGGATGTGAATATAAATTTCTCACATTCCTTATGGCTAACCATTCCAGGATGTCTTGATATAAAGATAGCTAGAAGATTAACCACCATTTTTAACTAACAAGATGTCTCTAAGATATCATCAATATGATTTTAGTTATGTTTCCTTACAGTCGTGTATGTTTGTCTTCTTTTGACACTATAGTCAAAATAGATACACAGATACACAGTCCAGCTGACACCAAGCTGGGACATAGGCTTCAAACATAAATAGGGAAGATTCTATAGCAATGAAGTGGAAGAAAACCATGACACAAGGAAAACTGGGACTTAGAAAAGAGGACATCATATCAACTTGGGACCAGGAAATTCTTGGTCAGACATCTGTGGGCAGATGCCAATAAACTACCATTTGATCATCTTTTTTTACTCTGAAAATAATTCAAAGTCTCAAATGAAAAATGAGTTTCTTCTCTTTTGTACATAGTAGGTATATTCTAAGATCAGAAGCCATTCATCTCAGATTTCTGAAGGAAGGAAGCAATATTAATCCCTGAGTAGTTCATGTCTACATCCAGCCTCTCTCTTTCTAGGGTGTAGGATAAAATTTTGAGGTGTCCTGGTAGAAAGAATGACAGACTAAGGAGGATCTCTGTGTGTTATATATGCATGTGAATGTATAGACATGCTCATTTTGAGAGAGTTGTTTGTGAGATTATTAGGTTTTTGAGTTTATCCTGAGTGATCAGGATAAAATGGTTTACAGCAGAATATTTCCTTGCAAGCCTAGAATTACATGCATTCGCTCATGCACATACGTGCACATATACATGCACACACAGTTAGAGAGAGAGTACAAAACAAATACAATAATTGATGATGCTTAAATCCTGCCTAAGGCACATATGAAGATGCCCCCTCAAACAAAATCAAGTTTCAGGTTTTAAATGTCTAAGTTGTAGTTGGTCCTGGCAATCTGTGTACTTTTCTGTCCTTAGGACAAGTGAATTTTTCCTCATCATTTTTTAATGTTCGAATGAATTTACAATATGTAAAACAATAAAGACAGAAGCAAATAGTATGATAATGAAAGTGAGGAATTAATTTGTCATAGTGTTAGTGTGGGATGTAAGCTAGTCTAGGTAGTAGTTTTGTTATGAGTATATCCAGTTCACACATTCTTCAAAGTTTATCAATATTGCCTCAACCTATACTTGGGCTACGGAATCAGGAGCATTTTCTCATCTGATTGCTCTGGTTTCAGTTTCCTTTAGCTACTTGCTTATGCAACAAATGTGATCTCTTTTCACATTCTTTCTCCCATCAGGAGATGGACTGCTCTAACTAGTTAATAGAAGGTTTTTCAGTTGTTGATAAGAAAGGGGAGCTGTTATTTGTTGTCTCAATTCACCCTCATTTTTAGGAAAGCCCCGAATGTGACTCCAGAAGGTGGTTTTATTTTTAAAATATACAACATGAAACTTCATGCTTTCTTTATGTACAGATGTATGTGAGGAGGAACAGCACTAAATGCTGTTATGCACTCATGCCCATAATAAAAGATATTCATAATTTGAATATTGGGATCATTAGGGTTTGAAGCAAAAACTAGCAAAAGCTAGTAGAACCTCATGTTAACCAGTAAACCAGGAATGGTTGCGTGCACATGTAATCTCAGCCTCATGGGGGAGGGAGGGCTTCAATTACATAGGATTGAGATCTGCAGCCAAACTCAGGCAAAAATCTAACACCCTACCTGAATAATAGTTAGAGTAAAAGGATCTGGCATATGGCCCAAGTGGTAGAATATATAACTGAAAATAACAGATTGATAATTTATCAAGAAGGAGGACCCAAGGTCAAACTTAAATACTTTAAAAAATACTAAAGGATGAAGTATGGCATACTTTTATAGAAAGAAGGTATAGAGTAAATTTGAGCAAGGAAAAAAGGAATATCAAGAATATATTTAATACATAATTTCTTATTATATTTAGGGGTTATAAGAATGTTACTGCTGAGAAGGTGGCTCAGTGGTAGAGCACTTGCCTTGCATTCATGAGGCCCTTGGTTCGATTCCTCAGCACCACATAAGTGAAAAGAAAAGGCCGGAAGTGGCGCTCTGGCTCAAGTGGTAGAGTGCTAGCCTTGAGCTGAAGAGCTGAGGGACAGCGCCCAGGCCCAGAGTTCAGGCCCCATGACAGGACCAAAAAAAAATGTTACTATGTAGTATTTTTACATTTTTCACATAAACACTATGTACATTTAATTCATGTTTATTTGGATAAAAATTTCTGACAGCTGGAAATTTTATTTTCATTAGCCATATTCTATTTTCTACAATAATATCCATCTATTATAAATAGACATAATACTCTTTTATTGATATCATTTAGAATTTTTAATGTGCCAATGAGCAGAACATAAATCTAATATTTGTAAACCATCTGTTAAACAATTACATAACTACTATTTTCTCTAAATATCTTATATGAATACATTAAATTGAGTTCAATTAGTTGTCACTTAGAATCCCCACTACAATAACTAGTAAGGAGAAATATGCCCAGTTTAAAGCACTATTAAGAAAGTTAAAAGAATACAGGCTAGTCTAAGGACTATAAACATTTGAAAAGTCAGCCTTAATCAGGTAATAACTTCAGTTCCACTGGTTAGGTGTATAAAATGGAGCACAAGTTAATGCATTTTAGATTTTAGTTTCCTTCCCTGTAAAGTCAAAATAATATGATCACTGAAATAGATATTAAATATATAGAATATTTGTTTTGTTTTGTATAGAAAAATATATGACAAAAGCAACAATTCCTGTTATTTTAGTAAAGTAATTTCCTTTCAGGTATCTCAGTTGCTTTCTTGCCAATGAGGAAAACATTTTATCCTACAAATGATAAAATATGAAATAATATATAAAACATGCTCAGAAAAAATATGTATTATCTTACAAAATTATTTATGACAATAATTGATTTACTTCAAACAAATGAGTAGCTGGATATAGGAATACTAACTTGAAAGTACTTACAGTTACATTCTTCAGCTATGTGAGATTATACCTTAACACCAAAGCCCATGTATTGAAGTCTTGGTTTTTCATAGAGAAGCATTTATATATAGTCCTGGGTCAGGTAATTGAATCAAAAGGTTCTAAACTTATAGGTGGATGAATCCATTAATGGTTTGATGAAATAATTATTTAACGGTCTGTTGAGGTGTGATACAAATTTAGAAGGTAATACTTACTTGGAGGAAATAGGTTTCTAGATAGTCCTGTCTTTTTCATTCTCATTCTCATTTCAATAAACTTGGAACTTGGACTCTTCTGAACAGTGTTTGACCTAACAAGTCTGTGAGAACTCCTGATGATGAACTGACTGTAGTTTGCATTATGAGATAAAAATGAGCCTTTGAGGAGGGGGACCAAGATGGCGATGGGGCAGTAGGGAAATGCCATAGCTCTCTCCAACCAAAAAGAGAGTTCGAGTTCCAACGCTTAATCTCCCCAAGAGACTGACAACAACAAAAAGTCGAACACTCAGAGAAAAACCAGAGGTGGAAAATAACAAAAAAAGAAAGAGAGGAAAAGAAGAATTTCAGAACAGAGAAGAGCAAAGACCTCTCCCCCAACTTTTACTGGCCGCGCGGCAGTATGCCAAGCCGCCGGCCAGCAGGCCTGGCGGGGGCTGCCGGAGCCCCAGAGACACAGGGGGCCGCTTGCAGATCACCAGGTACCGGTTTGCAGAACAGCGGATCACCAGGAACAGAGAAACCTATCAGCCGTTGTAGTATAGCTCCTTCTTCATTTTTGCTGCATGCAGGATTGTTTCCTTATTATTCAGCTCTTCAGAGAAACAGAGAAGGAGGGAGCTATCCCAAACTCATTCTACAAAGCCAATATCACACTCATCCCCAAACCAGGCAAAAACCCAACCAAAAAGGAGAAATACAGGCCAATTTCCTTGATGAACACAGATGCAAAGATCCTTAACAAGATTCTAGCTAACAGAATCCAGAAACACATAAAAAAAATTATACACTATGACCAGGTAGGCTTCATCCCAGAGACACAGGGATGGTTTAACATACGTAAGTCAATAAATGTAATCCAACATATCAACAGAGCCAAGGTCAAGAATCACATGATTATCGCCACAGATGCAAAAAAGGCCTTTGATAAAATTCAACATTCATTCATGCTAAAAGCTCTGGAGAAAATAGGAATAGAAGGAACATTTCTAAAAACAATAAAAGCCATTTATGACAGACCAATAGCCAATATTATACTTAATGGGGAAAAGCTACAACCAATTCTCCTAAAATCAGGAACAAGGCAAGGATGCCCACTGTCTCCACTCCTCTTCAATATAGTCCTAGAACCCTTAGCCAGGGCAATAAGGCCAGAAAAAGACATTAAAGGGATCCACATAGGGAAAGAAGAAGTTAAACTATCCTTTTTTGCAGACGACATGATACTATACCTCCACGATCCCAAAAACTCCATCCCCAAACTCTTAGAAATCATAAATCACTTCGGCAAAATAGCAGGATACAAAATAAACCCACAAAAATCAGTTGCCTTCCTATACACTGATAATGTACAGGAAGAGAGGGAAATAAAGGGAGCAACCCCATTCACAATAACCTCCCAAAAAATAAAATATTTAGGAATTAACCTAACCAAAGATGTAAAAGAACTATTTAATGAGAACTATAAAAAGTTAAAGAAAGAAATTGCAGAAGACACTAGGAAATGGAAAGACCTCCCATGCTCCTGGATAGGCCGACTTAATGTAGTAAAGATGGTAATATTTCCAAAACTAATATACAAATTCAATGCAATTCCTATTAAAATCCCAATGACGTACATCACTGAAATACAGAAAACAGTCCAAAAATTCTTATGGAACAACAAAAGACCTAGAATAGCCAAAACAATTCTAAGGGATAAAAACAATATGGGAGGGCTATCCATGCCGAACTTCAAACTCTACTACAGAGCTATAATAACAAAGACAGCATGGTACTGGCACAAAAACAGACCCGAAGACCAATGGAACAGAATAGAAGATCCAGAAATAAATCCACAGGCCTACAGCCAGCTGATATTCGACGAAGGAGCGAAAGACATACAATGGAAGAAACACAGCCTCTTCAACCGCTGGTGCTGGGAAAACTGGGCAGCCACATGCAGAAAACTAAAAGTGGACCCCAGCCTATCACCATGCACCAACATCAACTCAAAATGTATTAAAGACCTTAACATTAAACCTGAATCTCTGAAACTACTGCAGGACAGAGTAGGAGAGACACTTGAACTAATAGGCACAGGAAGGAACTTCCTGAACAGAGTCCCAGGGTCACAACAAGTTGGACAGAGGCTCGACAAATGGGACTACCTTAAAATAAAAAGCTTCTGCACAGCTAAATCTATCGCAACTAAGCTAGAAAGACAACCAACTAATTGGGAAAAAATATTTACCAGCAATATATCAGACAAGGGGTTAACATCCTGTATATACAGGGAACTCAAGAAACTAATCCCTCCCAAACCTAACAAACCAATTACTAAATGGGCAAGGGAACTAAAGAGGGACTTCTCAAATGAAGAAATAAAAAAGGCAAAGAAACTCATGAGGAAATGTTCATCATCCCTGGTGGTGAAGGAAATGCAAATAAAGACAACCCTGAGATACCACCTTACCCCAGTCAGAATGTCCCACATCCACAAATCAGCCAACGACAAATGCTGGAGGGGATGTGGAGAAAGAGGAACCCTATTACACTGCTGGTGGGAATGTACACTTATACAACCACTTTGGAAAGCAGTCTGGAGGGTCCTTAGAAAGCTAAAGATTGACCTCCCTTACGACCCAGTCATACCACTTCTAGGCATCTATCCTGAACAACAGGAACCAATATACAAGGACACGTGCACCTCCATGTTTATTGCAGCACTGTTCGCAATAGCTAGGATATGGAAACAACCTAGCCCTACCACAGATGAATGGATCCAAAAATTGTGGTATCTATACACAATGGAATATTATGCAGCCATTAGAAATGACAAAATAATGGCATTTGCAGGGAAATGGATGGAGCTAGAAGGAATCATGTTGAGCGAGATAAGCCAAGAATGAAGAGACAAACGGTACATGGTCTTCCTGATAAGTGGATGCTAAATCCAAAATGTTAGGTGATATGACAAAACTAACAGGATTTAAGAAACAAAGAACTCCCACTCATCTGGTTGAACCACTACTAAATATCCCCATGCTGCTGATCACATATATGGTATATAACATGTGAACACGGTTATATATTACAGACTGTGATAGACAATTTGCTCCAGGAAAGTTAGAATGAACTTGTGACTTTAAATGAGCATCATTATTCCACAATACTGTGAATTTCCGGAAATTATGTAATCACTTAATCACAATCAAAAAAAAAAAAAAAAAAGAACCTCAGGGAAGGGAGGGAGGGAGGGGATGGTAGGGGGAAAACAATGGAGGGGGTAACAATGTTCAAGAGGAAGTGGACTCATTACCTCCCTCATGTAACTGTAACCCTCTGTATAGTATCTTTACAATAAAAAAAAAAAAATGAGCCTTTGAGGACCAGCGGAAGAGTAGTTTAATTTGGATCTTAAATGTCTCCCCAAAGTTCCTGCGTTGAATTGCTCCAGAATGCAATATTCTGAAGTGTATTTTTTGGGGGGGAGGGGGGAGGGAGGGAGGTGTAATTGGATTATGAGGCTTTTGAACTCACGAATGGTAATCCAGTTGCAGATTCATAGCTTGATGGGTTTGAGAGATGTGGCTTTACTTCCTATGCTCCCTCCCCTTCCTCTCTATTGGCCCCTCCCCCTTTTCCCCCTTTCCCTCCTTCCCCTCCCTCCCCCCTCTCTCCTCTCTCCTCTCTCCTCCTTTCTCTCCCTTCTCTCTCTCTCTCTCCTCTCCCTCTACCTCTCCCTCCTCTCCTCCCCTCCGCCCCCCCCCATTTCTGATTTCCTTGCCATGCTATCAATGACTTCGTTTCATCATACCCTACCCATTTTTCTGTTCTACTTCATCAAAGACCCAGAAACAATGAAACCAAATGGCCAAGGACCTACCTCAAGTTAGCCTCAGTTAACATGAAGCAAAATAAATCTTTCTGTCAATTTTTTTTTCTTTTGAACTCAGAGTCTGGGCACTGTCTTTGAGCAGTTTTGCTCAAGGCTAGCACTAGCACTCTACCACTTTGAACCACAGCACCACTTCCAGCTTTTTGGTGGTTAATTGGAGATAAGAGTCTCATGGACTTCTACTGCTGGGACTGCCTTTGAACTGCGATACTCAGATTTCAGCCTTCTGAATATGGAGGATTACAGGCATGTGCCACCGGTGCCTGGCCCAGCACCTACTTCTTTTAAATGCATTTGTCACAGCAAGAGAAGTCTAACTAATCTAAGTGGTGAGGCAAACAAATAGGAATATGACTTTTTTTCTTAAACAAACCAGATTTATAACAAAATTCAAAGCCCACATAAATCGGACAAAAATAAAAGGAACAACATTTAAAAGTTATACATTTTAGATTTTGTTTGTGATGTGGTTGCTCTGTTTTTATTTTCAAAATAATAATTGTATTTTGTGTAACAGGATGAACATCTTTTTCAGTTAAATGGCAGTATGATGCATAAATAGGTTCATAACAAATATAAATTGTGGATCATACAGTCATGTATATAGAACTATGAGGTATGGAGAATACTGTACCAAAGACACCACAAACATACTTTTGAATATCAATAAGTTTTTTAAAAGCTGGGCACAGAAAGCCTGTAACCTTACCTACTTAGAAGGCTGATCTAAGGCTTGTGATTTAAAGTCAGAAAAGCCAAGAAACTTACCTCTAATGAACCACCAAAAATCCAGAAGTGAACATGTGGCTGAAATTTTAGAGTGCTAGCCTTGAACACAAAAGCTCAGGGAAAGCTCCCAGGCCTTGAATTCAAGCCCTAGGAGCAACAACAGCAGCAGCAACAACAACAACAAAATGGTGACACTGTGGTTTGAAATTAAAGCCTCACACATGCTAGGTAACTACTTTTCACTGAATTAGGTCTCCAGCCCGTCTTTCCGCTGGTTAAGTTTCTTTTGAAACTTCTCAGAGATATTTCTGACTTGGATGCCTGATAAGGTGATCCTCCTACTCTCAGCTTCTCATGAGTCTGACAGTCCTATACCATGAATTTTCAGATAGAATGAGGTAAATTTCTGATTACTTGGACTCCATTTTAGAAACTATGCCAATGTATAGATATCCTTTTTCCAAACTTAAAATGACTGAAATTATTCTTACAAATTCAATCAGTGTTTAAGGACTTGGCATATTTTGTTTATCTTGCTTTGATGTTTGCAAGTTGTTCACAAGTTGATATTTTAACATATCTAAATTCTATTCCATTCCAGATTTTAAAGGTGGTATGAAAAGGACATTCTTGAGGTCATTAAGAAAATTGTTATCATTTTATTGAAGTTCAAAATAAAACAAGACCTCCTTGAGCTTTTACCAAATGATAGTATTGGTCACCAAATGAGCTCATAGTTTCTCCTAAGTGCAAACAATACATATAATGAATGATTTGGATAATACTTTAATTAAATAAGAGGTAACATTTGATAAAATCTTGGATCAGATTTCAAACAAATCTGACTTATACTACTGTAGAAAAAAATGACTCTTCAGGGGAAGAATTTAGCTTAATTATCAATCGCTTGTGTCAGGGGAAAATTATTATGGAAAATTCAGAGCTGTTTCTAAAGTTCACCATGAGGCTACACATGGAACAGGAAGAAGACATTAGTGACTTGAGATTCAATTTACTTAGTTTTCACTACAGTGGGAATATGTGCAGAAAGTTGAGACATTTGTTACACTTTCAACAAAATAACTGAGGTGTTGGCTTTTTGACCCTATTTGGAGATCATAGATGGAAAAAAGAAAAATGATCTTGAATCAGAGCCACAACTTGTGAATGTGTTTTTTTTTTCCTTTCCCTTTTTGGTGAGTGACCCTCAGGCATCAAAAGCATAAGGCATCCCTGGCCTCTTCTTTTCACAGCATGGAAGTTTGTAAAGCTTTCAACAATGTCCTGTCTTTAATAACTGTTGTTTCCAATGGTGTGTGTGTGTGTGTGTGTGTGTGTGTGTGCGTGTGTGTGTGCGTGTGTGTGTGCACATGTGGGTGTGAACGTGTGTATAAAAATTTTTCTCCAAACCCCAAAACAGTCATTAAAGTCACCACCATCTATCCAGTTGTAGAAGCAGAACAGTAAAGAACTGAAGAGAACTAAGATATTGGAATGAAGCCAGGAATGCAAGCCTGGTTTTCTGTGGCAATTTCTTGTATTAAAGAAAAAAATACCTCTGAGTCACTGCAGTTTATGAGAACCTTTCAAGCCTATACACATGCACAAACACACACACACACACACACACACACACACTTCAAGAGTGAGAGAAACAGAGAGATATAGAAGAGAAATAAATATAAAATAGAGTAAGAATGAACTTGATTTGTCTTTTTTTGTGTGTATGTTGGAGTTTATGTGTATGTATATATATTCCTATATATACATACACATATATTGCATTTACACACCTATACATATATATACACACACATATATATGTACATATACATGCACACACTTATAGATAAATAAACACTTTCCTGGTCTCTCCACTGTCTATGAGAGTATTGTTGTGAACGTTCTCATTCAGATATGCAAAGAAATAAGGTATTTCAAAACTCTGTTAATTTATAACCATTTCCATGTTTCAAACACAATGTGATCATATTGCTTGCCATTAGAAAAAACAAAGTAACGGAAAGGTAGTTATTGCATATTAGCAGTGAATCCTTACCAAGTTAATTCAATGGTGGTTTATAAGGAAAGAGTGAAATTGTTCAAAACCCTGAGGAAGATCATGTGTACCATGTGTATCAAAATTCTGTCCAATTCTTTATGTTGTTTCTTTTGCATTTGTTGTTTACTATCATGATTAAACTTTGGGAATTACTCCTATCACTACATGTTTCCAATCTCTGAACACTCATGGAAGCTATTACTATACTGAGTTATTATTCTACATATCTCTGGCCTCATTTGAGCCTGAATTGATGTATAATCTACATATACTTTTGTAGTGGACATAATTTGGAAATTTTATTGACTATTTCATCCATATGGTTTCATTCAGGAACAATTAATAAATATCTAAAAGAAAAATTCAAGCAGAAATAAAATTATTAAATAGATTTATTTTAAAATTTTTCCCAGAATTGGGCCTTAAACTTTACACTCTAGGGAAATAATTTCATCATATATAATTATTCAGATATAGCTGCACATGACTCCCCATATGATAGGGTTGTATGAAAGAACACCAATTATTAGCAATCTGGCCCCTTTCCTGAACATAACCTTGAGAAAGGCAACACCACAAGACTCTCATACTCTTTGCTACAAGCTTTATCATCTTGTATAATGTTAGAATTGGGTTTTCAATGGAGTACATAAACTGTGGTATTATCAAATGAACAAAATGATATATTTTATTTCTTTACTGAGATTTGAACTCAGCATGTCATATTTGCTAGGCAAGTACTTTACCATGCTACCCCCATCCCTTTTGCTTTAATTTTCAGATGTAGTTGTAAAGTCTCACTTTTGCCCTGGGAAATATAAGACTAGAATTTTTTTTTAATAGTAATAGTTAGTACTATATTAGCTTTCAGATATGACTGGTTAATTAACAGGAGCTGCAGAATGAACAGTAATTAATACATGGGTAGTTTATATAAAGTTTCTTTGACTAAATTTCACATATGATTTAATTTTCCAGGTGCTAATATAATTTGTATTTTCAGAATGACTTCAACAAATGAAACCAGAATGAATGGATTCCTCCTCATGGGGTTGTCAGAGAATCACAATCTGCAGCTGTTACATGCTTGCCTGTTCTTGGTGATGTACCTTTTGGCCTTGACAAGCAACTTCACCATCATCACCATCACAACCCTGGACGAGCATCTCCAGTCACCCATGTATTACTTCCTGAAGCAACTTTCCCTTCTGGACCTCTCCTTCATCTCTGTCACAGTCCCCCAGTCCATTAGCAATTCCCTCACAGGTAATAGCTATATTTCCTATGGTCAATGCATGCTCCAAGTGTTCTTCTTCACGTCTTTCGCCTCGGCTGAGGTGGCCATTCTCACGGTGATGTCTTATGACTACTATGTAGCCATTTGCTTCCCATTGCACTATGAGCTCATCATGGATGCCAGAAAATGTAACAGTGCTATGACAGCTGTATGGGTAAGTGGAGGCATGACAGGAACTTTGTATACTAGAATATTTTAACCTCTTCATTCTATATATGGGAATGCTAGCCATGCTGGCATGAACCTGGCATCCCAGCTACAGCAAAAGTTCTCAAATAGGATGATTATAGTCCATGTACATAGTCAGGCAGGAAATAAGAATATCTTAAAGAGGTCACACATGTGGCCATATCTCAAAAAGGCCCTAAGTCCAAATCTCAGTACCACTAATAAAGCTACTTTATAATATGATGCCACCTTCAGTTTACAGAATTTTTTTACATATTGAACCTGTTACTCAACAATAAAAGAGAAGTATTAAATCAATTTGATGAATACACCAAAGCTATGCATACGTAATAGAGTATACAGCTTCTCTTCCTTCAAATTTATGTCAAAATGTAATCTTTTCCACTGTTTTTTAGCATAATCATTTAAAGAGGACATTAATTGTTTAAACCCAACTGTTCTTTTGAATTTCATATAGTTTTTAAATAATTGTAAAAATCCAGTAAGTCCATATCATTATGTAAAAATAATCAGCTGCCTAAAACACAATAAATGTAGTTGGGTGCTGGTGGTTCACGCCTGTAATCCTAGCTACTCAGGAGGCTGAGATCTGAGGATCGCCATTCAAAACCAGCCTGGGCACAAAAGTCCTTGAGACCTCTTATCTCCAATAAACCACTAGAAAATCAGAAGTGGTGCTGTGGCTCAAGCGGTAGAGCATTTGCCTTGAGCTGAAGAGCACAGGGACAGACAGCGCCCAAGCCCAGAGTTCAAGCCCCATGACAACCAAAATAAATAATTAAATGTCTTGGCAAAATCTGAATGAATAGCTGGGTGTCAGTGCCTCATACCTGTAATCTTATCTACTCAAGGGCCTGAGATCTGGAATATGGTGATTCAAGGTCAACCCAGGGAAAGATATCTCCTAGTCTCCATCTCCAAAATCACTAGCAACATCTGGGGTGGAAGTGTGATTCTTGCCATAGAGTACCAGTTTAGCAAGCACTCTGAACAAGCATGAAACCTTGAGCCAAATCCTTAATACCATAAACAATAAAATAAAAATCTGAAATCATATTTTCCTCAGGTAATAAACCTCCAGATTATTGATTTTATTGATTCCAACAAAGCCATGTGATAGATAAAACTAATCATACTAAATTCTGATTTTATTGCCTTTTTTTTTTTACTATATTTCAAAGCAAATGTTAGGAAAAGAATGAGGTAAAATAAGGTGAAAAGACATTATAATATGTAATTCCTTATAATTAATGTTTCTTGTATTTCATCTTGAATTATAGAGTTAATGAGTACTACAAGATAAACATTGGAAGGAAAAGGTGATAGAAAATGTAGAAGGCGAAAGAAGTACAAAGAGATTGTGACATAGAAACATTTAAAGAAAAAGATCCTCTGAAACATACTGTACCCCTCTTAGGGCTAGCCTTATCATCTTCTAAAAGAAAAGAAAATGAAAATTCACTAACTGTTGTTCTCCACAGCAAGCACCATTGATGTCATTAGCTTAGTTGAATACCAAAAGCTCTTATTCTCCGTCTAATTGCATTCTAGTTCCCCTTATTTAAGTGTTCTGTCTGTCCCTCAACTCCTCCTTTCTAGTGACATTGATTCTTCTTTCTACTTCCATGTAATTATTCCTTTAGGGTAAGACCTTGTATTATTTTGGACTTATTTAACCTATAATGCCTCCAGTTCTGAACCATATTGATATAAAAAAAAGGATCTCATCCTTTATATAGTTGAATGAAATTCCACTGCACGTGAATACCACACTTTTTTTTTAATCCATTTATCCACGAATGTACCCATTGGTAGATTCTGTTATTTGGCTCTTGTGAATACTGCTGCAATAAGCATAGTTATTGTAGGCATTTCTGATGTTGCTAGAACTAATGTTCTATACAGCTAACTATATTTAAGGCAATATATTGCAATGTTAAATGATAATTTTGTGCCAGGCTCTGGTGGCTCACATCTGTAGTCCTAGATACTCAGCAAGCTGAGATCTGATGATGGTGGTTTGAAGCTAAACCAGGCAAGAGAAGCTTATCTCCCCCAAAAAAGCACCGAAAAGCCAGAAGTGGAGCTGTGGCTGAAATGGTAGAACATTTTCTCTGAGCAAAAAACATCAGAAACAATGCCCAAAACCTGAGTTCAAGCCCCAGAACCAGCAGACACAAAGTTTAAAACAATTGTCTATTGTTCACTTGTGTTGTACAGTCACATGAACAGTTTTTTCTCTTTCATGACATTTTCAAAATAATTGTAATTTATAATTTATGATATGAAATTATCAACTAATTGGAGTTTGAATTGGCCTTTTTAAAGTTTAGAACAAGACAATGAAAATAAAATGTAATTTAAAATGTTATCTACATACCAAAATACTCAAGACCTTGGGGAAGTATAAATTAATAAGCATATGTTTTTAACATTGGTACCAGTCTAATTCCCTGTTCCTGGTTGATAGTTCTCTCTCTCTCTCTCTCTCTCTCTCTCTCCCTCTCTCTCTCACTCTCTCTTTCTCTCTCGCTCTCTCTGTCTCTGTCTGTCTCTCTGTCTCTGTCTCTCCTTCTCCTCCTTCTCCTTCTCTCTTCTGTATGTTAATGGCAGGTCATGACTGAGAAGGAGGAAGGGACTGTATCACTATTTCTGTATTCAATCTTGAGTCACCATTAACTAGGTCTGAACTAGGACTGAATGTAGATTTGCTTAGTCCATTCAGATTTCTATAACAAAATGACTCCCATTGGGCACTTTATATGGAATAGTGTGTTTCTCCCAGTTCTAGAGTACAGGATTCAAAGCTAGCACACTGGTGTCAGCAGAGGCCTCACTTTGCTTGGTCCTCATATGTCAGAACAGGCAGTGAAGCATCCTCAAGCTTAATTCTTAGCAACAAAGGCTTATTTTATATTATAGGGGACACCAGTCTCCTTTATGACAAGTTAATCACCTCCTAATGGTCCCATCTCCTTATACTAACACCCTTGAATTAGTACTCCAATATACAGATTATAAAGGGAAACATATTCATATGATGAATAAACAAGTGCACCGAGAGAAATATAAAGTTAATCTTTCATTTGCCTCCTTGTAACCAGCTTTTAAAAATATTAATCATATACCCAGATAGATGTCATATGTCTCAAAGTGTAGAGTTGCATGTTTCTTTCAGCCATCTTGCTATTAACCAAATATGCCAGTGACGTTTTCAGGTATTTACTTACACTAGTATATGTCTGATACAAGCAGAAAAGGTCAGATAAGTTGATGTTAGGTGAAATGAACCCCAAGATAAGTATTCAAATGTTTTTTCTTTCTCACGATTGTTTCTAACATATTTATAAGATGATTTCTTTGCTGCTTTGTATGTCCCTCTCCCACGGTATAACCCCTGCTTTCACTGTATTTGATGTTGGTATAATTTGTGGAGAGGAAGGGCAAAAACAAACCGTTTAAATTGGGATACAGATGGACCCATTGCAACAATGAGATGTACAAATTGTTATGTCAAAAAATGAACTTTACAGCTTTGGTGGGGGGGAAAGATGGGAAGGGATGGGAAGGGGAAACAAAGGAGGCAACAATGCTTGATAAGAAATGTACTCATTACCTTGCCCATGTAATTGTAACCCCTCTATATGGTATTTTCACAATAAAAATTTAAAAAAAAGAAATAGAAGGAATGTCAGGAACTAGAGTCTAAAGTAAATCATGATAGTAAATATTATATTGATTTTTAATAAAAATACATAGAGATTCCAAAAGATTAATAGTCCATGATTTTGTCCTTTATAATCCGAGTAACACTGAAGACAAATAGCTATGTGACACAAAAAGCTAAACAATCATAAATGGGGTCTAAAGAGGCTTCAAAATAAATGTATAAACAAAAGCAAAATAAATGTATAAGTATCTCATCTAAGCTGCCATTGTATAAAATATATTTAAAATAATAGTTTTGAAATATTTTCTTCCCTTTCTACAAGCTATAGACCTTTGAAAAAATTGTATTGTTATACTACAATCAAACGTATTCACAAATCAATTTGAAAGTGCACATACATGTTACTATGTCTGCAACATGAATGTAACTTAAATGCTGACTGGTGTTCCACCTATACATAGTACATAATTTACTTAAAACACTGTTCAATGACTTCTATTCAATAGCACAATAAACTCATGTTTTAAACAGCATTATTAACAAATTCCCATAGACAATATCTAATGCTGTCCCTGAACCATAAATGAATCCCAAGAGCTAGTAAATCCTCTACATTACAGAGTTTTTTTGTTTTGTTTTTCCAGTAGAAAATTTCCATGTCATTTTTGTCTGTCTTCTACCTCACTTCTATAAAATAGCACTTACTAGGATTATATTTAGTGTTTTTGAAGAAAGTTAGGTACTGTGTTATTTGTTTGCTTTTTCTGACAGATTGGTTTACCACCTTCAAATCTTCTGAGAGAGCTTTCAATAAATATTTACTAACCTGAAGTGAATGAAACTTCAACATATGGAATAATGTGTGTCAGCCAGTGAAAAAATGTAAATTTCAAGAGGCAACTATGTATAATGAAGCAGTTCATATGGAGTTAAAGCAGACCCTGTAACTACAGCACAGACCTCTTTTGGGGATAAGCATAACAGTTCTATTTGGTACTAGTAACTTTCTAAGCTTTAAACAAAGGCAGTTCTCTTTCCAGAGAAATTGAGAACTAAAAACAACAACAAAAATATAAAAAGAAAAACACATGCTATCCAAAAAGTCATGAATTTTACAACCATATGATCAATAACTTCATAAGGATAATTTATGCAATTATTTAGAACCTTCTGAATGCACCATTTTGAAAGTTTTATAGGACATGATATTTTTACAAAAGGCATTTTAAAATTCTTGCATTTATGTCTCACAGCCAGATACCAACGGCTCACATGTACAATGTTAAGTGTTCATGAAGTTGAGATCTTGAGGACCTTGACTTAAAGCTAGCCTGGATAAAAAGTTCATGACATGTCAACACCAATTTACCAGAGAAAATGAGGGATATAGGGGTGGCTCAAGTGCAAGGACACCAGCCATGAGTGACAAAGCTTCCTGAGCCCAGAAGGTCCTAGCGTTCAATATTCATATTGGAAAAACACAGAAACACAACTGAACAAAATTTTCATCTCACTACTAGACATTTGAAATACATTATTTAGGAATGGAAAATGATAATTGCCTTTGCACATGAATTCATGACATTGGAGCTATTGTGAATGCTGTGGTTATTTGTAAGCTTGCACTCACATGGAGATGACCTCCTTCGTTCCAGTTCTCCAAATAACCAGAAATTTCATCTCAGCAAAGTGAAAAAATAAAACTCACTTCAAAAATTAGATACCTCCAATTCTTTGACCTTAAAAAAGTAAGCATACACAATAGTGGTCTATATAACCCATCTTCTTAAGAGTTAGAAGTGAGAGTATTGTAATTACTCAAGGTCTGAAAAAGTTAGTTCTCTAAAACCAACTGCTATTGGCCAGATTGCTTAGTTGATGAGAATATCCAATGCTTAAGTGTCTAAGTGGCCAGGGACTGGTGAATCACACCAGGATGCTGAGATCTAAGGATCCTGGTTTGAAGTCAATTTGAGCAGAAAAGTTGCCATGAGACTCTTTTCTCCAATTAACCACTTGAAAGCCAGAAGTGGTGCTGTAGTTCAAGTAGTAGTGCTGGCCTTGAGTACAAAAAGGCTCAGGAACAGCACCTCGTCCCGAATTCAAACCCCACAACTGACAAAAAAAAAGTGTCCACGTATACAAGGAAAATATTTACTTCTAATTTGTTTAAAGGTAGGAATTCATACTGCTTACGGACTCAAATTGTGTTTTCTAGACACTTAAGTTTTCCCAAACCCATGCAACTATATTAATTAGTGTAACTATCCTCAGTTATCTGAATTTTTCATCTAATAAATGCAGCCAGTTGACTTTGACTTTTTTCTTTCTTTCTGTAATTTATGTGTACTTAATCAGTAAAATTATATTCTGATCTATCTTAAGAATTATAATAACTTTCTTTTCAAAAACAACATACTCATTGTTAGGTTTATTAAAGAGATAGGTGTAATTCGTTTGCCAATAAAAAGAACACCATGCAGTATTCAGGCAGGAAGCGAAGTTTATTGTTTTACCGAATTCCTGCCCTGGCCTTGCATGGTGGAGACCACATGGCTGAAAAGCAGTGGCTGAGGTCTGTCTGGGTTTAAGTGGAGAAAGGGTGGGGTGAAGGTGAGGCCAGGTGAGGGAAGGTGAGGCCATGAGGATGCAGATGTGACCTCAGGACCTGGGACCCTTCCTCCATCTAATGGGAGGCCGGAGGCATGACTAAGGGTGGCCTAGTATGTGATTGCCTCCAGGTGTACCAGTTACATAGGTGACACAGGTACTGGGCAGAGACTTAGCCAAGAGGAGGGAGAAATCTGCCAAGGGCCGAGCTTACATTCATCATACAAGTTTTATGTTGAATTAAAGATAATAATTTTTTAAAGAATTGGAGATTTGTCAGTACTGTGTAGCAATGTTTTAGTACCTTCTACATTTAGGAAACTGAATACTTGAGAATTCAAAGTATTCAACATAGTGTTCTTAGAATAAATTTTGGAAGGAAATGAAAAGATGCATAATGAATATTATATATATATTATATGTGTCTAAACACATAATGAGATGGACATATTTGTACACCTGAGGGGTAAACACATGAATAACACAAAGCATTTTTAAAAAGAACTTGAAGTTCATGTTATAGTATTAAATTAGAAAAATATTATTTTTCCAAATAATTAAAATATCCCAATAGTTATTAAATTTTTTCAAAACTAGGAGAAAATCTGTGAGGTATCCTGAAAAGAGCAACAAACTAAATAACACTCACAGAAGGAGTAGAGTAAATATAGGTTTGCTGTGCAGTTTATCTTGAAGATCACCTTCAGATGTAAATAAAGTATGCTATAGTTGATTCTAAGTGAACAAAACCAAAACATAAATATTTCTATTTACTTAAATATAGTTTTGGATATTAGCTATATATCTACAGACTACAATAAAAATGTATGCCACTTGATAATAAGGAAGGAGTTAATTATAATGCACTCTTTATTCAATCATTTCCTTGGAATTCCTGCCTGCATATGATGATCATTTTCAAGTATCAACTTTCCAACATTCAGATTCATTTCAGATTTCAATTTTGCTACATAAATCTATTTTTCAAACATAAAAAAGGAAATGAGAGCATAGATTTTGAGTAAAGAGATTTGAAATCTAATAAATGAGTTTTTACCCCAGATTCATTGAAATTTACAGTGGGATCCATTTGTGAGGTATTATTAGAGATTTAACAAATTAGTTTTAGGATGAAGTAACATTAGAAAAAAAAACACTGAGTCTTGCATTAAGTAAATGATATCTTTTCTATTAAACATGTTGCTCCTCATTCAGAAAGAAACTGGAAGGCTTAGGAAACATTCCTACTCTATTCAAATACAATGAAAATGAGCACCCAGTATAAATAAAGAGAGCTCACACCTACCACGAATCAAAAAGACCCCAGTTAATCACAGTGTGGAAGTATCTAAAACATTTCTACAGATTTTACTGAAAGCACGTCACTTTATCATACACTCAAATGTAGGTATGATTTTGTTTGCAACTTGTTCTTGGTCCTCTGCTCTTTTTAATAGAGTATCTCCTGCCCTCTTTAGTCCAGATTTTATAACTACATTTAAGAAAAAGATCTAACTACAGCATAATTCTCAATTCAGCTTCTTTTACTTGGTGAAAATAGGTCATGATTAGCTATTTCTGGCAAGAACAGTTGACAGGAAACAGGACAGGAAATGATATAATGATTCCAGTATTATATTTTTCTCCTATGCCCTGTTGTTTGGGGAATGACCTTTCAAACAGGAAATTGGGAGATGATATTGAACCTCAAATACTCCTGTAATAGAATCATGTTTCCTTTTTTGTCTCTAGGTTCACTTCATGTAAAGAAATAGACTGAAATTCTAGACCAAAAGAAGACAGAGATAAATTTATTTTGTAATGATAGATTTCTAGATTTTTTAAGCTTATGTTTTAAAGCACACACAAATATCCAGTTAGATCTCACAACATGGCATAAGAACCACCTAATATTAAACTAATAAATGTCTACTTCATTATATATGTAGATTATGTATGTCTCATAAAAATGCAACTTTGATGCTATTCATTATTAAATTCTTAGATGTTTTTATTTAAAGTTTGCTACACTTTAAAATTGGTTTGTAAATTGTTTTATATGCCACCTAATGAAAAGTTTCACTAATATTTGGTTGTTGTTCATTTTTCCACCACGATAGACAATATTTCCTATATGAAAAATATGTAATAAAAATGATGTGTCAAAAATTAAATAAATATGTAGGAACCAGGATGCATAAACATAGAATATAATCTCTATTTAAATGTTCCTTATATACTGTACACTTTTTGTGTTGGATACAGTTCTTTTACATCTTTAAATATAGATCTCTTATATGGATGTTCACTTAAGTTAGCTAATTGCTCTACAAACAAAATATATGGCACCCATCACAGGGGTTCTGAATCTCACAGTGGGTTCTAAATGATTGTTGTCTCTACATTATGGTATTAGGCCCTTTAACACTTTAAAACATTTTACTATTTAATTTTCATTCCCTTCCTCATTAACTTCAACCTGTTTTAACTTTATGTCTCCAGAAGATGGAAAATAACAAAAGTAACAAAGATCTACAAATTAACCATTAGTTTACTATATAATTGCTTAGAAGAAACATCCTGATTAGTCAAATCGCTATTAAATTTTAATCAGTTGCTGTTTTGGATTGAAGATTTCACAAGGATTTTTCAAAGCTACTTGTTTGTTCAAGATGTGGCTTTTTTTGTTTTGTTTTGGTTTTTTTCCTGTTCATAATATGGTTAATGCATTTTAGCTCAGTCTAACATCATGCATTGCTAAAAAAGTCGTGACATTTTCTTGAATCTTTTCACAAGACTCATGATATATATTATTTCTTACACTTTTAGTGTTTGAATGTTTAAATAAAAGTTTTGATTGATATGAAAGTATTTGTTTATAATGATAAGAATACAATTTATTTTTCTCAATTATGTTCAATTATTTTAGTAAGACAGGTGTCTTTATTTTTGAAGAGTAATGTAGATTTGGTAAAAAAAATTTTTTTGACAAAACACTGTAATTTTACCTACAAAGTTAGAATCTTCAGATGATAAATATCCAAATATTTCTAAAATTTGAAAAAGCAAGATTGTAGGTTTATTTAATTAAATAGGCATATGAGCTTGAATTTTTTTTTCATTTAGCAATCCTATCAGAAACAACCAATCAATACAAAATAACATTTACTCTGTTTAAAATTCTGCTGACATCATTACCAAGGATTTCTTTAATGAATGCTTTTGAAGTCTTTAGGTATTTTCAGATGAGTAATCCATTTCCTGTATGTCCCCTTCTGCCGTCATTGTGAGGACTATTATCTTAGCAGTCAAATGTTCAGACCCACTGGCCCTCCTTTAGCATTTGATGCTAATTCAATAGACTGCACCAGGGGACAGGTAGAATGGCTTTTGTAGTAACAGGCTTTATTACAAATGCAATCAATTCTTTGAAACAACAGGTTTTTTTTTTTTTTCCAGAAATGTATTTGGATAAAAGGTTGAAATAAAATAACAGACATAAACATTGCATTTGTGAAAATGAATAAAATATTTTTTCCTCCCAATTGCTGGAATCATATTTTCTAAATACAGTCTTTGTATTTTGTCTTTTATAACCCAGCTAGTTCTGAATACAGCATCACTTGGAAACATATCAGAATTTAAATTACATTCTGCTCTTTATACAGTTTCAGTTCAACCATTTCCATTTGGTCTGCTTTTTTATTTATTATTTAATTATTTCTGTGCTCAATGGATTACAATTTTAATATGGGACTATGTAAATCTATGTATGTAAAACTATACCTCTATTAGTATTTTCTATTTGTAAAGATTTTTTTCATGATAATAAAGTTGTAAAATTGTACCATTTACTGAAGTTAGGGATACATTTAAATGTGCTTTTTGCTATTTGTTTCAGTCAGTCAGTGGTTAATCCTAATAAGCAGGAGGGTAGGCAAAGAAATTAACTAAAGTAAGGCCCTTGTGATACAATGACACTTGCTCTATGCTCTTACAGAGAAAAAAACATGATGATAAAACAGCACAAAGTGGAGTGTTATGAATTTTATTAATGACTAGGAGACAGTGTGCAAAACATCAAAGGTCTGTGGAAAAGATTAATGACCCCGTGTGAGACTGTTTAATTACCTCCAGCTAATTAGATTCTTGACCAAATTTTTAATATCTGCATTCCTTCTACAGCCTAATTGAGATTCCACATTATTTATCAATCTTTCAAAAAGCCCTTAGTGGGCTGCTTTTTTAGTTTTTCCCTTTGCACTTTGACTCCATTTATGGTCAATTATTAAATAAATAGCAAAGTAACTATTCCCCACAAATTGTATATGCGGAACACTTTATGCCTGTTTATTTTGACTAGGAGACTATCATCGGCATCTTTTATACATAATGAAGCACTCTAACTAATAAACTGACTAACTCCACTGTAAACAATGTGGATAATATTTTTGTTATCTGGGCTGTGTTCAGGAACTCCTCGTGTGGTTTCTGTAAATTAGCCTTTTGCAATAGTCAACTTCATTCTTATTTCAGTTTACATTGGTTGGGGCACAGAGATCCATGGTGCATCATTGCACAAACTAGAGAGGACAACTCAATTAGTTCTTCCTTCTCTTCTTTTTTCTTTTTTTTATTTCTTTCCCTTGTTTTTTTTCTTTTTCTTTTTGAAAGACTATACTACTCAGAAATACTAATTCGATAAATACTTCTATTAACAAACATAAGTCATTTTATTTGAAATATGGGAAACCAGATCTTGTTTTCTTTATATATATATATATGTATATATATATATACAGACATATAATATTCTATTTCCATGTAAATCACATACCATTTCAGAAAGAGAAATAGTTGATATAGAACCCAATGGAAGGTATACCCACTAATCAACTTGAAAACACTCATGACACAAGTTATCTGTGTCATACACAGAGTAAAACAAAAAGTCTAAACTCCAAAGTAAGTGCTAGTAAAGTTATTTTTATTTAGATGTCTCCTTTTGCTGGGTGTTACATAAAATCTTCTTTTAGATTCATGTATTTTTATAGGAGAAATGAGCTAGTATGATATCATAAATATTCCCCTATCATCTATGTCATTAACATATTGATCATAACAATTTGTGATGACCCAATGCATCTAACAATGTGATTCTATTGAGAGACCCTACAAATGTCATCTATGATCATAAATCTGGAAACAAATCACATTCTGTATGCCTAAAACTACTATGATTGTTTTTGTGCATTTCTTAGTATCAACATTTATGATGAAAAGATAGAAAAAGATGAAAAGATAGAAAATACTAACTCAGCTAAATTTTATCAGATAATGGCAACTTTCACTTTTTCTCTTATAAAAACTGTAACGTGTGTGTGTGTGTGTGTGTGTGTGTGTGTGTGTGTGTGTGTGTACTGGAGCTTGAACTCAGGGCCTTCTGCTCTTGCCTGGCTTTTTTTCAAGTACGGTGCTATAAAACTTAAGCCATACCTTCATGTTTAGATTTTTGTTGGCTAGTTGTACTGGTAATAGTTTTATGGACTTTCTGTGCAAACTGGTCTTGAACTTACATTTCAGATCACAGCTTCCTGAGTAGAATTGCAGGCATGAGCCATTAGAACCATTAGAATTATAACCTGTAAAATATTCCATTCCCTATCCTTAATAGCTGAAACAGTCAATTGTATACTTTATTTCATATATTCCTATTGGTGATTATCTATAAAATGAAAAAAAGATACAGCTGGTCTCTGGTCTCCGCCTATAATCCTTGCTGTTCAGAAGTGTATGAGGATAGTGGTTCAAAGCCAGAAAGATCTGTGGACTCTTGTATTCAATTAATCAGCAAAAAGCCATAAGTAGAAGAATGTCTCAAATGTTAGGACACCAATCTTGTGCCAAAAAAAAAACTATATATATATATATATATATATATATATATATATATATATATATATACATAATATCAGTCTAGTTTTAAAGTTCTATGATTCCACAAGATTTTCATATTTTTATGTTTAACAAAGTAACATGTTTCTTACCTTGCTCATGTAACTGTAACCCCTCTATACAGTATCTTTACAATAAAAAATATATTTTTAAAATGTGACATGCTTCACATCACTGTTAAAGTCTTAAAGCAATATAATAATGGCACTTTTGGCCTATCTGTTCTTCATGTCAAAGACTCCTTTTTAGGAGTAATGTTACAGTAATGTTAATTTTAATAATTTGAGCACCAACCCTCTGAACTCTTAGGTAACTGAAAATGAAATATGGAAGCCTGTGATTCTTCCCTTGAGAGACAGAGTGCTTGGCAGTGGTGTGATTTGAGAAGTCCAAAAAGAACAGACTGTTTACTCAAAATAGCAAGAATGAGGGTTGATTTCCCCAGTTGTACTTACAACTGAATGACCTGAGAACAAATCCAAACTGATGAGCCAAAATGGGTCAAAATTTTCTATTAGTGGAGTCTCTTAATCCTAAATCCAAATCTTAATCCTCACCTCCTGATTATACCCACTTGCATTTTCACACAGGACTTCATTTCTCTAGCAAAAGCAATGAAAAAGCAGAATTCCTTTCCATATGGAAGGGAAGAAAAGTGAATGCCTGAGACAAAGTAGTATCCATATCAGTCATTCTATCATTCATTGTACCTTTATGAAAGTAGATTTTCAATTTCTTTCACCAAAGCAAGTACGTTTGGAGTAGCATGAGGAAATGGGTGCCTATATTCAAAATAAAGGATGATGAATAGGAAATATATAAGAAATACTAAGTAAACTATCGTTCTTCTTCATAGCGTTCACAAAGATGAATCCTGGTACCATCTCACAGCAGTCCTGGCGGGGAAAAAGAAATGTAATTGCACTTGCATTAGGCAACTCCCTTAGTTGTAAGCATATTGAGTAGATGATCTAGTAATCATTTCATATCATTAAGTTTCAGGCTACTAAAATGTCATTCAATCATATTAGGATGTGCTTATGGATACATGAAGTAATTTCAGATCTATTTCAAGACTTACTAGAATCGAGATTACATAAAATGTAAATTACTTCTAAAATATGACATGCTCTATTAATTTTAAACTCCTCTAGATCATGCCAATTCAACTTATCAAATAACTCATATATATGTGTGATATATATGGTGAAAATATGTATTATAGTTGCATAAAATATATCCATAAAACATATTTTATGTACCCATAATTATGTACCTATAATCTGTATTATAGCTATACATATGTATCGCATACAAGTGGCTGATAATCTAGATCATCAATAATGTGGGTATTAATAAAGGATTTAAAAGGAAAATTAACTTGTACCCAGGAATATGTGGCAATCCAGATTTTCATCAAGTTGTTATATTTAGCAGTCCTCTTTTAAAAAAATATCATGATACTTTTATCAAATAAATAGATAAAATTTATATTTCTACTATTTGCTTTTAAACTTAGAAATTTGCTGTTTCCTGTAACCTAACACTTTTCACTTTCACTAAACTGAAATTTCCTAACAAACCAAACTAAGCAAAACAGAACAATCAAACCAAACCAAACAAAAACACTACCAAAAGGAAGCCACATTTCCAACAAGACAGGGAGAATAGTTTGTTAATCAAGAGTCTGTATCATACTTATTCAAGAGTTGTGAAAAATTGTGGTGGCAATCGATACAGTTTTGCTTCTTTTTCCCCCAAAGACAGCTTCTTATAAGTTCCTAAATGGACTCTTCTTACCCTCAGCCAGAAAAAACAGCAGTGTTTCCAACTTTTCACCTTTCAACCAATGTGTCCCAATAGTATTCACAGAACTAATGAAAGAGATTCTTGACAGTGTCACTGTGGACCACCCCAGAAGTGGAGTCCTGCCAATGTAAACCATTATTACAGTACTGACCGCTGGTCTCATGCTGTGAGGTCATTCAGAAACTTCCCCTGCTTTCTTTTGCTCACTCTGTTTCTGAAGAGTGACATCCCCCCTTGAACCACAGACATTGAGGCAAGCCCCCGCTACTGATTCCCATCCAGTTTGCTAAGGACAACATCCACTTTGATGCTACTGAATGGACTTTCTTTCTTTTCAGTGAGAACCAAAGAATATTCAGAGAATAAACAACTTGGTGATGACACAGAAATGTCTATAAACTGAGAGACTCTTTACTTTGGATTTCCTTCATATCTCAAGCTTAAACCAAGTAATGAAGTCCTTTGAGTATAATTATTTATTAACAAAAAAAACCCATTTACAAAAAAGCTATGTTTTTGTTAGAATCACATTCAACTTGAGGGGAAAAGTGATTTGGATACAAATTCAGTCTTTCATTACTGACATGGGAGGATTTGCAATGAATTTTGAGACACCGTGTCCATCAGTCCATATCAAAGAGCTGTGATATATCATACATCACTTGTGTGGAGTATACATAAATCAGGTGGCTATATTTCAGAGCATTTCAAAACAAGTGTTAGGGAACATGAGCAAGCATTCAGTGTTGCTAAAAACAATTTATCTAATCATTTTTCCTTAAAATAATTATTAGTATGAGATAGTTTCCTGTACTGACCTTTACAGATCTTGTCCAGATCATACCACTTAAGGAGACAAGATAAAATACACTTTCAATCTTTTTTTTTCCTTCTGGTCAACTGGAAAGTCTGGCCCTCCAAAATTCTATATTACCCTTTTGCTTTTATTCTGTATTTTTATTTTGTTTTTGGTCCGGTTGTGGGGCCTGAACTCTGGGCCTGGGTGCTGTCCCTCAGCTCTTCAGCACAAGGCTAGCGCTCTACCACTTGAGCCACAGCGCCACTTCTGGCTTTTATTTCTTTTTCCTTATGTGGTGGTGGGGAATCGAACCCAGGGCCTCATGCATGCAAGGCAAGCGCTCTACCACTGAGTCACATTCCCAGCCCCAATTCTGTATTCTGTATTTTTAATTGATATACAGAACTAAGGATGAAGAATTGTCTACTTTATACAGTGTCCAAGAAATCACCTTGATCTAAGCTGTCCACAGTAACAGCCATGATATGGGTCTGTAATTAAAATATTCTGAGAAAAAGATGCAAGCAAGAGAATAAAAGTATTGTGTTCTTGCCTTCATATACATAAATTTACATATAAAGGAAGACAAAACATAAAAGCTAAAATAATGCCAAGAAGTCAGGAATAGGTGGTTCATACTTATAGTCTTAGCTATTTAAGAAGCTGAGATATGAGATTATGGTTCAAAGCCAAGCTGGGCAAAAAGATCTGAGCCTCTTATCTCAAATGTATGGCCCAATACCAGAAGTTCAGTGAGAGTGTTCAGGTCCTGAGTTCAAGGCCCAGAACCAGAACAAAAACAAAATGAAGTGATAGCAAGAAATTTAAGATAAAATATTTATTATTATTTCTGTCCAAATTTGGAGAATCATTCATTTAAGAGCTAACACATAAAAGGGTATTCATTGTAATTCGAAATTCTTCAATTCATGAATAGAAGAAGAGTGTTTCTGTGGGGAGCAAAGGGCTAAAAACATCCGTGGAAAAGTACAAGGCCTTGTAATGAAGCCTAGTGAAATTTGGTCGAAGTGCTACAGTGATACCTTGGAAAATATTTAACAGCAAATGTGTAGAAGTAACAATAGCAATAATACCTGTGAATATGCAGTCAGTAAATACATGCTTTATTCCATACTCTAAGTCAGAAGGAGCTATACTCACCAAATCATCAGGCAGAAGGACATGGCAGCCTTCTCTTCTTACATAGAAGATATAAATATTATTTAAAATATATGAAATAATATAATTTCTCAAAGTAATTCTTGGGTTTTAGTATTTTTAAATTTTTACACAGGAGACTCTAAGCATCAGCATGTTTGAAAAACTTCATTTTAAAATTAGGGTTCAGCTGGGCACCAGTGGCTCACGCTTGTAATTCTAGCTATTCAGGAGTCTGAGATCTGAGGATCATGGTTCAAAGCCAGCCCCGGCAGGAAAGTCCGTGAGACTCTTATCTCCAAGAAATCACCAGCAAACCACAAGTGGAGCTGTGGCTCAAGTAGTAGAACACTAGCCTTGATCTGAAGAGCTGAGAAACAGTGCCCAGGTCCAGAATTCAAGCCTATGATCTACAAAAACAAACAAACAAAAAACAGCAGCAAAAAAAAGCTATGCTTGTATTTTATAGCTGGATAATCTGCATTGGTTTGATGAAAAGAAAATTGAGCTTATTAGAACATTATGCTAAGTAAGAATTATAAGACAAAGCTTTCTGACAGCTGTTGCAAGAATTTATTTCCAAAATCATCACTAGATTTTAAGGGTTGAAGTGGTCTGAATATCCCAATATATGAAGTTACATTAAATGGATTGAAATATTTATAAGTAGCCAACTAGTTGATTTAGGCTATAAAATATGTTGTTCCTAATATGGTAGGAAGAAGCAAAACTTTTTTGTTAGAAATAACCAAAAAAAAATCACTATTGTTTCAATATGACGAAAGAACTACTGAAAAAAAATTCAAGGAAATTGGTCTTTTTATTAATCCAAGAGCTGAAGACCAAATCTTTATAATATCTGTGAGGCCATCTTGATGAATACAACTGAGTCAATTGTAGTAGAGTAGATATATTACAGAATATCAAATATAGGGATGGGCTGGAGATGGGAATATAAGAGTATCAGAGATTGGAATGGACTGGCTTTCACTCAAAGAAACACTGTCATGCAGTAGAGGCCCCTTTAAGAAGGACCTTATTTTGTGTAAAACATTCCTGTTTCTTAAAGGTTTGCAAAAAAGTCACACTTTAAACACACTGTGTGAGTCAAATAAAACATGTCAGCAGGCAAGATTTAGCCTTGCTAGCCACCAACTTGAGACCTTTACTTTCTTTCATTCTAAACAGTGCAATGTGGTTCATATTATGTGGTATTGGCAGTCAGGTAGTATGTGGGGCTAAAGTGCCTGGATTTATTTTACTTATTAATTACTTTATATCCTGCTTTGTTCCCCCATGTATTTTAAGATGATTTATTTTTAAAAATATACAAAAATATGATGATAGAGTAGTGAATTGAAGGAAAGGGTGAACATTATAAAGACAGAGGTAACATAAAGAATGAGAGACATAAAGTACAATAAGATTACCAAAGATAAAATGGTAACACTTTATTTAGCTTTGGGGCAGAAAAAAATGAAAACAAAATATTGTTATAGCTTTAATTACATCATGTGTGAGGTAAAGCATGCTAGATAATCAAGGGTTGTTGCTTTACAAAAGATTGAGGACAGCAAAAGCATTTTCTACCCAAGGTCTGTATCTTTCAGCAATGGGGTAACTGTGCCCGTAGAGTTGGTGGCCTCATCCTCCACAACAGAGGACACAAAGGCCTCCCCTGTGGTATCTGCCCAGTGGACAATGTGCTACCATTGTTGTCTTTGTCAACAATACTATTTCCTCCTACCACTAGATATTTAAACAGAAGTAATGTCCCTCTGATGGTGGATTTTAGTATCTAAACTGCAGCTTCAGAAAGGTTCGCAAATATATGCAAGATGGCATAATAAGTCATGTTGAAAATATATACAAACTTGGGCATGTTTGTACCCTCCTGAGACCCCCAGCACTTTGAAGGTAGAGGCAAGAAAATTGTGAGTTACAGAAAGAAGAGTATGATCATTTTCTCTTGGAGGTATGAGGAAAAGTGTGTGTTTGTGTGTGTGTGTGTGTGTGTGTGTGTATGTGATTGTGAATGTATATATATGATGCTCCCAAGATTGTGTTGAATGATTATTAGAAAGGGGAGTTACTAAGAAGTACAAAAACACTTTCCATCAGTCTGTCTTAGAGATGTGTCAGTATTGCCAACATCTCATTCTCAATTATGCTCACACCACTGCAGTGACAACACATTCGTTCTTGCTCTTGTATTATTCTGATTGCTTACATCTGACTCATTCCTACTTCCATGTGTTACAGAATTCAATTCATTCTACACAGTTCTAAACAAATTGGTGTGTCTTCTTACAGAGTCCATGCTGTACCTCTAATGGCTTCAGGTTCCATGGCATGTGTAGATGTGACACTCATTCCACTCCTTGGATGGCACTTTAGGAACTTAGACCAGCTACAATCTTGCCTGGTGCTTTATTTCTCAGGTTTCCTGGTTCTTTTGAAACACTGACTCTCTTCATTTCTAGTTTCAAGTATATATTCTTTTAATTGATGAAAGTTCCATGCTTTTCCTATAACAAATTATTTCATCTATTTTAAAAGCATATAACTACATGAAATTTCCTATTACTTTTTTTTAACACCACCCCAACCCCCCCCGCTCCCAGTATGGCCAGTGCGATAGGTCTTTCTCTTTTTAGGAAACATCTGTATGAATCTGTAGATACTAAACAAGATGACTACAGCTTTCTAAAAGATTAGTGATTTCAAGCATTCTAATTATGGCTTTACTATATCTCTTGTAGTATAAAGTCTGCTTATAGGAAAAAAACAAAAAAATACAAAACAAAACCCCACAAAACATTATGGGCTGGGAAGGTGGCTCAGTGGTAGAGTGCTTGCCTTGCATGCATGAAGCCCTGGATTCGATTACTCAGCACCACATAAGCAGAAAAAAACAAAAAAAACAGAAGTAGTGCTGTGGCTCAAGTGGTAGAGCGCTAGCCTTGAGCTGAAAAGCTAAGGGACAGTGCCCAGGCCCAGATTTCAGGCCCCACGACTGACAAAACAAATAAGCAAACAAACAAAATCACTGCAACTTAGAAAGAATCCATATTTTAACTACAACAATAATGCATTCTTCATACCAAAAGACCAAGAAAAAATAAATTTATCAATAGTGTCAGAGATATCTTTGTGATTATCAGTACATTTCAGATTTTCTCATGTATTTGTAATCCAGGACAGAAAATAGAAACAGAGAAGAATAATAAACAAGTGTACCAAGTTGGATAGAAAAGTACATTCAAAAGCTAAGTTCATACATAATTAGGAGAGAACTGAAAGTCAACCCTCAAGCAAAAATTAAATATTATAACCTCCATTTGATGTCATCAATATGGTTCATACTTAAAATTTTGGTCATGTACTCTGTTTTTAATAATATGTACAAAAATCTAACAGTAGGCATTTCTTCATAATGAATAATCCAGAACCACTGAAGAGAGGTATATTTTAATTTACAGATAATAAATAATCAAAACACGCCTATAATCCTAACTACTCAGGATGGTGAGTTCTGAGTATCATAGTTGAAAGCCAGCCAGGACAGGATACTCCATGACACACTTATCTCCAGTTAAACACCAGAAAAAGCAGAAGTGGATCTGTGACTCAAGATGGCAGAGTGCTAGCCTTGAGCAAAAGAGCTCAGGGACAGTGCCCAGAATCTGAGGTTAAGCCCAACAATAGACTAAAAGCCAAACCAAAATAAAACAAAACAAACCTTCTCAGGAGTAGATTATCTCAAACCCAGAAGAACCATGATTACTTCAAACATAGAACATTGTTCTCATGAACAATAGTTTATATTTAACTTTTAAAAATTTGCATATCTTGACATATTGATGCTACTTATATGTGGTTAGCCCTTTGGGTATACTATAACTGTCTCCCCTGGAAAAACTTCCTAGAGAGGAGGAAGCTGTTAGAAAATTCAGAAGGATAATAACAAATTTCTCTCCATCAAAGGGCATCAGAAAGCGAAGTTTTAAAGATTAGGAATTGCAGGAGGATAAATGGGCTCCTGAGGTACAAAGGAAGATGACTTGAATAATAAAACAAGGCAGAAAGTAGAGGGATTCAGCAAAAGCAAGCATCCAGGATCCTCCCATAGATAGTTCACTAAGAGTTTCTTTTCCTTCTCATTCTTAATCATTTCTTTCTGTCAAGGTCAATATCAGTCATTTTGTATGGAGACAGAACCCAAGGAAGAGCCACAATTTTTAAGATCACACAGACTTTCTCTGGTTATTAATGGATCAACCTCTGATCCTATAGCCTAACTCCATTGGTAGGGAAAAGGGCATCCCAATATCATTTCTCCATCAGCTCAGAGAAGGGAGTGAGAAACAAGAAAACTGCTGAGTCAAAGTCGGGGAGACATGGAGGAGGGTTCTACTGACCTGGTACTTGGCATTTGTTTTTAAATGTTTAAAAATAAACCCATTAATTTAAGTTTCTAAGAACATCTTGGGTCTTAATAACAGAGTTGGCAAAGCTGCCTTGAAAGAAACAAAAAGAAAGAAACTTAGTTTTCCTTTGAACGTGCAATTATTGTCCTATTAAATGTAAATTTAATCCCTGCTTGAGACATGTAATTTAAATTGCGACCAAAAATATTATAGGCATACTGAATACTTCTAATTAAATCAGGTGGCCTTATTTTAATGAAGGGAGAATTTGATGGTGATACCCATTGCAATAACAAGCTGGTGCCTTGTTTTTCACAGTCAACATATCATTAGCATTTGGACCTCAGAAAGAGAGAGATTATTTTTTTAAATAAACTTGTGAAATTAAAGAATATATATACATATATGTATATACCACTCCTACCCCCACAGGGTTGCTTTTTAAGTGTGATTTGAAGTAGACTTAGACTAAACAAACTAAAATTGGTAAAAGCACACCTATCTAACCAACAAGGAAACCTTGGTATTTATAATAAAACAAAACAAAACAAAATCAAATAAACTTACCAGCTATTCTCTGCTCATGGTTGTCTTCTAGGTTTATTTTTCAAGATTCAAGATATTCGTGATAACTACTTAGATGTTTGAGTCTCTGTTCAGTTTTATGAAGTAAAATATAAATTGCTAAACACATCTGAATATGAAAATGAGAGCTAAAGTCGCTTTTAATATTTCTTTTTGAAATCTACCCTTCTGGACAGAAATTTCAAGCAACAGTTTTTAGCAAACATATGGGGAAGCCCACTGGAAATGTTGTAAGGTAAATTAATAATGGCAGATGCCGGCATGTCTGGATGTTGTTTATATTGAAGACTCTTGCATTCTTTATGTTTTGAAATTATTCTGTTGTAACCATTTTCAGATTCGTTTAGTTTGGCAATATATTCTGCTCTCCAAAGGTGTCTGCATTTATTTGACTACAGAAAATATTTACTTTAGTAAAGGGCAGCTTAACCTTTGTTTAAATTTGAGGTGAGTTAAAGGTCATTGCAATTATTTGCTGTATTATTTGTGTCAGATTTGAATTACTATGAATACAGCACATGCGTTGCCCTTTATTATGAAATAAGCTAAAAGAAACTCAACTTCTGCATCCAGCCAGCATATTTTATGGAACCAATCAGTGTTGCAGAACATTTTCAAGGTTCTCTCTTGGACTGTGATTGACTGAAAGTGCTCAAGGTTAAGGTCCTTTCCCAGAGGGAGGGAAGGAGGCGATTTAACATGGCAGCTCACTCCCAGAGCCCCACCTCCAGCAATGTTTTGGATGGCTAGAAGCCAGCATATGGTCAGAGTGGGGTTCAAGGTTATTAGTGAAATACTGCAAGCAGTCACATTGGAAAAAATATATATTCAGACAGGGGACAAGAAGGGTGGACTGGCTAAGCAGAGGACGATTTCAGAATAGATACACAGGAACGCTCAGGTTTTAACTGAAAGGAAAATTCAAAATTGGAACATGAGCACTGGGATGTGGAAATTTGATGGAAAAATGAAAAGCTGCTTAGAAAGTTTTAAACTGAAATAGGTTAGGGCATAAAAGGGAGCAAACCTTTGTTCTTGGTCTTTACTCTTTAATTATGAAGAGAAAATTATTTATCATAGCATGTTGACCCCACCTTTAAACACATACCGGCATGTCAGCCAAAGATATTTATGCAGGATTCTGATGACAAAGAAATATGAAGGTTCAGTTAGCTACTAATAATGTGGAGTTGCTTGGGAAGGCTTGTGAGGGGATAGAAATGAGGGGAAACATTGAATACAGTGAAGCGAATTCAATTCTCTTTCCAAAACAAAGAAAGATGTTTAAAGAGAGCATTATAATTTCTGTTGTGTTGTGTAAAGAAGATTAATACATTTGTGCTTAGAAAATGCTGTCAGATAGTAATTACTCAATAAATGTTAACTCTTATTTGTGGTAGATGTTATTAGTACTGTTCAAATAATTAAAAATAAAATACTTGATAAGAAATCTTACTTCTGGTTCAAGTTAAGACACAGATAAAACAGAATCCCACAAGTGTGTCTATATGACAAAAGAGTTTAGAATAAACAAGATTTGGTGCAAATTATTCCAGACATGAGGTGAGAACCTGATATAAATTATTGTAACTGGGAACAAAACCCAGATAACATGCCCCAAACAGGAAGGAAAAGTGAAATGCTTCTATAATTACTGATTACAGTGATAATAACTATACATCAACAACCAGAAAGGATTTTTCTTGTAGCTCCTGGATAGATATTCTGCACTTGATTATAGCCAAATATTTCTTTCTTTTCAACTATATTTTATTGGTAATAGTTATCAAAACAATAATACCTGCTGTGAACACTTAAAAGGAATATAATTAACAGGAAACATTGTTTTTGACAGAAATTTTTAGAGTTCTTTTCTACATCATATAAAATATATACCTAGAATCTATCCTTTATGTTTAAGTACGTAATAATTCTTTATAAATTTACAGAGCTATGCGACATGTATCTCAAGCTCAACATTTTCCAGGCTACATTAAAGATAAGCTCAACATCTTCCAGGTTACATTAAAGATAATCTAGCTTGCATGTAGTTTATGCAGTTAAAATTTTAATCAAATGGTTTTTAACCTCTCTATAAAAAATTGTGCAACTATAATTATAATCTCCTTTTGGAATATATTAGATTATATCTTATAATAAGATTTTAGAAATTTCTACACAATAGAAGTAATTTCTACTTTTCACAAATGCTGATTACTCTTTATTATTGATCTTATTATTTTATTTCCCTAGATGTGACAATTCTAAACATTTCCTATATAAGGAATTTAACAATGTGTAGAAATTAATTAAGATCAATTACATTTGTTCTATATTTTCAGGATTTTTCATGTTAAATCATTTTTTTCAGATCGCTATTTCTTTTTATTAATGAGTAACAGTCCAACATTTTAATATATCACCTTTTGTTTATTCATCAGTGAATGAAATGAGGTTTATCCTCTGGCTATTTCAAACAATGTTGAGAATATTCAAATTTAAATGTTGCCTTTTTAAGAATGTTTCCTCTTTTTGTACTTTATTCAGTATTTTTAATTTCAGATGTTGTTTTGTTTTCTATTAAACTGATCATGTATATGTTACCATATTGATACTTTGTTTTGCCTAAAGTGATTTTCAAAAGATCCAATCTTATATTCTTTAGTTAAAGCTACTTGGTCATTGTTTAATATGATAGTTCTTTTGGTCTTGGTGTATTTTGTGTAGGAAGTATGTAGTCTTAAGTGCTATTGGCACATCATTTTCTTTACTTATGATTACTTTGTTGGGTTTTGATATGAGTATTAAATGACTTCATAAAGAAATAGGTACATCATCTCTTCTATTTTTTAAAGGGGGGTTCCTGGGACCTGTCCTGAACTTCTTTTGTTCAACTTGAGGCATAGTTCTACTTCTGACTTTTTTTTTGGTGGGGGGAGAGGATAATTTACTGGCAATAAGAGTCTCATGGACTCTCCTTCCCCAACTGGCTTCAAATTGCAATAATCAGATCTCAGCCTACTGAGTATCTAGGATTACAGGTATGAGCCACATGCTTCAGGCTACTTTAAATATTTGATAGATACCCAGAGTATAAATGTTTCTGCATGGGATTTACTTCTTGTAAAATTTAAATTGCTAGATTAGTCTCTTTACTTACTACAATTATATTCTCATGTTTTATTCCTTTTGGATCTATTGGAGCATATAGTTTTATTAATTATGTCTCCTTTCAATATTAGATTTCAGTAATTTAGTCTCAGAAATCTGGGTCTCTCCTTCTCTCCCTCTGCCCTACCCTCACTCTATATACATACATTTTTACATAAAATATAATATATGGATAGCTATATATTACATATGTTGGTATAAACATAATATTCCAGTTTTATGTATCTTTCCATAAAATTAAAAGTTGGATATTTTCCAGTTTTCGAGATTCTTTATTGAGCTGGTGGCTCATGCCTGTAATTCTAGCTACTCAGCAGGCTGAGATCTGAGGATCACATTTCAAAGCCAAGCCAGGCAGGAAAGTCTGTAATATTTTGATTTCCACTTAATCACAGAAAAACCTGGAAGTGGTGCTGTGGCTTAAGTGGTAGTGAGCTAGCCTTGAGGAAAAGGAGCTTAGGGATAGTGCCCAGACCCAGAGTTCAGCCCAGATGAAGCAAGAAAACAAAAAACAAAAAAACCCCAAATTACATTAAGTTAACTTCTCCACATCAGCTCAAAATAGTTCTAGATAGAGACTAAGATCTCTTTTCTTATAACCCATCTCTTTCCGTGTGTTAAACCTCTATGTAACTACACTAGAATTGAAAATGTGGAAACTATTCTGCTTCAGTTTGATAAACATTTGGGCTCCATATTCAGGGCCTTTTTCTGGGATGGGGAGAAGAAGACAGTCTATTGTCTTTTCAAGCCATCTTTTCTTCCGTAATACCTTGCTAGAAAGCTAGGGTGGAGAGAATTATAAAAACAGTGTTTTTCTCTAGATTTTTTTCTTTCAAGACAGAATTGAGTGAAAGAAGAGAGATCCTGACTTTTCAGATGCTGTTGTTTGCAATAGTCTGCAACACAGAGCTAGGAAGAGGAGAAATGCTTGTGTCTTGTTTCTCTCATGGATAAACTATAGGTCTTAATCAAGACCTAAATGGATAAAAAAGTCCTATGTTCTTGGATGTACCTGCCCAGAATGAAGTTCAAATTAAGCGGATGTGGAAAGGAAGAAGACAAGAAGAAATTCAGGTGTATCATGAAATTCATCAATTCTTGCTTTTATCGATTTCCTGAGTTTTCTTTATTAGATATTCTTATGTATCCTGAGTAATTTCCAGTGACTTTAAATTGTTACATTTTAAGTGTCTATCAATTATGTTTGTTTTAGTAGAGAAAAAGCTCTCTCAGCTATTTAAAGTAACATTCTAGAAGTCCTCTCCTTATCAGTAAACACTCATGTGCATGCCTAAATACACACACACACACACACAAACACATTGTATCTTGAGTAAAAAGTTTCTTCTGCTGAAATGGAGATTGTTTAAAGAATAAAGGACACCAGGTAAGGGATCATAACAACGGTTACACAATTGCTACTGTTGTGACAATTCAGAAAGACATTTTCTTAATATAATTACACTAAAGTAATGTCTGTTCCTATTGAGTTTGCCTCAAGATCGTCTGGGGGGAGGGGGGGAGGAGGGTGGGTGTGGGTGGGTGTGAAAAGTCCAGATTTTATATATGCTCTCCTTCAATCTACTGAAACTATAGCTTTCAGAAAGAGTCCATCAGTTATACTTTGAAATCAATGTCACAGTTGATATTTAAAGATATTGTCAAAGAATTCTGCTTTGATTTGTATGAGATTAAGACACAGAAGGTAAAAGTCCTGCATTTCATTCTATATATTTGATTGCATGGGGATTTGACCACACACTTTTATTTTCTCCTTGGCTTACTAATACCTGGCACTCTACCACTTAAGTCATATCTTTTTTTTTTTTTCTAGTTCTTTGGAGATGGAGTCTCCCAGACTTTTCTCTAAGGCTGGCTTTAAGCCATACTCTTCCAGGTCTCAGCCTCCTGAGCACCTAGGATTATAGCGTTGAGCCACCAGCTTCAGAATAAAGTCTTACATTGAAAATTTTAAATGGAAAGTCAAGGAAGAAGAATCAAGTGGAACTGAAGAGATCAATGTCCAAGGCAATAGATGAATTATAAAACCTGGCAACTATTTTTTAGCAGCTTAGGTCTACTAGACCAGCTTAGGTCTACTTCAATGAGTGAAAAGAATTAAGTGCTTGGATCCTAGCACTTGGATGAGCACAGTTATAAATAAAGGGTTAAAGTACTTGAGGCAGTGACCATTTGTTGCTTGTTTCAGAGCAGAGCAACACGAGGTGTTAACCACCTGGTTGTGTGCCTTTATAAGACCTGCAAATCCTTAGCTCGGGGCTCTCCTCCTAGGCTCTGCTGTGTCGGAGTGTAGGACAAGGCCTGAGCTGCAGCCCATCTAAATAAAACCTTAAAACAGCTGTAGAGTCTGACTCTCGGTGGTCTTCTTGGTGGGGGTCCTGCGACCTGGGTATAACTGTCAGGCCTGCGTGTGTTTTGTTTGTACTGTTTGTTTTTTGGACTGTACGACTGACAGGACTGGAAACCATGGGCAACACTCCATCTAGCCCCCTAGACTTACAAAGAGAAACTAAGAAAGAGGAAAAGAAATTGTACCCCCCGGTTTTTCAGGGAGATAACTTGGAAGAAGAAATCTTTCCTCCCCCATAATCCCCTTCCCAGGTTCCTTTTGCAGAACCTGAGAATGATCAAGAGGAGGAGGGAGCTATAGAACCAGCAGCCTAACCCTTGTCACCTGCTCCTAAAGTTTCTGAGGGGCCAGTCACTCAACGACGCTGTGGGATCAGCCCCCCTTCTAGTACAGCTGTTTTTCCCTTACATGCTGTAGGTCCTGTGGATGCAGATGGTCAACAGCAACTCCAATATTGGCCATTTTCTACCAGTGATCTATACAATTGGCCCACCCAAAATTCCCCCTTTTCTGAGAAACCCCAGGATTTAATTTGTTTGCTTGGTGGGGGTCCTGCAACCTGGGTATAACATATCAGTGGAGGCTCATCCGGGATTCCCCCAAAGACCCCCAAGACCTCAGACTCCAAAGGTAAAACAGCACTGTCTTTGTTAATTTGCTTTAATTTGTCAGCCCACTTGGGATGATTGTAGTCAGGTTTTACAGGTCCTTTTCACCACAGAAGAGAGAGACTGTATCCAAGAGGCGGCTGGGAAACATATCCCGGGCCCCACAGGAGTACCCATCACGGATCCTGCCATGATCGCTGCCCATTTTCCTGAGATTTGACCAACATGGGACTACAATATGGTAGAAGGTAGGAAGCGTCTCCTTGTCTACTGCCAGGCTCTGTTGGCAGGTCTCAAGGCGGTGGCTCGCCAACCTACTATATGGCCAAAATTTATGATGTTAGACAGGGAGGAAGTGAAAGTCCAGCAGCATATCTTGAGCGGCTCATGGAAGCTTTTAGTCAATATACCCCGTATGATCTTGAGACCCAGGAGTCGGCTCAGATGATTGTTTGCTTATATAAATCAAGCTGCACCAGACATAAAGCGAAAGTTTCAAGCTCTAGACAGACTTGGTGAAAAGTCTATTAGGGATCTAGTAACCGTGGTGGAAAAGGTTTACAATAAGAGAGAGACAGAGGAGCAAAGAGAGAAAAAGAAGGACAGAGAATGTGAAATTGAGTGTGAAAAGAGAGACCTGGCCAAGGAAAAGAGGCCAGACTTCCTGGACTTGCCACTATCGCATGCTGAGCTTACCTGGTTCACAGATGGCAGCAGTTTCATTCGAGATGGAAAAAGGTATGTGGGCGCAGCAGTTACCACGGACACTGAGATAGTGTGGGCAGAAGCACTCCCCCAGGGAATGTCTGCAAAAAGAGCAGAACTAGTGGCACTAACAAAAGCCCTACAAATGGGAAAAGGGAGGAGACTAAACATTTACACGGACAGTCGGTATGCTTTTGCCACTGTGCATGTCCATTTGAGCCATTTACCAAGAGACTGGGCTCATGACAGCTAAGGGAAAGACTATTAAAAACGAACAAGAAATTTTAAGCCTCATCTGGGCCTTATGGGAACCAGCAAATATTGCCATTATGCACTGCCCTGGCCATCAAAAGATAACTGATTCTATAACCAAAGGAAATAACTTGGCTGATCAGGCAGCTAAGGAGGTGGCCTTCCAGCCCAGAGCGGAAGTACTGACTCTAGTAGACCCAAGGCCATGAGCTTTGCCTCCTGAGCCTCAGTACTCCCAAGAAGACTTGGGGTGGATAAAGAAAATCCCCATGTCCTATAAACCCCCAGTCAGAGAAGGGAACAAAGACTGGTAGAAAACTGGTGAGGGGAAACTTACCTTGCCACAAAGATTGGGCAAGGGGATTCTTAAGAGAATCCATCGGGTCTCTCACATGGGAACCCAAAGAATTCAGGACTTGCTCTGACACTCAGAAGTAAAAATTAGGCAAGGAAATCAACTCATTGAGGGCATTGTTAAAAATTGTAAAGCCTGCCAGCTCACCAATGCCCCTGATCAACCAGTTACAAAAGGAGCTCGTCTTCATGGAGATAGGCCAGGTGTGTATTGGGAAGTAGACTTCACAGAAATTAAAACTGGAAAATTTGGATATAAATATTTGCTAGTTTTTGTAGACACCTTTTCAGAATGGGTTGAAGCCTACTCAACAAAGCATGAGATCGCGAACGTTGTGACTAAGAAGATCCTGGAAGAAATCCTACCCAGGTATGGCTTCCCATCCACCATTGGGTCGACAATGGACTGGCCTTCATTTCAAAAGCAAGTCAGGGAATAGCCGCAGCACTGGGGATGGATTGGAAATTGCACTGTGCTTATCGATCCCAGAGTTCAGGGCAGGTAGAAAGAATGAATTGGACTCTAAAAGAGACCTTAACTAAATTGGCCTTGGAGACTGGTGCAGACTGGGTATCGCTCATTCCTTTTGCCCTGTTTAGAGTAAGAAATTCACCCTATCAGCTTGGCTTTACTCTTTTTGAAATAATGTATAGACACCCTCCACCCATTATTCCTAGCCTTCAGACTGAATTGCTTGCTGATTTGGATGATACTGAATTTCTGTGTAAGCTTGACTATTTACAGCTGGTGCATAAGAGTATGTGGCCCCAGCTTAGAGCATTATATGATTCTGCTTCTATTCCTTCCCCCCATTTGTTTAAACCAGGGGACTGGATGTTTGTTCAAAGGTACAACTTGAGATCTCTGGAACTATGGTGAAAGGGACCTTACATGGTGCTACTGGCTACACCCACTACCCTTAAAGTGGACAGCATTGCTGCTTGTATCCACTGCTCCCACACCAGACCAGCTAACCCCTTTGCCCTGGACGACCGTGGGGAAACATGGGAAGTTTCCAAGCATCCTACCCAACCACTCCACATACGGCTCAAGAAAAGAAAAATGGACTGATTATTATTGGTATTGTTGTTTAATAGTATGGTTAAGGTCAGAGAGGGACTATACCCATTCAAGATCAAAAGCTGTTGGAGTTTAGTTTGGGGCCAGAGCCACAAGATTGTGTCTCAGGACCATAAGTCAAGGGGGAAGGGGGGGAATGAAGGGTTAAAGTACTTGAGGCAGTGACCATTTGTTGCTTGGTTCAGAGCAGAGCAACACGTGGTGCTAAACCACCTGGTTGTGTGCCTTTATAAGACCTGCAAATCCTTAGCTCGGGGCTCTCCTCCTAGGCTCTGCTGTGTCGGAGTGTAGGACAAGGCCCGAGCTGCAGCCCATCTAAATAAAACCTTAAAACAGCTGTAGAGTCTGACTCTCGGTGGTCTTCTTGGTGGGAGTCCTGAGACCTGGGTATAACAATAAAATGTTAGTCATATCAAAAACAAAAACAGCCCTGTGCTGATGGCTTATGCCTGTAATCCTAGCTGCTCAGGAGGCTGAAATATGAGAATTACAATTCAAAGACAGTGCTGACAGAAAAGTCCCCGTGATACTCTTACCTCCAATAAACCACTCAAAAACCAGAGGTGATACAATGACTCAGTGACAGGGCCCAGACCCTGAGTTCAAGCCACACTGTTGACAAAAACAAAAGTAAACAAACAAAACTCAGGGGCACCTTGAACAGCCCCATAGCATATAAAGAAAATGAATCTAGAGTTAACCAATGACCAAGTGATCTGTCTGAGAATAATGAGACAAATACTATAAACAATCTGAGGGCTGAGAAGGTGGCTCAGTGGTAGAGTGTTGCCTAGCATGCATGAGGCCCTGGGTTCAATTCCTTAGCAACACATAAGCAGAAAAAGCCAGAAATGGCGCTGTGGCTCAAGTGATGGAACACTAGCCTTGAGCTGAAGAGCTCAGGGACAGCACCCAGGCCAAGTTCAGGCCCCATAACTGACAAACAAG
The DNA here is from genome assembly GCF_019054845.1 of Dipodomys spectabilis. Lineage (NCBI taxonomy): Eukaryota > Metazoa > Chordata > Mammalia > Rodentia > Heteromyidae > Dipodomys > Dipodomys spectabilis. The sequence goes on from NW_024870758.1 coordinate 12,550,632, forward strand.
CAAACAAAAAACAATCTGAAAGAGTTTTACATTAGATTACTGATCAAATTAGATATATGGAGGTAGCCAGCAGTTCAAATGGTATGAAATCTCTAAAACTTCAGGACTGAAAGTATCTATTTTTTTTTTTTGTCAGTTATGGGGTTTGAACTCAGGGCCTGGGTGCTATCCCTGTAGTCTTTTTGCTCAAGGTTAGTGTTCTACCTCATTGAGCCATAAGGCTGATTTTTGTTTTCTGGTGCTCAACTGCCTTTCCTACCCAGGCTGATAATGATCCCCATCCTCTTATCTCAGCTTCCTGAGTAGCTAAGATTATAGGCATGAGCCAACAGTGCCCAGCAATTGAGAAGATATTTACATACTGCCTAACCATTCCGAATTTATGTATCTCCAATTATTTATGTATTCATTTATGAAAAAAAATATGCTTTGGAGTGGCTACTGTGATCAGACACTTAGCTAGAAATTTTGAGTATATAAAAATAAATGAAGGAAGAGAGATTCTAACCACAAGGATGATTAAATTTATTGTTAATCTCTATGAAATTAATTATTCACCAAAGCAATGTTAGAATCTCAAAATAATGCATATCCATTCAGGGAACTAACACCAGCAAGAAGAACAGCAAATGATGGAGGCATAGAAGTAAACTATTTAAAAATACTAACCTTTATTTAAAAATATAGAAACTAACATATTATGATTAAAAAATGATTACCAAAACAATAAATTCAGAACTTGGATGACATATTGTTTTCACAATAGTGGATAGGGGACATGTCTTCATCCTCTGGGTATTAAAGGGGTTTTGGACTCAAAGTAGATCTACTTTGAGGAACAAAACTTAGTATAAATTATCGTTTGATATTCATTGATATTCCTATCCATAATTCAAGATTTCTTTTCAGAATTGTCCTTAAAGTCACAGTAAAAGCCACCACTCCACATCAAGTGATCTAAATCCTACCACATATTTCTTTGTGTAATGCCCTTACAATGATATGTGCTAAGGAGTGGTATTTCTCTAAGTTTGTTGGTGAGAAAAATAGTGGTTTATTTTCATCACATTTAAATATGGCTTTGACATGAGATTGCTATCTACTCTCCATCATCTGAGATAGCACTTACCTTAATGGAACACCTAGTACTAGGAAGAAAAAGCTGTTAAAAGAGTAGAAATAAACAATGATTATTTTTTTAAAAAGATAGACTATTTAGGAAAAAGAATTGAGGTAGAAAAATGTGGACCAGCTGGGCGCTTGTGGCTCATGCCTATAATCCTAGCTACTCAGGAGGCTGAGATCTGAGGATTGTACGTCAAAGCCAGCCTGGGCAGGAAAGTCCATGAGACTCTAATTTCCAATAAACCACCAGTAAACCAGATGTGGTGCTGTGGTTCAAGTGGTATTGCACTGCACTAGCATTGAGCTGAAGAACTGAGGGACAGTGCCCAGGCCCAGAGTTCAAGCCCCATGATGGACCAAAAGAAAAGAAAAGAAAAGGAAAGGAAAGGAAAGAAAATGTGGCACATTATTATGAATTTTAGTTATTAGTTGCATACCATGATGCATGATTTAGATAAGCAACACTCTGGTTATTTGATTATAACAATCTTCAACCACAATTAAGATATATCTTCCAGTGGTTAATAATTACATCTTTTACATTTTCTTTATGCCTGAGCATATGTAGAGAGTAAAATCTATCTGTTATCTGTACTGGTAATTATTCCTAATTGATTAACAAGAATTGAACAATACCAGGATTAAAATATGTAGCACAATTCAGATCCCAAAGTTCTGTTGTTTCTTAAATTACTTTCTCTGTTTGCATTTTACAGTATTTTCATAAATCAAAAACTTGAGCACCTAAATTAATATAACACAATTTCAGATTCCTTATCACTATGAAACAGTGTATCTGTATTTCCCAATTGTCTTCAGCTAATTATAAACTTTCAACTCTTTGGTGATATGGATGAATGCTATGCATTATCCAATACCACTTGGTTGCAACTAAAGCCACATTTTAAAAACATGTCAGAAAACTTGGTTATATACAGGTGGGGGGGGCATTCCATTGCCCTGGACAGAGAAGCACATTAATTTTAGAGAGGTTGTAACTGCCCATATGTATGGTTCCATTTGAGAGCAATCTTGAGTTGGAACTGGATATGTAACCAACTTAGTGTTTTCATCCCAGTTAAAATTCTTTTTGTAATTCTATTATCAATGTAAATGTGAATTTAAGGCAATGTTTCTGGTTTAAAATCCCCCACATTTAGATGGCAACATTGTAGTGAGTTGCTTATTCTCTTCACAACAATAACAAAACTTGAAAATAATATTTAAAGGCTGGGAAGACAAAATAACATGAACATTTCAGATTCATATAATTTCATCTCCTTGTAACCGTCATTACAACTGCAGTACTTCACAGCAAGGAGTTCCACGATATTTTTGTCTTTTTAAATTTTAGGGCACAGAACTAAAGAATAAATTCTTCCTTCATGTCTTCTTGTGTATCTGAATGGAGGACTCGAATATAGAAAGTCTCTTCTAAGTGAAGTCATATTGGATAAGAGTGAACCTCTCATGCACCACAACTGAGCAAATGTGTAACTATAGTGTGCCTTCCTGTACGATATAGCCAGCTTTGTTAAAACAACAACAATAAAAACAAAAAACAAAAAAACAACAGTCCATTATGGACCACAACTCATGCTAAAGGACAGAAAATAAACATGCTGAAAAGCTTTTAGCAGATGGGAACCCATTTTGAATTCATAAAGATGGCCAAATGGTGTGAAGGGAGCAAAGATGATAAACTCAAGAGACCCAGATGTTGTTTTATAGCCAATCAAGTGAAGAGAAAATAACTCAAGTTACTTTATAACTGGGAAAAATGGAAAGTAGTAAAAATGTTGATATTATAGAACTCTACCAACTTCCTTATTGTAAGTATGTTATTAATAATAGTAGGTAGAATAGAACACACAGAAATTGATTCACTAAGCAAATTAATAGCCATTTAAATAATTTCACCTTCTCTGAAATGGTCTTGGAAACTAAGAGCAAAATCCAAAAGAGAAAAAAGATGCAACATTAAATACATTTTACCTTAAAACCAATATTGATATCAAATTGCACTTGGTTAACTACTGCACTATTTGTCCTATAATATCAACACAGAAGTTTGTCCAGACTTTAAAAAATTGAACAAATGTAAAATAAGAAAATGAATCAAATTCAACTTGTACATCACTAATAACATAAAATAAGTTTTCCTGTACTTAGATATTCATCAGATATTCATTAGGCATCAGAGTCCATAGATTTATATAAAGGATTTCTCAATTGCATACATGTCCCAAGTATATGAACTTTACACACAGGCTAATAAACTATGTGGGAATTATGTACTTATGTCAGTCATCAGAACTAAGCTTTAGACCTCTCTGAGATATGAGATTATATGTTTTATTCTCTCTGAATTCCTATGTACTTGTGCTTGGCATATCATAGGCTTTTGTTGAATATTTAGTAGTCCAAATTGAAGTTTAGTGTAGTTTTCTGGGAAAGAATTGACCCCATACTGAAGTATTGGAAGTGGTAGAAAGACATCAAGGCTAATATGAGTTTGTAGCCATCTGCAAAGAAACATTTTGATTGTTGACAATGGAGACAATATTCTATGATTCAATTAAGCATCAACACTTTAGCAACTGAGTTACTTAACCTCTCTGAACCCCAGGTTTTTATCCACATAATACGAAAAATTTCCTGAAAACATAATCAACAAAGTGTCCTTTTGTGAGTCATTATAAACTCCTATTATATAACAGCTGTCATCATTAATAATATCAAATTAATAAATGGTAACGTTTGCTCTACAGAAAGTAGGGTAGTGGGAATCAAGCAATTACATAATTAATTAAAGAATGAAAATACTGACAACATTAAGTAAACATTCAAGGAGGCTAACAGTGGTTTTAACATACTTATTTAACATAATATACTATGTAATTTTATTATTAAAAGGTTTATTTTCTGAAGTGGTATTCCAGTTTCTGCTTCCACTGAGATGTTCCTCTCAGTAGGAAGCTATCTTACATATTTTTTAATAACGTTACTTGAATGTTTTGGAAACTAACATTTTTTAAAGAACCTATATACTACCACTGTTGATATTAAAAATATACTAAAATATGAAAAATCATTCAAATTAGAAACATAAATTTAAAAATATGTTAAATTAAACCTGCACCTATGAGTCAAGTTTTCTGTTATTTGTTTTGAAAGAATGTCTCACTATGTTGTCCAGGCTGGCCTGAAGCTTTGTTCTTCCTATTCATATATCCAAGTATTCTGAGTGAGTCAATATTTTTAGAGTAAGATAATAATATTTTGTCTATTAAAGGATGATTATTTTAAATTGCTTTAGTAAAAGAAATTAAATAATAATGCACTGTGATGTAAGGAATCCATTCAATCTTTATATTCATATTCTTTTACTTGTTGGACTATTCCCAAAAGTATATTTTCATAACTATTTAAAAGACATGATGTGTACCTGTAGTCTTAGCTACTCAGAAGGCTGAGAATGAGAATCACATGAGTCCAAGAGTTTGAAACCACTTTATACAATATAGCAATATCCTATCTCAAAAAACAAGAATGAAAACAGAAGACAGAAAATGATGGAAGTGCACTACTTTCCCTCCACTTTATGATAAATTCTAAGAATAATATTTTGATTAAAATATTAACATAAAATTAAGCATAAAAATAATCTGTTAAAATATTCTAAGCAAGTAGCATCCCCAATATAACCATCTCCTTTATTGACATAGTACTTGTTTTTATAAGATTGTTGTAAATTTAAACGACTATTTGGGTACTACAAGCTCACATTTTATCTATGACATGGAACAGAAATATATGTCACTGGCTTCAAACATTGGGAAATAGCAATTTTATGCCTAATTGTAAATTCATTTTATTTTTTATTAATAACTATAACATGTTCCCATCTATCTAGACTTAGAAAATACAAATTAATTTGTACCCTGTTTCATTCCCAAAGGAATTGTGCTTCTGAATTTTAACATGCTATTTCTAAAACTATTAGCTATGTGTGCGCTTTATGGGATGTTCCTACATAAGCTGACTGTTCATCAATTTGGTGTCCATACATTTCTTTGAAAGCTATATTATAATTAGAGTTTAGGTTAATACTATTCAGTAACCATAAAACAGACATAAAATAATTATAACTCATTTAGTGAAATTAGAAAAGGAGCAATTATTAGACTCCCATTGTGAAGCTTTGCTGTGAGGGATGGATAATCTATCTGCAAGATGTACTTTAAGAACACCATTTTCAAAGAAATAAACCAGATAGATTACTGATTTGTTTTTGTGCACTTGAGGCAGAAGGGGTGGAAACTTGTGCTGTACATGTGAGCTTCTTGAACATTTCTGAATGTTTATAGGCCAACAGTGACAAAAGGATAGTAAATCTTTCAAAATAATTTGTGTGCATTCTTATTTATGAATCAGACAATATATACCTGAAGGTTTGTAAGTATGTGACACAAATTGATTTGCATTTGTGAATTTATACTTCTCACCAATTTGTAACAGAAATTTATAAATTATAAGACCTTTAAATCCTGTCTGAAAATTCTTTGTAATTTGTTGTATTGCAGTATGCATGGGAATGACTGATTTGCTAGAGTGTCATGTGAAGTATGCTAGGCATTGTAATTTTTCTTATTAGCTAATCATTAACCCCTTGACAAAGGTATGTTTATCATCCAGAAATAAATGAGAATTTATAATTCATGACTCTGAATTCTAAAGCAGAGAAAGTAACTGCCATTCCTTGTATTATCTTTTAAACTATATTGTTTATCTAAATAGCATGATTGTAATATCAAACATTTAATATACAAAGGGAAGGAAGCTCCTATCTCTATCTATCTATCTATCTATCTATCTATCTATCTATCTATCTATCTATCTATCTATTATCTATTGATCTATCTATGGATCATCCATCATCTATCTATATTTACAGTCTATCCTTAACAAAATCTTTTCATATTTCATTAAGAAAGACACAGAGAGTTCTACTTTTCCTTATTCATTATGCCCAATTCTACAAATGTTTGCCTTATGTTATACAATTGTCAAATCTACCACAAAAAAAAGACTGATAATAAATTTTGACAGACATTACAGTTAAGAGATAACTGGAAAGAATATAAAAGTTAAAGCAAGACAGAAAGCATAATAAATTGTTTAAGAAGAATTAAGTTTATCATTAACTTTATACCTATAATAATATACAGTTTGTGTTTTGATTGTTGCTCAATGAAAGTAACAATATTCCCAGAGAATTCTCTGACAGCATGAAGTAAATGAAAGAAAGATAGAAAAAAAATGCTTTCCTTCTGAGAGTCATTTTCTGTCACTTAAGCTACTTACACGTTTCTTTGCTTTACCTTTCATTCTTGGTTTGGATCACCAGGGATCTCTTGTAAGCATAGGGTCACAGTTGTCCTTTCCAGATCTAGACAGATATTGCTATAGCCAGGGTTTTATGATGACAGAAAGAAATTTCTAGGATGCACTGGTGAGTTCTATGACAGTTGTTAAGCTTGCCACTTAGAGTAAATAAAAGACAACTCATTGATTACATTCAACACTTTCAACCTTTATTTTATGAAAGTATGAAATGTTTTTTGTATTTCATATCTAAAAAGAATAGTTAGATAACAAATTTCCAAATTCTCAGTCAGGCCACATATTTGTAGTTTCTGGAAGGATTTGCAAGAATGATTATTTAAGCTGAGCTCAGGGAAAGTATGATTTTCAAAGATGAGGTCAGTCTTGCTAGACAAGTAAAGGGAAATAATTGCACAAAAATACAAAACTAAGAGGAAATGATGAATTTGGCTAATTTCTTCCCCTTGCAATGTTTCAGTATATTCCTCTGACCACTCTCCAGGAACATTGCTTGAACTAACAGCTGGGAATTACAGGTTTCCGGTGAAGTAGAGATTTTTCTTATTTTCTTTTCTTGAAAGAAAGCAATTGATGAACAGTTGTCTCAAAGATTTAGAGGATTCATTCCAGTTTTTAATAATCCCATGTGGCTTTAAAATATTTTAATACTTTCTCTCAACATGTCTCCAAGCACACAGCTGTGAAATTAGTAGAGCAATTGACATAGGAGCAACAGTGTTTCTATTTTTTGTTTGTAATGCTAGTATTTTTAGGAACCAGGTACAAATTTAATATCAAAAATAATTATGTTATTAATCAAGGCTCATAGTTTATTAATTTAATCAAACTGAGAAATTCTTTGTTAAAAATAGCTAAGATGTCCAATTTGCTTGATTTCAAAAATTAAGATAATTGTCTCTCTATTTCTAAAATGCCAAGTCAATTTATTTAAAATCATCAAACAGAATAAGTATGAAAAATAAAGTAATGACTAAGATAACTTATTTTGGAAGAATCTTGTTTGTGTGCTGTTTCCTCTACTTCATTCTTATAAATAAATAAGATAAATGATGTTTTAATATGAGTTAAATTTTATTACAGGTACACAGGAGTTAAAAGGAAAGGGAAGAGAAAAGATGGTACAGATTATCCAAGTAGATTTATTAATAGCTCTATATAAGTCATTATTAAAAACTTTTAATAGATACCCAAATTAAAATATCCATAATATTTCATATAAATGGCAGTAACACACACTTTTAAAATGTTAGATATTAAACAGATCATACTGTAATAGAAAACATTTTCATGAAGCATCTAAATAATGAATCTTACTATCTCACTTTATTTCCTTCCTGGACACAGACCCTTAACATTCCCACATGAATCATTTCAATAATATTAAAAATAAAGAAAAAGCCAACTTTCACTGAATGAAAAAAATATTTTAAAATATCAATATTTAGAGAAAATAAATGAGTCAATTGAAAAATCAGATTTTTCCAATTTTCCAAGTAATTTAAATATTTTCCCAAATTGAATGAATGTTAATGTATAAAAATTTAGGATTCAATAATTTTTTGATAGGAAGCTATAATTTTTTTCTTTATATTGCTTTGGTTTAATCAACAAAAATGTATTTTCCTCTGTATCAGAAGTAATATTTAAGTGTATTTTACATTTTTTAAATATAAAATATTCTTGTATAATTTATAATGTGTATAATTAGTAATAAGTACTAAGCATTTAGATATTTCTTTTAAATGTAAATTGAAATTTTATATAGAAAAATCTATGAACATATAATTAAAATTTTAAAAATCCAAGGAACAAAACTTAGTGCCTTAATATGTTCCCAATGTTTGAAATGTTGACATTTGTCTCCGAAGAAAAATCTGAAAAATGTTTGCATAAATTGTAAGTTTTCAATTTTCATGGTGCATATGTGAAAATTCTGCTCTGTGTTTTAACAACATTCCTAGCATAATGAGGTAAGCATGGTTTTCTATCTCTCCTCTCCACTTTCAAAGCAACCACTTCAGCATCCTGAAGTACCCTTTAACTTTAGTCTCATCTTTGAATGGCTTTTACTTAATTTTTTTTTTATTTCCACAATTTTGGTGCTTTTTACTTTCTATTACACTTCGGTAAAGTACTTGGAGATATTAAAAACAAAGAAAAGATTAGGAAATCTTTAACCAAAAACAGTAAGAGCTAACAGGTTTAAGTCCCAAGACATGGATATCCTTTGTAATTCTTAGCAATTATATTATTACAATCAAATACTATGTTTGTACTACAGTTTGCCTTCTTTATAGAAAGTAAAGAAATGCTTATTGGAAGTAAAATATAAAATTAAAGCCCAAACTATAATAAAGATTATTTTAGTTATGAGGTACAAATAAATTTCAACTAGCATGCCTTTATAATTAATACCACTTTAAAATTTTGCATCTTTATATCAGAACAAATTTCAGTTGTTACATGGATAACTGAGACAGAAATTCAAAAAATCCTGAGCTAATCACCATTTAAATTTACGTGTTTATTCTTAGCAGAAGTAAAATAAAAATTTAGATATCCAATGCACAAAAATCTAGCTCACAGATAATATGTTTACAAAAATATGTGGTGATAATTTTTAAGTATAGATGATACTAATTTATTCCTTCTGGATCCATTATATCATTAATTATTCAAATACATGTGAGGTCCAAAGAAAATTTAAAGAAAAAATATAATAAAAAAGAGTGTGCAAGTGAGGAAAGCTATAGGAATAGAGAAAAGAAAGAAGGAATATTGGAAACTTAAAATAGGTAGAAAGCTAAGTAAAATCAATTACTGATGTAAGTTTGATATGTGTAACTAGTTGTTTAGGGCAAATGCTTTTGTTACATGAAACTCAGAACCATAAAACTTGCCTTGATGGGAAGATAGATCTGATTCTGTTTAACTTACATTCTTTCTACAATTCAACTACTTTGTTTACCTTATTATATTCTTCCTGAAACCACACTCATTTTTCATACCAATAAATTTTCATCAACGTAGCAAGCTCTCCTCCCTCCCCAAATTAAGATATTTGTCCTTTTGAAGAGGGACAGAAGGCCTACAAGAATAATGAAGCCAAAATAAAGATTCCCCTAAGTAAGTAAAACAGAGCAAAAGAAATTTCTGAGGGCAAACTATTAAATGAGAAGCCTCCAAGTGAGGCATTATTGTTATGTGTGTGGTTCCAATATCACACACAAACATCACTTGTCTAATATAGAAGAAATAGTGAGGAAAATATTTCAGTACTTTGGTAGAAATTATTGCATCTCTGAAAATCAGTGTACATTTCTTGATTTATTTCCAGATTAGAAAATGAGATAATGGAACAATAAAAGACCCCAAATAGCAAAAATGATCCTTAAAAGAAAGAACAGTGCTGGAGAAATATCAATACCAAATTTCAAACTCTACTACAAAACCATAGCAATCAAAACAGCTTGGTACTGGCACAAGAAGAGACATCAGGACCAATGGAATAGTATTGAAAACCCAAAATGAATCCACAGACCTAGAGCCATCTAATCTTTGATAAGGGAGCTAAAAAATTAGAGTGAAAGAAAGACAGCCTCTTCAGTAAGTGGTGCTGGCAAAATTGATTAATCACTTGTAGAAAACTAAAGCTAGATCCTTATATATCACTCTGCACCAGAATCAAATCCAAATGGATCAAAGACCTTAGAGTCAAAGCAAACACCCTGAAAACATTAAAGGACGGAATAGGAGAAACCCTAGGTCTCCTTGTACATGTAATTGGAACCCCTCTGTTCAGCATTTTCACAATAATAAATAAATAAATAATAATAAAGGAAACAAAGGAGGGGATAACAATGCTTGATAGGATATGTACTCATTACCTTACTCATGTAACTGTAACCTGTCTATACAGTATCTTCAAAATTAAAAAAATAACAAAAAAGTAAACTTGCTTAAAAAATGAGATGGATGCTAGCTATTTATGATGTTGATCTAACTCTAATAAGATGTTATTACCAGAATGACTTGATGGGCAATAAGAATACATATTAGCTCTGTTAGAAACCACTACGTTTAGGAAATAGAATTCCTACTATGTTCAAATGAAGTTCATTTGTAAGAGCTAATTGTACTTGATTAGTTGCATTAAAACAACAAACTCATACAGATTATGAGAGTTCATTCAATTTTAAAAAGAGAAAAGTCCTTTGAAAATCATTTAGTTCATAACTAAAACATGAGAAAATCAAGATGTAGACATATAAAATGACTTATCCTGAAATCTCTGTGACTGATAGAATTGGAAGATAAAAATCTAGATATACATGTATAGAATAGATAAAATACAGACAGAAGATAAAAGCCAGAAATCAATAGTATAAACCTGTAAACCTAGCTACTCAGGCAACTGGAATCTGGAGATTCAGATTTGAAGTCAGTTTGGGCAAGAAAGTCCACAAGACTCTTATCTTCAACTAACAAACAAAAAGTCAGAAGCAGAGCAGTAACTCAAGTAGTAGAATGCCAGCCTTGAGTGAAAAAAGCTAGGGTACAATATAAAGGACCTAAGTTCATGACCCAGTACCAACACACACACACACACACACACACACACACACACACACACACACACACACACACCATGTCTACAAATCTTTATTTCCCTCAAAATAAATATATTATTTTATAGTGTTTTACTTAAAATTGAATAAATACATTTGAATCAGTAGCTAGTTCTTCTGTGTTGAGTGTATTAAATAGAGGAATGAATTCCATTTTGTAATATTATTCATGTTTCTCCTGACTATCTGAAATGCTTGGTCCAATCTACATTATCATTTACCTTTGCCTATTAACATCAGTAGCATTTCTTTTTATTACTCTCCTGGTACTCAATGATGTTTTATACATAATGATGCTTAAATTTAATTGAGCTGTAAGTTTCAGTTTAATTATAAACCTCTGTGTACCTTCAGCACTTTTTGCTTCTATGGTTACTGTGTCATTTTCTCTATAGCAACCTTAAAATTCTTCATCTATTAAACTTCTAGTAGACATGTCCTCTTTTCCTCCAGTAGAGGATTTGAATTCAGGGCCTTATACTTGCTTGATTTACTGGTTGGGCTGTTGCTCTGTAACTTGAACCATGCCTCTATGCCTAGCTCTTCTTTGGTTAATTGGAGATGGAATTTTGCAGACTTCTTAGCCTAGGCTACTTTTGAATCATGTTCTCCTAGATATCAGCTTCCTGAAAAGCAAAGATTACACATGTGATCTACCAGTACCTGGACTAGACAGGCTATTTTTAAGAAAAAAAATAAGGGGCATTCCAGGAAGATGGCAGAGGAGAAGCTGGAGGCTAAACAAGCGCTCCCATAGAAAGCAGTTTTAGAGTTCCAGTGAACAGTCCTAAGCCAGAGAATCACACCAAGTGTGCCTTCACAGGACAGAGAGTTAGGCCAGAGAGGGAAAATCCAGGCAAGGAGACAGCTCTGAGCACTTGCCAGCAGCTGCAGCGGCGGTGGATGTGGTGGGCGGCGGCCGCATTCGCCATACCTGAATCACAGAGAGTCCGGGACAAAGGAGACACCAGCAAGAACCGACAAGGAGCAGACATCTTCATCTTGCAGTTCGCAGACCAGAGATGACCCAGGAACCAAGACTCCTAACGTCCTCACTCCTTCTCAGGGAACAGAGGAGGGAAGGCCGCCCCTCCCCCACACCCCACTACTGGAGATCTCCAGCTTGCTCCAACTCAGGCCTTGGAAGAAAACTAGAGACATTTAGCAGGTCACAAGAACCTAACCTGACATGCCAGACTCAGCTCCACCCAGGGAAAAGTCACCCAGCTTGGGTGCCAGCCCCAGGAGTGGCTTTCTTCACTGGGTAATCAGAGCCAGAAGCTGCCCCTCCCTTGAACAGCCTTGACAATCAATTGAAATTAGTGGCTCCAGACTGGGCCCTGTGAGTTTCTCACAAACTAGCCCCCGGGAAAAGCTACTGTTTGCTGAAAGGCCTCAACTCTACCCAGAACCTAGCCTCATCACAGCATCTCCAAACTTGAGGAAAAACCCATCTCCCTCTTTTGTGCTACTCAAAGCAGATCTCCCTCCCATTGAACTAGCCTGGGAAGAGGATCACAAAATCCTGGGTAAAGCAGAGCATTTTTCTGCCTGTGCAAACAAACTGTCTTTAGAAACCAACTAAGCGACTGAAAAATCAAACACCACAGCAGACCAGAGACTCCAACAAAGGCTGGTTATGGACACAAGGGAGATACAGGATTTTTCCCACTCCTCCCAAAAAAAAAAACAAAAAACAACAAAAAAAAAAAAAAAGAGCTTTTTTTTGTACCTTTTATAAAAAAATTTTTTTCCCTAAAATTTTTTTTTTAATCTTTAATTTTTACATTTTTGGAAAAAAAATATTTTCTACAAACTTTTCTTTCCTCTTAGAATTTTATCTTAGGAGTATTTGTGTGTGTGCGTTTTTCTTTCTTTTTTGTTTTGTTTTGTTCTGTTTTTTGTTTAGCTCTACTGAACTTCTGATCTCTTTTTTTTTCTTTCTAATCCTTTTCACCTTTTCTTCTCTTTCATTCTTCTTTATGTGACTTAACTGTTGTTCTGTGCTCCTCACATAAACCCGTAGTTGATTATTAGAACTTATCCCCCATTGTGTCCACAAATTTATTACTCAATTCAAAACCTCTTAGACTTGAATTCCTTAATAGCAGTGATACCTCTTTATACCTATATAATATTTTTAAGTATTTTATTTTTAAGTTTTTCACATCTCCTTTATATCCCTCCCCTTCTCTCATTATATGCATGTTCTTCTCTGAATAGTTTGTTTTCGAATTTACATAATAATTTTAATTTTTACCTTTCTATTTTTTCTGGTCCCTTTTTGTTCCCTTTCTCTTTCTTCTTTTTTTTTCTCTCTCTCTACTTTCATCCTATCCCACCTATTTCCTGCTTTGAGATTAGGACTTAGTTAAGTTAATTCTCACCTGTGCCTTCCCACATCACTCTATTCCTATTTTTTACCCACATCTCTCCCTAAACCTAATAATTTCTGGTTTACAAAAATTCTTCTTTGCGGTTCGTAGCACACTATTATATGGATGTTTGATGTTGAACTTGATTGTATCTGCAGACTATTGACTGTGCAAATACAGACTTTGGTTGATGCTTGCCTTAAGACAGTGTTCTAGCACAAAACTGGTGTTATTTTCATCCCAAATGGGCAGAGTAAGCTGGAAAAACACAAGAAAAATGGCAAGTCCGGGTCTCTCAACTCCCAGTCATGATAATCCAGAGGAGAGTTCCCAAATAGCTCTACAAACTCTGCTGGCAAACATGATAAATGAAAAGATTGAAAACATACAAAGGATTCTGTATGAGTGTGATAAGGAGAGAGAGGTGGCAATCCAAAGGTTTATAAAGGAATATCATGAGCGTGAGGAAGCTACTCAAAAACTGATACAGGATTTGCATGAGAAGCTTGAGAATACTCAAAGAGAAAGGCAGGAATGGCATGAGCAGGCTGAGAACACTCAAAGAGAACTACAGGAATGGCATGAACATGAGGAAGCTAAGCAAAGAGTAACACAGGAATTGAGAGAGGAGGATGAGAATACACAAAGATCACTAAAGGCATTCATGGAATCCATTAACAAAGAGCTGAAGGAAGTCAGGGAGACCACAAAGGGAATGCTAAATGGATCCCAACAGAAGGAATGGGAGTCCAAGGAAACCATAACCAATCAACTAAGTAATTCGAGAATAAACACTGAACACCAAATTAAGGAAGTAAAGAAGTTCATACAAGATCTAAAAACAAAGCTTCAACAAAGAATTTGAAGCCATCAAAACTGATCAATTAGAAGGAAAAGATATAAAAAAACTAAGTAGAAAGTCTTGACAGCAGGTTAGACCATGCAGAAGATCGAATTTCAGGGATTGAAGACAGCCTAGATATTATAGAGAAAGAACATACAACCATCCAAGACAAGTCCAAGAAATATGATAGATCTATCCAACACCTGGAAGACACCATCAGAAGGCCTAATCTAAAGCTAATGGGTTAGAGGAGCACCTAGAAACAGAAGTTAATGGTCTAGGAAATTTGTTCAACAGGATCCTAGCAGAGAACTTCTCAAACATGCAAAAAGATAGGCCTATTCAGATACAAGGACTTTTAGAACTCCAAATAGACCAGACCAGAATAGGACATCCCACCACCACATTATAATCCACACAGGATCAACTCAGACCAAGGAAAAGATCCTTAAGCTGTCAAGGAGAAAAGATTAATCACCTATAAAGGGAAACCAATTAGAATCACCTCAGATTTCTCAGCAGAGACAATCAAAGCAAGAAGAGCCTGGAATGATGTATGCCATGCCCTAAAAACAAACAACTATCAACCAAGAATACTGTACCCAGCTAAACTCTCCTTCATAACTGAAGGCCAAATAAAAACCTTCCATAGCAAAGAAAAATTGAAACAATACATCTCCACCAAACCAGCCCTACAAAAGATTCTTAAAGATGTCCTACACATAGAAAACCAACAAGACCACAATAAAGGCCAAGAAACTGCTTCCAATCTGAGAATCCAAGAACTACAGGAAAAACCCAGTTTTCTCAGCCCCCAAGGTGGATAACATGGCAGGAACTCCCAAATACCTCTCAGTCATTTCTCTTAACATTAATGGACTTAACTCTCCAATTAAGCGACATAGACTGTCTAGTTGGATTAAAAACAAGACCCTTCTATCTGCTGCCTTCAGGAGTCACATCTTGCCTGTAAAAACAAACACATTTTCAATGTTAAAGGCTGGAACAAAATCTACCAAGCAAATGGCCCCAATAAACAGGCAGGAGTTGCAATCCTAATATCAGATAAAATAGAATTCAAATTAAAATTTGTAAGAAGAGATAAAGAAAGTGGCTACATACTAATTAAGGGATCTCTCTTTCAGGAGGATATTACAAATCTAAATAACTATGTGCCAAACAACGGACCACCCAAATTTATCCAAGAAACACTACTTTCCCTCAAATCCCACATAGATCCAAAGACATTAATTGTTTGGGATTTGAACACACCACTCTCCCCACTAGATAGATCAATGAGGCAAAAACTCAACAGAGAAACCGCAGATCTAAACAGCTGTATAGATCAACTAGGTTTAACAGACATCTACCGAATATTTCACCAGTAGCATCAGAATACACATTTTTCTCAGCAGCACATGGAACATTTTCTAAAATAGACCACATTTTAGGCCACAAAGCAAACGTCCAAATTCAGAAACATTGAAGTTATACCTTTCATCCTCTCTGACCACAAGGGAATAAAATTAGAACTCAACACCAAAAGCCACCAAAGAAAGTCCGGCATCACATGGAGGCTGAACAACACACTGCTGAATCACAAGTGGATCAAGGAAGAGATTAGAAAGGAAATTCAAATGTTCATGCTATTCAACAAAAATGATCACACAAATTACCAGCTCCTCTGGGACACAGGAAAGGCAGTACTCAGAGGCAAGTTTATAGCTCTGAGCTCCTACATCAACAAATTGGAGAGATCTGAAACAACAATTTAATGACACACCTAAACCTCCTTGAAAAAGAGCAGCAAGATAAACCCCAATCCAGTAGACAGAAAGAAATAATTAAATT
Source organism: Dipodomys spectabilis (assembly GCF_019054845.1). Classification (NCBI taxonomy): domain Eukaryota; kingdom Metazoa; phylum Chordata; class Mammalia; order Rodentia; family Heteromyidae; genus Dipodomys; species Dipodomys spectabilis. The sequence continues at coordinate 12,566,864 of NW_024870758.1, forward strand.
TAAATCAGAATTAAATGAATTAGAATCCAAAAAAACTATAGAAAGAATCAACAAAACAAAGAGTTGGTTCTTTGACAAAATCAACAAAATTGACAGACCCTTAGCAAATCTTATCAGAAAAAGAAGAGAACACACACAAATAAATAAACTCAGAGATGAGAATGGAAACATCACCACGGAAACAACTAAGATTCAGAACATTTTAAGGGAATACTTCTCAAAACTTTATGCTAATAACTTTGAGAACTTGGAAGAAATTGACCTTTCCCTAGCAAGTATTGACATGCCAAAACTAAACCAAAATGAGTTAAACCATCTTAACAGGCCCATATCAAGCATTGAAATAGAAACAGCAATAAGAGACCTTCCAGCTAAGAAAAGTCCAGGACCAGATGGTTTTACAGCAGAATTCTACAAGGCCTTCAAAACAGAGCTCACACCAATACTCCTCCAACTCTTCAATGAAATTGAAAGAGAAAGTTCACTACCGAACACATTCTATGAAGTCATCATAACCCTCATCCCAAAACCAGGCAGGGACTCATCAAAGAAAGAGAACTATAGACCCATTTCTTTGATGAACATTGATGCAAAAATTCTCAACAAAATTTTGGCCAATCGACTTCAACAATTCATCCAAAAAATCATACACCATGATCAAACAGGATTCATTTCAGGGATGCAAAGCTGGTTCAGTATTCGCAAATCAATTAATGCTATTCATCACATCAACAGGAGCGAGGATAAGAACCACATGGTTATCTCAATAGATGCAGAAAAAGCATTCAACAAGATCCAACACCCCTTTATGATGAAAGTTTTGGAAAAATTGGGAATCCATGGAACATTCCTCAATACAATAAAGGCTGTATATGACAAACCGACAGCCAGCATTATACTTAATGGTGAAAAACTAAAGCCATTTCCTCTTAACTCAGGAACAAGACAAGGATATCCACTCTCTCCACTTCTCTTCAACCTAATTTTAGATTGCCTAGCTACAGCAATAAGATGCAGACATAAAGGGGATCCAAATAGGGAAATAAAACTCTCCCTCTTTGCAGATGACATGATCTTGTATTTGAAGACTCCCATAGACTTCACTCCCAAATAACTCAAGCTGATTCAAAACTTTGACAAAGTAGCAGGGTATAAAATTAACCCCCCAAAATCAATGGTTTTTCTGTATGCCAACAATGAGGAAAGTGAGACTGAAATTAGGAAAGCAACTCCATTTGTAATAGCCCCACAAAAAATAAAATACCTAGGAATTAACTTAACCAAAGAAGTGAAGGACCTTTACGATGAAAACTTTAAAAATTTGAAAAAAGAAAATCAAAACAGAACTTAGAAAATGGGAAAAACTCCCATGCTCCTGGATTGGAAAGATTAACATTGTGAAAATGGCAATACTTCCCAAGACTATCTACAAATTCAATGCGATACCTATAAAAATTCCAACCTCATTCTTCAGGGAAATAGAAGAGGCAATCCAAAAATTCATATGGAACAATAGAAGACCCCAAATAGCAAAAACGATCCTGAACAGAAAGAACACTGCTGGAGGAATATCAATACCAAATTTCAAACTCTACTATAAAGCCACAGTAATCAAAACAGCTTGGTACTGGCACAATAACAGACCTCAGGACCAATGGAATAGAATTGAAAACCCAGCAATGAACCTACAGACCTATAGCCATCTAATTTTTGATAAGGGAGCTAAAAAAATAGAGTGGAAAAAAGAAAGCCTCTTCAGTAAATGGTGCTGGCAAAATTGGTTAATTACTTGTAGAAAACTAAAGCTAGATCCTTATATATCACCCTGCACCAGAATCAACTCCAAATGGATCAAAGACCTCAGAGTCAAAGCAGACACTCTGAAAACATTACAGGATGGAATAGAAGAAACCCTAGGTCTCCTTAGTGCAGGCAGAAATTGTCTTAATAGAGACCCAGAAACACAACAAATCAAAGAAAGGTTGGACAAATGGGATTGCATGAAGTTGCAAAGCTTCTGCATGGCAAAAGACATAGCTAGCAAGATCAATAGAAAGCCTACGGATTGTGAGAAGATCTTCACTAGCCATACAACAGACACGGGTCTCATATCTAAAATATACTTGGAACTCAAAAAATTAAACCACCCAACAACAAATCCTCAAAGAAACAACTGCACAATAAATAAGTGGGCTAAAGACTTAAGAGTAACGTCTCTGAAGAAGAAAGAAGGATGGCCAATAGACACATGAAGAAATGCTCAACCTCCCTAGCCATAAAAGAAATGAAAATAAAAACAACATTGAGAAACCACCTCACTCTAGTTAGAATGGCAAAAATCAAGAACTCTAATAACAGCAGATACTGAAGGGGATGTGGACAGAAGGGAATCTTACTGCATTGTTGATGGGAGTGTAAACTTGTTCAACCACTTGGAAAGTAGTATGGAGGTTCCTCAAAAGACTCCACATAGAGCTCCCCTATGACCCAGCAATCCCACTTTTGGGCATTTACCCAAATGTTTTCAAACAAGACCACTCTAAAGCTACCAGCACAACTATGTTTATTGCAGCATTATTTACCATAGCTAAGATATAGAACCAACCCAGATGCCCCTCAGTAGATGAATGGATCAAGAAAATGTGGTATATTTACACAATAAAATTCTATGCCTCCATCAGAAAGAATGACATTGCCCCATTTGTTAGGAAATGGAAAGTCTTGGAAAAAATTGTATTAAGTGAAGTAAGCCAAGCCTAAAGAAACATAGGTCCCATGGTTTCCCTTATTTGCAATATCTAGTATATGTATGAGTCAAGCAGAAAAGGTCAGATAAGGTGATGTTAGGAAAATGAACCCTAAGATATGTATTTAAAAGTTTTTTTTCTTTCATGTATTTGTTTCTAACGCATTTATAAGATTATTTCTGTGTTGCTTTGTATGTCCCTCCCCCACAGTATAACCCCTGCTTTCACTGTATTCTATGTCAGTATAATTTATGGAGGGGAAGGGGAAAAACAAGCCGTTTAAATAAGGATACAGGTGGACCCGTTGCAACAATGAGAAGTACAAGTTGTCATGTCAAAAACAAACTTTACAACTTTGGGGGTTGGGAGGATTTGGTGGGGGGCCATGGGGGAGACTGGGAAGGGATGGGAAGGGTAAACAAAGGAGGAGGCTACAATGCTTGATAAGAAATGTACTCACTATCTTGCCCATGTAATTGTAACCCCTTGTAGAGTATTTTCACAATAAAAAAAAAGAAAAAAATAAGTAGAAATTGAGCTTGTTTTAATGTACTATTTTATATTTTGTCAAAAACTTTTCCTTATTTTGTGCCATGTAAAATAAGTCTAAATCCTAGTTTTCAGAAAAACATCTTTGAATTGAGAATCAAGGAATCTATCTGTAATATATTTCAATTATGCTTAACTTTTTACCTTAGTTTGGTTATGTTCTTTAAATAATAATTGTTATATTGCATAGTAGGTTTCTCAGTGTGAGAAGTAACTGATTGCTTAGAGAGCAGGAGTTTACTCCATCAACTACTATGCAGATACGTCAGTGAAGGATTCATTTGAATAATATTCACAGCTATATTTTCCCAGAACTCTGCTAACTTCACATTAAATAAGTAAATTGGCATGCAGTAAGGATTTTAAACCTAAATTTTGAGCTTTAAACCAAATTCTTAAAATAAAATGTTCTGTGGAGGAAATGATGTTTTCTATGTTCTCTCATGCTAGGGCACAATTCAAAATCTACAGTACTTTCACTAATCTGCCTATTTAACAATATTTGGAGAAATCATATGCCAAATATGCTCTATGAATTCTTGAGAATTACCAATTAAGCTATTTCTTCATTTTAATTGAAGAAAGACTTTATGGATCAATTTGCCTAAATAAAACCTGAACATAGTCTTGAATTTTCATGAATTTGTTACTTACCTCCACCATTAGGCAAAATTGGTTTCAGAACAGTTTGGCAGAGAAAAGTTGGCAGCTTCCTGGAGCTGAACGACCTTAGTTTTACAACAGCAAAATCCTAGATTCTGGCATTCACCTTGGAAGATGACCCTGGGCCACAAAAAAGATTTTGTCATGTTAAAAATCTACATAATGGGCCCCAAATAACCAGTGATAGAAATTCTGCTAATGGAACTGTATTCTAGCCTTCAAAATGTAAGGCAATTGACTTGTATGCCTTTATGTTCTGAATTTTGTGATTATTTGCTACATAACCAAAACTTTCATATAATGTCTTGCTTTCTTTTTTTTTTTTTTTTTTTGGGTCCGGTTGTGGGGCCTGAACTCTGGGCCTGGACGCTGTCCCTCAGCTCTTAAACTCAAGGCTAGCACTCTACCACTTGAGCCACAGTGCCACTTCCAGCTTTTTTCTTTTTGCTTATGTGGTGCTGAGGAATCGAACCCAGGGCCTTGAGCATGCAAGGCAAGCGCTCTACCACTGAGCCACCTTCACAGCCCTTGCTTTTATATTAGTAAAGAAATAAATGAATTTTAAGACACACATATACATATACACACACACATATATTATTTTCTCAGTCTCCAGCAGTGTATGTAAATTATTTCAAAATCCATGAAAACAGATTTGTCACACAAAGAATATATAAAGTACTTTACTTTTGTTCAACTGTCCATAAAGTGTAACTAGATTGAGATATTGGTATAATTTTCTAATATATTCAATTTAATATTATCATGAATGGTCATTAAATTTCAAAATTCAGAAGAAAGACATTGCTTGCTTTGGATTTCTGAAGGCATACTTACGATATTACTTATATGTTAAAAATCATACTCCTATTGGAAAAATCACGAATCACAAGCAATGTTTATATAGAAGAAAATAGCATTTTTTACATCTTTCATTTTAAATTCTATTATTAAATTTATTTAGAAATCACTGTGGAACATTTTCTTATGACATCTCCTTTAATGTGATTACAAAAAGAAAAACAATTAGGTTAAGAAATAAAAGAGACAATTTTGAAATATATATGGTAGTTGCTACTGTTAAAATCACTTACAAATTCCCAAGTCCATCTGTAATCTTACCTACACAGGAGGGTGAGATCTGAGGATCACAGTTTGAATTAAGGACAAGCAGGAAAGTGTGAGACTCCTACCCACAGTTAACTGCCAAACAAAACATGAAGTGGAGCTGTGATTCAAGTGATAGAGCATCAGCCTAGAGCACAAAAGCTTAGGGACAGCACCTAGACCAGAGATCAAACCCCATTACCAGTGCAAGCAAACAAACAAAAAAGCCCAAAACCAAGTTAAGTACAAAGTTTTGTACCTGTATTACTAGCTACTCTGGAGGTTTAGATCAGGACAATCATAGTTGCAAGCCAACCCAGGCAAGCATGATACATGATTGCATCTTATCATCAGAGCTACAGCAGGAAACAAAATGGAAATATTGCAGCGCAAGCTGGCCTTGGCCAAAACACGATCGACCTCAGAAAAATAACCAACACATAAAAGGGGCATCTCTTGTAGCAAATAAGCACATAAGAAAGTTCAAAACAATATTTGCAAGCTCAAGTAGTAACAAAATAATAATAAAATAAAATAAGATGCAAGTACTATATGAACTATAGAAAATGTTATCATGTAACACTCAAGTAGTTTAAAGAGATAAAGAATAAACTATATTATTAAGTTGGCAAACAAATGAAGCAGAAATTTGTGTCCCCTAAAACACTTATAGTTTGTAAAGAAGTTACCAACTTGCTACACAAAACTCATAGAACAGTGCTTAACAAAATGTTTTTGTTTGTGGAGATAATGCAGAAGGAAGTAAAATGCTACCTAAGAATCAGAATATTCTAGAAGAAGGGAAACATGTCAATTTCCCTATGACAGACCACTGACATGCTAAAGCAAAGCCATTTTTACTTTCATCTCCATTATTCTACTTCTGTAGAATAATGAGTTTATCACTTATTGTAATTACTTATTTGATTCTGAGAACTTTCTTCCCCTCTGTTTGAATGAGGGTAAGGTTGTACTATAACAGTGCAAAGCCTTTTAGCCCAGTGTACTGTGTGAATGAACCTGTAGTGCCTGAAAGCTCAGAGGGAATGCCTAAACTTGAAACATGCTTTCAGACAATTGAATGAAAAAAAATTTCCTGGGTTAAATGAGTCCTGGTTGTATATAAAATGTACTTGGCCTGTAACTTAAACCAAAAATCCAAGTGACAAACCAAATAATGAAGCAAGAACTGCAAAAAAATCATTCAGGTCCAAATCTGTAACTTGGTCTAAAGGTGGATTCTATGCATCTAGGTATGTTTCATTGCTGCCAGCTCTTTCTAACAGGCAGAAGTATCATGCATCCATCTTCATGGCCTGCTTGGTACATAATCCAGCTTCCCTAGCCTAATTTGTGTGTCTGAATTGTAATGCAAGAAGTGTTTTTGTTTTAGGTATCCCTTGCAATATTGCTTACCTAAGTTTTAAATATTATGTTTCATAAGATTTCTCTACTTAGCTATCAGGAACTAAGTTTATCTCAAATCCCAAAGTTAATTATAATTCAGGAAAGTAACCATGTTTGTCTATATACTTCCCATACCATGTACTTTCTCTGCAAACAAAAAGGTAAGAATAAAAAAAAAACACTCAGAAATCTAGCTCTTCCCAGCACTTTATATTTACAATTTTTCAATTACTAACCTCAACATTTCTTTTACATACTGGAGAACAACGATTTACTTTCCAATTCTCTAATTCTTCATGTGGTTTTTTTTTTTAATACTTTCTTTGTTTTTACTATCTTTTACATTTCTGAGTGTTGATTATTAATGGAACACATCAATACTAATTAGTTTACATATATTAATCACTTTATGAATCTTTGCAGCAAAGGCTCGTTAATTATCAAGGAGCTAGTGGATCACACTTTCAAAGCTAGCAACTCAGGAGATTAGAATCCAGAGGACAGTACTTTGAATCAAAGCAATAGAAAAGTTCATGAGACTCCATCTTCAAAATAACCAATAAAAATCAGGGTTCAAGATTTGACTCAAAAGGTAGCACAATAACCTAGTAAGATAAGATCCTAAGTACAAATTCCAGTACTTCCAGACAAGTTCAATGTTTTTGTCCTAGTTTGGAATTTATTAATTAATTATTAAAATTACTACATTTCCTTGATTATTATAGAAATTGATTATATTTCACTGTTTAAAAATAGTATAGAGTATAGGATATGATCAGAATAAATATTAGTAATATACTAAATAATATTATTTCTCATTGTGTTCAGGTATGATACTATTTAAAAATAATTTCTCCACAAGATTATCATTCTTCCAGTTATCAGAAAGTGTTCATTCTTAGTGTATAAAGAAAAGAATTGCACTTAGTTTACAAAATTCTTGTTTCTTCTTTCTTGCTATTGTTTCTAACATATTTATAAGGTACCATGTGATTTTTTTTTTGGTTGCTTTGTATGTCCCTCCCCCACGGTGTAACTCCTGTTTTCACTGTATATGTTGTTGGTATAATATGGGGAGAGGAAGCGAAAAAACAAATTGTTTAACTAGGGATACAGGAAGACCCATTGCAACAATGAGATGTACAAGATGCTATGTTGAAAAATGAACTTTACAATTTAGGCGAGGGTGAGGGGAGGGGGAGGGGAAGTGTCATTGAAGAGGTGGGAGGGAAGGTGGTAGGGAAAAAACAAAGGAGGAGGCAAAAATGCTTGATAAGAAATGTACTCATTATCTTGCTCAGGTCACTGTAACCACTCTGTATAGTATTTTCACAATAAAAAACATTTAAAAAAATCTTTTTTCTATTTCAAAATAATTTGGTAAAATATATCATATCATTTTACAATGAGATATATTTTATACCCATGGATATATAACATGGAACACTTGAGTCTATTAATTCATTGATAAGGAAACATTAAACAATATCCTCTTGCAGTTAAACTTGTCAATTTTTTATTCAAATTTCATATCTCATCTGGGCACTGGTGACTCATGCCTATAATCCTAGCTACTCAGAAGTCTGAGACCTGAGGATTGGGTTCAATACCAGCCCAAGTAAGAAAGTCCATGAGATTCTTAATCCAATTAATCATCAGAAAATGGAAGTGACACTGTACCTCAAGTAGTAGAGCAGTACCCTTGAGTGGAAAGAGCTCAGGAGCAGCCCCCAAGCCCTAAGTAAATCCCTTTGCTCTACAAAAAGAAAAAAAGAAAAAAAAGTCCTATCCCCTCAAATTAGTTTTGAAGAGCATGATTCTTTATAGAACAATCTTTGAAGAGTCAGTCCTACAAATATTTCTGAGTATCTTTCACAAGTCTTCACCTATTGCATTTCATATATATATATATGTATATATATATATACATATATATATTTAAAATGTTGTGCAGAGGGGTTACAATTACATGAATAGGGTAATGAATACACTTTGTAGTGAGCATTGTTACCTCCTCTTTTGTTTTCCCCCTTCCAACACTTCCTTCCCCACCTCGTCAACTTCTCCCACTCCCCCCAACCCGATATTGTAAAGTTCATTTTCAACATAGTGTCCTATACATCTCGTAGCCACAATGGGTCAACCTGCATTCCCATTTAAGCGTTCCACAATATCCCTTCCCCTCCTCATATTACAAAAATATATATACAAGGGCTGGGAAGGTGGTTCAGTGGTAGAGTGCTTGCCTTGCATGCATGAGGCTCTGGGTTCGATTCTTCAGCACCACATAAGCAGGAAAAAAAAGCCGGAAGTGGCACTGTGGCTCAAGTGGCAGAGCACTAGCCTTGAGCTGAAGACCTGAGGGACAGCACCCAGGCCCAGGGTTTAGGCCCCACAACCGGAATAAAAAAAAAAGTTTAAAGGTTAAAAAAAAAAAAATATATATATATATATACAAGAGAATAGATAGATAGATAGATAGATAGATAGATATACAAGATGCAAGACACCTGCATCAAATTCAGTGAAAACAGGGGTTATACCATGGGGGAAAAAATATATACAAGGAAAAAAATAGAATCACATGATGCATTATGCATTATAAGTACATTAAAAAAACTAGCAAGCAAGAAAGAAAAAGAAAAGAAAAGAAAAAAACCACTTGTGTCCCTGTCTTGGGGTATATTTTGCTTCACATTATCTACTGTAGTCACATGTACATAGCCTTTGATCTCCTCTGCTTGTCTTAGACATGTACTAGTCATTGCAAACAAGGGAAACCAGGGGACATATGTTTCTTTGAGCCTGGCTTACTTCACTTAATATAATTTTTTCCAAGTCTTTCCATTTCCTAACAAATGAGGCAATGTCATTCTTTCTCATGGAAACATAGGATTCATATATATATGTATATATATATATATATGAATTCTCTCTCTATATATATAATATATATATGAATTCTATGCTTCCATGAGAAAGAATGACATTTATATGTCATTCTTTATGATATATATATACATACATATATATATATATATATATATATATATATCACATTTTCTTGATCCATTCATCTACTGAGGGGCATTGGGGCTGGATCCATATCTTAGCTATGGTAAATAATGCTTCAATAAACATAGTTGTGTTGGTAGCTTTGGTATGTCCTTGTTTGTGATCACTTGGGTAAATACTCAAAAGTGGGATTGCTGGGTCATAGGGGAGCTCTATGTGGAGTCTTTTGAGGAACCTCCATACTGCTTTCCAGAGTGATTGAACAAGATTACACTCCCACCAACAATGCAGTAAGGTTTCCTTTTGGTCACATTCTCTCCAGCATCTGTTATTACAAGATTTCTTGATTATAGCTATTCTAACTGAGGTGAGATGAAATCTCAATGTGGTTTTCATTTGCATTTATTTTATGGCTAGAGAAGTTGAGCATTTCTTCATGTGCTTATTGGCCATTCTTATTTTCTCTTCAGAGAAGTCTCTCTAAGCCTTTAGCCCATTTATTAATTGGGCAGTTGTTTCTTTGAGGATTTGTTGTTGGGGGATTTAGTTTTTTGAGTTCTAAGTATATTTTTACTGCCAAAGGCTATCTACAGATTCAATGTGATACCTATCAATATCCCAACCTCATTCTTCAGTGAAATAGAAGAAGCAATTCTAAAATTCATATGGAACAAAAGAAGACCCTGAATAGCAAAAACAATCCTTAGTAGAAAGAACAGTGCTGGAGTAATACCAATTCCAAATTTCAAACTCTACTACAAAGCCACAGTAATCAAAACAGCTTGGTACTGGCACAAGAACAGACCTCAGGACCAATGGAATAGAATTGAAAACCCAGAAATGAACCCACAGACCTATAACACCTAATCTTTGACAAGGGAGTTAAAGAAATAGAATGGAAGAAAGACAGCCTTTTCAGTAAATGGTCTGGCAAAATTGGTTAAACACTTGTAGAAATTAAAGCTAGATCTGTATATATCACCCTGCACCAGAATCAACTCCAAATGGATCAAAGACCTCGAAATAAAAGCAGACTTTCTGAAAACATTACAGGAAGGAATAGGAGAAACCCTGGGTCTCCTTGGCATAGGCCATAATTTTCTTAATGGAAACCCAGAAACACATAAATCAAAGAAAGGTTGGACAAATGGGATGGCATGAAACTGCAGAGCTTCTGCAAGGCAAAGAACATAGCTAGAATGATCACTAGAAAGCCCATGGACTGGGAGAAGACCTTCACTAGCCATACAATGGACAAGGGTCTCCCCTATTGCATTTCTCTGTGTGAAACATTCTGAGACCTCTGCCACTTTCACTTTCATGCTCGTTGGAGATAGGCAAAGTGGTGTGGATATAGCAGATGATCAGGAGAAAACAAACCCCAAAGCAACAAGGATTCGATGCCCAAAGAATATAGGAAGTTTTTTGCTTCATGCAACACTGAGGTTTCTTTGAATAGGAAACTGGAAAATTAGTAGATAATAATCCCTTTATCGGTTTTGTTTTAAATAGGCCGACAATTAAAATATTGTAGAAAGAGTTCTCCTAAGACATTGAAAGATTGTAATGTGATACTATGATTGGTTCATCTGTACAGGAAATAAACTGACCTCATTGTGACAGATGTTAAGATGGATTCAGACTAGAGAAATATGAACCCACACAGTAATATGTTACTGTCCTTTACTTACCAGAGACTGATAATGATACAGAGTCCGTCCGATAAATAAATCAACTATTCTGCCTCTTAATGTCTCTTAATTTAGGGAGTAAGGCTCATAAATAAGACAGCCAGTAACTTAAGATAACAAAACAACTTCTAAGATATGAAAAGTAAAAACTTTTTTGTGTGTGACAAGCTTTATCTACTTGTATTTTTGTAAATAAGATTTAGATGAGGGATTGGGTGCCAATTCAACCAATGGTTATTTCCCTAAAATAACTCCCAAGGCTTTGGCTTCTTGTACATTAGTGGAAAGCTAAGAATATCTTCAAACTATTTAGAATTTTAATGTTTATTTTTCTAATCTACAAAAGTATTAAAAATAGACTCTGATTCAGAATAACACACCACATAGTAGACATGTATGATTGAGCAAGTGTCTTAAGCTATTATATGCCTGGTTTCTCTGGGGAAAAATAAATATAATATTAGTAAAACTTTAGGTTTACTGTAAGATAAATGAATCAAAAGGTATAATTATGTCAGAATTAATACTTGGTATGTAAGAAAGACTATAGAAATATTTTATTGGAATTATGTAAAAATAATTCATTTTATCTTACTTCATTGCTTTTTCATATGATTCCCCAATTGTTTTAGTAATATGTATTGATATTATTTTACTATGAACATTTAAATTTGTTAGGAAGATGAAACAGGTCTTGCCTGGAATAAGCATAGTATTGGTACTAATGGAGGGCAGATGAAGAGGGTAAGGAACAGTGCATATGTGAAAATGGAATAATGATGCTCATTGAGTTTGGTTTGGTAAGGGGATGTTGGATAATGCTGGAAGAGAGGATTCTGGTCAAGGAATATTGTATCATACATGTAAATTCCAAACTGAAACACTGTTAAACAGCTAATTGATATTAACAAAATGCTGAGAAAGTAGTGCTCGTGAAACACATTAAAATAGTGATTCTCTAAGCAAACTTCATCTCTCTGACAATATTTTTATAATGAAATGGAGCTTCAATAAAAATATCAAGATATACATGCTGAATAATTAATTAAATAAGGGCTATTATGATGGCATAGAGATTCCTGAAACAGAGTATCAATAAGAAAAGAGCAGCTCACCATGGACTGGGAGAAGATCTTCACTAGTCATACAACAAACAAGGGTCTCATATTTAAAATATATCTGGAACTCAAAAAATTAAATCCTCCAACAACAAATCCTCAAAGAAACAACTGCCCAATAAATAAGTGGCTAAAGACTTAAACTCCTCTGAAGAGGAAAGAAGGATGGCCAATAGACACATGAAGAAATGCTCAACCTCCCTAGCCATAAAAGAAATACAAATCAAAACAACATTGAGATACCACCTCACCCAGATAGAGTGGCTATAATCAAGAACTCTAATAACAAAAGATGCTGGAGGAGATGTGGACAGAAAGGAACCTTACTGCATTGTTGGTGGGAGTGTAAACTTGTTCAACCACTTTGGAAAGTAGTATGGAGGTTCCTCAAAAGACTCCACATAGAGCTCCCCTATGACACAGCAATCCCACTTTTGGGCATTTACCCAAACAATCACAAACAAGACCATACTAAAGCTACCAGCACAACTATGTTCATTGCAGCATTATTCACCATAGCTAAGATATGGAACCAAACCCAATGCCCCTCAGTAGATGAATGGATCAAGAAAATGTGGTATATTTACACAATAAAATTCTATGCCTCCATCAGAAAGAATGACATTGCCCCATTTGTTAGGAAATGGAAAGACATGGAAAAAATTATATTAAGTGAAGTAAGCCAAGTGCAAAGAAACATAGGTCCCATAGTTTCCCTTATTTGCAATAACTATTATATGTCTGAGACAAGCAGAAAAGGTCAGATAAGTTGATGTTAGGTGAAATGAACCCCAAGGTAAGTATTCAAAGGTTTTTTTTTTCTTTCTTGCGATTGTTTCTAACATATTTATAAGATTATTTCTTTGTTGCTTTGTATGTCCCTCCCCCACGGTATAACCCCTGCTTTCACTGTATTTGATATTGGTATAATTTGTGGAGGGGAAGGGAAAAAACAAATCGTTTAAATAGGGATACTGGTGGACCCATTGCAAAAATGAGATGTACAAGTCGTTATGTCATAAAACGAACTTTACAACTTTGGCGAGGGGGTGGGGTGGGGGGAGATGGGAAGGGATGGGAAGGGGAAACAAAGGAGGAGGCAACAATGCTTGATTAGAAATGTACTCATTATCTTGCCCATGTAATTGTATCCCCTCTATTCGATATTTTCACAATTTATAAAAGAAAAGAAAAGAGCAGCTCAGAAATCCAAATTAAGAAATATGAAGTGAATAAGTAAAAATTAAAAAATGGTTTCAAATGTTTTGGGGCCTTTTATTTTGAAGGATGAAGCTCCATAATGTAGAAGGCAGACTCACGATTACACATTTTCTGACCAAACATTAAAAGAAAATAGAGTGAAAAGGAAAACCTCATAATTTATCTATGCAGGTCCTGCCCTTTCTGACATCTTAAAAGCCTTTGACAATTCTTCCTGATGTACATTCTTGGGTAATGTTGCAATGTAACAATTTGGATCTTTAGTTTTGAAAATCAATATTTTATCCCAGTTCCTCCTGGGTCAAGTGTAGTATGGAGGATGAGCTAAACTCATTATGAACTAAGTTATCAAAAGGTGCACATAGTAAGAACATTCTTGGAAAATGCATTAACTATTGAAATGTGAGGACAAACCTGGTGAATGACTCATAAAACAAGGAATATTTTTTTCTTTTTTTTAAAATAGTACTTGAGCTGATTTGAAAATTCAGATGTAAAAGGAAGGAACTCACCCCCAATTTAGACAAAAATTAATGCATTCCAATAAAGCAATATGTGAGGTAATTAATGTTGATGGCAATAAGCTGTGCTGAAAAGATTCTATCAAATAGAAAAGAGGCTTTCTTTTTTCAGCTTGGGCTTGAACTCAGGATCTGGGCACTGTCCCTCACCTTTTCTGCTCAAGGCTACTACTCTAATACTTTGAGACACAAAGTCTCAAAGTTCAGTTTTCTCATGGTTAATTGGAGGTAAGAATTTTGCATATTTTCCTGCTCTGGACTGGCTTTAAACTGTTATTCTCAGATCTCAGCCTCCCAAGTAGCTTAGATTAGGAAGGTGAGCCACCACTGCCTGGTACTTTGTGCTTGGTTTTAAACAGCCACTCCAATGCCTAAAACTTGAATTTAAGGATGTATTACAGGATATATAAAAATAATTAAAATATCTGGATTTTATCATTTCTATTATACTTATTGGGCTGTTTCACATCCAAATGATTATAGGGAATGTCTAGCTGACCCAACATTGCACAGAGAGGTGTTTTTATTACTCTCTTTTATACTTACCTTAAAATTGCGAGTGGAGGAGGAGAGCTCAAAATATCCATACAGTATATTGTTTATCCTAGATGATCCCTTCAGAACTCAACATTTTTTTTTCTAAAAGTGCGTGAATGATGGAGAAAAAATAAAATGTACCCTGCTTATACCTTATACCCTTGTGACCCTCTTGGTCATAAATGTCCATTTTCTTTCTACCTTCACACACAACACACACACACACACACATACACACACATATTTTCCTATAAAACACTCAAGTAGGTCTCAATAAAGCCAGGCTCATTGGCATTTCTGTAATGCCAGTAATCAGGAGTCAAAGGCAGATCAAAGGAATCATAGATTCCAGACCATCCTGGGCTACAGATTGCATAGTGAGAAAATAAAGGGTTAAAAATAGGAATAAAAATGTAAAGGTCTTTCTGAACCATACATTAGAACAGAATCTTACAGATGGTTGTATTACTTGCAATAAATTTAACTTGGTTGTTCGTTGTTGAATATCAAAACAGGACAGAAATGTGTGATTGAAATTGTCCAATTCTCAAAACAAAAAGCATTCAGAGTTAACATAAGTTCAAAAAAAAACAAATTTCTTAGATTTGTTGACAATTTATGTCTGCGTTTCTTATCTGAGGGTTTTTAAAAATTAAATACATGAAAGTTAAGAACTTATCAAACACCTTTTAAAAATAAATAGTAGTATAAACTTCAAAATGTTTAATATGTTCAAAATGCATACATTGTGCCACCCAAACAGATGTAGACAAACATTCTGATTTGCAGAGCTCTTATTGCTGCACGAGCTGCCCAAGCTGTTAACAATGTTAACAGCTAATGGAAAAGGTGACTTAACAGCAGGTTTCAGGGGGAGTACCTTTAGAGTGTACAGTAGCCTGAATAAGACTACCACAGATCCTGAACATCAATGGAATGTAGAATCCAACACAGTTATTCAAATTAGCATCTGAGTGTATGTAATCATGGATTTTAGACCAGAGTTATTAAGCTGTCCTTTATAGCAAAGTGACAATGATTGTAAATGATTCCATGGAATAACATAAGGCTTTTATGAATACTGGATGACTTCTTTTATAATATGGTAATGCTGACACCAGGGTTTTATAGCATATTTCCATTTATGCAGAGCGGAAGGGAAAAATTAGGCTTTACCTTCTTCAAGTATTTTCTGATTAACTTAAACTTTGCCATGTCACAAAGTATTTTAGGGTAATTTCAGATTTAGCACAGAATTGCATGAATAGCCAATAGAAATAATATTTGTACTACCTGAATCTTCAAAGATAATAATTACAACAGTAAATATCATACTAAAAGAGCAAAAGTTAGATCATATGGAACCTTAAAAAATGTGAATCTTTTATTGTATACATGTTTAACTCAGGAGGTGGTTTATGTATTTGATATTGCTATAACATTCACTTATAATTTCCTCCTGAATGAAGGACCAATGCTACACCAATTTGAAGATTAAAAGAACAAACTGTTATATACACACAATAGAATTCTACTCATTCATCAGAAAGAATGATATTGTACCATTCATAAGGAAATGGAAAGACTGGGGAAAATTATACTAAGTGAAGTAAGCCAGACCCAGAGTAATATAGGTTGTGTTTCCCTCATTGATGATAGCTAGAATGTGTTTATAAACCTGTAAGTAAACATGTTTGATGGTAAAAAATATACTAGGACATGAAAAATTATACAAGTCTCTAAGCATTCACATACAGTGAGAGAGGAGGATATTCTTAGGACAGTAACACCAGGTATAATCTCTATGTGAATCTGATCATATAAAATAATATTTATTGAAATGAATTCCAGGAAATGGAAACAAATGTTTTGTTTACTTTTTTCTTTTTGTTGTGCTTGCTCATGTATTTATATTTCAGAGTGTAAGGAGGTACAGAAGTGATGGGGAGAAGGATGAACAAATGCACCTATTAGACTGTGGAACATAAACTATACAATTTGTGGGTGGTGATGGGAGGGAAAAACTGGGAGAGTGTGGGGGAATGGGTGACATTGTTCAAAAAGAAATGGAGTCTTGCATCCCCTTTTGAAGTTCAAGTTATCCACTCTCTGGTTTATTAAATAATTGAATAGTCTTCATTTGAGTGTGACATCTGTTTCCTTTGAAGGTGAAAATTAATTCAGTAGAGCTTTACTCCATAAAAATTTGAAAGGTATGCAGTAATTAGGTTTATATTTTTATTTAATTTTTAGGATAATTTAATAGGATAATTCCTTTCCCTTCTCCTTTCTTCCTTCCTCTCTTGCTGTCTGGAACTTGATCTCAGGGCCTGGGCTCTGTCCTTGAGCTTTTTTCATTGCTCAAAGCTCAAACTACTTGAACCACAAATCCATTTTTGGCTTGCTGGTGGTTAACTGGAATGATACTCTGGCATTATATATACATTTATTGAATTAGGGAAGGGAAGGGGAAAAACAGAGTGGTGAGACAAAGGGCAAGGAGGGAACCAATGCAACAATGATAATATATTGGAAATGATCTGTACAATTTGTGGGCAGAGTTCGGAGGGAAGTAGGAGAAAAATGAGGGTAGGAGTACCAAGTTTGACAAGAAATGTACTTATTACCTTACTTATGTAACTGTAACTCCTCTGTACATCACCATGACAATAAAAAATTAAATTAAAATTAAAAAAAAGAGTCTCTCATATTCTCCTTCCTGGTAGCTTCAAAACCTGATCCTCATATCTCAGCCTTCCAAGTAGCTAGGTTATAGTCTTACGCCACACACACACCAGCAAAAGTATTTCTCATTTTACTTAGAGCTTTTACCAAGATTAAATGATCTTCCTAAACCACAAAGCTTATACCAAAATTGACAATTCTTTTCCCTATTGGAAATTTGTATGAATCTCAATTTTTCAATTCTGTGACATTTTAAAGTAGCTATAATTTGTGTCAGAAACTCTTTTATTTTCATACAAAACCTCCACATTAGAAATCTTTTGTCAATTAAAAAAAACTCATAAAATTAAATAATCTTAATTCGCCACTTCTCCGTTATTTTCTATACCCATGAGAAATATTATAGAAAAAATGACGGTCTCACTTCTAATATATTCCATTGTGTATTTCAACAGCCATTTTGTGGAAACATTCTGAATCCTCCAAAAATATTTGTGTATGAGACCCTAGAAACCTTAAATTATTATAATTACTTAAAGTTTGAAAAGAAGGGAAAATTAATATGCTTATACTTTAAGATAATGAGGTATTTTGAGAAAATCCTAAACAAATTCTGTGATCACTTCCTTCCTTCCTTCCTTCCTTCTTCCTTCCTTCCTTCTCTCCTTTTTTCTTTTGCTTTTCTCTTCTTTCTTCCTTTATTTTTTCCTTTATTCTGTCTTTCTTTCATTTTTATAATACTGAGTTGTACTTCACCATTCTACCCATGGTCAAGACATTTGAACTTAATTACTTCTCCTGTAGGGTCTTTTTGCTTTTGCCTGGGAATGGCCTTGTACCCTTATCATCCTACCTTCACTTAAGTGACTGGGATTCTCTTTCCAGCATGGTCCTCACAGCTAGGACTGGCCTTGATGGAGAGGAGAAGCAGCAGCAGCGGGGACACAGCGAGGAAGATGACCTGGCAGAACGAGGACAGGGACCTGAGAAGGCAGAGGTGGCGGTGCCCACGGTGGCGGTGGAGGTGGCAATGCTGTCCAGCCCCTAGAGTCTGTCTGCTCAAGCAGACCAGGCTGCTTCACACACTTCGCCCTCCGGGCCCGCAGCGCTTCCCCCTCCACTCCCCTCTGCAGAGACCCCGGGGACCCTCCCTCTCCCCAGTATACTGCTTCTTCAGGTGTGCTTCAGGAAGAAAGTGCCTGCTTTTCTTATTGTATCTCTGCAGGTTCATGCCAGCCCAGAACAGAGAAGCAGGTACCTGCCAAGGGTGTTTTTTAAAGCATCCTTTTCTTTGTCTTTTTTCCTGGAAAAATCTTCAGATGTTCCTTGAGTATGAGACTGGAGGAAGATGGCAGAGGAGAAGGTGGAGGATAAACAAGCTCTCCCATAGAAAGCAGTTTAGTGTTCCAGTGAACAGTCTTAGGCTAGAGAATCACACCAAGGGTGCCATCACAGTACAGAGAGTTTGGCCAAAGAGGGAAAATCCAGGCAGCTTAGTCAAGGAGACAGACCTGAACACTTGCCCACAGCCATGGCTCCAGCAGCTGCTGCGGTGGCAGTGGCCACCATATGAACAGAGAAAGTATGGAAAAAAGGTACACCCAAGCAGATTGTACTCACTACCAGCAAGAACTGACAAGAAGCAAATTTCTTCATCCTGCTGATCACAGACCAGGGACTGCCAAGGAACCAAGAGTCTGATATAAATAGAACCCTGACGTCCTCATTCCTTGTCATGGAGCAGCAGCAGTGGAAAAGGTAGCCCCGGCCCCACCACCTGAGAAGATCTCCATCTTTGATACTGACAAAGGCCCAGCCCAGCAGTAAGCTCCAACCCAGGCCGTGGAAGATAACTCCAACTCAGGCCAGGGAAGATAACAATTGGAGCCATTAGCAGGTCATAAGAACCTGACTTGACCTGCCAAGCTTAGCACCACCCAGGGGAAAGTCACCCTGCCCAGGCAGAGACAGATCCGCCCCCAGAGGAGTGACTTTCTTCTCTGGGTACACAGTGCCAGAGGCTGCCCTTCCCCACTACATCATAGATAAACAACATAAACCCTGAAAATGGCTCCAGTCTGGACTCTGAGAGTGTCTCAGGAGCTAGCCCCTGAGGGAAAAGCTACTGATTGCTGATAGGCCTCAACCCCACCCAGAACCTAGCCTCATCACAGCAACTCCAAACTAGAGAAAACAGCCATCTCCCTCTTTTGTGATCCTCAAAGCAGATATCCCTCCCACTGAATTAGCCTGGGAGAAGGATCACAAAGTCCTGGGTAAGGCAGAGCTGTCTGCCTGCTCAAAAAAATTGACTTAAGAAACCAATCAAGCCACAGGAAAACCAACCACCACAAGCAGACCAGAGATTCCACCAAAAGACTGGATATGGACACATAGGAAATAAAAGATCTTCCCCCCTCCAAAAAAGAAAAAATCAAAGAACTCTTTTTTTTAACCTATTTTTTTAAATATTTTATTAAATTGTTTTCTATTATTTTTTGTCTTTCATAATTTTTATCTTAGGAGTGTATGGGTGTGTGTGTGATTTTTAAAAAAATTTCTTTTGAACTTTTAGTCCTTTCTTTTCTTTTCTTTTATGTGTGACTTAATTGCTGTTCTGCTCTTCCCCAGATATATACCCATTGTTGATTACTAGACCTTATCCCTCATTGTGTACATACTTAATCCAGAAACTTATTGCTCAGTTCACAACCTCTTAGGCTTGACTTCTTTAACATTAGCAATATTTCTTTATATAACTTTCAAGTATTCCAATTTTAAGCATTTTTATTTTTTATTTTTTCATTTTTCCCTTTTATCTTTCCCCTCCTCTAATTTTATCCTTTTCTTCTCTCAATATCATTTCTTTATACTTACATAATTTTTAAGTGTTTCATTCTATAAATTTAAATTTTGGTTTTCCATTTTTCTTATTTTATTATCTCTCTCCTATCATTCTGGCCTATCCATTTCCCTCTCTGAGATTAGGACTTGGTTAAATTCACTCTCCTTTTACTTCTCCACATCCCTCTAATCCTATTTTCCTCACAATTCTCCCTAAACCTAATAATTTCTGGTTTCCTGAATCCCTCTTTGCTGTTCTTAATCCATTAATCCATAGTTATTTGATGTTGAATAGATTGTAACTGTTGAACTAGATTGTATCTGCAGTCATTTTGACTGTGTAACTACAGGACTCTGGTTGATGCTTGCCTTAATATAGTGTTCTAGCACAAAATTGGTGTTATTTTCATACCAAGTGGGCAGAACAAGCCAGAGAAACAAAGAAAAATGGAAAGTCCAGGTATCTCAACTCCCAATCAGGATAATCAAGTGACAGAAATGAATAATCCAGAGGGGAGTTCCCACATAGCTCTACAAATACTACTGGTAAACATGGTGAATGAAAAATATGGAAAGCCTGCAAAGGACTCAGTGTGAGCTTGATAGGGACCAAGATGGGGCAAATCAAAGATTAATACAGGAACTTCAAGAGCTTGTTGATGCTTACCAAAAATTACTATAGGAATCTCTTGAGCTTGAGGAAGCTACTCAAAGATTAATAAAGGAATTGGGTGAGAAGGCTGGGAAGAGTCAAAGAGAAAGACAGGAATTGCATGAGCAGGTGGAGAACAGTCAAAGAGAAATGCAAGGAATTGCGTGAGCATGAGGAAGTTAATCAAAGACTAATACAAAAATTGCAGGAGTAGAATGAGAATAAACAAAGATAAATAGAGGCATTCATGGAATCCATAAACAAATAACTGAAGGAATCCATAAACAAATAACTGAAGGAATCCAGGGAGACCACAAAGGAATGCTGGATGGAGCCCAACAGAAGGAAAGGGAGTCCAAGGAAACCATAACCAATCAACTAAGTGATTTGAGAATAAACACTGAACATCAAATTAAGGAAGTAAAGAAGTTCATATAAGATCTAAAACAAGGCACCAACAAAGAATTTGAAGCCATCAAAGACGACTAACTAGAAGGAAAGGAAATAAAAAGCAAAGTAGAAAGTCTTGACAGTAGGTTAGACTATGCAGAAGATCGAATCTTGGGGATTAAAGACAGCCTAGATAAAGAGAAAGAACATACAAGACAAATCCAAGAAATATGATAGATCTATTCAATATTTGTAAGAAGCCAACAGAAGGCCTAATCTGAGGATAATGGGTGTAGAGGAGCACCTAGAGACAGAAGTTAATGGTCTAGGAAACTTATTTATCAGGATCCTAGCAGAGAACTTCCAAAACATGCCAGAAGATAGACATATTCACATACAAGAAGCTTTCAGAACCCCAAATAGACCAGACCAGAACAGGACATCATTATAATCTGCACAGGATCAATTCAGACTAAGGAAAGAATCCTTAAAGCTGTCAAGGAGAAAAGATCAATCACCTATAAAGGGAAACCAATTAGAATAACTTCAGATTTCTCAGCAGAGACAATTAAAGCAAGAAGAGCCTGGAATGATGCATGCCATGCCCTAAAGACAAACAACTATCTACCAAGAATACTGTAGCCAGCTAAACTCTTCTTCATAACCGAAGGTCAAATAAGAACCTTCCATAGCATAGAAAAATGAAATAATATATCTCCACCAAACCAGCCCTACAAAAAACACTTAAAGATATCATACACATAGAAAACCAACATGACCAAAATAAAGGCCAAGAAACCACACTCAAACTGAGAATCCAATAACCGTAGAAAGAATCCAGCTGTCACAGCCCCCAAGAAGGTAGATAACATGGCAGGAACTACTAATCACCTCTCAGTCCTCTCAATATTAATGGACTTAACTCTCCAATTAAGGGACACAGACTGTCTAGTTGGATTACAAAGCAAGATCCTTCTATCTTCTGCCTTCTAGAGTCACACCTTGCCCATAAAAACAAACATTCTGAAAGTGAAAGGCTGGAATAAAATGTAGCAAGCAAATGGCCCCCATAAAGAGGTAGGAGTTGCAATCTTAATATCAGATAATATAGCCTTCAAATTAAAATTATTGAGAAGAGATAAAGAAGGTCACTGCATACTAATTAAGGGATCTCTCCTTCAGGAGGATATTACAATTCTAAATATCTACACACCAAACAAAGTGTCACCCAAATTCATCCAAGAAACACTACTTTCCCTCAAATTGCACATAGATCCAAAGTCATTAATTGTTGGGCACTTTAACACACCACTATTCACACTAGATAGGTGAACTCGGCAAAAACTCAACAGAGAACTGCAGATCTAAACAACTGCATAGATCAACAAGATTTAACAGACATCTACCAAATATTTCACCCAGGAGCATCAGAATACATGTTTTTCTCAGCAGCACACACAATATTTTCCAAAATAGACCACATTTTAGGTCACAAAGCAAACTTGGCCAAATTCAGAAACATTGAAGTTATACTCTACATTCTCTCAAACCATACAGGAACAAAAATAAAACTAAACACCAAAAGCCACCAAAGAAAATCCTGTAACACATTGAGACTGAAGAACACACTGCTGAGTTGCCAGTGGATTATGGAAGCGATTAGAAAGGAAATTCAAATGTTCATAATATTCAACAAAAATGAACACACAAATTACCAGCTCTTCTAGGACACAGCAAAGGCTGTACTCAGAGGCAAGTTAATAGCTCTGAGTTCCTACATCAACAAATTGGAGAGATCTGAAACCAACAATTTAATAAGATATCTGAAACTCTGTGAAATAAGAGCAGCAAGCTAAACCCCAATCCAGTAGATGGAAAGAAACAATTAAAATTAAATCAGAATTAAACAAATTAGAATAAAAAAATAGAATCAACAAAACAAAGAGGTCATACTTTAAATAAATTAACAAAATTGACAGACCCTTAGCAAATCTTATCAGAAAAAGAAGAGAACTCACCCAAATAAACAAACTCAGAAATGAAATTGGAAACATCACCATAGAAACAACCAAGATTCAGAGCATTATAAGGGAATACTTCTCAAAACTTTATGCTAAAAAGTTTGAAAACCTGGAAGAAATGGACAATTTCCTAGCAAATATCAGTATGCCAAAAATAAACCAAGATGCGTTAAACCAACTTAACAGGCCCATATCAAGCATTGAAATAGAAACAGCAGTAAGAGACCTCCCATCTAAAAAAACCCCAGGGCCGGATGGATATATAGCAGAATACTACAAGAACTTCAAAAGCAGAACTCACACCAATATGACTCTCACTCTTCAATGAAATTGAAAGTAAAAGCTCACTACCAAAGTATTTCTATGAATCCATCATAAGCCTCATCCCAGAACCAGGCAAAGACTCAACAAAGAAAGAGAACTATAGACCCATTTCTTTGATGAACATAGATGCAAAACTTCTCAACAAAATTTTGTCCAGTCAACTTCAACAATTCATCCAAAAACTCATACACTACGATCAAACAGGGTTCATTTCAGTGATGCAAAGCTGTTTCAATATATTCAATCAATTACTATAATTCATCATATCAACAAGAACAAGGATAAAAACCACATGACTATTTCAATAGATGCAGAAAAAGCTTTTGACACGATCCAACATGCCTTTATTATGAAGGCTCTGGAAAAATTAGGATTCCATGGAACATTCCTCAACACAATAAAGGTTGTATATGACAAACATACAGCCAGCATTATACTTAACGGTGAAAGACTAAAGCCATTTTCTCTAAACTCAGAAATGAGACAAGAATGTCCACTCTCTCCTTTCTCTTCAATTTAGTATTAGAATGCCTATCTACGCAATAAGACAAGATGCAAACATAAAAGGTATCCAAATAGGGAAAGATGAAGTAAAACTCTCTATCTTTGAAGATGACCTGATCTTTTCTTTAAGGAATCCCAAGGACTCCACTCTGAAATTACTCGAGCTGATTTGAAACTTTGGCAAAGAAGCAGTGTATGAAATTAACACTCAAAAATCAATGGCTTTTCTGTATGCCAACAATGAAAAGATCATGGCTGAAATCAGGAAAGCAATTCTATTAATAATAGCCCCACACAAATAAACAAAATACCTAGGAATTAACTCAACCAAAGAAGTGAAGGGCCTATATGATGAAAACATTCAAAACTAAAAAAGAAAATCAAATCAAAACTTAGAAATTGGAAAAACCTCCCATGCTCCTGGATTGGAGGAATCAACATCGTGAAAATAGCAATATTTCCCAAGGCTATCTACAAATTCAATGTGATACCAATATTCCAACCTCATTCTTCAAGAAAATAGAAGAGGCAATCCCAAAATTCATATGGAACAATAAAAAATCCCCAAGAGCAAAAACAATCCTTAGCAGAAAGAACAGTGCTGGAGGAATATCAATACCAAATTTCAAACTGTACTACAAAGCCATAGTAATCAAAACAGCTTGGTACTGGCACAAGAAGAGACTTCAGGACCAATGGAATAGAATTGAAAACCCAGAAATGAACCTACAGCCATCTAATCTTCAATAAGGGAGCTAAAAAAAAATAGAATGAGAACCTCTTCAGTAAATGGTGCTGGAAAAATTGTTTACTCACTTATAGAAAACTAAAGCTAGATCCTTATATATCACCCTGCACCAGAATCAACTCCAAATGGATCAAAGATGTCAGAGTCAAAGCAGACACCCTGAAAATATTGCAGGACGGAATAGGAGAAACCCTACGTCTCTATGGCACAGGTCGATATTTTCTTAAAAGAGACCCAGAAACACAACAAATCAAAGAAATGTTGGACAAATGGGATTTCATGAAACTGCAGAGCTTCTGCCTGGCAAAGGACTCAGCTAGAAAGATCAATAGAAAGCCCAGGGATTGGGAGAATATCTTCTGTAGCCATACAACGGAAAAGGTCTCATATCTAAAATATATTTTGAACTCAAAATATTAAATCCCCCAACAACAAATCCTCAAAGAAACAACTGCCCAATAAATAAGTGTGCTAAAGTCTTAACGAGAAACTTCTCTGAAGAGGAAAAAAGAATGGCCAATAGACACATGAAGAAATGCTTAACTTCTAGACATAAAAGAATTGCAAATCAAAACAACATTGAGATACCACCTAACCCCAGTTAGAATGGCTACAATCAAGAACTCTATTAACAACAGTTGCTGGAGGAGATGTGGACAGAAGGGAACACTACTTCATTGTTGGTGGGAGTGTAAACTTGTTCAACCACTTTGGAAAGTAGTATGGAGGTTCCTCAAAAGAGTCCACATAGAGCTCCTCCATGACCCAGCAATCCCACTTTTGGGCATTTACCCAAATGATCACAAACAAGACCATACTAAATCTACCAGCTCAACTGTGTTTATTGAAGCATTATTTACTATAGCTAAGACATGGAACCAACCCAGAGGCCCCTCAGTAGATGAATGGATCAAGAAAATGTGGTATATGTACACAATGGAATTCTATGCCTCCATCAGAAAGAATGAAATTGCCCCATTTGTTATGAAATGGAAAGACTTGGTAAAAATTATATTAAGGAAGTAAGCCAGGTGCAAAGAAACATAGGTTCCATGGTTTCCCTTATTTGCAATAACTATTACATGTCTGAGACAAGCAGAAAATGTCAGATAAGTTGATGTTAGGAGAAATGAACCCCAAGATAAGGACACATTGTTTCTAATGTATTTATAAGGTACCACATTTTTTTTGTTGCTTTATATGATCCTCCCCCACAGTATAACTCGTGTTTCACTGTATTTGATGTTGGTATAATATGTGGAGGGGAAGGGAAAAAACAAATCATTTAAATAGGGATACAAGTTGACCCATTGCAACAATGAGATGGACAAGATGCTCTATCAAAAAACAAATTTTACAATTTAAGCATGGGGTGAGGGAGAAGTGTAATTTTGGAAATGGGAGGGAAGGAATGATAGGCGAAAAACAAAGGAGTCAACAATGCTTGATAAGAAATGTACTTATTACCTTGTTCATGTAATTGTAACCTTCTGAATGGTATTTTCACAATAAAAAACTTATTTTAAAAAAGTAACTGGGATTATAGATGTGCACCACCATCATCACCTTATTATTATTGTTGTTACCCTTGACAGGACTAGAACTTGAACTCAAGGTTTCATATTTGCTACTCTGTCACTAGACTACATAAGGCACACCTCTAGCTCTGTTCTTTTTTTAGTAAAGGGTCATGAGATCTTTCTTCCCAAACTGGTCTTAAAGTGCAATTCTTCATGACTCACCAGTCCTCAGACTCAGATTGTTTGTTGAGATAGATTCTTAATAACTTTATTTCTGTAATGACATTGTAATGCAACCTGTTCATCTCCAAGTTCTGTATACTTGGGTTCATAGGCATATGAACCTGTGATCAATTTCTTTGTACTACAGATGGCCTGATGAAGCCATTAAAATATATGATTTGATCTGAGAAAAGTGAAACTTGACAATAACAAAAGCAGGATTCAAAATACAAAAATCTAATATTATTTATACATACTCTCTCAACCCATGTAGTGATATATATCCTTTTACCTCAAGATAAGGTGTTCTATAGGCTATATCTTGGTAAAAAAAATCTTAAACTGATTTGTAAATGTGTACAATTCCTAATTTCTCTGACAAAACCTAAATTTTCAAAATTTGAAATGGTGTTCTAATGAGCCAAACTAAGTCCAATAGCTTTCATTATATAAAAGTGTTTATATATTTTATAATTTAATTATGTGTGATTACATGACACAGAGCTCTAACTGAATCTGCCTAAGAAGCAAATCTGATTCTTAGGATTAGATGAAAATTATGCTTACTTTTTTATACCATGATATATGATGTATGTTGCCAGGCATGGTGTCTCAGACCTGTAATTCTAGCTACTCAGGGGGCTGAGATCTGAGGGTCCCGGTTTAAAGCCAGCCTGCTTGGGCAGGAAAGTCCGTGAGACTCTTATCTCCAATAAAAACCACTCAGAACCAGAAGTGGTGCAGTGGCTCAAGTGGTAGAGCGCTCTTCTTGAGCTGAAGAGCTGAGGGACAGCGTTCAGGCTCGGAGTTCAAGCCCCATGATCGACAAAGAAAAAAAAAAAGTATGTTAAGTATATTTAAAAAGCTTTGTTGTTATCACAGCAAATAGAGTTTAGTGTTTGTACTTGAAAACCAATGCATGAAGGATGTATCAGTGTTAAAGAATCGATAGTTGTGTAAGCGCGGTGCTTTACCGGAAAATTGGACAGATAATCAAATTCGTAGAAGCAGTAAAATGAATAGTGTTAAAGACACTAAGAGAGTTTTTCCTATTTGTAGAATGTGCAGTCGGGAAGTGGCAAAATATAGAAAAATTGGAATTTGGGTTGACAGAGAGTTTTAACTTCTTTTGTAGGTAACAGAAATCCATAAAGCTATGGAAGCAAAGAAGAAGCAGAAAAATGGGCTATTTAACAGTTAAAAATGTTTTCTGGGGAAAGAATTGTACTAGAAAAGTAAACCAGGGTAACAAACAGATCTGCTACTGCAGTGTCTGAACAGATAAATCTGTCTTTTTCATTTTACAATGCAAGGCAGGAAAATGGGGAATAGAAGAGGCTCTGTCACATCACAAACACAGGCCAACGTAATTCCTCCATCAACAGATGGCTTTCTGTGACAGAATAACCAAGTACCATCTTTAGGGCAAGTTTGGGGGAAAGCAAATGCACATATGGGAACTTGTTCATGGAAGTAGCAAATGTTACATCCACACATATTCCATTGAAAAATACTTAGTCATATAGTCAGAGTTTGCCAAAGAATAGGATGGAAATTGATCCATTTATCTGGGTTATTGCACCCATGTACAGAAAAGAAAACACATAGATTATCCTGGGAAACTAGCAGGCTGTACCACACACTCTAACATCTCTTTTCTTTACGGTAAAGATTCACATTTGAGTTCCCTCTCCCATTGGGAACTTTTGTGATTTTCCCAGATAATTCTTTTCTTTATTGATAGCATTAGCACTGATCCAATTTCTCAACACATTCTGCAAATTTCACTTAATCTTAACCCATATTCTAGTTATTCTAGAATAAATTTATTCTAGAATAAAGCTACTGTGAAAATCTGATTAAAAGTAACAATGACAACAACAAAATGAGTTTGCAGTTAGTTCTCTCATCTTGAACTTTAGCAATGTGGCCAATTATCTATACTGATGTAAAATTATTTGAGATTAGCCCCAGCCTTTATAAAATGATTGTACACTGCATTCTCCAGTGATTTACCAAAGTAAGAAATTTCTTACTACAGTAAGAAATAAGTGCATAAAATTCATTACTTCTAGATAATATAGCAAAATTGACTAACATTCTAGAAAGGTTTCAGTTGGGATTTTTAAAATATAACATTAAATCTGCAGGGTGCATTTCCCTACAGAGAAAAGCCACCAAAAGTTATGTTCACATTATTTGCTGAAATTGAGTCAAAGTAAATATGATTGTATTCATTAGAAATATCATATCCAATGACAAATAACATAAAGGACAATTTCAAAGAAAAATAATTTCATCTACTTAATTAGATACACAGAAAGTAGTTGTCATTATTTCTGTCCTATTTAACTACTATATGCCCTAAAAGTTGTGAAGAAGTGGAGACTTAGTATAACTTTGCTACTTATATGCTTCCAATGTTTTTCAAATATGAAGATTTAATTGCTGTGTGTTTTTCCAATGACCAAGCTTTGCCGAATCTATAGTTTTTGCAGTGGGATCACTTTCTATCTCCCTCCAGGTTTTTCTTTCTTGTTCTAATTTTGTCTAATACAGATTCTATCAAGTCTTTTTCTTTGGTAAATACTTAACAAGTTTGTTTTATTTTTTTCCTATCCCCAGAATTTAGCTTCCATATTTCTGTAATTTCCAGTTTATAAATGTGAGGACACTAACAAAGATTATTTCCTATCTATGTTGTTACCCAATGATGTCTCCTATAAATTTCCTAATAATGAGTCCTTTTTTCCCTGAAATAAATTAACAGCTGCAATGAAAATATTTTTTTCTGATGTTGTAATAGAATATGGACTGCTAGTCACTGCAATGGATTTTCAAAGAGGATAAGTATCACTTTAGTCAATTTGAAAGAATTGTGAATATATCACCAAATGTTAAAAATCATTATTCAAAGCAGAACAATATAAGCAATATCTATGAATAAGAAGTTATAAATCAATAGCAGATATTACAAAGATGAGGTCTATTACAGAAGCTTAATATCTTATTGGAAGTCTTTTGCATTTAATTAATCTAATTTTAAAGGATCTTGAATTTTCATTCTATCAAATTCTTTATGGTTTCTACTTGGCTACCCTTTGTGGATCTATACTTCATTTGTTGTATGTGCCAAAATATAATAACATCACATATTTTAAATGGCATATTTATATAATATTGTTTGTAGAATAAAATTAATAACATTTTGTATATGTAGGTAAATTTAAAATAAAATTAATAACATGTTATATATTAGGTGTATATGTATACATATTGTTAGGAATATTATTGATGAGAATTTCTAAACAGTTGTATGCTATAGAAAATAGGCATTTTTTCTTACTGCTTATATTTTTATCTATATATATTTATATGTATTTTCTGTGATAACAAATTCTTACACACAAAAGCACTCCTTAATTTGCACCAAGGCAAATTTTGTCTCAGTTTGTAATGTATTTGTAGAGTGTTTGTTAACTTCAAATTTTTATATAAATTTTATTATATGAGCCATTTTATTGCATAAACATTAAAAATGTATTTGAGAAATTTGAGTAATTCATCTATACATAATAGTTTTCTATTTAATTTGTGGTTTTGTTTGCCTAACTATGCAAAGATGTAGCTTTTAGTTGCCTTAGATTTTTA
Organism: Dipodomys spectabilis; assembly: GCF_019054845.1. Lineage (NCBI taxonomy): Eukaryota > Metazoa > Chordata > Mammalia > Rodentia > Heteromyidae > Dipodomys > Dipodomys spectabilis. The sequence goes on from NW_024870758.1 coordinate 12,597,001, forward strand.
ATTGTGAAAATACTGTAAAGAGGGGTTATAATTACATGAGCAAGGTAATGATTATATTTCTTATCAAGCATTGTTGCCTCCTCCTTTGTTTCCCCTTCCCATCCCTTCCCACCTCTACCCACCCCCACCCTCCACCCCCCACCCACTGCGCTGCTCCAAAGTTGTAAAGTTTGTTTTTCGACATAATGTCTTGTACATCTCATTGTTGCAATGGGTCCGCCTGTATCCCTATTTAAACAATTGGTTTTTTTCCCTTCCCCTCCCCAAATTATACCAACATCAAATACAGTGAAAACAGGGATTATACTGTCGGGGAGGGACATACAAAGCAACAAAGAAATCATCTTATAAATATGTTAGAAACAGTAGTTTTGGGGTGTTTTTTAGGTCTTCTATAGCTTTTTTCCCCCAGAGCCAAAAACCAAACTCAGGACCTTGTACTTGCCAGTCAAATGCTCTTCCACTAAGCTAAAGCCCCAAGTCTATGGCTTTTAAAGACATACTTTTAAGAGACTACTTATTATGAAAAAAACATTTTCATATTTACTACATGTTCTATTCCATCAACAAATTGCCACCACAATCACTTACATTTTAGAAATGCATTCTTATCATTACCTTATCACTGAAAATTACTAGCTCATTCCCTTATCCAAACTATAACTTTTCACTAATTTGTCAGATAGCTGCTAATAAAAATTCATGTATAGTTATGGATTTGTAATATTACAAGGAAGCCCAAACCTGCCACTAACTAAATGGTTATAAAAGAAACACCATTTTGCCATTATTGTCATCAGATGAACTTTTTTTGGTTTAAAAATAAGCTTTATTTTAGATGTAATTTTTATTTAAAGCAAGAACATATTTCTGCATACATCAGTCATCCTTCTCAGTGTATCATGTTCTTTCTTTTCTTGTTAATTTAAGAATAAGCCCTGTATGTATTATTTATGCACATTGGCTACTAGTGAGCAAAGTTTTATTTACTCTTTGAAGTGATAGACTTCCTTGGAACTACACACACACACACACACACACACACACACACACACACACACACACACACACTCAAAAGAATGCATCTCTCTGAAAATCTTACCCGATAATAAACTTTCGTAATATTTCCCTGCTAAAGATTAATAAACTTCTCTTGGAACTTATATCTAATTCATGTGACTTTAAGGGTCATGCTTTAATAACAATGATGAAACACGATTATTACTTCCTAATGCTGAAATTACAGTTTTTACATTGTAAATTTTTCCTGCTATGCGCCCTGTGGCACTAACATCTTTATCACTCCATGTGTTTCTAGTTTTAAAACCTTTACCCCTGCTGTTTGAAAAATATTTCTCATTTTCGTCCCCTATGGAGTACAGAAATCCCTAAAGGCAAAGCCATTAGTGATCTCTCTGCCTTTCCCCAAACACGTATTATGATCACCAGTGCTGTTCCCCCTGCCTCATTGGCTTTTGGTAAAGTATGTAAATGAGATGTTCAAAATACACACTTTTTGCAACTGTGCAAGTTCATACTGATTTATAAAATGGGCAGGCTATTAAAGTGACTGAAAATGTCAGCAAGATTTATGCATGGGTGACAAATTGTATTGGAAATGTTCATTTTTAACATGCTGCCCAAGGATTTTTTTTTTTAAACAATCTAGATATTCTCAGTGATACATTTGTTTTAAGGCTATTTTTCCCTCCCCAAACATACTTTTGATAGTGACTTTTTGACTGGAAAAATAAACAATACTACTTCACAATCATATCAATTGTATATTCTTGTAGAAAGTGGTACTTACAAGATATGATGAATTTCCTTTTGATGCCTATTTTCCCTACAAAACATCAGTAAAATAATGCTTCATAACAGATAACTTGAATTGCATGCATAAATATTTCATCACTAAGATCTAAAATTATGTAACCATCAAAACAATTACCTAGTCACCTCTGAGAAAAATACTTTATTCATATTAAAAATGCACAACTTAGGGAACAAAAGATAGAAGGGGCATCTAATATGTATCTTCTAGAGTTTGATTTAATCTTTGAAAAATTTGGCAGAAAACAAAAAGATCCTGATGAAGTTCAGATCAGTTATCTCTATTATTTGTGAATTTGTTCCAGCATATCCCAGTGCTCTGTCTGTTATTCAGACAGGTAGTGGGGTACCCTAACCATTTCAAGTGTAGTCTCTGAGCAGTGATATTGATATCTTATATCTCAGGATCACAGCCATTCATTCACTGAATGAAGCAAAGGAACATGAAAAATGATACTGGAGCCAGTTTATAGAACATAATTTAAGAAACTATATCATCCTGGTGGTCCTCAAAACATCCATTCATTCAGTAGAAATAAAACGAGGAAAATAGTATGGTGTGTCACTATCACAGACACACCACATAAGAAATCTGCTGTTGTAAAAGAAAACCCACTTATGATTAAGTCTTTAAAAAATAAACCATATCTTATCACAGCATTGTTATGAAGCCTTTCTAGTTGAAAAAGTTTAGTATTAGAATTCTAATTCTACTTTTTATATTCAGATCAGTGTGTACCAATACTATTATTGCAACCGATTTTCCTAATTAGTTCATTAAGTTGCATAACAATTGGTTTACAACTAACAACTCTTCTTGATGTTAAAGCAGTAAAGATAAAATTGATTTAAAGCCCATTTCTGATCATTCATTCTTACACATTTGTATGTCCTGGTGTTTGATGAAGCTCTCCGTATATACCCATGCCAGTCTCCCTGCCCTGTTTGAACTTAAGTGCCATGGCTATGTTATTGCTTATTAAAGAGGCTTAACATTATGCTCTATATTGAAAAATTCCAAACACTGTTAAAAGGAAAAAGAAACAACATAACATCTGCTTTTCATCAAGGGGCGCCATCTTATAGCTTATACAAGAACGAAGGCTTTGAGAGAAGGCAGAGAGAGTTGTGAATAAGCGGAGATTTGCATAGACAAGGATGCAGCTAGAGAAAACGGGGAGAAAGAGTTTTGTCAGGTTTTATTGTAGTTTTTGACTAAAATACTGTTTTCTCCAAACAGAACAAATGCCAAATTTGTTCATTTTTGCTTGTTCAAATATTTGGTAAGATCAATGAATTATATTTCATTTTAATACTGAGATAACTCTGTCATCATATTTCCTTCTACATTTCCCATAACTATTAGAAATCACTCAGACATCCACTGTCCTACTGATAAGTGTTTGCCTTCAAGTTATTATGAAAAACATGCTCTCCTGATTTACAGTCATTGTCATAGAAATACTTTCACCCCAGAGGACACAAATAAAATCATTCTTAAAAAGATAAAAAAAATATGACGAACAGAGTACATTCAAGAACAGCTGGTATAATGTCAAGAAAATTTGTCTGTAGAGAAGGAAAGTCCATCTCTTTCCTTCTGCTCTGCATTGATATGCATTACAGGAATGATTTACTGTAAGCAGTCTATTTGGAAATCCTAACCTTGAAGTTCAAAATTACCTATATTTGCACCTATAGCCACATTTTATGTACATGAATATAATATTTAAAAAGATCATTTTTAAACTTCACTTGGTTTTGCTGTTACCCTTTAAAATAAAAAAAAAAAAACAGGAAAGAGGAACAGAAACTATACCACATACATGGGGTAAAAACTAGAACCTCTAACTTCCAATCAGACTGCTAATTTTTCCTCTTATATAATTGGAAATTTACTCTTTTCTTCTTAGTACTCTCTTGCCTACCAGAAGTTTTCTACTTATTTATTTCCCTTCTAGTAACTACTTATCTGCCAAGTTAAATTTGCCAAATCAAAAATGAATTGGCCTGGTCCTACAAATATTAACTGAACTTCTAATTAATGCTAAATATTGAATTAGGACAGGATTAGAAGGCATGGCATTCTTCCACCCGTGCATAAGCACAATTCTTGATACTCAATAGAGTCCCTGGACTATCCCCTGAAGAAAAATTCCTTTGTCAATGCAATCATTATTTACTGAAGGTGGAAAGAATTGAGGAGTCTCACCAAGTATACAGTTTTGGTGTTTTGTCCTTTTTACAATAAAGAGAAATCTCTGTATAAATCAGTGTCTCTAATGAGACCATCAATTTTCAGAAAATAATCTATCTTTTAAAAGATGTAAGTCTTCTATAACACATTCTCCAATAATGAGACAAATGTCTAATTTATCCAAAAACAATTTATAGAAAACAGACCTTTTAACTGAGTTCCACCCTACTAATATCATCCTCATTTATCTTTGGAAATCTCAGCAGCCTTGATGTTATTGGACAGTAAAAGGGCCACCACAGGCCTTCTGTCAAAAGACAATTTTCTTCCTTGAATGATAAGCAATGGGACATGTAAGAACAAAAAGCCAACTGATTAATGACATGAAATTCATCTACAATTATCGTGCCCATGTTACACCGTCATTGTATAGATTGGACTAGATCATTAAATTATGTGACAGCAATCAGCCATCTAACTTTAAAAGAGGTGGGAAGAGCTAATTTAAAAACTTAATATCTCAGGATGATACAGTAGCTGAGAAAACCAGCCAATTTAGAGGAAATTACCATATGTACCAACTAGAATGATAGATGTGAGCCTTAGCTAAGCACTTGTCCCTGTGCTGACAATATTTTTGAGTAAAAAACTCTGTGCTTTAATATGTGTCTGAGGGTTATGGTGGTCTAGTCTACAAGGAAATATGCTCTCATGATCACTTTCCATGCTTCCTGTTTCTAACCCTGATAACTCCATTGAAACATAAGGATTTTCTCCAAATCTCAGACTTCAAATGCCATGTTCTGAGGGTTAAGACTGCAATATATCAATTTTAAGGGGAACAAACTTTCAGTTCATAACATACCTAACCTTAGGTAGGCATCATATCATTACATCTTATATAATAACTTTTCTTTGTCCCACATGTGTATAATTGGATGTGTGCTAAAGGCACATGATCAAATATGTACACTGAATCAATGGATGTAAGGGAAGTTCATGAAAAGTTCCCAGGGTTATTTAGAATTTGATTTCCCTTCAAGTCAGACTTGACATCCCCAAACTATCCTCTAAATTTCGATTTCTATTTTCTTCTACTGAAGAACAACTTGGTACTTTGCCCTTCTTGCTAACAGACCCTGAGTAAAAGTGGCTTCTAAGAATTTTATTTTGATTCCTTTTGATACTTTTCAGGAAAGAATCATATTGTACAAATTTACTTTCCTCTATATTGAAAAGAAAATTTTCTTTAGCGAATTTCTGTGAGCTGAGCCCAAATTGAGTTCATGTCTATACGGAGTGTAGGAAAATATGTAAAGGAGAAGGAATGATTAGCAGAAAGCAGGTGCAGAACTACACAGACTTAAACAAAAGTAATTGGATGTAGTTTGCATGTTAAATAATGTTTTATCATAGCTACATTAAAATTAGGTTTTGTTCATCTGAGATGCAAATTTAACTAATGTACTGTTTATTATTTTAGAAAATTGTACTAGTGGCTATGAAACTTAACACCTACTATGCCTTTTTACAGAGAGGCCATTACTTGGCCTAAGGCCAGTCCAATACACCCAAACCTGGAGAAAATGGAGTGGACAAGAAACTGTTGTTTTCTGGAAGCAGTGAAATTAGTGCTTGCAAATAGATCATAAAGTCCCTTGAAATCCAAGGGAAACAAACCAAGACTATATTGATTTGCTGTGAGTGTGCGTTGTGGTTTGGCATGGTGTGATGTGGTGTGTGTGTGTGTGTGTGTGTGTGTGTGTGTATAAAATGGTTGCCTAGATGTACAGCTTGAGAGTATTATATTTTATAAACAGAGTGTTGGACTTCAAGAAGAAGTAAAGATAATGAAACCTGCAAGAGTCTATGCTTTTTGACTTAGTAACTGTTAATCTCCCTTTCCCTGCTTTACCTCCCGCCACACTTGCTTATTTTTGTCCCTTATCTCTCATCCATCAGTTACTTGAGTAAAAAGGAAAGAATCTTTGCTAACTTATACCACTTCAAGCAATGTCTACCCCCAACTACATTTTACAGCATCCCCAACCCCTTTGAATATCTCTTGTTTCCTCAGGGCCCTTTATTTATAGAACTTTCAGCTACATGGCCAACACAGGTAAAATGTCAAGCAATATCAGTGTAGTTCAGTGTAGCCCTAAAGCACCTTTAATTTATCAGGTCCTCTCGGAATGTACTCAGCTGTTTCACTTAGCAGAGCTGAGCACTCTTGGTGGAAAGCTTAGAGCAATGTGACATAACTGTAAAATGAAAGGGTTACATGGGGTGAGCCCTTCCAGCACTGAAATCCTGTGTTTCAGTGGCTTTATTCCCACATATAAGTGCTCTACTCCATGGAGCAGGCCTGCTTCAATCTATCCTGTAATCAAAGCAAGGCTACTAAACTGTTTGCATTCATTCCTGCCAAAATACTTGTCAATTGAAGCTGTAATATTTGTGGTATTATGATATGAAGCTGAAGTTAAATTTAAAGAAATATCTACTATGGTATTTAATATCTATCCATACCCTTTCTGGAGAATATTTAATTGGAAAAGTGAAAACTAGAGTAACGGGGATGTGTGTGCATGGGTGTCTTAAAAGCATTATTTAAAATGCAGTGTAAAAAGAACTTGAAAATAATAAATATATTCTTAAGGGTAATTTTATATTTATTGCACTTAATTTAACAAATTATCACAGGAAGCACATAGACAGCATTTTTCCAGTAAAATTATTATACTTAAATGAACTTTTGACAATGTATTAATTACAAGGACATGACCACATTTATTCTGCTGATCCAGTAATTACACACATTAAAGAAATATTTATCCATAAACCGTGCAGTGTACTTCAAAACACCATTTATTGCCAAATTACATTTCCTGGATATCTGTGCCCTATTTCCAGTTACTATTAATTTTTTTTAATTTTTAGAGAGAGAAGTGATGTGAAATTTGAAAAATACTGCATACATAAATGCTTACTGATGTGAAAAATTGAAAGAGATCGTTTTAGCAATAGACCACTCTTACTTGGAAAAATAATCCTGAGACCACTAAATACATGTGTTTCAGATGAAAGAAGACAATAGTAATCATGATATAGCAAGTACTTTTCTTCTTTTCTGTTAAAGGTGCTTTACCTTTAGTAGAGAATAGAAGTGTAACCTTTAAAACAGAATATGGCTTCACACCAGGAAACAGTACAAGAAAAATAATATAATTTGCAGTGTATCAGACAGATTTTAATATATCATTTATTTCAGACAGCATAAAGTATTTTATCAAATAATACAAACGGTTCATGATACAATTTAAATTGTATGTGTACCAATTAATAGATACTTCCCTGTCTTCACTATAGTTGTTACTAAGCAATGATAAAGAAAATAAGGTAAGGTGCCTTGCTTGAGTTTTCCCATCTTGAGAGGCACTGTGGATTGTGAATTGAAGAATTAATATATTAAATTTAATCAAAGAGGACATTTTCCCCCCAGTGGTGTACTTTACTACACTTCACTACCCTTTATTGAATGTTGGACTGAAAAGAGCTTAATACAAATATATATTTCCATTTCTAATGTATTAAGCTCTTTTCAATCCAATATTCAATTCACTTCTTTGGAAGAAGTTCTAACTATGCATCTCAATATAACACTTAATTATTTTTGAGGTAGAATAAATTATTTCAACACATATCTTTTTCCATAACCATGTAAACAACATGTTATTACAAGCAAAAGGGATAAGAAGCGTTCCCAAATTACCTTTTTTTTTTTTTGCTAGAAGCTTATGATTTTACATAACTACCTAAATAAGATGCTCTCATTTGTATACTGCCTATGGAGGGAAATATTTAGGGTAAAGATTTTGTCCTGACTAGCCAGTCTATGGGTATATGCAAAGTCTAACTTCACTTTAAATTTTTCATAACAGGATAATTATAAAAATTTATAGTACATTAAAACAGGTGATAAATAGGCAATGTTGAAAACTCAGCACTTAGTATGAAAATGATAACTCTAACAAAAATAGAAAGAGCAATATAATAGTAGCTACTCAGGAGGCTGAGATCTGAATCTCATAGTTAGAAGCCGGCCTGGTCCATAAGACTATCTAATTAACCAGCAGAACCAGAAGTGGAGCTGTGGTTTAAAGTGGTAGAGCTCAAGCCTTGAGAAAAAAAGTACCCAGATCTGAATTAAAGCCCCCACAACAAACAAAAAAAAAAAGAAGGAAGGAAGGAAGAAAGGAAGGAAGGAAGGAAGGAAAGACAGAAGGAAGGAAGGAAGGAAGGAAGGAAGGAAGGAAGGAAGGAAGGAAGGAAGGAAGGAAGGAAGGAAGGAAGGAAGGAAGGAAGGAAGGAAGGAAAAAATAAAAGAAAAAAACAATGTGAACACATAATAGCTACTTTCCATTGTCTAATACTTTATATATATTTAACAACTTTCATAACATTTTCAAAATTGGGGTTAATGCCAAATCTACATCTAATTAAGAAATCTGATACTAATGTCATCATCTGGCCAAGTATTTTTTTCCCACATTTAAACATTTTAGAACACACTGTAAACCATCATTAAATCAATGTTTACTTGTAATGTAATGCATCTATCTCTCCTAAATTCCTGTGTCAATTCCCAAAAACAATTGTTCCATTTTAATACCTACAGAGTAAAAAAATCTCTTCATTAAATGCTTAAAAGAAACAGGCATGCAGAATTTGGAAACAAAGGGTCACAATTAAAAATTACTAACTTTTGACTAATGCTTCCTTTGCTATCAAACACACAGATACACACACACACACACACACTTATATAGGCACAAATACAGAGACACATATATACATGCACAGAAGAAACTTCAATTTTGATTGACTTTAGACTGTGGAAATATGAGAAATTAAAATGAATGAAATTTGATGAACATATTTTTGGGAAGTATAAAAGTTTATAAATGTATCTATCTGTCAAAATCTGACTTTGTTTGTAAGAGTGCTGTATAAATTAAGTTTCATAGACAATTATTGCTATACAAGTTAAAGTACATAAACTCTCTATGTTTGTTCTTCTGTGCAATCAAGTATGGACAAAAAATAAATGTTTGATTAAAAAACTATATCTGTACTGAATATGTAATGACACCATTGTCAGTGTTCCCTGAATTCCATAGTATAGCAACTACTCACATAGCATTTACTTTGTATTATACATTGTAAGTAATCTCCAGATCATTTTAAGTATATGTAGGAAAATGTATGGAAGTGACAAACCAATACTTAACAGTTCATGCATGGGAGTTGCCATTTGACCAACTTGAAGATATCTTGGAATTATTTCCTCATGAAAACCAAGGAATAACAGTATTACTCATCAAATACAGAAATAGGTAAAAATCAATTATTTAAATGTATGTTTGAAGAAACATGTTAGGCCAAAATATAGAAGACTGTTCTTGCTTTGAGGAGAAACAAATATAGAAGGTCAAAATAGAAAAAGAACATGTCTAAAATTATATTTACAGTATTAGAATAATGCACACATACACAAATCTAATTATAATATCCTCATTGCACTTCTATCTGAGCTACTTCTTAATCTGCTGTCAATGAGAAAGAATAAGAATTAAAGTGCACTAGATCAAATAGATAAATGTAGGTATAGCTTAAAAGGAAAATTAAAGACTGATATAAATTATCTTCATTTTAAAATGCTTCATTTTGGTAATACACCTTTCTATTACCTACATTTCACTAGTAGTTAAACAGACAAAGAAAGTAAGCATTTTAAAGATTGTTTTTTAACTATTACTTCTTCATGTTACCATATATTTATTGTTCCTTACTTAAAATTACTGATGCTTTTGGCTTCTAAAGCTCTCTGAAATTTTTAGTGATAAATGGTTTGCTTTGACTTCCTATACCAAAGCCTTCATTATCTGTCCAAAAATCTCTTTTTGTGGGTTCTGTGGTTATGACAATTAGGCTACTGCATCTGGCTCTGTACCAAGAGTCAGAGAAGATGGCCATCAAAGAGAGAACTCCCAACACAGAAGCTCCTTCTGTGAAATCAGATTGCAACAGTGCACTTTCCTTTCAAAAAGTGATACTGATGTTAGCTAATCCAGCTCTCAGTCATCCTTGCTCCTGTCTGTTACTTCTTCTCATCCATAACTAGCAAGGTTAGTGCACTAAGAAGAAGACAAACTACAATGTTTAGAAGCTGGTGATTATAAAGGTGATATATATATATATATATATATATATGCACAGACACAAAATATTGATATTAACATATGCTTAAAATATAAAATTCTACACACATACTTTAAAAACATAATATGAGATACCTGGTTTTGTTTATTTCTATCTGATATCTACAATATCTTCAGCATTTGTTGGTGGAACTTTAAAATCTGACATAATGCTTTTGGCTGCTGAAGAAAAAATTTTAAAAAATCCTCCACTTATGAAACAACTATTCTTCTCTTCTTTTTACATATATCCTTCTCCCTGTGATTAAATAAGTAGCCACATACTATCTTCCAGCACTGATGATCCTACAAATGGCCATTATATTTTGCCTTACAAATATTCAGAACTTGTTTCTTTCAAAAATATTCAGAGCTTGTTTCTTTCAAATCAGATCCTAAATTTGGGGGATGTGAATAGATCAAAAGTTATTTTATTAGGGCTGGAAAGGTGGCTCAGTGGTAGAGTGCTTTCCTTGCATGCAGGAGGCCTGGGTTCGATTCTTCAGCACCACATAAGCAGAAAAAGCCCGAAGTGGCGCTATGGCTTAAGTGGTAGAGGGCTAACCTTGAGCTGAAGAGCTGAGGGACAGTGCCCAGGCCCAGAGTTCAGGCCCATAACCGACAAAAAAAAAAAAAAGTTATTTTATTAAAGTCAGCCTACCTTTGTAATCTAAAACTGGTTTTGAATTTTCTCAGAATGCTCACTGGAAAAGTAGAAAAGTAGAAATTATTTGTTCTTTCAATATATAGACCAAAAGTAATTGAGGTCTTGTTGACCTCCAATCTGGATTTTCTTACTAAGCCCTCTTTCTTTCTCTTTCTCTTTCTCTTGCTCTTGCTCTTGCTCTCCCCCTACTTATTTACTCTGCTCACTCTCATCTCTTACTCCTCTTGCTCCTCTTCCCCCCAGTCTACTCTCTCTTTCCTCTTTCCCCATCCTTCTCTCGCTCCTCTCCTCCACCCTTCCTACCCCATCTCTTTTCTTCCTCCTCTTGTTCTCTTTCTCCTCTCCTTCTTACACTTTCAAAATTTGTTTTATGTTCTTATTCCAGACATTTATGTATCTTTTTATAAGTCTCTTCATGATTTTGAATCTGTCTTTTATTTCTTTTGCAATATAGTTATTTCTTTAGACTCAATAAGAATCTATCCTCAAGTTAATTACCAGAATATAGTTAGGAAATCAACTATACAGATAAAGCTTTGCCTAGAGTGTTATGTGAAGTATTATGTTAGTTAATAAGGTAGTGCAAGTCATTTTTAAAGAAAAATAGATTGGTTTACATGTTGAGCAATACCAACAAAGGCTTCCTAAGGAAACTGCCCTGATACCTCATTTACTGGGTCCCAGATTTAGAGGAATTAAGAATATACTTAAGGCAGTCCTCGAATATTAGAAAATTGTTGGGTTTTCTGTAAGATAATTCAGCAAAATTTGCAAGAAATAGCTTGTTGATTCTGATGGTGTTTCTTGGGCTTAGTTTCCTTACATTGGGAGAACAAAATTTTAAGCTGCTGAAATCCAAATGTAAGAATTTTATGAAAACTTTGAGACAGAACATATAGCTTTACTAATTTATGCTCTTGCATTTCATTACTCCATATATACTCTTTGAACTTTTATGACCTCAACAAAGACTTTCTTAAGACAAATTTTGAATGACTTTGAAATACCCTCCAAATCTCCAAGTAGTCTACCACTTTTCTTATGTTTTGGCTGATCTACAATTTCATAATTTATAGAAAACAAAGATGGATGGAAATGTTTCTGGTCACTAGAAATCTAAACAGATTTTTGTTCAGTGAAATGTAAATTATTATTACTTGTTATTATTGATCAAAATCCAATGCATAAAGATCAGATTTAAGTATATTTGTAACATCATCTCAGTGCTGCCATTGGCACTTATTCTGCTATCTCTGCATTCCCTCACATCTCTCTCTCTCTCTTTCTCTCTCTCTCTCACACACACACATACACACACATACACACAGATGCAACTTTTTGGCTACCTATAATATAGTACTAATCTTATTGTAATAAGTTAAATGCAATTTTACATGTGTATAAATGAAAAAAAAAAAGACGAACAACTATGACAGGTTTGGAGATTTGTCCAGAGAAGAATAGGAAGGAAGAATAAGCTATTGTAGAAGATAAAATAATATGATTAAATCCCTGTAGCAAGGACTAATAAATGAGAAGAAATGTAAGTACATAAGCAGAAAAGGCTAGAGAAGGCAAGCTGGGTCCTATAATGTTAGAATTTAAGGGCATACTGAAAAAGTTCCTTTGTTACCTTATTGCAAAAGAAATACAAGTCTATTAAAGTACTTTTATGTGGATAAGGAGAAGTAGATTTTATATACTTAGAATTCAAGGACAAGGTACACACAGTATAGAGATACTATCATGCAAGAAACTGTAAAAACATCTTGCTGTGGCTTAAGTGAGATATTATAAGTGCTCAAGAAAAATTATAACAATAACAAAAGAAACAGATAGAGATAATTTCTAAAATAAAGACTTATCTGCTCACTGTGTTTCCAGTTTTGAGAGGCATTCATTTGACTTTGTTATATGATATAATCCACGGATGTATGGAAAAAATTATGAGTAAATATGCAATTTACTTTCAACTATGTATTTTTGTCACTATTATTTCCTTTGTATAGACAGGAAGGAAAGAGAAAGATTTGGCAAACCACTAGTGTCAGGCAGCATTTGGTGCAGACAGTTTTTAAAGAACAAAGAGCAGAAAAAAATAATAGTTTACAGGGTCATACAAATGATGTTGATAGCCTTGTTTCTAGTGAATGTGGTGTTTATATGTGTGAGAGAGAGAGACAAAGAAGAGAAAGTGAAAAAACAGGGGAGGTAAAAGACAGAGAAATGGAGAGATTGAAGGAAAGAAAGACAAAGAGAGAGAGAAAAAAAGAGGGAGAGAGCAGGGAAGACATTAATGGGATGTCTAGTTGGTCACTGAGAAAACAGACTTCAGTTGCATAGAACTGAAGGTTGTTGAGTTAGGAAAGTGTCATGATATGGACAGGGTTGTGAGTCATGAACACATCTTTACCCACTCCAGAAGAATTTGAAATAAAACTACAACTGCCAGCCTGGCTCACCTCTTCCACCAACAATGTGATTCATTATTGACAATACATACATGCATACATACTTGCATATATATTCAAGACTTCACTAATCAATTTATTTTAGAAAGAGAAATCTTGAAAGCTTCATCCCATATGCAGAAAATCAATTTATTGCAGTCTCTAATACATCCATGCAGGAGGCAGCTTTGGCATTTGTAAAATATTTCCTAGGTAAGTCAAGAGTAACAAGACAAAATGAAATTAAATCACAGGATCTGGGCTAAGGAGAATTCTGTTTATTCAATTAGGGTGGCACTGAGTATAAGAGACATTTAAAATTGGCATGTTTTATACTTTTAGTATTTTAAGAATACCATGACTACAGAAGTAAAGAAGAACTGACACATACATGAGAGAGATCATTTCAAGTTATCTTTTAGGAAATGCTGCAAAAAGCCTTTCATAAAAACAACATAGCATCATTGCCAGAGATTGCTTACTTTTTACAATAGCCTGAGAAATCAGAATAATTAATAAATATAACCAACAATTTACTTGATTATTCAGCCACATAGTAAGATAAACTGACATTGTACTCTGCACTGATAGAGTGAGAAGGACATATGGTATAAAAAGTTGTCCTGCCAAATTGGACTCCAATCATGAGGAAAAGCTGACAAATCTGAATGGAGAAATATTAAACTTAGACGCTTTTTTGGGTGGTCAATGGATGAAAAAAGTCTCATGGATTTTCCTGCTTGGGCTGGCATGAAACCATGATCCTCAAATCTCGAATTATAGGCCACCAGCACTTGCCCAATTTTACTATTTTTAAAGTAGTATTCCTAGAATTTCTGTCACATAAACAATAAATTTCCTCAACATTTACTTCAGTTCCTCCCACAGAATCTTGAACAGCATTTTTTCTTCAGTCCTGAACCTCAAGCTGCCTAGTAAGTGTATCTACTAACAAAGTCAAACAAGTCTGTTTCCAGCTTAAACATTGCTGCGGCCTACTTGAATTCTCAAATGTCGCTGACAGCCACACAACCTGTGGGTCCACCTTGCAGTTCTGACTGTGTTATCTATACACGCTTCCCTAGGGGGCTGCCCTGTCATGGCTCTGTGCAGAGCCACTGGCACTGCCAACATCAGCACTGTGTGATCACTGTCAGGGTGCCTTGTTGCTCCTTTATTCTTGTCATTTTGTAAACTCTGCTATTAATCTGCTATTAATGTAGGATCATCCCATTTTCCTCTACATTCAGCATGATAGTGGTGTGTTGGGGCATGTTCTTTCTCACATTTTTTTTAGGGGGGACTTATTTTGAGAACAACATCATCTCGGCACTGGTGGGAGTGATGAGGGCTGAGGAAATTTTAGTAAAGGCAGTTGTTACTGGCATGGTATTACTGTAGGCAGCAGTTATGCTGGTGGTGGTAGACATTGCTTTTGGGTTTGGGCCAAAGAGTGTGTGTTACAGCCAGTCCCGGTGGCTCACAGCTCTAATCCTAGCTATTCAGGAGGCTCACACCTGTAATCCTAGCTACTCAGGAGGCTGAGATCTGAGGATCGTGGTTCAAAGCCAGCCTGGGCAGGAAAGTCTGTGAGACTCTTATCTCCAATAAACCACCAGAAAACCGGAAGTGGCACTGTAGCTCAAGTGGTAGAGCGCTATCCTTGAGATGAAGAGCTGAGGGACAGGACAGCGCCCAGGCCCAGAGTTCAAGCCCCATGACTGACAAAACAAAAACAAACAAACAAACAAACAAAAACGAATATGTGCTATTAACCAAGATATCCAGCATACCAAACTCAGCCATGGGTAACATTCCCCAGCTTCCTTCTAGCTTGTAGATACTTGAATGACAGAGTTATAAATCTCCATAGGTGTTGTTATGATCCTTTCAGTTACGTTAGTTAATAGAAGCATTGGCATAATGAGTCAGAGGAGGAACAATGAAAAGATTTTATGTGTTACTTGCTGATAGAAAGGATTATTTCCTAGAAAAATATCTAGAATTCTCATATTCTAAGTGGAGTGTGAAAAGCCAAACAGAGAAGTACATGGCAACTCCAAACCTCAGTGTATTAATATTTCATTATAATAATATTTCAGTGTATTAATATTGAGGAACCTGCAGGTATAAATGTTGTTTCCTTTTACAAAAACAAAATGTCCTTATTTTAGGAATAGCCAACATCTGAAGGTATCCCTGTCCTAATTTCTTTGTATTAATAATCAATGGACTCACATCATTCTTTGGAGACAGTTTTAAAAATCCCACAAAATATAAACTAATAATCAAATATTTGGGATCCTGAATATCTGAGTAGAAGACATCAGAATATATGAATCTGAATATGAGGACTGGAATATATCGTGAATTGATTAGTTTGATTTTACACAAAACAACTATATCTTTACTCTGCTCTTTAAATTTATATTATATTTATATTATAATTTAGAGCATATGTATGAAGCATCTATAATTGAGAAATGGCTCATTATTACTGAAATATTACTGAAGAACTATATCTATT
Source organism: Dipodomys spectabilis (assembly GCF_019054845.1). Taxonomy (NCBI): domain Eukaryota; kingdom Metazoa; phylum Chordata; class Mammalia; order Rodentia; family Heteromyidae; genus Dipodomys; species Dipodomys spectabilis. Next base: position 12,612,935 of record NW_024870758.1, read on the forward strand.
CTATTGGTAATACAACCTAGCTAATCATCATCTCACATCAAGAGCCTTCTGATCATGCAATGAGCAGGTTACTTCCATAAACTTCCCAAAGATCTCCAGATACACTTACTGACCAAAGTACATTTAGTAGGTCTGGAACAGCAAGAAGTAATACTATATCACAGAGAAGAAGCAGGTTGTATGATTTTAGCTTCTAGTTGGGAAGACTAACACTGGGCCTGGGTTGTATGAACAGAGTTCATGATAAAAGATTTGGGTTTTAGACATGTAGAGATGAATATTGAGATTATTATCATTTTTAAATGAAATGTACCCTAAAGCCTAATGGGTTAAATGCTTGGTGCTCAGGTAGTGATCTTAATTTTGGAGGTTCTGGAAGCTTTCAGAGTAGTTTGTAGTTGGAGGAAGTAGGTCACTGGCTTAGCCCTTGGGGGTGTTTTTACCTTGGTGTTTTTCTGATTCTCTTTGCTTCCTACCATGATAGGAAGATGTTCCTTTAAATAATTGGTCTTGCTGCCACTATGTTCTGTCCAAACACTTGGAGCCAATCAACTATGGACCAAAGCTCAGAAAAACCATGAGCCAAAGATAATTCATTGTCCCTTACAAGTTGTTTCTATGAGGCATTCTGTCACAACAAAAAATAACAATACAGAAAGTTGCCACAAGAAAAATAAGGTTTTTGATGTGACATCTGACCTTTTAGTTTTTACAACTTTTGAGATGGTTTATTTCAAGAATCTTTATGTTTATGATTGAAGATAAAACTATAAAATCCCTAAAATGCTATTAACTCAGGTCAAGAGTTCTGGTGGGAGCTTGGAGGACCAGATAGCAGATAGGTATGTGAACAGTGAAGGCTAGATTGATAAGCCTTTAGAAAGAAATGAGAAATCTGCAGGGAATTGGTAGAAACCATTCCTGTTACATTCTGGCAATCTTTGACTAAACTTTGTCTGCATCCTGTGACTCTGAAAGAGTAAAGTAATGGACTGATTAATTTGGTGGCACAACTTTCAAAATAGCATATCATTTATATTAGGATATTTTTATTATGGTTACTTTTAGCCAAATATACTGTGAGACTTCAGGAGCAAAAAGCAGAGCAGAAGTATTTGATTAATGTGCCATCTGGCTAGAAAAGGAACAAACTAAAAGTTGTAGAAAAAGGAGAAGGTTATTTTTAAAGAGATTGTAACTATTAAAGAGAAGGGAAGCACTTTCAAGGCTGGGAGTAGGAAACCTATTTTGAGAGTATCTCAGAAATGCGCTATATCAGACCCACTGAAGACTACAGTGTATAAAATTGTCATCTTATTTAAAGGATTTTCCCTTGAGAAGAGGGTCATTGAACACTCTATTTGCAAAGAGTAACTGATTTGAGTGTTTTCTAGGTTAAGCTACTCTTAAGCTGAGAAGCAGATTTTACTTGTCATCTGCCTGATGCTGGTTTTGAAGGCATGAAGAATGCAACTTATACAAGGTAGGGTCATGAGGGCTCCCACCCAGATTTCAAAAGAAATCATGCAATATTTGACTTAGTAAGGATCCCTGAGGATAGCCCCTGAGAAAGTGATGCATGAAACTATGATGGGAACATCTATGGTACAATGGTGATCACAGGATATTTGTGATTCCAAGTACATTGGGTGAGGAATGGTGCAGGTAATTAACAGGCCAGCAATGAGAGAAGACATATAAGTTGTAAATGGCAAAACCAGATGAGCAGGGTTGTCCTAAGCTGATCAGAGCCCATATCTTGCTATCCTGTGTCCTGGATACCAGAAGTGGAGTTGCAGGATTTAAATGCCCTTCTGGCGTTCAGTCCTTCCTCTGGACCTTCCTGTCTTTTCTATGCTTTCATTTCTCCCTTTGGAAAGAATTGGAATTGCAGTGTTTACTCTTCGCTACCACACCTAGAAATATGTGACTCTTGCTTTTATTTCACAGAAGATCACAGCTAAGCCTTTGCCTTGAGTCTTAGTAAATACTTTAAAATGGATTTTTTTAATGATACTGGTATTGTGGAGACTATGAGGGTTCTTGGAGACAGACTAAATAGATTTTGTATTATGAAGTAAACATGAGCTTTTTACCTAAGGTGTAATTATATATGATTTCTCAAAAAGAGTTATGTGTTGGGGGCTTGGTCCATAGATAATGATATTATTTGGAGAGTTTCTGGGAATTTGAGGATGTGGGACTTGACCAGAACAAAGATATTACCTAGGGGGCTGGGAAGGTGGCTCAGTGGTAGAACACTTGCCTTGCATGCCTGAGGCCCTGGGTTCGATTCCTCAGCACCATATAAGCAAAAAAAGAAAAAAAAGCCAGAAGTGGCACTGTGGCTCAAGTGGTAAAGCGCTAGCCTTGAGCTGAAGAGCAGAGGGACAGAGCCCAGGCCCAGAGATCAGGCCCCACGACCGGACCCCCCCCCAAAAAAAAAAAATTCTTCCATAGTATCTTGCCCTTAGCCCTCTGTTATCTTCCTCTCTACTTCCTCTTGGCCATTAGGTAAAGAAGACCTCCAACAAATGTTTCCATCACCAGGATTGTCTGACCAAGTACATTTAAGACAAACAACTTAATGCTGAACCTCTGAAACAATGAGCTAAAATTAATCCTTTCTCCTTCTAAGTTATTTCTGTTGTTTCAGTTGGGTATTGCCTAAAGTTTGTCAATATAAAATACACAAAGGCTATGTCAATTAAATTGTAATCTCATTTAATTATTTTTTTGTTGGTTGGATTGATGGGAATTTACATATTTAACATTCTGAGTTGTTTTTTCTAGATAATCTTAGAATGTGTTCCCTATTTATTCTGTCTTTAGAGACATTTTGTAGTTATTTTAAAGCCCAACTTTCTTTTATATATGTAGGCATTTCTGATTTTCTATTTCACATATGGATTCATTTATTCATTAATAATTTTGACATGAAAATTCTGTGTTTAGGAAAGTTATTTTTTCTTACTTTGATATTAGGGATATAATTTGATCTTCTTATTCTTGCTAGATTTCTATTTTTCTTCTGGATATTATCAAAAGCTGAATATCCAAGGCAATGCAGCAGTAGTGGAAACTGAGGAGTTGACCACATTTGTGTTATAGATTAACTTCTAACCATTTTTCTTCCCTCGTAACAACACAGTGGACAGTAAAAGACAAATCTTACACTTGGCCATGGTAAATTATACAGGACTCCAGACTTTCACACAATTAGAACAAAGGAGGATATTCTTAGGAGAGGATCACAAAAGTTCAATAACTATGTGCATATGATGTTTAAAACTCCAAGAAATGGAAACAAGAGGGTTTGGGGGTTTTTTGGTTGTTACTTTGTTATTTGCTTTTATCCTTTGTTGAAGTTTTTGATTTCTAGACAGTTTTCTTGTGTATAAGTTTATCTGCATGGGTAGGGTAAGGAGAAACACAGAAAAGGTGGGACAAAAGGTGAACAAATGCAGCAGTATTAACGAGACATGATGTTGAAAATGAACTATACAACTTGTAGGGAGGGATTTGGGAGGGAAAATGGACAAAATGAGGGAAGAGGTGACACTATTCAAAAGAAATGTACTCATAACCTGACTTGTATAACTGTAACTCCTCTGTACAGCACCTTTACAGTAAAGAAAGGAACAGCATGAAATGCTTTCATATTTGTTCTCCCCATGTACAATATGTTGTACTTAACTCAAGTAAAGTTTTACTTTTGGAAAGGTCACTATGTTAACATTGTGTAACAAAAATATTAGTGCTATGTATGTATTTTTTTCATTCACTCAACCATTTTTATTGTGCTTATATACTTTCTAAATTTCTAGTTAGATACAGCCACCTGTAGGAAAATTTTCTAAACCATTGCATTTGAGGAAGATTTGTTTTGTTCTAACTTGCATATGTGTCAAAGATTTTAAATTTATTGTCTCTGTGCATAATGTGGGCACTTTCATTCAGAAGGCTTTTACAGTTTTGATCATGGCTGCTCATTGTTTCACTATTCAGATTTAATCCCTTGTTGATTTTCCTCAAATAAAATTTAGGGAAATTATAGGCATATTTGCATGTCTTTGAAACTACTTTTACTCTTCTACATCAACCTCTACCCTTTTGCTTTTCACCAATATACCTAACAAAGAACCTTATCAAAGTCCTTGTTGGTGTTAAGAAAACTGAGCAATTGTATAAAACCAGAGGTTAATGTCCTAGAAATCAGCTGTAAAGAAGGGCCTGTCATAGTGTGAGGGGTTCACCTTATTTGAGTGAAAAAAGAAAAATGAGAAAGAGAGGGAAGTGTTGAAACTCAAGAGGATTCTATGGCTGGGAGAAAAAGTTTTTTTTTTTAATAATTGGTTGTAGTTTTTTCCTCATCCTTTGATCCTTTGAATAGAACAACAGCCAGGTTTGCCTGGCAAGCTTAAAAGAAGAAAGAAACAAATTACCTGCAATTGTTGAAATATGGAATACATTTCTCTAGTAGCTTATTTTTATCTCAAACACTAGTTTTTGCACTATTTTATCAAAAGTTCAAGGAAACACTCTAGAAGCTTTTGTAAAATAAAAGTATATTTTGCTATGACAAATGAATGTTTTTCACATGTTGGTGATACAATTATTTGTGTTCTTTAATATTTCTTTGAAATATTAGAGATATCTGTTGATGCACAGATTTAGAAAACTACGTTTAAACTTAAATATTACCAAAAACTTTACATGTATCCTTTTCTATTTTGTTTTTGTCTAGAGTGACCACTGGAACCAGAAATTTTAGCAGTTTCCAGGAAGATGCAGATACCTTATTACCTGGTAAGTACACGTTTTCCTATATATCCCAAGAAAACTACTACACCAAAAAAAATGAATATTGTGGCACTAGTTGTAATCATTGTAAAACCAAAATAACCCTGGTGTTCAACAAAGCAAATATGTAAGTTATGCTTATATGTAGATTACCACACAGAAATATAATCTATATGGGATCTTTTGTCTGTGATCTTGAAGAAGTCCATGGATACAAAGGAAGATGTATAACAGCAAAGACTTATTGAAAAAATATATCTAAGCAAAACTTCACTAGATAGGAGGGGTCTCAAGGAAAGGCACCAAGGCACCACATGGAGATGTGTATGCATCTTAATAGAGTATCTATAAGAGACTTAATAGAGTATCTATAAGAGAAAGCTACATAAGTCCTAAGATCACTGAAAGCCCACAGGTAATGTCAATCAGAGATTCTACTCAGTCAGTAGGAGCCCCTCATGCATTAACTCTTTTGACTGAATGGCCTATAGGCACATACCTCTGCGTTCTAATGCAAGTCCATCCTGAGGCATTGGGATTCAGAGTTAAGCATGCTTGCCCAACTGCCCAAAGACATGGTTGTGTGATATCTAGGGATCTGCATTTGAGATCACTCAAGGCCATGGTGAAGGATGTAGAGATATTATGAAAGGAGACTTATGCCATGTTTGCCTAGCCAGGCTCTTTTTTTTGGCTCTCACCTTTATTTCTAGCTAATCAGGAGGGAGAGAAATGGAGGATCACAGTTTGATGTCAGCCCAGGAAAAAATTAGTAAGGTCACAGCTTATTTAATTAGGAAAAAAATGGATGTGGTGGCAAGCCCCTGCCATCCCAATTACCTAGGAATCATAAATAGGAGAGTCACTGTTTAAACTGGCTGAAGATAAATTTGAGGCTCAAATGGACTAGGATCATAGCACTAGTGGAAAAGCACCTACTTAGCAAGCACAAAGCTGAGTTGAGTTCAAACCCTAATATTCTCTCTGTCTCTGTCTCTGTCTCTCTCTGTCTCTCTCTCGCTCTGTAGATCTATGTATGTATTATGTGTGAATACAGAAAGGTATAAAACTACATTTATGATCCATTTTCTGTGTGTTACTCATTTAGGATAGTAAACTTGATAGTGGAGATATATAATATATATAAATATCTATAATGGGTATATATATGCATATATATAGTAACTTTATTAGAGGTGAGTTGTGGGTACTTATGTGTTCTGCTCCTTAATGTAATTCTCTCTATTGTTAAAAAGGAAATGTACTATAAAGAAATAAATAGAAAAATTTTGTAATGGTGGGATACATTTTAACAGTACAATGAAATATGCAAAAAGGAATACAAATAAAATTAAGGAAGGATAATAGTAAGGAGTTATAACAGAACCTTCTTCTAGTATGCTGTATATTATTATATTTTTGTAAATTGGTACTATTGGGAGAACTGAGGTATATTCAGTCTCTGAATTTTCTAAAAACTGTGTTAGTTAACAACAATTTCAAATAACAATTTGAATTGAAAATGGAATAAGGATAATAGAACAATATTTTCATAAGTATAGCTAAGATTAATTGGTTTCTTTAAAATAATAAATAAAATAAAATTCCAGTAATCTATAAATACATAAACATGAAAAAAGTTTGAAACAATTGTTATTTACAAATCATTTTTTGTGACTTTTTTTTACATATTTTTTTCCTGATATTTAAAAGTACTTTTGTCTGATGGACACAGTATGTATGCTAAATTTTTCTGGTAAAACTCAAATTGGCATTGTTTAAGAAAACCACTAAAAATCATTCTCAGAATTGTTAATGTAGATTTGAACCTTAATAAATTCACCCCAAAAAAGTAAAACAAAATACATTTTCCTAAAAGCTACATGTGTAAATTAACTCTTCTTTGATAATTATTAATAAAAGCTGTATTTATATTTTAAAGTCTTAAACATTCACACCTAAACAAACTATCTTAAACCTGGTTATGTTGTAAGGTAAATCATTCCAGAAGCCACATTTTAAAATATAGAATATTGGAGTCTATTATAGAGTTAACAGGCTGCAGGCCACCAGTTGTTACAAAGGCCTGCAGCACTCAAATACACATAACATGTGTAAACATGCTAAAGAGGAAAGAAATAACAAAAACAATACCAACAAGCCAATTTAGCTCCAACGGAGAGCTGAATTGAGATGTTATGATGATTGGAAACTAGCCAGGACACAGGACACGATCACAGAGACACAGGAGGCATTGGAGTCCTGGTGGCTAGGGTGGTCAGGACCTAAATAGGTAGGCGCCGCGGGGGGGGGGGGGGGGGGGGGGGGGGGAATCCTCAGGAAATTCCCCAGTCCCAGGCATGGGACTGACAGATTCAGTAACCTATTAGCCAAGTGCCTGCCCCTGCCTCCAGGTGTCTGAGTAAGCCCATTACCTGGGAGGCAGGTGATGGGGAGGGGAGGGTGGTCCCTTCTTCCAGCATGAAGACAAGATGCCAGACTCTACCATCCACCATGTGGCCAATATGGCTCCGGCCAGACCTGGCCTCCTTACTTCAGTTTGTGCTAATTCACAATCACTGCCTTTAAACAGCAGAATGCCAGAAAGGATTTTGACAATTTGATTTTTGTATCAAAAGTTCCAAATTGAAATCTCTTATAATGGGACATAAAAGTTTATACCTTATGAAACTCTCTATATATTGATGATACATAATGAATATTGATAATGACTTATTTAAGCATTTGAATTGCTTATTTTGCAATCTATCATAGCTTGTGACCCATCAAGCCAATTTAGAAAAATCATTCCCTGTTAATCTGGTGTGTTATTTTTGTTTTCTAATCAGGGAGAAAAGTAAGTGTCTTGTATAGCCAAATGAGCCCCTTCAAACTGTTATGATGTGGTCAGAGATGAGCATGTGAAGAATTCAAGGTACAGGAGGATTCGTGAACATTTGCATTAATATGAAATACAAATGCACAGGAAAAAATGCAGTCAGGGTGAGAACAGAGAAAATTACAATTGTGTCCTGAGCAATGTCAAGATCATAGTAATGTTTAATTTTTCTTCCAATAAATGAAATATCTTGGATCCTTGAAGCACAATATTATAAAAACAAAACTTGGAAGATATTTCTAAAGTACCTTTTAACTAGCTCTTGGAGTAATTAAGGCTTCCTACTGGCAACCAAACTAACAATCTGAGGTAGATATCTAATTTCAATGTCTTTCCACATGCCCAAACTATTTTGAGATCACCTGATTTTAACCCATATCCCTAGCTGTCTTGCTGGGCTAATGTTGAGGCACGTGGTGCCCATCAGGAGGTTGTTAAACAGGATTACCCCTGTGGCTTCTCTCATAGCCCAATTACCTGATTGATTCTTGGAGTTACAGCTCACCAAATTCTAAAACTGGGCACACCAGGGCACTGGAGCTCTCAGACTCAGAAGTCACAGTTCTTCTCTATCTTGGACTCAAGACTTGATATGCTTCTGGGATGACTGAGCCCAGCACATTTTTAAAAGTTTCAGAAAATGTAAAACTTCCTGGCAGTTTGAATGTTTTTTGTCACATTTTTAAAACACCTGGCGCTCAAATACTTCAATTGCAATTCCAGTTTTAATTTGAAGGAATTAACAATAAACCCTTTGTCTTCTCATAGTGTTTTAGGACTGACTTTTCTTTAATTTTCTAAAAATGCAGATTTGGGAGATGAAATTAGCAATGCAAGGTAAACCTAGTGTGAATTTTACTGAAGATTATGCAAATGTGGAAAATTATAATTCTATCAGGATGTCATTACATGTGTCTACTTAGACACACATTTTCTGCTATGTTTAAGTTAAACAAAACACTAAATGACTATGTAGTATGACATCTCATTAATATGTTTCCATTCACATCTGTGCCTTTAGTATAAAAAAAAAAAACCTGCTTCAGTGATAAGAGATTAGGTCCTTTAATTAGAAACAAATGACAAATCACTGTTAACCCCATGTGATGCTTTCTAAAACTTCCATCAAATATTCCTCTTAAAACATTATTAAACACAAGTTCCCCAGATCTACTTCCTAGAAAGTGCCATTTAACAAAACCCAGGCAGGATGTTAATACTGGGGCCCAATTACAGGTTGCCAAAGCATTTCCTGTGAGGGGATTGACAGGGGATCATTTTGTTATGGGGCCACCTCCAGTGTGTTGTGACAACCACTCATTACACCTCTAAGCAGAGCACTCAGCTGTAGGTTTCTACAAGATGCAAATAGCTCCAAATGGGTTCAATTTAGAGCAAGTGGATAATGTATCACGCACTTCTTTAAGGTAGAAGCTTTTAATTTCTCAAGAACAGGGAAGAGAAGAACATTTTAGTTTCAGGATATAAAGGTTTAGTTAACCAACTATGGCTGAGAAATGGAGTCACAATAGCAATATCTGTTACATTATAAATAAAAACACTTCACCTGCCTTCCCTTGGCTTGAAGCAAATCGCCAATGGTCAAGTGAGCATCACCTCTCAATAAATATAATTATCCACTTACAAGCTCAGTGTCAAAAACTAGTAACCTCTAAGTGATGGTAGGTTTTTCTTTTACAAAAGGAACTGCTTGCAAAGCTACTACAGTTAATTATAATAATACTGAAAAAGTGTTTAAAACACATTTTGATATGGAAAAAAATATCATGGAAAGCTTTTCACAGTTGGACTTTAATATTTTAGTGTGCTAGCTTTTACTCCCCTCTGTGATTTTACTCCCACTGTTCTGTTACTGAGTTCAGTGAGTGTTGCAAACAATAGAATACAGCGGTCTCTACTACCAGCTACTTAGAAGAGTGGCATGCTGATGTGGACTGGAAAAAGTCAATAAGCCCATTTAAGATTCCTGTGTTTAACAAAGCCACAGGAGAAGCCAGCAAGCTACAAAACATGCTCAAGTGCAAAGAAGGTTGGTTTCTGTTATGAGCCCATTAGTGAGTAGAAAGTTCTTTGCTGTAACTCACTAGCATCCGTCTGGTCATGAGGACTAAAAATTTTCTGGATGTTAATATTCTTTTGTTTGGGTTTTTTTGCCGAGAAATTAATTATCTACTAGAAATCCACTGAGATGGACCCACGTCTGATATGTATAAAAATAATCATGAGTCTCTGAAAATAATTGAAGTGAAAGCACCAAAAAAGGTTTTCTTTATATCAACAAAGAATATAGAATTCTTTCAGAAGTAATGGTTCTTAAGTTTTCCTATTTCATTGTGCTAGAATTCATTTTTAAAACTATTTTTCAGTAGAAATGATAACTCACTTGTGTATAATTATATACATATCTTGGGTACAGAAATTATACATGTATAAGTATACAAACCATTCTCTGAACATAGATATTACCAAGCGATCACAGGGACTATGGAGAAAGTCAGTCATTCAATACAGAAAAGGGAATTGTGAAACAAGTTGTGCAATTCTACTTAGGAACTCATGGGAGATGATTTAATATGTAATATGCACCTCAGAATTGTTCATGTTAGAACAAAGGAGGATGAAACAGAAACATTTCTATCAGTTTCTAGGATGTTATAATTCTCTAGCACTGAAATAACTCAATTAAATGTACAGCTAGATTCAAAGAACAGGAGTGCCAATTTTATTCTGTTATCTTTTCCTTAGTATAGAATGAGTAATTTTAGTTTCGAGTTTATCTAGATAAAGATTTTATTTCCAAGCTAAACTTTACCAAGTTTCCTGTAATAAGACTGCTGGAATTCAGAGAAATGGTACATCAGAGTTTGAAATTTTGGTATGTTGACTCCTTTAAAATCAATGAACAGGAAGGCATCAGAAGCAAAGAGTTCTGTAACATTCTCCTGCCATTTATCTCCTGCTTTCTTATCTTACCCAGGGTTGGCCATAGAGGATAGAATTCTTTTGTTTTAAGTGGGGCAATAAAAATCAGACCCTCTCTGCCCCACAGCTCACCATAAAAGCTGGAAAAAATTTATTCTAACTTATTCCACTCTTGTGAGTAAAGCTGCTCACAAAAGAATTCCTTAATCTGTATTATGTGATATCAGGTCATAAAATCCACATTTCAAGAGAAGTTCAATCCCATTCTAAGAAGAAAGTAAGTCAATGAGTAGGGCTAACAGGAACCTGGACAGACAACCTTCAGCTTTTCTACTGGGTCAATTATCATTGTGTCATAGGCTTCCTGTCTAGTTATAGTCTCCATTACTGTCCATTTTACCTAGAATCTAAGCATAAAAATGGACAGTGTCTCATTGGTCTTTGTGGCTCCAATTTGAGCTCTCAAATCACGTAGTACTTTGATTTCATAATTCTGTTATAATTTTCACTTGCTATTCTGTCTTCTGTTATAGGGAACTGGGTGAGGAAAGTAAAATAAAAGTGAAGTAAGTAATAATATGACATATTCGGTCAAAGTATGTGTTTGCTTCTAAAGATAGAAATTTTTCATTTTGGCAGTACTACGCTTTGAACTCAAGGCTTCATACCTGTTAATTCTGAGCCAGCCTTCCAGACCTTTTTCCCCTGGTTGTTTTTGAGATAGGATCTGAAGTCCTTGCCAAGGCGCATTTATGGACTTAGATTCATCTATTTTAGGCTTCCTTAGTAGAGAGAACAGGCACACACTATCATTTAACTGAAGTAGAAGTAATGTTAAAGGAAACTGTGTAAGTAAAAGGAAAATATTAGTAGAGAGAAATTTGCACATTCAGGAAGAAATAAATGAAGAGTGTAACTCACAAATAGCTACTGGCTTATTTTAATATCTGTGAAAGATCATTTTTTTTTAAATAAAAATGTAAAAATATGTTTTGAGTGTTACAACATATAGAAGCTAGATGCATTTACATGCACATATATGTATGACATATATGTATATATATATATATATATATATGTATATATGACACAGGATAATAATAAGCCATGAAAAGAAGTACAATCAAATAGTGGAAATAGAAGGTAACCATAAAATATTCAGATAACACTAAAGAAAGCAGGGTTAAAAACCACAAGGCAAAGGAGGAATGACTAGAATTTACAAAATATAATAAAATTTAAACACAACCAGATCAAGAACTGCATGAGATGGAAATAACTACAACATATCTTGTGACAAATAATTAAAAAAGAAATAAAATATTTTATGTTTAAAAACACAAGGACAGAAATTTTCAGGTGGAAACAGACTCAAGCAAACACTAAGTTTAACACAAAGACTTGATTTAAATATAAAGTTAGGTGTCAACTCTTGTACAACTAAAGATAACAACAAAAAGAAAAAAAACTGAAAATGTATAATACAAGCAAGATATGGAAATACCCATAGAAAATAATGCTGAAGAAGTTACAGCCATACACAGAGAGAAGCTTCAAACAAAAACTAAAAATCGATAAAGGTAAAATAAGTATATACACAAATGTAAATTCTGTTAATTTCTCAAAAGGTATAAGAATCCTACAAGGATATGTATTCAATATCAGAATTTGAAACGATATTAAACAGAAATTCAGAGTGAGTTTAAGGGACACGAGCAAATTGCTATTCTATTGTTCTGTCTAACCGAAGAGATAGATAGAATGTGTTATCACAAATCATAATAGAGAAATCCTTGCATATGTATCTGTCAATTTAACTTAAATGACATTTTAGGATAACTAAATGATAAACAGCACAATACACATAATCGCCAAGTAAAGACAAAATACTAACAAAAATAAACCTTAATTTCACTATAAAGCTAGTCACACAATGTATGTTCTTGAGACTGAGTTCTGGAGAATCAGTTTGAAGTTAGCTGGGGCAGAAAAGTCTACCATTCATCTCTAAAATAACCATCAAAAAACTGAGCTGAAGATTTGACTTAAGTAGTGGAGCATCAGTAGAGCTAGTAAGCCAAACTAGAATGAGGTCCTGACTTCTAACCCTAGTACCACTAAAAGATAAATAACTTGGAGTCAATGTGACAATGAATTTTAACAATTATAGAACAATCTCTTAAATAATACAACAAACCCCACATTGATTATTACAATAATTGAAAGGAAGAGAAAATAATTTAAAATAAAAATAGAATAAATCAAAATATGGCCGATTCACCTAAATTATAGGTTAGATTACCAGGAAAGTGAGAACCAATACAATGCACTGGATTGTTTAAAAGACAGGAATTAATCTTCTCACAGTTCTGGAGACTAGGAGTACAAGATCAAAGTGTCTGTAAATTTGGTTACCTTATCTGGTAGATGGCTCTCTTATCATCCACTTGTTTTTCTGTCTTCATATCTCTGTCCTCATTTCCTCTTCTAATGGTCTCTAGTCATAGTGGATGAGGGACCATCTATATAGCTACACTATAGCTTAATTTTCACTTCTTAAGGAAGAGAAGCATGATCTCAAGTTATAATTCCATACTGAAATACTAGAGAGGAGAAATGAGGAATTTAGAGAGGATGTGGACACAGTTTAGCTATATAATGCTTATGTTAAAAGAGTAAGCCATGGGCCAGGTGCCAGTGGCTCACACCTGTAATCCTAGCTACTCAGGAGGCTGAGATGTGAGGATCGTGGTTCAAAGCCAGCCCAGGCAGAAAGTCTGTGAAACTCTTATCTCCAATAAACCACCAGAAAAAACTGGAAGTGGCACTGTAGCTCAAGTGGTAGAGTGCTAGCCTCGAGCTGAAGTGCTGAGGGACAGTGCTCAGGCCCAGATTTCAAGCCTCGTGAGTGACAAAAAAAAAAAAAAGAGTAAGCCACAGTTTAGACACACAATGCTTATATTAAAAGAGTAAGAATGACCTGATGTCATTCGTTCACACCTATCGTCTTAGCTACTTTAGGAGGCAGAGATGGGGAGGATTACTGTTTGATGTCAGCCTGAACATAAATGTGAGACACTTTCTTCACTAGATGTGATGGTATGTATCTATCATCCTAACTACATGGAAAGTATACATAGCTGTATCATGTCCCTGACTGATCGGAGCATATACAGCAAATGCTATATGAAAATTAATGAAAGCATAAAGGGGTAGATGTTTAGGAGAGATAGTTAGGGCCTGCCTAGAAAGTTTAAAGCCTTGAGTTCAAAGTTTAAAACCAGTATCTCCCATGAAAAGAAGGAAGGAAGGAAGGAGAGAAAAAGAGGAAAGAAAGAGAAAAAGAGAAAAAAGAAAGAGAAAGGAAGGAAGGAAGAGAGAGAAAGAGATGGAGAGAGAGAAAGAAAAAGGAGAGAAAGAAAAGAAAAGAAGGAAGGAATACGAAAAATAAAATCACATAATGACTGATTTCAAATCCCCCCAAAACAAACAAACAAAAAAACCCACATAGGTCCAAACAGAACAGAAAAAAATATCTGTCAGTGTTGCTATCAAGAATATATAAAGAACATCACTAAAAAGTATTTCCCAAATGACCTGATCAAAGTAGGAAACAGTCTTAAATAGATACTTCTCAAAAGAAGAAACACAAATGGTCAACATCTATATGGAAAGACATAACACACACACACACACACACACACACACACACACACACACACACACACACACACACACACACACACACACACACACCACACACAAACACATACACATTTAAGATGCTGTTAACTGTATATTGATTTTCATTTCCCCCTGATATTACTTTTTGGGGAGAAGATCTCAAATAAAGGGGAAATTTGATATACTATTAGTGGGAATGTAAATTAGTACACCCCTTGTGGAAAATGGTGTGAAAGTCCTTCAAGAAATTAAAATTGAGCTGGGTACTGGTGATTCACACCTGTAATCCTAGCTACTCAAGAGGCTCAAATATGCATATCACAGTTCCAAGCCAGCCAGGTTGATAAGTACAGGAGACTCTTATCTCCAATAAACTACTCAGCAAAAGCCAGAAGTGACACTGTGGCTCAAGTGGTTGAGTGCTAGCCCTGAGCACAAAAAGGCTCAGGGATAGTGTTCAGGCCCTGAGTTCAGACTCCAGGACTGGCAAAAAAGAAAATAAAAAAGAATGAATGAATGAAATTAAAATTGAACTTCCATATGATTTAGTTATTCCATTCCTGGGCATGTATCCAAAGGTAATTAAATCCATATGTCAAAGAGGCATCTGTATTCCTATGTTCATTGAATCACTATTCCCAATAGCCAAGAAATGGAACCACCTAGGTGTCCATCAACTAATGAATATGTTAAAAAATGTGGTTCATACACATGGAATATCACTTAGTTATAAAAAATGAAATCCTACCATTTATGACAGCATAGAAACAGAGAATAAATTATAAAACATTGTGTTAAGTGAAATAAATCAAACACAGAAAGCCAAGGATCACATGACCTCAGTTGTATATGGAATCTAAATATATGGTCACATGAGAGTTGATTAGAAATGATCAGAAACCAGGGACAGGGAAATGAGGAAAGGGTAAACAAAGATAATGGGTAGAAATTCTGATATGTTATAGTACAACAAAATAACTATAGACAGTAAGCATGTATTGCACATTTTAAAAGCCTAGAAGAAAAAAATTAATTGTATTCATCACAAAGAAATAATACGTGTTTGAGAAGCTAGATAATTTAGCATCATTTAAAATTACTCAATGTATACATGTATTGAAATACTATGTAATATACTGTTAAAATCCACGTTTTATATTTTTGTATCATAAATAAATTTACTAGAAATTTAAAAAATGAATCAATGAGTTCTTCCTTAGGCTTCTCGTAATTCATTGTCGGAATTTTATCAATTAAATCTTATCCATTAATTTAATGAAAACATAATGATTTTCAAGTATTTATTCACTCATTTATTTGTTCATTCACTCATTTTAATAATTTCTCTCAAATGTATTTTAAATTATAAACTTGTATATACAATTATCATTTGTATACTGTTTTGAAATAGGCATATGTTATATAATGTTTAAATTGAATTCACTAATGTATTCATTGCCTTGCATATTTAATTTTTGTACTGAGAACACTTAATGTCTTTTCATAGCAGTTTTCAAGAATATTATTCATTATTACTAACTGTAGTCACCATGTTGCACAGCAACAACTGCTTATTGCACTGGTGAGATTTGTAAAAATGTGACCAGTCCAGCACTGGCCCAACTGACATGAAACCTAAGAGAAGATTCAGTGATGCAATAAACAGCTAAAAAAAAAAAAAAAAGACAAATGAAAGAAAAGTAATAGCAACTGCCAATGAGGATTTGGGAGGCAAGAGGCAGTGATGTGCAGTGATTTGCTGGGTAAGATCTTCTGGATGAAATTTGAGTATGAATAGTAGCCAGTAAGCAAGCACTCCAGTCTAAGGAAGCAATAGTCCTCTGAATGATCAAATGTATCTGCCAAATACCATTTTGTGGAACTTACATCCGTAAAACCAAGACTTTTGTGCTGATTTTTTTTTCTATCTTAGACTTAGTTGAGAAGAACAGTGCATTCTGAAGAATATAGCACATATAAAAAGGACTTATTTGTTTCAGTCTCACGGTGAGATAAAGAATATTATTGCAAAACATTTCTAACTTGTCTTTGAAACAAACCAAGGTTAGAAATGTGAGAAACAATTAGCAAGCAACTGAAATTAGAACCTGAGAATGTATTCCCTCTTAGAGCAGATGGTAATATTTTGAGTTAGAGTAGAGAATGAAAACAATATTCAGAACTTTACTCAAGTGATCTCAGACACAGTTTACCAGTCAAGCAAATGGGTCTATGCAAATATATACCTCATTTCTACAAAATCATTTTGTAACTTTCTTTTTCATTATGATTTACAAAGAGATTGAAATCTCCACTGGAGTTCAGGATAGAAGGGGTGGGTCATTAGGTTTCTGCCTCAAGGAAATAGGTCTCAGCATGCCACCAGCAGAGCTCAAAGAGCAGTAATAAGGTCATCAATTATCTTGGCCTGGATATAGTTTGAAACCCTGGGAGGTGAAACTTCCATCCAGAGAAAGATAAATTACCTTTCTGTGGGATTAAGTAACATCTTCATTTCAGACAGGTGGTTGAGATATGTATCTAATATGGTCTAGGAAAATGCCTCAGAAGAACTAAGAATAAAATCAACATCCCATTCTCTAAGAAATCCAATTGTTTGAATATCCTAACATAAATTTATCTCTGGTATATCAAAATAAGACATCTTCTTCTGAAGAGATATTTTTCCAGTAATGATAATAATAATTATAGTAATTCACTGCTTTGGATTCTATTTATGGACATATAAACATGTGTAGATACACATACAAGCACAAAACAAAGAAGTAAAATAATTTTGGTTGATACAACCAGCAAGAAATATTAAATTAATTAAAACAGCAAATTAAATTACCATCTTAAAGAGCAAGGACCCTAAAAATGTACCCTCTTGGGATGACACCAATTTAGATGCATGGGCTTGTACTCTGACCTCAACTTTTCTAGGCAGAATGGCCAGCATATTCCATAAGGATTTTAGCATAAAGGCCAGTTCCCTGGAGATATGCCCTGGCCAGTAGGATATGTCCTCAACTAATTAGTTGAGAAATAGTGATTTCCCTAGGGTCTCATTGTAGTTACACACAAACTCCCACTACTTAGCACCATGCCACTTACATTTACTTGACTGTTTGCACATGTTGCAAATGATTTACTTATCCTTTGTGTCAGGGCACGCTGTCCTGGGAGAAATGTTTGATTTAATTCCATTTCACATGGCTATCTTCACAGAACAGGGTAAATATGCAGAGTTCTTAGGACCCTGCTGGTGATGATGGCTTATGAGGGCAGAAAGTTAATTTTGTAGGAATTGTGTAAGGGCGTTAACATCACCATTTTAATTTATAAATTATATAACTATTAAGTTAAATAATTTCAAATAGAAGCAATAAATAGAACTCATCAATTCCTAATTATTTTATCACACCTCTCTGCAACTTATACTCCTGAAATTATTTATGATAATTATTGTTATAGTGGAAATATTGTATACTGATGACCTACTGTGTGTCTCTAACCATCTGGACATTCAACTGGTAAGAGATACAGAATAATATTAAAATCAATTAATATTTAATGTCATGGATATCACATTGATAGTGTGAAACTAACTATAATCAGCATATTTCCTCATAGTAATCAGTATACACTACAAAGAAGACTTGTTTCCCACACCTAGTTGTTAAAGCATTGCAAGCATATCATGGCAAATAAGTAGTAATAACTTACCTGGGAATAGAGCACAAAAAGATCTAGAACATTTATTTACCAGCTCTTTCCCCTGTCCATTGGGGAAAGAGTTGGTGAATAAAGAGAGTTAATGTGTACAAAGAGTTTGCTATGTGAAAGAATCTTCACTCAACCACCACCACATCTCACCACAGGTATGGCAGTATTCTCATTTTCATATGTACAAATGGAAATTTTTAAAGGCTTTTAAGCTATTAATGCACTAAGGGTCATCTGGCAAGTAACAAGTAATAAAGCCTGAATCAAACAGGAGACATTTCCTGAACAAAAAAAATAATTTGGAATTTCACATAGAATGCTCAAGATCTTAAACTCTACTCCATGCCTAGAAAACTCAGTAACCTAAAAACCTCATTCTATTTCAGGGACTTTAAACAAAATTATAGGTATACCTGCAAATTCAGGAAGTGGTGGACATCATGTCTTTTTTTTCTTTTTCAGAAAAAAAAACACAAACACAGCTGAAATGAAATGAAAGCTAAAAGGCAGAAGATGAGAGAAATGCTGAAGAAAGCACCTTCAAATATTATGTATTTCTCAGAGAATGGAAGAACTATAAAAAATGTACAGAGCTATTTTCATGTGAAAAGGGCTTGATGGAAACTTTGCATATATTTGTAATTTTTCATTTTCCTCCTCGGGTGATATTATACCTGTTATAAACAAAAGGGGATTGTTTCTATTGAAATAATGCTGAAAATACCATTCCCCCAGGAGTTGGTTCTAATTCCTATCCTTTGCTCTTTGCAGAATTTGTGGCAAGTATTCATGCTAAATACCAATACACTTAGAACCTGACATGTTGATTATCATGTTTGTATATTATTCATTTTATTTATCTTTGGAAATACAAACACGTAGGCCTATTCTATAAATATTATCTCCATTGGAAAGCTAATACTAATAAAATACTCTACATCAGCTTGGCTACCAAATCCTCTGAAACTCATTGTAAACATACAATATTCATTATAATAACATATTTTTTCCAGTATACACAAAAGACTATTGGGAAGAAGGGAGAGGCGGGCTGAGAAGGGGGTGTAGAAGAGTAAGCCAGTGGAAAGATGCAATTAGAGACTTGTTGGCTTGGCAAAGCCCCACTGAACAGCAAGCTTGGGAGTTCTTTTTTGCCAAACCACTCCAGGCTCCTTGGGGGTCTCATGTCTGTTAAAAGAGCTTTATTCCAATAAGTATCTTCTGCAGTAGGAGGAAAATAAAGATGTAAAAATAATGAGTAAACTAAAACTAACAAGCAAGGGCACACTAAG
Organism: Dipodomys spectabilis; assembly: GCF_019054845.1. Lineage (NCBI taxonomy): Eukaryota > Metazoa > Chordata > Mammalia > Rodentia > Heteromyidae > Dipodomys > Dipodomys spectabilis. The sequence continues at coordinate 12,632,285 of NW_024870758.1, forward strand.
ACACACAACGAACATGCACACACACGCGTGCACATAAACACACACATACTGGGTTTCTATAGGAAACATTTGGCCTTGTAGAAGATGATTTTAATATGACAATATTACTGTAACTATTCATTTTCATCTTTATGGTAGGTAGGAATGAATTAGTCATCATAAATCAGTCATCTGCAAGGTCACATAATATGAATTTAAACATGGAGACAGTATAACCATATTTAACATTGTGTTATTCTGCCTAGGATTATGTCAAGAGAAAGAATTTCATAATACTCTGTATAATGGCTTAAGCATGTGCACAGAACATCATCAAAATGTATTTTGAGCCAGGCACCAGTAGCTCATGCCTATAATCCTAGCTACTCAGGAGGCTAAGATCTGAGGCTGAGATCAAGATTCAAAGCCAACTCAGCCAGGAAAGTCTGTGAGACTCTTATCTACAATAAAACACCAGATAAGCGGAAGTGGCATTGTGGCTCAAGTAGTAGAGTGCTTGCCTTGAGCTGAAGAGCTAAGGGAGAGCATGCAGGCCAAGAGTACAAGCCCCATGACCAAGAAAAAGAAAAAAAGCATTTTGAAGAAATGACTCCATAAAAGGAAAAAGACAAAGTTTTCCACTAGGATGAAAAAATAATACTTAACAATATTTGCTATTATTGATTTAAAAAACAGTATCACCATCATCATCATCACTAGTCATTGCTGAATGTTACTAAGCCAGACAATAATGTTTGAGCATGGGAATGTGCTTTATTTTTATTCTCTGTTAAGATTTTAGGGCAGTTGGAAATTTTATTCAAGGTGCAAATTGGGGCCACATTGAGCTGTAAAGAGTCCTTAATCTTAACATAGTATAATCACCTGGAAAGAAACGTGAAAAAAGCATAGCTCTAAATTAAAAATCTCACCTGTGTATTTTAATTGTCATGCTGACAAAATGAGCAGGAAGTAGGGAAAAAATGCTGGCATTTGTATTTATTATAGTGTGGCACTATGACTAAATGCAACCCCCTGAGTCATTTTCTCCAGCTTTCCCTTTGCAGCTTTACTGTGCAGAATGGTAAGACTGCTCCTTCGAGACATCTGGGCTGTGCAGCTTAACCTGAGTCAAGTAAAATAAAAAATCCCTCTTCTCAAGATATTCAGAAGCAAAGAGCATCATGAATAAGATTTCTAGTAATAAGATTATGCTTCTTCAAACATGAAATATAATAGGTATTGGGATTAAATTGATGTAGTTTGGTTAATATAAATCTTTATTAGTAGTTGTTAAATTCTATTCATAATGACAATAATATTTACTTATTAGTCTTAAGAAATAGAAAATATTTTAATAAACAGTATGAATACATAAGCATAGAATATAGATGCTCAAAAAATCAGTGGGATGGGTTGAAATGGAAGACCTTACTTTCTCTTCTTTTTGAACCGAGCCAGAAATGGTTTTGACTGGTCTGTGAATGCTGCAACTAGACATTCTTGTCGACCTCCTAAAGTGTGATTTTAAAGATGTAAAACATAAGAAGCTATTCCATTGTTTATGGTTTCCTTTCTTTTGTAATATTATTATAAATTCTTTCTCTTTTTTTTTTGTCAGTGGGTTTTATCCTTCCACCTTGCTATACACACAGAGGAATAACCTTTAAGTATGGAAATGCTGAGCAGGGAACTTCATCTTTGTCATACCATGCCTCTTTACAGCCTTTTCCTTCAGCCTATATCTGCCAGATCTTAATTATTTCACCTATTTTATTAACTCTTAGAAATTATCAACAGCTCTGTTCAGATATAGTTAAAAAATCATTAACTCACTCTAATATTTCCAGAAATTTAAGAATGTATGTCTAGTGCTAATATTTTATTATAATTTAAACCTACCTACTAGAACACAATTTCATTGCTGTAGTTTTCTCCAATGTTTAGAAGTTAGGCCTCTGTTAATATGTATTTGTTGGAAAAGTGACTAAAATAATATGAAAAATATACATGAATAAACTCACACGACAGTACTCAAAGATCCAGCAATAGAAAAGAGTACATTACATATATCGAAGTAGAAAAGTGGAGATTACCGTTTCATTTTTACTAAAATAAAATTCTCATTAGTGCTGTAAATGAAATACTTGAGGAAGAATTCCTAGGTTAAATCAGAGGTCTAAGTTATCTTAAAAAATGTCTCAGAAAGCAATACGTATTTATTGATGTTTCTGTTTAGAAGCTATGAGTGGTACTTTGCCTAAGATTAAGAAAATATAACCTTTCCTTTGTGTGGTTATAGGGATAAAACCCACAGCTTCATGCATGCTAGACAAGAGTTTACCACTGAACTATATCATGAGTCCTACTTGTACTTTACTCCTAGGTTTCTTTTTCTTCCACTTTCTTCCTTTGTTCAGTTAATTGTGTTCGGTGTCAACCGCATCAATGTCAATTGCATAGTCATTGGCAAAGCAAGGATACCCTTGATGAAAATTAACATTTAACCAGTTCTTTAAACAGTAACATTGCTATGATTTGTTTTAACATGTAACAAAATGATGACAGATAACCACTGCCATTTTAGAAATAAATATCTAACAAGTCATAGGTCAAAAAACAAATTATTTGGCTTATTTCTGCTGCTTCTAAAATTGCCTGAACTGATTATTTTCTATTAGTAGGAATGATATAAATCATAAAAATCGCATAAAAGGTGAAGACATCTAATATAACTTTAATTTTACATTTAAAAACACTGAGGTCCTAGCAAAGTGCCAGGATTTGCTCATGACGCACAGTGTGATGAAATGGAAGTGAACATCAGAGCTCTCAGTTTCTTTGTGAATATTCCTGTACATTGTTTACAATAACTTCAGAAAGAAATTCAGTATGTACATTACTGAATGTAAGTCATCTCTCTTTGCATTATATTGGTGCTACCATTAAAACTATAGTAGTTCTGTCGTTTAATGATAGGTTCTTTTTTAAATAGAGTTTTTTTTTTTTTTAAACTATCTTCAGAGAGATTTGGTGGAGGAAAGGTAGGGTCTAGGAAGAAATTCTTCCCTACCACCTATTTCTCAGGGAGTAGACAGACCCCTGCCCCACATGATTTTTAAAAGGGTATCTTAAATATGGGTCAGGAACATCTACTCCAGATATTACGTAATCCCCAATTTAAATACAAATGGACACTTTAGAAGAAGTTATGCTTTTTTAAAAAATGCCACAGCTGGCATGGATTATAATCCTTCTAGTTGTGCTTGCTTGTGTGGATGCAATACCAGGCATTCATCCAGCAACTGCTCAAAACAGAATCTTCTAGGCTTGTTTTCCTTGCTGAGGCTGGTCTCAAACTGCCATCCTCAGACCTTTATCCACCAATTAGCTTGGACTACATACTTGTACTATGTCTCTAGCTAGAAAGAAAAAGAAGCAAATTTTCTTTGGAGAGTGAATTATATTTTTTTCAGTTGCTAATCTAAACTGAGATGAAAATTAGTGATGTACAACAAACCTTTGTTAAGAGCCTAGACACTCTTTGAAGACTACTTCAGGGAGATTTGGAACATTGCTTAAGGTCACAGAACAGGAGAAAAAGAGCTGCAATGCGACCTCAAAAAAATTTTGGACATTCATTCATTGCAGTTTCTTTCTCTAAATTCACATTGCAACTTCTAGTGAGCCTAACAGTACATAGAATATATGGTCACCAAGGATGAATGACCTTCAACATTGCTCAGCTCCATGTGGCTTGTGCTGAGAGATTTTCTACATAGAAAATGGAGAAAAAAAACACACACATTAAAACTGACAAAAAAGAATAAAATTCTGAAATATAATAAATATAATAAATGATCAAGAAGCAAAGATAAACAGTAGCAAGAACCCCAACCTGAGTAAATGATGGATGTTTCCAGAGAAATTTAGAGAGATCACTCTGGGATCAAGTTTTGAAGCATCCCATCTTTTTTGGTCTTAGAAATTTGCATGTACAATTACTACTTTTGCATACTTAATTACCCCACAGGAAGACACATATGCCAACTGGCATTTGATAATGTGTTAAGTGAATAGACAGAGGGTGGCCCTTTAAAGTGTTGGCCATAAGAATCTTATCATTACAAATCCGACCTGTGAGTCAGAGCAGGGATTGAAAGATGTTCCATTTTGAAACAGATAATCTGAGTATATCCAATTTGGTTACATAAAAGGAGGACTGATTCATGAGTAGTAGAAACACACGATTTTGAGTAAATATTTGGGAGACCAGTATAATCTGCAGGGAAAGCGTTTGAACATTGGCTAATTGTATTAGCTATGGTGTTTTCTCTGCATCCTTTGGAATTCGTAACTGTAGATTGAAAATGATTATGGCTCTGGTCACAGAGGTGAGGACTCTTCTCTTGTGCAAGCAAACATTTCATGCTGGAAACTGTAAGTATATTCATGCCTTTTCCTTTAAGGGGAATAAAATATATTTCAGTATGTCTTCTTTTCTCCAGCATTTTGTAAACAACAACAACTGAAAAATCCTGTGGAAAAATAATCACAACTTTGAATACTGCTTGGAGACAGAGCAAAGATTTCCTGCTCTCCCAGAATCAGGCTATTTCTTCTCAGTAGGAAGCAATGAGATATTTCCTCAGCCCATAATAATCTTATAGAATTCATTTTCTGCTATTCTAAATAATGATTTAAATATTCCAGCAGAACCAGGTTTAATCCTTGGAAATATACCATCTATTATGAATCAGTGGCTTGATTGAGATAAAGATCAAAATACAGACTTGCGAACTGGAACTCCAAAAGTTATGTAGGCTCAACACCATAATGCTTAAATATTCTCAAACTCAACTGTAAAGTTTGTTTCTGACTCTTCAGTTTTCACTCTGAAACTGATGTAGACTCTTTTGGAGTTTTCCTTAAGAAACGATGACCATATTTTTTCGTTAAATCATTGAAAATGGGAATGGAGAAACTGGTTAGTGTTTTAAGAAACTTGTCTTTGAAATTCTCAATGTATCCTGTCAATGTCTTTTTGGGTCAATGACTTTGTGAAAAGGTCTTTTGTGGTAACTCCTTCCTCAGGCAATAGGTATGTCTTTTCATTTAGGAATTCAGAAATACTGTATTGTCCACCTCATTAAATCTTATTCAGGTAGTTATAGTTATTAGACATAATGAATTTTCCAGCCATCAAGATATTATTTTCCTAATTTTAAGTTCTACCTAATTTTGAATACTACTAATTTATTTCAAAAAATCTTGAAAAGCATTGTATTGTATTAGAACTAAAAAGACTTAATGGGATAGTAGAAAGAATATTTTAGGTCTATAAATCCTGAGGATTTAGAAACTTGGTGACTAATATTATGCCATCTTCTAATCCAAAATCAATTCAAATTTGGTCAATATTTTATCTTTTGGTGTATCTCTACCTGAGACATGATTTTCCTGTGATGGAGAGTAGGCCTCCTTGAACCAGGGTCCTTATGTTCATGTCCATAGAAGTGCTGGCTGAAATATTCACAGCCTAGCTCTGTGGGCCAATAGAATAGGCTTTTAAGAGACTGGAGAAAATACCCAGAGGTAGAATGTGAGATATGATGCATATTAAAAACTTTCTAAAAATAAATGAATGAGACAGTGGGAGGGAAGGAGAGAGAGAGAGACAGAGAGAGACAGAGGGACAGAGGGAGAGAGAGAGAGCGGTGACACAGGGTGGATATGGAACGAACCTGCTGACTGGGGCCAGAGTCGCTTGTCATCATCATAGTGCTGCACTGCTCACCAGAAGAGAAGTTTTCAAGTTAGACTAAATAAGAAGTGACAAGAATAAGTTTTTAAGCTTGCATCGTCCTAATACTATCAGAATTCCAATGACGAGCTGACTTAGCATATGGGTGGTGGCAAGGTCCTTGTACAAATAATTCCAATCTGTCCACTTACCAGTGCATTTGAGAGAAGCTGATATTATCTACTCTTAACAACACTGACTTACCCAGAATTACTACTTTTATTGTTCTCTCTGTTTGGAAATACCCCTAGAAATGGAAAAGAAGTGTTTTAGAGACATGGCAGTTGATGGGGCAATGGCCTATTTTTCTCAGGCATCCTAGTCCAACAGTTTTAATCTAAGAGTACGCTTATTCTTATTTTTTGTTTCACTCATCCAAACCAAAAGTGAGAATCAAAGTGATAATTGAAATAATTACTATTTTTCTGGTAACATCATCATTTAGAGCAAAGCTGGAAATATAATTTACTTCGTGGATACTTATTCAATGATTCAATTATTATATATTACATGTCAGATACTTTTAAAGCATCATCTAATCCTCAAGACAACCTAATTGGAAAAGTTGCTGACATTTTAAATACTTGAATACTGTATACCCATCGGGACCATTAGTAAGTGGTAAGGAGGATTTTATTACCAGCCTGGTCCAACATTTCATTTCTTGCTGTTGACTATATTCTACAACAGTGACCACAGGTAAACAATTTAGTATAGCTAATATTACTTTATCTAATCAAAAAAGGAATACTTCAGACTAAAAAGCTTTTAAACTACATTGTAATCATCGAAGGTAGAAGTGCACCATTTAGTGTAAGTTGTGTTTTCTCTAACATGACAATCCTAAGTATATACTTTTCTAAAAGGGATCATAGTTAATTAAAAACTCAAATATAGACTAACTTTTTAAAACAAACTAAATTTAATGCAAGAACAATATAAAAATTGCCTTAATGTAATGAGATTCATCAAGTTAGAACTCTGTTTTTAAATGTGGTTAAAACTTTGTTTTTCTGAAAATATGGACACTAAGGAAAAGGGTGATATTCCTAAGAAGTTCATTCTCCAACTTCTAATTCCAAAGCTAAGTCCAAAGCTTCTTTATTTCCCTTGATGGATTTTAGTTAGAATCAATTAGTATCCTATAAGGCTATCATATTTTCATTGTTTTTCAAAATTGTTATTGTCTGTGCTACCAACACTACAATTTTAAAACATAAAATTTGGATTGCTTTTGAGAATTTTGCTTAAAGAATTACAAAATTACAATCCAGTTTGTCCTTTAAGGTTGGATACTTATGTAAGAAAATACACAATATTTCATACTCTATGAAATCTGAAACAAAGTTTGCAAAAGTAAATTAGAAGCAATTATTGATTTAAAAAAAACTCACTTTACCCAACAGTTTTCACTCTCTTGCTCATTTCCTTATGTAAAAGAATTTAACCAAAGAAAGCCAGCATTCTAATTCAATTTCTCCTCTAAAGTATATAATTTTATTTCGTCATAATGGCTGCTTTTATTTCCAGGGTCAGATTTTATTTAAATTTCAGTCCATTAGGAACAAAAACTTGCCATTTTCTGATAAACAAAATCAGCAGGGGAGCCTCTTCAAACGAGAAATGTATTTCCATCGACCTTTGTTTTATTTGATCTAAATGACAGGTATACACCACTTTTCCTGTGTTTACTTTTAAAGATTCTGGAAAAAAAAAAGAGGGTGACATTTTTAACAACAAAACTAGCAATCACCCTAGTGGTTCTATGACAGGCAGATGGAAGAAATGATAAAAAGATGTAATCCATTGCTTTAGACCACCAAAGAGGCCTAATATGAGTCATTAGCAGAAAACCGTTAATTTTCTTTTTTCCCTTTTTCTTACTGTTGTTTGTAGAAGTGCTCAACCTCTGAGGAATTGGAACGTTTAACTGTTTCTTGCTCCTTTACAAGAGGGAGGGCAAATCATTAACAGAAAAGAATTAAGCATGTCATTATATAGCTTAAGAAATCTGAGTGATATATGTAACATTATACAGCCACTTAGGTGGAACTTGATAATAGCTAATAAGGAGAATTAACAGCAAAGCACTTAAAGGTTACAGAAGGTTTTCATAAACAGCATCTCACTTCCTAGTTATCCTCACAAAATGTGAGTTTCAAAAAGTCATTCATTTTAAATGTATAGGACTGAAACTCCTATTGCAAAATCAAGAATATCTAAATCTACAGATACATAGTGATATTCCAATCTAACAGAGATAAAAACACACAATTCTCCCAAGCTTCTTCAGCCCTCTATGATACAAAAAGATGTTAATTATAGTGTAAATGAGTATATAACTTAAACAAATTACACATATCCTTTCAGCAGGAATATATGAATATACCAGTATGCATTCATTATAACCAAGAGATTGATTTAACATGTAGTTTTTCTTCAACTTAATGATTGAATGATGAAACTTTTGTCATTCACCAGGAGTTGTTATCCTGAAAAATCAAAGGGTGAAAGTTAAAAACTAGTTTTAGGCCATGTGTTAGTGTCTCATGTAATTCTAGCTACTTAGGAAGCTAAGCTCTGAGGATCGAGGTTTGAATCAGCCTAGGCAGGATAATCTTATGAGACACTTATCTCCAAATAACTACAAAGAGCCAGAAGTAGAGATGTGGCTCAAGTAGCAGAGCACTAGCCTTGAGCAAAAGAGCACATAAACAGTGTCCAGGCTGGAGTTCAAGCCCCAGTATTGACATAAAAAATGTTGTGGTAGATCATTCAGTCTTCTATTCTTAGGACATTGTGTGTGCATGCACATGCATGTGCACATGCATGAATGTATGTGTACATATTTCTTATTTTTTAATGTTCTAATTTTGTTATCATTAAGTAATTGTACAAAGAGGTATCAATTCACCATGTCGGTTTATGGGCACAATTCATCTTGATCAATGTCATTCCTGTCTTTGTTTCTCATTTCTCCCAATGCCATCCATCTGCTTAATTTTTCTAGTTTTATTTTCACATATGTACCTTGAATGTTATGACTATATTCTCCCATCCTTCTACATTTCATTTACCTACCATCTCCTCTAGTCCTCATTTCCCTCTTACCTCAAGTATCAGCTTCCTGGAATTCATGGTCTTAGACAGATAAATTAGTTGCTCAAAGGAGACTTACATGTAGAATAAACACTGAGCCTTAGACAGCCACATTCTATATGTGTGTATGTATATACACCCATTCACCACATTTACCTCTATATATTGTATATATACATTATCATATGCTCATATGCATTACACACACATATATTTTTATTGTGAACATACCATACATAGGGGTTACAATTACATGGGCAAGATAATTAGTACATATGTTTTTTTTTTCTCAACATGAAAATCTGTATTCATTATGCATTAGAACTTGGTAACTGATGTTGTATATATAAATATTTCCCAATCATACTGTGATGATATGAATTAGTGATATATTTAAAAACATTTTAAATCTTAGTGCTTTTTCAGTTTTATTATTTTGTAACTTATTGCCAATGTGTGATTTAGACATGTTCATTTTTAACAACCTACAGGAAGATCAATCAATTTTTTTCATAATTATGTGAATCTGACATAAACTGTGATTTTTAAAGATGGGTACATGAAGGTGATTTCTCTCTGGTGTCACATTATTGTTTACCTATGAGGTTCTAGACACTGAGCATAATGGAAATTACATAAGCATAACTGTACACAGTATATCACTCGAGTCCTAAAAAGAACAGATCAAGATACAAAATTAAGGAAGCAAACAAAAAAACAAAAGCAGAGCAAATAAATGTTCTTTCAAGTTTTATTCTCAGTGTAAGATTATTTTTTGTTTCATTTGTAATCATGAATGCTACAGATACTACAAAGGTTTTGAGATCAAATGGAACAAATGAATCTCCAGCATATATTCACTCAGTTTGAGATCCTCCTATTCAGTGCTATCTCATGATCTACAGGATTACAAGGTACTACACTAAGCAATGCACATTTGATTTCTATTTCTACTATAGAGACATATAGCACTTCACACATGATTTTATCTTTCTTGTTCTTTTTAATGTATTATGTGGTTTTTTTTTTGTTTGTTTCTTTGTATGTTCTTCCCCCATGGTACAACCCCTGTTGTCACTGTATTTGAATCCAGTGTCCTGCATCTTGTATATATATTCTTCTAATCTGGGGAGGGGAAGGGAAATAACAAAATGCAGAAATAAGGATACAGGATGACTCATTGTAACAATGAGATGTACAAGACATTGTGTTGAAAACAAACTTTACAACTTTGCGGGGAGGTGAGAGGAGGGGAGGGAGGAGTTGGGGAAGAGGGAAGGAAAGGGATGGTAGGGGAAGAATAAAGGAGGGGGTAATAATGCTTGATAGGAAATAGACTCATTACCTTGCTCATGTAACTGTAACCCCTCTGTCCAGTATCTTTAAAATAAATATATATATATATTAAGGACAAAAAACCAATAAGGTGCTAAAAAAAGAAATATGTTAAACTTTAGTGTGAGGTCTGATAGAAATAGCAAAATAACAATCACATCTTTCTCATAATGCTCATATTATATTTAAGACTCAGTTTACGATTTACTAAGTCTGACCATTAAACATGCAAATGGTAAAAGTCATGGTTTTGAAATTGTGAAAAGCAACTGACTGGAAAAATAATAATTTTCTCTTAAAATTTTACAACATATTATACACAGGAAGAAGGTATAACCTTTAAGACTTAAATTACATACATTGCAGGATCTGAAATACCTAGATAAACTCATAAATGGTCATTTCAGAATAGTGTAAGGCTTAGAGATCTTTGGGAAAACTACTCAGATTTGCCTTGCCCTGTGCACTAGCGGGGCAATAAGCAGACATAGTTACCCTGCCCTAGTAACTATAGTCTAGGGAAAAGCCTACATTGGAGCTAGGTGAGGGTTTCAGGAAGATCAGGTGGGGCTATCTGTTAGTGATCCAAAAGTTTCAGGCTGTGATAATTTTGGAGGGCAGCTTCTTCCAGGGAGTGGAGCTGAGGGTGCAGGTCTGTATGACTGTCTCTAGTCTTCTCAGGTCCCGGTCAATGATCTTGGTCAGCATCTTGGTGTCAACATCTCCCTTCATAGATGGGCACTGGTGACTCACAACTGCTGTAATTCTAACTACTCAGGAGGCTGAGGTCTGAGGATCTTGGTTCAAAGCTTGTCCCAGTTGAAAAGTTCCTGAGACTCTTATCTCTAACTAATCATAGAAAAAGCTAGAAGTGGAGTTGTAGCTTAAGTGGGAGAAGTGCTAGTGTTGAGCAATAGGAGCTCAGGGATAGTGCCCAGGCCCAGAGTTTAAATGTCATGACTGAAAATAATAATGATAATAATAATAATAATAAATACCTCTTCATGAGAGCAGTGGTCCCAAAGCTGGAGGCCCTGGTGGTCCTTATGCCAAGCAGGGCTGTTACAATCACAGCCCTCTTGGTACAAGTCAGATGGTGTAGCATGAGATTGAGACCAGCTCAGGTTGGTGGCAATAAAACAAATGTGGATGAAAATGTAAAACATGACTTGTACTTCACATAACAAGAAAATGTTTTTCGGGTGTGGGTGAATCATGCCTGTAATACTGTTCAGGAAGCTACTTAGGGAATTGTGGTTCGATGCTAGCTCAGACCCAACCTCCAAAATAACCAGCAAAAATCTGAGCTGGACACATGTCACAAGTGCTAGTCAGCCATGAGGAATAAAAAAAAAAAAGATCCAAAGCTTTATGTTCAAGGAAACTGAGCAAGCACAGGACAAGAAGTCAACTCTTATAAAAGCAAAGGGGGGAGGCGATATTTATGAGGATTTCGTATCAAAGAGAAATCAAACTGAATAGAGGCTTGTTAACAGTAGTAGCCCTTGATTATTAATTACCTATTAAAATGCCTTAGTATAGCCGGGCACTGGTGGCACATGCCTGTAATCCTAGCTACTCAAGAAGCTGAGATCTAAGGATCATGGTTCAAAGTCAGCCCGGGGAGAGGAAAGTCTGTGAAACTCTTGTCTCCAATTAACCACAGAAATAATTCTGAAGTGGCGCTGTGGCTCAGTTGGTAGAGCCCTAGCCTTGAGATAAAGAGCTGAGGGACACATTTTCTTGATCCCTGGGATTCTTTAAATACAAGATCATGTCATCTGCAAAGAGGAAGAGTTTTACTTCAACTTTCCCTATTTGGATCCCCTGTATGTTTGCATCTTGTCTTATTGCTGTAGCTAGGCATTCTAATACTAAATTGAAGAGAAGTAGAGAAAGTGGACATCCATGTCTGGTTCTTGCATTTAGAAGAAATGGCTTTAGTTTTTTGCCATTAAGTATAATGCTGGCAATAAGTTTGTCATATATAGCCTTTATTGTATTGAGGAATGTTCCATGGATTCCTAGTTTTTCCAGAGCCTTCATCATAAAGAGGTGTTCGATCTTGTCAAATGTTTTTTCTGCATCTATTGAGATGATCATATGGTTCTTATCTTTGCTCATGCCTCCCTTAGAAAGAATGACATTGTCCCATTTGTTAGGAAATGGAAAGACTTGGAAAAAAATTATATTAAATGAAGTAAGCCAGGCGTAAAGAAACATAGGTCCCATGGTTTCCCTTATTTGCAATAACTAGTATATGTCTGAGACAAGCAGAAAAGGTCATAAGCTATGTACATATGACCAGATAAGATGATGTCAAGCAAAATGAAATCCAAGATAGGAACACAAGTGTTTGTTTTTGTTTTTCTTTTTCTTTTTTTTATTGTGAAAATACCATACAAAGGGGTTGCAATTACATGGGCAGGGTAATAAGTACATTTTTTTTCAAGCATTCTTGCCTCTTCCTTGTTTCCCCTTACCATACCTTCCCATCTTCTTGCCCCGACTTTCCCCCACCTCCACCACTCCCCCGGCCCCATGCCAAAGTTGTAAAGTTCGTTTTTCGACATAATGTCTTGTATATCTCATTGTTGCAATGGGTCCACCTTCCCATCCACAAATTATAACTACATCAAATACAGTGAAACCAGGGGTTATACTGTGAGGGAGGGACATACAAAGCCTCAAAGAAATCATCTTATAAATATGTTAGAAACAATAGCAAGAAAGAAAAAAAATTGAGTCCATATCTTGGGGGTCATTTTGCCTAACATCAACTTATCTGACTATTTCTGCTTGTTTCAGACATACACTAGTTATTGCAAGTAAGGGAAACTATGGGACCTATGTTTCTTTGCACCTGGCTTACTTCACTTAATATAATTTTTTTCCAAGTCTTTCCATTTCCTAACAAATGGGGCTATGTCATTCTTTCTGATGGAGACATAAAATTCCATTGTGTATATATTTAACACATTTTCCTGATTCATTAATCTACTGAGAGGCATCTGGGTTGGTTCCATATCTTAGCTATGGTAAATAATACTGCAATAAACATAGTTGTGCTGGTAGTTTTAATATGGTTTGGTTTGTGATCATTTGGGTAAATGCCCAAAAGTGGGATTGCTGGATCATAGGGGAGCTCTATGTGGAGTCTTTTGAGGAATGAGGAACCTCCATACTACCTTCCAAAGTGGTTGAACAAGTTTACACTCCCACCAACAATGCAGTAGGGTTCCCTTCTGTCCACATCCCCTCCAGCATCTGTTGTTATTAGAGTTCTTGATTATAACCATTGTAACTGGGGTGAGGTGATATCTCAATGTTGTTTTGATTTGCAAGCCTCTTCAATAAATAGTGCTGGCAAAATTGGTTAATCACTTGTAGAAAACTAAAGCTAGACCCTTATACATCACCCTGCACCAGAATCAACTACAAATGGATCAAAGACCTCGAAGTCAAAGCAGACATTCTGAAAATACTACAGGATGAAATAGGAGAAACCCTAGGTCTCCTTGGCACAGGCCAAAATTTTCTTAATGGAGACCCAGAAACACAACAAATCAAAGAAAGGCTGGACAGATGGGATTGCATGAAGTTGCAGAGCTTTTGCATGGCAAAGGACATAGCTAACAAGATCAATAGGAAGCCCACAGATTGGGAGAAGATTTTCACTAGCCATACAATGAACAAGGGTCTCATATCTAAAATGTACCTGGAACTCAAAAACTTAAATCCCCCAACAACAAATCCTCAAAGAAACAACTGCTTGATAAATAAGTGTGCTAAAGACTTAAAGAGAAACTTCTCTGAAGAGGAAAGAAGAATGGCCAACAGACACATTTTTTTCTTTCTTGCTATTGCTCCTAACATGTTTATAATGTGCCATGTGATTTTTTTTTTGTTGCTTTGTATGTTCTTCCCCCATGGATAACCCCTGTTTTTACTGTATTTGATGTCAGTGCCCTGCATCTTGTATATTCACTTCTCTAGCTTGAGGAGGGGAAGGGAAAAAACAAAATGCTTAAATAGGGATACAGGTTGACCTATTGTATCAATGAGATGTACAAGACACTATGTTGAAAAATGAACTTTACAATTTAGAAGGGGAGGAAGAGAAGGGGAAAAATAGATGTGGAGGTGGGAGGGTAGGGAAGGTATGGGAAAAATAAAGGAGGAGGTAACAATGCTTGATAGGAAATGGTACTCATTCGCTTGCTCATGTAACTGTACAGTATTTCCACAATACAAAAGGTATTTAAAAAATAAATAAATAAGAGCTTAGGGACAGTGGCCAGGCCCATAGTTCAAGCTCTAGTAGCGACAAAAAAATAAAATAAAATAAAAATAAAGTGCCTAAGTCTAAACCAAAATTAAAGTTCTAAGTCTAATCAAGAATACAATTGCCCCTGCTTAACCTTAGTGAGTGCACATATTATATGTCTATTTTTCTCTATTTAAATTAGAAAATACTTTCCATTTTTGTTGTACTTACATGCTGCCATTCACACCTTAAGGCTTATAATACAGTATGATAAATTTATTTTTAGATGCTTTGAGTTTGCTTTTAATTTAATGATTTGTTGCATTATTTGCAGGCTAATTTAGTGAACCTACATAAGATTAATTACATGGGCTTTTAGGACACATGACAACCATTAAAAAGTGATAAAACTAGGCAACTGTAAAACAAGTAGATTGTGACATATGAATGGAATCTTACTACTACTTATAAGTACACATTTTGATAAGATTTGCTTCAAGATCAAAATAGGAATTGAACATTAAATTTTACAATATTTGAGAGTAAGACACCTGGACAATTCAGTTCATCTATGGAAGAGAATATTGCCTTGCAATTCAAAATAACTGTGTTTTGTTCCCTAATTTTTGAAGAAATAATTTCTTTCGAGGAAGGAAAGATAAAAGCTTTTTTGGAAAGAATATTTTTCACTTTGAAAAAAAATCTAGAATGTGCAATTTTTACCCACTTTACATTTTAGCATCTGGGTGAGATATATATGCTTGTTAAAGATAAAACAAAGCAAGAAAGTCGTTAGCAGTAAAACTAGGGCTACAATTAATTTTGAGAGTAGTGGTCTGTGACATGAGGCTAAATAATCTCATCTTTTATTTAATATAGGAAATTTTCTCATTTTTGAGAAGTTATTCCCCTAGTAAATGTGTCCTTAACTACACCTAAGCTTCTAATGGATCCTGAGTAACTTGCCAGAAGGCCAGATTTTCAATACTAAGACCAGGACAGTAAAAACTAGAAAAACAGGACTAGTAATCATCGTTTGAAATTTCTTAAAAATAAGGGTTAAGGATTCCTGTACATACAGGAAAATGGGAATAAAGGAAAACATAGCATATTTTCACTAATTTTCTCTACAATTCTATTCTCAATTTCATTCATTTTTGTTCTATTTCATTTTTTCTTATATATGATTAATTTAGCCTTGTCTTTCAATTTTTCTAAAAGGGAAATGTTAGCTTAGTTACTATATACCATTCTTCCTTTCTAGTACATGTAATCATGTCCAGTCAATTTAGATGAGGTTATTGAAACAATTCAATTACAAAAGAGAAAATTTTTCTGCACATATGGCTGAACAAATAACACGGTATAGACAAGGAAATGAAAAGATGTAAAGAATGGAAATGAAATAGGAAAGAAAAATAAACCTCAAACTAAGCTTCCCAGCTTGTAGAAATACTCCTCAAAATAGACTCTATCTATCTATCTATCTATCTATCTATCTAAATGTAAAAAAGAACTACAGACATTAAAGAATAAATCAGATAAAAAACTGTGGGATCTAGTTCAGCCAAGGGTATTAGATATCATTCAAAATCACAATTAATGAAAGGAGAAATTGATATATGGTACCCATCAAAATCAGATTTTTTTTTGAAAGGCCCTATGTTGAAAAGACAAATAATAAAATAGGAGAAACTATTTACAAACCACATATCCAATGAACAACTTGTGTCTAGACTGTGGGAAGAACTCTCAAAATTAAAGATAAAAAATAACAAGTTTAAAAATTGTCAAAATCATATACAGACATCTTAATAAAGAAGATATACTAAGGCAAGTAAACATATAAAAATATTCAATATAACTAGCCATAAGAAAATGCAACTGTAAATTCTAATTCTAATGGGTTATTTAACTTGGCTATTGAAAGGGCTAAAATAAAAACATGTAGAGAAACTGTTACTAAAGAGGGCACACAGAAAAACAAAACTGGATTACTTACACACTACTGATGCAAATATAAATGCAACAGTCACTCTAAGAAAACTATGGACAGTTTGAACACTTTATTATTTCATTTATATTTTTATTGCTTCTAAATAATTGAACATTTTATTACTTCATTTATACTTTTATTACCTTTAAATAATTGTAAAAAGGGGTTTCACTTCAACATGTCAATTTATAAGTATATGTCATAACTCTCCCATCTGTTCCAGCCTTACTCAACCCTTCTAGATACCTGTTGAATGTTCTAATAGGAAGAACATGACTCAAAAAATCACCATTGATATGTATATCAGAAACACAAAAACATCAACTCTCACAAAAACTTACACAGGAATGTTTACAGCCTTTATATTCAGAAGAGACCTGGAAGCATCTCATTTGTCCTTTAATGTGAAAATGCTTAAACAAATAGCAGTGCCCCACACATCAAATAACATTCAATGATACCATTTAAAATAGCATGGAATATTTACCCAGTTTAATTTTTGACAGCCTACACCATTGGCATATTTCCATTAATGTATACATATATATGCTAATATTTTATGCATGGATTAATGATTACCTTTTAAAAAGGAAGAGCTGGTGACTGATGTATTCAACCACATACATAAATTTACACTGTTAAAAAATACAAATGTATATGATTTCATTTTTGCAATACTTATTAAATGACAAAATTGTAGAAATGAAGAAAAGAGGGAATAAGAGGGTGGTATGTGGCTTAACAAGGCAGCAAGAAAGGTCATGGGGGTGAAGGAAGTCTTTGATATCTAGGTACTAGTAGCAAGCCCAGGATGCTATCCATAGAATTAAGGGTAATCTTATGCACAGTACCCTACTGAAGTAAGAGTAATCTAGATAAAATAGATTTTATCTTTGTCAATTTATTGATTGTGATATTGGGCTATTATTTTCAAGATGTTATCACAAGGAACTAAAGGATAAATTTGATTATTACATTTTACTACTGTATATGAATCTATAATTGCAAATATTGAATTCAAAATTAAGTAAGTAAATGTAAATTAAGTAAGTTTGCTGAAGTGAGCTAAAGTTTGTTTTATCATAAAACAGCAACACAAGAAAACAATCTTTAGAAGTGAAATTTGACGTGTGGTGTGTGCTAAGAATAAGTTGATAACTATATAATGACAGATGGAAGAGGAAGACTTAGGTCTCAAAATTCAGTTTAAACAGCATATTAAATATTATGTGTGGGTATTTTCTTTCCTTCAAGAGTAAAAATATCACAAACATTTTTAAATGAAGAAATCAGACCAATGATTTCTATGAATACTAATAATGCTAACTCCTTCTACAAATTAATAATAAGTTAATACTTTTACTCAGTTTTAAATTTTGGATATCCCACCATTGACTAAATTGTATCCCACCATTGACTAAATATATATATATACACATGTATATATATATATACATATATGTGTGTGTATTCATTTAGAGTGTGTTTCTTTGAGTTCTAAATTATATATTTCTTATATAAATTGTAAATATCTCTTATCCCAAATAATGAGAATATAGCCTGGGAATAGAAGTCATTCAATTAATAGCACTGAATAAGTGAATAATTAATGAGCAAGTAAGTATGGGAAATAAAGAAAGTAGATGCTATACACAGAAAACAGGTTCCTCCATCCATTTATTCATCAATTATTAATTGAGTACTTATTACTACCTGGCATAGTAAGAGGTATAGTAGTCCACTTGGGAGACAAATACAAGTATTGCTATATCTGACAAAAAATCATTTCTGTCTTGTGAATCAACATGATAAATATTGCAAACCTGCTATGTGCCAGCAGTGCTCCGGAGCCTGAAGATACAGCTGTGACGATAGACAAATCTTCTTCCCTCTTAAATTTTACATTTAAGTGAATCTAATGAGAGCTACTGCTTAAGTGGACCTAAAGACTCATTAAGAAACTAACACTGAGAGAGAGGAAAAAGCAAAACAAAACAAGTACAAGATGAGAGAAACTTGGAAGCCAGGGTTTTGTGACACTGTAGGGAACCAGTGCTTTAGATATGCTTCTCCCTTCATTCTGTTGAATCAAATGGGCAATTGACAGTGTTGCTGTCATTAGATTTAACTCTGTTTCTCAAAACAGTAGAGTTTGCTAGTGAATTTCAGCAGTTTGCTTTTATTTCTCGAAAAGTTGGTGCAGTGTCGATTCACTCGCATTTTTTTCCACAGGTATGCAGAAGGTAGCCATTTCACACACAGTACTCATTTATACCATTGTCTCTGTAAAAGAAGGACAACTGGATGAGCCACATTATTTGAATCTAAAACTTCTGCTAATGATACTTTAACAAAGTAAGTTGTATGTCCTCACATAAGTTTAGAGGAATTAGGGAAAAATGAGCCAGAATGAAGATCAGAATACTCATATAACTTTGAAAACATCCTCGATTAATTCATAATGGTGAGAAGTTTTTAAATTATATATATATATATATATATATAACTGGAAAGAAAACTAGAGTGCATTCACTTCATAATTTCTTTATATCAATGTAAATGTGTATCTGATTTGAAAAAAAGTGAACATTTAAAAATATTTTTATTTTTTTATGTGGCAAGTCATTTAATATTACTCTGTGTGTGTGTGTATGTGTGTGTGTGCATGCACACATGGGTGGGTGTACTGGTAGTTGGGATTGAATTCAGGACCTCAAGCTCTTGTTGAGCTTTTTGGGTTAAAGCTGGTACTCCAGCACTTGAGACACATCTACTTCTGTCTTGTTATGCTGGTTAACTGGAAATAAGAGTTTTGTGGACTTTGCTGCCATGACTATTTTCAAAGCACAAACCTAAAATCTTAGCTTCCTGAGCAGCTAGGATTACAGATGGAAGCCATCAGCTCCTGTCAATATTATCATTTAATAAAACTAGATTTAGAATTATTTTCCAGTCATGGAGGTGTTCTGCATAGATTTAATGCAAAGTTAAGAAATTCATATGATAGATATTCTGTTTTGCTCATAGACTCAGAGATCCGTAGATAGATAGATAGATAGATAGATTGATTGATTGATAGAGATATATATGTATAGTATCATATGTATCTAGAAATGGATAGGTACTATTCATATTATACAAACAAATGTGTTTGTATATGTTCAGAAAAGAGAGTGAAAAGTAGAGAATATTTAATAAACAATGACAGCATTCTGCCTCATGAAATTTCAATTTTTCCAGAAATTACTGTAAGCCTGATCAGAGTCACTGTATTCTTTAATGGAACTTTCAAATAGTTGTTATGTTTTATTTACCCAATGGACAAAATAGACTAAATATGATTTGAAGATAAAAAGTGAATTAAAAATTTAGAAGAAAGGGGTCAAAATCTCAAATTGTAAAGAGAATTTAAATGGTAAGGCATAGTTAGAAGCTTCATTTCATTATTTTAATATTTACTTTATCACCTACATCACTACTTTAAAATCTGTTTTCTACTTTTTAGATTTTTTTAGCACTACTTAACAACTGTAAGATGGGTATTCTACAATTGAGCTATAAATTACCTTCCTTTGCTTTGGTTATGTTTTGATCTGGTGTTGTTTTTACCTGAGCTGATATGAGCCATGATCCTCCTACTTCTAATTCCCATGTAGCTAATCCCTCCTCAAGTTTCTTGTAACATGCGCACTTATTGAATGAAATAAAGTCTCCTTGACCTCTTCCCCATAAAAATATGAGTCTCTTCATCTCTTCCAAGCAAGTACCTGGGATTAGACATAGGCAGGAATCACCATATTGAGGCTTTATCTTACTCTAAAAACAACTTTTGGCACTGTGTTTAAAGTAATACTCATAGATACATCTTCTTCACTATTTTCTGTGTAGTTCATATTTGTTAAGACTTTGAAGCCCATGGATAAAATTTTTCACTACTTTCACCTCTTAGACTTGGCTGAAAGAGTTGGTAGCTCTCCTTATTTAAAAATCTACTCATTTTTCATTGTTTATTTACCAATTAACTCAAACTCTTTATTTTCAAAAATAAATAGAAAAATTGAATGTTTAAGAAATGCAATTAAGATAGAAAAGTAATGTGTAACTAAAACTTTAGGGGCTTTGAGGTGTATGACATAGTTTATGATGTAATCCAAGAAAGAAAATTGAAATCGTAAAAATTTAGAGATTGTCTAAACTGCCTTGTCTAAACTTTTCAGAGGAATAAAATGGTAAATATGCATTTTAACAAACCACTTATTGCAAGCAACAATCACTTTATTTAAATTAAAAAAATATTTTTAAGGTAAATTCTTAAGGATTCTCAGATTGGTTGTTTGTTTTGTTTGTTTCATCTTATCCAAGCATTTGATAAGGAATGCTGTTGCATTTTCTGTGTGGAGATTGAAAATTGTATATTTTGAAATTCTCAAGAAAATGATAATCTAAAGAAAAATTACTTTTCTCCTAATCCTTTCTTCTTTCTGGTTGTCTCTGAGTCTCTCTTTTCCCTTGACTTTTCTTTATTTACTTCCTATAACTAAGCAGCAGAGAAAGAATATTTAAAACTAAAATTTTCAGTGTAACTTTGTACAAAATTAACATGATGTTTTTTTAAAAACAACAAATATATTGTCTCTTCTTTTGATCTTAATTATTTTGAGATGTGGTTAGTTGTGTATAACTATATTCCTAGGAATGATGACTCTACAAACATTCTAATATAAATATTATTAATAAATTACTTCATTATTAGATATAGTATTAACAGAATTAGCATCAATAAGTGAAAGACTGAGCTTGAAACTTAAAATTGTTATATAACAGAAGATTATTTAGAAACACAGGATGTGGAGCTCCAGGTAAACCAGTGTCAATGTTTATTTGTCTTGCTTAGTTAAATTATCCCATAAAGCCAGGGACATTGATTGAAGTAAAGGAAGCTGAAGATTATAGATCAGGTACAGTAGGAATAATTCATTTACTGGTGTCAATTCCATGTATCTTTAGGATAGATGCAAACTATGAACAGATGTGAAAATGGTAAACTGGATGGATGGACAATAAGTGCAAGCTGACACTGTGTGGGAAAATTGAGATGAATTGTTACTCTGTGCAGGAACCTTTCTCATTTGCTGATAGATTTTTGATAGACAGACCTAACTTTATGGATTGATAAATCTTACAACAACAATTTCTGATGGATAGCTCCAGTTGCAGGTGTGTTGTGTTGTAGGGTCAAGTGTTAACTCCCATTGAGAAGAAAGCAGAAAGTGCTTCTGAAAATGAGAATGGCTGTTTTCAAAGAAGTTATGGTTTATTTCATATTTTAGAGATTTTAAAACTTATTTTTTCTAGGCTTGCTTCAGGCTCATTTTAGAACTCCAATATGCTTCAAATACTCTATGAAACACAGGTTCTGATAGATCATAAAACTAAATGACAGAGATACTTGAATTGCATATGAGGCTGGATAACCTTCTTGTATCTGCACAAAACTCCAAATGTCCACTTTAAAACTTAAAAAATCATATCCCTCAATCCACGACGCATTGTTCTCTCTTGATCTGAAATAGCATTTGCTTTTTCTTAAATATGTTTTTTTATTGTAAAAATACTTTACAGAGGGGTTACAGTTACATAAGCAAGGTAATGACTACATTTCCTATCAAGCATTGTTACCTCCCCCTTGTTTTACCCTTACCCTCCCTTTCCTCCCACCTCCACAACTACGGTCCTCCCTCTCCCTCTCCCCCCAGCCTAAATTTTAAAGTTTGTTTTTCAATATAGTGTCTTGTACATCTAATTGTTACAATTGGTTGACCTGTATCCCTATTTAAGGATTTTGTTTTTAATCTTCCCCTCCCCAATCTAGAGAAGTGTACATACAAGATGAAGGGCACAGACATCAAAAACAGTGAAAACAGGGGTTATACCATGGGGGAGGAACATACAAAGCAACAAAAAAAAATCACATGATACATTATAAATATTAGGAACAATAACAAGAAAGCAAAAAATCACTTGTTTCCCTATCTTGGGGTTCATTTCGCTTAACATCATTTTATCTGGTCATATGTACATAGCTTTTGATCTTTCCTGCTTGTCCTAGACATATACTAGTTATTACAAATAAGGGAAACCATGGGACTTATGATTCTTTGGGCCTGGCTTATTTCACTTAATATAATTTTTTCCAGGTCTTTCCATTTCCTAACAAATGGGGCTATGTTATTCTTTCTGATGGAGGCATAGAATTCCATTGTATATACATACCACATTTTTTTGATCCATTCATCTACTGAGGGGCATCTGGGTTGGTTCCATATCTTAGCGATGGTAAATAATGCTACAATAGACAGAGTTGTGCTGGTAGCTTTAGTATGGTCTTGTTTGTGATCATTTGGTTAAATGCCCAAAAGTGGGATTGCTGGATCATAGGGAAGCTCTATAAGAGGAAATAAAAATGGCCAATAGACATATGACAAAATGCTCAACCTCTCTAGCCATAAAAGAAATGCACATCAAAACAACATTGAGATTCTACCTCACCCCAGTTAGAATAGGTATAATCAAGAAATCTAATAACAACAGATCTGGAGCGGATATGGCTAGAAGGGAACCCTACTGCATTGTTGGTGGGAGTGTAAACTTGTTCAACCACTTTGGAAAGCATTTTTCTTTTGGTAGTAGATATTCTAATACAGCTTAAATCACTAGTTGCCAAATGCCCTACTGAAAGTGTTCTTCTTAATTCTCAACTATGTGGTACAAAATTGTTTCATTCCTGGGCTGGGAAGGTTGCTCAGTGGTAGAGCGCTCGCCTTGCATGCTCAAGGCCCTGGGTTCGATTCCTCAGCACCACATAAGCAAAAAGAAAAAAGCCGGAAGTGGCGCTGTGGCTCAAGTGGTAGAGCACTAGCCTTGAGCTAAAGAGCTGAGGGACAGTGCCCAGGCCCAGAGTTCAGGCCCCACGACCGGACCCCCCAAAAAAAATTGTTTCATTCCATCTAAGTTATTCACTAAATACTCTTCTCCAGTTCTGATCAATATGGCATCATATTATGGAATAGCACAATGCCATTGGTAGTAAGAAGACTGGAATAACTCAGAAGAAAGT
Organism: Dipodomys spectabilis; assembly: GCF_019054845.1. Classification (NCBI taxonomy): domain Eukaryota; kingdom Metazoa; phylum Chordata; class Mammalia; order Rodentia; family Heteromyidae; genus Dipodomys; species Dipodomys spectabilis. Next base: position 12,655,881 of record NW_024870758.1, read on the forward strand.
TATGGTCCAGATGGACATTAGTTGTAACAAGATAGAGAGATTGTACTGTTATTTCTCCTGGGAGAAAAAGAAAGACTTCCTTTTTGGATAAAAAAAAGAAATATGTTTATTTAATATCAAGAAACTTAGATCCCAAATCTGTACTGATTTTTCTCTGATAATAAAATTACATCTTAGAAAACTGGCATAGTACTTATTGCATTTAGTAAATGTATAATTCTAGACTTTTATTTCTAAAACCATTTGTCTTCTGTATAAGGCAAGCAGATCATATGATAGAGTCCACCCTGTTTTCTCGGAGGATTATGTGGTAGCATATATCTTGAGATTCTACCTAATATATTGATGAGGATATTAACCGTTTGAGTTGACTATTACTATTAGGAGGGTTCTGACTCCAAGAGAGGAAACCAATGAGGAGATTCGGGAAATTTCTTGAATCTATCTTCATTATATACTACAAAACATGTAATGATTGTCATCACTGGTCTCAAGAAGTTTAATGAAATATCTATAAGATGAACTTGAGCCTAGGGACATTTAATATGTTCATTTCTTACCACAAACCCCCATTCTGACTTCTATATAGTAATAGTGCTATGGATTTAAGATTACAATCAGTTCAAAGGCAAAGCTTCCTAATGCAGGATTGTCAGAAGCGCTTATTATTCTCAGTGCTTAGTGCATAGTCTCATTGACAAATGACTACAAACCTATTGGAGTCTTTTCAGTGAAAAATGATCACTCCTTAATACAAATAGTTTTAACTTCTTAAAATCACTTAGATCTGAAAATTAGGACTTGGTTATGGTTTATTATTGTGACTTAAATCAAGTGACTGGCCAACAGAGTTAGAATTGTTTTGTTATACTAAGTAAGTTGAGCTTAAAAAGCTGCTTCTGTAGCTGTGCTAAGCTGATGGTTTACACCATTCTAACTACTCAAATACTAATTATTCAAATTCTAATTATTCAAAAGGTTGACATCTGGGGATCTTGTTTTAAAGCCAGCTGGGGAAGGAAAGACTGTGAGACTCTTACCTCCTTACCAGCAAAAGCCAAAAGTGAAGCTATAGCTCAAGTGGTAGAACAATAGCCTTGAGGCAAAAAGAAACTTAGAGACAGTGCCCAGGCCCTGGATGGACTGGTATCAAAAAATACAAATATATATATATATATATATATATATACATATATATATGTATATATATATATGCATATATATATGGAAAGAGAGAGAGGAGAGACAGACAGACAGAGACAGAGACAGAGAAAAAAGAAAGAATGAAAGAAAGAAAGAGAAAGGAAGAAAGAAAGAAAGTGAAAGAAAGAAAGAAAGTGAAAGAAAAGAAAAGAAAAGAGTACAAGATGCTATGTCGAAAAAACGACATGGGAGGGGGGAGGGGTTATAGTTGTGGAGATGGAAGGGAAGAAGGGAAGGTAAGGGAAAAACAAAGGAGGAGACAACAGTGCTTGATAAGAAATGTATTCATTACTTTGCTCATGCAATTGTAACCCCTCTGTACAGTTTTTCACAGTAAAAAACTTTAAAAAAAAAAAAAAAAAGGGCAGGGCTCTGGTGGCTCACACCTGTAATCCTAGCTACTCAGGAGGCTGAGATCTGAGGATCACAGTTCAAAGCCAGCCTGGGCAGGAGAGACCGTGAGACTCCTATCTCCAATAAACCATCAGAAAACCAGAAGTGGCGCTGTAGCTCAAGTGGTAGAGCGCTCGCCTTGAGCTGAAGAACTGAGGGACAGCGCCCAGGCCCAGAGTTCAAGCCCCACGACCAAAAAAAAAAGGTTAAAAAAAAAAGATTTTGAGGACCAGTGATTCTCAGATTTACTTCTTGGCTGTAGAAACATGCTACCTGAGAAACATAATGTTCCTAATGATGCTCTGAAATCTTGGGCAGAACACTAGGAAACATGAGTGTTTTTTGTTTGTTTGCTTGTTTAGGATTGTTTGCAGTTAATCCCCCCCCTCCTTTTTGTTTATTCCCTGTGGCTACTGTTTCCGTACCCTTTATCTTGAATATAAGTTTATATGATTTGGAGAAAGGAAGCGGAATTACGAAGCTGTAGGCCAAAGGGTGAACCAATGCAACAGCAATACTCACTAAACACTCACTAAACTAAATGAACTTTATAACTTGGGGGCAGGAGAGTTGGTAAGAGAAAGAAAACTGGAGCAAACAATGGAGGGGCTAACATTGTCCAAAAGGAAATGTACTCATTTTTTCTTATTTATGTAACTAGCTGCTCTGTGCAACACTTTTACATAAGATACAGATATTTAATATTCCCATCTGAACATCTGTATTAAAGAAGGCAAACCAGAAAGAAATAGGAACACATTCACAGCATTCTGATGTACTTAAAGTAATACACAGTTCATTACGCATTTGAGGGTCTAGCAATAAATACACTAAATGTTTTTCCATATTATGTCTTAATATGCATGTATTTCCATAAATTGTAAGTTGTGTTGAAGTCATCCTTAGAACCATCTATAGATTCAGTACATTCCCAAAGAACTTTTTCAAGGGATTTTAAAATAACTTTTGACCTAGACAATTATAAAAATATGTAAGAGATTTGATTCACTTAACATAATACCCTCCAGCTCCAACCACATTGTCACCGATGATATACATTTCTTCCATCCAAATGCTTAATTGTATTCTCTTGTGAATGAACATGTGTGCATAACTTCAATTTCTTGGGAAATGTAACTGAAGGTAAAATTCCTATTGTATTATAAGGTGAAACAGCTAAGAGTTTTCTTTTAAATTCATCTTCTTTTGAAGACTACTTTATTTTTGTATCCTTCCTCCACAAAGAATTGAGCTCTGCAAAGACAGACTATCGCGTGTCATATCATTTCATCCTAGTGAAGTTATTTGGTGCATTACTATAATCCAATTTCAAATGTTCTATTTAAAAGCAAGATTTTTCAACTAAAGACGAATGCAATCAATTCAATTATGTGCTAAAATTTAATACAGCCATTTTTTGTTAATACTTTATTACTCACTAATGTTAGGCAACAAATTTATGTGATAATGTTAATCAATAGACTGAAAAACTGTGTGATAAACAAAACATAAAAGTTAAGGGGACAACTGTATCAATATGCTGAGAATCATATTGTTTTATAAGAAATATGTCTTGCTACTGTGTTTGGGAGACACTATTTATTACAAAACTTGCATACTTGTTGAAGAGCCTTGCAAATTTAACAGGTGGGTATAATCTCAAAAGTTTTAACTACCTAGTCTTGTCTTCAGAAACTTTGTGTAAAAGCACTAGTTGAATTTTAAGAGCTATTGGCTGTCAACATTGTAAATATCTTCAAAAAGCCATTTTATTCAATAAATAATTCTCTTAGGATTGCAGATGATTTCTGTGTTCATTTTATCTCTCTTTTATTGACAGTATATTGTAGTTTCAATTGGAAACTTCAGAAATATTTATTATCTTTGAAAGAATGGCTTGCATCACAGCTGCCTCTTTAGCTGCTAGGATTCGATGTGCCCAGCTTCTTGTCTCCTCACCTCACGTTTCCATACATGAAATCATGGCCATTTGAAATCGAGAATATCACATTATTCATAGGAGGAAATAGGAAAGTAAGGTCAGCTCTGTTTTTGCTAGACAGTAAGTTAATCCCTAGTGTATTCTCCATTATATAACATTTGTTGATTTACACAAAGGATTTTTTCACAAACTTGATAGAGGATTATTATTTTCTTCAATAATCCTTGTGAAGATGCTAGAAACTATAGTCATCCACGTATCTGGGTTATGAATGAGTATCATATTTTTCTGTTATTCTTTAAATATGTCCTTATTTTTTCTGTTTTTGAAGAGTAGTTTTTTTTTTTTTTTATCAAAAATAGTGTTTTAAAATCACATGTTCTTGGGAAAAAAGAATTATTTCTTACATATTAAGAAAGAAGTTAGCCTATAAAATACTTGGGCTATAATCTTCTATTTTTCAAAACATGATAGCATTTCTTTTATACAAAGATTCATTTATAACATCTGGACAAATATTGACATATAAATAAAAATGTTGACTATGATACCATAAGCACAATGATAAAAGTGTCAGGCAGTCAAACTCCATTCAAAATGTTATGAAAATAGCTAAAATATAGAGTAGGACTGTGTATAAGTCATACCTTTAGGAGGCATTATAGGACAGATTTCATTGTGACCTATTAATCATTTATAATAAAAGCAAGAACATTATAAAATATGTATTAAACACCATTAGGTAATGTTGCTATTACCCTTTCTTTTGAATACATGATTAAGCCTAGGAAGATTTACAAGTCCTATTATTTTTCGTTCCCAATGTGTTTCTAATAAAATTCCACATTTGTTCTGATGATATATTTGGACAAATCTCTGAAAGAATCCGAAGTTAGAGAAAGATGAGTGAGAAAAAGAAATAAAAAACAAACAATATATCAAATAATCTTTCTTAATGTTTCTGAACTGGCACTTGAATCAAAGAGAAAAGTTCATTTCCCTGTCTTATTTGATGATGCATAAGTAAAATAAATTGGACAATAACAGAAAGAATTATATGGAACTTTATGCTTTGAAACTTCATCACTTGATAAGCAGCCAAATTGACTTGTTTTTTAGGGCACTTGGTCATTTTATTCATTTTTTAAATTTAATTTTACTGTAAAGGTGATGAACAGAGGGGTTACAGATACATACGTAAGCTAGTAAGTACATTTTTTATCAAACTTGTTACCCACCCCCTCATTTTCTCCCACTTACACTTTCCCCCAGGCCCCCTGAAGTTATATAGATCATTTCCAACATATTGTCTTGTGAGTATCACTGTTGCAATTGGTTCCTCCTTTGTCCTTTGTCCAATAATTCTTTGTGCCCCATCCCTTCCCTAATTCAGATAACTATATATACAATATCCAGGGTACGAAAACCAAATACAGTGACAACAGGGGAAACATAGGGGGGGAGACACAAAACAAAAAAAATATATATCACATTAAAATCAACAGCAAACTAAAACTCCTTATGTCCAAATCTTGGAGTTCATTTTACTTAGCATCATGTTATATGGTCATATATGCATAGCTATTGATCTATTCTGCTCATCTGCTAAGAAAAGCACCTTTCTTCTTATATTTTCTGATCTTTGTCTCATTTCCAGTCCTGTCACTGGATGTTATATGCATTTTTTTGGTAGGTCTTGGGGCTCGTACTCTGGGCCTAGGTGCTGTCCTTGAGCTTTTCAGCTCAAGGCAAGCGCTCTAGCAGTGGCAAGCTCTATTTCTGGTTTTCTGAGTGCTTTATTGAAGATAATTATTATTTACCATAACTAAGATATGGAACCAACCTAGATGTCCCTCAATAGATGAATGGATCAAGAAAATGTGATATATATATTCATATATATATATATATATATATATATATATATGAATTCTATGCCTCCATCAGAAAGAATGACACTGCCCCATTTGTTAGGAAATGGAAAGACTTGGAAAAAATATATTAAGTGAAGTAAGCAAGGCCCAAAGAAACATAGGTCCCGTGGTTTCCCTTATCTGCAATAACTAGTATATGTCTAGGACAAGTAGAAAAGGTCAAAAGCTATGTACATACGACCATATAAGATTATGCTAAGCAAAATGAACCCCAAGACAGGGATACACGTGGTTTTATCTTTCTTACTGTTGTTTTTAATGTATTTATGATGTGCTGGGTGATTTTTTCGCTTTTGTATGTTCTTCCCCATGGTATAAGCTCTGTTTTACTGTATTTGATTATGGTGTCCTGCATCTTGTATACACCTTTTTCTAATTTGGAGAGATGAAGAGAAATAACAAAATGCTGAAATAAGGATACAGGTTGACAATGAGATGTACGAGAGAATGTAACAATGAGATGTACATGACACTATGTTGGACACGAGCTTTATAGCTTCCGGGGATGTAGGCGGAAGGAGTTGGGGAGGTGGGGAGGGAAGGGATGGTAGGGGAAAAACAAAGGAGGAGGTAACGATGCTCGGTAGGAAATGTACTCATTTCCTTACTCATTTAACTGTAACCCCTCTGTACAGTATCTTTACAATTTAAAAAAATACAAAATATACAAAAAAAAATCTCACGGAGTTTCCTGCCTGGGCTGGCTTTGAATGGCGATCCTATGATCTACCAACATCCAGCTTGGATATTATATATCTTTTAAGGATAATTTAAATATTTCTTTTCATTTTCAGTAACATTTCTTTCTAGATGTACTATTTTTTTTGTGGGGCTACCCCTGCTCTGGGAATAGGCTTTTTGTATATTTATAGTGAGATATGCGGGGGGGGGGGGGGGTGCGTTCATATTTTTATCTTTAGTTTTTATAAAGTTGATGCACAAATGGGTTACACGTAAGTCAGGTAGTGAATACCTTTCTTTCTTTCCTTCCTTCCTTCCTTCCTTCCTTCCTTCCTTCCTTCCTTCCTTCCTTCCTTCCTTCCTTCCTTCCTTCTTTCTTTCTTTCTTTCTTTCTTTCTTTCTTTCTTTCTTTCTTTCTTTCTTTCTTTCTTTCTTTCTTTTCTTTCTCTTTTGCCATTCCCCAGGCTTGAACTCAGGGGCTAAGCGATATCCCTGAGCCTCTTTGTGCTCAAGACTAACATTCTACCACTTGCACAACAGCACCCTTTCGGATTTTTCTGAGTAGCTTATTGGAGGTAAGAGTCTCATGGACTTTCTTGCCTGGTCTTGGTTCAAACTGTGATCCTCAGATCTCAGCAACCTGACTCACTAAGATTATAGAGGTAAGTCACCAGCATCCTGTGAGTATATTTCTTTTGGACAACATCACGCCTTTAATCTTTTATGGCTCAAATCTGCCATTTTTTCATGACAATATTTTTTTTCTTGATATGGATTTCAGGATTTAAAAAATAAATCATTTGACCTGGTCTAGCCACTATTATAATACCTGAGGCCACACAGGTCCTTCTAGAGGTGAACTAAAAAATAAAGACAAATAATTAACTGTTCATGTTTTTCCTCTTTGTAAGAAATATTATTTGTATGTTGATATAAATTTAGTTAAAATATATTTCCTTGCATTTCCTATGAAAACAATGTTTCCACTGAGTTTTTCTTGCTCATTAATTGTCCAAACACTTTAGCCTTTTTTTCTCTGGTTTCTCACTTCCAATTCTACTTCTTCAGCCCCTGCACCCTCTCCTTCTCTAACAATTTCTCTCTGTAAATGATTTGTGTTCCACTATCCACTCTGTGCTAAAGAATGTGATATATCCTGATGAAGCCATTAAGCACTGTTCTACAGACATTAAGAAGATGATATAGTCATAATTTCAATCATGCTACAGGAAGCTACTCTTGCTCTAAGAAGGAAAAGTGCCAGAGAGCTTAACCCACTCTACTCTGCATTTTCATTTCGTTAGATTCAAATCTGAGGATGTCAGAGCGAATTAACACTTTCCCCACACATAGCAATCATTCCAAGTGTTATCATCATCAGATTCTGTTGCACACCCGCAGGGAGAAGGGTCAGGACTGAGACTATGCAGCACATGCAAAGAACCGGAGGCTAATCATGGAGAAATGGGCACAGAACATGGAAAATATAAAGTTGGAGTTTTCACTCATAGCTATCATGAATTCTCTATTATACAAAAGCCATGATAATGTTTCTAGGCGTGGTTATATGATGAATTAACTTAACTCTCTGCCTAAATACCTTTGTAAAAAATATTCTTATATTCAATTTTATTTGAAATACTAATGAACCTGCTTTTGAAAACAGATCTTTACATGACAAATGGCAACTCTGCTTTTTGGTAAACAGAAGAAAAATGACACTGAGGAAATAAGTTCGCCAAATAAGAAACTAGAGTAATGCTGCTTTATTTTGATATAATTATAGAAATGTATATAAAATAATAAGATGTTTGATGTCATCATATGAATGGACTGTTTGATACTGTTTGATTTTTAAAATTGAAATCCCTCTAGCTTAAGTAATATATCTTACACGTCCCACTTGGAATATGTAATATCAGATTAAGTTTGACAAAGTAAAAGATATATGAGTAAAATTTCCAAAACATCTTTTCTAAAGAATTAGATATTTTCCCTTTAGAAAATTCATCCCAAAATGTAACACTTTGGAAATTGGTTCAAGTTCTTTAGCAAATAGTATTTTATCAAAACTCTAACTACCTTAAACAAAGACAAATTATGATTAAGTATGATTTTTCAAGCATAAAAATATTAAAGGTTAAATCTTAAAAGATATTAAAAGAGAAAACTCAGTTATGTTTTAATGATTTAAGCTAGTTTAACATTAGGATTTTCTATACAAATCTGCTTTATTCTGAAAAAATGAAATACATTTCAAATTTTTACTGATATCTTAGGGTTTGTAATACTACCAATTTTTTTTTTTTTTTGTCGGTCCTGGGGTTTGAACTCTGGGCTTGGGCAATGTCCTTCAGCTCTTCAGCTCAAGGCTAGCACACTACCACCTGAGCTACAGTGCCACTTCCGGTTTTCTGCTGTTTTATTGGAGATAAGAGTATCACGGAGTTTCTTGCTTGGGCTGGTTTTGAACCTTGATCCTCAGATCTCAGCCTCCTGAGTAGCTAGGATTACAGGCATGAGCCACCGGCACCTGACAATACTACCATTTTTTTTTAAATTGAGCTTTATTATAAAGATCCTATGGCATATAAACTATGAAGGACTATTTATTGGTAACTAAACTACTCAACTATGCAGATTTGATTATTTGATTTACTTGTTTTTCCATTTCTTTTCTATGTCATTTATAAAGCTCTAATTTTCCAAATCTGCCAAATCTGCAGCTAAAAATGATAGTTTTTTTACATGTAATTACTATTATGAAATAATGTGATCATAAAAAGAAGAAACCATTCTCATTAAAATTAAGTATGAACTGTAAGCATATGCAACTAAGTAAGCATCTAGGGGCCTCCTCTTTAAAATGTACCTAAGAAGAGGCGAAATTGCTTTAAAGTCATCTTTGTGTGTGTGGTTTATGTGAGATACATAACTAATTTGACTAATTTGACGGGTAAAAGTCTTGAGACGTTGACCACTTGTTGCTTGTTTAAGATCAGCCAATTCTGTCTAGCAGAGCAACACGTGGTGGTTATCCAAACACCTGGTTGGTTGTGTGCCTTTATAAGCCCTGCAAATCTTTAGCTCCGGACTCTCCTTCTAGGTTCCACTGTGTCGGAGTGTAGGACGAGGCCAGAGCTGCAGCCCATCTAAATACCTGAAAACAGCTGTAAAGTCTGACTCTCAGTGGTCTTCTTGGTGGGACCTTGGCACAACAGTAGGTGAGAAAAATCATTCTTTAGAAAACATAGGAACTAGAATACAACTAAATATATCAGAATTTAGAACAGTAGTTCTAGTAGATGAACAGAAGCTCATTTTTTCTCTTTGTTATTCTTGAAGCTATTTTGCCTTTTATATGATTGATGATTTTTAGATAGGTAGAATATTTGTTTTCTAAGTTTTAAAGAGATTTAATGGAAGCAATTTAATTCATAGTCATAGGGAAATTGCAGAACATCAAGAAGAAAAAGAAGTATAAATTCTGCAAAAGAAAAAAAAGATATATAATCTATAATCTATAAAAATGAACACCTTGTATAGGAAATCGGAAAAAGAAAACTACAAATACTTCTTTGAAGAACTAAGATCCTTATTGGGAAGAAGGAATTCATGGAAACTTGACTAAAATCTAGTATTAACACTGTGAATGTTGGCGTCTTTTTATATAACTGTGACCTGTGGCCTATTGGCACTTGAGCGCTTGCTATAAATGCTAACCTATAGATCTTAACCTTTACCTATCTAAATCTATACTTCTGTAAGTTTTTGTTTCCCATATGCGTATGAACACTTGAAAGATGTTTCCATTAGAGATCCTTCTAGATTTATTCTGTTGGAGAATATTTTGCAACTACTTAGAATATTATATGCAGGGCAACTTAGATACCTATATACGACATTTACCAGAAGAATGGTGGATCACAAAACCCAGAGAAGAACAACTCCACACAAGCACAGCACATACACACTAGAGATGGTTGGGAAATAGGAAAGTCTGTGTGGTCCATTTTATCACCAATGGAACTAAAATCTCAATATTTTACTAAGTTTAAGCCACAAAATATTCCCTAATCTTTTTCTTTCAATTCTATTGTACTTAGAAGGCCAAAGCAAAATATTATTTGAACATTTTTTATTTTTTTTCTCCCTCCCTTCCTTCTTTCCTTCTTTCCTTCCTTCCTTCCTTCCTTCCTTCCTTCCTTCCTTCCTTCCTTCCTTCCTTCCTTCCTTCCTTCCTTCCTTCCTTCCTTCCTTCCTTCCTTCCTTCCTTCCTTCCTTCCTTCCTTCTTCCCTTCCTATCTTTTTCTTTTCAAGTTTTGTGTGAAACTGGAAATTGAACTCATGGCTTTGCCTTCAGTAGACAGCTGCTCTACCCAAGTGAACCATGTTCCCATTGTTTTTGCTTCTGCTTTTTCAAATAGGATCTTGTATTTATGCCAAGGCAGGCCTGAACAGTCATCCTCTTAATCATTATTCTTATATAGTTGATGTGCCCAATCTTCAGTTGAGATTAAAATCTCACAGTGTTTTTGACTGGGCTGATCTCAAACCATAATTCTTCCAATTTCTCACACACAAGAAGCCAGTATTACAAATTTGAGCCACTACCCATGACTTACATTGATTTTCTTTACCACAGAGTTAGAGTTTTTGTTTTTGTTTTGTTTTGTTTTTTCACTTGTAAGACCAGATACGCTGAAGTATATTCAATCTTACATATAAACCAAATTATAAAATTAGGTTAGTTTCCTGTCCCAAGATCACTTGCAAGTTCTCAGTTTACAAGTGGAAATGATTTATTTTGCCTCACAGTTTTGTAGGTTTCTGTCCATTGTTGATTGATCTCATCCCTCCTGTTCTGTACCAGACAGTAAATGTGGTGAGTGTATAGCAGAGCAAAGCCACTCATCTCATTGCCAAATATCAAAAAACAAACAAACAAAAAAAACAAGTGGAGAGGTCCAGTGTCCTAAAGTGTCCTTAAAATATGAGGTTTCAAGACCTCTCCACCTCTTACAGATTCTACAACGTATCAGTATTCAGACACTGAGGAAAAAGAATTTAGCACATGGCCCTTTGGGAACCTTAAAGACCTAAACAATAGCAAGAATCCTTCACAGGAGCAGTCACAGCATCGAATCCATTGCATCTCTGCCAGTGTTTAGCATAGCATCCTTCCCAAAGAGGCATGTGTGAAAGGGTACAAATCCATGTGGTAAGGAAATAGAAGATTAACACACCTAGGAATGTGAGGTATAGTGAAGAAGAGGGGTTTTTAGTGATTCTCTCTTTTCGCAGATATGTAATCCCACTGTTTATAAAAGCTACAAGAGTGATAAAGTTGGATAAACTACCTGATGATTTAGTTAGCAATTTTGGAGGTGTGTGAGACAAAATCTCATCCTTTCAATCCTCCTGATAGTTCTCTGCTTTGTTTCTAATCCCTCTCCAAGTGAATTTCTGCTAACAGAGACATTCTCTGAATGCTGATATTTGAGCTTACCATTAACCACCAGGTTTTTTTTTGGGGGGGGAGGGGGGGTGAAAGAGATTTCTTTAAAATTAGATTAGGAAAACTCAAGATGAATCTTAGGCAATTTGCTTCAAATCTAAGTAGACACTATATTTTTCTACTGGGAAGCAAACAAGAAGACTCTGAGAGACATAGGTAAAAGTGAAACAAGAGACCGACCACAAAATGGAAGAAAATCTTTATTAGCTGTACATGGATATAGGAATAATATCCAGAATACACAAGAGTTTGAAAAATAAATAATAAAAAATGAATAAATAAATTGAACAGACAGTTCTCTGAAGATATACAAATAGCCAACAAATACATAAAGAAATATTTAGTATCCTTGGCCATAAAGCAAGTACAAATCAAACCTGTATTACTATTCAATATCACCCAGTCAAAACAATAATCATAAAGAACACAAACAACAAAAACACTGTTGAGGATTCTGGAAAAATGAACATTGTTGGTAGAAATGTAAACTAGTGAAATCACTATGGAAAAACTATATGGAGGATCCTCAAAAAAAACCTAAAAGTAGATTTACCTTACTGCCCTTCCATGATACTCTCGGGTATAATTTCAAAGAAATTCAAACACTTACTTGTATGTTCAGGTTTATTGCAATTATGTTTACTGTAACCAAACTGTGGAATCATCCTAGGTGCCTGAAAATCAACAAATGGATAAAGAAAATATGATACTTATATAATATGGAATATAAAAATTATAATTATGTCATTAGCAAGGAAAGGAATAAAAATGGAGGTCATTCATGTTGAATTAGACAAGTTAATCAGAAGAATATATTTTTACACACTTATAGAAGCTAGAATTTTAAAGACAAATAATAATAGCAATGAAATAATATATTAAACTTGATTGTAATTGTGGGACTGTTTGAGAGGATTCAGGGAGTAAGAAAAAGGGGGAAAATGATGAAGATGACATGGAAGGATTGGGGAAAAAGAATGCAATTCAGGAAGTCAATCTGACTGAAATCTAATGTAATCACATGTGAAACTCCATGATGAAAAAAAAAAAACTCTTTGCTAATTAATTTATACTGTAAGTGGGGATTAATGTGAATAGTAAGAAAGTAAAATAGGCTCTGTTGGGGGTTGGTAGCTATGAAAGACAGAAAGGCAATGGTGAGGGTAGAGGAGGGTAAATATCATTAAAGTGCTTTATTTTCATGTTTGAAATAGAGCAATGAAACCTGTTCAAATTGTTTTAAGGTGGGAGGAGCAAAGATGATAGAGAGTAATGGAGGGAAAGGCTTGTTTGGACTATATTGCATGACTGTGTGGAAGTGTCAAACTGGAACCACACTGTAAAGATAATATGTGTTAATATATTTTAAAGTAACAAGAAGGTGGTTCTTTCTATGACCATATTATGACCCCATTCAACTCAGCCCTCTATTTGTTTATAGACCTATATATGTCATCATTCAGAAATAATAATTCAAAATATATGAAATTTCACATTAAATCTCATTGATTTCCACGCTAATGTATATGTATATATGAGCAAAATTACTAAAACTTGACTAAGTGATGTAAGAAGTTAGATTCCAACTTCAGAGGCATGTTTTTAATTCAGAGGCATTAATTCAACATCTAAATGTTCATGAAAATCTTGAAGAACAGGTAATCATCAAACCTCTCATAAGCATTATCTCAATCACTTTGGTGCAGTATGTTGAATACCATAAGTCTTTATTGCAAAAAGTATAGAGTTTGAATATATTGCTTGGCACAATTAGTTCTTTGCAAATCAGGTTGGTTTCTTTTCAAATTTCTGTACAACTTTTTCACTTGTTCCAGAGTCCTAAATTTAGCATTAGAGAAAAGAGAACACATATGTAATTACAGTCAGTTGCTATGTGTTGAAAAATATTCCTAACGGATGGGCCTGTATGTCCTGGTGTCCTAATTTGGGGCATTTGTTCCTGCAATACATCTCTTGTCTTTTGCAAAAGTATCTAAGTTTTAACAATGAGTTTCATGGTCACACAAATCATAAATTGACAACTACAAATGAAAAACTTGGAGAAAGACATTTGTATCTAAATAATTTTATGTTCTGCTTTGATGAAATTTTCCTTACACAGAGAACATAAATGTCATTCAAGAGATATTTTTTTTAGAAAGGAGCATGCTCATAAACAATTGGTTTATTGTCTCCAAAACTATTTCTATATTGACAAAAATCACCACTCATTCTTTTTTGGAGAATGAGGCCTAGACTTAGGAAAACTTCCTAATGTCAGCAACTGGGATGGAATGGAATGTCAATAAAATGTCAAAACATAAATCTAAAAATAATTTAATCTAAAATAAATGAAGCCATCATTTATATAACTCCATTAGGTTTTTCTGCCAGACCCTAATTTGAAATGCGTAAATTATTAACCATATTACATTGTATTCAGTTCTTCATTTTTCACTAATAGGTGGCTGCCTAAATTTCAGCAGTTACCATAATTTTTCTTAAGAATTTATAGAATTATAATATTAGATTATATGACAAAAACTAAGATTCTGTTAAGCTTACATTTTAACTCATCCTATGCAACTACAAAAAAACCCTCAATTTATTAAAATTCTATAAGAAGCAGGAAGAAGCAGAGAACTCTGCTGCAGCCTGTATCAAACTAAATCTCTCAAAATTAGAAATCTGTATCAGAATGCTCAACTTTCACACCACTAAACTAAGAAGGAGGCAGATACGTACTGAAAGATGTACTAAAGTACCAGAGTAAAAATTTAAGAATCTATCTTTATGAGGCTGTTGAGATTCCAACTTAATTTCAGAGTTTCTAACTAGACCTATGAAAATATTTGTGATTGTGCCTTTCTCTCTCCATCTTCCTATGTATTTTATTTGCTATCTACCATCTTTATATTCTGTTACAGGGATCCTAAGTGTGTTTATCCCCTGGAAAGTAAGATCTCATTTCCCACATTTGGTTGACTGTTTCTCCAACACTTATCTTGATACCTAATCTTCAAAATTTGTCTGTATCTAGCCATTATTTTTCTATTCTTGAGAAAGAGCACAGAGGATCATTATATTCACTAGCATGCAAATAGGTATTCTGGAAACATGAACACAATCTGGTAAGTAGACATCCTCACGGAGTAGAGGGTGACACTGAAAATCAATGTCACACCTAGTTTTAAGGCAGATGTGGTTTCAGAATCTTAAGCAACAACATCAAAACAGAGCCTATGAATGGATCTCAGAATGAGATGTCTGTGGAAGATATAATCTCTTTCACAAAGAAAAAGTTCTGTTACTTTACTGAGATTGAGACTGTGTCTCAAATAGTGCATCTGGATGGGTGCCAATGGCTCACGCCTTAATCCTAACTACTCAGGAGGCTGAGATTTTAGGATTGCAGTTCAAAGCCAGCCTGGGCAATAAAGTCCAGGAGACTTTTATCTCCAATAAAAACCGCTAGGAAACTGGAAATGGTGCTGTGGCTCAAGTGGTAGGGCGCTAGCCTTGAGCTTAGGGACAGCACCCAGGCCCAGAGTTCAGCCCGAAAACCAACCAAAAAAAAATTGCATCTGTGTCACCAGCTAATTTGTGTTAGATTTCAAAACAATGATCATTTATATTATACAAACCTTGAAATAAACTTCTTCAAGGGAGATTTTTTTCAATGTTAAAAATTTTTCTGATTACAAAATTCTAAGTAAAATTAAGAGCAACTGAGTATTTTAGTAAACAAAAATTACCTGCATAGAATTTAAGATGCACTGTTACCTTATAAGTATGGTGTGTAATAGCTGGAAGAAATAAGAAAAATTAAAGTTCACAGATATATTTGTAATATTTTATTCTTGCTCCTTTTAAGGAGCAAAAGAAAGGGCACTGGTTAAAAGTTATGACACTTATAAATTTATAAACTGAAATCATTGATTATACTTGGAGACACTGAATAAGATAAATATACTTCTGTACATAAAAATTCTTCCTAGATTTAGCAAGTGTTAATAATGATATTAAAATGGTTTAAGCACTGAAAATAATTTGTAAATAGGAGCTTAAAATACCAAAGTTGAGGCTCATATCTGTAAATTAAATCCTACATATTAGAGTTCACTATTCAGTAGAATATTGTTGAATAGTTCTATGTTCCAAGAAATATTTTAGTAATAACTCTACTCAAGTACCTTTGAATTTTAAACTAATACTGATTTAATATTTGGACACCACCATTATTAGTTATCATAAATTATTACTCATCACTAGTAATGTGCTTGCATGGTGCTTATTTAGTATTAAAATAATATTTATATTCATCACTAAGCTGATGTTTGTGAGTCAAATGCACTTGAAAAATGAAGAAAATGAGTTTTTGAGAGATGTGATTTACTAAAACTCACAGGCCTAGCATTAGGTTTAATATCTAAACATAATATGGTGGAATCAGAGATTATATTGAACTACATACATAAATAATACTTAATAACTCTTAGAATCTAGTGCAATAATTATTCAGTTTCAAAGTATCTATGTTAATTCAGTCAAACCTTAGTATCCATAGGTAATAAAACCTTTTCCAAGATAAAGTTTGAGATCTTGACACTATGTTGTTTTTTATGTGTTCAACTTTGAGCACAAGTTCATCATTTTAGGAATGCTTTTGTGATTTTTAAGGAGACTATAACTGAAGAAAATCCAAAGATTTTTTAGGACTTTGGGGGGAATTCACAAAGTTAGCACATCCAGAGAAGAACTGCCCAACATGGTGTCTGCATGTGAATGACTCTGAACTGGCACTGTAGATACTAAATAGTTCAAATGTTCCAAGTAGGACTGAAAAAATGGTATTTATAAATCTTGCTTGATACAATCAATTTTAAAAAGTTGCCACATGTGGCAAATGGGTATCACTGGGCAGTGCAATTGTAATGCATTGCCACTCAAAAGTATGATTCTAGGACTCTCTGCAACAGATCCCCAGGGAACTCATTAGACATGCAGAAAACTGAGGCCCTGAATCAGCACACTCATTAACAAGTTCTCTAGTTGATTTCAATGCTCTTTTAAAGTTGGAGAATCAGTGGGGTGATAGTACCCTCTATACAGCTTCAAATCTTATAAAAACCATTGTATACATCACTGATTTCAGAAGTATAGTCATGGGCTCTTTCAGTGGGAAACATGATTTTATCTTAAGAACATTAAAATATCTAAGCAGAGAGTTGAGGGTTTTCAAATACCCAGATGTTTGATTTTATGTGTCCTAAATATCCACAGCTCCTTTCATATGAAAGTTTGTTTCCAGATGTCTGGCATTGTGGAGGTGTCCAGGACATCCCTCAGAGCTGCTCGTTGACTCAATGACTGCGCACTTGTGGATTTCCCTGATGATCTGCGAAGAAAAACAAGTGCATTTTTTTAAATTCAATCTTTGGACAGTCACATTTTCTTACATATTTACAAAGTGGTTATTATCACGAGAAGCAATGAAATGTGTTAAGGAGAATGGGCATAAAGTGCACAGTCCTGTGCCCATTTGCTTTTGTGATTTGCTATATAGAGACCAGAAACTCTAATTCATGATAGAATAAGTATTAACACTGCCTGAAAATGAAAAACAGATAATCTCCTGATCTACCACTTGCAGGAGATTTATACTGATGCAGCTGTAAAGAATGAAAACTAATTGCTTACTATTCGTCACCTCTGAAATGTTGAGTCACAGAAAAGAATAAAAAAGGCTTCATGAACATTGAGATTCATGATTATTATTATCAAAAATATTATTTGTCTTGCTAGGTTGATCTTATTTTCATGTTCTGATATACTAAAAAAAAATTTTCAGTCAAAAAATTCCCATTGGTTTAATAATTTAATTGAATCACTAGGACAAGATAATCAGGAATATTAGACTTATTGCAGATTCAGTTCTGTGGCCATTGGAAAGAATGGAGCAGATGGTCTTTCCTTACCATTGTCTGAGGCACATCAGTGTATATTAAGTATGATGCACACCTGTTATCACTGTTGGCTTGAACTTGTAAAACTCTGCATTAAGATTGGGAGAAAAGGTATGCCAGGAAAGTTGTTCATGTAGTTTTAGGTTATTAGAATACAAATAACCCCCAATTACTATTTTTATTAATCTTCTGGGAGAGATTATTACTCAAATGACTTAACTTTGAGATGCTTGGAGAACATCTGTTTGTGAAGAGTTGGTATTAAACAAGGGAGCTCCAAGCTTAAAATTTTAAGTATATCAGACCCATGATGGGTAAGACTGCCGTGCATACCCTAGTAGGAAAAGCAATAGAGAGGGTCACTGGAAGCCTTTGACATGCATTGGGGTCACAGGGACAATACAAAACTGATTTTTCTGGTTCAGATTTCTCTCAGTTTCCATAGGTGTCAATCCAGTAAGGTTGAGCTCTGAGTAAGTTCCCTTTCCATAGAACCACCACTATCCAATCTCTTAACTCTTGACACATAAGTAAGAGACCATGAGGGGAAGATTCTTTTCATTTGCCACTCTCTAATCACATAAGACTATACATAAACATACCCCTGTCTCTTCTACCATTTCAGCAAGCAGGCATTTCGTCTTTGGCCAGAATAAACTTTACGTGTTTCCTCTAGGTAATATCCTCACACTAGAGCCAATATTCTCAAGGAGCTCAATGTATTAACTAAAAAAGAAACCCTCACCTTTAATATTTGAGTATATTATTTAGTCATTCTTATCATTCAGTATGTAAAGCAGTACACATATCTAACTTGCCAAAATATTTACAAATAATGAAATTTTTCTTGTTATTTTTCCTTCTGCTCACATTTTATCTTCTGGACCAAATGCTTTGTACTTTGTATAGTTTTTTGCATGGATTGTATTTATTGTTGTCTACTTCATCCTTTTCAGTTTCTTCCCTTTGCCTGCATTTTATAAGATTATATGCAATATTGCTTTTGTCACAAATATATATATATATATATAACACATAGTAGACATTCAAATATCTATAGCTTCTTTAAAGCAAAGACACACTAGTTGAATTCACAATTGCTTAATAATGAAAGAAATCAAACAAACATTGTAGAAACCATGAAACTCGCAAAGTTTAATTATTTCCCAAGAGTTTCTATGTTCATCCTCATATAGGCAGGAAAGCATTAAGGTGTTTACATCTTATACTGACAGGAGCCTGGCTGTATTGGAAGTTTCTTAAGCATTTTCCATGTCAGAGTTATCAGTATTTTTTTATTTTACTATTTTTTGGGGGGGTCCAGTCGTGGGGCCTGAACTCTGGGCCTGGGCGCTGTCCCTCAGCTCTTCAGCTCAAGGCTACCACTCTACCACTTGAGCCACAGCACCACTTCTGGCTTTTTTCTTTTTGCTTATGTGGTGCTGAGGAATCGAACCCAGGGCCTCAGACTTGCAAGGCAAGTGCTCTACCACTGAGCCACCTTCCCAGCCCACTATTTTTATAATGTTTACCAGTAAAAATATGAATATTTGTTATGATGTTTGTTTCCATTCTCACACAATAACTGCAGGGGAAAAGAACAATTAATTATTGACAGCAAAGGAAAGAGAAAAAAAACCCTTAACTTCTCTTCTAGATTCATTTAATAAAGAGGGAAAAGAAGACTAAGTCAATTTAAAATTTAGAGTCATATAATGGCATATGTCATCTTGTGGGTGGCTGGGAAAGCACCTTAGTGAGAATTGTAAGGAGTAAATAACTAAACAGGCAACAGAAAATCGAATGGAAACGAAGTATTCACCACATAAACAATTTTTGGTAGCTTTCTAACTAATACACAATTTATATTCATATGTATTTCAATAACCTATTTCTGCTTCTTATGCCTTACACTGAAGATGTATTGAATATGTTTCTACTGAGTAAGTTATTTTTCATTTCTTGTGAAGTCTGGTCTATTCTTGTCTTCAGCCTGCCTGTTTCTTTTCTTTTGAGCTTAAGATTCTTAACCAGTACACAGACTCCCTTCATGTCCCCTGTGAAAACATAATTATGAAAAAAATGTGATATTTCCATTTTTAGATAAGGTTCATGTTACAGATTAATTGATATTGGATATTGAATATAATATCAAGTGCATCTTCCAAGCTGCATATAAAGAGGAAAAAAGACAATTACCAAAGACCTTTTAGTCTCTAATTGTTTTCTACTTGGTATCTCTATTTTGAACCTCTTTTCTACCCATTAAACAATTTCTTGATAAGAAACTTTAAAGAATTAAAAGAGCTAGTACTCAGTGGATCAAGCCTCTAAGCCTTAGCTATTCAGGTGGCTGACATCTAAGAACTGTAGTTCAAAGCCAACCTGGGCATAAAAGTCCATAAGCCTCTTATCTCTGATTAACTATTAAAAAAAAAAAAAGCTGAGCTGTGGCTCGAGTGGTAGAGCGTTAGCCTTCAGCACAAAAATAGGGACAGAAGTCAGGTCCTGAATTCAAGTCCCAGTCTCAACACAAAAATATAAATAAATAAATAAACAAACTAACTAACTAACAAAGAAAAATCAAGTCTTACTTTAAATTTCTAAATTTAACACGGAAAAGCATTTCCAAAACTGACACACATAAGTCAGCAGTGCTATTCACTAGACAGATGAGTACAAGATGTTGGTGAAACATGTAACACTGTAGATAAAACTAAAAAGAAAAAGAAATTTTGCACAGTAAAAGAAGCCAGACTCAGAACCACATGCAGTATGCCTTCATTTATGTGATGTTCTGGAAGTACGTGGTGTGTTCTGTGGTGACCTAGATTATACAATAACTTTTTTAATTTTTATTGTTATTACAAATGTGATATACAGAGAGATTTCAGGTACATAAGTCAGACAAAGAGTACATTTCTTTTGTGACAATGTCCCTAATTTTTCTCCCAGTTTTCCCCCTCATCTCTTCTCCCAAGTTGTATAGTTCATTTCAACATGGGGTTTAGTGAGTACCACTGTTGCATTTGATCACCCTTTGTCCCTTCATTTCTTATACAACCCCTTTTTGCCAATTATCTAGAAAA
Source organism: Dipodomys spectabilis (assembly GCF_019054845.1). Taxonomy (NCBI): domain Eukaryota; kingdom Metazoa; phylum Chordata; class Mammalia; order Rodentia; family Heteromyidae; genus Dipodomys; species Dipodomys spectabilis. The sequence goes on from NW_024870758.1 coordinate 12,676,607, forward strand.
GACAAAAAGTGTACTAGTAGAAGAAATGAGGACAATGATTCCTTCAGGGCTTGAAAGTATGGAAACAAAAAGATTTTTTTTCAAGAATAAAAATAGCTAAATTTTGCTAACACTTTTAATACACTTCAATGGTGACGCTTAGGTCCTTTTCCACCTGAGGAAGATAATCAAAATGTTCATTGTTTTAGATATCATGATGAATAACTTAACAAATGTACCTACTTTATCATCAAAACCTTGTTTAAAAGAAGCAATAATTTGAGGGTTGTAACATTTAATTTATGGAATTCAAACTATGCACATGCCTATTATATTACATGGCTAATTTAATTCATTCATATATATATTATTTTTATTTATTTATTGTTTGTGTTTGCTTGCTTTCTGTATTTTTTTTTTTATGATTTGAGATGAAGTCTCATTATGATGCCCAGGAATGCTTTGAAATTGGAATTGAATTGCCCTGCCATATCTTCTCCAATATCTTGGATTACTGCTTCATATTTTTAAATTAGTCTTCATATGTTTTTCTTTGTTGGCCTTAAAAGAGTATGTGTTTCTACTAAGTTAAAGAAACTTTTCAACATACTAATCATTGTATAATTGTAATGTTTATTAATACTCCTACAATCAATGCTTATGAATATTGATTATAAGATCAATGATAATTTTCTCTGTTATTTCTCTTAGCTATTTTGGAAAGAATATTTTCTAGCTCTTTGATACTGGCATGTCACTTCTAGTTTTATCTCCTTACTACTTATGATATAACTAAGTTGAACAAAAGTATATTTATGACTCTACAATTGATATGAATTTTATTCATTTTAGTCATAATGATATATTCAAGGAAAAGAACAACACAGAATAAAGTTCTAACTAGAACAAAGCATGGTTTATCCATCTGCTTTTTAAATTCTGTGACTTCCTTGCTAAACTGCAAACTCTATGAAAGTAGGAACTGTATCTGTTTTCCTAGACACTGTATTTTTTTCCATTTATCCAGCCTTTCTTTTCTTTTTTCTTTTTTAGGGGGGGAAAGGGGGTCCGGTCATGGGGCCTGAACTCTGGGCCTGGGCGCTGTCCCTCAGCTCTTCAGCTCAAGGCTAGCGCTCTACCACTTGAGCCACAGCACCACTTCCGGCTTTTTTTTTTTCTGCTTATGTGGTGCTGAGGAATCAAACCCAGGGCCTCATGCATGCAAGGCAAGCGCTCTACCACTGAGCCACCTTCCTAGCCCCTTTCTTTTTTCTTTTTAATACTTTTTTTATTGTAAAAATACTGTACAGAAGGGTTACAGTTACATGAGCAAGGTAATGAGTACATTTCCTATCAAGCATTGTTACCTCCTCCTTTGTTTTGCTGCCACCCTTCCTTCCCTCCCACCTCCACAACTACACTGCGGGGGCCCTCCCTGACCACGCCCCCCCCCCCACGTAAAGTTTGTTTTTCTATTTAGTGTCTTGTACATCTCATTGTTACAATGGGTCAACCTGTATCCCTATTGAAGTATTTTGTTTTTTCCCTTCCCCTCCCCAAGCTAGAGAAGATGCAGGGCACCGACATCAAATACAGTGAAAACGGGGATTATACCCTGGTGGGTTTTCATTGTTGTTGTTTTGTTTTTTGTTTTTGGTCGGTCCTAGGGCTTGAACTCTGGGCTTGGTGCTGTCCCTGAGCTCTTCAGCTCAAGGTGAGCGCTCTACCACTTGGGCCACAGCAGTTTATTAGAGATAAGTGGTTTATTAGAGAGAAGAGTTTCAGGGACTTTCCTGCCAGGGCTGGCTTTGAACCACAATCCTCATATCTCGGCCTCCTGAGTAGCTAGGATTACAAGTGTGAGCCACCAGCGCCTGGCTGCCACTATATTTTTGAACCCTAATACATTCCATTGTACATAATATATGAGTAAAAATAACATTCACTGATGTTATCAGCATTTAAATTGTTCTCTTGTTTTTCAAAATGGTGGCTAGCCTGTGGGGAGAACTTTTTAGGCCTGTCTTCATGCACAGTTCCACTGTTCAGAAACACTGTACTCTATTATATAATGAATATTCCTGTTCTATTTAGAATAAATTGATAATGGAAATAATAATTATAACCTGTATAGTATTCTACTATATTGGCACTAATGGAGTTTTTGTAGTTTCTCATTTAATTCTCAGTACAAGCTTTTAAGTTAGGGAGTGAGGAGCAGTTTTGCCTCTCACTTCAGAGGGACTTGAGAATACAGCATTTTTCCATAATGATCAAATAACTGGTAGGATCAGAAAGTACAGGCAGGTGCTCTGCCGTGAAAATTTTACCAATATTTCCTCTCTGATAATCATTTACTGAATTCATACATACTTTTTAGCTACATTTAATCAATTTCATCTTGTTATAAATTTTGCCTCTCATTCCTCCATCTGGGCATATGAAAAGCACATGTGAGAAGGAAAAATGCTATTTGATTACCTGGAATAAGTTCATTGATTAGGAGCTAGAGTCTACTTTACAGGGTGTTCAGGATAATTCTTTTTGCCCTTTTAGTTTATTACAACTGAGCAAGGACTAGCTTTCCTGGAAGGCCTGTATCTTTCAAATGTTTGTCACAATTTCTCTTTTCAGAAGAGAGTAAAGAAGGGTCAGAAATCTTCTAACAATCAATTCATAACATGTATGTTGTTCTCATTTTGTACCCGAAGCAATTTCAATAGCCATATACGTTTCCAGATGTTTCTCTACACAAATTTCTCATAGAAAAATGTTCCCAGTAGCCCTATGTATTGACAAGGAAGCATATCAGAGAAGCAAACATACATAGGACATCTTTCAATAAGGCTACATTGAGACAAATAAAGCAATTCTTTTCTTCAGAAATATATTAAAAAATGAATGATAACACTGATAGATTTTTTTTTCTGCAGGAAACGCATTAGTATTTTAATGAAAGAGCTCATTTTTTTTCTTTCACACTCCATGTGTCATTCTGTAGGATACAGGAAATAAGAGAGGGGTCGTGTAAAGATCATAAGGAATAGATATAGGACAAATGTTTTCTATACAGTTCATATTTGTGGACAAATATGTATTACAAATATTCGATAACTGAGATTGGATTGCATCTGGTCCAAGAGGGTTTTCACCCCTTGAAACTAAAACCATGTGAAAAATATTTATAACCATTAAACTCTTCTTGTCTTCATTTAAAAAATAATTAAAGAAGGAAGAATTATATTTGGAAAAATTATTTTAAATGTACTGAAAATGAGCAATACCAGAAGCTCAAAAACTGTCTTTTTGCATAGATGTATCAGGGAGTTTCTAATTAAGCATAGAATAATCTTAAAAAGGGTATATTGTCCATTCACACTTAATTACATTATTCAATATTGACTTAACCTGTACCAGGTTGTATGAGTACATTGAAATAGATACCATACCATCTGCTCTCTAAGAATTGGCTTGCTAGTTAGGTTATTCTATGATAAGGGTTTTGAAATGACTTTATTAGAATATTTGTCTTTGGCAAACACCTGAGAGAAGCATTTGAAAGAAAGAAACATTTACCTTGACTCACAGCTTCAGAAGTTAATGACCATGTTATTTGATTTTTTTGTTAGTGTTTCTGGTGAGGCAGAGAGGATTATGGTGGTGAGGGAGCTGCTAATACAGGAACAAAAATGCCAGCACTTCTGAGCTTTTCCCTTCATCCTCTATTCATTCTATGTAGGGCACGAGCTCATTATTTTTGTTTTGTTTTGTTTGTTTTTAATCAAGGTTTCATTAGTTAGCCTAGGTGGGCCTAGAACTCATTAGGTTGTGAAGAAGCTATGAATCTTCCTCCCTCTATCATCTGACTGCTGGAATGACGTACTTGCTCAGTTATGTGCAGCTGAAAATACCTTTTTTGACCTCTAAATTTAAAATTATGTATTATGTATTAACCTCTGGGAAAATTTAAAAATATGACATATTTAAGGAAGTTTTCTAAAGCACTTCCAAAATTTGGAAATATGGGAGAAGGAGATGGGAAATATCCATGGTAGGTTTACTTCAGGCATAAAATAGTACAGGAAATTCAAGTAAATGAAAAGAATAACAAATTGTCATGTCATGAATACAATAAAAGAAAAAAACAACATACTCCCAGTAATTTTTACTAGAATGTGCGCCATGAGAGCAGGGATGATATATTTGAATCTCTACTGAGTTAGTAAAGCAGATCAATACCTCCCATGATACCGATGTTCGATAATTATTTGACAAATTATAATATATGTGAAAATGACCCTGAAGAGGCATGATTTAGTAATTTTTCAATTAATAGGTAAAGGAAGATATGGAATTTTGGATTTCATGAGTAAATGAGAAATATCACCAGTAATAGGTGAAGGTCATGAAAAGCACATCAGAAACTAAATAGAAGGTTTTGTCCAAATTATAACAGGGAAGTACTTACAGAAGTGCATAAACAAATGTTTCAAATAATATCATTTGATGAGTTATCTCATAAATTATTATAGACTGCAATATCTAAACATATTGAAAATTGTAAAAAAAAATCGTACCATGTGAGTATCCATTTCTTTTTCTTTTCTTTTCTTTTCTTTTTTGCTCAGTTGTGAGGCTTGAACTCTGAGTCTGGAGGCTGTCCCTGAGCTCTTCAGCCCAAGGAGAGAGCTCTACCACTTGAGCTACCATGCCACTTGTGATTTTTAAATATATATATTTTTTATTGTAAAGATACTGTACAGAGGGGTTAGTTACATGAGCAAGGTAATGAGTCCATTTCCTATTGAGTACTGTTAACTCCTCCTTTGTTTTTCCCCTACCATCCCTTTCCTCCCTACCTCCCCAACTCCTCCCGCCCCTACCCAAGTTGTAAAGTTTGTTTTCAACATAGTGTCTTGTATAGCTCCTTGGTACAGTGGGTCAACCTGTATCCTTATTTCAGCATTTTGTTATTTCCCTTCCCTTCCCCAAATTAGAAAAATGTATATGCAAGATGCAGGACATGGGAATCAAATACAGTATAAACGGTTACGGGAAGAGCATACAAAGAAACAACAACAACAACAACAAAAATCACACAATAAGTTATAAGTACATTAAAAAACAACAAGACAGATAAAATCTCTTGTATCCTTATCTTGGGATTCATTTAGCTTAGCATCAGGTTATATGGTCATATGTGCATAGCTTTTGACCTCTTCTGCTTGTCCTAGACATATACCATATACTAGTTATTGCAGATAAGGAAAACCGTGGGACCTATGTTTCTTTGACTCTGGCTTACTTCACTTAATATAATTTGTTCCAAGTCTTTCCATTTCCTAACAAATGGGGTGGTATCATCCTTTCTGATGGAAACATAGAATTCTATTATATATACATATTATATATACATATATATAATATGTATATATATATCTCACATTTTCTTGACCCATTCATTTCAGTAGATGAATGGCCACTTCTGGTTTCTGGTGTTTAATTGGAGCTAACAGTCTCATGGACTTTCTTGCGCAGGCTGGCTTTATCCGAGATTCTTAGATATCAGCCTCCTGAGTAGCTAGGATTACAGGCATGAGCGACCGAGTACCCAGCTTCCATTTATTTTTACAGTATCACTTAAGTCTAGAAGTACCCTGATTATTGAAATAGTGTAAATGAATGTATATATCCACTTTCCATAAAGAAACTTTATGGAAAGGATAGGAAGCTTTTTCCCCAAAAAATAAATGCTATCTTCATATAAATCAGTGTATACAGGTTCAAATAATGCCAGCTGCAATAACACCATTAGTGTCAAACTTGCATTTCACTGTCTTAGGCAGAATTAAGTATTCTCTATATTTGATTACTCCCATATACATCATTTTATTATCAGAGTTACTATATGCTATTTTAATTAGTTGCTACATTTAATATTCACTATATTCACCCATTTGTTTTCTTGAATAATACGTAGTTTGAGATGCTACTAAAAACCCAGTACCTAACAAATAGCTAGACCAAAAGTCTGTTTTTCTAGTTAAAGAAATTTCATGTAAGCAGTCAATTATTTTTATGTGCATTTTATGAGCTACTAGGCTTATCACACCTTGCTCCATATGGCATCATTCAGAATTTGTAGAGCATTTCCCCTTAAAGCAAACAAAGTTCAACATTGCGGCTCATAAATAGCACTATCTGCTATTAACTTCTATCTGTTGGGTTAGTTACTCTTTGTAACTGTGACCAAAGCACCTGAGAGAACAGCTTTTATCTCATGATTTCACAATGTAAGTCCCTCAGCAATAATGGGGTAGGGCCAGCAGGGCAAAGCTGTTAGCTTCATGGGAAACAGATGGCCTAGAAAGCTGGGTATACAAGGTCAAGGCCAGCAGTGACCTACTGCACCCCACATAGCCCAATCTCCTATCTTCCACACCTGATGGATGATATTCTATTATGAATCCTTGAGAGGATTAAATCATTCATCATGTCAGATCTCTTTCAACATAGTTATCCTTAAAACTCCACAACAGACACACCTTGAGTTGTTCTTCACTAATCTCCTAACCATTTATTAATACAGTGAAGACCAAATATCATATGTACCAAATCCATTGCATAAGAATTCTTACATTATAAATCTTCAAAGACCATTGAGAATGAAATTTCCTCAAGGAAAATCTTTACCTTTTGCTTTTGCTTTTTTATCAAAAATAACAAAATATTTTAAATATTAACTGCTACACTATTTACTTTTTTGGGGGGGGGATTCCGGTCATGAGGCCTGAACTCTGGGCCTGGGTGCTGTCCCTCAGCATTTCAGCTCAAGGCTAGCGCTCTACCACTTGAGCCACAGCGCCACTTCCGGCTTTTTTTCTTTTTGCTTATGTGGTTCTGAGGAATTGAACCCAGGGCCTCAGGCATGCAAGGCAAGCGCTTTACCACTGAGCCACCTTTCCAGCCCCCACTATTTACTTTTATTTTCTATTATCTTTAAGTAGTTGAACAAAGGAAATGCCATTAAACAAAGCAGTTTATAAATATAATGTATTGATATATAAATGTATTCACATATAAATATAATGTATTGATCAGTGTCACCCCTTCAACATTCCCACCATCCCTTTCAACCCATCCTTTCCTTTTACTTCATTTTCTAGTGTGTATATTATCAATATACGTAATATTTTAACATATATCGTATATACATATTGAATACATGTTGACTGCATTCTCTCCCCATCTCCTATTCATTTGTTTACCCATCACCTGTCACCCTTTCACTCTACCCCACTCTACTCCATAATCCTAAACTGCTATTCACCTAGATAATATTGAATGTTTCCTTGGCTTCAATGATATCTATATATTGGCAACTCTGAAATCTATAGCTCTAACTTGAAACTATTGGTGGCTCCAAGTTCCTAAACTTTATTCATTTTTTATGTTTGCAACCCTTCTCCTACTCTTATGTCCATAAGTTCAGTATTCTTTCCCGATCACATTATCTTCCAGGAGACAATATGGCAATTCCCCATCAATTCTCCACTATCCACACCTGCCAAACCCACTCTATCAAAGTCAAATTTTTATTTCTTTTTTTTTGACAATGGGTGTTTTAATAAAACACCTTTTGCTTTATTTTACATAATATGCTTATATCAAATATTAGGTGAGGCTTAGGCTGATAATTTATTTTTTATAAATTTTTATAATTTTATTGTGAAAATACTGTACAGAGGAATTACAAATACATGGGCAAGATAATGAATACATTTCTTATCAAGCATTGTAGTCTCCTCCTTTGTTTCCCCTTCCCATCCCATGCTCCCCCCCACCCCACTAAATCCTCCCTGCCCCCCCAACACCAAAGTTGTAAAGTTCGTTTTCGACATAACGACTGGTACTTCTCATTGTTGCAATGGGTCTATCTGTATCCCTATTCAAACGACTTGTTTTTCCCTTTCCCCTCCACAAATTATATCGACATCAAATACAGTGAAAGCATGGTTATACTGTGGGGGAGGGACATACAAAGCAACAAAGAAATTATTTTATAAATGTGTTAAAGACAATCGCATGAAAGAAAAAAAAAGATTTGAATACATATCTTAGGCTTCATTTCCCTAACATCACCTTATCGGACCTTTTTTACTCATACAAATACTAGATATTGCAAATAAGGGAAACCATGGAACCTGTGTTTCTTTGGGCTTGGCTTACTTCACTTAATATAATTTTTTCCAAGCCTTTCCATTTCCTAACAAATGGGGAAATGTCATTCTTTCTGATAGAGGCATAGAATTCCATTGTGTATATATACCACATTTTCTTGATCCATTCATCTACTGAGGGGCATCTGGGTTGGTTCCATATCTTAGCTATGGTAAATAATGCTGCAATAAACATAGTTGTGCTGGTAGCTTTAGTGTGGTCTTTATTTGTAAACATTTGTATAAATGCCCAAAAGTGGGATTGCTGGGTCATTGGGGAGCTCTATGTGGAGTCTTCTGAGGAACCTCCATACTACTTTCCAAAGTGGTTGAACAAGTTTACACTACCACCAACAATGAAGTAAGGTTCCCTTCTGTCCACATCCCCTCCAGCATCTGTTGTTACCAGAGTTCTTGATTTTTGCCATTCTAACTGGGGTAAGGTGGTATCTCAATGTTGTTTTGATTTGCATTTCTTTTATGGCTAGGGAGGTTGAGCATTTCTTCATCCTTCTATATCACCCTGCACCAGAATCAACTCCAAATGGATCAAAGACCTCGGAGTCAAAACAGACCCTCTGAAAACATTAAAGGATGGAATAGGAGAAACCCTAGGTCTCATTGGTGCAGGCCAAAATTTTCTTAATAGAGACCCAGAAACACAACAAATCAAAGAAAGTTTGTACAAATGGGATTGCATGAAGTTGCAGAGCTTCTGCATGGCAAAGGACATAGCTAGAAAGATCAATAGAAAGCCCACAGATTGGGGAGACGATCTTCACTAGCCATACAACTGACAAGGGTCTCATATCTAAAATATACCTGGAACTCAAAAAATTAAATCCCCCAATAACAAATCCTCAAAGAAACACCTGTCCAATAAATAAGTGGGCTAAAGACTTAAAGAGAAACTTCTCTGAAGAGGAAAGAAGGATGGCCAATAGGCACATGAAGAAATTTTTTTTTCTTTACAAAGAGTTTGCAAATCCTCCAGGCTAAGAAAATTATCACTAATTAACTCAAGAAATTAAGAATCATCCCTGATATTTTTAATTTTCTTTCTTTTTCAAACATGCAAGACTTAAAAATCCTAGGAAGGGCTTGAACTTAGGGCCTTTACACTGTCCTTTTTGTATAAAGCTAGTGTTCTACCACTTGAGCCACAGCTCCACTTTGGCTTTTTTTTTTTTTTTTTTTTTTTTTGGTGATTAATTGAAGAAATGAGTCTCAGGGAATTTTCTGCCTGGATTTTCTGCCTGGATTGGCTTCCATCCATGATTCTCAGATCTCAGCATCCTGAATATCTAAGATTACAGAAATAAGCCACCAGTGCCCAGCTAGCAATCTATATCTTTATAGAGAGAAATATAAAGAAAAAGATTTGTTTGCCAATAATAAGTGTCATCAAAATTTACTCTATTCATGAAAGAGATAGGAATGAGCACCTATTGCTTTGTACGTACTGACCTACAATTGCACACATAAACCAGCTATTCTTTCAATAATCATCTATATACTAAAATCCTTAAGTAAAAAGTCTTACCAGCCAAATCCTTTCTATGGAAATTCATTTATATTCAAAAGTAAGAGAGATTGGAAGAAATATGGAATTTGAGCCAATCAATGCAAACAGTGTATTTATTTAAAATGAAGGCATACCAATACAATAATGAGAAAACCACACCAACAGACAAAATATTTGAGTTCTAGTTTCTAATTAACCTAGTAACTATATATATATATATATTCTTAGGCAAAATATTAAACAGTGTAGAATGTGGCACATTTTTCTTAAATAAGAAATGTATAGTTTGTATAATATAACTTTTAAAATCTTAATGAATTGTAAAGATGTATAATAAGTTGAAAAAGGAAGGTATGATAGCTTTGGTTGAAAAGAGGAACTCCATGGTCGTATATCTGACATTAACTAATTATCTGGGCTTTAAAAATGTATAATTCATTTACCATATACTACAAAATATCTGTTATCTTTTAAGTTCAAACACTAAGGAGGTAAAATGAAAAAATGAAGAAATGTTAAACAGTAAGTATCAAAGACAAACAAGGACACAAAATTATTTCAGATTATAATAAAATTTAGATGATAGTAAATGGAAAGAACAGGTATGGTAGGGGAAAACCAAAGGAGGAAGTAACAATGCTTGGTAGGAAATGTACTCATTATCTGGCTCATATAACTGTAACCCCTCTGTACATTATCATTACAATAAAAAATATATATTTTTAAAAAGCCTTTCTAAGGAGGTTATATATGAGGTGAGTTCTGTGTGTGTGTTTTGATATTCTATGGTCATTAAAATAGTCAATTATCTAATTTTTTATTTAAATAACTATATGTATTCTAATTTTATGCAATCTATTAAATGGTTAATAAAAATAAAGCACTAAAATGGAATAAATTTCAGTCAAACATATAGGACAATGATTTAATGAGAAGGGGAAAATAAGGATTTTGTTAAGTATCTAACTAGTTCTAACATGGAATAGAATGCTTGGAACATAGAACTTTTTTGATATGTGTAAATTCAATAAATTTTCGCAAATATTTCAACAAAAATTCAAAAAATGAACGTTGATTTTTCCAGTATCCTAACAACTTCTCAGCACAAAATGGCCCAAGCAATCAATATCATTTTATACATTTACAAAGCAAACCCTAACTAACATTCATAAAAGATCAACCTGTTTTACAAGCTTTAACATAAATGAAATCTCACCTGTTACTTACTCAATAAAAAATGACACATCCTAGATCACCCAGCATTCACAATGTACAAATTGGACCATTGATATTTACTTGAAGAGTTTAGATCAGGGTGGGCTTTTTTCCTGGAGGCTGAAGGGATTATCAGCAAGAAGCTAGCTACAAAATCCTTGATTTTGATGAGCAAAATCCAGAACTTAAAATGAAAATAAAGAATTCTCACTCTGAAATTATATTAAGCAGTATCAAGAGAGTATGAAGTAGCAAAACTTGAAGAATATATGATGTAAAACTGATATTTGTATATTCTGAATTAAATTTTTGGCTAGCCTTAGACTGAAAAAAATTCTGGAATGTTTTGGCCATTTGCGATACAAGATTGAATATATATTCTCCAAAATGCACTTTTGTTATACTTTTTAGGAACATTTCCTTTGTCATTGTTGTTTAATGCTGGAAGGAAAATATTTACAAAGGCTGAAACATTAATATACATAGAGAAAATTAACTTTACTAATATTATTTCTACTTGCCTTAGTGACATACTTTTCTTTGTTTCATTATGTATTCATCACCTTCTCATTTTCTAAAGAAATTTTGACTTTATCATAAGAAAAGTTTTTAGTATATCATGTGATCAATAGATATAAGTACTTTCATTTTTAAATTAGTCTAAGGCTATTTTCCTTTTACTGTTGTATAAACAGGGAATTGAAGGGTAAAATAGTTAAAACTTAATGCTATAGTGCTAATGTGGCTTTTAAATCACGTCAGCTGCAATCACTGCATTATAATTAACAATTTATTGAACCAGCAATAAAATGAACATCACATTACTTCTTAAAGCAGCAGAATAAAATGGCTAATAAATAGCATAAGCCAGACAAATTGCAGAGTAATAGAAATTTTCTTAAGATTTATGGTGTGCAGAAAGATGGATGTGCTATTAGCAGGAGCTCCAATACTTGACAAAATTCTTTCACAAAGACATTGTTACCATGCATGTCAGAGTTCACAAGTCTAAGTGGTTTATCCAAATTTCAGCTCTCTGCTATTACAGTGGAAAACACTCATTATAAGGTTTTGAAACTGCAAGCAATGTGTACATTTGCCAACATTCAAACTGCTACTGCCAAAAAGATACTAAAATATTTTATAAACTGTCAAATAGCAAGTCTGCTAGCTTAATCTGAGTCTCTTTTATATTATACAGACTGTAAAAACTATTCCATTGATTCACTTCCTACGAAACTTTTTAAGAGCAGAAAACAGCCTGTGTGGAGGCTGAACGGAGTAACTGCATTTTACCTCATGAACCTCAGACAATGTTAGGGAAGCACAATTGTTTTCTTAGATAGTCTTTCTTTGACAAAGGGCATACTAATGGAATGAATTAAATGAAGTAAAATCACAGAAACAGTGAGATTAGAGACCAGATGCATTACTCCTGGTGATGGGGAAGATATCAATGGTAAACGGTTATTTTCAATGTTTCTGCTGATGAAACATATTGTAGGCTTTGTTTCCGATATGGAGAAATTATGCTGATAATTAAAAGGAAAGAATCTTTTTATTTTGTGACAATATAAAAAGCAACTAGCAATATTTCACAAGGATTTTGTTTTAAAATTTTAACTTTTAAATAATAATTAGTAGAAACAGTAGCAGAGTGGTAACTAGCAGGCTCAGCTCACCTCACCTCTCCTCTAGACAGAGCTCCTTAGATTTTTGTGGCTGATTGGTTTATTCAAGTCTGAAGATTTTATCATGCGTAAATTGATATCAAGTATTTATCTAATATTCCAGAGTCAAATGAACGTAAACAGAAAATTTCAATAATAACAACGGGAAGTGTGACATTGATCAAGAAGCATTGAAATCATAACTTGAATTTTGTCCTCTTGTAGAGTACCTAATAATAAAAAAGTAGCTATTAATTATTAGTTAAAAATTATTCCTATAAATCAAGTTGTAGATCCTATTGTTAATAGTGTGTTCCTCAGAATAACTAAGGGTAAACTATTATTTTCCTATCTTCTCATATAATATAGAAAGAGCTATATGAATTAACATAAGAGCTGTCTCCAACGCTGAAAGAATAATTTTCAGGATATTCAAGCTGCTAAACTGCTGTTTCAAGGCTCTCATCTATTTCATATTTACTGCAGTTAGACCCTTTGCCCTACTGTTTTCTTTGTAACTATTTCCCACTGCTTACAATCATGGCATTTACGAACTTTTAGAAGATCCTTGTTCACTGGGTATTTTGTTTTAGTATCAGTTCTGCTTAGGCTTCTCACATTTCCACAAATCTTCAGCACAGAGGAACTGCATCTTCGTTATAATTTAATGATCAGCCTGGGAAGATAAATATAGTCACTTCCGTAGCATTGAGGGTTAATGGCTTACTTATATGAAAGTTTTGGTTCCTTACATTCAGGACTCTCTTGCCTTCTTTCTAGTTCCTATCATGTGAACATGTTGTCCCTTGTCCTATTTCAAATTGCTCAGTGGAAACTGGACATTGAACATGTGTAGGAAATTACTGGGTGTTGAAGCACTGCAATTATTTTGAATACACAACTCTCTTGTCTTAGAATCAGATATCTCATAACTTTGCTACAATCCACTGAACCATCCCAGACCAGATTGTTAATTTGCAAAGTCCCAGTTTAAACAATCCATGACAATTTCAAAACCAAATCAGATTTTAAAAAACATTTATATGCAAATTAGTACTTAAAACGCCTACCTTTATTTTTTAAGTACCTCAAAATTTTGGAGGTGAGATGAATAATCTACCCAATTTTGGATGATGAACACAAAGAAGAAAAAAAAGGATACAAAAAAACAATGGATTACTGGAAGTCAATGAGATGATAATCCTATTTAAGAGGTGATCAGAGAAGTTTCAAGAAAGTAAGAGTATATTATTTCATTCTTAAAAGAAATGTAAGATTTTGAGAGATGTATATAAGAGAAAGAAGATAAAATGTCAGTATTCTAATGTTCTATACTTCAGTAAGATTTCATAGACCAGTGATTTGTATCATATTGATAATGTTAGAGTATCTGCTATAGCTAGGTTTGCAAAGGAGATTAGATAAAAGGAAGAGAAATAAAGTGGTGTAAATAAGTTGTAAGATTAGTTAGAACGATTTTTCAACATGATTTAAAAATAATAATGTTTTTCTAATATCATAACATATTTACATTATTATTTTCATATGTATATTAGAAAACTTAAACAAATACGCTTTCTTAGAGGTCACATGAGAATTAGATCTCCTGTCTGATTGAAGAAATCTTCATTTTCCTTCTGTGTTGACTATGTAACCATGCATTAAATAGAATACTATTAGCTATAATAATGAACATGATGATTTTACTCTAGTAGAAATAGAAGTATGTGTTTTAAGCCTCAAAAATGCAAAAATGCTTAACACATGACATTCACACCAAAACATGTAGTATATATTTTTTCCTTGTCTACACATGCCTAATGCTATTGAAGTGAAACAAGGAAAGAGAAAAACACAAGCAAAAATTATACACAAAAATTATACACTAAAATAGAGTTCTGCTTTTGCTCACTTATATACATTAACTGTCATAACAAAAAAAAAACTTTTAAGAGCTAAGGTTGATACTTAAAGGTACCTAGGATAGTTCTTTGTCAAATAATAGTATCTAATGTATAATTATCTACTTTCTTGCTTTATTCTTTGTTTACTGTGTTTTATCCAGAATCATTCAAAGTTTTGTGAATTATATAGGGATTCATTGCTACCAAAATGTCAAGTAATTATATAACCTCATTTCCTAATCATCTATGTCATTTAAAAAATAATGTGGCTATATTGTACTTTTTTTTTGTCAGTCGTGGGCCTGAACTCTGTCCCTCAGCTCTTCAGCTCAAGGCTAGCACTCTACCACTTGAGCAACAATGCCACTTCCAACTTTTTCTGCTTATGTGGTGCTGAAGAATTGAACCCAGGGCCTCATGCATGCAAGGCAAGCACTCTACCACTGAGCCACCTTCCAAGACCTATAGTGTACTTTCAAAACTTATACATTTTGTATAATGTACAAGACTTGTACATTTTGTTCATACTCTAATTCCATGTGCTATAATTCCCTCATCAAATACTAGAGATTTTTCTGTGAATGATATTGGATTGATCGCACAAATTACTGACTAAATTTTGAGGCTAGTTTAGGGTAAAGGTTAACATAAACTAAAAGTCCTACACTCCCATATACGAATCAGCACTATTTAGAATTACTATAATAATGCAATGTGCTGTGTCCATCCATAGAGAAAGGGATTCAGAAACAATAGCATTTATACACAATATAATACTATTCAGCCTCATAAGACTACCTGTAGTTCATAACAATGTAGAATGAAGGAATCTGTATGAAGACAAAAAATGCAAATACTATATGATCTCACTTATATGCAGAGAGTAAAAAAGTCAAACTCAGAGGAAGAGAGAGAAAATGACAGTTACCAGAGGTCAGGGTCAATGGCTATTACAATGTTTATCAAAAAGGCACACAATAACTTTTAACTAGACTAATAAATGCCATAGATCTATTGAGCATTGTGATGACTACAGTTAGTAACTATAGTATATACTTGAAAATTCAATGAAAGTGATTTTGCCAAAATCCAATGACAAATATATGAGTTATTTTATATTGTAGTTTGATTTAGCCATTCCACAATGTATACATACACTGAAATTTTCCATATATATATTTTTCCATATATATATTGACTTGTATATTATCATCTAAACAGTAAATAATCAAATATGATGTGACCAACATTATTATTTATATTAAGAAACAATTTCAACTATATAAAAAGCATGGATGTGATTACAATTAAAACCTAAAATGTATTTCAAGATTTACAAAACAATGAGGATAATGAAGAGAAATAATTTCCTTCCCTCCAGTAAAACCAATAACCCTTTTGAATCTACTTAGAATATTAATAATATGTATCAAATAAGCATTCTAAATTACTGATTTTTAAATCTTATTCAGTCATGAATCTCATTGAGAAAAAAAGGTATAATGATTTTGTAGAATTAACTCTGGCTGTTGTTAACCATGAAAGTGGTCCTTTAAGCTTGCTTAGGAAAAAAATTCTCTTTAGAGACAAACACATGTATCCACAGGAGGCCATAATGTTCGCACATATTTACCTATAAGCACATGCTCATAATCAACCTCATGTGCATGCTCATGCAGCCACATGCGCTGGGTGCGCGCGCGCACACACACACACACACACACACACACACACACACACACACACACACAATACCTAAAACAGAATGGCCAACACTCTTTCACTGATTCATTAAGTCATGACCATGTAACATGCTATAATACCTTGCTTTCCAAGCGAAGGTCAGATCCAAGTAACAAACCTGTTTTTTTCCCCCTCAAAGGTCTGTTCACTCTTCTTACACTCTATGTGATAGTGGCCAAATATCCCAGTTTGCTTGAAAATAAAGGCATTCTTGAAATTGGAAAGTTCACCAGAAAAGTCCTGTATTAGTTAACTTTGTATCTTTTTCAAGACCAGCCTCTGAGATACCCAATATTTCTCCATAAGAATTATGCCAGCAACACTTTTCTTCAACCAACATTTCCTCTAATACTCTTCCTGGATTTTCTCTGTTCTCTGTGTCTGATAAGTAATGTGTTTAAAAAACCATTTTTCTGAAACCAGCATTGGTAGTGCATTCCTACAATCCCAGGACTTGGTAGTCAGAGGGTGAAGTATCATAACTTCAATGTGAACATGTGCTAGACAGTGAAAACCTATTTTAAAAAATCAAACAAAGCAAAAAGTCAAGAAAGAATCAATCCGTCTTAGATATCCCCATGTTCCTGGAGTCTCTTCTTTTAGCCTTCATTTATCCTATTCTATATTTTGCATTTCTTTCCTTACTGGTCCTCTGCTGCTGCTTATTCAGCATTAACAAAAATGTACACTTAGAAAACCATCAAAAAAACCTATTCATATAAGATACAAATGTATGCAATATATATATATGCAACATTCAAGTTTTTCTAAGAACAATTTTCAGGTTTAAGAAGGAAAACCAGTTTATGCATGAAGATTAAAACTTGAGACATATAATTTTATGTATGAGAAAATCAAGTAGGCTGACAATTTTCTGTCTTGTCCTGACTCTAACAGGTGTTCTCTCAGCTACGCGTCCTGAGTTGTCTAGTGTGTGGTTTAACTCTGTCATGATGATTAGGCCAGTTCTAACTTTGGGCACTATCAAAACAGTGTAGGGAGACTTACTGTTCTGCTCCATCTAGG
The DNA here is from genome assembly GCF_019054845.1 of Dipodomys spectabilis. Taxonomy (NCBI): domain Eukaryota; kingdom Metazoa; phylum Chordata; class Mammalia; order Rodentia; family Heteromyidae; genus Dipodomys; species Dipodomys spectabilis. The sequence continues at coordinate 12,693,888 of NW_024870758.1, forward strand.
GCTATGCCACATTACCATGTCCCTTGCAGACCATTCCTTATTGTAGTGGCTTATGCCTGCCTTTGGGGGTTTCAATATAGTTATCTGTACCAAAGTACCAAAGTCTAGTTCAAAATCTCTTACACATACTATATTCATGGTCTTACAGCTAAGATAGATGAGAGAGAGAGAGAGGAGAGAGAGAGAGAGAGAGAGAGAGAGAGAGAGAGAGAGAGAGAGAGAGAGAGAGAGAGAGAGATTGCAAAGAATAAAACCTAGCCTCATGTTAGAATTTCTTATTTAGTCATAAATTCTGCCTCTAATTCTAGAGTCATACTTTCATACTTACCATGTTAAATTGTTAAATGTCAGCTTGATCCATGCTCTTGAATACCACAAACTTCTATTCAAAAAATCCTGTTCAAGAACTTATTGGGAAACACCACTGAATTAACTTAAACTTTTTGGACTAACCATTGTCATGGGTTGTAAGTGCCCTCATTTGGTTAACTAGTAATTTATTAACTGATGAGCTAAACTTTTCTCAGTCATGTTTTGATCTTTGTAAATGGGTTTAGATACAATTATATAAGAATATTTAATAGAGGAATAGAAGAAATATTACATGGGCTATGCCAATAACTCACCTATCTATGTCCAAGCAGGCATCACTTATCAATCATACCACACTGAACTGTGATGTTTAGATAAGATTTTAGGGTTTTCTTGTCCACATTTCTGTAGACAGTCACTACAAATCAACTACACTTGGCAGACAAAATGAAATATTTGCCATTCTTGATCTAGTAGCATTTTTCACCTTTCTAATGACCTCCCTTGCTGTGAATAAATTATCCTACCAGAGTATAAAGACAGTGGCCTTAAACAGCAGTTTCCTCAAAGAAACCCTGAGAATAGAGATGTTGCTCAAAATATGCATAGCTATTCGGTTATGAATTCTAAAATTAATAGTCTTTATTTTCCAACTTTCACTTTTACCATCTATTCCATACACTTATTCCTCACTAAATCACTCCGTGTCACCAGATGGGTGCCAAGTCCATTTTAAAGAAAAGTCAGTGTTCCTCCTCACTGTGGATTTGGATAACTGGAATGAATGATGCAAGTCTATCATTTTAAAAATAGATTCACGAAAAATAGGTTCACAAATACTTAGTAGTTACAGGTAAGAATTTTAATGTCATATTCAGTTCAACAAGATACCCAGCACTATTTATTGAAAATACATTTCCGCTTGTAAACTTGAGCACTATGATGGCAGTTGATCTGTCTCTTGAGACACTAATACAGCTCATATGTATTTGTCTACTGACCAATTCATCTTCCAATAATAGATCCTTTCACAAGTCGAGTCCAACTAGCATCACTTTCAACTGGGTATATTCCAAGACCAATAGATAATAAGACTTTCCCCTATTGTATTAAATAATAAATATGATTCATAAGTGATTTTGATAGACCTCCTAGACATATCTTCAAAGGAAATTTCAAGTCTGATATTCATTTAGATGATGACTGGCACAACTGTTCTTAAGGCTTTCATTTTGTCTTTAGTTTAATAAAACATTAGCTGTGCATCTGAAGAAAGCTCTCTTGACACATGTACACATATAGAGATAAGATGTTTTTTCATTGTTTTTCTTTTGTCTTCTATATTCATCTGTGTATCATCAAAAGATTTGAGACCTAGATAAAAGTTCTCAGAGGCTAAATGCTGACAATAGTTATAAGAATAAAATGTGATTGGTGTGGCTTTTGTCTTCTTCAGATTTTTCTGAGCTTGATAATACTAAAGAACACTGGGAAAATACATATTTTTCTGGAATGAACAAAAAGACCCCAAAACAGTAGGATCCTAATATCTTCTACTGAAATGAAAATGTCATGAATGGCATTGATAATGAATTATCTGCCTTTTTACCTTTTTGTTTTATGTACTCTAAATGACATCCTGATTGGTAATAACTATACTATGAAATGCAATTTAATTGGAGATTTACTTAGGAATCATGCATTTTTAGAAAAAATGTAGTTCAGGTATACAGGCTACTATATGTAACTTTCTGCTTTACCACATGTGAGTGATTTCAAAACTTCAAGCATACTAACTTATGTTGTCTAGTAATTTAGTAACCATATTAAATGAGCAAAATTCACTATGAGAAAAATCAGAAACTTAGATTTGAATACTCTTTAGAGTCAAGCTCTCAGATTACTTTTTCTTAACCATATGACTTAACATGAGTATGGCATGTTTCTTTTTAAGATTCAGAATCAATAGGATAATGAGACCTAAATGCCCAGTTCACTACCTGCTACATTTCAGGTTCACTACAAATGTTTGCTTCTATTTTTGTCCTACTGAATCTCAAATTGAATAAATAACTTCACCTCTCTGGACCTATTCATTTACATAAAATCTAAGCCTTCCTTAGATTTTGTGATTACATAATTACAACCATGGGATGAAATGGTCAGTTAAACATTGATTGAAACAAACTCAGATCTCAGTATCAGATAAATAAAATTCATGTGTGAAGCTGTGTTCTGAGACCATGAGGAATGATATTCCAAATAATACATAGGTATACCTAAAATCAGTATGTATGTTTGAAATCTTAAAAAGAATGAAACATGTTCTTGAGTCGTGTTTGAATTCTTGACTCTAACATTACCAATTTCTAGCTTAGAGCTTTTAACTATGGATCTCCTTTACCTCAACAGAAACCAAGTTTGTTGACAAGACTGTCAGAGAAGGGATCAATCACACTCTGAAGTCACACAAATCAATGAATCAATGAAAAAAATTCATGGAAGTTGTCATCTCTGGAAAAATATACTTTCATAGCCACCCATATCACTGCAGAGGAACAAAGGAAAGTTGGGAAGATCAAAATGAACATGATAATGCTTGCTATTGTGTTTGTGGAAATTCTGTGGTTTGTACAGACAGATCTCAGCACACACCATTGAGAATTATGTCTGTACAGCAGAAGTGTGTGTTGCTGCTCTTCCTCTGTTATGAATTGTCTGAGAAAGTGCAGAATAAAAATGCAAAATAACAGCTATATTTGATATCCGAACTCACAGATTCCAAAGCTTAATATTTCACTGAGTAACATATTGAAAGCGTAAATTAGTATCCATAATACTTCTACATCATTCATGCTTCAAAATCTGTCTTTATAGATTTCTTTGGCCTATATAGTTACGATATTAGCTAACAACAGTAATCTTTCTTTGATGTAACATCCAATTGTACTTCCATAAGAAAAAAATTGTTAGATTTATTCCTCTCTTGACTCTGTATATTCACAGAATTTCCATTGATGTTACAATAAATGACAAATTTCTACCCAATAAAAATTAAACACAAGTGATTTTAGAGCAATTATTTATAATCCATTGCTATGTATCAAAATAATCATAAGATTGAAGTCATTTATGATACAGTCTATTCTCAACACTGAAATCAACTTGTTCTATGACATTGTGCAAGTCATTTAACCTCTTAAAGCCTCAGTAGCATCTATGTAAAACATGGCAGTGGTGAAGGTGATATGAAACCTTTTCTTAGTTTGGATTATATCACTGAAGGTGATTATGGAACTAAGGCCAATTATTATTAGAGATTGAAGCTACACAAAATTGATCAGAACCAACTTCACCTGACCACATTCTACTTCACATAATGTATTGTTTTGCATGTAACAGGAGGCAGAACTATTCAAACATAGCAATTAAACTAGAAAAGCAAATCTGTAATATGTATACCAAATTTTACTTGGTTTATCAATATATGATATCATAAAATAGCTTTCACCCCTATTGTGCTTTAAATACCAATACATTTTATTATTTAGCTTTAATTTCTACAATTAGCTTAAAAATCTGTTACTATTGAAATGTTATTAAAATGATTTATATCATTATAAAATATAGAATTTTAATTCTTGTAAATTAAGCCAGATTTTCTCTCTCTCTCTCTCTCTCTCTCTCTCTCTCTCTCTCTCTCTCTCTCTCTGTCTCTTTCCCCCCCTCTCTCCCTCTCTCTCCCTGTGTTAAATCAAAGACACCTGGTAGGCCAACATTTACTACTATTTTTGTCTCCATCTGTAGTTTACACTGGATCACTAAATTTTTCTAGAGCCTTGCTTCTTGCTCAGGGTCCAATATGCATTACTATCTGCCTATTTCAGGTCTCATACAGTTTTTAAATGTTATTTATTGTAAAAATACTATACAGAAGGGTTACAATTACATGAGTAAGGTAATGAATACATTTCCTATGGAGCATCCTTACCTCCTCCTTTGTTTTTCCCCTACCATCTCTTCCCTCCCCACCTCTGCAACTCCTCCCTCCCCCCCACCCAAGTTGTAAAGTTCAATTTCAATATATTATCTTGTACATCTCATTGTTACAATGGGTCCACCTGTATCCCTAGTTAAATGATTTGTTTTGTCTCTTCCCCACCATAAATTATACCAACATCAAATACAATGAATGCAGGGGTTATACAGTGGAGGAGGGACGTACAAAGCAACAAAGAAATCATCTTATAAACATATTAGAAACAATGGCAAGAAAGAAAAAACATTTGAATACATATCTTAGGGTTAATTCCCCATACATCAACTTATCTGACCTTTTCTGCTTGTTTCAGACATATACTAGTTATTGCAAATAAGGGAAACCATGGGACCTATGTTTCTTTGGGGCTGGCTTACTTCACTTAATATAATTTTTTCCAAGTCTTTCCATTTCCTAACAAATGGGGCAATGTCATTCTTTCTGATGGAGGCATAGAATTCCATTGTGTACCACATTTTCTTGATCCATTCATCTACTGAAGGGCATCTGGGTTGGTTCTATATCTTGGTTATGGTAAATAATGCTGCAATAAACATAGTTGTGCTGGTAGTTTTAGCATGGTCTTGTTAGTGATCATTTGGGAAAATGTCCAAAAGTGGGATTGCTGGGTCATAGGGGAGCTCTATGTGGAGTCTTTTGAGGAACCTCTATACTATTTTCCAAAATGATTGAACAAGTTTACACTCCCGCCAACAATGCAGTAAGGTTCCCTCTGTCCACATCTCCTCTAGCATCTTTTGTTATTACAGTTCTTGATTATAGCCATTCTAATTGGGGTGAGGTGGCATCTCAATGTTGTTTTGATTTGCATTTCTTTTATAGCTAGAGAGGTTGAGCATTTCTTCATGTATCTATTAGCCATCCTTCTTTCCTCTTCAGAGAAGTTTCTCTTTAAGTCTTTAGACCACTTATTTATTGGGCAGTTGTTTCTTTGAGGATTTGTTGTTGGGGGATTTAATTTTTTGAGTTCCAGGTATATTTTAGATATGAGACCCTTGTCTGTTGTATGGATAGTGAACATCTTCTCCCAATCCGTGGGCTTTCTATTGATCTAGCTAGCTATGTCTTTTGCCATGCAGAAGCTCTGCAATTTCTTGATTATAGCCGTTCTAACTGTGGTGAGGTGGAATCTCAATGTGGTTTTCATTTGCATTTCTTTTATGGCTAGAGATGTTGAGCATTTCTTCATGTATCAATTGGCCATTCTTATTTCCTCTTCAGAGAAGTTTCTCTTTAAGTCTTTAGCCCACTTATTTAATAGGAAGTTGTTTCTTTCTGTATTTGTTTTTATGAATTTAGTCTTTTTGAGTTTTAAGTCCATTTTAGATATGAGACCTTGTCTGTTGTATGGCTAGTGAAGATCTTCTCCCAATCCGTAGGCTTTCTGTTGATCTTGCTAGCTATGTCCTTTTCCATGAAGAAACTCTGCAGTTTCATGCAATCCCATTTGTCCAACCATTCTTTGATTTGTTATGTTTCCAGGTCTTTATTAAGAAAATTTCGGCCTGTGCCAAGGAGCCCTAGAGTTTCTCCTATTATTTCCAGTAATGTTTTCAGGGTGTCTGCTTTGACTTTGAGGTCTTTGATTCATTTTGAGTTGATTCTGGTGCAGGCTCAGACAGTTTTTGTGATCACATTTGCATGCCATCAAGTTTAGCTTCCTTCCTTATGGCTGGAGTCTTCTGGAATTTTCTGCTTGAGCTGACCTGGAACTATGATCTTCCCAATTTCAGCCTAATGGCTCAAGATGAGATGTGTCTGCCAGTGTGCTCAGCTATAGATGAAAAAAAGGTCAAATGAGCAGTCACAAGTGCAATAAAGCAATATTTTCAAAGAGTATTCTAGGATCCAGTTTTGAATAATACATAAAACAGATAGTAATCCTAAAGTATAATCAAACAAGTCATATGTAGAATGTTGTAAATGAAGGCTTTGTTTTAAAAGTATAGCACTTTTTAGCATCAATGTTCTTTTCTTGAAGCTATTTTTGGTTTGCAAACAAAATTGTGATTTTTGTTTTAAGGAATCATATTCATGTACTCACTGATTCACTTAATAAGTTATTACTGAGTTCTATTGCCACTTTTAACGTGGGTAAGTTAATACCCATGAACCCACTTAAGTGACTGCTCATGAGATTTATAGTTTCACAGAGAGAGTGTTCTGACAGCAGAACAGCAGTTCATTTTTCCTAAAGAATGGCTTTAAAATGACCCTCCTTCCACCACAGATCACAGGAGAATACTGAAAAAAATGGCAAAAACAATGGAGCAGCAATTTTTCTTGGTAGAAAAGGAGACAGGGGGTCAAAACAGCTCTCCTCAGTTTCCTTCTTTAGTAAAGGAAGAAGACACATTTCACAAAACACGCACTTTTTGAAGTAAGCAAACATAGCACAAAGTCATTCTACTAAAAGCCTGGTAATGAAAGATTCATTCTGAGAAATTGGATAAGCAGTGTTTTAGGTGTAATGCAATTAGGAATTGGTCCTCAGAACAGGATCAGGCATTGCATCTCAGATGCCAAGGAATAGCAGAAAACATAATAAAAAATTGGATTGTACCTTGGTGTATTCTTTTTTCTTCCCCCAGATAAGTTATCACCAGACTTCTGGTAATGAGAAGTGGACCTTGTCTAGCTGAAGAGAAAGGAATATCTACATTCTATTAAGTATGGGATTGATTTTTCTCATTGTAAAACTTATCAATCACGTAGTTTCATGTTATAAACACTATCATGTCCTAAGATTCATCCTGAGAAGTCTTTAGATTATAGTCAAGATAGCAGTGTCATGAAAGAGTAAATCAGGTAGGCAGTTCTTCTTAACTGATCCTTCTCAACTGGAAAGGTCTAGGAGGATAGGAAGGTAATTGATCAATTTGGGATTAGTGATACACAAAGGCTTGAGTTTTATTGTCAATCAGTTTTTCTGAAGGTAATTTACTGTCAGATCTAGATGCTCAAAAATAGAAGAAGACATGTTCTCATTTTATTATTAGTCTGGTCAAGATCTAATAGCTGTGATTTTTTTATTGCCTCTATTCCAACCCAATCAAGAGTGGCTCACTAATTTTACTGCAGCAGCAGGGGCAGTTTGTAATATGTAAATTTTTGAAATAGTTAACAGCTTCTAGTATCTAATGAGGAACTTGCTATGTTACCTATATTCCTTTATAGATTTGCACAGACTTGGATTCAGCTAGACAGCAAGATTATAGAAACATGAAGATCTCCTCCTTGTAGTTTAGCAATTGTGGAAAATCTAATGATCCTGTTATCAAAATATTTTATTATTAATTTCTTATGCATTCAATATTCCTATCTTAGGGATATAGGTGTTCAAATGACCAGGCAAGTGAATTGAATGTGTAAGAAACAGGAAATATGAGCAAACTGGCCATTTTCAACCACATTCAAAGCAAACAGGCAGCATTTAACTTCAGCCAAATTACTATACTGTCATATAGTAATTTGTGCCAATTATTTCCATATCATCCTAGTTTTTGAGGAGTGCATGAAACTCATTATTTTATGTAGTATTCATAACCAAAAGTTTTGAACTCATTAAGTGAGAAATAAATTGTGCGTATACTAAGCAGAACAGAAACATGCTTCAGATATCATATCACATTCATATTTAAACCTAGAATATAGAAAGTAGTCAAAAAGTATGTAGTAAAAAATAACAATGATTTTCTATTGGCATCTACTAAATAAAATAAGTGAATCAGTACAAGGATTAAAAATAACTATAATTCTGGTTGCCAGTGGCTCACACCTGTAATCCTAGCTACTAGGGAGGCTGAGATCTGAAGATTGCAGTCCAAAGCCAGCCTGGGCAGGAAAGTCCATGAGACTCTTATCTCCAATAAACCACCAGAAAACTAGAAGTGGTACTATAGCTCAAGGAGTAGAGTGCTAGCCTTGAGTTGAAGAGCTGAGAGATCTCACCCAGTACCAGAACTCAAGCCCATGACTGACAATATAATAAAATAAAAGCATATTTGAGGTTTTTTAGAGCATCATCAATGAATGATGATTAATATGATAAATTCAATGTAGATAAATATGTTTCAAATGGTTTTTGCAAGATTAAAACTCAGCTTTATTTTATAGTACTTATGAACATATTTAAGTAATACCATAATGATGTCATAAATATACCAGATAAGGTATAAAGATGATTGAACAATAACATAAAAGAATTGGGTATGACTTAACACACTCAGTATTATCATATTTTCTTTCATAGAGATTTCTAGATATTGGTTATAAACCAGTATTTAAATAGCACAAATGAAAAGCTATGAAATATATATGTATATATATTATATCTATCATAAATAAGTATGACACAATGTATTTGAAAATTTGTTTGTGTTTTAATAAATATGGTGTATGAGCCTGATGTGCTGCCAGACTTGAGATTTATAGGTTGAATCAGCTTCCAAAGAAAAATTAGTTGAACCTCCTGGTACAACAGTGGCATGTCTGATTCCAAAGAAAGATTAGGCCCCATTGACACAAGGTTGATCTACAAAATCCAAAGTGTAAAGATATCAAACATTGTATATAAGACATTATACTATACAATCATGTTTAGACTTCTCAAGTAGTAAAGGACTGAGTGAAGTCAGATTCAGTCCAGGAATACTGATGTGGATTTGGTGGAATGGAGGCAGATGTTTGCGGGCATGTACAAACATGGATATATGAAGTGGGGATAGAGGATTGTAATGGAGAAATAATATGGCTGGAAGATTCTGAGTAGAAAAATAGGAGTGTATTACATTTCAGTAAAGTTATCAATGTATATAAGTAAAAGATAACCTCTTCTTTGCTAGGTTGCAAATATCTTGGAATTCATAGTGATTTTCAAATCAGGATGTAATATCTGAGAACAATAAAGTTGGCTAGCATATAAGAACAGATTTCTATTTTTAAGACTTACATAAGTGTATAGATTATGCAAATACGATTTAATGAGGATGAAAATAGCACAAAATTGCATTAATTGTAAGATGGGAAATGGTAAAAGGAATTGTTGAGTTTACTTGTCTTATTTATCTTTATTGTTATTGTAAAGATATTATACAGAGGGGTTACACATCAGAGAACAAGTAAATTTCTTTTGGAACAGTGTCACTCCTTCCTTTGGTGAGTTATTCCCTCCCTCCCAGGTTATATAATTCATCTTCTACATAGTGTCTAGTGAATATCATTGCTGCATTTGTTCACCCTTTGTCTCTTCCTTCCTTTCTTCCTTCCTTCCTTCCTTCCTTTCTTTCTTTCTTTCTTTCGTCAGTCATGGGGCTTGAACTCTGGGCTTGGATGCTGTCCCTGCCCTCTTCAGCTCAAGGCGAGCGCTCTACCACTTGAGCCATAGCGCCACTTCTGGTTTTCTAGTGGTTTATTGGAGATAAGAGTCTCATGGACTTTCCTGTCTGGGCTGGCTTTGAACCGCGATCCTCAGATCTCAGCCTCCTGAGTAGCTAGGATTACAGGCGTGAGCCATGGACACCCAGCCGTCTCACCATTTCTGTGCTCCTCACTTTCTCCCCTCAAAACAGATAAAATTGAATACAAGATAAAAGGTACAGACAACAAAAATAGCAACAAGGAAAAAAGAAATAACAAAAAAAACCCTCTTGTTTCTATTTCTTGGAGTTTATTTATTTTGATAAATAGAAAGCACACAGAATGGGAGATGATTTTTGCTAGCTAAGCATCAGAGCTCAAAAAATTAACCCCCACAATAATAAACCCTCAAAGAAACAACTACTCAATTAATGAATAGGCTAAAGACTTAAAGAGAAACTTCTCAGAAGAAAAAGGAAGAGTAGCTAGTAGACCCTACCTGAAGAAAATTTCAACATCTCTGGCCATAAATGAAATGCAATCAGAACAACTTTGAGATCCCATCCCAATTCACCCCAGTTAGATTGGCCATCATCAAGAAAGCTAATAATAACAAATCCTAGCAGGCATTGGTCAAAAGAGAATACTACTGTTGATGGGCACATAAACATGCACAACCACTTTGGAAAGCAGTATGGAGCCTCTCAAAAGACTAAATATAGAACTTCCCTAGGAGCCAGCAATTCTACTCCTAGTTATTTATCCAATAGAACACAAATGAGACCACACTAAAGTGAATTATGTTCATTGAAGCATTTTTGCCATAGCCAATTTATGAAATAAACCCAGATCCCTCAGTGGATAAATGGATCAAGAAAATGTGATATATATGTATAGATATATATATATATGCACAATCACATTCCATATATATATATATATATATATATATATATATGCACAATCATCCTATGCTTCCATCAGAAGAAATGATATAGTACCATTTGTAATAGAAAGACTTGGAAAAAAATATCTTAAGTGAAGTAACCCAGACCCAAAGAAACATAGGTTGCATGGTTTCCCTACTTTGTTATCACTAGAATGAGTCTATAAATTTACAAGTAAATAAACCGGGTGGTAAAAGATAGAAAATACACTGGGCAATGATCAATTATACAGGACTCTAGACATTCACACAGTGAGACCAAAGGGGGATATTTTTAGAGGATCACAAAGACTCAATAACTCTGTGCATATGCTCATCTAAAATGATGTTTATCAAAATGAAGTCCAAGAAATGGGAACAATATTTTACTTAATATTTAAGAAAATTATTTCAACTTTGTACAATCTACATATAGATAATTTTCCTTTATGAGTTTTTTCATGTGAATTTGCTTAGAAATTTCTAAAATAATACATTTTAAAATTAGTTTCGTTTTCAGTCTAGTCAGTGAACAATGTAGATCATGGTATACCAATAATATCATGCCAATCCAGAGATCCCCAGCCTGTAGACTCATCTGGATTGCTGCCACTATCTCTGAAGAAAACAGCGCTGAACACAGGCCAATTACACCACAACCCCTTTCATGCCCACCCTACACCTCTCACCCTTTTATTATAACTTGCAGAATAAAAATGGCGTAATTAACCTTATTGAACTTTCCTAAACATAGAGGGTGTCTCTAGGTATGTGGTACACACTTCAGAAGTAAGCCTGTTTTCCCAATGAGAACACACACACACACACACACACAACACACACACACACACACACACACACACACACACACACACACGAATGCACACACACGCACGCATGAAAACCACAACAAGATTTAAGAAACATAGTCCTATTTGATGAACTCAATAGAAAGCTGTTAGAATGGCCTGAGAAAACATTTGGGGTAACCTCAGGGTGGTGAAAGCTCTTCTTTTTTTTCCCCTTATACATTTATTACATTGTGCATAGTAATAATCAACACCATAAAAATTAGAACCATTTTGTGTTTGTATTTGCTTATAAATTCTCAGTTTGAAATGTAGGTAAGAAGTTTATCCTTTTATCTTACTTCTCTAACTTCTTATATAGAAACTTTAATTTCAGTGTGTGAGTTTTTCATCATAAGACCTTATTACCTTCTTCTCTTTGGTTTTTCTCTATAAGCCCTTCACTAAGAAAACATTTTTTAAGGCCTGTCATATATTAGGCATTTGAGACACATTTCTAAACCGAAGAAACAAAGACATCTGACCTTGGAGCCTCTATCTTAACAAAGAGATGACAATCACACACACACACACACACACACACACACACACACACACACAAATATACACACACAAGAGTTCAAAGCTAGTACTTTTATCCCTAGCAATTTTATTATAAAAATAAATCAAGCATGGAAATGTAAAACTATTTTATAGTGTATTTTATATACCTAATATATACTTTAGATAAGATTCTTTCATTCATTGGGCACTGACAGTTCACAGCTGTACTCCTAGCTCCTCAGAAGGCTTAGATCTTAGGATCATGGTTCAAAGCCACCCAAGGCAGGAAAGAGTGTGAGACTCTTATCTCCAATTAAGCACCAGAAAACTGGAAGTAATCCTGTGACTAAGTGGTAAAGCACTTGCCTTGAGCTAAGAGCTCTGATACAGTGCTCAGGCCCAGAGTTCAAGACCCACAACAACAACAAAAAATTCTTTCATGAGCTGAGAGTATGGATCAAGAAATGCCACCAACTATGTGACCTTCAGTTCAAATCTCAGGGCTACCAAAAAATATTTCTTTAATATTTTTGATATATGTTTCATCATAGAGCATCTGTGTATCTTTTTTTGGTGATAAACTTTAAATGTGTTTATGTTTGTGTGTGTGTGAGTGTGTGTATGTGTGTGTGAGAGAGAGAGAAAGAGAGAGAGAGAGAGAGAGAGAGAGAGAGGGAGAGAGAGAGAGAGAGAGAGAGGGAGAGAGAGAGAGAGAGAGAGAGAGAGAGTCCTGTGGATTGAACTCAGGGCCTGGGCACTGTCCCTGAACTTTTGCGCTCAAGACTCTACCACTTGAGCCACAGCTCCACTTCTAGCATTTTGGGTATTACTTGGAATCTCACAGACTTTCCTGCACAGGCTAGCTTAAAACCAACAGTGATCCTCAGATCTCAGTTCCCTGAGTAACCAGGATTACAGATGTGAGTCAACAGCACCAGAATTCTAATGCATTTTGACTCAACTTTAAAAGATGTTTTACTTTCTTTTTTTTGGGGGGGGGGCTGGTCTTGGGACTTGAACTCAGGGCCTGAGGGCTGCCCCAAATCCTCTTTGTGCCCAAGGCTTGTGCTCTACCACTTGAGCCACAACACCAAAACAAAATCCTTAAATAGGTACAGGTTGACCCACTCTAACAATGAGATTATGTTGAAAAATGAACTTTACAATTTAGGCAGGGGGAAGGAAGAAGGGGAGTGTAGTTGTGAAGGTGGGAGGGAAGGGATGGTAGGGGAAAAAACAAAGGAGGAGGTAACAATGCTTGATAAGAAATGTACTCATTACCTTACTCATGTACTCATGTAACTGTAACTCCTCTGTACAGTATTTTTACAGTAAAAAACATATTAAAAAAGATGGTTTTCTTTTTTTTAGGAGGGAACATTGGAATGCTTAATTTTACATTAAGGCTAAAATAAATATAGGATTAATATAAACAATAGCACAAAACTAATGAGAACATCTAGCAAGGATTCCGTATTGCTTCTGGTATTAAGAGTAGTAACCATGCCCAGGCAGGCAGATAAGATTAATAGTCAGTACCCAGGTTAGGAATACTGTCAGAAAATTCACCAAAGCTCCTGAAGGCCCATCTCAACCACAGGTTCATACTTCTGGAGTCTGGAAAAGAAGAGAATTTTGAAACTCTTCTTACAAATGTGGTTCCCCCCTTTTTTTATTAGTGTATATAAATTTGACAAAGAGATTTTACTGTGATTTTTCTACACATGCACATACAACCTTTCAACAAGTCTACTGTGTTTACTTACTCTTATCCCTTCTTATCCTTTATTTTGATTTATTTTAATGTGTTTCACTTTTCATAATGGGTTTAATTATTTATCTCATTTCACTCTCCCTTTCCCCATTGCTTCTCCCCTTAAATAATCTCCACCACCTTAACACTAATGTCATTTGTTTTCATCTTTTAAGTCCCAATTTTTTATATACAAAAGAACATGAGATATTTGTATTTCTTAATCTGTCTTATTTCACTTACCATAATGATTTCCAGTTCCATTCATTTTCTGAAAACTACATATTTCTAATTTTCTTTTAACTAAATAATGCTTGGTTGGGCGTGTGTGTGTGTGTGTGTGTGTGTGTGTGTGTGTGTGTAATTTTCTTCATCAGTTGGTCTATACAGGCTTGATTTCATAGCTTGGCTATCATAAGTAGTGCTGTGAGAAACTTGATTGTATAGGTATCTCTACTGCATGAAGACTTACATTCCTTAGTATATGTACTCAGGAGTGGTACAAATGTATCATAGAGTAGTTCTATTTTTAGTTTGAGAAATCTTTATATTGACTTCCATGGTGTCTACATATTAACATATTCCAAGCAACAGAGAATGAGCGCTCTTTTTTTCCCATATTCTTAGTGTTTATACTTGCTTATCTTCTTGATTTTTGTTATTTTGACTGAAGTAAGACTGAATCTGAAGTTTTCTCAATTTTCATTTCCTTTATGGGTAAAGATGTTCACATTTTCATTGAACATTTGTAATTAATGCCAAACATTTTGAGGTTTGGCTCAAAAAAGTAAAAGAACAACAGCCACCATGGAAGTAGATATGACCAGGAAGACAATAAAGATATAAACATAATGGAAAATTCTGATCATTTCTTTGAAATTTAATTTCCAAAACATAAAAAATAGCAATATTCACCATAGAACAACAGTGCTAGAAATTATACAAGATAATATGAGAAAAGAGAAAGGGTTAACTAGTATTACCTACATCAATAGCATTACTTTTACTAAATTCTGATAGAAAATAAGCTAATTGCTAGGAGTGTTGACACATGACTTAAAGGAACATTGCAAGTTTAAACCTACCTAGGCTATTGAAACCTTCTTTCAAAGAGAAAGACAGAATGAGAAAAAAAGAGAGAAAGGAAGAAAAGAGAGAAGAGGGAGAAAGAAAGAAAGAGAGAGAGAGAGAGAGGGAGGAAGGGAAGAAGGAAGAAAAGAAGGAAGGAATGAACGAACGAATGAAAGAGATAGAGAAAGCAAGAGGGAGAGAGAAAAGAAGGATGGAAGGAAACAAAAAGAAAGAGGAATAAGCTCAAGAAAAAATGACTTTAAATGATATAATTAGGCTGTAGGATTAAAAAATGTCCATAGAGAAAATTAAATATGTCCATAGAGAAAAATTATTTTCAGAATAAAAGTCATAGCTAAAAAGTAGCCTGCAGCCTCAATTATATTAACATATCAATAGATAGATATTGATCTCACTAGTGGTTAGAGGGAGATTCTGGAAATCATTTAATCTCCTTAAACCTTGAGTTTAACATCTATAACACAAAAAATATTCTTCCTCTATGGCTAAATTATATGCATTATACCACACTTACAAACCCTTGGTCAATTACCTACTAAATATCACCTATTTCCTTAGCCATGCTATGTGAAGTGGATAAGATGCCAGCTCATTTTATTAAAGTTTCACCCATTTCTCAAAAGGGAATAATCCAGTTCTAATGCCTAAAGAGTAATGGATGAAGTAACAATAGAAAGGAAGTGAGGACTGGGAAGGTAGCTCAGTGGTAGAGCACTTGCCGTGCATGCCTGAGGTCCTGGGTTCAATTCCTCAGTACCACATAAGCAAAAAGAAAAAAGCCGGAATTGGCTCTGTGGCTCAAGTGGTAGAGATCTAGCCTTGAGCTGAAGAGCTGAGGGACAGCGCCCAAGCCCAGAGTTCAGGCCCCAGGACCGGACCCCCCAAAAAAAAGAAAGGAAGGAAGCGAGTTCATGGAATGTTTGTGTCTCTAGTTTGAAATTGTTATTCATTCTGCCCCAAGAGTTGCTTCTTACGCTTTAGACAATAGTTTTTAACATGCATTATATACTTACCACAATGTTACCAAAGATAAGATATGGGCTGCCTTGTTCCTTTTCAATGTAGCCTAAAATCTATGTGAAAGTAACGCCTCAAGAAACTTATAAAGGTAAAACTTTGAGAAACACTAAGACTCAAATAGAAATTAGTACATATCATATAAAGGTTGAAAAGGATATCATTTGTGGTAATGCCTCAACTTTAGTTTAGTTCCATGAAGGCATAGACTCTGTTATCCAAATTTCTGCCTTTATACCATTTTCGCTCATTCAAACTACAGATGGCAATTTTAAAGGCAGGGTCCATTCTTCTCAATTTCTGATTGGTTTCTCAATTATAGTGTTTCATGATCAATCATTTAAAATTTCACCTTTTGCCAGGCACCAGTGGCTCATGCTTGTAATCCTAGCTACTCAGCAGGCTACTCAGAATTACAGTCCAAAGCCAGACTTGGCAGAAAGTCCTGGAAACTCTGATCTTCAATCAACAGCAAAAAGCCAGAAGTAGAGCTGAGGCTCAAGCGGTGTGCACATAGGCCTTGTGCACAAAAACTCAAGGAATCACACAGACCCTGAGTTCAAGCCCTAAAACTGACACAAAAAAATAAATCAATGAATACAGGCAAATAAATAAATGTGAATGTGCCTTTTTAAAACGTGGATTGGTTAAGAGCATTCTCTAAGTCACCCAATGTAGAAACAAATACTCAGCCCATTTGTTTACTGAGCAAATAAATAACTACAACAAGTTCACATTATGTTGCTCTGCAGGTACGTTGATGTAGATCATGCTATAAAAGATATTCTCAAAAAAAGAGACTGATACTTCTATATCCATCTCTAATATTGCTATGAATTATTAAATATTACTTTCAAGAATACATCCAAGATACAAAGAAAGCAACAGAACCAACGAGTAAATTAATAGAAATAATTTTGTTTGAAAATCACCAGTGTTTCTGAACTTGTGGTAAGAATACAAAAATTTAACGTATTAAGAATGTAGAGTTTGATGTAGTTCAGATTTTGCGGTATGAATACTGTTTTCTATGGGGAAATATTAAATAAATAAGCATAAGCATAATCAAAGAATTATGAGTGAATAATCAACATTTTCCTCCACCAAAGGCAGACACTGATCATTACTTCTGGAATAATACACACACACACACACACACACACACACACACACACACACACACACACACACACACACAGAAGTCCACTCCCACCACACATGAAAATACAATTCTAAACTTTCCTAATAGAACTTGTCAAAGCCAAGGATTCTTTCCAAAGCAGTTCAGTACTGCAAGAAAAAGCAGCCTTTATTTGTTATAGGCAAATGAAGGTCTTCATCCTATGAAGTGATCTTTCCCTTTGCAGTGATTGGTTCATGACTAAGCTTGGGATGTAATTCTAGGAAAGATGTAGGAAACTTGGCAGGGGAGCCTGTATGCAAAGTTCTCTTACTATAGAAAACAATAAATAAATAATAAAATAAATACAAGGAAGACAATTTAATATTCTATTTCTGTGATATGGTTATATCTAAGTATACAGGCAACTGAAAACTGGGCTAAAATATAGAAAAGCTCAGCATCAATATTTTTTATATTTCTTATTATGTAAAGGAATATATTTCCTAAAGTATATTGAGTTTGATGAAAACATTCTAATTTGTAGCTTATGTTCAAATGATCACTGATTCTTACAAATTTGATTTCCGAATAATTATCTAATATTCCATTTCTATATCCATCATTTTGTCTTTTAACTTCACAATTTCTTAACTTCCACTATAAAGCAAATTCTATTAGCAATCATTGTATTAAATATTATTATGGGTAATTTTATCTTCCTTACACTACATCTTAGCGCATAACCCTCATCATTTCTTAAAGACCAAATTCCAAATTCCTCATGTGGCACTAAAGCTTTTCATAATCTACTCAACATCCAGTTATGTTTTTTTAATTTTTATTTCTTTTTTATTGTGAAAATACTGTACAGAAGGGTTACAATTAGATGGGCAAGATAATGAGTACATTTCTTATCCTCCTTTGTTTCTCCTCCTTTGTTTCCCCTCCCCATCCCTTCCCAGCCTCCCCTCCCTCTCCCTCCTCCCCACCGAATCCTCTCCCCCCCCCCCCCACCAAAGTTGTAAAGTTCGTTTTCGACATGACAACTTGTACTTCTCATTGTTGCAACTGGTCCACCTGTATCCTTATTTAAACGACTTGTTTTTCCCCTTCCCCTCCACAAATTATACCGACATCACTGTATTTGATGTCGGTAACAAATCCTCAAAGAAACAACTGCCCAATAAGTAAGTGGGAGAAAGACTTAAAGAGAAGCTTCTCTGAAGAAGAAAGAAGGATGGCCAATAGACACATGAAGAAATGTTCAACATCCCTAGCCATAGAAGAAATGCAAATCAAAACAACATTGAGATATCACCTCACTCCAGTTAGAACAGCAAAAATCAAGAACTCTAACAACAACAGATGCTGGAGGGGATGTGGACAGAAAGGAACCTTACTTCATTGTTGGTGGGAATGTAAACTTGTTCAACCACTTTGGAAAGCAGTATGGAGGTTCCTCAAAAGACTCCACATAGAGCTCCCCAATGACCCAGCAATCCCACTTTTGGGCATTTACCCAAATGATCACAAACAAGGCCACACTAAAGCTATCTTTCCACATTCTAAATGATCACATCTCCATTCAATTGCTGGGGACCCAATAGGCTATTTTGCTGAAAATAGTTGGAATAACCACAGAGTTTACATACTACAGCATGTTATGCACTAAATAAAATATATCAAAGTGCTGAATGCTCAATGACCACAGTTAAGCAAATCAGAAATCATAAGCTTTAAGTAAAACTGTAAATTGATATGCATTAGATCCTCTTTTTACTGCTAACGAAATCGAGGCTAAAAACATTAAAGGAATTTCTTAAGATTACATACCTAGTAGTAGCAGAGTTGGATTCTGAATCTAGATAAATCTGGTGCCAAATTAATTTGATTTGATATACTATAGATCCACATATCTCACGAATCTCCTATTGCCATGGATTTAACTACTCAAAAGAAAAAAAATAAAGCCATTGGAAAAATTTAAACAATACCCATACACCATCTCCTACATGTTGTGAAGTCAAAGAATGTTTTCAGAAAGCATCTAATAGAGTTCAAAGACAACTGCAATTGGGATTTCGGTTTCCATAATCAGGATGATCTTTTTAATCTATACTTCTTTTTTTTTTTCTTATGATGTTTAAAGAAAGTGATGAAGATGATCACTATTTAAGGTGTGGCCCACAGAAAGCAACACTAACACCACCTGGGAGCTTGTTAGAAATGCAGAATCACACATCTTCTGAATTAGAATCTGCATTTTCACAAATCCTCAGGTGCTTTACATGTAAAGTTTGTTAAACACTAATTTAGGAATCTGAAAGACAGCCAAATTATATTCAGTATACAACCCTTCTCTGCTTCCCTGAAAGCTCCTTTCAAATACCACTTGCTAACTTGAATTGTAAATCTATTCTTGATTAGAACAATTCTTTTCAAATCATAAAAACTTAGAATTTAAGGAACCCTTACCTTTCATAAGAGAAATAAAACAAAGTCAATATTGTGGCTTATTAAATTGTGTATTACTTATTGTAATATTATCTCTTTCGTACATTTTTCCCTTAAATCCATTGCCATGTTAAAATAAATAAAGCCGTTAGGCTAACAGTAGTAATTTACAGACTTGAACCCTTAGGAATAAAAGCAAGAAACTTCTGTTGGACATTGGGACAATTCAAAAAGATAAAAGTTATGAAAGAGGATTTGTTTTATTTCAAAATTTTTAAGTGTTGTGTAGATCCAAAGTAAAATGGAATGTGGATGGAAAGTCATATTGTATTAACACTTGAACCATAATTTTTCTTCATGACGTAAGTAAAAAGTTGCCATGTGCCTTGTTTGTGATGGGAACATGCTCACTTACAAGGTTGTGTAAAATATGTCCCTTATTGACCCTACCTCATTACAGTGAGGGCAAGGATATCCCCTCAATACACAGACACAGACACAGACACATACAGACACACACACACACACACACACACACATATATACACACCATACTACTGTATAAGCTCTATTTGAAATGATGTTAGTGTTTCCTAGGACCAAATATACACATGAGTAGAATTATATGCTGGTTTTTTTAAGTCATCAATGTATATAAATAAAAATAATATCCTGAAACATCAACTCTTTTTGATCTTAGAGCTAAGTGTAAAAGAAGGAAATGATACAGTTTTTCTCAATTCCTGGTTAGCTCTGTTTGCTCGGAAAGAATATTGCTGTTGATTTAAATCAGCCCTTCAAAGTAATCAAACCAACTAAATTCCTAGAATAAAATTGGTTTCTAATCTGCACTGAGATCCTATTTAATAAGGTCATTTCCTTATCAAAGTATAAATTTGGGAACAAAAATATCGTATTTTAACAGGTATTATGAACATTTTAATTCTGTTAGAGCCAAAATAATGATGAACATGGGTAATAGTAATAATCCCTTTCCCCAAAGAGTCCTAGAAATCCTAATTTACTGACTGGTAGCTACTTTCAATAAGTAGAAATATAGTAATTTAATAATCTTACCAGAGCAGTTTTCACTAAAGAAAATTAACTAATTCATTATTGCTTATAATTTGCTGAGGCATAGCTGCCATATTTGTAAAATCAGCAGGTTCTGAGAAAAATACAACTTTCTAAATGAATGTTCAATTTTCCCCTAAACATGTAAATGATACAATTGCTTAGCTCCCTCTAGTGCCAGTTTCTAACATAAACTTAACTGTAGTAAACATATCCACCATGCAATTGGAGAGCAAATTAAAACTTTTTTGGTAATAATAAGTAAACTTTAAGGTATTAGTGAGATCACTTTGGCAACAGACCATGTCAAGGTTCAACCGGGGACATTTCTGTGTTATATGCTGTTGGCTACAGTGAAAATAATGATACTTCTTTGAAAATTTTATGTCATGGGTTTAAAATAAAGACAAATGAATCAAAATCCAAAAGAAAGTTGATGAGAGAGATTAAGAAATACTGTTGTGGACTTTTGTACACCTCAACTCGCTTATAGGAATCTGATTTTATTAGTGATTTATATCCATCCTTATTTAAATAAACACAAAACCCAGGAAGATGGACTTAAATACCCCTATAAAGCTATGCACAGTAATATATTTTCCAGTTGTAGATGGAAATTGGGCATACTAAACATATAGATTTTTATTAATTCTGAAAATTGAAATATCTAAATTAATAAAAATGTTTTACGCTGTATCTTAATGACTTAGCTATGACAGAAGAATCAAATAAAGACATTTCTAAGTTAATTACATATATGACTTAGATTGTATAAATTACATTATGTTAAGTGCATTTAAGGATAAGAAGATGTGAAAATCTCACATTTGACATGATTTTGAACCTTGGGAGAAAAGTAGAAATAGTCAGAAAAAAGAATTTCACTCAATGAATCTTACATTAAAACAAATAAGTGTTTAAGCAAATTAAAGTTATGCAATCATTTGGTTGTTTATTTTGTAATAAAATGCTGACTAAATGATATATATTTCATTTACATTAACTGTGGGTAGTTGATAAAATGCAGCTACTGCTTCTAGATAATAATGTTTTTATGAAATACAAAGATGATGCCTTATCTGTAAAATACACAAATGAACATAAAACCAATAACTGTTGCTAAATAAAAATATTTACAGAATAAGAATTTGTAAATGAAAATGTACTTGAGATCATAAATAATACAAACTTGAATCATAACTGTTCAGGCATTTCTGTGAAGTTGTATTTTTTAAATTGCCCATATTTTATACAATAAACATTTTATAACATAAATATAAAATCTCTTTTTAAAATTATGTGTTTTTAGGTTAAAAATTAAAGTATTAAGCTGTCATTTCTCCTACACTAAGTACAAAGCTGTTACAAATAAGATTCTAAAAGTTATATGTAAGTATGAGAAATTTGTAATGAGCTTATATATAGTTTATATAAAGTTAATTAAGTTTAGAACTATTTTAGAAAACACGTTATCATAGCTATAGTCTTCCAAACATTTTTATTCTTTTTTTTTTTTTTTTGTCGGTGATGGGGCTTGAACTCTGGGCCTGGGTACTGTCTCTCAGCTCTTCAGCTCAAGGTGAGCGCTCTACCACTTGAGCCACAGCACCACTTCCGGTTTTCTAGAGGTTTATTGCAGATATGAGTCTCACAGAATTTCCTGCCCAGGCTGGCTTTGAACTGCGATCCTCAGATCTCAGCCTCCTCAGTAGCTAGGATTACAGACGTGAGCCAACAGCGCCTGGCCAAATATTTTTATTTCTAAGCTTTAACAGATTAAGTCTAGTAATTATGTGCTACAACATACTTAATTGATAAATATGATAACATTTCACTTTCCTCTTCTCTCATTTGATAAGAAAAGCAAGTATAAGTGACGAGAAAGAATTTTATTTTCTTCTAGCTAATTGGAAACTAGATATACCCCCTGCCTTTTCTTTGCCTGTACTGGACTGGAACTTGATTTCAGGACCAGAGTACTGTCTCTTAGCTTTGCTCTCAAGGATGACACTGTATCACTTTCGCCAGAGTTTTGCTGAAGTTTTGCTGCATAATTGGAAAAAAGTCTCACAGAATTCTTACCCTAGGTGGCTTTGAACTGTTTTCTCAGCTCTCAGCCTCCTGAGTAGTTAGCATTACACATGTGAGCTCCCAGTGCCCAGCTCTAACCTCTAATATTTAGTGAAGCTGTCAATTCTTGTGTCATTTACCTGTTACTTTAAAGATGATCAATTACTCTTATTCATTATTCTAGTTCTTCCCTTTGTTAATATCTGGATGGGTGCAGGGGAAGGCAATGCAAGTAGAATAGAAAATAAGTTCAATTTATTTTCCAGGGGAAAGTATCAATGTGATTTTTATATTTTTGAGAAAGTTAAATAACTTCAAAAATTAGATCCAATCAAACGGAGGAAATACAAATGAAAAGACATACCTTTATTTTTATTTTTTTAATTATTTGTTTTTCATTGGCATTTGAACTCTGGGCTGTGAGCTGACTAAACAGTTACTATACTACCTGCGCCATTCTATCAGTTCTTTCAGATAACGTCTGTACTTTTTTCTTTTTCTTTTTTTTTTTTTTGCCATGTGTAGCTAGGATTAAAGAGATGAGCCATCACGATCAGTTTCTTTATTGCGCTTGTAGTCTTGCCAACATTTTTTTTCAGGCTAGACTCAGATTTCTGCTCTCCAAGTACCCTGGATTACAGATTTGTGCCACCAAAGAAAACCACATCTTCACCTATTTAGGTGCACAGTGGAAACATATGTATTCTTAGCCTGACCTTTGTGCAACAAGACTACTAAGGCTATCTGATATGGGTTGCATCTTGCGCATTCACTCAAAATTATGAGATGGAAGTCTTGTACAGGTACAGAATCTTTCCAAACATCTGCCAAGTTATGATCCCTCATTTTCCTAAATAAGTTCACTCTCAGTACTGCAAATGTCTTGCTCATTCCCCAAACTCAACAAAACAGAAATACTCAAATATGTATTGGATATGCATTTGCTATTGAGCCATTGCCCTCAATGATGTTCTGTCTCTGTCTCTCTCTCTGTGTATATGTGTGTCATTCTCTATCTTTTTTCTCTCCAAGAATTTGTTTTGCCACTTGACTCTTGAGTGTGTGTCTTCATTCAAGATGCCAAGAGTCTGGAATCTATTTATTTATTTAATCATTTTTGTCAGTCATGGGCTTGAACTCTTGAATCCTCAGCTGTTGTGCTCAAGGCTGGCACCCTACCACTTGAGCCACAGTGCCACCTTTAGTTTTCTGATGGTTTACTGGACTTTCCTGCCCGAGCTGGCTTTGAATTGTGATCCTCAGATCTCAGCCTCCTGAGTAGCTAGGATTATAGACCTGAGCCACTGGCTCCTAGAAAGTTTGGAATCTTCATCTACCTAATCACCCCCCTGTAAGAAGAGGTATTAGCAAATTTAAAAATAGTAGAAAGATAAATTATCTTTATACATATATATGTATTTATGGCAAACAATATTGGTGGTTCATCTACCTCAGAAGAAAGTCAGATAATCCTATTCAATTGGCACACTAGAATGAGTAGCTAATGAAACAACTATATTTAATCAGAATTACCCCTTAACCAATCTCAATGTTCTTGCAGCTCTCCTTGTCTAAATAGTATGGTTTTGACCATAATCAGATGCTTTAATGAACAAGTTAGCCATATTTCTATTGATAGGCCACATGATTAGGCTTGTCCGAGGCCAAAAGCCACAACACAGCAAAGACAACAACTTTCTGGATGTTTAGAGGGAAAATGGCTATATCTGGAATGGTGATGGTTAATTTTATAAACAATTTACATTTTTCTGAAGATGTCTTAATTCTTATAACAGTTAAGTCTATGATAGCCAATAAAAATTATGTTTTCAAAATGTCTGGATAAAGCCACTTTAAAAATGTTTGCCGAATTCCCAGCACAAGTTGATACAAGAACTTCAGTGAATGAAAATGTGATCAGTACCATTATGATAATGATTGGATCAAAGGCTAAGAGTAACAGCACCAAGAATTAAAGCAGAACAAACAAACAAAAAAACTGTTTTGCCTCAGGGTCTCTAAAGTTTACACTTTGTTCATTTTTCCCAATAGCCTTATAAACTAAGTGATATTATGTACGGAAATACAGGTAAGTTCCTTAGCTTGATAAATTCACCCTTCAAGTCAGTAAAGAGCACAGCAAAGAGTTGACAAAACCGAGGCATATACTATGACTAGAAAAAAAAGCAAAACATGTTCCAAACATGACATAAAATCCTTGTTAAGTAAGTCATAATAAAAAAAATTAAATATATTTGTCAGTTGACAAATATTCAAAATGATTCTAGCTTCTTTATCATATTCAGTCATCAGAAATCAATCTGTCATTTTCTATTCTTTAAAAATCATGAGATGGCTGGGAGTGGGGTGGAAGTCTGGGAGCCATAGATTAGAGGATCACATCCTAGTTTGAGGCCAGTCTGGAAAAAACAGTTAGAAAGTCTCAAGTAACAAGCAGTACACCATAGCCCGGGCTGCTGAACTTAGTTGTTCATTAGGCAAAAGTAAGATGATTTTCATCTGAAGGAAGCCTAGCAAAACATAAGACCTTATCTGATAAACTCAAGAATAAAGGATTACAAGTCTATCTCAGTTGGAAAATCACTTTTCTAGCCAGCCCAGAACCCTGAATTCTAACTTTAGTATCAGGGAAATAAAAGGAAGAAATAAGTAGTTGTCTTATTTTTCCAGATGATACCTTAATTATCTGCAAAGCTGAAGAAAATCTAGGTGTTTTGATTCACAAACTAAATGTTTTTCCTATAAATTTATGCTTTAATTTTAAAATTTACCCTTAAATATTGTTGTGCTATATTCCCTAGTTTAGATTCAAGCTGCAAGACTCAAACCATCTTCCTGACTTAGCTTCCTAAGAAGCTGAAAGAACAGGTGATAGTTACTCTGACTGGCTCACACCATGTAGCATTGAATTTCATCAAGGTATTATCACTTTGAAATCCAGAGTTGCCTACTTTTAAGTTGTCTGTCAAATAAGAGTGTTTAAAGTTTAAATTTTATTCCAAGTCCTTACATTGAAGCATCTCTAAAACATATTCTTTCATCTGTTTGTAAGTATGCCCTTCCTGAAAATTTCCCTAAGGTAATATGTAGTAACTGAAGTTTCTTATGAATTTACAATGCCACACAGTTTTATTATGCCGTAACAGAGATTCAAAAATGAATCTCTCTAAAATGCTTT
The DNA here is from genome assembly GCF_019054845.1 of Dipodomys spectabilis. Lineage (NCBI taxonomy): Eukaryota > Metazoa > Chordata > Mammalia > Rodentia > Heteromyidae > Dipodomys > Dipodomys spectabilis. Next base: position 12,719,677 of record NW_024870758.1, read on the forward strand.
CTAAATAATCTAAAAGTTAACCCAGGTAATAAAAATGTGATCTTATTAGCAACTAATTGTATTGCCTGTTTTCCAATGAGCTGAACTAATGAGTTGATGGATATTGAACCTTTGTTGCTTTATGACTGAATTATGCCTATAACTTCAAAATGTGTAATATTCTTTCAATATAGGAGTAACACCTGCTGCTACAGACAAAAAATGATTAGCCACAAACAAACCTACTATAGAATATCAAAATGCATTTGGCCAACCAAGAACTAATGGGAATTATGCAGATTATATTTCCTTCCCTGCTGAAGGCAACCAAGCTTCACGTCAGTAGCAAAATGAAAATATAACTCAAATATGAAACAATACATACTCAGAGCCATGACCAAATATATTTCTGATTATTTTTAGATATATTTCTTTTTCACGTAATTATTTGGCAACAAAGAACTGAAATAGAAGTAGATCGCATTTGTTCAGTACCTGAATGGATTTAAGTATTAATCAACTAAGAATATTAGTCAGATTTTTGAACCAAAACACACATTCAGAATTATAATGTAGATCATGCTTGCTAACAGAAACCAATTTTTTTACAATACCTCATCATAATTAGATTTATTCTGAAACTTTCCCTACAGCATTATTCTTATGATTGCATAGAACTGGTAAGAGTAAGAAAGTCATGTGCTTAGGTGATCAACTTCGGGAAGTAAAATAGTTTATCTGAATTGTATTTCTGTAGTACTAATTACTAAGTGGAAACTAAATTTAATCATTTATATGTAACTTATGTGATCCAATGAGTGGTGATAAAGGTAAGTTACTGGGTATAATGCAGAGCAAGGATTCTTTTCTCACATAGACGGCTTTCTCCAGATGCAGATTTCAGAACTGGCATTCCTGAATCTTTTTCTAAATGTGCATCACTGTGCTACATATATTAAACTATCTCTTGGTGCCCTAGACAACTGGCAAAGAAAAATATAATCCTCCTTTAAAACTGAAAAAGAAATTCAGCATATATGCAAATGCTAAAGCTTCAGGATATATAGTTGCAGGTTTTGAAACTACCAGCTAATATTTTTCTGCAAAACAGCAAGAATTAGATGTTGCATAAACCATAAAATCCATTGTAACAACTCTAGAAAATGTCTAGAAAATCTCCTGAAACTACAACAAGGATAAACAGATGGGTCACACCATGTTGTAAAAAGTCTATAGATTCTCTTGGATAAGCTGGAACACTACAGCAAAAGTAGATAAGATTTAAAGTCATTGAATGGCATTGTCACCATGTATATAGGAGTAGGAACAAAATCTTAACTACTTTCTCTCAATACTGTGAAAGAATTATAAGATCAAAACAATTTTTAGAATATACCACTCTTGACATTGTAAAAACATGAAAATAAGTGGATAAACTGAGCAGTGCTACTTCCAGACGCAGAAATCTAGAAAACACAAAAAAGTAGAATAGAGTAAGCTTCCTAAAAAGAAAAATACCACTGTGTTCATTAGCCAATAACTATTTATTGTAATGTGCTTTTTCTCAATTATACTAAGTAGTTTTGGCTTTTTTGATACTAAGAGTATTTGCCTGACTGATTTTACATATGAATTTGGAAAGCTAAAACCTGTCCCGTTTTAAGTCACCAATCTTGAAATTTACAGTTGATTAGTAAGCTTGAAAGTGTCCTATGAAGTTCAATTCAAAACCACTAAACACTGAAATAATTCATTTGATTCTAGACCATCCACTCTAGTAATAGGAAGTTTTACACTCATTGTAAAGGGCAACTTAGATCATTTAAATACATTCTTAATAATAAGAGCTGACTTTTAACTAGTTTCTACAAACCCACATATTGAATAGCACTTGCTACATCAGTTTATCTGGCATTCAATTTAAACTCTTAACTCAAAAGAAAAAAAATTATTTGGGGTAAGCCAAGTCACTGAGGAGAAATCAGCCAGATGGCCCTGGTGCCTATTCGGCAAATACTGAACTGCTTACTGGAATGAGTCAACTGTAAGGTTGATTAATTGATTTAGTCACATATTCAAAACTTTTGCTTCTTATCCCATTAAAAGTAGCACTAATGAGCGGTAGCTCTGACCTTCCAGTGAGAAGCCACAAGTTCTACAACCTCTCGATATTTACCACCCAAATTTAATCTTTTTAATGGACACCTTAAAAGGGATCTGATAGAAAATACTAAGAGCTGCTCAAATGCTAAAACACTTAGGGAGGCTTTTGATTAATGTTGCATGATTAATCAATTGATTAATATAGTTTTCAATACAGATGTTAGGACACTGTCTACTTTAATCAACCACTCTGAAAATAGTGAAGATAAATGCCATACTTTTGTGTCTGCTACAAAAAAGTCCTTTCTTTAAAGGTTGTTAATTATGACATAAGCCTTATTTACCACACGCAAATTTTATCTGATGCTGACATTTTTATACATAGGAACCATTAATGAGATAAGTGAGATCCTTTTGGCAAAGCCATATTTTAATCACTTTAAAGGTAATTTATTTAGCCAACTTACAGGCCTTTTATTTAATGAGAAATTATTTTAGAATAATGTAAAATGCATTAAAATCTTAAAGTTTTTATTATTTTCCAAGACTGTTTGTAATTTGTGAGGATGCTTTCCACCATACAAAAACTGAAATCTTTATTCCAGTCAAAAATAATCACCCTGTAATTACCATGACAAACTGCCCAAGCTGCATCATCGGGGCCATTTCAACTAATGATATTGTATTAGAATGCCTAGCAATAGACTTCAAATGGAAAATATAATTATGTGCATTAGTTTGTCTAAGCATTTATAAGATCACATATCCATCAGTTTTCAGGTCTCATAAAGAAAACCATACATCACTGTCACTGTGAGTTTTGTTATTGAAAATGCAGGCCTTTACCAACCGAGTTTAAGATGTGTATCTTAAGTTTCACTTGTTTTGTGGACTACTAAAATCCCTGTAAGTAAAACCAGCATAATTGAGAAGAGGTTTTCCCCCAGAGATGGAGAAATTCAGCAGCCCTGGACACTTCACATTCTGACCAACTAGACGATCAGCCAGCCTGAGAAAGCTTAATTTAGCTTTTCCACAACTCCTAAATCTGTGGGGGTCTGATTTGGAATAGAAGCTTATGGAAAGGCTTTTGGAAAAGTATCAAATTAAATGTTTCATACTGTTGGCCTTGCTGGCTTGAAAGAAATTAGGTAGGGAAAAATATAAGCATTTGTAAAATAACTAACATGAGGGAAAATTTTCAGAAAAAATATTTTCAAGGAGCACAAATATATTTATGATGAATGACAGAATTAAAATAAAAATGCTGATAATTCATTTATCAGGATATAAATATAAACATCAAACTACTTAGTTTGGGGAAAGTTGCTCAGCCTCTTTGTCTCCTGCTTTACTCAATTGTAAATAAAGACATAGATGGATTTCTTGGTGCTCTCAAGTTTTAACTTACAATAATGATGTGTCAACCTTCAATTTAGAAAATATTTGCTCTAGTAGTTCAAATGGAAATATGCATTTGAAAGTGAAAACTATTTTTGTATAAGCAACGGTGACTACTTTCATTGGTTGCAGAAAATCTATCAACAGGTATATGAGGTTTCTTCCCTACCAGAAAATAATTAAGCTACAAAATAGGATCCTCTCGTGGGTTTAAATTAGAATGTGTAACTTCTCATGTTGTGGACAGACAGCTTAATGGAAGTGATGACAGTGTGTGATTTCCTTCTGAAATATGTCACCTGTGCATGGTGAGGAGAGTGTTTTCAGATTTGAACTAGCATCTTTTCCCCACTTTGTCATCCCTGGACAGTGTTTTAGATAGTCAAGTAAGTTCTCATGAAGTGATTTTTTTTGTGGTTAGCTTATTTTACTTACTTACTTAGCTTACTGTCCTCAAGGTTTATCTAGATTATTACATGGGATACGATATCTAGCATCTTAAAATTAGTTTTCTACTGGATATGAAATGAGAAAATTCACCTCCATATGATATAAATTTAATATAGATGGGTTTCTCAAGACAGCACTATTGCTATTTTGGACAATTATTATTTGTGAAAGTGGCCCTGTATACTGTAGCTTGGTTAGCACCCACTAGATGGCGGTTACACTACAGATGGGGGTGGAGGGTTGAGATTCTGTGGGACTTTGTCACCAGTCCCCTGGAGGTAAAAAATATATCTGATTAAGGACCATTTGGTAGAAGGTGAAAAATGCCAAAATATATGTTGTCCACATATGAAGACAGGATGAAGAATCTCACTGAAAACAGCTGCGTAACAGATTATGGGGAACATAGAACAAGAGCAGTAAAGGGGGTTTAGTCTGACTAACATGGTATATGTAAAATACCATGATGAAAAACATTGTAGAATTAATATACATGAAAGAAAATGAATGACAGAAATGTGTAAGAATTTCTTTGGGGAGGTAAGTAGCAGGGAGAGGAGGAAACATGAATGCAGTAGGTGAATGAGGGAGATAAGGTTTTATATGCATGTATAAAAGTAGAACAATGTATCTCTTGAAATCATTTTAAGAAATGGGAGATGAGAATGATAATTAAAAAGCTGATATTTTAGAAAGTAATCACTATCTTAACTAGTAAAAAATTATTGAAGCTATTGAAAGTAGTAACAAGAAAAATTAAATTGCTCTTATATCATAAATATATGGGGTTTGAAATAAATTTAATCATTTATTGATTTTTACTCAATCATTTTATACTAATTCATAAAGATTGGTACAAAAATAAAACAAAACATTATCTCATATAGTCATATGTACATAGCTTTTGGCCTTTTCCTCTTACACATGTACTAGTTATTGCAAATAAGGGAAACCATGAGGCTTACATTTCTTTGGGCTTGGCTTACTTCACTTAATATAATTTTTTCCAAGTCTTTCCATTTCCTAACAAATGGGGCAATGTCATTCCTTCTGATGGAGGCACAGAATTCCATTGTGTATATATACCACATTTTCTTGCAATAAACAGAGCTGTGCTGGTAGCCTTAGTATGGTCTTGTTTGTGATCATTTGGGTGAATGTCCAAAAGTGGGATTGCTGAGTCATAGGGGAGCTCTATGTGGAGTCTTTTGAGGAACCTGCTTTCCAAAGTGGTCGAAAAAGTTTACACTCCCACTAACAATGCAGTAGGGCTCCCTTCTCTCCACATCCCCTCCAGCGTCTGTTGTTATTAGAGTTCTAACTGGGGTGAGGTGGAATCTCAAGATAGGGACACAAGTACCATTTTTTTCTTGCTTGCTATTGTTTCTAAAGTATTTATAATGTACCATGTGATGCTTTTGTTTCTTTTTATGTTCTTCCCCCGTTTTCAAGGTATTTGATGTCGGTGCCCTGCATCTTGTATATACACTTCTCTAATTCGGGGAGGGATGGGAAAAAAAATGCTTAAATAAGGATACAGGTTGACCCATTGTAACGATGAAATGTAGAAAACACTATGTTGAAAAGGAACTTTACAACTTCCGAGTGGGTGAGGAGTAGTTGTGGAGGTGGAAAGGAAGAGATGGTAAGGGGAAAACAAAGGAAGAGGCAACAATGCTCAATAGGATATGTACTCATTACCTTGCTCATGTAACTGTAACCCCTCTGAACAGCATTTTTAGAATAAAAAACATACAAAAACTAACGCAAAAATATTCAAGTAATGTAACACATGTGGCATGAATGTATATTTTCTTCTATTGCTGGATATGGAGATACTTGTTAAATTCTGCTTCTGAGGAAAAAAACCCCTCCCCCCCCAAATGATTACTTAACCAATTTAAATCCAACATGGAAGAAAAATATCAAACTCAAGCCAGAAAACCATTTAATGTATTATTTGTTTTATCAAGGAAAACAAATCAGGATTTGTACTTTAATTTTTGTTTTTGGTTTTGTTTGCTTAGTTCTTTGATTCTCATGTTTACTTAGCTCAGTGAGTCAAGGTCCTCATGACATTCTTGATAATAACAAGAATTTACAGCTGTCTTAACCAAACATTCATATTAACATATGTTCCATGTGCTTTCTTTCAACCAATATATCATCTTCATAAATTAAAAGAAGTCATTCATATTTTGTAGATCAGAAACTGTCAGTTTCAAATTGTTAGTCCTTGGCTACATAGTGCTTCATTCTTTCATCCTAACTGCTTGAGAGGCTGAGTTTGGAAGATGCCAGCCAGGGCATACAACCAAGCAAAAAGGGCCTGGGATTATGGCTGAACAGATAGAGTGGCTGTGTTGTAAATAGGATGTCCTGAATTTAGTCCCTAATACTGCCAAAAATTATAAATTTAACCCTATAATTAAGAAGTAGAACTGATATTATAGTTTGATTTTTATGGACTACATACTGCCCTCAGATTTTGTTGATTTCTGCCATTATTCCAGAAAAATATAAATTGTGACTCTCCAGTGGTCACTTCTGTTTAACACACCTGTCTTCATATAAGAAGCTAAGACTTCATGATTCAAATTTTCAGAAGAAAATCAACATAAAAGTTCCTCTTACATCTCCAAATTCTAGAATTTCATTTGGAATCTCCCCGATGTATTGTCCCAGAGCTTCATTTTTGACATTATGAGCTCTATACGTTTTTTAGGCTTTATAGATCTAGACACTCATCTGAAAACCCATGTCTCAGAATTAGGTCAACCATGGAGAAATAGTGTGATTTCTCTTTCTCAGTAGGAAATGCCACTACTCTTTTGACAGTCTCATGTTATGCTCACATTAAGTAACATTTAGCAAAATTCAGTCTACATTGTGTTATTTCCATGTTTTGGCACTGTGTGCATTTTTCTCTGCTTTCAACTCAAAAGTTGAGCAATATTGCTTGCTATATCTTGGTGCCAGCATAGATTTAAGCCATCTAAACAAGACTGTGTATTTGAACTGACAGAGAGTAAATGATTTGCATCTGGCATAACTGATGGTGGTGTCAAAACCTTGGAAGATAATTCATTGGTAAACATATTCTTCTGGATGCTTAGCCACACATGCCCAATTTCCTATCAAGGGATACAGCCACATCATTGCCAGAACAATAGAAAAGATTTTATACAGACAATTCAAGAGATATTCTGTTCTGACAGAAAACAAGGGAGAAATATAAGAGAGTTTTCCTCATTGATGAGACAAGATAATTTTTCAATGTTTATTTCAGAAATTAAATTTCATGCAAAAATGCCCTTCTGACAACTATGGAGTTGATGAACTAGTAAGAATAATAGCAAGCAGCCAGTAAAAATGGTTTAATCTACCATTCAAAGATTTAATTTGAAAAACCACATATAATTTTATTATTTATATTGTTATATAAATTATTATACATTTAAATGAATTATATGTGTATAAATATTTGAATCAAGCCAAAGCCAAAATAATGATAAAAATAGAATTGAACTTCAAGTACTCAAAAATTAGGTATGAGCTGTCAGATAGCTTGAAAGATATTTTTGTAAATAGATATTGTGTTCAATTGCTCTAATTGCAATCATTTTACTCTAGAAAACTTTGAGTCATACAGGCTTAATGGACTGAACTTATTTCAATCTTTCCATTCCAATTCTTGAAGAATGTTTACATATATTCAAGTTGACAGATGCAAATGGTATCAGATTCAAATTATCTTAGAATTAGGTTGAATTATATATTCATTTGAAGAAAGAATACAGGTCATATACAGAGAACTTTTTTGAACATAATTCAAATTAGAGACATCACACTTGCTGTTAAAGTTTACACCCCAACATCTAATCCCTTGTTAATAACCTTGAAGAATATTATGGCTTGTTCAAAAAGAACTATTTTGTGCCTACTCTATTGTAAACTCTGTGCTAAATATTAGATGGATAGAAAAGTCACTAGAAAACAGAAATGACAAAACATCTGTATCTTGATTATAACCAGGGACAACATATAAGAAATCTGCTTTTAAAGAATCATGATAGAGCCGGGCATCTGTGGCTCACACCTGTAATCCTAGCTACTCAGGAGGCTGAGATCTGAGGATTAAGGTTCAAAGCCAGCCTGGGCAGGAAAGTCCATGAGACTCTTATCTCCAATAAATCACTAGAAAAATGGAAGTGGCATTGTGGCCCAAGTGGTAGAGCGCTCACCTTGAACTGAATAGCACACTGACAGTGCCCAAGCCCAAGCCCCAAGACTGACAAAAAAAAAAAAAAAAGGAATCATGATAGTAGAACATGCCCTTCAAACTGACATGGAAACAAGTGCTGCTTGGGTTATTTCACAGATGGCTTCTTTGTGAGGATGATGATGGTTATGATTGACTAAATATTTGTGTTCCCTAAAATTCATATGTTGAGGCCCTAAATCCCAGTGGGGCCATATTTGAACATTAAACTTAAAGAAAGTAATTAAGGCTAAATGAGGTCATAAAAGTGTCACTCTCATCCCTGGTAATTAGTGTCCTCATAAGAAGAAACACAGAGCGTGTCCTACTTCTTCCTATGTAAAGGATATATGGGCACATATTGAGGTGGAAGTAAGCTTTAACAAGAAGAGCCCAGAATGAAACTAATCCTCACAGCACCTTGATTTAAGGCCTCGCACTTCCACAACAGTAAGAAAATATAGTTCACTACCTAACAACTTCGTTTGTGCTATTGTATTGTAACAGACAGAACAGATGACTAAAACCTTCTTGCTTCTATGGCTGGCTCAATTTCTTTCAGCTTCATACACAAGCCTCAATAATTCCCACTTGTACAGAATAGCAGGGCAGAACTGATGTAAACCCCATTCATGAACATAATTTAAAGCTTTTTCAAATGTGATTTTCACTTCCCTAGTGAACTTGGAAGCCTTGTGTTGAAGATGCCAGGCAATGTGGAAAGAAGTTCTGCCTGTTTAGACCATGCCTTTGAAAGAAATAACCAAAGCCACTGTGGGTTTTTTCATTTTTGGTAAGAAAAGAAATCAGCAAAAGTCTCAAGACTATCCTTTTAGCCTCTTAAATAGTTTTCTAAGGGTATTTTACAGCTTTCTCTCCAGATAAAAAGAGAAAACATAAAAAAGTAGACTCTAAAGCTCTGATCTTTCTCTCTTTCTCTTTCTTTCTTCCTTTCCTTTCTTTCTCTTTCTTTCTTTCTTTCCTTCCTTCCTTCCTTCTTTCCTTCCTTTCTCCCTTCCTTCCTTCTTTCTTTTTTTTAACTTAGAGATAAAGAAGACTCCTCACTGTTAATGCACATAAATGCTGATGGAAAGCCTCTGCATAAACAGATGAAGAAGCAATGCAAAATTTTGTCTCTATCCAGAAGGAACAAAAAATAAGTTTGTACTATAACTTTTTCTTAACTTGCTAAATTCTGTAGTCCTCTCTTCCCTATTCTACTCTGCTGAAGGACAAGCCTTTGGGAAGGTAAGAGATCTCAAAAATTGGAGAACTAATAAAAGAAAGGTCTTTTTGTGGGCTTTTGTGGAAGAACAGAAATTGTGCTGTCTAGAGCAGAAGCCTAAGATTCTACTGTGCTTTAGTACAGAGGGTTTTAGACATGTTCAGATCTGGGTTACACACCCAGTTCTATGGTTTTAGAACTGTTTGTCTCTGATAAGTGAGCTTTCTTCCTGTGACCCTATTTCCTTTCCAAACTTAGAGAGAAAAAAAAGCATTATCAAATTCAGAGACTTGTAAGAATTTAAAATCATGATTATAAGCAATGTTCAGAGCCTAATAAGGAAATATCAAATGAGAGTAACTTGACCAGTTATGAAACAAAACTCTCAATGTATTGAGATCTCAAAAATAAACAGAGTTAATCAATTCTCACAGATACTGGCCCAAAAAAAGAACATGGCTTTGGGACAAATGTGCATGGTTTCTAGCAGTAAGGCTAAAAAGTAGTTGAAAAACATCAAAGGACTACGAGCTTAGAATATTTTTGTAACCAAAATGTGGAGATGGAAACACAGTTCTAACACATTAAATACTCATTGTCTGTAGGTGAGGGAAACGATAAAGTAAAACAAGCCCATCTTCTGGGTAGGATAAAAGCCCACAAGGTGAAGGAATTGTGGCTTCTGGATTGGAAGTAGGATGAAGTTTCACATAGTGGGTCATACCGGATTCAAGTTAAGGTTGTAACATACATTCTAAAATGAACTTGTCCTGATGTTGCAGGTTTCTAACTTATCTTGTAACTGGTTCATGGCACCCATTTTGATTTTCTCTATCCTAGGTCCTTATAATTAAACTCAGCACATCTTAGAATTTGGTTTTCTCTCTTTTTTTTTAATTTAATTTAATTTTTTTTTGTGAACATACTGTACAGAGGGGTTACAATTACATGGGCAGGATAATGCATACATTTCTTATCAAGCATTGCAGCCTCCTCCTTTTTTTACCCTTCACATCCCTTCCCTACCTCCCCCCTACCTCCCCTCCCCCCCCCAACGTTGTAAAGCTCGTTTTCGACATGACATCTTGTACTTCTCATTGTTGCAACAGGTCCACCTGTATCCTTCAATGACTTGTTTTTCCCCATCTCCTCCACAAGTTATACTGACATCAAATATAGTGAAAGCAGGGGTTATACTGTGGGGGAGGGACATATAAAGCAACAAAGAGATAATCCTATAAATGCGTTAGAAACAAATGCATGAAATAAAAAAGCATTAAAATACATATCTAAGGGTTCATTTTCTTAACATGGTTTTCTCTTATGGCCAACCAATAAACACTTACTTACTTCTTCACCATCCCTCATGTGATACTAAATTTTATAAATTAGCAAGAAAAAAGCATTAAAATACATATCTAAAGGTTCATTTTCCTAACATGGTTTTCTCTTATGGCCAACCAATAAACACTTACTTACTTGTTCACCATCCCTCATGTGATACTAAATTTTATAAATTAGCAAGAAAGTGGTAGGGGAAAGAGGAAAACATTGTAAGAAATCCTCCATTGTATCTTTGTAATTTTTGTATAAATCTAAAATATATTTTAAATTTTTAGATTTTAAAAAATAAAAAGTATAACAGCTACAACTTCATGAGTCTAATAAACATAATGATCTACTTATTTTCCTCAAGTCAACAAAATTATTTTTTGCACTGAGTGTGAAACCCCAAACTGAATTTTTACTAAAATATGAGTACAGGTTTTCAAAACAGTGCTTCACAACTAGTGAATCTTTCCATCCTGCCTTGTAGACACCCTGAGTTGAGGACTGTCTAGAGTTTAAGACAGATCTCCAATTAAGTATCTGGAATCTTTAAGAACAGTTGCTTTTGGAACTCAGAACTTCTAATCTTAGGAAAGAATAAAAAACATGCTAAACGAGGTCAGAGTCAGCACTTGTGGATGATTGTGTTGCAATCATCCTCTAGTGCAATCCTGTAGCAATTATGAATGTTTGGGAAAATGAAATAAATAATAGCTTTATCTTAGGTCAAGATTCCTTTTGCCACACCATGGTGATTAATTTAGTCTTCAGATGTATTAGGACTTCGGAATCTCAGCTAATGGATGTGGATGTGAAGACCAGCTATATTCCTTAATCATCTGTGGCCCATATTTGCTTCCATTTCTCTTCCACTACTCTATTGGCAATAGAGTAGAGAATTGCCTTGATCTCAAAAATAGGAAATAAAGGTACTGCATTTATAATTTTATAAAGGAAAAAAGCAAAACCCAAGAGATAAAATCATATTACTTTGTCCTATTTTGACAATTCTGTGTCTTCTAGCCTTCTTGGGATTAATTACCCTTCTCTTCCCTTGTTTTTCACTTTCTAGATGTGTCACAGGCTTAGTCAAGCTTTTCTTGGTATAATTAAGAAGAGAAACAAACAAACAAACAAAAAACCCCCACAGGTCACTTTATTTTACTGAAATTAAATCTTCATTGGGGATGATCTTATTTTCCTCAGTTATTAAAAATATACTATATGGAGTCATTTTGGGATTTTTTTCTTTTCTTGGTTTTTGACCTTTTATATTAAAACTGCTGGGAAATGAATATCTCAATTTGAATAATTTGAAAATCTTTGAGTCCTGCCTCCTTTATAGATAAAATTAATTTAGAAATAACATTATTGAAACCAGGCATTCTTTTTAAGCTAAGAATTCCAGATGTTTTTAGTCGCTGCCTATGACATTTCCACAATCAGAATAAATTGTATTTCCCGAGTAATGTAATAGATAGAAGTGCTGAATAAATCTCATGCAGTTGAGATGACAAAATTAACATGCTGATGACATTTTAATGTTTCAATATAATCAAGGAGGCATGGATCATGCCTCCACCAGTCTTAATATAATTCTATTCTTTAATCTTTTCCAAGACAAAAGAAAATATAGATAGATTTCAGAAAGTATATAAACCGAGTCTGTTTCAGTCTTCAGGCAAGCTGTTTAAAATGCATCTCAAATGTTATTTAGACTCAGCTTTCCTAAGAGATGCCAAAGTAAATGAGTTATATATAAAACTTCTGGATAAAGGGCAGATACTGTGCTGTACTTTTTCTGAAATTTGCTTTTGGTTGTGTTGCTACAGTTTTGCATTCTCTTTAGTCAGAAAGTTTGCTAAATGAAATAGGGAAATTGGTTTATTTTGATGGGAACTAGTGAGCATATGTTATTCACCTGCTGTCATGTCACCAGAATACCAAAAGAAAAAAAATCAAATGAACAAACAAAAATAATCTCCTTAGACCACTCCCCACCAAGAAAAAAAAATTTTAATTCAAAGACAAATAGTAGCAATCACAAAAAGGCAAAATGAAATATAAATGCAAACTGAAATTGTAAAATCAATTGTGTCTTAGATGAACCAAACAAAAACAATAGCAATAAATAAATAATAAATAAATAAAACAACCAGCCTGAGTCCAGGTAAGTTAAAGGTCTGTTGAAAGGAAATGTCAATCAAGTGTGTGCCCTCTCCTTGGTAACTCTGCAGAGAAGAATGAAAGACAAGGAGAGGAAGGTAAGGCAATAGCTCTTTCCTCATCTTCACTCGGAAAATATTTTTTAAACAAAAGAAGTAATTATTACTCTGTAAGTTACATAGAAATAATAATATCATAAAGGTGGATTCTCCAGTGCTCACCTTAAAATAATAACAGAATGAAAACGTGTTGCTTAACAGATTGCAAATGAAATCTTTTTCAGGACTTAGCTTATTACACTGGTGAGAGAAGCAGCCTGTGGTTGAATTGGGAGCCTAATGCTTGATCTTGATATACCTTCCAAGGTTCAGAAAAATATGTTATGTTTCTTAAGGTTATTTTTTCAACATCTTTCTCTACTTTAGCCATTGCATACTGAACTTTCTTTTTTCTTTTTTTTTTTTGGGGGGGGGTCCGTTCGTGGGGCCTGAACTCTGGACCTGGACGCTGTCCCTCAGCTCTTCAGCTAAAGGCTAGCGCTCTACCACTTGAGCCACAGCACCACTTCCGGCTTTTTTCTTTTTGCTTATGTGGTGCTGAGGAATCGAACCCAGGGCCTCAGGCATGCAAGGCAAGTACTCTACCACTGAGCCACTTTCCCAGCCCGCATACTGAACTTTCTAAAACACATTTATTGATTGATTGATTTACTTAATACTGAAGTTTATTTTGCTAGTCCCAGGCTTAAACCCAGGGCCTGGCACTGTCCCTGAGCTTTTCTGTTTTCTTTTCTTTTTTTTTTTTATTTTGCTTGAGGTTCTGATACTTCAGCCACAGCTCCACTTATGACTTTGTGGTGACTAATTGGAGAGTCTCCTGAGCTTTCCTGGCCTGGCTGCCTTAGAACTATGATCCTCAGTTCTCAGCCTCCTGAGTAGCTAGGATTACAGGTGTAAGCCATCAGCCCCTGTCTAAAACATATATATTTTTTTTTAATACATAATGGCTTTAAATGTCAAACTCCATGCAGAGTCCCTCTTGCCTTTTCTTTCGCATGTACTATGCCAGAGTAAGTGCTTTCAGCTGCAAATAAAACAACCCTATGCAGAGAAGCTTGGTGATAAGCAAAGTGATTATTCCTCCACCCCTCCCCTTCGGATTAGAGCTTTTAAGTAGCAGAGGAAGAATAGCTTGAAGGTGTCAGCCAAGAGCTTAATTTGACCTGGAGATTTCATTTGGCTGCTCCCCTAGTGAACTTAAATGGCTTCTAAAACTAAGTTCAGCTTCTCTTGTTCAATAATAGGAGAAAGAATGAAAGGGGAATAAAAGAAGAGAGAAATAGAGGAGAGAAAGATAGTAGTTTTTAAATAAGGGAAATAAGTCTTGGTAGTCTTAAGGACCTAATGTCAGAACAATTATCAATACATCATCAAGACAAGTCTAAGAATCTGCTGCCTTAAGGAAAGAAAGAGGACACTTCTGAGAGCATCCATGATTCCTTCCTCTGCTGAAATTTGGGCCACAGTCCTACATCTGGAATTCTGACAGATTGATCTTGTACTCACCTGCCAAAGAAACAGTTCAGAGATGTTGAACACTGAAATTCAATAGGAGCTCTGGCAGAAGAGTCTGGATTAACATGGATGTTTGGCTTCTGTCTCAGCCAGAGAGCTTTTTATTGCAAGCGTGTGAACATCATTCAAGAGCACATGTTGTGATATCATACCCAAGAGATGTAAGCATGTAATACGCAATTGTCTTCATTTCTCTCTCTCTCCTTGATACCTTGAAAGAGTATACTTATGACCCTCTCAATAAAAGGCTGAGGAATCTCCAGAATGTACAGTTGTTTTACAATAGAATCCTAACACCATTCAAGGACAACACACATTTTAAAAGCACTCCAAGTTGTCAGCTGTTTTAGCAGATTGATGATTCTAAAGACTTCCCATACACTAAAAACTTAGGTCCCTTGGTAGAGGTTTAGTTGAGGAATGCCTCCTTTCCGATCTTGCTTATTGAATTTGAAAAACACCATAGCTTTTTCTGTCAGGGGAGCTACAGAACAGAGAATTGTTATAGGAATGAGTTAGAAGGAAAGAATGAAAAAAGTTATAGTAGAGTTTAGATGAATGTAAACTAACTTTTGCAGTTCAACACACTGACAAAGACTAAATATACTTTCCCTGAAAAATTGCAGGGGGAGGGAGTTTTTTAATAAGATTTCTAACCTCACAATACTCCTAACCACAATATAACACTGCTACAGTCATTTAATACTATACTTTCACTAAGAGAAAAGACATAACTCAAACCTTTCTGAGCTTGTTTATGCAGTAATGGTAAAACTGTCCATCTTTCATTAAAAAGTGAACTAGTAGTACATTTGTGAAATGAAATTCAAATGAAATTTGTGGAGGGGAAAGCATTTTCCTATGATCCCTATAATTGTTTCAGTCACTTCTAAATGTGTGTGTATGTGTGTGTGTGTGTGTATGTGCGTGTATATGTGCATGCATGTGCACAAGAGAGAGAGAAAGAGAAGAGAGAGAGAGAACTTTCTTTTGGGTAACAACATGTGCTTAGAAATTATACTTAATTATATATTATTAATTAAAACTAAATATAGTTTAAATATTATCATAGATCTAAGGAACTTAGCAAAAATGAAGCTCTGAGTTGAAGTACTAGTGATGCTTTTCAAAATAAATATTATTAGAAATACCTAGATCATACATGGCACTACAAGATGTAGAAATTCTTGAATAACTCCATAACTATAACTTTGACAAGAGATAATTTTAAAACATTCTGGGATAAAAGTAGAAAATATACCAATGGATATAATCCTTAAATTATGCCAGTAATTATTTGCATATGTTGTCTCCATGTTAATCTTACTTACAGATATGTCAAGATTATCACATATATACTCAAAGATTTTTTTATTTTATTTTTTATTTTTATTTTTTTTATTTTTATTTTTTGTGAACATACTGTACAGAGGGGTTACAATTACATGGGCAAAATAATGAGTACATTTCTTATCAAGCATTGCAGCCTCCTCCTTTGTTTACCCTTCACATCCCTTCCCAGCCTCCCCCCCCACCCCCCAAATCTCCCCCCCATACTCAAAGATTTTGAACATTCAAAATAATATTAAACTTGAGGTCTTTATAATCATAACAGCTGTAAAATATTTGCCAGTCATATGGAGTCCCCACTATCAAAATAACTAAGATTTTGCCTGTTTTTTTTTTTTTTAATTTTGATCTTCTCATTTCTTCTTTAAGTGGGAATGCTGACCACAGGAATTCTTAATTTGTAGATTGTATTGGAAAGTAAAAGGAGCAAATGGAAATAAAAACCTCCATATAGGTGTCATGAAGTCATAGGCAGTTTTAAGAAAAGGTTTGAGTGAAGTTGTCATCAGGAAACAGATGTTATGCTAGTCAGTGACCTCTGCTAGGTGTCCTTGTATATCAATTCCCACACTGAGCAGAGATATCCAGAAAAGTCACTAGGGCACTAAGGAAATTATAATGTGACTTCTGGAACTAGTCACATATTATATTATGACTATTACCTTAATTCTCTCAGACCCTTCACTTTGGGGAAACAGTTCCCATGTGTATATTCAGTCAGCCTGTAGGAGAGTATGATATAGCAAAGAACAGACACATGGTAACAGCAGAGAGCATTATTCCACCACCATATGTGAGTACCATCTTTGGAGCAGATCTTCCAACTCAAATCCTTAAATGACTTGTATTCCTGTCAGAATCATGACCACAACCTCATGACAGATCTTGAACCAAGACACATGTTAAAAAACTGGGTTCAAAATTTTACTCTAATGGCTGGATAGCTCATTAGCCTGCCTCATTATCATGAATTCTTCCAGAGAACACAAAATTCTTGGGTCAGACATAAGGAAGTATATTATTCAGAGCAAGGAGACTAACTAGGTATTTGTAGATTCTTGGACTTCTTCAAGCCTCATAGAACAAGTCAAAGAAGACAAGAAAACTTCCATATTCAATGTTTTTCATTCCACAAGAGAAACTCTGCGTGGGAAATCCAAAATTTTTACCCTGATCAGTAATAATATCTATCCTTTGTTCAAGTGAGAGATAAAAGATGGGTCATTTTATAAATGTCCTTGAAAGGTTAGTCTAAAATAAAAATATTCAGTGTTTTTGTTTTCATATTCAAACATGTTTATGACAAATGAATCATTTTCTCAACCTTAATCAACCAAGCTACTTTGGAATTCTTCATCCACAGAAACTGTGAAAATAGTCATTTATTATTTTTTTAATTCATAAATTGTAAGATTATTAGTTACAGAGTAATACATATTTAGTAAGTTGATTACCAGAATGGGAAATTTAAAAACTAGATAGAAAACAATAATTATGAAGTATTACTTGCTCAGAAGTACACAATGACTCCATTACTAGCAGCAGTACCATTGTTGGCATACATGCCAGAGTAGGAATCTTGCTTAAGGCAGTAGAGTCAGAATCACAGAGAATGACCAAAAATTGAGGAAAAGGGGTCTGAAATTGAGGCAAGTGACCTCATAGATAATTCACTTAGGGAAATTAATATCCTATGCTCTATTTCTTTTACCTTTCTGTCGTCTATAATTAAGCAAATACCAAAATACCATGTCATTTATATGAGCTAGTCAGACAACCAGCTCCAGCAGAGGCAGAGAAGGATGGAAAGTAAGTCCGGTTAGGGAGACTGAAATATTTGGCACAACTAAGCAAATAACAGTGCTATGACACTTCTAAATGCACAATTGCTACTAAGTAATCAATGCTTGTGATGTTATTATAGTTTTTTAGTTGGCAATGTGTGTATTTGAATGGCAAGGAGAAAGAAAATAGAGGGTAGATGGAAGAAATTGAAAGAAAAGCAAAAGGGAATAACCAATTACATGGAGACTTCCCCCAAGATCTTATTATAATGAATTCATCTCTCTCTCTCTCTCTCTCTCTCTCTCTCTCTCTCTCTCTCTCTCTCTCTCTCTCTCTCTTTCTCTCCTTCTCTGTCTCTCTGTCTCTCTCTCTCTCTCTATCTCTCTCTCTCTCTCTCACACACACACACACACATTTAATTTAGATGGGGTCTACAAATGTGAACATGGATTAAATCTAACAATGCAGCTGAGTTTCATCTTGAATCTAGCATCCTCCAGCCTCTCCTTCTCAAGTGATAGGATAACAGGAGACACTACCATACAGAATAACATGTGCTTCTCTCAACCAAGATTCTTTCTTTTCAATCTTATCTCCTTATAGGAGAGATAATGGAAAGCTTTTTGCATATTGTAATTGGATGCTTGTTCCTAATACTCAACTTGCAATATAAATCAAACTGCTTTGTTAATTATAAATAGAATGCAGAAATCAAGTGGAACATTCTGAGCTCTGTTTATTTAAAAGACCATTCGTCAATTATGAAAGTCCTTGTAAGTAATCAATAACTTCTCATAATTTCTAGGGCATAAATTATACCAGATTTTTTAAAGTAATGTTTGAATTTAATCTAGGCTTAATCACAATTTATCCACAATTTATACTAGGGAAAAGAGTGAAAATGATTTTGATATTCATTAACAGCAAGTACCACATAGAAATTCTTTCCATGAATGAACCTGTCTTTTCATGGTGCTGAAGAATTTAGAGATATTATGCATTTTAATGAACATTTCTTTAAAAATATTAAAACAAGATTTTCATTTCTAAAAAGAAAATATTTAATGTAAATACATTTTATGAACAAAAGCACTAGCAAGCTGAGATGATAGACAAGATAGTATTAATTTACAATTCATAGAGAAAATTATAGAAAGACATCTATGAAATAGTAGTGAAGCAAATATAAAAAGAAAAATACAAACCATTAGTCCCTGTATTGGTCTGTATGTTGGCATAGACTTTGTACAATGTTCTCGGATAATATGTAATCAATTTTTTATTTTAATTTGAGCAAGAATTTATTTTTTAAAGAAACAGAGGCATAAGAATCAAATTTATTCAGTGTTAAATATCAAAAACTATTTTACATAAGCAAAGTATTTGATCTCAATAGTTCCTAAAATGTAAGCCCTATTCAGGTACTCTATACAATTGACTCCTAAAATGTAAGACCTATTCATGCACACTATACACTTGACTATTTTTTAAAATTAAATGAGCTATTCAAATAGATTTTATAATTTTAAAATATTTTCAAACTATCATGTAAACAATATAGAAATATGTTCAGTATGATTTTAAGGATATTAAGTATTCATGGAAATATGACTGAAAGCAAAGATAAAAATGTAAATATGAACTAAAATTAAAATGCAACAGCATTTTAAATAATATTGTACTGAATATACTTCTATCTCCTAATCTTTAAAATAATTGTTAATATTATAAACTTCAAAATGTTTTCCTTTATGTAAACAGAACAAATAGCAAATTTTTATTGATTAACCTAAATTACCATCTCTGTACTCTTAAAAAATATTGTCCGATCTGCCATTGTTAAAGGGATTTATAATATAAAATACTGTGTACTTCTATATGATCTACTATCACACAGCATATAGCAGAACACAGTAAATGTATATTGAGTAAATACAGTTATATATTGAATTAAAGTTAAATTATCACTAAGTTGAGGAGAATTCATGACATCTATTTGCTAAGTGGTATTTCAAAATGAAATTATAAGAATCTAGACAACTTTTGCAATAAATATAACTGCCTTTTCTAGCATCTCAGCACATTGGTCTTCAAATCCAGATTAAACACAAATTGAATGATGTAATCTGGAAATGAATGATCTGGGAGGAAAATCAAGAATAAAGAAATATGTACTTTACAATTTCCTTTCTATCCTTGTACATTGATAAAATCATGAAAGCATATTCTCATTTTATCATATTAGATACATAACAAAACTTGAAGACCTCTGATCCATTTACTTTATTGGAGTTTATAATAACTTTAAACTTTAATATACTAAACATTGCTTGTAGTAAATTCATTTTTTAAAAAACTACAAACAACTATTTTAAAGTGTCCATGTCAATTATGTAAGGAACGGTCTCTGTTCTATTTATTTGACCCACCCATAGCAAATGCATGGTTTGTATTAATTATTTACACAGTCTGAAATATATCACTGTCCCATTTCTCCTCTGTTTAATACAATTTCCCCATTGTCTTCTAAGTTACAACAAATCCTAAACAGACATGAATTATTATTCCTCACCCATAAAATTCCTTAGCATTAGCCATTGTTGGTCTAAAATCCCACCTACACAAAAAGAGCAGACACAAAGATAATAAATTCAAAGTCTGACCTGGAAAAATTAATGGGGCACTATGTGAAAAAAAGAAAAGAAAGGAAAAAAGCTAGAGAATACCTTTAGTGAGTAAGTACTTGACTACCCACTGCAGGCTCTAGGTTCAGTCATTAGCAATGGTAGCAACATCCCTTAGCATGGCATAAAGAGTCCCTCAGAATAACTTCTACTGTTACTGTTGTCTTTGCTCGTTTATATGACAAATCTCTTCCTCTAAATATGACTTCTGTTCTTTACCCATATTTTATCTGGAATCTCTGGAATCTCCTGTCTTTATCACCAGTCTGGAATTTCATTTATTTTTGCCATTATTTTTTGCTTTATACTACACACAGTAGAGATATACTTTTTCTTCAGTTTATATCTCTGTATGATTACCCACAACCCTGTACCTTTAATAAACAATTATTTATTATTGAATGAACCAAAAATTGGAGATTAACCAAACTCAAAATTTGATGCTAAAGATGTCTATTACGCCATGCCTTTGTGCTGCCGCCTTGTCTGAAACCAGGATCCAGGAAAATTGCTATCTTCCTTACTGTTGTATCCTGAGGTGCACACCTAAGAGGCTATTTCTTTTCCTATCATTTTACTGCTTTGTGATCTCCTTCAGGGTCTCTAATTCTGACTTGATGAAAGTAGAATAGCTCTTAGATAGCTTCAAAATAATTTAACTGTAACATTTTTAAAGTGGATCAAACAACATAATAAGCACTTTCCATTTTTTTCCCCCAACAAATTATTGCACAACCATTGTTGTAGGTTTTCTAGTACTCACCAGAAGCAGAGCGATCACCATGTTAGATAACTGGCCATGATGAACCTGGCCAGGTGCAGAGCAAATTATCTGAGGAAAAGACATACAAAATAATGTTTTATTCATCAGAATTGAGAAAGTGCCAAAGATAAGTCTATTTTATTTTGAGAAATTTTATTTGAAAGGCCAAATCTGAAGATTCATCACGAAATGGAATTCAGCAGTTCATACTTAAATTAAAATCTATTACAATAAGTAGTACTTTATATAGTTTTAAAAAAAGTTAAGTAACAATTACCAAGCAAGAATTATCTATACACTGAGGTAGGCAAGAATGTGAAGAAGGAAGCCAATATAATTACAGTACATAAAAGGAAAATGATTTATTTGATTAAGATAACAATGCAATATTTATCTTAGAGGTACTAAATTAGTTCTGTTAAAAAAGAAAAATGGAAAAATAGAGAATATATTTTACTATACAGCAGTTAGCCTTCTTAAAAAAAAGCAAACCTTCCTTGATTCATTATGATCTCTTCTCAGGGCAATTCACTTGTGTGTGTGTGTGTGTGTGTGTGTGTGTGTGTGTGTGTGTGTGTGTGTAGGTGTGTACTTGTGTACTGATCCTGGGGCTTGAACTCAGGGCCTGAGCACAGTCCCTGAGCCTTTTTGGGTCAACTCTTGAGCACCACCATTTGAGCCATAGCTTCATTTCTGACTTTTTTTTTTTTAATTGTGAAAATACCATACAGAGGGGTTACAATTACATGGGCAAGATAATGAGTACATTTCTTATCAAGCATTCCTCCTTTGTTTCCCCTTCCCACCCCTTCCCATCTCCCACCCCCTCAACCCCCCACCTCCCCACTCTCCACCCCCCACCCCTGGCCATAGTTGTAAAGTTCATTTTTCGACATAACGACTTATACATCTCATTGTTGCAATGGATCCACCTATATCCCTATTTAAACGATTTGTTTTTTACTTCTTGTGATTAATTGGAGATAAGAGTAGCACAGACTTTCTTTTTTTTTTTAACTGAATCCAGTTTTGCTTTATTAAATGGCCAACTATGAAAAAATGTTCAATATTGTTGGTCATCAGTTACAGGCAAACTAAATCCACAATGAGAAACCATATCCACCCACTAAAGTTGCTGACATTAAACAGATGAACAATTCCCAGTGTTGTACATCTAGGCCAGGTGCCTGTGGCTTATACCTGTAATCCTATACTCAGGAGGCTGAGATCTGAGGATCACAATCCAAAGACAGCCTGGGCAGGAAAGTCAGCACAGACTTTCTTGCCCAGGCTGACTTTGAACCACAAACCTCTGATCTCAGCCTCCTGAATAGCTGGGAATACTGGCTTGAGCCACCAGTTTCTGGCCCCAGTGCAATGTACTTTGAAATAGAGACTATATCTCTCTTCAAAAGGAAATTTAGTAATATTGCAAATAAAGTTATTCCATCAGCAATGTCTCTAAGATGCTTAGAGTATTATTAAATATAATTGCAAATCTGTGAACATGCAAAGTCAACAATATAAGCAATGTCGTTTTGCCGGGTGAAAAGGTTTGAAGAGAATGGAAATTCTCTACGTCCAGCTGCCTTGGGATTTTCTTCGACTATAAGCAACTCCAGACAAACCTGGATGGACTGAAGTCTAACAACCCAGAGGAATGGGGAGGATGCAGTTAGTTAATTGGCTAGGTGAACCAAAGTGTTAGCTCAGTTTCCTCCTCTCTCTTTTTCTATGATCATGCTTAGTTATAGTGTACAAGAAGCAAGCAAGATAATGGAGAACATATCATTGAAATTAAGGATGGCTGAAGAAAAAGAGAAAGCAACAAGGGAAAAATGAAGGCACAGAAAGAAGGAGTAACTGGATGAATAAATAATAGCTACAAGGACAATGATAAAATATAGCCATGAGGAAGATAGAAAAATGAGAGGAGGAAAGTGTGGGGAGATGAAATATAGCTGTTGAATCAGAAGTTCAATTAAGTGTATTTCAATGAATAGTCTTCCGTTGTCTTCTCGTTCCAAATTAGTCAAATTCAGAGTAATTTAACTAGTGGAATGAAATAGAAAGAAAGTTTAGCACATTTCACAAACTTGAAACATAACATGACTTCTGAAGGCAGCATGTAGCCAAGCAAAATGTTTATAAAACATGCAATGCAATATAACTAAATTTTATGTATATTTTCAATATATCCCATAATTCTTTTCTTGTAATCACGAATTGTGATTCAGATATACAAAATAATGAAAAGAAGATCTTGTTTCCATACTCATGCCTTTTCAGAATTTTGTTCCTTATGCTTTCTTAGACTGAACCTATCATTTTACAACACTCACATCTTAGGAACTGCATGTCTCTTCTAGTTACATTTTTAAAACATTTTATTTTAGGAAAGTTTTAATTATGAATTCCATATTTTCGAGGAAGTAATTGCTATCAGCTCTGTGACATAATTGAAATTCTTTTCATCTTGAGCTTAAGTAGCCCACCAGTTAGACAAAGAGAATGTGGGTTAAAACTGCAATGTGGCCCTCAACTTCTCTTAAATGTTTGATTGCACTCTGGCGCTATCCCTGTACTGAGGCTATTTAAAAGGCAACATAGGTTATGTTTTAACTTACTTTCAGGAATTCCTTAGAAAATTCAAGAGAATTTACAACTTACTTCATTGTACAAAGCATGTAAGGCCAGTTCAGTATCCTCTTAGCATCACCCACCCTCATCAACTTTCAGATGCACATCCCATTGCCCAAGCTGCTCCACAGCCTCTATTATGTGTTCCCTGTAATTTACAATCTATTGTACACTGGTTAGACACTGTTCGACACAAATATCTATACATAGTCTCGAGAAGAGACCACAAAATTCAGGGTCAAGCTGCTAACACTACTAAATACTGATAATTACTCAGAATATAAAGGTCTTAATTCTGATTCCAATCCAGTGCCAAAATGTATTTATTCTGGGAACAACATCTCAGAGTGTTGCAACTATTTAAACTGCCCTGAAGTTCAGAGAAGTTTCACACTTATAGTTTACTTCCTACAAAAAAAATCAATATAGAATTCAATACTTATTTCATATAAAAAAATAAATACACATATGTATGTCTAAATAGTTATGTATGTGGGTATAAATAATTGAGTAAACATTTGAAGATCAATTTCTCAAAGGCCAATGATTTCTATTGTTATATGAAACAATTTCCCTGAAATTTATATATTTCTTCAATTGTTATAAATGTGTTTTGTTCTAAGAGTATACTTTGTTTTGAATATTTATTGCTAATTTCATTCTTCACAGGCTATTTATTAAATATTATTTGTGATACAAATAATACTAGGTGTTTTAGGTAATATAAAATAAGCTGCTTTCTTTTCCTACAAGCTGCTACATAAAGTAATTGAGCAAAGAAGAAATACTTTAGCTACAATATATATTCACTAATCCATCCAATGACACTTATTCAGTTATGATAATCTTTTATAGGCTATCATATGTACAAAGTACTCATGCAGAGACAGGGAATTTTTTTCCTAAATGCTCTGAATCATCTTCTTCTTCTTCTTCTTCTTCTTCTTCTTCTTCTTCTTCTTCTTCTTCTTCTTCTTCTTCTTCTTCTTCTTCTTCTTCTTCTTCTTCTTCTTCTTCTTCTTCTTCTTCTTCTTCTTCTTCTTCTTCTTCTTCTTCTTCTTCTTCTTCTTCTTCTTCTTCTTCTTCTTCTTCTTCTTCTTCTTCTTCTTCTTCTTCTTCTTCTTCTTCTTCTTCTTCTTCTTCTTCTTCCTCTTCTTCTTCTTCCTCTTCTTCTTCTTCCTCTTCTTCTTCTTCCTCTTCTTCTTCTTCCTCTTCTTCTTCTTCCTCTTCTTCTTCTTCCTCTTCTTCTTCTTCCTCTTCTTCTTCTTCCTCTTCTTCTTCTTCCTCTTCTTCTTCTTCCTCTTCTTCTTCTTCCTCTTCTTCTTCTTCCTCTTCTTCTTCTTCCTCTTCTTCTTCTTCCTCTTCTTCTTCTTCCTCTTCTTCTTCTTCTTCTTCTTCTTCTCCTTCTCCTTCTTCTCCTTCTTCTCCTTCTTCTCCTTCTTCTCCTTCTTCTCCTTCTCCTTCCTCTTCCTCTTCCTCTTCCTCCTCCTCCTCCTCCTCCTCCTCCCCCTCCCCCTCCTCCCACTCCTCCTCCCCCTCCTCCTCCACCTCCTCCTCCTCCTCCTCCCCCTCCCCTCCCCCTCCTCTTCTTCTTTGCAACAAAAAATGATGGATTGCATAGGCACTAATGGTAGAACAGTAGTTTAAATTCAGACAGCATTTTCCAAAATTGATACTTTTAGCTATTATATATTTACCCTTCAAATGCAAATAAAGGAGTGGTTCCTACCCCTAAGTTTAAAACCCAATTGAATGACTGGATTTTCAGATAGAAACAAATCCACACCTACTGATAAGAAGTGGGCCATATCAGAGGACAGAAACAATTAGAGACTAATGTGCAATATAGGTAGCCAATGAATTCCTCTAAGTTTGAAAACTAAGAACAACAAACTGAAATATAGAAAGAAATGCTTAAATGTCTAAGTCAGAAGAAGATACTGCCAAAAATCAAAAGGCAAGTCTCAGGGCATGGCTCAAATAGCAAATTGTTTGTCTAGGAAGTATAAAGTCCTGAGTTCAAAGCCCAGTAGTGTCAAAAAAATAAAAAGCCAAAATAGGGACACAAGTGGTTTTTTGTTTCTTTGTTTTTGTTTTGTTTTTGTTTTTTTGCTTTCTTGCTATTGTTTCTAATGTATAACTCTCACGGTATAAACCCTGTTTTTGATGTTGGTGCCCTGCATCTTGTATATACACTTCTCTAGCTTGAGGAGGGGAAGGGAAAAAACAAAATGCTTAAATAGGGATACAGGTTGACCCATTGTAACAATGAGATGTGCAAGATACTATGTTGAAAAACGAACTTTACAATTTAGGCAGGGAGGTGGGGAGGGAGGGAAGGAGGGAGTGTAGTTGTGGAGGTGGGAGGGAAGGGATGGTAGGGGAAAAACAAAGGATTAGGTAACAATGTTTGATAGGAAATGTACTCATTACCTTGTTCATGTAACTGTAACCCCTCTGTACAGTATTTCCACAATAAAAAACATATTTAAAAAATAATAAAAGAGGGTGATAGAAAAAAAAAGTCAACTGTTGGGAAACTTTGGCCTGGAAGTGTGTCTAGAAAACCAGCTAAGCCAGTTGGAAGAAATAATATTCCTGGAATTAAGATAAATATGTAAGTCCAAACAAGATAAATCTACTCTTCTTTGTCTCAATAGTTGTTAGTGCAACAAATGTCAAAATATATGGTACTAATTGCTAGTATATAAATAGAAAAGCCATGAGAAGTTTAGAGAGTCACATGCTAAACTCAGTTTCTCTGGTAAGGCTCTAACTGATTTATTAATATAGTCTTCATATGTTAATAGAAAATACTACCAGTAGGTATATGCAATATATGAGTTAATTATATATTGAGGATACACATTATTTGACTGAGGACACACATTAATTGATTCACTATCGGCTTGTAGCAGGCATTATTAATGCATCCTGAGGCCAAGGCCATTTGCTGTGGCAACTTTTTTTAGGATGTTCATTTCAGCAAAGGAGTTATGATCAGATATCATTCATCTTTCATTGCTCAAGTAAGTCAATGACATCAGCTTGATATTTGTGAACCTTCACAGTTTCTTCAGCCTTTTAACAGTTTCCATTATGTTGAATTTTTATCCAGATGTTTCATGTACATCTTAGAATTTATATCTACTCCCTTTAACCAGAAAAAAAACAGTACTAGGTCTTAAAGCTTTACTCATGTTATCTTTAAAAGAAAACCATAGTTCACTAATGTAGCCTAAAATAGCCAGTGGTTACTCTGACAACCAAGCAATCATATTTATTATGTTTGAGATACCTTTTAATATGACTAGTTTCAAAAACATCCTACAATAATAATTTATTATGGCATATAGCTATTAAAATCATACCATAAAATAATATTTAAGGAAAAATAGTCAACACATTAATAAAAATGTTATGAGGCTATATACATATATCCATAAAAATTAGCTAAAATTCATGTCAAAACTTAAACATATCTTTTTGGTATCAGAATTACTGTGACTTCTTTCCCATTTGGGTTACTATTTTTAAACTTTTAGTTTTTAGTTGAGACAAAAAATTTACAAAAGATTCTTGATGAAGAATGAAATACATTTGTTTCACTTGGATATAACTCTCAAAACCCCACTAACTCGTTTTCTTACATGAATGCTGCTGTGCACTGCAGGAAAGACTGGTGAGTTTTTTTGTTTGTTTGGTTGGTTTTGTTTGGTTTGGGTTTTAATTTTATTGTCAAGGTGATGTACAGAGGGGCTACAGTTATAAACATGAGGTAGTAAGCCTGGACTCCTATCATCCTTTATTGCCCTCACACACTCTGGGCCATTCTCAAAGACCTCTAACCAGGGGTTTTCTCCTATGTACCATAAACTACTAGCTAGTGATTACAACTAGCATTTTAAGAAAGCAATAAAGTCAGTGTGCATTTCATGCAGTAAGAAAAGTACTTTGGAAAACTTTTTCCCCTTTTTATATACATATAAAAACAGCAGTATACAGAGTAAAATATTTTTCTCATGGTGTGATGAGGTCAAGAGAGCTTGAGAACTCCTAAAGAAATTCACATAAACAGACTAAGAAACAAAATCACAGATGGGTTAATAAGCTGTCCTAAGAAAAATGGCAGGTTGAAGAACAGTATTCATTTATGTCTCTTCAGTTGTTGTTTTTTTCCCATCATTCTTCCATAATGTGCACTGTACAAATCAAAAAATAAATGTGCCTAGTCTTTCAGAATTCTAACCATTCAACTCTGCAGCCTTCTTTATTATGGCAAATATGGACCATTCTAGAAGAAAAACAAAGAAAATCATTCTATGTAATTAATCTGATTAGCTTAATAAACATGGTTTCTAGCCCCTATAAAAAGGATGATATCTAAAAAAAATTCTATAGTTTGCTTCCATTAGTATCAATTAGTAACATAGTCATTTCTCAATTATATCATCGTCTACCATGCATGTATCCAATAACCTAAAATTAAAATCCACTATGCTGTAGCATTCTCATTAAATGCCTAACATCTAATCTGTCGCACTTGAGCTAGTGAAGGATATTGTTTTCGATAGGTAATTAGCAATATTATTCCTTACAACAGTCTATCTGCCAGGGTAGAGATTTTTAGAAGAAACTAGCAAATATTTTAATTGGACTATCCATTTGACATAAGCAGTTCCACTGATAATGTTAATTATTCTCTGCTTTAACTGGTCAATTAAAACTGTGAAAGAATGGCCAATATGAAACTAGTGTTTTTTAAATGTTGTCTTCCCATCATTTAACTCCAATAACTTAATAGTATCACTTTTACCAAGTAAATCAAATGCTTCCAAATGCACATAGCTTTCTTAAAATATGTCTTAAAAAGTAATAGCCTTTGTGGTATAGTGACAAGTACAGTTCAAAGTGCCATTATCACTGCTCTCATGGTGATAATTAATCCTTTAGTCATTATCGTAATGAGAAACCATGTACAGAAAATGCTGATTGAAAAGTTCAGATATCAAATACAAGCCATTCATTTCCTATCAGCCAAATTGATTCTTACACCACGGCAGATGAGCATGAAGCCTTCCAAATAATTTATCTAGCCTACTCCAAACTTTTCTAGCCTTCTTCATAATTGTTTTTTTAAATGATCTGCTCTAATGTGAAGTACCCAAATCCCAATTTTACTTCTTAGATGCAATGAATCTTATTTCCCAATCAGAAATCTTTCTTAATTTTGTTTTTCATGTGCTCTATATTTCACCCCTTAATATAAATAATTGGAAGAAGTTTGTAATTGTCTATGACCAAGAACATCTGAACACTTTGAAATTCCAAATATAATTTTATCAACTGCCAAATGACTGACAATCATTTTCACATTGTTCAAAAAACCTATAAACATATTATCTGAAAGAAGCCTAACACTGAATTTATCTAAAAGCATGCAGGTACAAAAAAGATTCTAATTTTATCCCAACATGCAAAACCTTCAAGTATTGTCAATCATTAAGTGTGAAATAGATTAAAATGATAGATTCTTATCCCAAGTTTTAGTCCTATATCAGCATAATGGACATTGCTTACAAATTATGCAAAAAGATACTGAACCCTCCCTGTTTTATCATCATGTTACTTGTCTTTCTGTTTACTTTTCTCCTGTTTTTCTATGTTAAAACTTGAGTGTTATTGAAATCAGTATTTGTGTTTAGCAGCACTTTCCATCCAGTATACATGTGTTCATGCACATACCCTGCTATCATGTTACACTCAGCATACTTGGACACATTTCACTATTGTTCTCTTCAGTCATAATAGCACACAATAAGGAACAAGTGAAGAGTGAGGATTCAGAGCACTGAATTAACATGAGTAAAATATTGTGCAACTTATAGTTTGTGGAGAGAATTAAGAAATTCTCAAGACAAAAATCTTGTAACTCCTCTAAAGAAAGTACACAAAAAAACCTTTAGAAACATTTTATACCAATATATTTATTCCAAAAGTTAGTAAGTAAAGGTAATTAAGATAAAAATGGTTCTCTATGAACCATTTCAATTAGGATAGTTGTCACATTGAAACCTCATTCAATTTTCCTGTTTGTTTTTCTAAAAAGGGCTGTGTCAGCTTAAGGGTTAAAATTGGTAAAAATGGAAATTACACCTTGCATCTAGTGACCTCTAACACTGAATGATAAAGTCTATCTCCTTTCTTATATGAGATATTTTAAATCAAGGTAGAAAATGCTACTGCTGTCTCATGTATGCACTCAACTTGGCCACTCTTAATTCTAAACATCTATCTAAATAGAATTTTGAATTGTGGAACAAGAAGTTAGGAGAACTTCTTTTCAAGTGAATAGTAAATTTTGTGTTCTGACAATAACTTAATTTTCTGTTCTAGATGTCTCTTACATATAGTTATAATTTAATAGGGGACAATTTTGACAGTACTTTGGCTAGAGAATCAGGAACTAGCTGTCCTATCTCTTAGGTCAATAAAGTCTCCAAAAAAGAATCCTAATTCATCTAATGGAAACTTAGAGAATATAGGGTTGTAGAAACTGTGATTGTTGTTCTCCAAGCATATCATACCTAATCAAGAGTCTTAAGGGAACTGGAATAATTGACCACTATTATTTAAGCGATAATCTTCCTCTATTACAATAAAAAGGAACTCCTATTTATATTTCTGTCCTTTATTCAAATATGAATGTTCTTTCTCAGCTCTGGATTTATAGTTTCACATATCATCACCAAGCTAATAATCAGTAATATTCTCTCAACTTTACCTTTTCCTTTTAAAGCTAAACCTTTTTTGTTATCTATTAATTTTAATTTTCTGTGTCTCATATTTCTGAAAGAAACTGTATCATTAGCACACTCATAAAAAAGAGGGCAGCTTTTCCAAATAGCTCTTAGGGTGAGCAAAAAGTAATGAACCATATGCTAAAGTGGCCCTAATTAGGAGAAATGAGTAGACAAATTGATGCACATATAGAAATTATACTCTTCTTCATTCTTTGCTATTCTGTTATTTTTTCTCCCTTTTTCTATCTTCGTCCTTCTTTTAAAATTTTTCAGTTCTAAAATCCTTATGTAGAGATAGAGAAAAAAAAGTGTGCATTGGACTTGGGAGGGTATGAGGTATGAGGTAGAGAGGTAGGGCTCTAGAACTCCTCACGGAGGACCAAGCAAGGTAACAAAGGCATCACTGAGAAGGGGTTTTCTAGCATGTGGTGTCAGGTACCAGTAGGAAACTGAGGCAGGTTGTCCATTGTGATGTACTGGAGGTCAGCTATAGCCTAAAAGAATCTATGCCAGGAAAAGAGGTAGCCAAGTTCAGTCATCAGTCTCTTTTCTTTCTATATATACAGAGACTTAGTCAATTAAATATATAGGAAGGGAGGATTTTCCCACTGGACAAGAAGTGATTTACAAAAATGAAAAAATAAAGTATTGGAATAAACTGTGGTAATGGACTAGAATTGTTGCAGTTGTTTAGTTTGAAATATGTATAACATATTTGTATTTGTACCCTCATGCATGCCCATCCAGAAATAGCCACTTTAAATATTACAGCAGAAAAATAACACATGAAAAAAATCTTAATTCATCAAAGAAGAGAAACAAGAAATTGTCCAAAGAATGATGGTAATAAGTAAAAAATGCACATAAAAGAGTTTGGAAGATTCTAATGCATCAATTTATTAATCACGACAACTTGCCCATCACCTTGACAGGAATCTACTAGAAGCCATTGAGTAATATAAGATTTCATCAAGATACAAATGAACAATAACTAATAAAATTCTGAGAAACCTATGACATCATTTGAAAGCACTTTCCTACCAAATATTTATTAATTCTGAAGATTAAAAATGGTTCAGAGGATTGACAGGATTCACAAAGAAGTCTCTGATTATTGTTTAACATGATTAATGGATAACAAGATATGTATGTGTGTGTATGTGTGTATGTGTGTCATCTGTGTGTCTGTGTGTCTGTGTGTGTAAGAGAGATATGTTTGGACCAGGAATCTTGGCAAATGCCATTCTGTTCAAACAATTAGCATTATAAGTAATAAAAAAAACACAAAAACATGAGCTATTCAGTTGGATACAGGGAGAAAGCACAGCATCAGTTCTTTGATATTCTTCTAATGATGTATAACTTGAATCTAATTAGAAGCACTGATACAAATTCTAGAAAATTATGTAAACATCCTATAATATTCAAAAGTGTCACAATCATAAAGTTGTAAATTGAGGAACTGTTCCTGGCTGCAGATGACTACAGTAATATCACTAAATACACTGCTTACTCCAACCTGGATCCTCTGAATAGGAAATGACATTCAAATATTGAGGTTAATGTCCAAGTTTTTATGGTCGCATTATGGCCATGAAGAAAGTATTCAAATTATTCAAGACGAAAGGACATGAGAGCAATGATATATAAGTGCAGAATGTGGAATTATTTCTTTTTTCCTTTGTTCATTTTCCTCTTTGGTTTATCACCTGTTGTCACTGTTTTTTATTTTGATATCCTGTGTCTTATATATATGTTTATCTGATTTGGGAAAGGGAAGGGGAATAACAAAGTGATGAGACAGTGAACCAATACAACAGCGATATTCAGAAGCCACTATTTGGAAATGAACTTTACAACTTGGAGGTGAGAGATATCAGGGGGGAGGGAAAGTGGGAGAAAACAAGGGAAGGGGTAACAACATTCTACAAGAAATATTTTCATTACCCTACTTATATAACTATAACCCCATTGTACATCATCCTTACAATAAAAAAAGGAAAGAGAATACAAGGTCATTCCTGTAATAAACAAAAGAATTTTTAACCATATTTGCAACTTTTATATTCTTTTGTGTTTCTACACAAATGTTTCTACACCAAAATAGACAATTACATAACAATTAATACAAGATAATCAAGATATGATTAGATAGTATATTGGCTTCTCAGGATTTGTCAACATCACATGTATTTTTAAAAATTTGCTTGCATATTGTATTGAAAAGCATGTTATTTGTTTTCCTAAAGTCTATTGCATCACATATTTATAGCTCTACTGATTAAAAGAGCAAGAACGATCTGTGCTTAAATGGATCATACTTTGTTGATAACTACTTTGAAAATAAACTACCTTAGTTCCCCTTGTTTTTTAATAAGTTTTTTATTGTGAAAATACTGTACAAAGAGGTTACAATTACATGAGCAAGGTAATGAGTAAATTTCTTATCAAGCATTGTTGCCTCCTCCTTTGTTTATCCCCTACCATCCCTTCCCTCCCATCTCCACAACTACACTCCCCTGACCCCTTGCTTAAATTGTAAAGTTCATTTTTCGACATAGTGTCTTGTACATTTCATTGTTGCAATGGGTCAACCTGTATCCTTATTTAAACTATTTGTTTTTTCCCTTCCTCTCCCCAAATTATACCAACATCAAATGCAGTGAAAACTGGGGTTATATTGTGGAAGTAGGAAAAGCTACTATATATTTGAAAGCAGCTAGAAAGATAGGAAGAATTGTTTCAGTACAGGACACAGCATGCAATGACTTCCACCACTGAATAATATAAATGGGTTAGTTTCTTAGACTTATTCCAATTCCTTTTCCAAGTCTCACAAACCTTCTATCCCACTTTCTGGAAATGAGCTGCATAAATCATTGAAAACTGCTTCTTTAGAAGAGTCAAACATAAAAGAATCCTCAAGCTTGTAGACTGTGCTGGGTGTTCTGTAAGGTGAGTCATGTTTAAGTTGTATGATATTCAACAGGTAGTGTTGCGATTCTCTGTTTTTGCTAATTGGTAAAGTAGTTGTAACTGGATTCATTCATTTCTAAGATTTTTCCTACTTTAACATTGGCTCTATTTTTTATCTATTCCAAACTGTATTTACGTTGACTAAGATTCCTTTACACAGAAAATGATATGCACTCAACTTTGAAGGAAAATCAAATAATTTTACAGTATATTGTGACTAGTATAAAATGTTCACAATAACCAAATGCATGTTTTTATTCTCATTTGGATAAAACTTGTAATGCTTATGTACCTCATATTTTATACAAATAATACTATACAAATACTATAAATGTGAAAAGATTCTTCCACTTTCATTTCTCACCTTGCAACTAATGTAAATAATACTTTGTTCGAAAGAAATTTACTCAATACCTTATGTGTGTAACTGTAACTCTTCTGTACCCCATCTTGACATTAAATTAAATTAGACCAGATTAGTGGTTTCTGAGGATAGGAACTGATGGATAGGAATATACAAGAAGTTCCTTTGTGGTGATGGAAGTTTTGTATATTGATTGTAGTGTTGAGTGTGTGAATCTGTACCTGTGTTAAAATTGTATAAATCTATATATACAAAAATGCATGTAAAGTTTGGTGACCATAAAGTCTGTAGTCTGCTTAGTAATATTAATGTACTATTTTTGCAACATTCAATTACTACAAAATAAAAACTTGGAAATTAAAAAAAATAAATTAAATTAGAAAGATAATAATAGTTTGGAGCATTTTAAAAAAATGGAACAAAGTTTTCCATTTCTGTCTGTTGCTCATTTTAAGTATAGCACTTTACCTGAATATTCTGCTTTTCTTCCACTGCAGTAAAGGAAGGATATACAGTTATAAAACAATTTTCAGGAATAATATGTAGAGTATTTCAGTTGTCCTTTCTTCACCCCCACCTCCACCCCTTGAATTATCTCCTCTGATTTCCATGAACTACTTTACCTTAAGACTCTGTGTAATATTAAATTACAATAATAGCAATCAAAGTCATGGGGAGCAAAAGATTTTTCAATTGCAGCCTAGGCTTGGCTCTCAGTAGCTCTACAGAGGAGCATCTGGGAAACACAATTCAGAGACCTTGCCAGCACACTCCATTGTCCCTTCAGTTCCTAATGACACTGAAGTACTTCCATGATTAACATTTAAAGGCTTCCCTTTAACCAAGTAAATTGCCCAAAACTCCTTATCTAGCATTTACCAAGAAAACTCTGATTTTAACATACTATTAATCAAGCTCCAGCCAAGTTTACCACTGATACATTCAATTACAAAGACTAGCTTTGTGTCTTTTAGTATATATGTACTAGGGGAATTTTTTTTACTGATTAGTCAGTACCCAGCAATGAAGTAAACTATAAATGTAGTTTCAATACACATTACCAGGAACACTAGCTATAGATTTGATAACAACAAACCCAAACATTTTAAACTATGTGAAGCCAGTCATCTTGTGTAAGAGGGATTACAAATCAGAATTCCTTTGGTATTCTATGATAAGAATGAGTTGTAAACATTATAAAACCTGCCTTCAATCAGACAGGATAAAAATCAACTAAATGCATTTAGCTCAAGAATATGATGATGAATAAACACTAAGGTTTGTCTATAAGTGTTTTAGTATTGTTCATAAGTTACTCAACATAGAAAACTGATTAGACAAATTATAAATTTCTCCAAATAATTGAATAAGAGTATATTTATAATACTTTTTTACTAATCTGAAAAGCACTTAAAGTGTGAAATATTCTATTTTTCTAAAGCATATAAAAATGCTAAGTATAACTATAACTATCTCAATATAAAAATTGCTTTTATGTAGATAATTAGGGTCATATTCATCTCCTTAACATTGAATGTTTTATATTGTTGCCTCTACAGCATTAAAAATCCTTGCATTTATTATTAGATATGTGTCAGAATTTCCTCTTATTTCACATAAAAAACTGAAAGTTTTTGCCCTTTCTATTTCCCTTTTAATATTTTGTTATCACCATCATAAATATTGTGTCAAATGAACCTAAAGCCATACTATCTAGAGTAGCATTACAAATTGATGTGACAATAATGTATATCTTTTGTGGATTCAGGTTGCAGAATAGCAAAGATAAATACTAAATTGCTTTGGTAAGTTTAGTTTAAAATTATAATTGGTATATTTTTTTCTGAACAATTTGTTGGTGTTTTATTTGGGAAAATTAGATTTTTAATGGTTTTTGAACCAAGGATATTTGCCATTCTCTCATGTAAAAATAAGACAAGTAAACATCAGGTAACTATATGGTATTATAAGTTAGTAAGGCAACAAATTGACTATCTCTCTATGGCTCAATTTCTAATGTAATTATATAATTTTACAATATATTATTATATAAATTAAATTTGATAAATGAGCAGCACAATGAAGAACAGTTTTCTCAAAAAAAGATTTAGCTAAATAAGTAAATAAATTCCTAAATCTGGTGGCATATAAGCTTATTGCTATTTTGTGCCAATGTTAAATTGCAATAATATAACTACAGAATCAGATTTATTTATATCAAACATATTACTTATTCCTATTAATAGCATGTATTCAAAAAGTATTCACAAAACACTTTAAATCAAGTGTTATAACTCTCAAAATGAGAAAAATTTTAAGGCTTTTTAATTTTTTCTAATTTTAATTTTTGCCAATCCTGGGGCTTGAACTAAGGTCCTGGGCACTGTCCCTGAGCATTTTTTGCTCAAGGCTAGGGCTCTACCACAGCACCACTCACAGCTTTTTCTGGGTATGTGGTATTGATCTAACCCAGGGTTTCATGCATGTCAAGCAAGCACTTTATCACTAAGCCACAGTCCCAGCCCTGAAAATATTCAATTTTAATGAGTCAAGCAAATAAGAACATATTACTTTTAAGTCTACTTATAAGATTGCTTATTATTATCTTACTGACAATATTTGATGCCTTTGGAGATATAACTATTCAACTCTTATTTCTAGATAAAATATAGTTAAATTGGATATGAATGAAGCAATATGTATCAGATCTCAAATCATTGAACTCAAATAAATGTTCTAGAGTCTAAGAATTCAAAAAATTAACTAAAATGTAGGAATATTCTGAGTAAGAATGCTTATTTTATTATTTATAAGTAAACATAAATACACTAATATACAATCATCTAAAAGCAGGCAAAAAATTAAGAGCTATACGTTTATTTAAATATTTAATATAAAGTTACATATAATAACCAAAGAAGTTTTGGTGTTATCTAGTTTTGCCAAGGTGATTTTTTTAACATAAGAACAAAATAGATCAAAAGATTAACTTTAGTTGTTGTGAAAAAAAAAGAAATTACATTGGAGGTGATTTTTTTAGTGTATAGTTCATTGTTTTCTTTTTAAAATGTTTAAAATTTGTCACTAGTCAATGAGACATATCAGATCTTTAAACAAAATATATTAAAGCAAATTTTATTCTAAAATGCTTTATGTCTTTCAAGTAGAATAACACTGATTTCTTATTACATCTTCCCTAAAGCTCTTTTTTTAATCGTATTTTATTTTATTATAAATGTGATATAAAGAGGGGTTACAGTTACATAACTAAGATACTGAGAGTATTAGTGTAAAATAATTTATTTCAATAAAACCAGCAGAGAGACAATGTAAGATGTTCTATAAATGACAATTTAAAATATTTCAAATAATTGACTTAAAGTTTGTTACTCTGGGACTCAAAGAAATCATATGTGAAAATGCATTGCTTCACTATGGATCCAAGTATTGATTAGGAAATAATTACTTGGCAGCTTGATTTGTTTATGTGATTAAAAATGATGTTTTTTTTAACCTGTTAAGGGATCAGTAACTTGGATTTAATAAAACATACTTCAGTGTACAATTCATTAGCATATCCTAGGCCAGCTCACTTTGAAGGTCCATTTTTTTTGTTGCTCTTGTTGTTGAAACAGATACTACCACAAAAATGCCATTGCTTTTGAATTTTTCTTTTCTTAAAGCACTGGTCTGAGACTTCGCAATTTTATTTATAATGAGATGCCAAGACAATAGATGCAAGTATTTTAACCAGTTTTGATTACATCAACATACATGCATATGTTTAAAATTAATAAATGTCAAAATGTCACCTTCCTCTGCTGTGCATCAGGAGGATTTCCTAGATTTTTTCTAAATTAATCCTCTGTAAAGACTTTCATATAAGCCTTAAGTTACCATTACAATAGTGCATCACCACTTGCTAATAGAATTAGATGCAAAACATCTTAGCCTCATTGAAATGCCCAAAAGAAAATAGATAGGAAATGAAGTAAAATCAAAATCTCAGCTAATAAGAATAAGTTTCAAGAAGACAAATTGACAATACTACAGTTTTATTTTATTATGTTATGTTATTTTACCCTGTAAGATATTAGTAATTTTCTGTGAACAAGAACTAGATTTACACTTTTTAATTATAATTTAACTATATTATGTTAATTATATATTATATCCTTAACACAAATCCTCAAAATAGAATAACTCTGAATTTAACTTTTTTTAAAGAATGCTTGATCTCAAATTCCTTAGAAAGTTATCAAGAGAGGCATACATGTATATTGCATCTGACATATAACAAAAATCTCATTACACTAACACATATTCAAACAAATTTCAAGGAAAAGAAGATAAAAATTATGACCTAAAAGTAGTAAAGATTAGTTCATTAATTTCTGTTTCTTAACAAAGATTTTTTTTCCTGTTGCACATATATACTTGATTAAGACATGCTCAAGCTGGATAGTCTAGGGATGATTCCAGCCCTCTGAACTCAACCTTCAGTAGTATGCAGGTTAATTCTTCACTAAGGGAGATTATCACATATGGTTATAAGTGCTAAGTATATCTTACAATAGGATATTTAGGCAATTGTCTGCAGTCTAAAACAATGTTGAATTTCCCTCTACACTACCTTCCCATAAAATTCACAGCATTAACCAATTCTTTTCTGTCAACTAGCAATTTTTGTCAGATCCCTCTTTGCATGATTCATGAAGGACCAGTAAAAGGCTAATTGTTCAAATTAATTTGCGTAAATGACTAAGCAAGAGATAACAAAATTACATCTGCTCTTGTTTGGCAAAGATTCAATAGCAGAGGCCCTGTACTGCCAGCTGCTTCCAGACAACACTCTTGCAGAAATTAAAAGCTACAAATATTAATTAATACACTTTTTTGGTACGTTAATTTGCACTGAAAGGTTCCGGAGTGCAGAACTGCTGAGAAGATGAACCATGATAATTAGAATTAATGGGATGGATGCATGTTTTTTGCAGCTGAAGTTTTAAAAACCCATGAATGGAACTGGGAACTTGAAACTGACATTCTCATAAATCTCTATGATAATGTAGCTATTAGTATTAGAAGGATTAAATACTATGGCTCTAGAGTTATCCATCACATGATATGTTATATCCCATCTGTCATTGCAGTAGCTAAGACATGAGAGCCGTCCTTGAGGAAGCCACATGAAAAGCTTTGGGAATGCGAGGAATTGTACTGATGACTGTCAGATTGCAAAATGAATAGCTCAAATCCTTGCCTTCCAAACAGAAATAATACCAACACTCTGTATTTGTCAGCTGAGTACTTTACAAATACCCTAACTCCAGTATCTATAGCTAGGATTAGTCAGGCAATCTGAATTATAAATACATCAAACTGAAAACAAATAGTTGTAGAATGCCTAAGGTTTTATTTTTAATTCAAGCGTAACTTTAGAAGTATAAGTTCCTTGCTGAATAGGTTTTGCAGATATTTTCAATTATACATAAAATCACCTTATAAAAATCGTATTATTCACATACAAGTAAATCTGAAATCATCCTTGGTACAAAGTGAGTAAAATATTAAGATTCAATGTTTAGTCAAGTACTCAGCTATTAGTATTATCCATAGGTTTAAAAAATACTATGGCGTAATAGCTGGCCATCAAGAAAGAATAATGGTTTCAGCACAATATTTTCCAAATATTGCCAATTAATACCTGCCACATTTTAGATATACAGAGAAATTTATTTTTGATTGAGACATAAAAAATGATATTTGCATTATATGTTGAAAAACACATGTGAAGTAATTTATTTAATTAGTTTTTACTTAGGACATGGCATCTAAGGGCTGGGAGTTAATTATTTTACATCCAATTTGGAACAGTTTAGCACCTTCTGGGAGTGTTGTAATTATTTTATGATACTGAATTTCAGAACTGATTGAGAAAACTAAAGAATTTCAGTATTTTAAAATATATGCCAAATACTTATAAAACAATACTTAACTATTATTTAAGTACTAACCTTCTTACCCTTATGTACATAAGTCCAAAGCAAACAATATGAAAATCTCTTATAAAAATCTCTTCTTGCTAAACTTGAATTATACCTTAAAATTTAGTCTATTCATTTTATTTATTTTTGTTTTTTTAATTTAATTTTATTGACATATATAAGGTAGTGAGTACATTTCTTGTCAAATATTGTTACCACATCCCTCGTTTTCTCCCTCCACTGCACCCCCCCC
The DNA here is from genome assembly GCF_019054845.1 of Dipodomys spectabilis. Lineage (NCBI taxonomy): Eukaryota > Metazoa > Chordata > Mammalia > Rodentia > Heteromyidae > Dipodomys > Dipodomys spectabilis. The sequence continues at coordinate 12,759,770 of NW_024870758.1, forward strand.
CTTTGTGAAGTTCATTTCCAACATTTTGTCTTGTGAGTATCACTGTTGCATTTTTGTCTCTTTGTCTCAGTATCTATGACTTTTAGGATGTAATCATAGACTTGCTTTCCCAGATATTGTGTTTTCCAAAGACTTGCTAAAAAATTAAATGTTCTTCTTTCCTCTTTGAAGAAATGCCTGATAACACTAGTTAGTATTATCTCAAAAATATTTACAACCAAGTTCAAAAACCAAGACCTTGATTTCTATTATAGTGAGAATGAAGGCACTACCAGGAAGGCAATGTTTACAAAGGCTAGTAGTATTTACCATCCTCAGAAAGAGATTTCGTTGCTTCCTAGACAGCACAGAGTTGCTAGAGGACACCACTGTGGTCTTGCATAGAAAGAAGAATCCCAAAGTGTAAACAGGATTTGAATGTGGAGAATATCAGGCAGAAACTATGCTGCATATGAGAGATGATGAATGTAAGCAATTTATTTAGGAGAAAAAACGATCATACACTAGCTCAATAGTTTCAGCATTGCCACAAGGAAGTATCGGTTTGCTTGACAAGGAGCATCCTAGTGACAAGATGGAGGTACACATGGAGCACCTTCAATCACAGTCATGAAGTGGAATTTGTTTCTCTGGGGTTGAGCACAATTTAAGTTGTTCATTAGCTGATTCTATTGCAATAAACAATTTCCAAATAGATTCCTTGGAGAGGAGTTTGTAGCTACAGAAGGATATATTCAGGTATATTAGACAATATAAATCCAATTATTGACCAAGAGGATATTCAGAAGAAAAGCTTTTGGGTTAGAACAGAGACAGTGACGTATCAAGGCATGGTAATTATATAATGCTCATTTGTACTACTATCACAGCTATCACAGGATAGCTTCTGTTTATTTGGTATAGTAGATGGAATTTAGACATATACCCATCCTACACCTATTTATAAACATTGTCAGTGCTATTTCGGTTCAAAGTTCCACAAAGTATGAACTTCTTATGAAATAACTCTCTGCAAATTCAATAATTATGTCCCATGAAATAATTTATATAGGCCCTTTAGTAATGCCTTTATAAAACCATTATGCATACTTTTTTCTAAACTCTAGAATCAAATGAATCTTTCTAAAATATACTGAATAAATTATTGTCATTTTAATATATTATAAAGTCAAGATGGTCTGTTGCTTTGATGCCTGTCATTAATTTGGATCTATCAAAGTACAGAAAAATTAAACTATTTTTTACCAAAGAGTACACTTCAATTAGGAGAGGGTTACCGCACATATACAGACACAGAGTACACTAGGTTTTTACCAGAAAAGAAATGTTGCTTTTGCACATGATGATATTTGTCTAGAAAAATGTTAACTATTCAGCTTACAATTTTATTTATAGGTAAGTATTTCAGAACATAATACATATCACAAGTGACAACAGGAGTCACTAAACTGGTCCTCTTAGGCTAAAATGATACATAGAAATATTTTTAAAAACTGAAATGCAGGTTCTTATTTCTGTGGGAGAAAAGTCAAAAGTTGAGAAGAAAATAGCTATCTAACAACATAAACATTGAAACAAAACCAAAGCTTACATTTTCTAAAATGATCAAATTCATGTCTGTGGCATCATCCATAATTTTATCACAATCTGTAGTTTCCATACATTAAAATGTATGAGATTAGTCATAAATAAGTATGGTACAACATTTCCAGACCTGAATGTCACCATCTACAATTTTATCATTTTTTTGTCAAGGAAAAGGAATAATTTCATGTCTACCACAGTATTTCTTATCTATAGTGGTTCTATGTAAATAGTCACCTTTAATAATCATCTTAATATATGTATGATAATGTTATATGAATACATGATATAATATTATATATTACTTTCTGTGACAACTACAAACCTCCAATAGTTATTCTACTTAAGAGATCTTGTTGGTTCTGCACAATTTATGCACAAATAAAGCATATTGTGCTCTCACATGCCTATTATTTCATTTTCTTAAACTATGATTATTTATCTATCCATTAGCCTTAATAATATGGTGATTTCAACTAAATTGTAAGCTCATCAAAGACAGGGTCTCAAACTCATATGATCTCATTCTTCCTGGTATTTCCCATCATCCTCAATGTGATTTGTTTGTTTCTCAATTATCCACCGTTTCGTAGGTCTTCTAAACTTACTATGACCCTCAGTCTGGATGGTTCACTTTTTAAATCTGTTCCTGACCTTCACGACCACACATAATTTTAACATGGGCTGGGAACATGGCTCAGTGGTAGAGTGCTTGCCTTGCATGCATGAGGTCCTGGGTTCTATTCCTCAGCCCCACAGAAGCAGAAAAAGCTGGAAGTGGTGCTGTGGCTCAAATGGTAGAGCACTAGCCTTGAGCTGAAGAGCTGAGGGACAGAGCCCAGGCCCAGTGTTCAGGCCCCACAACCGGCAAAAATAAAGAAATAAATTAATTAAAATATATATATATATATATATATGTATATATATATATATATATATATATATATATGAAAAGAAAATAACTCACTAAAACTAGACAAACCAGACTTCAGAAACTGAACATTGATATCTAAGAAATCAGTTTCTTAAAGTTTAGAACAAAGACAATTTATATTATTCCAGAAAGAATGTCAGTAAGTCTAAATAAACCCTTGAATCTTTATTCTTGGTTATTCCCATTTTTTTTATTTTTTTCAACATGACTCAATATAATTCCAAAGTACTTCCTTTTTGGAAATGTTGTAGTATTTTACTTTTTCTTTGTTTTTAATAGCAATCAAGTCACATATATGCTAAGATATTTAACTAATACATAAAATACAAAGTTCACTAAAGTCAATATCATAGATTACAATGTAAATCCTAATTTTTTATTATTAATAAGTTTTTTTTATTGTGAAATACCTTACAGAGGGGTTACAATTACATGGGCAAGATAATGAGTACATTTCTTTAAAAAAATAAAAAGAAAAAAGAGTACATTTCTTATCAAGCATTGTTGCCTCCTCTTTGTTTCCCCTTCCCATCCCTCCCCGTACTCCTCCCCTCCCCCCACCAGATCATCCCCCACCCCCCACCAAAGTTGTTAAGTTCGTTTTTCAACACAACGACTTGTATATCTCATTGTTGCAATGGGTCCACCTGTATCCCTAGTTAAACGATTTGTTTTTTTCCCTTCCCCTCCACAAATTATACCAACATCAAAAATAGTGAAAGTATGAGTTATACTGTGGGGGAGGAACATACAAAACAACAAAGAAATCATCTTATAAATATGACAGAAACAATTGCATGAAAGGAAAAAAAAATATTTGAATACTTATCTTGGAGTTCATTCCCCTAACATCACCTTATCTGACCTTTTCTGCTTGACTCAGACATACACTAGTTATTGCAAATAAGGGAAACCATGGGACCTATGTTTCTTTGAGCCTGGCTTACTTCACTAAATACAATTTTTTTCAAGTCTTTCCATTTCCTAACAAATGGAGCAATGTCATACTCTCTGATGGAGGCAATGAGTACATTTCTTATCAAGCATTGTTGCCTCCTCCTTTGTTTCCCGTTTTTCCCTTACCATCCCTGATCTCTGGTGTTCACCCCCCACATCCCCTCGCCACCAAAGTTGTAAAGTTCATTTTTCGACATAGTATTTTGTACATTTCATTGTTGCAATGGGTCCACCTGTATCCCTATTTAACATGTTTTTTTCCTTCCCTTCCCCAAATTATACCAGCATCAAATGCAGTGAAAACAGAGGTTATACCGTGGGGGACGGACATACAAAGCAACAACAACAAAAAAATCACCTTATAAATATCTAACTCCCAATTTAGAATTTTGCCTTCAAAATAAGAAAAATGTTTTTTATAGACAACGTAAAAAATAATTTCTTACCAGCTTGTATTTATAAATGAACAATATAGAAGTTTATATAGTATGAACAATATATAATATATATATTGCTCATTTACATATATATGTAATATGTGGATATATTATATATATTATGCCAAGACAAAGACCAAATCTCAGGCTGGGAAGGTGGCTCAGTGGTAGAGTGTTTGCCTTGCATGCATGAGGTCCTGGGTTCTATTCCTCAGCCCCACAGAAGCAAAAAAAGCTGGAAGTGGTGCTGTGGCTCAACTGATAGAGCATTAGCCTTGAGCTGAAGAGCTGAGGAACAGAACCCAGGCCTAGAGTTCAGGCCCCATGACTGACAAAAAATAAAAATAAAAAATCAAATGTCTATCTATAAAGCGAAAACTTATCAGTTACATTATTTTAATATTTTCTTTTTGGTCAATGGTGGGGTTTGAGCTCTGAGCCTGGGTGCTGTCCATCAGCTCTTCAGCTCACCGCTAGCCTCTACCACTCGAGCCACAGCACCACTTCTGGTTTTCTTAGTGGTTTATTGGAGATAAGAGTCTCATGGACTTTCCTGCCTAGTCTGGCTTTGAACCACGATCCTCAGATCTCAGCCTCCTGAGTAGCTAGGATTCTATATAGGCGTGAGCCACCAGCACTGGCTAGTTATACCATTTTAATACATATATTTAATTAAAATTCTTAATGAATCAAATGTATGCTTATACCCAACTTTGGGATAGAAATGCAAATTTAAAATTATCACAGCACAGGGCTGGGAAGGTGGCTCAGTGGTAGAGCGCTTGCCTTGCATGCATGAGCCCCTGGGTTCGATTCCTCAGCACCACATAAGCAAAAAGAAAAAAAGCCAGAAATGGCGCTGTGGCTCAAGTGGTAGAGCGCAGCCTGGAGCTGAAGAGCTGAGGGACAGCGCCCAGGCCCAGAGTTCAGGCCCCATGACTGGACCCCCCCAAAAAAATTATCACAGCACATCAAAATAAAGCAGTCTTTAAGAAGTATCCATGCTGGATGCTAGTGGCTCATGCCTTGAGTGGCTAACTAACGAAGCTGAGATCTAAGGATAGCAGTTTGAAGCCACCCCAGGCAGGAAAGTCTATGAGACTCTTATTTCCAGTGAACTACCAAAAAGCTAAAAATAGAGCTGTGATGCAATAGGCAGAGTGCTAGCCTAGAGCAAAAAACTTGGACAGCACCCAGGCCCTGAGATCAAACTACCAGAACAAGAAAGAAAGAAAGAAAGAAAGAAAGAAAGAAAGAAAGAAAGAAAGAAAGAAAGAAAGAAAGAAAGAAAGAAAGAAAGAAAGAAAGAAAGAAAGAGAGAGAAAGAAAGAAAGAAAGAAAGAAAGAAAGAAAGAAAGAAAGAAAGAAAGAAAGAAAGAAAGAAAGAAAGAAAGAAAGAAAGAAAGAAAAAAAGAAAGAAAGAGAAAGAGTAGAGAAAGAAAAGGAAGGAAGGGAAGGGAAGGAAGGAAGGAAGGACGGAAAGAAGGAAGAAAGAAGGGAGGGAGGAAGGGAAAATTTTCCACTATTTATTGCATTAATGAGTGGCTAAGTAAAGTGAAAGAACCATAAAGAAGCTAAATGATACTTTTGAGATTTAAAGGATGATGATTTTTTTTGAAAGAAGCCAGAAAAATGATAATGGTTTATTTGTGAATCTATGATCTAAACTCTTATTATTTTGTTGTTTATATCCAGTTACTGAAATGGATATTTAGAAATAAAAAAGAGAAATTGCCTACATAATCAGTAAGGTTATGTCACTCCATAGAAGAAAATATTTTCAGTGTCCAGGTATGAAAGTTACATAATAACTTTAAAATCTTAATGTGAACTTTTCAAATATAGGTTTTCTTATTTTATTTTTTATAAGTTTTTTATTGTGAAAATACTGTTCAGAGGGGTTACAATCATATGAGCAAGGTAATGAGTACATTTCTTATCAAGCATTGTTGCCTCCTCCTTTGTTTTTGCACCCCTTCCCTCTCACCTCCACAACTACGCTACCCATTCCCCGCTGCCAAAGTTGTAAAGTTCGTTTTTCAACAGTCTATTGTACATCTCATTGTTGCAATGGATCAACCTGTATCCCTATCTAAACAATTTGTTTTTTCCTTTCCCCTCCCCAAATTATACCAACATCAAATATAGTGAAAACAAGGGTTGCACCGTGGGGGAGGGATATACAAAGCAACAAAAAAAAATCACATGGTAGAAATTTGACACCAGAATATTAACTATTTTGAATGCATAAGATATGACAATATATTAGATCCTATACTATTCACAAATTTATCGTAAGTAAAATTTTCCAAAATAATTGGTGTTCCCTTTTTATTTAAATGGACCAGATATCTCTAGCTGATCAATCGGCACAGTTTCTCAGTTCTCCCTATGTGACTAATATGAAAAATGTGTACCAATCATTATTTGAAGAGTACAAATTTGTCACAAAGCACAGATCCATGCTCAATTCTGGGTTTTCTTATTTTAAAAGTGAGCTTTTGACAGTTTTTAAATTCCTCAGTTGGGTGGGAGGGAACACACCTGTAATCTCAGCTATTTGGGAGATTGAAGTAAACCTGATCATAAATTTGAGGCCAGCCCAGGCAACATAGCAAGATCTAGTCTCAAATTAAAAATAAATTAATATGTCAAAATGATAGGAAACTGGCTTGAGTCTCATTACAGTATCTGTCTCAGGAACACTCACAAAGTGTGGCTTTAGTCTGAGAACATTACACAGTCACTTCTCTAACTTTTCCCTGATTCCTCAAATAACATAGCTTTTTATAATCTTCCTTTTCACTGCACACAGAGACAAGTATACTGCTTATGATGGCAGGAATATTTTAAGCCAAGTGACATGCACATTTCACTTGCTTTTATTGCCCATTTATATTGACTTATTGGCATTCTGATTTTAGAAAAAGAAAAGAAAGCTTGAATCAGATTGTCTGAAATCTAAAAACTATCATGTTAGGTCAGAGGTGAGGAGCCATGGGTCATTTAAGCCTAAGAAATCATTTGATCTGGTTCTTCCAAGGCAAGACTTAAAATTTAATAAATACAGGAGTCTTTCTCAGAGCAACATATATTAATACTCAGTGACTCATAATAATAGTATAAATTTTAAGAGACAATAGTTCATAACAAGTATATGTTAACTATAATTTTAAAAAGTATTCCTGTTCAACTAGAACAAATCATGTTAAGTGAGGTAAGCCAAGATCCGAGATAATTGGTGCATGTTCTCCTTGATATGTGGAAGTTAGATCTAAGTCAAACAGAATTCTAGATACTCACATACCTTGAGACCAAAAGAGGATAGTCTTAGGAGAGAATCACAAAGGTGCAATATCCAAGTGTCTCTTCATATGTACTAAGATGAACTCCAAAGATATGGAAACAAAGGACTTTTTAAAAATTTTTTTCTGATGACTGCATTCTTTTTTTTTTGTATGTTTTTTTATTGTAAAAATGCTGTACAGAAGGGTTTCAGTTACATGAGCAAGGTAATGATACATTTCCTGTTGAGCATTGTTGCCTCCTCTGATGACTGCATTCTTTACCTAATTTGGTGTATTTACCTGCACATTGTAGCAGGGTAGGGGAGGCACAGAATCAGAGGAAAAAGAGTGAAAGAGTGCAGCAGTGGAGAGCAGTAGACACTGATGAAAGCGAACTGTGAAACTCATTGGTAGAGATGGGAGGGAGAGAAGGGGAGAGAATGAGGAAACAGATGGCACTATACAAAAGCAAATGTACTTATTACCTGCTGTATGTAAATGCGACTTTGCTGTATATCATCTCTAAAACAACAATACAGTAAATTAGAACACAAATCTTGATGTGACATTTTAGGTCCACTTTTTCTTGGAAAGCAATCTACCATCAAGGGCAATGATAAGAAATAAAAGTGCCTTAAATTTCTGGCTATGTTAGAATTTTAACAATCAGAACATAGAATGTTGAGTCTCAGTAAAGGGACTAGTTGTAGGACACGAGATGGAAAAGCTTAAAAGCTGCCATATTTCTTCTGCACAACATATCATGACTGAATGATCTCCTGCAATGCCTTTGGCAACTGTTTCTCTGAAGTTCAACTCACAAAAGGAAAATGAATGAGCCCTGTTTGCCACTTACTGGTAATAACTCACTCTAATCTTGCTAAAGAAAGAGCTACTACCAGGTTTTCAATAATCTTGGGTTTTTATCATCCTAATACCTTACTAAGAAAAGCTTTCATTCTTTGAAAGAACATTACAATAAAATTCCTTTTGAGATTACTTTACATTTCCTATTCATGAGCCCCAAATAATAGCACACCAGGGTAACAGTAACAGTCAAATATATTCACTATATGTCTGACCACTTATTACCTTCTATTTAGAGAAATATCCTTGAGATCAGGTATGGGTTTCCTAAAGCCATGTGGCAAAATAAGAAAATTATTGTTCTGGGAGGTAATTTCCTCCCATGGCTCCTGAGTGATATTGAAGATGTAATTTTAATTCCCTGAAGCTCAGTTTATACATCCAACATATGGGGCCATGCAAATCACGTGTATAAACCAACTCAGTAATTCACTTCAAGAAGGAATTTCCATTACGATGGAAGACTGATTTATCTCTTGAAAAGCAAAGATAAACATACCCACAAAATTGCTACTCTCCTCTCTTGGAACAGATCATTCATTTTATATTGATGTGCTGTGAATGTTTTAAAAGTTCAGGTAGGACTCAAAGAAACAAGCCAAACAAATAAAAACATGTTTTTCCTTTATTTCACATAATAAGCATTGATTGGGGTGGTTCCTACTTAATTTTTTTGTATCACAAAGAATGTATTTATACTATTCATTAAAAGATTTAGGCAACCAGGCTTTAGGTGTGAATTATTTGGTAAAGCTGCCAAGAAAAATTTAAGTCCTAAATTATCAATGAATAGAAAAACAAAACAAAACAAAATAATTTTATTTTTCAAAAAAAGAGACCACGTGAGTATTGGAAAGTGAGCACACAGACCAGGAAGCAAATCTAAAGTGAATTAATAGGGTTTTCTGTCAAACAAATATTTGAAGCTCAGTCATACTTTAATGAATTTTCTGAGTCCTATTACTCTTAAATCATCATATATATATACATATATATATGAATTCCATCTCCTAACATTATTCACAATCCTTTAAGGACAAAATGAAGCATCATTGGCCAAAAATTACAACTTGGCTTTATCTCCAGTGTTTGGGCTTGGAGAGTAGCTGCATGCTTTTAGTCATGTCACTTTTAGTCTGTTTTGAAACTTGATGTAGGAATACAAACAGAGGAGGAGTAAGAGGGGAGGGGAAGAGGAGGGGGAGGAGGAAAAAGAGGAGGGGAAAAGGAGGACTAGGAGGACAAAAAGGACAAGGAAGAGAAGACTAAGAAGAAGGAGACATACAGTGAGGGTAAATGAATAAGCCTAGAGTTCAAGACATTCTGCTCCATAGCATGTTCTCAGATAGTTTGCTTTGATTTCTCAGTTTCATCTAATCTATCTGCATAGCAACAATGAAAGCACTGGAACTGACTTTATAATACAAATGTTAAATGCCAGGTTTAATTTTTATAGACAATTGGTTGCTTGATACTGCATATATATTCTAGGAAGTGTATCACAGTGTCGGTTCTTCTGGGGCTGCCATGACAAAGTACTGCAGGACTATGGCTTACAGAGCAGAAATGTATGTTCTCAGTTTTCATGGCTTGAATTCCAAGATCTAAATGTCAGCAGGGTTGATTTCTTTCTGGAGGCAGGTTAATAGCTGCCTTCCTACTATGTCCTCACGTGACGCTTTCCTCTGTGCTAACGCACTTCTGATTTGCCACACTATTCCAATCAGTGCACAGGGCCTGTTGGATTAGAGCTCCATTTTATACGTAATTTATTATAATCATTTCTTTAATGAACTCCTCTCAAGATGCAATCACATTGGGGAACAATGCTTGGGTCAGTTTGCATCTTCAGTTTTCCCCAAAGAATCTTGTGTTGGAGGCGTGGTCCCATATTTGGCACAATTGGGAGGTGGTGAAAACTGTAAAGCGTGTCGTCTACTTTGAGACATAGGAGACATGCTGTGAAAGAAGATTGAGATTTTGATCTCTCTTGCTTTTATTTTTATTCCTCTTTCTTCTTTCTTCCTTTTTTTTCTTTCCTACCTTCCTTTCTGTTCTACCTTTTTTTCTTCCTTCCTTTCTTCTGTTTGTCTTTCTTTCATTTTTCATTCCATTCATTTGTTCACAGTTGGGCTTAAATTCAGTGACTTCTACACTTGTTCAGCTTTCTACTCACTGCTAGTGAGAAGATTCATTTTGAGCCAAGTATCCACTTTATTTTTTTTGTTGTTAGGGTTTCTTTTTTTTTGGTTGATTTTTGTTTTTGTTCTGTTTTGTTTTTGACTGGCTAGTAGGATCTACAGTTTCTTAAGGTTTTTCTGCCTGGGCTGGTTTCAAACTATGATATTCACATATCAACATCCTGACACCTGGAATAATCGTTCATTGCTTCTATTTAAGTTTGTCTTTATTTCTACCTTGTCAAATGTTCTTTGAATTGCTTTATCTTTACATTAATTAACTAATGAGTTAAGTACATGACATGTCCAAACAATCTTTACTTCAAATATACAAATTTGTCTTCTTAAAAATATTAAACTTACCTAATATGTTAATAAAAACTAATATATTATATTGATATTATAGTAATCCAATTTGGAAGTTAAATACTTATAAAAACTATTTCACCAAAGTTTTATTTTTGGTTGCTTTTGAAATTATTTGCCATGGTTTTTGGGGAAAAAAATGGAAAAGTAGAAATTCAAGAAAGTTAATAGGATATTTCTTTTGTTCTGTTTACTATATACTTACTTAAAACAAGAATATATATATACATATATGCCATACATATATAAATATATATAAATGTTCCTGATTTTTTTACCATTCCCTATTGTTGCTATATAATTAACTCATGTTGATAAATTCAATGTAGGCATTGTGAACATACATAAATGAAGAAGGAAATGAGAAACATTTTAATCTATGCTGCTTATATTAAAAGGAATCAGGTCTAACCCCAAGTGGCTAGCCTAGTATATACTGATTGTCACACAATTATTTGGAATTTTTATAATCAAATATTTTTTTCTAGAAAAATAGTCAATGGGCTTACATCTAACACAATTTTCCCTGTTGTCAGAGAAGCAAGAAATTTATGAGCTAGATTATGGAGATAAAACATTAAATGCATGATATAGTTTACAGAGTCCTACTGGTTAATTTTTTTCCCTCCAATTTTCAATTTTAGGAACCTTTTCCAATAAGCAGTTTTTCTTGCTGATGAATGTAATCTGAATTGCTCTGAATGTCTCTGCAATCTTTTTTTTGTCAGCCATGGGGCTTGAATTCTGGGCTTGGGCACTGTTCCTCAGCTCTTCAGCTGAAGGCTAGTGCTCTACCACTTGAGCCACAGTGCCATTTCCAGTTTTCTGGTGGTTTATTGGAGATAAGAGTCTCACGGACTTTCCTGCCCAGGCTGGCTTTGAACCATGATCCTCAGATCTCAGACTCCTGAATAGCGAGGATCATAAGCATGAGCCACTGGTGTCCAGCTCCATGCCATCTTTTAAATTTACTTAATTTTGTATGTTCACTATTGGATTGCCCAGTTTCCTTCTTTAAAAGGTAAATGAAAGAGAAACTATTGTGGTGTAATTCAATTAATTTAGGGTTTCACATCTACCTGGTAAATAAAGGAGTCAAAGTAAAATATACTCAATTAATGAGCTAAAGTGAACTAATTAGCCCTTAAATCTTAACATATGAAAAATCATAATGGCTTTATGAAAATATATGTACCCATTAAATAAAGATTTACATACACAACTATCACTGCATTAATAGTCAAAAGGTGTTCTATATTTTCTCAATGTAATTGTTTATCCAACACAATCTGGAATTTCTGTTTTTCAGGTATTAATGGTCTTACTGAATGAATCAGGCCAAAATTAATGAAAAGTCTCCACACCTTTAGCTGGCAATTGCCACATTGTACGTTTGTGTATCCTCAAATTCCAGTTATGGTTTATAAAGCATATAAAATGTTTAATAACATATTTCAAATATTCCAATATAACATTAAGTTTTATTTTAAATCAAAGTGTTTTTTTCACAAATTTAAATGCCCGAAAACAGGTATATAATAAAAAGCCTGGATGATCACTGACTTTAACAATATCACTGAAATGCGTGCAAAATCAGATATACACCCAAAAAAGATTATTTCTGAAGAGAAGGCAGAGTCCATGTTTAATGACTCTGAACATGTATCAAAACATGTAATATACACAACAAAGAGTCAAATACATGGCAGGGAGAATTCTTGCACTTGAAACAAATATTCAGTGTATTGACTCTAATTTCATGTAGTCAGGTTAAAAATGAAATGTAGATATAAGCTCTATCTTATTTCCTTTAGATATGCCTATTCAGGTCTACTTCTAAATATCCAAATGCTATCACTTAGATATACAAATATATTTGTAATTTCAAGAGTAGTACAAGTCCACAGCTTTTCTCACTAGTGTGAAATCAGGATAGACATAGGGTCCATTTATTTCTAAGGCATAATAAACAACAAACAATCTCAATCCTAGGAATAGTCCATTTGATTTGACTTCTTTCAACAGAAGCTCAAAAGAGTATTGTTCTCATCCTCAGAAAGAATGTAAAGATTTTAAAAATTTCTTCACTTAAAAGTTTGTTGAGAGCTATTGCTTTAACCTAGGAGATTTTTTTTTTTCTGTTTCTTGGAAATGCCTATTAATTTTCACTGAATCTTCTTAAGTATTGATTGTTTAAAATGACACAACCTTTAAGTTGGAAATAAATCTCTGGAAAGTAGACTATTAGAACTGTCACTCAAATATGTAAGCAATTAATTCTTCCAACAACAAAAAAATACCCTATTGTTAGTGTTGTATCCCATTATTAATTTAATTTTATTATGTCAGTCAAAAAGTAGATTATCTAGTCAAAAAACCACTTCATTTATTGGGCACATATATTCTAGTGTGTTTCAAAGATTTTGGTAGTTGGTGCTTTGTAATATTTCAGCTTTTAAGTGGCTTCCTTGCCTCACTGAGCTCACATAAGATACATCTGAAAGCTTTAGTACAAATTTACTTCAAATAAAGTCTTCAATTCATTTTCATGGCACCAAAAAGACAGCTTTAATAACTGCAATGACAAATAAACTGGAAATCATTCCAGGCCTTTTCACTTAACTGACAAGTAGAACACTCTCATAATGAGCCGCAGGTTTTACGTTTTCTCTTTGACCATAATAGCTTCATTTAAGAGCGTCAGACCCTGACACTTCATCATTTATCTACATTATTTCTCATCTTCTTTCAAATAAATTATGGAATACTAGGCTGAGCACATAAAAACAAAGTGACTTGTTATCAGTAAACAGCAAGATAAATTGTCCAGAAGTTCTTCATTTAGTTCCTTTTAACTTTAAGGGCAAGCTATTGGGTGCACCTTTTTTAACTTCCAACGTTTGCATTTTTACAATCATCTTATTTCTCTTGCCACTGGCCACGGTGCACTCATCCAGAGCCTGATGTGGAAGGCATAAAGTAATACCATTATCCCAAGGTTGGGCAATAAAATATAAAGAAGCAGAAAAGGAGAAAATCAAATAAACAACTCTAAGAGAATTTTCTCTACATCTGTAAAACCACCTACCCATAATACATCTTGTCATATTAGAAAATGTGACACTTCCAAAGTAATGATCAGGACCACTGCAACTGTTTTAGCCCTTAGAAATGTAACACTAATTTTAAATGGTTGGGTGAATGTCATCTCTTCTTATTTTTGTATGGAACTAAGGAAAATCAAATAAAATTCCCATCGGATTATATTTAACTTTGAAACTGTTGACCAGGCCTAAGAAAATCCTCACCTTCTTTCTTATGTATTGGTTAAGTATTAACTTTCAAAAACATAGAATCAGAAGATAAATTTTTAAAAATAACAGAGTTTAAAAAATATAAACACACAAGTGATTATGGTTTAATTGTACAGAGGTGTGTTTTAAAATCATGGTCTATGTTGTATGTAACAATAAAAGATATATAGTGTAGAAAGCCATAGAACAATTTTATATTAACCAAGAATTGAGTTGTTTTCTCTTGTTTCTAACTGCTTTAATCAATTGAGGATATCTTAATTGGAAATTTATTATAAATGATAGTAATGTTTATAGACACAATACCTTACACAACATTTGGATAAAAAGATATATGCATTATCTCTCCTCAAACATCTTACTCATCTGTTTTTGACTCCTGAGATTTTACAGTGACAACAACAATGTAAGGTATGAATATATATATTCATATATATACATATATATTCCTGAGAAAAAATGATATAATAATACAATTTCTTGACTCCTTCTAATAATCAAGGCCTCAAAATGTTTCAGAAAGAGGTTGACGGATTTGTAATCCAGAAAATGGTCACAGAGACACTGGTGAATTTTTCTGGATCAGAGAAAATGAGTAGGACTGCAGTAAGTGGGAGAGTAGAAGGGATGTGGGTTAGAGGTAGAAAAAAATGAGGGGCAGAACCACATGGGGTACAGTCTAGTCACTATTAATTTGTTAATTACATATTCTGGTGGAAAGCTGGAGGCTGCTCCTTTCCCTCCAGTTTTGTCTTACAAGGACAGTGCTGGGAAGAGGAGACAAAAGATATATCTAAATAAAAAAAGGATCTGGGTTCATATTCATGCTCTCGGTATTTTTACTTTATATCCAAGTCCATACCACAGTAAAGGTGACCGAATCTCAAAAAAGCAGTATAAACTAACAAGAAAATATTTAAACCAACTTCAAACCTCAACAAGCAAATAATAAAAACAACGCAGGACAAACCAACAGATTAATTCTAAAATCAGAATTGTAAATATTTTCAAATGATCCAGGGGAAGTATTGTATATCAATGACTATAGTGGCATATAACAACCATGATAACTTGGGATTTTTAGTGGGAAGTCATACAGTTAATAGGGAGAAATTCAGTCTGTGATACAAAGCTGAAGGATACAGCTAAAGGATAGAGCTGGAAGACGGTAATAAAGGAGTACAAATAGCTGTGGAAGAGTTGATTGAGTCCATATCCTAAAATTCCAAGAGGTTATCCATACTTCTCCCATTGGTTTATTATAATTATTCTAGAACTCTTGAGCAATTCATAGACAATGATGACTATCAAATATTAAAATAATTCACAAGTGGATAAAAGATTTTCTTCTATAATAAAATTTCCTATATGAGAAACACAGCCAAAAGTTGCAATTCATTATCATCAGTGATAATTCATTATTTTCTAGTATGGTGTTTAAATTACACTTCAAGGAACAGTGGCAGAATTCAATTTTATTACAGATTCTTCAAAAGAAATGGATTAAAGATGTGAAAAACTCTAAATGTATGTATATTATCTTTATCCAATATTGAACTAATTAAAATTATGTTTAAGTGAATACATGTTAGTCTTAAGAATAGCTGTAACAGATTAATGAGACCCAAGGAAACCAATGAAAAATGATAGCAAAAATAGAGTACATGGAGTGACATTCTTTCAAGTGAATGAACCTCGAGACACAATTAAAACATTGTTTAAATGGAGTTATTATGATATAAGGACTCATGTATCTTTATGCTTTCAACTCCAAATGTAATACCTGGTCCTTATTATCTAAAATATGGATATGTGAACATTCTAACTGGTGTAAGCTGTAATCTCAATGTTGTTTTGATTTTGTATTTCTTTTATAGCCAGAGATGTTGTGCAATTTTTCTTGTGTCTCTTGAACATTAATATCTCCTCTTCACAGAGGTCTCTCTTAAGGTCTTTAGCCCATTTTATAATGGGGTGGTTGTTTCTTTGGGGGTTTGTGTTTGGGAAATTTAATTTCTTAAGCTGTTGGTATGATGTGCTGGCAGGGATGTGACCAAAGGGGAATGCTACTACACTGTTGGCAGGAGGGCAACTTTGCTCAATCACTCTGGAAAGCAATGCCGAGGTTCCTCAAAAGACTAAACATAGAGTTCCCTTAGGACTCACCAATCCCACTTCTGGAATTTTATCCAAATGACCACAGAAAAGGCCACACTAAAGCAACCAGTACAATGATGTTCATCATAGCATCATTTACCATAGCCAAGATATGGAACCAACCCAAATATCCAGTAAATGAATGAATTAAGAAAATCTGGTATATATACACAATAGAATTCTATGCTCCCATCAGAAAGAATAACAGTTTCATTCATAAGGAAATGGAAATGTTTAGTGCATAGGACTATATATATAATAAAGCATATTATATACATGAACTCCAACTTATGGAAACTTTTTTTTTTTTGGTTAGGCGTGGGGCCTGAACTCTGGGCTTGGGCGCTGTCCCTCAACTCTTCAGCTCAAGGCTAGCACTCTACCACTGAGCCACCTTCCTAGCCCCCAAGAGGTTCTTTTTAGACCCTGTACATGTCATTCTTTTTTCTCTATTTTTTTCTTTGTTTCTCTTTGTGTTTTGTACCTCGTTATTTTCATAATAGACAAGGCAATATGTGGGAGGGAAAGGGAATCATAGAAACGGAAGGACAGCAGATGAACCACAGCAACATTGACACTCACTTGACACTATGTTAGGTATGAGCGATACAACTTGGAGGTAGGGGGTGGGTAATTGGGAGGGATAAGTGGGAGATAAAGAACGATGGTGAAAAATGATTAAAAACAAATGTACTTATTGCCTTACTTATATACTGCAACCCCCCTGCTCATCACCTTTTCAATAAAATTTAAAATAAATAAATAAAAAGAAATAATAAATAAATAAATAAGATGTGGAAGTATATTATATAATAAATAATATACATTTTAACATTACATAATACATATGTAATTTCTGCTAACCCAACAATATTCAGATTTGGTTTGTGCTAGAAGCTAAATTTTTGTAGTACATTAATTTACCTTAACAAAGCATTTTAATCTCAATTGTTATGGTAATTATAACTTCTGCAGGCTAACTTCCTACAAGAAAAAGTATTTGTTTCAATCATAAAAATCCCAAACTGGAAAAGTTCAAGTGCCAATCTGTAAGAGAATGATCAATCAACTTGTGATGTATACATTCAAGTGAATGCAAAGATTGTAATAATAATAACCATTACCTGAAATCACATGAATACACCTCAAAAATATTTTTATGAAATGTTGCAAGAACACATTTTGTATAATTTAATTCATATGAAGTTGAAGAATGGAAGGAAACAATATATAGCTATAGAAATGAAAGAAATACTAGGAGATATTTTTAAAGTGTGACTATGAATATCATTTCCTGGATAAAAATCAATGAATGGTCTATATTGTGATTATATTGTGGTACTCAATTATTTGTAATTTGTCAACTGTCATAGATAAATATCATATGCATGCATCCGGTTAAGATTGTATTTTAATAATAAAAATGTTATTCTGTCAATTCAATTTGCAAAACTCAAATACAAAGACTAAATTCTACAAGCACCAGAAGAAAGAAGTCACCATAGGTCACAGTAATTTTACCACAACAATACAAGGAATTGTATTCCTAAATTTGGAAGCTAGAGAGTAAAGTTCCGAAGGGGTGTGAAATAGTTTGTTTCCAGACAAAATATGAGAGAAAACCACAGATACCTTTGTCTTTCATTGAGATTTCATCACAAAAATTATAATAATACACAATCTCAAATAACAATCCAAAGTTTCAGGTTGAATAAGTAAACAGAAAGTAAGTTAACTGTTTAAATTATGCAAGAATCTTTTGTAGATGAGATCCAAGATGAAACATTCTTGGAAAGAATGTCTTATCACTTGTTACCACTACAGGCTGAGTGAGATTCATATCTTGTTTTGAATGGTGAGTTTGTGGCCTGCTTGAAGGTGAAGTTGTTTAATGGGTGCCACAGAACAAAACTGTAAACAACTAATGGTTCCCCTATGGAGGAGCTTGAGGGCCAATGAATATTTAACAACAAGCTGCTGGAAACATCACCATAGGAAGCAAAAGGAAAAACACAGCAATGACATACTCCTTCTCTCCCTTGTCTTGTAGTGGCTTCTCAGCCCCTACTGCACAGCTTAAGCAAACAGGTAAAAGAGGAAGATTTTTCAGGTGCAATGCTACAATTACCAAGCCAAGTAACACAGGGCATAATTGTTGCTGAGAGACAGAGGCAATATGATTATAACTGACATATGATATGATAGCAGCTCATAGGATATATAAAATACTTTATAGTGAAATATACAACTATGATATTAGAACAAATTGGAGTAGGGTAAAAAATTTATGTGAGATACTCATTTTGTTTGGGAAATAGTAAAGTTTTAAATTAATGTTGATTAAACATTTATGAATATGTTATCTGGCAATAAATTAACTAAAGAATGTACAGCTATAAGAGATTTTTGAAGTAATCAACAGAAAGAATATTTACCCAAGCTGGGCCCTGGTGACTCAAGACTGTAAAAGAGTCTTAACCTAATTAATTAATTATTAATTAATTTTTCTTCAGTTGCAGGGCTCTTTGATACTCTTATTTTCAATTAATTACCAGGAAACTAGAAGTGGAACTGTGACTCAAAGTAGTAAAGCACTAGTAAAAGAGCTCAAGGGTAACTTCCAGGCCCTGAGTTCAAACCCCATAACCAACTAGACAAAAAAGAAAAAGAAAGAGAAATATAATAAAGTAAAATAAAAGTAAGTTCTTAACATCACTATGGAAAAACAAATTGGATTTATCTACACAACTGAAAGTAAGCCAGTAACATGGAAAGGGAATTTTAAATAAATAACTACTCACAATAAAAGTTAATTTTATGCCACCTCATGATAAATGCAGCCTTTAAACTTGCAAATATCTTTGTAATAACTACAGATCGGAGCATTTGCACTGTACCAGGTACTTGGAATATGCTCACATTCAATCCTACTGGCAGCACTGTGAGACATTATCTTCACTACAAGCATAATCCCATTTTCATAAATATACTCACAAATATTTGTACAAAAATATTAAATGTATCTAAGATTGGTGGGATAATCAGTGTTTTTAAATTAATATCTATTTGTTATCGAAAATTTTCTATATTTCTCCTTTCTTTATAAACATATATTAGTATTTTGGAAAAAATTAAATAATATTTAGAATTAAAACAATATGCAATTTAATCACAATTATGCACCTCAGACAGTGGACAAATTAACTTATAAATTTAAGAAATACACATGAATATTCTGCTTAGCATATTTATAACCCAGTAGTTAATAGTTTTCTAGATTGGCTTATTTGTGAAAAGAATTAGTGCAGATTTTGCTTTTTATTGTGCTGCTTCTACTATTAACAAGAGTGAGAGTTTCCACTTATTTTAAATCCAGCAACCTTCAAGCCATATTTTCAAGAGATTAATCACGACCTCATAATTTGATATTTTAATTTAGATACTCTGACATAAGGTATCCACAGATGGATGGCTCAGTTGATCAATAGCTGGAACTATAAGGCATGCATTATATCTGAGACCTACAAAAATGACATCAATATTCTACTCACAAAAAACCTCTTTTTTAATAGCTCTGTGTAATGTTAATCAAAGAAGAGGTATAGCCCTAGTAAGCAAGATAAACCAGAAGTTTATGTAAGATCTGTGCTTTTCCTCTGTTCTTTCTCAAGTGACACTTTTTATGAAAATCAAACATTTTAGATGCTTTAATGCCTTAAGAAAATGGTCAAATGAATATAATTAAAATAAGTCCTTAGAAGGTATGTTAGTTAATATTGAAATGTGGATTTGCAGGAGTTTCTAGAAGGAGAGAGTAGTTTGTCAATTAAAGTGTCAAAATAGCTGTGAGATGATGATATTGACACTGATAATGATGAGGAAGAAGAATATGCTCAAAGTCTCCTTTAAGATATTGCACAGTCATACAAGACTGTACTTTAAGTTTCCACATGTTGCCTGGCTATGCAAAAGATCTCATGACAGGAAGTAGTACCTTAAATATCCATTTTGGCAGTTGTGTTCACGTTGAAGACTTCACCTCTGGGTCAGTGTTTAGTATCTACTTCTTCCAAATTTATTCATTTCTCTGTCATATGCATTCATGATTGTACAATCTACTTCATTATCATGAGACACAAAACTCTACTGAGGATAACAGTAAACCACAGTCATTTTGTTCCTTTCCTACTCCCAGATAATATCTGCAAGGCTATATTGGAGCCTGGTGTCCTGACCCGCAGGACTTCACCGAGGGCAATGAACCTAAGCGAGAAGGAATGAAGGGACAAGAGACACGAAGAATGACAGCAAGACAAGGATTCTGATCAAGCTGCAAATTTTTATTTTTCACACAGGGGTATTTATATGCTTAGAATAAAGAAGCTTTTTCATTGGCCGTAGCAGCTGCAGGATGTTTGCTTAGGGCAGTGTGAAAAGGTGGCGGTTAGCAGCTACCTGGTGTTTGTTTGGGGCAGGATGAAAGGACCGGATTTTGTACACAGCCTGGAGATGTTCCAGTGAGATAGTCAAGCCTATCATGCAGAGAGACTCCCTTTAGGGCTCCCAACACCTGGGACTTAAATAAGTAATAATAAATATGGTCAAAATTAGAGTAATAACAATGGAATAGTATAGGAGAATATACTAATTGATATATTAATATACCACTTTTATGACCTACTATGCCAACAATGAAGCAATAATACCATTCATTTGGCTAGCTCTACCTTCCTGGATCACATAGGATTTATGTGTAGAATGTGTGTGTGTGTGTGTGTGTGTGTGTGTGTGTGTAATGCATTAGAGCCTTAAAGTTGATTCAATTATTTTTTTGTATTCTCTAACTTTTGGAATCTTGCCTTATTAAAAGTTGTATGTATCAGTTTATTATGTCTCCTCTCAATTCTTCAACTTTATTCCTCAAAAAGTATCTTTACTTTGTTTGCCAAGGAAAATCTTTATCAGCCCTAAATTTTTGTATTGGCTATTATTTTCCTTTGTCCATTAGTTTACACTCATTTCTATTGATTTTGTTTAGAAGTCATTTATTATTCTTTTTGGTTTTCCTCACCCATTCTCTCCCATTTACTCTAAATGCATCTACTCTGAAGATTGGATTGTTTTTTATTTTCAGCAGTTTCCCCATGAATGTAGTAAAAAGAATTACTGTTAAAGATCTTGCTTTGGGGTCTTCCTGGTTCATTGACTTTGTGGATCCTTCTCAGTTAAGTTTTAGACTTCAATTTTCATAACTTGAAATGTGGACTCACAATAAATGTGGGTGAGACCCAACCACTGTTTGTAAACTGTTTCTTTATATTTTTTATTATTGTTCATGTCAAAGATCCACTTTTTAATTTAGTATTTGAACTCAGGACCTAGTATTTACTAGCCTGACACAATATTGCAATCCAGCCTCTTCTTCACTGATTGGTTGTAGGAGAGCTCTCACTTCCCAGCAAAGGAATAAAATTGCCATTATGTTCAGCTCTGGATTGAGGGGATCTTGTGAACTTTCCTGTTATGGCTGATCTCAAATTTCAATTCTCCCCTCTCGGCACCTTAAGCAGCTAAGAGTGCAGGTATAACCAACTAGCACTTGTCAGTGATCCATTCTTGATACAGTCTATCAGAATTGTCTCACTTTATACATCTAATCGCTGTTACCATGACTTATAAACTTCCTTATTGTATATTGTTTGTTGCAGTTTATAGTTCCAAAGTCCATTTTACATAAATCTTCTCTATAATATTCTATCATTTCTAAATATTATGTATATGTATATATGTGTGTGTGTATGTGCTTCTTTTTGAAATCTGCACTTATAATTCTAATATCAGAAATCCTATGGCTATTTTTCAATTTTTCCCTTTTTCTCCTCTATTGACTGTCCTGCATCTTTCTTTATCTAATTGGTTGCCTCGATTTGATGCTTGATAGTCTACTTACTACTTAACCATAGAGGTACTTTAGGATCTAGAATGTTTTATTTCCTCTAGTTTAGATATATTGAAAATTACTACCCAGAAAATCTTACTCTAATTTAAGCAAGAAAATTTCTTGGGCCTGTTGAGTTATTACAAGCTGGGCTGTAGTAGGCCTGATCTGATTCCCATTGTCCTCTACTTCTGAGAATAGCTATGCTATGTTCTATTTCTTTCTTTCTGTTTTTTTTATTGAATCTTTTTTTTTACATTTTACTGTAAAAATGATGTACAGAGGGGTTATGGGTTCAGGTAATAAGTACATTTTCTTTTGAACACTATCATCATCTCCCCTATTCTCTCCCATTTTCCCCCTTCCAACTTCCTTCCTCCCAATGTTGCTGTGTACTTTTTCAAAGATAAGAGGAAGAACCAGAATCACTTTCTTTATAAACCCTTTACACCAAAGTGTGGCTTCAAGCCATGAACATATACCACCACTATGAAGTCCTTCTTCTACATCTGAGGATTTGAAAAAGTCTGTGGATAGCCTATCAGTGAAGATTTCCACAGTTTGCTAGATCTTGATTTGGAAATGGTTCAAAACGTTCAATTCGCTGATGTATTTAGGCAGATAATTCTGATAACTACCCTTTCCAATTTCCTAATGAGAAATTTGCTCAACTATTATCTTATCTGCCACGTTGAGTGGAGAAAAATTTCACCTAGAATTTTGAAGACATACAGAGTCCTGGATCACATTATGACATTTCAGTCCAAGGAACATACCAGGAGTCTGTGGGATTCATTAGGCTATTCCACCTGGGTTTGCCTAGATGCTCTTCTCCTGAAGATTTACAAGATGATCAAATCAATGAGCATTTCATTTCTCAGAGAGGTATTGCCTTCACTAAGAGGTGCAGTCCTGTACTTTCAGACTAGTTCACAGAGGCAGGAAACATATACAAGAGCAATCATCAAAAGTGTATGAACAAGCCGGGCGCTGGTGGCTCAAGCCTGTAATCCTAGCTACTCAGAAGGCTGAGATCTGAAGATCATGGTTCAAAGCCAGCCAGGGTGAGAAAGTCCCCATGAGACTCATATCCAATTAACCACCAGAAATCTGGAAGTGGCACTGTGGCTCAAGTAGTAGAGCGCTAGCCTTGAGCTGAAGAGCTCAGAGACAGCACCCAAGCCAGAGTTCAAGTCCCACAACCAACAAAAAAAACAAAAACAACAAACAAACAAACAAAAAACCTCAGCAGAAGTGTATGAACAAAACAGTGGGCAGGAATTAGCGCTACTTGGTAAAAATTATATGGTTTTTAGTGATGGAAGATAAGTAAACATTCTAAAGAAGAAAAGGCCATCATTGTCTACAAGATTTAATTCTATAGGCCTCTGAGGACATAGAATTTTGTACTTGATCAACAAAATATTAATATTGCTTTTACTATCAAGTCAACTTATGTGCACACACTAAATATACTCACCAATTACACACATACACACACACCCCTAAATATATTTATCAATATTCACTCACCTTAAATATGACTTGTTCCCTGTATAAATTATACACAAGATTGATTTTCATAGGAATGTGGAATTCAGTTGATGATGTTTATGTTTATCATTAGGACAATTACTACAAAGCAGTTTTCTGTTGATTAAAGAGGGATTAGGTGGTTTGGGATAAATTGGAGGGGGAAAAATGACAGAAGAGTTTCACAGGTAATGATGCATTGTCCAATTATAAACCCTTTCTACAATTATTTAAAGATAACAATAAGTAAAAATGATTTAAAACACTGATTTGTTTTTAACCTAACTGAAAAAAATAGTTTTATTCTAATTTGGGAACTACTCTCAAGCATACATCCTGGGACAGTACATTAATTCCAAAGTTTGCAACATCTGATTTGCTCCTGTTTTAAAATGTTATTTAAAAAGTGATGTGTAGAGAGGTTACAGTTAAGTCAGGTAATGAGTACGTTTCTTTTTGAACGGTGTTACCCCCCTTCCCTTGCCTTCTGCCAGGTTTTTCCTCCTGTGCCCCTCTCCAACAAATTGTATAGTTTATTTTCACAAAGTATCTAGTATCACTGCACTGAAATTCTTTTCAGTTTTTTTTGATAATCAAATTAACTGAATCATTACCAGGTCTTATCCTCTCTCTAGTAACCATCTTTGGATAAGTCGATTAATGTGAGAACAGGAACTATTGTCTAATACTGCATAGGATAGCAAAAAACATAGCTTTCCTTGTAAATATTTTAGATTAAAATAAAAAACACTGTTTGAGTGCTGGGAAGGTGGCTCAGTGGTAGAGTGCTTGCCTTGCACGCATGAGGCCCTTGGTTCGATTCCTTAGCACCACTTAAGCAGAAAAGTCAGAAGTGGCACTGTGGCTCAAGTGATAGTGCACTATCTTTGAGCTGAATTGCTGAAGGACAGCACCTAGGACCCGAGTCCAGGCCCCACAATCGACAAAAAAAAAAAAAAGTTTGGTTAGTTTCGTTGTACATTTTAAGTCCTTTAAAAAGGTATTGAAGACTATCTGAAGATAAAACACAACATAAATTTTAATGTGATGCATACGTTACAATAATACTTTTTGCAATATATGTGTGGTTTTGTCTTATTTGTATTATCCAAGGACCTTAGATACAATATTTCAAAATGAACATGGATTAAGTGATTGTAAAAAAGGAGGGCTTGAAAGAAAGGATTTATAAATTTCTGCCATTTTTACCTTTAAAATGAAATATTAACTGCATGTTGTATAAAATTGTCCAAGAATCACATACCTATCAGCATACAATGGCTTTAAATATTCTTTGTGCATTTTCATTTCTTTTATCTTTATTAAAATGCCTACAAAGAGTTTCCAAAAGAAAGAATAATGTACTTATGGTTTGCCTGTATGTTCAAATGTCTCTGCAATGAAAGTATGTACATTATTAATTCTGACTATTTCTGATATGTGGTATAAGTATAAAACATTAGAAGACTGTCATAAATGTCTTTAAGGAAATTCAGCTAGGCATGTAAGATTTTAGGGAAAATGAACAGAATAATTTTGTGCAACAAATTATGAGTTACATTAAGGAGAGTACTTAGTTGTGAATATATTAAATCAATTCACAATTTGTACTCTTTATAACTGAAATTATGTAATGTTCAGCTCTCTCTGTGTGTTTTACTTGATTGATACCCAAATGAATGTTGCATTGATTATATATTATAGTTCCTAATCCACTTAAATCTAAATGTAAAGTAACAGTCATACACACATAATTTCTATGTCCCAGGAGTACCTTTGGGGGCGTAGTGATTTCAATTAAATTTGATAAACAACAAAACGCTCACAAATATTTCTTTATACTCTGACTTTCTGTTAGTTATGCAAGAAATTAAAATGAGCTGTAAGAGGTAATGTAATCAAGCAGTAATATTCTGAGATCCTTGCATGCATTACTTTTACTAGTTGACGTGCTTCTTCAGGCCCTTCTGCTTTTCAAGCAGAGGAAAAGTCTGCATTTTCTCGAACAATGGCTGAACTGTACAAGTCTGTCTTCTCAAGTGATGAGTTAGAGAATGTTGCAAGAGTACTTGCCAAATCACAGGACCATTATTAATTCAAGTATGATGAAATTGTTCATTTTAACTACAATCATGTAATTCATCAAAATACTACTAGAGCATATCCTTCTCTACTATTACACTGATATAGCACCTTATTCTAATGCCAACAAAAGCAGATTTTTTTATGTTTATCTGCTAAAATTACTAATCATTTTGGATTTGGGTGGCTTTGCTGCGTATTTAAATAAAAGGACAATTTTAATATGCTTTAATGTACTGATTTGAATGTTGTTGTTTGCATTTGAGGAATGCCAGCTTTTAAGTTTCTATGTTAAGCTCTTGAGAACTGAAATGATGTATTTCTCTCATGCAAGTTTCTTCTTTCTACTTTATGTAAGTACACACACCCTTAAATCATAAATCAACAGAACCATACAAGATTGAGATGTGTTTATTCAATAGCTCATTCCTGAAAGTTGCTTTGGCCATCAGTTCTATAAGGGGGCTGCAAATAATCTGCTGGAAATTAAAATGTTTTTGGCAATAACCCCATCTATTGCCGTTTATCCAAAAATAAAGAAAAAAGTCGTTTTTTGTAAGAATTGAAAAATCAGTAGTATGAATTTATTTTTTAAATTTTCCTTTACTAATGACCAACAATTCTCTATAGATTATGTCTCTTTCATGAAATAAAACAATATTTTTCAAAACAATAATGCCAATAATAATAGTAACTACTTATGTTTATGGTACATGCAATGCTTACTGTGATAAACCTCTTTGAAAAATGTCACTACTCCATTTCTACAGATTGAATGATGCCTTCTTCGCAGATAAAGTTAGTGCTGGACACTTATGCTTCACATTTGTAATCTTAGCTACTTAGGTTGAGTTCTGGAGGACTGTGATTTGAAGGCAGTCCCAAGTGGAAAAATCCATAAGACACCATCTCCAAAATACCACCAAAAACAAGGCTGGAGGTTTGGTTCAAGTGGTAGTGCACCTGTCTTGCAAGTAATCAGGCCAAGAAAGCGTTAGTCCTTGACTTCAATTCTAGTATTGGCAGAAAAATAAAAGGTCAGTCTTCAGTATTAATAGAAACTGTGAGTGCTTTCAGCGTCATTGAATCTATGCTTTAACTCTATATTTCCATTGTCTTATGTTAGGCATAATATATATATATATATATATATATATATATATGTAAATTCTTCATGCAATAGATCTTGTAGCCTTGCCTATTGATATCCTAGTGTTTATCCAGGGCAGGTGTATTCCACTACCCAACTAGTTTTAATTCACAGGCCTAGAGAAGCACAGCTGGAAACTTTCTCCTTGACACTGCCCCTCCTACACCAAATTCCTACTTCTTCTGCTGCAAGAATTTCATGCTAAGCATCTTCTATTCTCAGACACTGATCAAGTTCCTGGAATGTGAAAATTAAACTTATAAACTGTAATATTCAGACTACAGTAATTAGTCAGACTACAGTGAGGAGCTCCACAAGCAAGCTCCACAAGCTGCTTACACATCTGCCACCTGGATGATATTTTCTTCCCATTATGTCTACTGACCAGAGATTAACTTGGTAACATACCTCACATAATAGCTAGGGGAGGGAGGAGAGAGCTTGCATAGGAAATCCTGCTGTACTAGAGCTCAAGAGTACCAAAAGTAAAAGGTGAAAGATTTATACAATGTCAAAAGAAACCTTGGACATGATTACTTAAACAGCACTCTAAACATCTCACAGTGAGAATAAAGGAGGTCTTCTCACAATGGCTCAATAGTGAGGTGCATGAGACTATATAAAATAATGCCTATCAAAATGAACTCCAAGAAATGGGAGCAAGATGTTATTTTATTGTACTCTTTGCAGTTACTGCTTTTATCTTTCCTTTGGTTAATTTCCTGTTGTCACCATTTGTTTTTTGTAGTTTTTGTCTTCTATGTAAGTTTATCTGGTTTGGGGAGGTAAGGAGAAGCACCAAAATGGTGGGATGAATGATGAACCAAGTCAACAGTGATACTCACTAGATCCTATGTTGGAAATGAACTTTTACAACTTGGGTGAATAAAGGAGTGCCAGGGGGGAAGTAGGAGAAAATGGGGTAAGGGTAACATAAAGAAATATACTCATTACCATTACTTATGCAACTGTAACCCCTCTGTACATTGTCTTTACAATACAATTTAAATTAAAAGAGTACTAAAAGTAAAATTAATATACTTATAATAATGAATTAAAAGATATTGATGAGTGCAGTAATGTAGACAGAAACAAGCTAACATTACCAATAATTAAACCAATATGGCACTAAATATTTCAACTGTATATCTGTATACTTATTCTTTTCTTTTTTGTTTTTTTTTCTTTTGATTATTTTTCTTTTGCTTTGATTTGTTTGCTTGTTTGTTTGTTCATTTATTTTTAAGAAGGATCTATCTATATATCCTAGACTGGCTTCAAATGAATGATTCTCTTAACCTCCAAAATGCAAGGATTACAGGTTTAAACCATCATTACAACTGAGGCTTTACATTTGAATTTTGTCATTTTAGTCAGTTGTGTTGGTAAGTAAATTGCTTTTTAAAAGTCTCTTTTTAATGCTAACAAATCATACCATTTGTGTCCAATTTATGCTGTAAGTCCTTGTCTTGTTTAAGACTATCAGATTTAGGCTTTTATAGCATGTATGTGTTTTTAAATTTTTTATGATTTCTTGAGTTTGAGAAAGAATATAAAAATTCTAATAAATCTGCATATATATACAATTAAAAAGCTCTCATGTAATAAATGTTTTAAAAAATATATGAATTCTTAGTCTTTCCATTTTTGAAGCAACTTAAATTGATGCTGACATTGCAATTCATTTTTTCCCTTGACAGATATGACTCCATATTATAAAATGAGTAAAATGTTCAAATTGCAAAGGATTGTGAGGTCTGAAATATTAATTAAAATCAATAATTGGGTCATTTCTAAGTACAATGAGAAGCATAGGTGTTCATCTTTACTATTAAATGTAATACTTATGTGGAAAAATAAAAGGAAAGATGAAACTATTTTCTTTATAATTATTAAGTTGTTGTGCAAAGTGTTTCAATCTCAGAATTTAGTTAATGAGTAAAAACATAAATTACATTCAGTGAAGTATGCCAGGTCCCATGGTTTCCCTTATTTGCAATAAATAGTATATATCTGGGACAAGTAGAAAAGCTCAAAAGCTATGTACATATGACCAGATAAGAAGTTAAGTGAAATGAATCCCAAGATAGGGACACAAGTGTTTTTTTTTCTTGTTTGCTATTGTCTCTAATGTATTTATAAGGTACCATGTGATTTTTTTGTTGCTTTGTATATTCCTCCCCCATGGTATAACCCCTGTTTTCACTGTATTTGATGTCAGTATAATTTGGGGAGGGGAAGGGAAAAAACAAAATGTTTAAATAGGGATACAGGTTGACCCATTGGAACAATGAGATGTACAAGACACTATGTTGAAAAACGAACTTTACAATTTAGGCGGGGTTGGGGGATATAGTTGTGGAAGTGGGATGGAAAAGATGGTAGGGGAAAAACAAAGGAGGAGGCAACAATGCTTGATAAGAAATGTACTTATTACCTTGCTCATGTACCTGTAATCCCTCTGTATTTTCATAATAAAAAAACTTATTTTAAAAAGCATCATAATCAAAGTCAACCTTTCAGTTGTTCTCCACAGTTTCATATCCCTTCCCTGCCCTTGAGCTAACTAATACTGGATACAATAATAAATAATCTCAAGCCATGGTCAGTATTATGATGGAGTAAGGGATTTGGGCCAGGGTATCACTACATAGTTCAGATTGACCTACAATTGCTATGTAGTTCAGGCTTATCAGAAAGTATGTCGGATAGCTCCAGATTTTTCTTTCTTAGGCCATTGTCCTCTTACTCTATGTCTATGGAAGAGCAACAGCATTCTACTCAATATTTGCTAAATGTTCCTGTTCCATTGGGATATCTTTTTGGTAAATATACTTTTCTGAATAAGGGACAAATTCTGCATTGAATACAGGACATCAAGTGTACTAGTCCTTAGACTACAATAAGGTTTCGAGTTTGTTTGTTCTTTTTTAAAAAATAATTATCTCTTTCCTTCATGCCCAATTCATGGGCCTGAATGTTGTAGCTTTCAATTAAGTTTGTATTACCAATTGACAAAAAAGTCATCTGCAAAATTTAAATAAGATTCATATTTTAAGTTGTCAAGTCAATGTATAAAAACATCTAATATCATCAAGTTTTGTCATTTTGTAAAACTTTAAATGTGAATATCATTTTTACTTGCATACTACCAAATCTTCCATGAAATATTCCTTTGTATAAAATGAAATCTGTTTGCCAACTACTTTTTTATGTTATGGAAATTGATTAAATTTTGTAGTAATAAAATCTCAAATATTTAAAAAACATAATTAGCATTTATTGACTTGCTTATTCAATGTTTGCATGTTAGAAATGTCACTTTATTTTACAGATCTTTATTAAGAGAAAATTGACAGAAATATTATATTTTTATATAGTTTCACAGTTTGATATTGTGACATCCATATTATAAAATAATTAAAGTTAATTAACAAATTTTTCAACTCACTCACTATTCATTTCTTGTATAGTTATAAACATTTGTGATCTAGTCTTTAAGCAAGTTTCAAACACATATTATTCTAAACTGTAGTTATCTTGTTGTGCAATAGGTTTCCATAATATATTCATCCTAAATCAATTTTGAGCACTAAACAATATCTATCCAGTTACCCTTTCACTTCTCCCTGTACTAGCCTAACAACCACTATTCTATTTCTCTAAACTCAACCCTTTTTATTTCATATGCATGAGATAACTTAGTATTTGTCTCCTTGTGCCTAACTCATTTTCAGTTAACATGTTATTTGCCAGTTCATATACATGATTACAAATAAACTAATTTTCAGCCTTTTTAAGGCTAAATGATGTTGGTTGTATTTTGTCCCTAGTTTTTAACTATATACACTCATATTACATAGAAGGAGTTGCCTGAAAGAATAAAGAGCAATCCAATATGAATTGACATGTTTAAGGTTCATTTTTCCACATTCAAATAACTCTTTCAACACCAAAGTTGCATAGATATGATAGCAGATTTGAATAAACACATTTAAAGTGCTAGCTCCCCTCCCTTTGTCTTTCTGACTCTGTCTCTCTGTCCATCTGTCTGTCTGTCTGTCTCTCTGTGTTTCTCTGTCTCTCTGTCTGTCTCTGCCTGTCTCTGTCTCTGTCTCTGTCTGTCTCTCTGTCTTTCTGTCTCTGTCTCTGTCTGTCTGTCTGTCTGTCTGTCTGTCTGTCTCTCTCTCTCTCTCTCTCTCTCTCTCTCTCTCTCTCTCACACACACACACTCACACACACACACACACACACAAATATCTTGGGAGCCAGACTGCCAGTCTTCTATGGTAAAGTTTGTGCATACTAGAAATAGAAATAACTCTCTTAGACTGTTCCTGGAGACCCATTTGTAGGACTTACACTGTTAATCTCCACTGGATTAGAGGTTATAATATCCTAGAACAGGTGGAGGATAGAATTAACATTTCTGTTGAGGGACATGAAGTGTTTTTATATGAACTGAAAGCGGCAATTATTATAAATGTGAGAATCTTCATCTGATTTGACAAGCAAATAAAGGATCTACTTAACTGGCTACCGTAATTAACTCTGGTTACCATGGGGATGTACTACCTACTACACAAAGTCTGAGGAGAAAAATGTCAGTAACTGATGATTTCCACTGGAGTATATTTGGTATTTCCATCCCAAGTGATTACATTGAACAGGCAACTTTGTAAACGCTCATAAGAGAATCAAGATACATGTGGGGAAAAAGACCCCTCCAAAGAATATACCTACACCTATGGAAAATTTGTTTGAGAAGAAAGAAATCTAGGCTCAGCCCAGGAAGAGTAGGAAATATCAAGGAATACAGCTTTATATGACACTACAATGCCATTTTAGGAGATTATTGCTTGTCACTATCTTGAAACCATGGCCTTGATTTTCATTCTCAGAAAAATTGTGCACTAAGTAATATACATCTAGAATAATTTTATCAGATGAGCAGAAAAGCTCAAAAGCTATGTATATACGGCAATATATGATGATGTTAAGTGAAATGAACCCAAAGATATAGACACAAGTGGCTCTTGTTGTTGTTATTGTTGTTTTTAATGTACAATTTAATTTTTTTCCTTTGTGCATTCTTCCCCTATGGTATATCTCCTGTTGTCACAGTATTTGATATTGGTACCCTGCATCTTCTATATACATTTGTCCAATTTGGGGAGGGAAAGAGGAATAACGAAATGCTGAAATAAGGATACAGGTTGAACAATTGTAACAATGAGATGTATAATAAGACACTATGTTGAAAACGAACTTTATTATTTCAGGGTGGGGGAGGGAAGAGTTGGGGAGGTGGAGAGGGAAGGGATAGTAGGGGAAAAACAAAGGAGGGGGTAACAATGCTCCAAAGGAAATGGATTCATTATCTTACTCATATAACTGTAACCTCTCTGTACAGCATCTTTGCAATAAAAATATATATTAAAAAATGAAAGAAAAAAGAAAGGTAGTGCAGACCCCAAACTCTTGAAGCTCCTGATATCATAAAACAGTGTAAGCAAATGTCAGCAGCCCACAGGTGAGCTTTTATGGATCCAGAGGAATGATTGTACAGCACATAAAGAGAAATGGGTATTGTTAGAAGTACCATTTTCAAGTTATGTATTATGGAATTTGAAAAGTACAAAACAAGGATAATTGTAAAAAATAATTTAGTTTGAGCAATTGATTAGTTGATGGTGTTAATTAGTTAGGTTAGCAGATTTTGGTGAAAGATAAAAATTTGAAATTTTTGTACCAGATGACATTGATACTTACAGAAATGGGCATCACTGGGGTTGATGATGTAGCAAGAGTAGAAGACAAGAACCACACATTTGAGAAATTTTAAAATAAAAGATTGGTACAAGATGGCAATAGATAATGGGATATAAAAATATGGCTAAACGGATGGAAATACAACTGTCATGAGAAGGCATGGATCTAGTTGTGTTTAATGCTCAGGAGAGGAATGGTATGCTGTTTGTTAAGTTTGACATAAAAGTTGATGAATTTGTAAAAAAAATAAATGCTATACAGTAAAAAGCACAGATGTGCTCTTGAAGGAAATAAGGTGGTAAACAAGAAAAGAGAGATGGAAGCTATATGACTTATTAGTCAACTTGTTTTACAATGAAAAGTATGAAGCAATGAGAAACTAGCTGAGGAGAATAGAACGTATAGGATTTTCTGCCTCTAGATTAAGCAATTTCTAGTGCATGTTTATGCATTAATAAACAATGATCCTAAAGTGTAGAGAGATATGAAGTCAGAAAAAACCAGAGGGACACTGCAGGAAGGGGAGAATCAGCATAGAGAAAAATACCAGAAATTAAGATAAAATGAATTTAGGCCTCGTGAAATTTTTGAGGAGTTTTTTTTTATTATTATTTTTATCTTCAGAGTCAGCCAATCTGACTCTTTTTATCTTCTGAGTCAGATTGGCTGACTCTGGTGGGAAAAGGCATAATATCACTTTTTTTTTGTTTTCTCATAGAGGAGTCAATTTCGCTCAGAAATATAAGATTAAGTTAGAGTGCCCATTTAAGGTTTATGCATAAGTTACTTCAGTCAATATTTTGTTAACAGCGACAGGATAATTTGAGGGTGAAGAATTTATTGGTTGATGTGTGTATGTAAACACACATAGGTGTGTCCTAGGACTTGAACTTACATGTATATGGTATATGAGAGAGAGAGAACACATACACTCATGCACACACATGCATACAGAATGAGTGTACGAGAGGAGGGAGAGAAAGAGAGAGAGAGAGAAATTAGCTTTGGGTAGAGTGATTTATTTTATCCAAGAAACTTTCAGTTGCTCTTATGTATATTTGAAGAAAGTAAATGATTAGATTTTCATTGTGGGAGGAGTAGAGAAATCGAGCATGCTTTTTGAGAGTCTTTTCAAGCAAGTCATGATAATAGATCATAGACTCTAAAATGAGTCAGGCAGCAAATCAAGGAAAAGCCATGGTGAGTGGCACTGAAATGTGATGAAAATAAACTGTTAGCATTCTGGGAAGCTGCTACATTGGGTATACTAGGGTAAGGGAGGAGAAAACAAGATTCTATAGGAGGTTTTTTATTTTTTTTAATGCTTGAAGCTAAGATATTGGTGACAAAGTGGTCACTGGTGATAGCAATTTGTACATACCTGGAAGCAGGCAACAGAGTGGGTGTGGATGCACAAAGTCTTCACAGACAACGAAGTTTTGCAACTAAGAAGCACCACAGTCAGATAGGACATTCATGTGGATGTTGCAGAAGTTCCAAGGGTAGAGGTGGACAGGATAAAAAAAACTTGTTTGTTGTTGTTGTTCTCAATGTATTATGTGATTTCTTTGTGTGTGTGTGTGTGTGTGTTTTTCCCCCTATGGATTATCCCTTTTTCTCACTGCATTCGATTTTGGTACCCTGCATATTGTATATATGTTTATCTGAATTAGGGAAGGAAAAGGGAGCAACAAAATGGTGAGACAAAGGACAAAGGGGGAACCTCACAAGACTATAAGCTGGAAATGATCTGTGCAACTCAGGGGAGGAGGGACAAAAGAGGGAGAAAAATGAGGGAAGGAATAACAAGTTAGACAAGAAATGTAATCACGACCTTGCTTATTTAATTGTAATTCTCTGTTCATCACCTTGACAACAAAATAAAAAAATAAAACCTGTAAAAAAAAAAAAAGCTAGTTTCATTGATGAAAAATAATCAATTTTAATCAATTTTAAGTAGTTTCACCATAAAAAATACCTCTGGGCGGAGATGAATATATTAATTAGGTCAATACAACCATGTCACAGTATATTCATACATGAAAACATTGTCATAATTTAAATCATATATATGATTTAATAATATCTAAAAATCAGATATAACTATATATAAATCAATATATATTTAAGATACATATATAGTTTCACAGTGTTACCAAGTTAGAGCTCTCAATTTTAACAAAAGTTTGTATGGGGAGTATGAGTGTGTATATATGTGTGTATATGTGTGTGTTAGAAGCATTTATGTTGTTTGTGTGTGTGTGTGTGTGTGTGTGTGTGTGTGTGTGTGTGTAATGTTGAAATTCATATAAATTCCCTTTGAGCAATTGCCACTATAATTCCCCAGTCTTCGATTTTTCTCAATGAAAAAATTCTAAAATAGACTAGTTACAGCTTCTGAGTGCCTTAACACTAATGGGGTATATTCTAAATTTGACCTCTTTAAATTTCCTTTCATATAAAATCTCAGTTATCCTGATAAGATTGCAAGCCCCCAAGGTTCTTTAAAAGGTTGTTCAAAAAATAAAATAAAAACAAAAAAAAACATTGGTTATGAGCTTTGCATATAGCATGAACTTCATAAACAAACATTGGATTGGACCTCCCATTAAATTATATGTAACTGAATCTTCTTTCAATATTTCTTTAATCTCTGGACTCAAGTGGAGCTCATTGTGATATCTTTTCCAGTCTACTAGTGAGTACTTGCCATCATCCATTACAGAATATGATCTCTGTTTTTAGGGTACAATTTTCTTCCCATCTTTGAATATTCAGCTTCTAAAAAAGCAATTTTCTCTTCAATCAGTATTTGAATAATTTTCACTACTTTCCACTGGAAATTTATTCAATTGATAAGTGATTCAATGTGTATTTGTGTGTCTATTTTTGATAAGAAGCATACTACTTTCTAGTAAAAGGCCATAAATTTTAAAAAGTTATAAATATTGCCCACCTCATTTCCTTAATAAAAATTCACCAGATATGAAATCAAAATGCATCATCATCTATTTGAGCCCCATTAAATTTTGACTTGGATTGTGGATAACACAGTATATGTAATTTGTCATCGTAAACACATTATTATTTAATCGTATGAAACTTTTGGTTTATCTTGAACAGACCTTATAGTGATTTTCATATACAGGAGCTATTCTTGACAGATACAATGAAATAGATTCATCACTCTTGACAAATTATATTGCAAAACATTCTTTCCTGACTGCCCACCATGGAACCCATATTGCTATATTCAACAGGAATGTCACCTGTGATTCTAATTTTATAACCTTGCTCTACCGCAATCTAAAACTGCTTTTTAGAGGTACTGCAGAGTACTGAGAATGTGAGATGGTTATAAGAATAATTGTATGAGTGAAGGAAACCTGTAGCCCTTTAAATCAAACTAAGTAGTGTTTTATTAAAGTGCTCAGCAAATCAATCTAAATCCAAGGATAATAAAGCCCTAATCAGGTGGTAGGAAAAAATAATAGGTTGTCATGCATGAGAAAAAATAGGCAATCATGGAATGTTTTCTTTAATTAGGTCGTGTAAAGTGGAGGAACTGAGTAGGAACTGGCAAGACATTCATCATGAGCAAGGTGGGAAATTATTTAGATTACTAAGGAAGGAAAATTGAGTGTGATACACTTAGATTTGACTGGACAGAAAATTAAAGACTTTTTTATTCACTATATGTACTAGTTTGCTGGTGATAACTATTGACAGTTGTGGGATCTTTTTACAAAACTAACTACAACCAGCTAGCCATCCAGTTCGCTAAATCCACCTACATTAACTGTTTTCTAAAGATTTTAATTCCAGTGTTGCTCCAAGCTCCTGGACATGTTCTTTGGACAGTCTCACTGCCATACTACCACTCAACTCCAGTGGAATTTAATGCCTAATAAGCTGGAGATTGATTATTAAGCTCTTTCGATTCCCTTCTTAAATGTAAAAAAGTAATTAATACTATCTGGAATTGTTAGGAGCTGTTCAGTACAAAGATATTGTTACAAATTTAAAACATCACTAGTCATATCTCTTGTTAGATATTGGCCACCTTCACAACCAAACCTAGTGTGTCTTCCCTTAAAGCCATGATTTTGGGAACGCAATGATGTGATTTCAAATAATT
Organism: Dipodomys spectabilis; assembly: GCF_019054845.1. NCBI lineage: Eukaryota > Metazoa > Chordata > Mammalia > Rodentia > Heteromyidae > Dipodomys > Dipodomys spectabilis. The sequence goes on from NW_024870758.1 coordinate 12,796,466, forward strand.
TGCAGTAATATGACAATCTAAGAGAAAATTATATTTACCAAATTGAATTTGAATAGTCAGTTTCTACCATTTTAAACAGCATCATCACGTATTTGACACACAGTGAGCCTTTGTTTCTCCAATGAGTTCCTTTTCTATATCTCCAGGGATACTACTAATTAAAGACACCACCGGCATGTATGTGGCTCCTCTGAATTTCTTCTCTTATCATTCATGCCTGCAGTGAGACCATACACCACAAAAGCTAGTGAGGTTATGTTTCAATGAATTTCAATTATGGGTGTGATACAAAGCTGAGCATTTATTTGCCATTAAATGAATTCAGGAATTCTGTAGTCTTAATTCTAATCTATAAAGTCATAAAGTGATCATTTGACCTAGGAATCTTTTCTTTTTTAATATATCTTTTCATTGTAAAGATATTGTACAGAGGGGTTACAGTTACATGAGCAAGGTAATCAGTCCATCAAGCATTGTTACCCCCTTTGCTTTTCCTCTTCCTGTACTATCCCTTTCCTCCCCACCTCCCTAACTTCCCCTCCCCCTTCCAGCTCCACACCCCACCCCACCCCCATCCCCCCACCCCCTCACCCCTCCAACCTCCCACCCCCTCCCCAGGCCAAAGTTGTAAAGTTCGTTTTGTACTAGAGCTTGAACACAATGGCCTAGCATTAGCACTTGTTCAGCTTCCTAGTTCCTGGCTGGTTCTAAACTTGTGCAACATCTCCTGAATGGCTATTTGCTGGTTATTTGGAGATGGAGTCATTCAGATTTGTTTTTCTTTTGCCCATGTTGGCTTTGGAGAGTCACTGGCACCTGGCTCACCTAGGAGTCTTTTGAAGCAGATATTGACCATGTCCTGCCAGATTTCCTGGCACAAGTCGAGGTCTGCTTGTCCTTCTACTGACAGTAGAAATATTTGTTGGTAATATGTACTCAAGTGTCTCTCTTTCGGAGCCTGTTTGAGCAGTGTTTGGGGGTAGTCCAAGTTTCAAGGTGTTAAAAATTGAGTGATGAAAGTTTGTAATGTTGCCACCCTTTTCACCCCTTATGGCAACATGTCTGAGCCATAATCTATGGCCAACAATACTGAGAGCCAATTGCCCAAAGCAGTAACTTCATATGAACTTATTATCTCTCTACTTTTCCTCTCTCACTTAATCTGTTAAATATAGTACTTGTTTCTGGATGTCTATTTGGGGCAATTTCTCAATACAGCACACTGTATAGACATAAAAAAAACTACTGTAGCTGCCCATGAAATGAGATTCTCTATCAATCCAACAGACAATATTAGCAACAGTATAATATGCCTTCTATTTCAATAGCAATAAACCAAATACTGCTTTGTTATTTTGTTTTTCCACCCTGTCATATTCTTCTCTATACAAGACCAAATTATTTGGAGACATGGAAAGGGGGTTGAGACTTGGGCTAGTAGCACCTTTTATACTTAAAGGTTAGATCCAATGCCTAAGTAATTCTAAATTTTATTATTACATCCCCACTGAACCTTTCCCCACTGGGGAAAGTTCTCAGAATGACAAATTTCTCATGATTTTAATAGGAAGATAGTATTTACTATTAGCATTCTAAAATTGCTATCTCTTTATAATAAGAAATTCAATTCTATTCACATGGTACTTCAAAACTCAATATCATCAAAGATATCCCTTAATAGATTATGCTGGTCATTCCATGTATTAAACATGTTGATAATAATGAATTGTGTACTTAGCATTAGGCAATACTAAAGCATGAAAACTGAGATCAGGTAATACAAAACAAATGAATAAAACAATGCATTGTGGATGCCCTGGTCCATATGGTTATCAGTTCATAGAGTTGCAAACCAGAATACTTTGAAAGGCTATTTTGACAAAATGTATACTTATATATAAGTGTTTAGTCAGATGTGTCCTGGCATTTTATGTCAGAAATAGATCTTCTAAATAGATTTTTTTCAAATATAAAGTAAAAGAAGCATAATGGAGATCTTTGAGTGATAAAAGTTTTGTAAATTAAATTTGCTTGTCTTAGAGGACACCTGGACTCCAACATGGTAGTGTTTCTTGAAACTCATTGAGGAAATACAGTCATTTTTGTTTCCAACACCCGGGCTAAATGTATTGGTTCTTAAAGTGTAGAATGCATCAAAATCAACCGGGAAGTGTTGCTGAAATGCAAATTCTAACCTCTGTCTCATGATTCCCACATACATTTGGATGGTCTCTGTAGCATATGTTTCTGCAACTATCTCAGATGATAGAATCCACAGAGCATACTTTGAAGAACCAGGTCAATCAGATAACGTCAAGAATCCTAGGTGAATTGACATTGAAATGTGTGATTAGGATAACTATAAATAATTCTCACTTTTTTCAAGAAGTAAAGTATAATAAAATATATTATGATAACCATGTTTCATATTTCTCCACAGATATTACTAATTTATGGACTATTGGTAGCTCTTAGAACAATTAAACCACATGCTGAATAGCAGATTCTCATTAGTGTACAGGAGATTTGCAGACAATTCAAATTGCCTGTTTAGCCCCAGAAATGTATCCTGTGTTCCATTACCTTTGGGTAATATTAAACTAACTTCATACTTGCATAGTTTCATATTTCCATGAGCTGCCTGGCTGGATATCAGACTGAAGTCCAGCAACGTCTGCTTGATTTAGTGGTTCAACAAGCCCGCCAAAGAGGTCCTATTGCCTCTCTTCTACCACTCATGAAGAACCAACCTACAAATCACTTGTCAACAACTTTGATCTACCTTGTTTCAGGTGGTTTACTCTCTGTCTATTATTTCTGCTAAGAGACCCGTGAAAATTAAATACAGACCCTGCTGATGCTTGACTGACCCAGTGCTCCATCATAACAGCAGTGTAATAGCAATAAATCATTTCAACTTTAATCTATTGTTATTGATGAATGTACAATTATTTGTCATCTAATATGCTGAAAATGATGACCAAAGAAATAGATCAACTTTTTTTCTTCTTGCAAGTGCGGCATTGATGGATTGTATCCCTAAGCTGTTATTACACATATAATGTACTCCTCGGCACTGACAGCACAGCTAGTTTTTTAATCATTCCATAGTAATCAACTTAAGACAACATAGCAAGACTCATAACTCATGTTCTTTTCTTTTTTGGCAGTGATGGGAAATGAAAATGTTTTTATTCTTTTGAAATAATTCTTACCTGACTAGGCTGAAGATTGCTTTAAAATTGTAAATAAATGGTTGTTTATTGAGCTGGAACTGAAACGTGACATATGAAAATGTCTCTTTACAAAAGAAAAAAAATTATTTAGGCCTGAGTAGTGTAAGATTGAAAAAATTATTTTATCTTTCCTGTAACTGGTTCACTGATAACTTAATACCTTACGGGGATATTTTAGCAAAACCAATGGTATAGACAAAAATGCTATGTAGAAATATGAGAGTGTTAAGATACATAATAATTTCTTTGAAGCACTACTCTACTAACTTTCTCCAAATGATTCGCCAATCTTTCATTCATGATTCTAGTACTAGCTCAGGAGTTTGGTCATTTTTATGTGGAATTGCAAAGGTCTGGAATAAAACAGTAATACACTCAACCAAAACTTGAGTCAAGAACAAGTTTCCTTTTAATCCAACAAATGTTACAACAACCAAAGTAGAAGTTCCATCATCTTTAAGTGAATCATCTTTAATTTCTCTTATAGACTATTATATGTCATGAGAAAATGTTTGAAAATTCCTGATAAACTTTGACTTTTCTCTCCTGCTAGTATCTAACATAGGAATAATTTCCCCCAAACTAAAAAAAATACTAAAAGTGGCACAACTGGTCTAAGTGGAGTACCTAGAATTTAGTAGCATGTATTTTTGTAGTCCCCAGCTCTCTGGATCTGAATCTCTATGACTGGGCACAAAAAGATTCTTGAGCAAGTCTGATTCTAATTTATCTGAAATTTGAGAAGTATTGTATGAATCTGATTTCCTCTTTGGATAATTTATTCCTGTATAAAGGTACAAAATAGATTTGGCAGAAGGCTGCTTCCACTGCCAGCTAGCATAGGGTAGTCATTGAGAGCATGGCTCTGGAAGCATATTGCCTGAGTCTACATCTTGGCTTATAGATATGACCCAGATAATGTCACTTACCTTTTTACTACCTCATGTTCATACTGAAAATTAAAATAAGAATAGCACTTAATGTTATAAGGTTGTTGAGAAGTCAGTTAGTAGCAAGGCTTTAAATAAGGAGCTTATATAAGTGCTTCACATATGGTAAATACTCAATGAACTCAAACTATTAATAATTTTCTTCTTTCATCAATGTTTAGACACTATTTCAGATGAACTTTAAAATTCCTGGAAGACTACTGTCAAGCTAGAGAAAGTGATCAGTTGCCCCATTACTAAAATTATCATTACCAATAGTGTTAAATAATGTTTAAATCTCCAAAAAGCCCAATTTGAAATAATGTTATTATATGATAGTTTTGCAAAATATTACCTCAGGAAGGAAGTTTATAAAGTATGTATAAGTACTCCCCCTTTCTCTTTTATCTCTCTTTTTTTTGTTGGTAGTGGGGCCTGAACTCTAGGTCTGGGCATTGTCCCTCAGTTCTTCCGCTCAAGGTTAGCACTCTACCACTTGAGCCATAGTGCCACTTCTGGCTTTTTCTGCTTATGTAGTGCTAAGGAATCGAACCCAGGGCTTCATGCATGCAAGGCAAACACTCTACCACTGAGCCACCTTCCCAGCCCTCTCCTATCTCTTATGTCCATGGTTTCATGCAAATCTATACCTACTTCAAAATGTTCAGTTAAGCTCAATTTACCAATTTAAAACCAAAAAGGAATACATTATAAAAAAAAACAATGTTCCATTCTTACTAGACATTTGAGAATATGTGGAAAATACAAAAAATAATAATTACAATTCTCTGATTTAACATGTCAAATTCCTAGCCTTCTGGAACAAACAACGCAAAACAAATATGGCATGATTGTGTGGGATTCTACTGGTCACTACAGCAAGTCGGTTCACTGTGGCACTGACTGAAAAAGCAGAATGATTTGTCTTGGCCTTATCATTACTTACCTGGCTTAATTTTGTCTATCTAGTCAGCCTAAACTTCAAGTTCTGTTAAGGCAAAATGATTAGGGTTTTACTATGACTTGCTGCTTTTAACCTACCTTTAAGGCAGAACTACTGGCACTTAGAAACAAAATGCAGTCCAAGGAATCACAAATCACTTATCTTCTACTTAAGCCTCTATCTTGGATGAAAGGAAGAATAAGCAATAAGTTTGAATATTCATGTTTTGTTTTAATTTATTGTAAAGGTGATGCATAGAGGAGTTACAGTTACATGAATAAGGTAATGAGTACATTTCCTTTTTCTTAATTTTTATTTTTTTATTGTGAGAATATTATACAGAGGAGTTACAATTACATAGGCAAGATAACGAGTACATTTCTTATCAGGCATTGTTGCCTCCTCTTTGTTTCCCCTTCCCATCCCTTCCCATACTCCCCCCACAGCCCCCCATCCAATCCTCTCCCCCACCCCAACAAAGTTGTAAAGTTCGTTTTTCGACATTACGACTTGTACATCTCATTGTTGCAATGGGTCCACCTGTATCCCTGGTTAAACGGTTTGTTTTTTTCCTTCACCTCCCTAAATTATACCAAGCAGAAAAGGTCAGATAAAGTTGATGCTAGGAAAATGAACCCCAAGATAAGTATTCAAATGTTTTTTTTTCCTTTCATGCAATTGTTTCTAACATATTTATAAGATGATTTCTATGTTGCTTTGTATGTCCCTCCCCCAGGGTATAACCCGGGCTTTCACTGTTTTTGATGTTGGTACATTTCCTTTTTCTATATTTTACATTTCCTTTTTAGTAGAATCACCCTTTCTCTCATTCTTTCCCAGGTTTCTCCTCCCAATATCCTTCCCCCTAAAGTTGTATAGTTCATTTCCAATGCAATGTCTAGTACGTTTCACTGGTGAATTGATTCACACTTTGTCCCTCTGTTTCTGTGCTTCCCCTTCCCCTCCTCAAATCAGATGAACTTATGTACAAGACAAAGTGTATAGAAATCAAAACAACGACAGAAGAGAATAAGCCAAAGAAAGAAGAAAAGACAAGAAAACAAAGAAACACAAGCAATATAATAAAAATCTCATATTTACATTTCTTGGAGTTAATTTCAATAAACATCATTTTATATTATCTTATGCGCATAGCTATCGAGTGTTTGCAATCCTCTCCTAAGAATATTCTCCTTTGTCTTCACTGTGTGAATGTTTAGACTGCTGTTTAATTAATCATGTACAAGTGTAATTATTTATCTTTTAATATCCATTGGGTCTACTTGTAGATTTATAGGCACCTTCTAGTTATTACAAAAGAGGGAAAACATGGAGCATATGTTTCTTTGGTTCTGGTTTACTTCACTTAGCATAATTTTTCCAAGTTTTTCCATTTCCTTATGAATGGGGCAATAAACATTTTTTCAGTGATATAGAAGAAGCAATCAAAAAATCTATGTGGAATAATAGAAGACCCTCAATAGCACAAAAAAATCCTTATCAGGAAAACAGTGCAGGAGGAATATCAATGCCAAGCTTCAAACTCTATTACAAATCTGTAGTAATATAAAACAGCTTAGTACTGGCACTAGAACAGGTCCCAGGACCAATGGAATAGAATAGAAAATCCAGAAGTGAAACCACAGACCTACAGCCACCTTATATTTCCTTAAGGTGCCAAAAACACAAGATTGAAGAAAGACAGGCTCTTCAATAAGTGGTGTTGGCAGAATTGCCTACATGTGGAGAAAACTGAAGTTAGATCATTATGTATCATCCTGCACCAGAATTCAACTCCAAATGTATCAAAGAATTCAATGTAGGACCAGATACCCTGAAAATATTATAAAAAGGGCTAAGTGAAACACTGTGGTTTCTTGGCACAGATCAAAACTTCCTAAGATCCAAAATCATAATAAATCAAAGAAATACTAGATAAATGGGATTGCATCAAAATGAAGAATTTCTGCATGGCAAAGGACATAGTTTACAAGATAAAATAGCCCAAAGGATGGGAGAAGATCTTCATAGCTGTGCATTTGGCAAGGGCCTAGGGTCCAAAATACACTCAGAACTCAAAAAAGTAAAACTCTCAAAAACAAATCCTCCAAAGAAACAACCCAGTTAATCAATGGGTTAAAGACTTAAAGAGAGACTTCCCTGAAGTAGAAATAAGAATGGTCAATAAACACACATCTTTGGAATTTCTGGCCATAAACGAAATGCAAATTGGGGCTGGGAAGGTGGCTCAATGTTAGAATGCTTGCCTTGGCATGCATGAGGCCCTGGGTTCGATTCCTCAACACCACATAAGCAGAAAAAGCCAGAAGTGGCTCTGTGGCTCAAGTGGTAGAGTGCTATCCTTGAGCTGAAGAGCTGAGGGACAGTGCCCAAGCCCAGAGATCAGGCCCCACAACCGACAAAAAAAAAAGTGCAAATCAAAACAACATTGAGATTCTACCTAACCCCAGTTAGAATGGACATTATCAAGAAAACTAACAATAACATATGTTGGTGGGCATGTGGTTAAAAGGGAAAACAAATACACTGTTGGTAGGGATGTGGTTAAAAGGGAAAACAAATACACTGTTGGTAGGAATGTAAACTTGTTCAACCACTCCTGAAACTAGTATGGCTGTTCCTCCAAAGAGGAAACATAGATCTGCCTTATGATCCAGCAATTTCACTTCTGGTCATTTACACAAATGACCAAAACCAGGCTACACAAAAGCTACCAGCACAACCATGTTGATTGCAACATTGTTTACCATAGCCAAGATATAGAATCAGTTCAGATGCCCCTAAGTAGATGAATGGATCAAGAAAATGTGACATATATACACAACCGAATATTCTTAAGGGAAGTCTACAGCTCTAAATTGTCCAAGCAAATTTATGCAATGTAGGTCAGGTTTCTACAATGACAAGAGACAACTGGGATGCTTACAAACAAGTTTACTATAGCTACTATGGAGTCAGTAACAGTCTATGTGGATATATATCATAGTTTGTCATACCTACCTTCTTCTATCACTATCCCAGGGAACTATATAATATGCTCTAGAATCAATGATTTCTGAAGTATTAGTCATTCTACAATGTCAAATATTCATTTGCTTTATATCTTTTAGCTTTTAATGTATTACTCTATTGTCATTTTTCTCCTTAATCATTTTATTCCCATTACTATTTTCTATAATATTCATACTTCCTAGGGTGACAAAGACTTGTGATTTGTCTATGTTGAGTAATACTATAGGGGATGAAACAGTGTCTGAACATGTCAACAGAAAAGCATGTTTCATCTATAGTCTTGGTTAATTTCTACTATTGTGACTATTTTTAACCATTAAACATATTTCCACACTTTTACCTAATTTCTATGACTCTTCTCAGCATAATATCCATTTAACTTTTCTCTAGAATGGAATTCCTTATGTTATGTGCTTATACCATACTGACTAAATTCCTATACACTTGACTACTTTAGTGTAAGTCCCACTGATTAGCTTATTTTGTGTGCATTTTATCATGACAAGAAATAATGAGGATGAGTCAAAAGTACCATATACAGTCATGCTGGTTTACATTTATAATTCTAGCACTCCAGAAGCAGTCAGGGGATTATGATCTTAAGGCCAGCCTAGGTTACATATGCTTATCTCAAAAACAAAAACAAATTCTTTTTTTAAAATAAGTTTCTTATTGTGAAAATACTGTTCAGAGGGTTTACAGTTATATCAGCAAGGAAATGAGTACATTTCTTAGAGAGCATTGTTGCCTCCTCCGTTTTCCCTTACCATCCTTTCCCTCCCACCTTCACAACTACACTCCCGCACCAGCCTAAATTGTAAAGTTCGTTTTTCAACATAATGTCTTGTACATCTCATTGTTGCAATGGGTCAATCTGTATACCCTATTTAAACATTTTGTTTTTTCCCTCCCCCTTCCCAAATTATACTGACATTAAATACAGTAAAAACAGGGGTTATACCATGGGGGAGGAACATACAAAGCAACAAAAAAAATCACATGGTACCTTATAAATACGTTAGAAACAATAGCAAAAAAGAACGAAAGAAAGAAAGAAAGAAAGGAAGGAAGGAAGGAAGGAAGGAAGAAAGAAAGAAAGAAAGAAAGACTTGTGTCCCTATGACCCAGCAATCTCACTTTTGGGCATTTACCCAAAGGATCACAAACAAGACCATACTAAAGCTATCAAAACAACTCTGTTTATTGCAGCATTATTTACCATAGCTAAGATATGGAACCAACCCAGATGCTCCTCAGTACATGAATGGATCAAGAAAATGTCATATATATATATATATATATATACATATATATACAAAGGAATCCTATGCCTCCATCAGAAAGAATGACACCACCCCATTTGTTAGGAAATGGAAAGACTTGGAAAAAAATATATTAAGTGAAGTAAACCAGGCCCAAAGTAACATAGGTCTCATGGTTTCCCTTATTTGCAATAACTAGTATATGTCTGGAGCAAGTAGAAAATGTCAAAAGCTATGTACATATGACCAGATACAATGAAGTTAAGCAAAACAAAAACAAATTCTATTCAATTTAGACACTTCTGTAAAATCCTGGTAAAATCAGTATCTTCAGCTATGTAAAAATTCGAGATATAAATGTAAGATAAAAGGACAAGACATTTTCTCCTTTTCATGACTGTTTACAATTAAACAGTGGTGGCGAGACAAATGCAAAGTTGTATGGTATGTACATTTTTAAATTGTACTTTAAAATGAATAAACAAAATTCTTAAATATCTTTTTATCAATATCTTGAATATTGTCTATAAGAAATTTTAATATAGAAAGTGCCATGTTAATTTATCCAGGCCAAATCATAATTGCCTATTCTTCTTCAGTGATAACAATGAAAAATGAAGAGATTGAATTATTAGGAAATTATTATTTATCCAAACCATATGTAGATGACGAAATGAAAGGAATTTTCATCAATAAAGCATGAAAGTAGTCATTCTATGATTTTTAATTTTCACTAAGTTCTACCCATATTTTTCTAATATACAAGGGTTAAACTATTAAGAACTCTACAATGTTAGCGGAAGTAAGTTCAGGATACCACATTCCCTAGTTTTTGCTTCTTTCTGTGGAATTTATTCTACATACAACTAACTTTCAAAGTATCAATAATGCAGTTTGCTAAGTGCCTAATATACATTACTCATTAGTAATCTTGTTTGTTACATTTAGAAATTAATACTTTTATTATATGAACATTTTTTCAATTGTTTCTAAGAGGTAGAAACTAAATTAAGAGTGAATGTTTGATGAATGGCAACTCCCTTGTACTACTTAAAGATAATAATACAATTTAAAAAATCTATTGAAGAAGGAAAAAAAGCAATTCTTTCACTCTCCATTCATTTTAAATATTCCTTAAAATTTCCTAATTTCTTTCAAATTAGGAATTATATATATCTTAACTTTAAACATTTTTCTCAGAGCCAATTTGGGGAAATGTAGAAGTATTTCATTTACACTTTGATATCATATAGCTTTTTCTTTCCATTTACTTTCTTATACACCTAATGTGTTCCCCAAAATAGTAACATAGATTTTTAAAACATTTGGGATTAAAAAATAATTCTACACTAAATACTAATCATATTTGTACATGTCTCAAATATATAAATTCCCCTTGTATTGAAGTGACTTTTTCATTCTAGTTAGTAGTCTATGAATAAAAGTATGTTTCTCATTTTCAATGAAGGCAGATAAGAAGCAATGTGCAACCCCATGTTTTTATTTTCTGTTAAAGCTTTTTAAAAAAATATAAGTAATTGTACAAAGAAGTTGTCATTTAACAAAGCTCTTTATGAATACAATGCCTCTTGATCAATTCACTCCTTTCAAAATTCTCATCAATCCCTCACCTTCCCTCTCTCTTCTTAATTTTATAGGATATAAAATTAGGATAATACAGGATATTGAATTCTTGCTTATAATCTCCCTGCTTTCACTTTTATTAACTTTTCCCTTTTTATTTTATTTTTATTTATTTATTTATTTTATTGTGAAAATACCTTATAGAGGGGTTACAGTTCCATGGGCAAGATAATGAGTACATTTCTTATCTAGCATTTTGATTATACCCTATTCCTTTTAAGTACCTGCTTCCTTGTGTTTATTTTGTTGAACATTGTCTTTCTTTTTTATTTTTTCTATTATTTCTATTATTTTCTTTTCCATTATTTTATTGTCAAAGAGATGGGCAGAGGGGTTACAGTTACATAAGTAAGGTAATAGTATGTTTCTTGTCTAACTTCTTCTAAGGAATTATATTATTTGAATTCTATATTATTGAGTTCTTCCTTGAATCTACAAATTTACATTTGTATACACTCACATACACCCAGTGAATTTACTTGTAATTTTATAAAGTAATTCTAGTTTCCACATATGAGGGAAAACATTCATGGCTAATGAGCTCAAGAGAAATTTAAGAAGAAATAAAAATGGCCAATAAACACATGAAGAAATGCTTAACATCTCTGGTCATAAAGAAAATGCATATCAAAACAACACTGTGTTTCTACCTCAACCCAGTTAGAATAGCTACTATCAAGAAAATAAACAATAACAATGGCAATGGTATGTCCAAAGGGAACCCCAATACACAGCTAAGTCTTTTTGAAAGCATCTTCCAAAAGTGAAATAACAAAAAGAGACCACCCACCTTAGTTTTTTTCCCCAGAACTCTTGCTAAATTGTTTCTTAAACTGGTTTCTTAAGACATGTCATGAATTACGTTAGTGCTAGAGGCTAGAACTCTTAAGTCATTATTGGGGCCATTATTTTTTAACCAGCTCTGCAGCAATTTCTGTTCCTGATCTCATTCTCATCTTGTAATTTCAGGTTTTCCTTATCTTGTTTCTAGTCATCAGTGCATAGTGTCTCTTTATATTGTTTTCTAATTGTTACTAACTATATTGGATTAGAGTGCACAAAATGATCTCTTCACTGTCTACCAGACTATAGTTACAAGTAGCTGATGTTCATAGGTAGCAAGATTTATGAAACTAACATGACTTTTTGGAGACTATACTGCATACATAATACTTCTTGGATGATGTTAGACATGCAGACATGATTTCTATAATAATGGAGCTGTATGCTTCCTTCTCCAACCCACTCAGATCACTATTCCACCTGTATATGATACAGCAGACATAATGAAAGTAGAGAGCATTGTATATATATATATATATATATATATATATATATATATATATATATATGAATGAATTAATTTTAACATTTACTATTCATTCCTGATACAATTGGTAAGAAAAGGCATTTGCTGTTGTAATAAATTATCCCAAAATATGTGTGGACTGATATGTCAAAAATCACACAGTACCTAATTAGTATTAACTAGGGAAGGCAACTCTTGATAAGGCAAGGGAAGGGAGAACAACAAAGGGGAAGGGACATTTTATAACAAGACATGAAAATATGCTCCTTTTTTGGAAATCCTTTGTCACTGACAAAGGTGTACTAGTGGTCAGTTAGCTCTTTCTATCTTACTGTTCCTAGTATTCACTTCCTTGATAATATCATTATACAAAATTACAGACTACTTCTTTTTTTTATTTTGTCTGAGACTGGGATTTAAAATTGAACTTGGTGCCTGATGCTTTGGCTCATTGGCTAGCACTCTACCAACTGAACCATGCCTCCAATCTCAGTATGTTTTTTTTTCTTTTTGCATTGACTTCCAGATAGACTACTGATTCATCGTGAAGTAAACTAGTGCCTAACAACTGTATTTCAGATCCCAGAATTGTACCTGACAAATGGAAAAGACTGTGTAATAATACATTTTCAGTTAGGTATTTTTATTAAGCAAAAATTTTATCTCTGCTATTATGTAAATTTTCCAGAAGCTGGTGAATTCTGATTCTTAGACCAAAAGAAAAAGGGAAATTAAATCATTTTCATACACTGATCTTTCCTCTAGTTCTAAAAGAAAATTAGCTAACATTTCTAGCTAAACTTGTTAAGCAGTGGACCTAAAACCCCAAATCAAATATAACATTGCCTGTGGCATCTCATTTCTCAAATTAGATGAAACCTACACTTTGACAACATTAAACTGAATATTGCTATTTCCATGAAGTTTATATGATAATGATTTTTTTCTTATTTTATTTACTGCTTTGTATGGTCTGATCATGGATGAGCAAAAAGTATCTAATATTTGAAGCAATATTGAAGAAGGGAATTCTGAATAGGTAGCTTATATGGAGCCTCTCATATTAAAGTTTATTTTAAAGTTTTATGATCAGTTTATATTTATTATGTATGGTTCTATGGTTTTATTGGCTTCCACATGTGTTAGCCAAACTGAATTGCTGTAATTAGTACAAATTGAATATAAGAGAAATAAAGTTAAAGCTATCTGGAGGCCACAATAGCTCAAAGTTTGGTCACAAATATCTCAATTCCCCCTCTCCATGCGGTAGTATTAAAACATCATGTAATTAATAAACAGAATTTTTAAACTTACCTAATTGTGGTGTCTATAACATTAGCTCTAGATTGCAAATCTCAATATAAAATTATAAGACTGTGAATCTGTTCACATTAAGCCAATAATATTGAAATATTGCGAATTGTTCTTTTGAAAATTTGAATTATAGCACCCAAGATGCTTATTCATCATAAAACTGAAGAATCCATCTTTTTAATAATGTTCTAAATGCCTTAATCACAGTACAAACCCTACAGCTTCGTATACCTACATGCAAACACAAAGCAGATGTTGATTTTCAAGCCATAAATTCTGATTTGCAAAAATAAAATTTAATACTTTGTAATAACTTTGTCTTTGTTTTGTCTAGTCTACTTAATGGAGAAATGGCATTTCACATTAGAGAAATTGTTTCACTCTAGAGAAACTGGATCACTCTGGCATTTTTTTTCTCAGCTATTGAACTTTAAACTCAAAACAATTAAGGATTTTTATTTTTCATCCTTTCACAGGCGCTTGGATAGCTTAGGGATTCAGATGACCATGACCTCAGAAAAAGAAGTTGACTAAAGGTTGATGTCAGCTCAGCTTGGTTATATGGGTCTAGGTTCTCATCCCTGATCCAAACATGCAGTTGCTGCCATGGTACTATCTCTATTCGGGTTTCCGCCCTTTTTTACTGTTAAATATGAACTGAGTTGGATAAAAAGCAACAGACAATGATGTCTCACTTCCGGAGATTCAAACATTCAAGATCAAAACATGAGCAGAAGCTGGGTATGGTGACACACATGTGTAATCCAAGATACTCTGGAGACTGGGGGAAGGACAATCTATAGGGATCTAGGGCAGCCTAGTAAAAGTTAAGGAGACCATGGGGCTGGGAAGATGGCTCAGTGGTAGAGCGCTTGCCTTGCATGCCTGAGGCCCTGGGTTCAATTCCTCAGCACCACATAAGCAAAAAGAAAAAAAGCCGGATGTGGCACTGGGGCTCAAGTCGTAGAGCGCTAGCCTTGAGCTGAAGAGCTGAGGGACAGCGCCCAGGCCCAGAGTTCAGGCCCCATGACCGGACCCAAAAACGAAAAAAAAAAAGACCAAAAACAAAACCCCCAAAATACAAAACAAAAAAAAAATCCTGGAACAGAGATCAATGGGAAACACATTTACTGAGCATACACAAATCCCTACATGTAATTTCCAGCATATAGCACTGAAAGAAATTTCTATATCCAGATGGTCCATTTCCTACTTTATAGGTCATGGTTTCCCTCTCATATTCTCAATGGGAAAAAGGAGCAAGGTCCTACTTCAAGTCTTTTAGAAAGCTGTTAGAATATCAATAAATACATTTTGGATAGACATAAACATTCAAAAGAGAGTAAACTGGCCTTAAATTACATTTTTGAATCACCATTTGTTTCTTTGATGGTACTGGGAATTGAACTCAGGGTCTCATTCTGACTAAGCCAATGCTATACAACTTGATACTATGCCAAATCATCCCATCTGACGTTTTGAAGGCCTGCCTACTTCTCTGACATACTTTCTGAATTTGTGCTCCAGTTAATCGATAGTGAATAGTGGAAGAATTCCCTTGCCTACTGTTTCCCAGTGGTCCATACTGGAATAGATTAGATCACGCCTTGTTTTCACAATGCGTAGAACTATAAAAGGTTTTGTCATATCCATGGGGGGCAGCCTGGAATGCTGAGCATATAGCCCAGCTATTCCCCATATACCTTCATTGTATGCCAACCAGCTTTAGAGATATTTAAAAGTCTCACAGTTAATCTGGCTCTTAGATTCTATTGCATTCAAACCATTGTCATTAGTTATGACATAAATATATTTACATGGTAAATTATGTAAAATAGTAATAGCATATATAATGAAAGAATATGACCAATTGGTCAAACCAATGAATCAATCAGCAAACAAGTTGCCAATGGGTGAGTTTCCAAAGACAGATGTCAGTTGATATTGCCATAGGAATATAAAACTGTCAAGCTAAATCATGACTAGTCTATCTCAAATATTATAGGATGAAGTCATGACACATTCAGATTAGGTAACTAACTATCTTATGCTGATTTGTAGGCTTACTTAAATAACTTTCTTACATGCTAGTCTCCCAATGATAAGAGGAATATATTGATGAACCCATATAGATTTTATTTCATGTGCATATATCAACATAATTTAATAATGGTGGTCTTCACAGTTTTATTTACATAATTGTATATCCTCAGTTTTATTTCATGTCAAGTCATTCATAAGGATGATTTTCCCCCAACGTCAAAAAAATAGAAAAAATAGAAATTTTAGTATCTCTTCATATAAACATTTTACACCACTGTCCCTTCTTCAAAATTTTACAGTATGAATATTCCAAGACTGTAGTTTTCTACCAATGTCTAAACTGTCAAAATTTTTAAATGAGAATTCTGAGCTGAAGTGCTCAATCATTTTCTTTGATAGAATGTCTTTCTATATGTCACAAAGCAGAATTCAAGATCACAACGTTTTGGCTGGTTATTTCCAAATGTTAGCCCAAGATTCATTGCTGCTAGACATATAAGTATTTAGAATATTTACCTGTGCATATTTGTAAGTGAGATAATCCTTGTGAGAAACGCATGGTCAAAAAACTAAGCAACTAAACAACACCAAAAAAGTGGCATTGTGAGCATTAAGGGAAAGCCTGAGTAACCCCCATACCTAAGCCAATACCCAGTCAAGCCTGTTAGTTATTATTGACTCTGTACAGCTGAGTCACACGGAAGTCATTCTCCCTGGGACGTGGCCAGAAACACGGTTTATTAAACCTTATATCACTTTATCATCAAGGTTAACTCCTCGCTCTAAGGGCCATTAAGAGAGCTTTACTATTAGTTTGTAATTTTGTATGTTTTAAGTGGAATGACATTATTTTGCCCAAGTGAATAAAATGAAGTACAGTAATTGTAATTGCTATTGCCAGACTCTATAGTGAGCCTCACAGGATTTTCCAAAAGTAAAAGGATGATGTATCATCGTCAACCTGGCCACCATCCTACCACACTGATTCCTGGCATATTTCCAACATCATTCTCTAACAATTCTTGGGTGTCGCTGCATAAGATACATGATATGTCAAAGTCTAGATTCATTACATTTCTCTGCTTTTTTCTTTAAGACAAGGTTATCCTTCATCATTGACTCATTTTTAACAGAATACTCTAGTGAAAAAATATTTCAAGATATTACTATAAGATGTCTTGACACTGACTCATCAGTATAGAAAAGAATATGTTCAAGGAAACTAATGGGTAAAATAATGGCCAACTGACAAAGCACAGTGTTTTACACACGACAGATAGCATTGACAGAAGATGATAAACTGAAGCACCTGAACAATCGTGGCAATTTAAATTGTAGCCACTTAACAAAAGTGCAGTTAAGAATAAGAAGAACCAACGCACCACAAACAACATGAACATACTGTTGCTAATGCCTTAGGCATACCTTACCTGTCCCTGTTCTGAGATCTAATTTCATCATTTTCCAGTCTCCCATCTAAGTCTTTCTCATATTAGTACTCCATTGTTTCAGAGCTGATTGTATTTGTGCAACAGGACTATGCAGGCATGTGTGAAAACATGTGTATAAGAAGTCAGAAGACAGTTTCTTTTTTACTTTATGCTCTTACACATTCCTGAGATTTTGTGTGACTTTCTATCTATGACCTTCTCCCTTTACTTTTCTCCCTGCTACCATGGGCCAGAGGTAGATTGCAATTCTACAGTAATGACTTTTTAAAAATGGAAGAAACTAAACTGGAATGAAATGTAAGCCATGCATAAAACAGACTCATCTCACAGAAGCCAAATAAGACCATGTGGTTGAGGTGAGCTCAGAGTTTGCCCATCACTTCTGGTGAGGCTATCAAAAGAGAAGGATCCAGTTCAGCTCCTTCACATAAAGTATTTATAGCTCATGCCCAAACTCAACATATTTTCAACTGGATGACTATATATATATATATATATATATATATATATATATATATATATATATATATATATATATATATATATATATATAATACACATATATGTATGTACATATGCACACATCAGTATTTGCTAATACCACTAAAAGTAAACTGAAATGTTGCTTACTGCACAAATCTTGCAACCTAAAATACAGCCTCACACCTTCATATATGTATGTATATATGTTTGTGAAATTGGTATCATTGAATAAAACAGATTTCATACAAATAGTATTTGTCAATGCTTTTATTTGTTGTTTTTTGGTCAGTCAGTGGATCTCGAACTTAGGGCCTGGGTACTGTCCCTGAGATTTTCTTGCTCAAGGATAGAGCTCTACCACTTTGAGCCACAGCTCGACAGCTGGATTTTCTGGTAGTTAATTGGAGATCAGAGTCTCATGGACTTTCCTGCCCTGGATGCCTTTGAACTGAGATCCTCAGATCTCAGCCTCTTGAGTAACTAGGATTACAGGTGTGAGCTACCAGCACCTGGCTGGTCAATGTTTCTGAGAATGGAAAGTACATTATTCCTGTTAATTCTCAAATAAAACTCAGAAGAAAACTCACGGACTTTGGCATTCCCATAGATTGATTCAAGACAATTATCAATATCAATAAAAAAATCAACCAGTAACTGAAATAATTAATAATAATTAATTCAAGTATAGAGACTGATATAGAGACTGAAATAAGAAAAAAATATATGTCAAGTTCTCAGCACAGTTATAAAATATCAACTGTTTGAAAATAAGAATGTGTGTTTATAATTTAACATAATAATCTGCTCTATATTCTTCTGATTATCATTTTCCACACTTCTCTAGTTCCCCATAAAAACTTTTCAGAAGAAAATTTACATCCCCTTTAATTACTTTTAATTTTCAACCAATTATAATTTGAATTTGGCCCCAAAGTATTTTACAAAATATATTTTTACCAATATTAACACTTACTGTAGTTAAATGAACAACATTTAACTTTGATGATGATATATTGTTTTCTACTCTGATTCTACCCATTTATTTCTCTTTTTCTTACTCATATGAATGTTTAATTCTACACACATATGTATAATTACTCCAAGAAGTACACTATATAAATTTCATTCAATAACCAAAATTTAAACAGCAATTTAGATGAACAAATAACTACATTTGAAAGGTATTAGAATTCTATTTACAGTCCACACTGTATAATTGTTTCATTTCACTAAAAGTCAACGGACATGTTGCATACTACACAAATCTTGCAACCTAAAGTACAGGCTGACACCTTCAAATACTGAGACAAACCAAACTCTATATCCATCAAAAATATCTTTTAAAGCTAAGGATATATGAAAACTATAAAGTGAAAGAAGGGTATCTGTACCCAAAAGAAAAGTGGAATGTATAGGAAAAGGAATAAAGATAAAAATGAAGTTATTTTTCTATTTTAATTGTCATGAAACTGCCTGTTTCACATGCTTGACACTCATTCTATTGTATATGCCAATTGTTCAAAGGGCGTGTACCAAAATAATTCACGCATACATATAAAGTATTTTAATTAAGTTGACCTCTTGTCTTACTCTCACTTTTCCTTTCTCGAAGCCTCTATTATTTAACAACATTGAGTTTTACTTGCCATCTTCATTCGCACATTTCAGTGTAGTCAGTACTACAGCACTATTTACCTTCTAACATTCGCTTTCTCTTCCTTCCATCCCTGCTGTCCTACAATTACAAGTATATATGCATATATATGTGTGTCTGTACATTATACATACATGTGTACTTACCCATATATGCATATAATCCAATATAAGCTTATACTTATGTTTGCTTTTTATATGGCGCATCCACATATGAGAGAAAATATGACAATAGGGATGACAGCCCATGTTCATTTAACTAGAAAACTAATGTTGAGGATATTATTACATGACAAATAAATTCATTGGGATCTCCATCAGTATTTCAATGATGTTTTGTGTTTTGTGTCAAAAATGAACTTTACAACTTTGGTTGGGGATTCGGTAGGGGGAGGAGGAGAGTATGGGAAGGGATGGGAAAGGAAAACAAAGAGGAGGCAACAATGCTTGATAAGAAATGTACTCGTGATCTTGCCCATGTAATTGTAACTCCTCTGTACGGTATTCTCACAATAAATAAACAAACAAACAAATAAAAAGAAAATAGAACAATGAAAAAATTTTAAGCAAAAAAAATAAATAAATGGAAAAGCAGTTAACTCTAAAAACTCATATGAAACTATATTAATCTTCTCAGTAAACAAACGTTGGCTATAATACCTCATCCATTCCTAATAAGTAAAGCACTGAAAGAACTCCCCAATCCTGGTGAAGATTACCTACAGATGTCCCTATAGCTAAATCACACCCATCTTCTCATTACTCCTTGTCAACATGATAGTGGAATTTCTAACTTTTTTACAATGAAAGTAAAATCAAGTCAGATAGAGAAAGAGGTAGAGAATGAAGGTGTTACAGTGCAAACAATGCCAAGATGCATGTATTTGTTAATGAACATACAAAAAGTCAAACTCACTCCTTCACTGGGAATGGGAAAGTCTGTCTAAAGTACTGCATAAGCATTTGTAAAACAGTGCAGTGAAACCTCATTGAAAAATGAGCATTCACTTTTAAAAAATGAATGATAGCCGGGCGCTGGTGGCTCACGCCTGTAATCCTAGCTACTCAGGAGGCTGAGATCTGAGGATCGCTGTTCAAAGCCAGCCCGGGCAGGAGAGACCGTGAGACTCCTATCTCCAATAAACCACCAGAAAAACCGGAAGTGCCGCTGTAGCTCAAGTGGTAGAGCGCTCGCCTTGAGCTGAAGAGCTGAGGGACAGCGCCCAGGCCCAGAGTTCAAGCCCCATGGCCGACCAAAAAAAAAAAAAAAAAAAAAAAAGAATGGTAAGAATGTAATATAGGGGCTGGGAAGGTGGCTCAGTGGTAGAGCGCTTGCCTTGCATGCATGAAGCCCTGGGTTCGATTCCTCAGCACCACATAAGCAAAAAAAAAAAAAGCCGGAAGTGGCGCTGTGGCTCAAGTGGTAGAGTGCTAGCCTTGAGCTGAAGAGCTGAGGAACAGCGCCCAGGCCCAGAGTTCAGGCCCCACGACTGGACCCAAAAAAAAAAAAAAAAAAAAAGAATGTAATATAGGTCCTGTCTAGACTATGGGCACTAGTAGGAGGTAGCAGAGGGGAAAAGGATGAGTATGGTTAAAGTATTTCTCCTACATGTGTGAAATAGAAAAAGGGTTTATTAAGATTAATTTCGAAAGAAGAGGAAGAATGAGGAAGAGTGAGATAGAGGAGGAGTCTGATTAAGGTGAATTACATGCATATATTTATAAGTCAAAACGAAATGTCTAAATACCTAGGAATTAACTTAACTAAAGAAGTGAAGGACCTCTATGATGAAAACTTTAAAATCTTGAAAAAGGAAATCAACACAGAACTTAAAAAATGGCAAAACCTCCCATGCTCCTGGATTGGAAAGATTAACATCGTGAAAATGGCAATACTTCCCAAGGCTATCTACAAATTCAACGCAATACCTATCCAAATTCCAACCTCATTCTTCAAGGAAACAGAAGAGGCAATCCAAAAATTCATGTGGAACAATAAAAGACCCCGAATAGCAAAAACGCTCCTGAATGGAAAGAACACTGCTGGAGGAATATCAATACCAAACTTCAAACTCTACTATAAAGCCATAGTAATCAAAACAGCTTGGTATTGGCATAAGAACAGACCTCAGGACCAATGGAATAGAATTGAAAACCCAGAAATGAACCTACAGACCTATAGCCATCTAATCTTGATAAGGGAGCTAAAACAATAGAATGGAAGAAAGACAACCTCTTCAGTAAATGGTGCTGGCAAAATTGGTTAACAACATGTAGAAAACTTAAGCTAGATCCGTATATATCACCCTGCACCAGAATCAACTCCAAATGGATCAAAGACCTTGAACTCAAAGCGGACACTCTGAAAACATTACAGGATGGAATAGGAGAAACCCTAGGTCTCCTTGGCTCAGGCCGAAATTTTCTGAATAGAGACCCGGAAACACAACAAGTCAAAGAAAGGTTGGACAAATGGGATTGCATAAGGTTACAGAGCTTCTGCAGGGCAAATGACATAGCTAGCAAGATCAATAGAAAGCCCACGGATTGGGAGAAGATCTTTACTAGCCATACAACGGACAAGGGTCTCATATCTAAAATATACTTGGAACTCAAAAAATTAAACCCCCCAACAACAAATCCTCAAAGAAACAACTGCCCAATAAATAAGTGGGCGAAAGACTTAAAGAGAAACTTCTCTGAAGAAGAAAGAAGGATGGCCAATAGTCACATGAAGAAATGTTCAACATCCCTAGCCATAAAAGAAATGCAAATCAAAACAACATTGAGATATCACCTCACTCCAGTTAGAACAGCAAAAATCAAGAACTCTAACAACAACAGATGCTGGAGGGGATGTGGACAGAAAGGAACCTTACTTCATTGTTGGTGGGAATGTAAACTTGTTCAACCACTTTGGAAAGCAGTATGGAGGTTCCTCAAAAGACTTCACATAGAGCTCCCCTATGACCCAGCAATCCCACTTTTGGGCATTTACCCTAATGTTTACAAACAAGACCACACTAAAGCTACCAGCACAACTATGTTTATTGCAGCATTATTTACCATAGCTAAGATATGGAACCAACCCAGATGCCCCTCAGTAGATGAATGGATCAAGAAAATGTGGTATATATACACAATGGAATTCTACGCCTCCATCAGAAAGAATGACATTGCCCCATTTGTTAGGAAATGGAAAAACTTGGAAAAAATTATATTAAGTGAAGTAAGCCAGGCCCAAAGAAATGTAGGTCCCATGGTTTCCCTTATTTGTAATATCTAGTATATGTATGAGTCAAGCGGAAAAGGTCAGATAATGTGATGTCAGGAAAATGAACCCTTAGATGTGTATTTTA
Organism: Dipodomys spectabilis; assembly: GCF_019054845.1. Taxonomy (NCBI): domain Eukaryota; kingdom Metazoa; phylum Chordata; class Mammalia; order Rodentia; family Heteromyidae; genus Dipodomys; species Dipodomys spectabilis. The sequence goes on from NW_024870758.1 coordinate 12,819,125, forward strand.
ATGTTTTTTTCTTTCATGCATGTGTTTCTAACACATTTATAAGATTATCTCTTTGTTGCTTTGTATGTCCCTCCCCCACAGTATAACCCCTGCTTTCACTATATTTGATGTCAGTATAACTTGTGGAGGAGATGGGGAAAAACCAGTTGTTTAAGGATACAGGTGGACCTATTGCAACAATGAGAAGTACAAGTTGTCATGTCCAAAACGAGCTTTACAACGTTGGTGGGGGGGGGGGGAGGAGAAGGATTGGGATTAGGGGGGGAGGGGGGAGGCTGGGAAGGGATGTGAAGGGTAAACAAAGGAGGAGGCTGCAATGCTTGGTAAGAAATGTACGCATTATCCTGCCCATGTAACTGTAACTCCTCTGTACAGTATGTTCACAAATAAAATTAAATTAAATTAAAAAATAAATAAATAAAAATAAATAAATAAATAAAAAAAAACGAAATGTCTTTATACAACAAACGTGCTAATTATAAAAAGAAGTAAAATGCAAATCAAAACTATTGCTCTTTAAAAGTTACCTTTAAAGGAATGAAAAGACACAAATAAAGACAAAATTAACAGCAAATTATAATTTCAGATAAATTTTCAGATAATTTCTAGTTGTATTTCAAGTAGATAAGGATTCATATTATGCTCTTAAGGAAACTATCCACTAAGAGAAGGTGAAAATGATTTGAAAAGAAAAGCTTATTCAATGATTCATATAAAATAGACAATTCAAATCTTTCCTATTTTCACTAGCCATTAGAGAAGCTAATAATGATATCATGATGTGCCTATTTGAATGGTTAAATTAAAAATGATTATTATTCACCTTTTGTTAAAAATATGCAGTAACTAGAGTTCTCCAACACTGATGTTGTAAGTGAAGTATAAATAGAAACATATTTACTAAATAGAAGTATAATTAAAGAAGATCAGTAGCGTAACTCATTTCACAAAATCTCTAACAAAATTATTACTGGGAAGCTAATACATGTTTGGGAGCAGAGGGTAATGAGAAGAGGGGGTACACAAATAGAGGGAAGAAGGGTGATCAAATGCAGTCATTATATTTAATGTACACTGTGGAAAAATTGAACTATGTTACTTGAGGGTGGGGATAGATGAAGAAAGACGGAGAAGCATGTGGAAGAGATGTGAATGAACAAGATGCATTCCACTCATAACCTGACTTCTGAAATCGAAACCCCCTTATACAATTATCTAACAAAAATAAATAGTTTTTAAAACAATGTGATCACTCTGGAGAATAAGTTCATACAAAGTTAAGCATACAACTACTGTTTTCATCCTTTCTCATCCATCAATGAAAGAAATGAGTATCTGCATTGAAAACAGATATTAATAGCAGTCTCTTTTCTGTAAGTCAAACTGAAGAGAATGTAAATATTTGTCCAATGGTGTATAAAAGGGAAAATTGTGGTATATACATGAAACAGGATATTAGGGACATTAAAAAGAAATTAAATGTCAATATAGGGAAAGACAGATAATCATCAAAATATTTAAACAGATTAAATCAAGTTCAAACCAAAATAATTTTATTGTAATATTCAATTTATATAAAACTTTATAAATTATACATTTAGGTATGTGGACAGAAAGGTGTATCATTGTATGGGGATGAGGTTTGTGGGGAAAAAGAGGAGGGATTAGGATTATAATTAGGATCAAAAAAGAATGAAGACTCAATGGAAAATGTTGGACATGTTTGCTATTTTGGATGTAGGAAACAGCATTCTGAGTAAATGCTTATGTTGAAGCTTTTCAAACTCTACAATGTGGGAGCAGTTTATTATATTTCAGTTACACTTAAATTATATAAAATAGAAGAAACTTTATGTGTGTTAGTAAATTTAAGATATTTATGCTAGGACGTATTAAGTCTTATAATTTCTACAATTCTAATTCTAAAATATAGAAACTTAAGATCATTGTATAATTATGTAATTTTTGTGTATGCTACTTTTACAGATCTTGAACTCAGGGGCTCTCACTCTCATTTGGCTTTTTCACAAGGCTGGATCTCTACCACTTGAGCCATAACTCCACTTTTAGAATTTAAGGGGTGTGAGGGGGAGATTACGGTCAAAGGAGAGACAAATGAGTACAGAACTTGGGAGAATGTGGTCAATGTGTGTGTGAGGGGGATGGGTAGAAGAAATGGGGAGAATGATAAAAAGGGTGGCATTGATCAAGATGCATGGTACTCATAAACAGATGTGTTGAATTAATGCTACTTAAAGATATTTTTTTTCAAAAGGAAAGAAATCATTGTTTACAGACAAGGAAGTAAGAAACTTCCCTGAGAAGAAAAGTGAGAACTAGAGAAAGATTTTTTGTAGGTTCTCTGTGGCTTTCCAATTTCTTAATCCTCCCATTGTTGTGATCTGTCTATTGTACCAGACAAAGCCTGAAGATAAATTTTACCCCCTACATCATATTTTCATAATTAATTCACATATTCACATTTACTGGGGGTTTCACTTAATTTATTTTCCTTTTGTACTATAATAGCACAAAAGCATTTCCATATTTCACAATCCCAAATTATTTTACTACTGTAACACAACTTCATATAAACTTGAAGATGCCCACTCAGCTTTAGCTCGTCCATTCTTTCCTATAAGCAGCTAAATGGAGGAATTAAGGAAATAATTACCTTGTATGGTCAATATAGAGCCTGAAGAAAACAAGTTAGCTAAATGAAAGTGGTAATAGGGTCAGACTACCCATGTACCCCTAAGCTGCAGCGTCAGAGTGACAAGATTTAGTCTAGTCAATGGAGTTATAATAGTCTACATTGATTTTTAAGACTCTCATTTCTGTATCTTAGCTATGGTAAATAATGCCGTGATAACCATTGCTGTGCTGGTACCTTAGTATGGTCTTGTTTATGATCATTTAGGTAAATGCCCAAAAGTAGGGTTGCTGGGTCATAGGGGAGCTCTATGTGGAGTCTTTTGAGGAACCTCCATACTGCTTTCCAAAGTGGTTGAACAAGTTTACACTCCCACTAACAATGCAATAGGGTTCCCTTTTGGCCACATCTCCTCCAGCATCTGTTGTTATTAGATTTCTTGATTATGGCCATTCTAACTGGGGTGAGGTGGAATCTCAATGATGTTTTGATTTGCATTTCTTTTATGGCTAGAGCCTCCTTAAATGAATGGATCAAGAAAATGTGTATTCATGCATATATAAATATATATATGTGTGTGTGTATACATATACATGTATATATATACATACATATATGCAACTGAATAGCCCTTCATCAGAAAAAATGGCATCATCCCATTTGTTAGGAAATGGAAAGACTTGGAAAAAATTGTATTAAGTGAAGTAAGCCAGGCCCAAAGAAACATAAGTCCGATGGTTTCCCTTATTTGCAATAACTAGTTAAGTTTAGGACAAGCAGAAAAGGTCAAAAGCTATATACATATAACCATATAAAATGATGTTAAGTGAAAAGCTATATACATATAACCATATAAGATGATGTTAAGTGAAATGAAGCCCAATATAGGGACACAAATGTTTGTTTTCTTTCTTACTATTGTATTTAATGTATTTATAATATACTGTGTGATTTTTTTGTTTCTTTGGAATGCTCCTCCCCCACGGTATAACCCTTGCCTTCATTGTATTTGATTCCAGTGCTCTGTATCTTGTATATCTATTTTTCTAATTTGCCAAGGGGAAGTGAAAAAACAAAATGCTTAAATAGGGATACAGGTTGTATCTCATTGTAACAATGAGATGTACAAGACATTATGTTGAAAATGAACTTTACGCCTTCAGCAGGGGAGGTGGGAGTAGTTGGGGAGGTGGGGAAGGAAGAGATGGTAGGGGAAAAACAAAAGAGGTGGCAACAATGCTCGATAAGAAAAGTACTCATTACCTTACTCATGGAACTGTAAACCCTCTGTACAGTATTTTTACAATAAAAATTGTACAAAAAAAGACTCATTTGTTGAAGTTCTAATTACCAATATTAGCTTTTGTAGCTATATTATCATATATTCATGTTTGATCAATCCCCTTTTGTCATATTATTTTTTAAAACATAATGGTATACATTGTGGAGTTGAAGTTGAGTGTTTTAAGTGATTCTGCCCATCTTGTTTATAATTAATATATGTTAATTTAAAATTAATACTTATTTAAAAAGTCTCTATTTCTGTGTTTTTCAAAAATCTTCATGATTATACCTTATTACTAATGAAAATAATCATAATATTAGCAGAGGAATTGCCAAAAATAATTCTGAAAAAATTGTAAATATTATAACTGAAAGCTCCATTCACATATGAATTGCCATTTTATAAGTATTTGTTAAAATACTTTTGACTCTAATAAAAGATATTTATTAGCCCATATTATGCATAGATAACCCTTACTAATAGCATCAGTGATCTTAAATCTCAGTATATTATTCTATTTGGTTGTTAAGTACATAATACTGAATCTAAAAAGGGATGAATCAGCAGTTATTAAGGGTGGATGGACATGTGGATGAATAGATAAACTGGTGCATGGGTAATAAATATGTGAATAGATAAATAGGTAGAGACACGTTAAATATTCAAAATCACTGAATATTCAAGTAGTTTATCTTAAGTAAAATAGTCAAGAATGATTTGAGAATAAAATCCACATATTAATCAACAAAAGGCCCAGATGTATAAGCAAGTTGTAAGAAATGCATGTGTACTAGAACTTGAGGTGAGGACTCAACAGTAACCCAGACAAGCAAGCCAACCCATCTGAGGAATTAGGAAACAAAAGAGTTCCTGAAACTAAATTGAAATCATCCCAAGTCAGAAATCTTCATGGGTTTCCAAATAGGGCAGACATTGTTCTTTCTCCAAATATTAAAGTCAGCTTTCTCTGATGGACCAAAGAATGTAACCATTAAATTTTTCTGTGAAATAACAAGAAGATACTACTTCACACTTAGTAAAACAGCAAAACTCTCTACCACTTACAACTCCAGCAGCATAGTATCTCTGTCAATGTAGAGAAAGAAAACTACTATGGTCACTTTGGAAGAAACATTGAAAGTTCCTTCAAAACTAAACATAATCTTACCATATGATCCATGATAGTAGCCAAAAGAAAATACAAATATGTCCACATAAAAATGTGCACATAACTGGGAGGTGGTGGCTCATGCCTGTAATCCTAGCTACTCAGGAGGCTGAGATCTGAGGATTACGGTTCAAAGGCCAGCCTGGGCAGGAAAGTCCTAGAGACTCTTATCTCCAATAAACCATTCAGAAAACCGGAAGTAGCACTGTGGCTCAAGTGGTAGAACGCCAGGTCTAAAAAAAACGCCAGTTAAAAAAAAAAAAAAAAAAGTGCACATACGTGTTTGTAAAGGCTTTATGCATAGTCGCCAAGCCTTGAAAGATATCAAAATTTTCCTCAATGGGTAACTGATTTATATCTAGAAGAAGGAAAATTATTCAAGTGGTGTGTTCAATAGCACTTATGACTGAAAAGTGGATACCGATAACCTTGGCTTTCTCTTCTCTTTTTATTATTTTTTATTTTTCTATTTTCTATTGAAAAGGTGATGAGCTGGGGCTTACAGTTACATAGGTAAGGCAATAAGTACATTTATTTTTAATCACTGTTACCCCATCCCTCTTCATCTCTCACTTACCCCTCCCCCCCAAGATGTAATGTTCATATCCAACATAGTGTCAAGTGAGTATCAATGTTGCTGTGGTTCACCCCTTGTTCTGCTGTTTCTGTGATTCCCTTTCCCTTTCACATATTGCATTGTCTCTTATGCAAAACATGAGTTACAAAAACGAAGAGAAATGAAGAAAGATAAAAAAAACAACAACAATAGAGAAAAAGAACAAACTATATACCGGGTCTAATGACAGCTAAGGCTGCAATGACATGTTTCTATTACACATTACCACACTGGAATATCCACAAGAAAGCAAACAATAAATATCTGTACATGCATTTCTCTTTGCTGGCAAAAGATTTTAAGTAGATCTTCATTGCTATATTATCTATGACTTATCATCGCTTTTGCTTGTTGTGTTAAACAACTCTAAATTTCCGCTGTATCTTTTTCCACTTTAGGACTCAAACACCTTGCTGAGAGAAGATGAATTAACATATTGTCTGCCTGAAGGGAACTCCTTGTCTCTCTGGATATTAATAAAATCTGACTTTATGAACTTAATAAAAATGAAATTTATTTTATTGTGAGTCAAACACTGTATTAAATGCTTTCTTTTTATTACATCTTTATGAGTATGCTAGGAACAAGGTATTGGTTTTATGTCTAGTATACAGGTGCAGAAGAGGAGGCAGAGTATTTATGTTTATTTGGCCAGCTTTCTAAGGATGGTAAAGTCAGAATTTCTATCCAGATCAACTGGCTTCAGGGAGATCTTATTATATATCAGGCTCTGTGTCAAGTTCTTTGTAGGGATGACAGTGAACTCAATCAAGTGCCATAGGAATCTGTTACACTTGTAGCAACTAATCTGCACATAGAAGTTGAAAAGTCCTTTCATCCAACACACATTTATTCTGAGTGTGCAGGATTCAGGTACTGAAGTCGGTACTGAGGATCTAAACAAACTGCCTGTGGAGGCAGCACTTGAAAGCTGCCCAGAATCAAGGCATACAGGTTCCTGTACAATGCTCTCCCCTTAGCTTATGGTCAACAAATAGGTGTTGGCCAACACTGGACTATTGTATATATAAGGCTGTTTGTTGGCCACTGAGGACAGCCATAAAGAAATCAAAGTGCATGTGTAGTCATCAAAGATCCTAAAATTTAATTCAGAAATAGTATTATAGATGTGCATTTAGAATAAGTATATCTATAAAGTCATTTATCTTAACATGTCTGAGGGAGAAGAAAGCAGGAAAATGTGTGGGTATGTAAATTCCCACCCAAATAATAATAAGAATAGAATTAAGGCAAGTCTGTTGTGTTAGTTCCCTATGTATGTAGGTAGTAATGTTTAGCATGAACCAACAATCTCTTGGCTAGACAAACAGTTCCTTCAGGCTGTACATCTGGTCATCTTTCAGAGTGTGTAGGTCAGTGCAGTAGCTGAGACTACTCTCTCCTCCTTTCCACGCTTGAGTAGTCACTCCCATATCATTGACTATCATTACTCCAGTTATGGGGGGTCTTGTGTTCTATTCTCCATGTACTCTTCATTCAGATTCCAACCTTTGTTGATTGAAGCAGTAAAACACTTCACACATCCTCATTACTCAGTTCTTTTGCCACTCTACCAGTCTTATAGTGCTGAGTCTGATAACAGACTATGAGAAAAGCTATTCATCTGATGGTGCAAATCTGTTGAAGCAAAAATGAAGAATTCATGAATTACAAAACCATTTTGAGTACATGAAATGAGGAACAACTCTATAGTATCATCGTTTTTAACATATATTTTTATTGTAAAGATACTGTACAGAGGGGTTACAATTACATGAGTAAGGTAATGAGTTCATTTCCTACCAGCATTATTACCCCCTCCTTTGTTTATCCCCTACCATCCGTTCCCTCCCCACCTCCCCAACTCCTCCCTCCCCCACCATCCCCCCACCCCACCTCCTGAAGTTGTAAAGTTCATTTTCAACATAATGTCTTTTACATTTCATTGTTACAATGGGTCAACTTGTATCCCTATTTAAGCATTTTGTTTTTTCCCTTTCCCTCCCCAAATTAGAAAAATTTATATACAACATTCAGGACACTGGAATCAAATACAGTGAAAACAGGGTTATACTGTGGGGGAGGAACATACCAAAGAAACAAAGAACAATCACATAGTACATTATAAATACATTAAAAACAATAGCAAGAAAGAAAAAAACCACTGTGTCCATATCATGGGGTTCATTTCACTTAACATCATTTTATATTGTCATAGGTACATAGCTTTTGACCTTGTGGCTCAAGCGGTAGAGCTATTGCCTTGAGCTGAATAGCACAGGGACAGCACCAAAGCCCAGAGTTCAAGCCCCATGACCAACAACAAAAAATGTCCATAGTTTCATAGTTTTATATAAAATAAGACTGTTTCACAAATGAAAGTAAACATAGATGACAGTAACAATACTTGACAAGAAATATACTCATTACCTTACTCATGTAATTTTCACCCCTCTGTACAGCATCTTTAAATAAAATAAAATTTTAATAAAAAGAGTTTAGGCTTTGGAACCAGGTATATGTGGGTTTAAACTACAGATTTTCCAAGCCATGCAGGTAATATTTAACAATTTATATTACCTCACAGTAAAACTTGGACAGCAAAGATAATGATGCTTAAATAGTAAGTAATTATACTGTTTGTATGGAAAATTACCAGTTGCACAAGAAATATGACAAAGGGTAAGGCTCTAGTTCCTTTTATTTAGGTGGATAGAAATAAAATGATTGCTTCATTATTTTCTACATTAAGGTACTACATATTTTATTTGGCACAAATTTACTAATAAACTATTTTTCAGTAGGCACTGACTTATGTATTGTGACATAATAAAAAGTAAAAATGTAAAAGAAGGAGATTAAGTAGGTATATGGGTGAACCTGCACACCCATATCTGTTACAACCCTATTGTGAAATCAGCTCACATTCCCAACAGCTGACAAATAAAGAAAATATGATAAAACTGGGTGCAAGTGGCACACCTTGGTAATGCTTAGCTACTCAGCAAGATGTTCATGTTTCTAAACCAAGCTGGCAGAAAATTCCATGAGATTCCATTTCTAATTAACCAGCAAAATAAAAAAAGTTGAGCTGGAAGAATAATTCAGTCAGAATGAACTGAGTGAGTTCAAAGCCCTGAGTTCAAGCCCTAATACTGGTACAAAATGGAGGAAAATAACACACACACACACACACACACATAATTATTTTATATACATCCGCACACACAAAGATAGTTTATTCTTATTAAATTAAATATTAAAAAAGATACAAGTTGAGTTGTCCAATAAAAGGTCTAAATAGCACAGGTGTCTTGACTGAAGCAAGACCTGTCTTTGAAACTGGAATCATCTCTCTCCCAAATTCTAGTACTAGCTAGATCCCTTTAAAATTTCCTGCATAGCTAGTTGCTGTGGCAGTTGGAATGAGTAGTTGTATATCGCCATGGCCAGTAGTTTGAACTTGGGTTTGAAGGTTAGAACTCAGGGATTCATCTTGCTAAGCTGTAGCTCTGCCACTGTAGACATCCCCTTCTGCATGAGCTAGCCTTGAACTGTGAGCCTCTTGATCTCTTACTCCTAAATAATGGGGTTTTCAAGTATGGCCAGGAACTTTGCTTACATGATTGAGTCCATTTGGGAGCTTGGCACATTTTAGAAATGATGGCATTTCTGCAGACTGAATATTTATGAAATTTATTGACAACCTGTGGTCATTAATGTGATGAAAGTGGGAGATGAAGTATTTGGAAGTAAATAAAATGTAAGAGGGATCCTTTCTAAGTGAGATTACTCTGTTTTTTAAAGGAAATACTGGAGAGCTTTTTTACCCCTTCCACCTGAGGAACTCTGTGAGCCAGAAAAGTAGGTTCTAACCAGACCCAGAATCTTCTCAAGCTTTAATGATAGTCATCATAGAATTGTGAGAAATAAACTTTGTTGTCTATAAGCCATCTACTACTGGTAGACATAACCACTGCTGCATGATTCACAATAGCCAAGGTATGGAAATAGCCAAGCTGTCCTACAGATGAGTGGATCAAGAACATGTGGTAAATACAGTGAAAACAGGGGTTATACTGTGGGGAAGGAACACACAAGGAAACAAAGAGAAATCACATGGTAAATTATAAATACCTTAGAACAAAAGCAAGAAAGAAAAAAGATATTTGTTTTCCTATCTTGGGGTTCATTTAACTTAACATCATCTTATATGGATGATGTTGATTTTGACTTTATGAGACAAAACTTGCGTGAAACTCTCATAGCTTTTGGCCTTTTCTGCTTGTCCTACACATGTACTAGTTTTGATGTCAATGCCCTTCATCTTGTATATATACTTCTCTAATTCTGGAAGGGGAAGGGGAAAAAACAAATGCTTAAATAAGGATACAAGTTGACCCATTGTAACAATGAGATGTACAAAATACTATGTTGAAAATGAACTTTATAACTTGGGGAGCTGGGGAAGGGTAGTTGTGGAGGTGGAAGGGAAGGGATAGTAGGGGGAAAACAAAGGAGATGGCAAAAATACTCAATAGGAAATGTACTCATTACCTTGATCATGTAACTGTAACCCCTCTGTACAGCATTTTTACAATAAAAACATACAAAAAATAACATGTGGTAAATAAACACAATAGAATTTTAGTCATCCATTAGAAGGAATAATATTATGTCATTTGTAGGGAAATAGATGGACCCTGAGAAAATCATATTGAGTGAAGTATGCAAACCTCAGAGAGATAAACAACACATCTTTGCTCATATGTGGAAGTTAGGTCTAAAATACAAATATACATAATTTATACACGGTGCTATACTTTTACACACAAGAATACTAAAGGATAGTATACTTAGGAAATGAGTCCAGTGGTGTAATTCCTCTGAGCAGCAAAGGCACTATTCATCAAAATGAATACCAGGAAGTAGAAAAATGTTTTGAGGGTTGGGCAAATAGGGGCCAAAGAACAGCGGAGGAAGGGTGAGCAAATGCAATCAATATATTAAGTTTACATTAAGTAAAAAAATAATCTATATAATTTGACAGTAACGATGGGAAGGAGAAAACCAGAGAGAAGAAAGGAAAGGGTGACATTGACCAAGAAGCATAACCTGATTTATTGAATTGAACCTCTTTACACAGCTATTAAATAATAGTACTAAAAATCAAAAATTACACTGCTAGAAAGCTATAACATCATTGCTGTAAACAAAAAATACAAAATAAAGATTTACTTCATTTTAAGTAATTATTTTCATTGACTAATCCCAATGTGTAGACTTTTAGAGGATAATATTTATCTTGTTAAAGTAAGAAAAAATGTGCCACATGAACTTGCTTTGTCACATATCTGGAAAATTTTTAGTCAATATGCAAAATGTGCAAGCTCATGTTTATTGCAAAACTAGTCACAATAGCCAAGGTACTGAATCAGGTAGGTATTCAACAAGTCATGAATGGATAGAGAAAATGTGTTAAATAAACACAATGGAGACATAGTCAGCCAAAACCAACAAAATTAAGTCATTTCCACTCAAATGAACAGAACTAGAGATCATCATGTTGAACAAGGCAAGCCATGCTCAGGTAGACAAAGATCTTTTTTTTTTAATTGTGAAAATACCGTATAAGTACTCAAATGTTTTTTTTTTTCTTTCATGCAATTGTTTCTAACATATTTATAAGACAAAGATCTTCTATGTTAGCTCATATTCAGAATCTAGACCTAAAAAATAAACAATAATCTGACACAATGCAAAGTGCGGATCATTGGGAGGGTACTACTAAAAAAGATGAGGACAAAAGAGAGGGATGGAAGGTGAATATAATTGAAATATATCACATGAATGTGTGAAAATAGCATAGTAAAATCCACTAAAAAATGATATATGAAGGAAAGGTGGGAATAAGGAGTAGTAAAAGGGATGAATTCCATAAAGGCAATTTTGCAGTTCCTGAAAGTCCTAAACATAATTTTTGCCCTAATATTAATTCCATTTTAGTGTATACATAAAAATTAGTGTATACATAAAAGTTTAATGTATACATATAAATTTATTTTAGTGTATATATAAAAATGGTGAGGGTGCCTATTACTCATGCTTGTAATACTAGCTACTCAGGAGGCTGAGGTTGAAGAATCAAAATTCAATGTCTGCCCAGCCTGGCAGCAAAACAACCATGATAAAACTGGCAGAGGAACTGTGGCTCAAGTGGTAGAGCACTAACCTTGAGTGGATGAAGTTAAGCGAGTAGAGTACATGTCTGTATTCATGCCCCAATATTGTCACCAAACAACCACAAACAAAAAATGTATGTCCACACAAATCCTGTAAATAAATATTCAAGCAGAATTATGAATAATAGCCAAAATTAGAATAACCCATATATGAGACTCATCTTTTTTTATTCAAGAAAATATTACCCAGCAGAAGGAAGGATTAAAGGACTGAAACTTACCTTGAAATATATGTTGTATAATTTTATTTGTATGAAATTTCCAGAATAGGTAAATCTATGGAGACAGAAAGTAATTTAGAAGTTCCTCAGGTCTGGGACATTGGAAAGAAATGAGAAGAGACTGTTATTAGCTATGAGATGTCATTTTATGCAGTTGATATACAGAGGAGTTACAGTTATCTGAATCAAATACCATCAGTATAATTATTCTGAATTATTTTTACCCTTCAGTCACTCTCTCCTAATCTTTCCCTCCTGTTCCCACATATAAGATGTCCAATTCATTTTCTACATAATGTCTGGCATCACTGTTGTATTTGTTTACCTTTTTCCTACTTTTATGTGCATTGCCTTCCCCTCCCAAATACAAAAAAACAAAATAACAAACAATACAAAATGAAAAGAGAATAAAAACAGGCAACTAAAGAGTGTCTCTTGATTCTTTTTTTGGAGTTAATTTCATGGGGTATTATTGTATATGATCATCTGTCTATAGCTATTGAACCTTTGCCTAATACTCCTATGCTTAGCGTCCTTTAGCCTTTGTAGGTTAATGATTAGGGTTCTATATAATTTATCATAACCTAGTATTATTTACTTACTTTAAGCATTCGGTGTGTTTCCTTGTAGATTTATGGGAACATTGTAGTTACTACAAATGAGTGCAATCATGCAGCCTAGGTTTCTTTGGGTCTGGCTTACTTTGCTTAACATAATATGTTCCAAATCTTTCCATTTCCTTACAAATGGTACAATAACATTCTTTCTGATGGAACCAGAGAACTGTGTATATATACCACATTTTCTTGATCAATTCATCCACAGAGGGACTTCTAGGTTGATTCCATATCTTGGCTATGATAAACAATGCTGAAATAAACATGGTTGTGCTGGTGGCTTTAGTTTGGTCTTGTTTTTGGCCCATTAGAAAAATGTCCGGGAGTGTAATTGCTGGATCATAAGGAAGTTCTATGTTTAGTCTTTTAAAGAACATCCATACTGCTTTCTAGAGTAGTTGGACAAGTGTCCATTCCACACAAACAATGTAATATGGTTCCCTTCTGGCCACATCTCTGGAATAGAAGAACAATCCTTGTCAGGAAGAAGAGTGTGGGAGGAATATTGATACCAAACTCCAAGCTTTATTACAAAACCATAATAATAAATACAGTTGGGCACTTGCACAAGAATAGGCCTGAGAACCAATAGATCAGAATAGAAGACCCAGAAATAAGGCCACAAACATATAGCCATCTAATATTTGATAAGGGACTCAGAAACACAGGTTAGAAAAAAGATAGTTTCTTCAAAAAATGGCGCTACCAGAATTGGTTAAACACATGCAGAAAACTGAAGCTTGGCACCCATATATCATTGTACATTGTACAAGAATCAACTCTAAATAGATCAAAGCACTCAATGTAAAGCTAGATACTGTGAAAATATTATAGGAAGAGATAGGGGAAACCTTAAGCCTTCTAGGCATTGGGAGAAACTTCCTGAAAAAAGTCCAGAATCACAATCAATCGAAGAGGGGCTGGATGCATGGGATTATACCAAACAGAAGAGCTTCTGCCTAGCAAAGGACATAGCTAGCAAGGTAAATAGAAAGCTCACAGAACAGGAGAAAATCTTCATTAGTTATACATCAGACAAGGGCCTCAAACCAAAATACACTTAGAGCTCAAAAAATTAAACCCTCAAAAACACAACAACCCAATCAATAAATGGGCTGAAGACTTAAAGAGAGACTTCTCAGAGGAAGAAAAAAGTATAGCCAATAGACACATGAAGAAATGTTCAACATCTCTAGCCATAAAAGAAATACAAATCAAAACAACACTGACATTCCACCTCACTCCAGTTAGAATGGCCAATATCAGAAAACTAACACTAACAAATGATATGGCTTTTGAAATGATTGAAACATCATCTAAACTTTTGAGTGGTAAAATTGTGAGTTTGCTAAAGAAAAAGACCACATTGAATTGTACACTGTAAAAGGATAGGCTGAATGTTTTTAAGATTACATCTTCAGCCCAGAGTTCAGGCCCCACGACCGGACCCCCCCCCCCCAAAAAAAAAGATTGCATCTTCAGAAAGCTCTATCAACTAAGACATGGAATGGTATTTGAATAATTAATTACAATGTACTGCATTTCCAATGCCAAAGCAGAGTGCTTCTTGGAAGACACACCAAAATAACTTGATTTCTAGCATTGACCTAAATATTGCTAATTTGCTCAGAACTTATTGAGTTTGAGCAAGATGCTCGAAGAAGCTAGATCCAGCATTGGTAGCACTTATGAGCAGAGCTTTTGCCAAATGCTTTAGCATTCAGTTAAATCAGGAAGAGGTTCCCCAAATTTCTTTCTCCTTGGTTCCAGAGAATAGTCAGATAAATGGCTTCAGAGTGGCCTAAGTATGCCCTGTCATGTAGGATCAGTGATGTCACCATAGATGAGCTAATTCAATATTGAACAAGATACTATATAGATTATATATTATATGGATCTAATAGATATCATGTATAGGCCAGTGACTTCAAAATAGTAGATTCTTTACCTGACCTCTCAGCTATGACTTATGACATTATTGATAATGTAGAAAGAACAATGGCTGTCAATCTGTGATGCTCAGATGATTCTCAGTCTTATTAGGCATTTTAAAGGTAGGAGGTTCAGAGTCAACTTACACACTAGTATATAAACCTATAGAATGATGACATGTCAGAATTGTGGAGATGTTAATGTCCTATAACATAATTTACAGTACACTGTGCAGTGTGTATTGTTTGATTCAAAACTGAATTGATTGGAAATTACATATTTTTATTTCATTATTTACTGTGGAAACCAAAGGGATGATTTAGAATATTTATATGCATATGCCATGAAGAAAGGGTATTGAAAATGAGCGAATTAAATGATTTCTGATGATAAACATTGAAAAGAATTGTCAAATAGAGCTTCATAAGAATATATTTAATCTTATGGTAAATATTTCTTTTGTTATTCAGCTATTGGTAAGATTTAATCATAGCTATTCCACAGGATGTAGTTGATGATTGATTATTTTTCCCATTATACTTCAAAAGGTAACCTGCGTAAACTAAATAAAGACTCTGCCCCACTCAGATTTTGCTTAATTACTTGTACTGTTTACTTTGGGACACATAAATGGATATTTTAGACATCAGTGTGTTCAGTAGTCCCAGGCACAAATGTTATTTTTTTCTAGAACAACTCATTTTTCTTAAAATCATGATCCATTTGATATCTTAAAAACAGCAACATTAATTTTAATTTGTCATATTGTAGGGTATAAATTGACTAAATGTTAATAGCATTCTTCTCGAGTAATCAGTTCTACATGATTAACCTAAAAATTGCCAAAACCTTGTTTACTCTTCATTTGTATCTGAAGATGACGACATGATAGGTTGCAAGGGGCTGGATTAATTTACTTTTGGATTTGTATTAAAACTTGCCACAATGATTCATAGTCATTTTCAATGATATGTATCCTGACAAAACAGCTTAATTTTTAAAGCAGCTCAGTGGGAAATAATTCAGGACCAAAAAGTATTTCTCTTTATAGCCCCAAATAAGTTGCAATGGAAAGTCTCATTTTACTTGAGTTTTCTTACTCTCTCTCCATTTAATAAAAAAATGGACAAGATACATCCTCTAAAATCTTGTGAGAACTTTCCTTTGAAGATACATTATTTTTCCTTCTAAATAAAATCAAAGTGCATAGCTTGTGGCTTTAACACCATCTAGTGGGCTTTGCCTATGACAGCAAGTGAAAACTAAGTAGAGAAAAAGAAGCCCAGCACAGAGGAGGAAAATGGCAAGGGTCATCCCAGGACCCTGTTAGGAGGGTAGGTTTCAGTACCCCAAATTAGAGAAACTGCACATACTGGAGAAGATTCCTGGTCATATGTTCTAATTCAAGGAAAACATGTTACTGTTAATCCCTTTCTAAGAAGGAGGACACTGAGAAATGATCACTGGACACCTTTCATTCTCATTTAAAATAGTTGAGTAAAAGCAAAAACCAAAAGATCTCTTTCAAACATTGAACTAGATAGTGTTCTCCTTGGGAAAAAATATACATACATATCCATACATATATATGTATATAGATAGGTAGATAGATAAGCTACTTGCCAAGACAATACCAAAAGGGAAAGCACATAAAAAAAGTAATATGAAGAAACCATGCATCAGTGGCTCACACCTGTAATCCTAATTACTCAGGAGGCTGAGATATCAGGATCACAGTTTGAAGTCAGCCAAGGCAAGAAAGTCTCTGAGACTCTTATCTCCATTAAGCTACCAAAAAAGTTGAAGTGGAGCTGTAGCTTACAGGGTAGCGGTAAACCTTGAGCAAAAGAAGTTTAGGGACAGAGTTCAGGCCTTGAGTTCAAGACCTAGGACTAGCACACACACACACACACACACACACACACACACACACACACACACACACACACTTATGATGGAAAGCTAAAAGCGTAAAACTCTTTTAGCAGAGTGTTGAGATGTATTTTTAGCTTTCATTTGTTAATAGGAATGTGCAAATCTAACAATGAAATGCAATAGCAAGATTAAAGATTAGTGTATACTTCATTAAGGGAAGCAGAATAAAAAACTAGGTAAAGAACAATAGTGAGAAAAAGAGTCAAAGAAAGGATACATAAGAAATTTAAGGGAAGAAAGAACACTACCCCAATTGGCAAGAACCCTGAAATTGGGAGAAAAACGAGGGAGGGGGTAAAAAATTTCACAAGAAATGTACTCACTACCTTACTTATGTAACTGTAACCCATCTGTATACCACTTTGACAATTAAAACAATCAAAACCGGGAAAAATAACAATAAAGTAAACATAAAAAGGAGAAAAATACGTAAAAATAATGGCGTAGCTTTTGGCAATATTGTAAATTAGATCCTCCTGCTCAGAATTTAAAATTATTTGTAAAATTCTCAAATATATCCTGAATTAAGAATTATGAGAATTGCTAGCGAGGATGTAAGAAAAGAGGTTACCTTTTACACTGTTGGTGAGAATGTGATTTTGTGTAGCCTCTATGGAAATCAGAACGGAGATTACTCCAAAAACCTAAAACATATCTTCCCTATGACACTTCCAAACCATAATTTTACATGTATTACATATCTGAAAAAGAGTAAATCTCTCTCAATACATGCATGTGTGTTTACACATATTGTGGAATATTACACAGTCATAAAGAAAATTGAAATAGATCACTTGCAGAAAAACAGACCCAATTAAATGGCATCATTCTGAGTAGACAAGCCAAACTCAAAATGAGGGAAGGAGAAACAAGTTAGGTAAGAGATGTACTTATTACCTTACTTATGTAACTGTAACCTCTCTGTACATAACCTTCACAATAATTTTTTTAAAAAACTTGTATATTTTCACACATATTTGAAAACTAGACCTAAAAGATACATATTCATGGAGATGTACATAAATATGTGTATATATTCATAGAGTACATATACATATATACATATAAAACATATATGAACATATATTTATTTATATAAACATAGTACACAAATAAAACTAAGAAATGACACAGGCAGAGAAGAGTAACTTTCTAATATACTACAAGTATGTACGAGGACAGTATTAAACAATTTAACAAAAGACATAGGAACAAGATCAACATGGGAGTAGATGGGTAGGGACTTCGGAGGGCTGGGTCTGATAGGCAGGATAAAGAAGATTGAATGCTGTCAAAATAGATTATTTGCAGCTCTGTAAATGAAACAGGACAATCTGTTGGCAATACTATGTTGTGAGAAAAGGGGGCAGGGAATGTGATGGAGAAGTTGAGAGTGATTGAAATCCAGTCTAAATGTAGAGATATAGTAATAATATAACCATCTATCTAATATAAGCTATAAATAGTTATAAGCATAATAAAAATTAAAATAGTTATAAGTAAATGAGTCCAATAATAATCATTGCAAGAAAATATGATTTTGTCAATAATTTCTGCCAAAATTATTTTGTTTTATTTAAATTTTGGTGGTCTAGGAATGGAAAGAAATTTTATTGAAATAAAAGCAAACTATGCATTATAACTATCAAGGGGTAAGATAAAGTTATTAAAGATGTTTATTCTAAGCTAAAATTCCAAATTAAGAAAACTATTTGCCTTTGGACTGAGTTTAACTTAGACCGTTACTTGAATCAGAACTTTTGGAGTAGCTTACAGCAGCATCATGAAAATTGCTATTTTACATTTTAAAAAGTAAAAGTATCCTAAAGGCAATGACCTCCATCCAAGTTACTGAAACAGAGGATATAAATACCTTAAATACCAGAATATTGCATGCACCAGATGCATAACAATTATTATTTTATAACAGATATATTTTTCAATTAATTTTTGCCTAGGCTTTATATGCATGTCAATTTACTCATTTATTCAAAATATTTTTGGAATTTGAGATGTTTTCATGAACAAAACAAATGAAATTTTCCACCTGCTTCTTAGACTTACTTGTAGTACAAGATAATGAGATTGAACTCAAGCTAAAACTTGACCCTATAAGAAAATCTGTTGTTAAATTTATCAGAGTATTTATGATGTTTATGTGTGAGAACTAAGCTTTTTTCTCTCAGAAAAAAAATGTGCATCATTGGAGTGCAAGAGAAAGTCAATTCTGTCTACTTCAATAATATATAATCTGTTAATTCTTGCTAAGTCAATAGAGAACTTCTCAAAAGTTCTCCTATGTGTTTTTAAACCCAGTTTATGACAAGAGTAATAATAAACTTTAAACAACAGCACAGATTAAATTTTAAACAACTGATCGCTGAGATCTCATGTCTGTATTTTGTCCTTCCTGGAGGGACCATAGATTTTGCACGTAATTAAGTAGTGACTGTGGATGGATTAATGCTCCCAATGATTTTCTGATTTAGTTGACTAACCGAATATTTCCACAGGGCAGAGTGCAATTCACTTGTGTGCCCCAATTAGCACTGCTAACTGGGGCACAAAATCGGCATAAAATTGAGCCCTGGTTTTCTACCAGCCACCATTCACACAACGGCAAATAGTCCAAGAAGACTCAGAGGGAAGTCTTCAGCAATCTTCCTTCTCTAAATCACAGAATCAGCCACTATTATTTTTCAGGAAAGATTCCGCATGCAAATTGTCAAAAAGAAGGTAGTTTATTGAAGAAGAACTTGAGGATTGAGGCCCTTCTATTGACTTGGAAATGTAAGAGCAGTGGGCACATTGGAGATCAAATTTGAGAACATGTTGGTTGCTAAAGCTGAGACCCATCAGTATCTTTTCTCATAGATGGAAATATACTACGACGCGGGATGTAATTTTGTGCCTGGCATAGACTTTTGCCACATCTTCCTAAGTGGTTTGTTTGGAAGGCCCATGAAGATACATAATGAAATTCCCTATTTATGTTTCACAGGTTTTTCCTCTGCCATTATCTACAAACTTTCAGAGGCTCACAGTGCCACATTTAAACTAAGAAAAAATTTAACACATTTGTTTGCCATTTGAAAGTCCAACATTTTCTTTAATCTAATATTGCATTTCCATGCTATTTATTCACTTAATAATACTCTTCTGTACAAACACATAATAATGATACCAAAAGGGCAAGTGCGGTAAATAGCCTTATGAAGGAAGAATGTCTGCCAGATTTTCATAATGCAAATGGAGAAACTTGTTAAAATGAGATGGTGCTTAGGACCTTTACAGAATGAGAACAAGTCCTGTTTGTAAGGATCCTTCACATCCATCCCAGGGAACCAGGCAGAGGTCAGCAGGCACCAGAGAAAGATTACTACAAGGTTTATTAAAGGAACCATATTTCCCCCGGAGCGGGAGCACATGGTGGCCTCCACTATCTAGGTAGTAGGGTCTGGGTGTAGGAAGTGAAGAAGCTGGGAGTTCAGGTGGGGCTGGGTAGAGAGAGGGAGGGGCCGGAATTCCAGGGCTGGGAGGAGCTCAGGTGTGGGTGGAGCTGAGGATAATACTAACATTGTTCACAAACCTATTGTTCACATTGGGGATAATACTAACATTGTTCACAAACCTATCTTGTCTTGGCTTCAATTGTATTAGAGCAAAAGAACAAATTGGGCTCTTTTATTGACCTTTAACCTGCACTGCATCTGTGGAAGATGCAGGAACTGAGCCAGTAACAGCACAGGTGAGTATTCACATAAAAGCAAGGCATATTTAGAGGAGATAAAGGGTCACAGACTTCTGACAACCTTGATACAGAAGGACATGCAGATATGGCTCAGCCATGACCTTCAAAATGCAAAACCCATCCTGTTCAACTATGACTAACAATCACTCACCTTCACGTCAGGTGAATAGGACTTTGTGATTCCTGACCATCTAATTCTGGCATTGTGATCTTGCCTCACAGATTCATTCCTTCCAGGGTGACAGATGCAGTTTGCAATATTGAACACTTTTCCTTCTATTTGCTCAAATAATGTGTCAATGGAAAGGCAAATTCTCATTAGCAATATATTTTTTTTGATCGGTTGTGGGGCTTGAACTCTGGGCTTGGGCGCTGTCCCTGCGCTCTTCAGATAAAGGCAAGCACTCTACCGTTTGAGCCACAGCGCCACAGCGCCACTTCTGGTTTTCTAGTGGTTTATCGGAGATAAGAGTCTCACCGACGTTTCTGCCTGGGCTGGCTTTGAACGGCGATCCTCAGATCTCAGCCTCCTGAGTAGCTAGGATTACAAGGCGTGAGCCACCGGCGCCCGGCTCATCAGCAATATTAGTTACACATATAGAAGTTTGTCACTTTGGGTATCTATGAGATCAAAAATACAACCCAGTTCAAGAAGGTCTCAGATGCATTCAAGGAAAATACTGAAATGATTTGTTTTGTTCAGTGTACTACTCTTTCAAGTGTGGGCAGGGTGGTTATCCCTTCCTTCCTGACAAGAAAATGACCCTTATAATTAATGAAGAGATTGAATATAAAGTTACATGTGAATCACTGTGTTGTGGTTGTACTTATGCACTGATATTTGTAGTTTATGTAGTATAGGTCATATTTTAAATTTTTGGTAAAATTATTTAATCCAAGAGTGAATTTTTAGAATATATATCAGAGAAAGGTGGGGTGAGGGGAGAAAGAGAAAGAGAGACGGGGAGGAGGGAGAAAGGGAGGCAAGGGAAGGAAAGAGGGGAAAATGAGTTTTCAATTGAACAAGGCTATAAAGGGGAGGAGGAAAAAGAAAATACATCAGAGAATGAAAATAATGGTGTGTATTTTCTCACCATGTGGACTCTTCAATATGTATAGACACATCTGAAAAATCATCTACTTTAAAATCCAAAGAGTATCCAATTATACACAATGTCATATCTCAAAAAATACAAAAGAAAAGAAAGCATTAAAATTAAACCAAGACATAAAACTGATAGGAGGTAGGTAACCAAAATAAGAAATATACAGTAATGAATCCCAATTTACATCAATTATTACAAATGTTTCACACTAATACAGATGTTACTAATGGGAAAATTGCTTTTCTAGGGATACTAGTTGAAGGGATATATAGTAACTCTTTTATTTTTAATATTAATTAAAATGGCATAAAATGTATTAAGAAAAATATAAATAGGCACATAAATGTATAGCATAGGTCATTTGTTTTTACAGAATTTTATGATTCAAAGTTGATAAAATGGGTATATAAGTTTCGAGAGTTAAAGATGAAGAGTTTTATTAGGAGTCTTCTTCAACCAAGATACCCCAATGATTTTACCCTTAAGTTCTTTCATCTATGGTTAAAAGAAAAACAAAAATTCCATGTGCATGCATATAAAACACAGATCATCACTCTCATCTATAATAATGGAATATATGTTTGTCAACACTTAGGATTTTCTGTTTATTTGGATTTCCTGAATTAAAAATATAACCAGTAGAAGAATTAGATAAAAATGTGAATATACAGAAACACATTCAAACACAAATTCAAGACGATGCGTACAAAATTGCACACTGTCAATGTCTTTGAGCTCATTTTCCACAGGTAAGTACATCTAAATTATAACTTGATACATGAAATCTCAGAATGAAATGAAGGGAGGGAGCTTTCTTGTCAGTTTCTCAGGTGGGAAAATGGCTTATCCATTTAACTTTGATCATGAACCCTTAAGAAAGGGACCCATGTCATCTTCCCCATTGGGAATGATGGCAGAAATTCTATCAGCCCCCATAAATAACAATTCCCACTACTAATAATGGTGTGTGAAAGCTAGCTGCAGCTGTAATGACACCCTCAATGAAATGAAGATCTGCCATCTTCTCTACCACTGAGCTCAGCCAGCTTGCTAATCAAATACTGGCAGAGTGAACCAGAGTTTAAGCAGCATTGTTATTATGATTTAAATGTAAGTTCTTGTGGGAGACTGACAGTCTTGGAAAGTAAAGTCATCCATTTATGCACAAAACAGGCAGAGTCCTTGCAGTGACAACGCTCTCTTTCCCTTCACTGACTTGCCAAGTAGGTGAAACTCTTTTCCAAAGGACCCCATCTGCTGAGAAGATGTGAACCACAAGGGAGCTAACATCCATGTGATCACAACTAACCATGCAGGCAAACGGTGATCATTAAAATCTCCCATGTGCTATTTCCAGAAAACTTACAGTGTTCAGGCTACTGCAACTCTCAATGAGTTGGTGTAATTTTCTTTTTCCCCTCCCTCAGGAAATCTATGTAGGAATGGATTTGATTAAATTAAACATGTGAGGTATGTCCACCCATAACCCATTTCTAGATGTGACTACATGAAAGTTTCTGAGGATATGATTTTCTATAGGGGCTTCATGGGGAAGATCTATACAATCAATTTGTCTTTCTTTGTTTCCTATTCACCAATCTATCCAGCTCTTTCTTCTTTTACATCTCAAAAATAATAAAGAAACCACTTTGTAAGTAGATTAGTGTTTCAAATAAAGTTTTTCATTAGATTTCTCTGAACTACCATCAACTCCACAACATCAAAGTCACCATTGCTTTCTTCAATTCCATATTACACTTCATAATCTGTTTATGCTTTTTTTCTTATTCCTAAATCAGCAATTTCCAAGATGATACTTTCTGTTATTGTAACAAATGTCAGTAATGTACTCACTCATATAAAAAGCAGATCCTCTTATAAAGTGGTATGTGACAGATTCTACTACAAAACTTTCTTATATTGATTCATTTAGTCTTCAAAAACAAACAGATTGTACCATCTCTACTTCATTGATAAGGAGATAGTAATTGATGAAATCTATATTTATATTTGCCCCCTTTCTCAAAAATCTGTGCAATGTAACATCAAGTTCACAAGATGTCCAATACTAATTATCAAGTCCCATCCATTTCAAAGTTAAGCTCAAGAAGTTTTATCCACCAAGATGTTCTCCCATTTGGATCTTCTCATAGTTTTTGCAAGGATATTGTAGATCATCATCTCTAACTCATCTTCAGACTTCCCTCTGCACAGCCAGTGTAATGCCAAACATTTCATTTTAGCGTAATCTATCCCTCCATATCTCATAGTCAGGATTTTTATACTGGCATTGTTTGGTTTCTTTCCAAGACCTACACTCCTGGGTTAATAGGATATAGTGTAATTATGGAGAACAGAGTGTTCTTCTGAGAGCGTTCTGTAAGGTTTATAACTCCTGCAATAGAATGTGCATAATCTACACTATAAATCTTAGCCAGACACCCAGGAGTGTCTCGTTCACATATATAATCCTAACTACTCAAAAAGCTAAGACCTGGAAGAGTGCAATCTGAAGACAATGTGAGAAGAATCTTCCTTGACACTTCCTCTACAAAATAAGCAGCAAAAGGCAGGCTTGGAGGTATGACTCACTTGTTAGAGTAACTGCTGAGTAAGCAAGACAAGCAAAGACAAGGCCCTGAGAAAAACCCCTGAGTACAAACCCTGAACTGGACAAACAGCAAAAAAGTGTTACCTTCTTTTTGTCTGACCAGAATACACTTTCTCTTCCTCCCACCCTCCTCTCTACATCTTGTCTTCCTCCTTCTCTCCCTGGAGTACAGGGTTTTGCATTCACTGGGTAGGCAGGTACTATACCATGTGAGCCTCACCTCCATTCCTTTTTACTTAAGTTATTTTTCAGATAAGGTTTGACTTTTTCCTAGGCTTTGCCTCCGGCCTCGGACTATGTTCCTCCTGAATATGCCTTTGTATTGCTGGGATTGCAAACATGTACCATCATGCCAAGTTTGTTTATACTGGCTTCTCAGTAGCATTTTTTCCAACTT
This sequence comes from Dipodomys spectabilis, assembly GCF_019054845.1. NCBI lineage: Eukaryota > Metazoa > Chordata > Mammalia > Rodentia > Heteromyidae > Dipodomys > Dipodomys spectabilis. The sequence continues at coordinate 12,843,659 of NW_024870758.1, forward strand.
TGAACAACAATCCTGTACTCTGTTTCCAAAGTGTACAGATGACAGGTGTACAGTACCATGCCTAGTTCTCAAAAAGTCTCTTATTTTATAAACAAATGCAGGAATTTAGAGATTTAAAAACTGTGAAGTAATTAAATAAATGGTTAACATCATACTCATACTTTAGTATAACTTTCACATCATTTTGAAATATTTTATATGTTATTTGTATATCTTATTTAGGTTTAGTGTAACTTCATTTATTCCTCATGTCAACTATAAAATAGGCATTATTTCTCATCTCTTTTTACCTACAAGCAAACAGGGATCTTATGTATTTTCAATTCATGTGTTTAATTCCTATCAAAGAGCTTCTAGGCATACATACCTTAGGGCACACAACACTTCTAAGAACAAATAGATAAAGACATAATAAAAAAGAATTACGTGCTATTCTCAGGGTTTCAACTAACTGTAAAGAAAGATAACATTAACAGAACCATTTTCACTCAAGACTATGGTCCTTTTATCTGGATTTAAGAATATTAATAAATCTTTATAATAGAGCATATATGGGAGATATTAGGTATATTAGTTATATAGACCAGATAGTATGGGATTTGAAAAATCTGTGAAAAAATTGCTCAGTCTTTTATAGTGAATCAAAGTCCTATGTATTTCAGAGGAACTGACTCAAACTATCTTCTTTTCACAGTAAGGTTGGATCTGTATTTCTGATCCAACAAAGCCCAGTGAAGACACCCTGACGATAATCTCTGCTCAGTGACTTTCTGGAAACTCAAACTGCAAACCTCATCTCTTACCTGTCTCAATTCTTAGAAGCAATATCACCTTTCTCTCAGTCTCATGTCATCACATCTTCCGCTCCTTGAATTCCCCTACCGTTTATCACTATTGGACTAACCCCTTTCTTCTCTAATCACATTTCTCCATCACTAACCTTTTAAGATATATTTGTATTCTCTTTAAGAACACATATATATAAAGAATTTGTCATTCAATAAAGAAGTTTTATGTGTAGAGCAAAACTCAACAGTATCTCCCTTTCAACATTCTCCTTCATCCCTCCCAGCCTAACACCTTGCCTCAATTTCCTTAATTTTGTAAGAAATATATAGAATTTTATGACTCCATGCATAACCCATCTCCCCCACTGTCCTTGATCTTCCCCTCCCTCTTGAGTAACCATATCATGGTGTTTATTTTGTTGGACTGTGAATTAGCCTTTCTAAGGCAATACATTGTTTGAATTCTTCCTGAATCCACTATATTTTGGATAACACGTTTGTGTATATTTACATACCACCCAGAGTGCTGTTTATTTATATATTTATAAATTAATTCTAGCTTCCATATATGAGCGAAAATATATAACCCTTTTCTCCCTGGGACTTACTTGACTTAGCATGATTTTTTCCAGTTCCTCCCATTTCTTTGTAAAAGATGCAAAATCATTCGTTCCAATGGAGATTCATAGCTGGGCATGTAATCTTATTTAGGAGGCTGAGATTGGGATGATCAAGACCAGCCCAGGCAAAATGTTCAAAAACTCCATGTCAGTCAACATCTGGGTATGTTGTTGCAAACCTGTCATCGCAGCTACACAAGAGGCTGACTTCAGTAAGATGGCAGTTCTAGGCCAGCTCAGGATAAAAGTTTGAAAGAACCCAGTTCAACAGAAAAAGCTAGATGCATGGGCATGCATACACCTGTCATCTCAATTGTGACATTGGGTATAAATAGGATGATTGTGGTAAAGTTTATCCTGGGCAAAAAGTGAGACTTTCTATTTAAAATAGAGTTGCCTAGCACTAGTGGTGTATGCCTATAATCTTAGCTACTCAGGGGGCTGAGACACAAGGATCAGGGCTCAATGTCAAACTGGGCAACAAAGCCTGTTTGACTCTTATCACCAATAAATTACATAAACAAAAACAAAAAACAGTGATGGAACTGTAACTCAAATGGTAGAAGGTTAGCACTGAGCAAAAAGAAGCTCAGAGACAGCATCTAAGCCCTGAGTTTAAGTCCCAGTACTGACCAGTCATACTCATAATCATAATCACAATCATCAGAGATAAAGGCCTGAAATTGTGGCTCATGTGATGGAACAACTGTCTAGGAAGCAACAGGTCCTATGTTCAACCCCAAGTACTGCCAAAGGAAAGAAAGAGAGACGATTCACTTCCTATGTTCTCTAGCATTATTAATATGGTATTATCTACCCCAGATAGTAATTTATAAATTAATAATTACATATTCATAAATTATAGATCATAACACCAATAATGATTTGTCTATTGTAAAATAAATACAAAACCCAGACTATTTTCTATGCTCATTTCTAAAATTTGACTTTAAGCCTTGTGCTTGTTTGGCTAGCTTTCTACCATGTGAACCATACTCATAGCCTACCTTTTTGCTGGTTATATTTTTGGAGATGAAATCTCATGGTCAAGGTTGACAAGAAATGTACTCATTACCTTAATTATGTAACTGAAACCCCTCTGTACATCACTTTGACAAAATTAAATAAATAAATAAAAGAAATCTCAAGGAATTTTCTTCCTGGGCTATATTAGAACCATGGTTCTCCACATTTCAGCCTTTTAAATAAATAGGATTACAAAAATGAGAAATTGGTATCTGGCAATACCTACACAAAGTAAATAACATTTTAAATCATTTATTAATTTCTGTTAATAGTACAAAATATTTTGATCCCTACTGAGAAAGCTGTTAATTATGTGTATGTGTGTGTATAAATGTATATATGTTTGTATGATACATGCATATCTATGTATACATATATAACTATGTATATATGTAAACAGATATTTTGTATATATATGTGTGTGTGTATATATATATATATATATATGTATATATATATTCGTGTTGGACCTGAGGCATTAAATCAGGGACTGGGTGCTATCCTTGGGCTCCTTTTTTGCCCAAGACTAGCAGTCTACCACTTGAGCCAATAGCTCTACTTCAGTTTGTTTGTGTTTGTAGTAGTTTATTGAGGATAAGAGTTTCATGGACTTTCTTACCTGCTCTTGCTTCAAACTAAATTCCTCAGGCCTCAGCCTCCTGAATAACTAGGATTATAGGTGTGATCCACCTATGCCTGGCTCTATTAACTATATCTAAGTGATAGTAAGTGATAGTAAGTACCTATATCTAAGTGACTGAATTTGCTAAACTGGTTTTCACAATACTTTTTAACACTATGATATAATAGTTCTTGATTCAGTTTATTTAATCATTTGTTTTGCTGTCTGTCAGAACTTAAAAATCCACCTTGCAGGAATGTATAGCTAAATATAGAATAATGAATCCATGTTTTCACTTTCTATTTAATTACATCCATTTTAAAAACATAGCCAACACTTTATGCAAAGGCTATTTGTAAATTTCCATATGTCCTTATGTCACTCATTATTTTTCTCTGTAAACTAATTGGAAATTGTGGAATTTTTGTATTATAACAAATGAGTTCAATACTCATTAAAATTTCTTCATTTGGCAGCTTTTAAAATGTTACAAATCTAAGTTTTTAATTGTCAATTATCATAAGAAATAATCATTGGAAATGTCCTATATGTCAAGGAGTCTCTTACATTTTTCGTTTATAACCTTATTTATTTATCATGATAACTCTAGGAAAAAGTTTTATTATAATCTCTATTTATACTCGGACAAACATGCATCCACTTAAATTAAGCTCTTCAAAATGAGGAGCTTATTATTTAGGACTCACAAAGGAATGCAACCTGAAATGCATATGTTAGAGAAATGTCCATAATAATCAGTTTTAACTGAAAGATCATGGAGTATATGGCTTATTACGAGTATGAGTAATATATCATTGATGGAGCTTATTACGAGTATGAGTAATATATCATTGATGGAGATAGCTGCTGTAGTTTTGAGGAAGTCTTTGAGCAGCTCCCATGGTAGACAAACATGCATGAGGACTCTTCTTCATGACTTCCTGGCACCAGTTGTAAGAGATTAAACTTAGTGACTCTATTTCAGTAGTAACAACTGTCATACAAGTAAAGGCTGTTAGACATGAACGACCATTATACCAACATTCTCTAATAATTCTTGATATTACTAGCTGCTTTGAAATGTTGTCACTTACTCTGGCATCTGTATTAAGTATAGGTGGAAAATATAACAGAATATACATAAATATGTAATATATAATTACAAAAAATATATAAATATATAAAATATAACAGAATTTTATCTGCTGAAATTCATTTGCTCTCTGAGAAAGTTGCAGCAAATTTGGAACATTTTTCCATGGTAAAACTCATTGTTTGCTTTGATAACACATTTGCACACTCACTTTTATTATCATAAAATAATAGAGATGGTCTCTATGAGATAAAGAATCCCATGCTCATTTTTCCACCTCTTTGTTGTGCATTATGAGGAATTTATTTTAAAAATCCTAATTTATAGTTCTGAGCACATAGACATTGCTACTGATTGCAATAGCATGGCTTCAAAACCAAGAGAGAAGCACTTACTCTCAAGATTTCCTCCTGTCCTTTCCTCCTCAGCTTCAGAGATAGATTTCTGATCCACTATCCCAGCATTGGGTGATAAGGAATTTTTATTTATTTATTTATTTTTCTGGGGGGGGGGGGTCTGGTCGTGGGCCCTGAACTCTGGGCCTGGGCGCTGTCCCTCAGCTCTTCAGCTCAAGGCTAGAGCTCTACCACTTGAGCCACAGTGCCACTTCCGGCTTTTTTCTTTTTGCTATGTGGTGCTGAGGAATCCAACCCAGGGCTTCATGCATGCAAGGCAAGCGCTCTACCACTGAGCCATATTCCCAGCCCAGGAATTTTTTAATGTCTTCCTTTTTGTTTACGTGCCGATACTGTGACTTGAAATCAGGGCTTGGGAGTTATCCTTTAGCTTTAGAAATATTTCTATTGTGAATTAGTCACAGGTTTTTACTCATTAAAGTTTATCCGTTGGAACTTAACTTGCTCAACTGTAGAATGGAAGTGGCAGTCATAGATTAGTGATTGGCAAACCTTTCCCCCCACCCAACAAAGTCTTTATTTCTATTCATAGAAATGAAATGATATGACAAAAAGTAAAAAGGATAAGAAACTCGAGTGCTCCTTCCCCCTCTGCACTGACTGGAAAGCTCACTCCAGGGATTCCAGAAGTGACACAGAACACAATTTGAAACACGGGGCTAGGTCTCAAGGGCTTTCTCTAGCACTAAAACACTATGATGGATGAGTCAGGAAACCTAATTCAGTTTCATACCTTTTCTGTGCCTTAACAGAGAATGACTCAATATTACAAAATGAGAAATTTATGGAACTCTGCCACTTAGGAAAAATTACAGTCCAACCAGTTCTACCAAAATGTTTTTCATCTAAACCAAGTTTATGCTCATCAAGTTCACTGAGGTTAGTAACTAGACCCTATGTACATAGCCATTCAAAAGTAAGTTAAGTTCCTTGCCATTAACCTTTTTCTCTCTTATAAATACCAATATCAAAAACATCAGTAGATGAACTATCAATCTCAACTTCTTTTGATGTATAGTCTTCCTTTATGCATTACTTTTTGAGGTCAGAAAACAAACCAAATTCCCGGGAAAGCACAGAGGCAATGGGGACATGTCTATATAAAGAAGGCTTTTATTAATCTTACTGACCCACTATAATTTCCAATGTAAGCAGCTAATCAGACTCTTACTGACATCATCAATGGATGGAGAGGAGAGATGTCCTGTGGGATTCATCTTTTCTCTAAGTCTGAGATATATATTTATAAAACCACAGGGTTGCTTTAGCGCTGCGCTGATGGTGGGAACATTTTTTCTTCTACTATTGAAATATATACTTTTAAGGCTAAAGTTAATGATTAATTTTGACAGAACAGCAAAAACATCTATTTAAATGTCAGAGACTGACTACATTATTGGCTCCTCTTCTTCTAAATTCTCTTATGGCACTTTGACAACATGGGCAGCTGTAATGCTTGGCTCACTAGTGCAGAACAGCGAAGGTAAGATAAGCTCTATTTCTTACAAAAGACTTCTCCCCATGACTTACATTTAATCAATGGGGAAAAGACAGCATAAAGTATTTATAATGGTTTCAATTGGTACAGTGATATAGCAATTGTCCAGTGATGTAGCCATTCTTCTGAAGCAGTGATCTCAGATATATAATATAGAGTGTTTACATGGATTCAGCCAAATGCAAGAGAAAAGGAGGTGGAAGCTACCTAAAGAATGCAAGAATTTGCAATGTGATTTTATATTCTTTAATGTATGCAAAACTTATTTTAAAAGTATTTCTTTTGAAGAAACATCTCATAGACTATTACTGATCCAATAGTGTGTATGGGTGAGGAAAAAAAAGTAGCAGGTATAGGATTCAGTCTAGCCACAGACTATTCACTAGTACCAAGCAAATAAGTAAGTAAAGCTACCATTTACATTGCCCAATTTTTTTAATCTCTATAAATTACTTTAGATCTCCAATGAACTCAAAAACTTATACTTGATTTTAGACTTGTGTCTTTCATTAAAGTCAGATAATTTTATCCTCAAACTTCAGAGAAGGAAAGAAAAACAGAAGCATATCATCTGATATAAAACAAACAATTTTCATCTATGTTGAAAATGAACAGTACAACTTGTGGGTAAGTTAGAAGAGAAAAAATGAAAGACAGCAAGGGCATGCGTGATACTGCCCAAAAGGAAATTAACTCTTTGCCTGATTTATGTAACTGTAACCCTGCTGTCGTTAGCATTTAAAGAGAGAGCGAGCGAGAGAGAGATAGCAAGAGAGAGAGAGAGAGAGAGAGAGGGCTTGGAAAGTGGTTCAGTGGTAGAGTGCCCTGGATTTGATTCCTCAGCATCACATAAGCAAAAAAAGCCAGAAGTGGTGCTATAGCTCAAGTAGTAGAGCACTAGCCTTGAGCTGAGGAGCTGAGGGACAGCACCCGGGCCCAGAGTTCAGGCCACACAACCTACAAAAAAAAGAAAAAAAGGAGAGAGAGAGAGACAGACAGGCAGACAGACAGACAGGCAGAAAGAACATTGAAATTCTCCTTTTTATAACAGTACAATAGTACCCTCATATCCATCATATTCCTCCCCATAGATACAGTTACCCAGAATCACCTACTCTATATTATTAGATGGAAATTTGTAGCCTTTTGTTAAGATGTTGTTCTAAGTAAGTCATAATTTCAGACATGTGCCCCGAATAAGAATCCATATTTTGTCCAGTATAACCTTACAGTATACATTCCCCTGCCATTAATCACATAATGGCTGTCTTGTTTATCAAAATTGTGATATCCTAGTATTTGTGCTAAAACTAATTTTTGTTTAATATGACTCCAAAGTGCATGCATATTGACTTAGATATGCTTGGTTTCTAGAATTACACAGAAATATATTAATAAGAAGAGAAATAAACCATAAATTGTGAAGATGTATGGTAACAAATCATATTTTATCTGTGAAAGTGTGAAGACTGGAAAAGAAAATCATGCCACTCTCCAGCCGCTCGCTCCCTGCCTTGGGTCTGCAGCTTCGAGCTCGCCTCCGGCTTCTTCTCCAGCACAGTCCAGGCCCAAAGCCGGCGGACGCCTCCTCCTCTCCCGGCTTGCCCAAGGGAGAAAAAGAACAGCAAGAAGCAATTGAACATATCGATAAACTACAAAATGAAATAGACAGACTTAATGAACAAGCCAGTGAGGAGATTTTGAAAACAGAACAGAAATATAATAAACTCCTCCAACCGTTTTTCCAGAAGAGGTCAGAACTGATCGCCAAAATCCCAAATTTTGGGGTAACAACATTTGTCAACCATCCACAAGTGTCTGCACTGTTTGGGGAGGAGGAGGAGGAGGCACTGCATCACCTGACCAGAGTTGAAGTGACAGAATTTGAAGATATAAAATCAGGTTACAGAATAGATATTTATTTTGATGAAAATCCTTATTTTAAAAATAAAGTTCATTCCAAAGAATTTCATCTGAATGAGAGCGGTGATCCATCTTCAAAGTCCACTGAAATCAAATGGAAGTCTGGAAAGGATTTGACAAAGCTCTCTAGTCAAACGCAGAATAAAGCCAGCAGGAAGCGGCAGCATGAGGAACTACTTGGTTTGCTGACCACTCAGACGCTTGTGCAGTTGGGAGAGGTCATCAAAGACGACATCTGGCCAAACCCATTGCAGTGCTACCTGGTTCCAGACATGGATGATGAGGAGGGAGAAGGGGAAGAGGATGATGATGATGAAGAAGAGGAGGAAGGATTGGAAGATATTGATGAAGAAGGGGATGAGGACGAAGGGGAAGAAGACGAAGATGATGATGAAGGGGAAGAAGGAGAGGAGGATGAAGGAGAAGACTAATAGAAAACACTGATGGATTCCAACTTTTTTTTCTTAATTTTCTCCAGTCCCTGGGAGCAAGTTGCTGTCTTCTCCCCCTCTGTGCTCAGTTGCCCTGTTCTTGAGGTCTAAAACTTTTCTCAAAACACCATGGTTCTCAACTTATTTGGCAAGGGGGGGGTGGGAATACCTTGCCCAGAATACAACGGGAAAAGAATCTCCACACACCTCTGTTCTAAATTCATTTTTATCCCTTTCTGTCTCAACCAAAAACTGTACGGAATCAACACCACCACCACCGCCACCTGCTCTGTGGGAAACAAGAAAGGCCTCTGGTTGCTTTGCTCTGCTGGAGGCACCAGGCCCTGTGTAGTAGTGCATAGATTCTAGCTTTTCTCCTCCTTCCTCTGTATATTGGGCTCAGAGATTACACTGTGTCTATGTGAATACGGACAGTTAGCATTGCCAACATGTATCTGTCTACTTTCTCTTGTTTGAAAAAATCTTTAAAAAATAGGGTTCTAGAAGGTCAGCAAAGGGTGGGTTTGAGATGTTTGGGGGGGTTAAGTGGGCATTTTGACAACATGGCTTCTCCTTTGGCATGTGTAAGTGTGATGTTTAACAGACATCCTTGCAGTTTAAGATGATACTTGTAAAATGAAATTCTTTCCTAATGATGACTTGAGCCCTGGCACTACAGGAGAATCAGCAGACCCTGTAGGATCTTATTTGGAATTGACATTCTCTATTGTAATTTTCTTCATTTATTTTTTTTAATTTTCTTTTGTTTTCACTGGAAAGGAAAGATGATCCTGAGTTTTAAATGTTAAAAGTGTACAAGTTGCTTTGTTACAATAAAACTAAATTTGTGCACACACACAAAAAAGCATGCCAGTTTTTCTATTGGGTCTCATGCATCAAAAGTTATGGTCGCTGTATGTGACTAGTACATAGGTAAGAAGGAAAAACAAATTACATTTGTGAGTGAAAGACATGTACAGAAAATGTGTTTGTTTTGTGTGTGGTGCTGGGAATTAAAATCAGGGCCTTGCACAAGTGAGCTTCTTCCCTACTCCAGCTCCCAGGAAACCTGGTCTCTGATGAAGGTGATATGTTGTATCAGAAAGCACTGAGCCTGCATGAAGAGAGACCACACTCAGATATTGTGTTATAACACATTGCCTAAACTTATACATATATCAGAAAAAATGTAAGGCAAAGGATTCATCACTATCCATGACTTTGAGCATCCATTGAGGATCTTTGTAGTGTGCCCCTAAAATGAGATGAAATCACTAAAATCACAACTTTATATTCTAGAATAGTCAAGTGATAGAAACTTGGAAGTAGAGACCTTAGATCATGTATTTAGGAAATAAATTATCCCTTTTCCAAGTCCTGTTCAGTATTATCTTTATTTGCATGAATGATGTGAATTTTAATTATATTCACATTTAACCATCTGAACTTACATGCAAAAAAAAATGGAGTTTTCAAACATTGTCCTAAATACTTGAAATCCTTCGCTTTACTATGAGTATAAAATGAATGTCATAGTGAAAGTTAATATATCTGACGAGGTCACCTTCTACCTAATGTAAGCCATTATCCTTAATGCACAATATGCATTTATCTTTTAATGAATGAACAAATAAACACATTTGCTTATAGAAATAAGATGCACAGTATTAAAATTTGCCTTTTAAAATATCTTCTAATCTAAAGATGTTTTTACACAGTTTATACATTAACCTATCTCTTCTGTTCTTGTTTTCTTACTCACAAAATCCAGTTAGGATTTTTAAATTGTATTTATTCTAACACAGCAGGGGTTTTTTTTCCTTTTTTTCCTGTTAATGTCGGCATAAATTTGTCTGTAATACATTCTTTAAGAGCCCCATTGAGAAGAATAGTCACATCTCTTCATTACCCTTAGTTCAGCATTAAAATTCCTTAAACTATCATTTGTGCTGTTTTGCTGGTGACCCTTTTAAGTTTATAAACAAATACATTTATTTTCTGTATATTTATGTTTGCCTTCTAATCAGAATGAAAATGAACCTAGAATCTTTATCGTATTCTCAACAGGCTTTGATGATACAATTAAAATACAAAGTAAGCAGAAGTTAAATTATCAATAAGAGTCATTTATTTTGCATTTTTATTTTAAAGAATACTTAAGAGAATTGTGATGAATTAGCAGTGACAAACTACTTCTTGCAGGCTGATTTTGTGTGGAGAGTTTAATTAAACATTGCAGCTGTTTATCTCTATAGTGATTAAATTTTCATATGTAAATTACATGTATTAAGATCAAGATACTTATGTAAATGTCACTTGCCTTAATGTTTTGTGTTACCATTATTAACATCTAACCGTCAGTTTATAATCTTCTTGTATTGCAATCTATTGGCATGTGATACATTACTAAGACAAGTAAATTTAGATCCTGAGAACAAACAAGTTTAGCTTGCATTTCTTCCTCCAACCTAAAGTTTATCATGCAATTTAAATATATTACAGAGAAGTAAAGTGGAAAGCATCTAGCAAAAACAGCTGTGTCCTTTCAAATTCCATTTTGTAAAGAAAATATTTTATATACAACCTCAATTTATATAAACAGGTTATTTTGAAAAAAACAGCAAGCAAAATTGATAATTTCATTTTTTCTGAAATGTGAACTGTATAAACCAACCATAGCAACAGATACAGCATACTGCACATTTTTGGAATTGCTATTCCCATTTAGTACTAGGGATGTCAAAAATCCCTCCACATAAAGGACGTGCTGCAGCTTTTGCTCTCAACGTCAGCTCATGATTTCTTAGAACAAAGGGAAGGGAGTATTTAAGGCAAGGTTGAAACTTTCAAACAATACATCCCTATGTACCTCACTGGATTTTCCAGAACTAAATGCATGCACCCTTCAATACCAAAGAAATTTGCTCTTTTAAGCAGAATAAAAGGGAGTAACTTACTAAAATGATGTCACACAAATGCCATTCACATTTAAATTCTTTCTTTGGGATATTAGAAATGGGTATGAATGGAGAAATATGTGTTGATATTCATAGTATCTCGAGTAATTATCCATAGTTAGTTTCTCCCAAACAAGGCATTTTCTTTTCTACCATATCTCTTTGTATCTAAAACAATCTTCCTCACTGGGTGATACCAACAAGATTCTTCTTAATCAAGCTAAAAATGAAAATGAAATGGCAATTTCCCCCCTTGTGGTGAATTCAAATGTTTATAAACTTCAGTCTAACTCTTTAACTCCTTTATGAATAAACCTCCTTTATTTGCACACATACTATTATTGCACATGTACTGAGAAGCTACATTTTGAGAGGTTGAATCTTGGAGTCTATTGCAGCACTAGTAGTCTACAGGCAGCCAATTGTTACAAAGGCCTACAGTCAACAAATAAACTTAACAGAGTTAGGAAACAGGGGCCATGATGGCCAGAGAGGAAAGAAAGAACAAGAACAAACCAACAAACCAATTCAGCTTCAATGGGGAGCTGAAGTGGGACACCATCATGACCAGAGAAGAACCAGGAGACAGAGTCAGGACACAAACATGGAGACAGGTGGCATGATGTAATGGTGCCCATCTGGTCCTCTAGGCCTGAATAGGGTCAGGGCAGGGGGCAGTGTCACAGAAAATTCCTAGTCCCAGGCACTGGACTGACAGGTTAGTAAGCTATCAACCAAGTGCCTGCCCCTGCTTCCAGGGATTCAGGTTCACCCATCACCTCAGAGGCAGGGCCTTCACCTTCCCCCATCATGAAGAAAAGATGTGAGACCCTACCATCCACCCTGTGGCCACTATGGCACTGGCCAGACCTGACATCCATACTTCAGTATCTTAATATATTTATGTGTTTCTTTTTTAATATTAACTTTAATTAACTTACATATTTCGAAATCAGATTCTTCTACTTGCTAGGCAAATGCTCCACCATTTGAGCTGTATCTACAGCCCATGTTTTGCTTTGGTTATTTTTCAGGTTTGGATACAGTTTGAGTGTGTCGCCCAAAGTTTCATGTGCTGGAATCTTGGCCCCCTGAATATCATGTGATGGAATATTTAAGAGATAAAGAGTCTCATGGAAGTTAATCAAGTCAAGGGGAATCTGCCCACTAAAGCACTTAACATAGTTTTATGAGATTCTGGATAGCTGTCTTGAGAGTTTATTGATGTAGGTCATGTCCACTTGCTATGCTTGGCCTTTTCACCATGTATTTTCCTTCTTACTTCTCTGGCATGATGTACTTGGACAAAAGGGAATCTTATTCGAGCTGAGCAGAGGCAGCTACCACGCCTTTAAGTCTCCAAAACAATGAGCTAAACACATCTTTCTTTATATGTATACACACATATATTGGATATTTTATAATAGTGGCAGATAGTGGACCAATGCAATCAGCTTGTCCTTTATAGACCATTGACCAAAACTCCAACATCACCATCACCTTCCGTTGTCACAGTGTCTGGCTTGCCTTTACTCTCGATGTGGAACTAAGTCATGAAATCAGGCTCTTGCTTTCTCCTTTTAATAACAATGAGATCATCTGGCTTTTTGTTGATGGATGAAAACACTCATTTAAACTCTTAAGGGAACATAGCACACCTGGAAAATTGCAATCAAAACTATCAGAAAAATACTACTAAGAGACAAGAGGGTGCAACTTAGACAAAGCACCTATAAATCAAGCTAGCTAAATTCAAATAAATTTAAAAATGAACTAGAGTGTAATTAATGCAAAAAAAGAAAGAGGAATAAGGGTTAATGGCTAGAATACAACAGAAGTTCATTCTTTGAGTTCACAGGTCAGGTAGAGAAGACAATTCCTAGACCTAAGCTTCAAGCATATTTACATGGTAAGATGAGAGTGTCAGTAGCAATCTTACAGTGTTCCCCAGACCCAAAGAAACATAGGCTGCATAGTTTCTTTCCCTCATTTGTAATAACTAGAACATGTCTATGATACTCTTAGCAGAGGATCACAATAGCTCAATAGCTATGTGTGTATGGATATATAAAATGATGTTTATCAAAATGAACTTCAAGAAATGGAAACAAGAAGTTTTGTTTCCTTTTGTTTTTAGTGAACTGTTTCCAGTTATTTCATTTTTCTTTCTCTTCTTCCCTTCCCCCACCTGCCTTTGGTTTATTCCCTGTTGTCACTGTTTTGGATTTCTGTACCCTTTGTCTGAGTTGGGGAAGGGAAGGGGTATCACAGAAATGGTGGAACAAAGGATGAATCAATCCAACAGTGACACTCACTATACACTATGTTGGAAATGAACTTTACAACTTGGGGAGGATGGGAGAATGGGCACAGGGAATAGGAGAAAATGAGTGAGGGTTAACGCTATTCAAAAAGAAATGTACTCATTTCCTTCATTATGTAACTGTAACCCCTCTGTAAAGAACCTTTACAATAAAATGAAATATAAGAGTTAATGTCTCTGTTGATAGTATTTTCAGTAAGCTGCCTGATTGTCTTATGATCATGTGTAGAGCGTGTTGGCTGCTCTGAGCCTCAGATCCTATAAATACAGGAAAAGGGCATTTTGTCATTAGTGATTCTATCAAAATGGTGGAAGAAAACTACATTCATCTACATGGGAAATCATACCCATGTACTAGAGAAATCTAGAATAATTTGGCATCCAGTTCCATCCATGTGTAAATAACACACAAAATATGATGAACAGGACTAGATTTGAAGAATATGATTACTGCAATATTATACCAAAAATAATCTTTCTTCAGTAATTGGCTATTTTTTCAAAGGTAATCAGAGTAAAACTAATTTATTTGCCAACTAAATCTAGTCTCCTTAAGTGTGTACTTATCATTTATACAATATAGGCAGGAATGATGAAGGGTAATATTAGCTTCTATTGAACTTTTCTTTGCTGCAATTTTTAACAAAGAATTTTGTTTCTGAATATAAAAGTCTCTTGGAAAGTGCACCCCAAGTCAATAACTTAGTCTTATTTATTGCAGTTATATTAACAGGAGGACTTTTTCTTCTCAAGGTCTACAAACTATTCTGAAGATTCATGGGCCTTAGAGAATCTGGTCTTCTCAACTTCTAAGACCAGAAATCCTATCAACTAGTGTTAGGTTATTTATTTTGCCAAGGGCTTCAATGATTCCATACTCAGTCTTAGTAACTATAAATTTGTTTAGCTATATCTGATTCTATAAATATTACAAGTTATGATATTTTAATGAAGGCCTTAATATTATGATTAATGTTACCCCATTGCAACACTTTTGAGGAAAGGATTCTTATGGAATTTATGCACATGATTATATTGTTATGAAAATGATAATACTCATAATTTCTGTATTTTGGAATTAACTGGTAGGGAAAATTGTTTAAATTTTTAATAAATTAGACTTTGCCAAATTGCTGCAATTTATAGGTAGCTTAAGAGTGAGGTTTAAAAGGTTTGTTTATAAATCTGGAAAAGCAAATATTAACAATTCCAAAATGTTCCTAAGTTGTGTAAACTTTATCAGTTTATCAGTTCAATAAGTCTTATGAGGTTAATTCTTATTCTGTTTGACCTTACGTTAGTAATTTTACCAACATATAAAGTTTAATATGTGATTATAAAGTTATCAGAGTTTTGCACAGTTCAATCTTTTCTACAAATGTCGTTAAGGAAAGTGACTAAGTTTCTAGTTTTCAAAAAATCCTCTGTGAATTTAGTGAATGAATTCCAGGAAGCTGAAATTTATTTTGTCAGGAGAGGGAGCTCAATGAAAGGGTGAATGCAAAAGGGAGAGAGGAAGGGTGGATGAATACAGTCATAATATTCAATATACAATATGTGAAAATAGTATTGGGTAACTTGAGGACGTAAATGGGTTTGGGAGATATATGGGAGAATGATGGAAGGAATAATATTGATCAAGATGAATTGTTATGAACTGAGGTTGAATGAAACATCTTTGTACAACTACTTTAAGATAATTAATAAAATATTTTTTAAGCTGTGTAGGAGCTGGGCACCTATGCCTCATACCTATAATCTTACCTACTCAGGAGGCTAAAATCTGAAGATGGAAGCTCTATCTAGCCTGGTCAGGAAAGTCCATGAGACTCTTATCTTCAATTACATACAAAAAAATTAGTAATAAAAATCAGAAATGGAGCTGGCTCAAAGAGTAGAGGTGGCCTTCAGCACAGAAGCTCAGGGACAATGACCAAGGCCCCAGGATGGGCATACACTCACACACAAAATTTGTCTTTGGGTAACAAAACAGCATGGCCTTAATTGAAGTGCTTATTTTATGTACATTGAAAAGATTTCACTGTTTCTGAAAAAATATTTTAAGGCATAATTTTATGATATGTTCATATCATAGTATCTCAAGACATTAACTTTTCAGTAATTTGACTCATTTTCTGAAACATATATCATAATAACATCTGTTCATATTATTATACCCAGTACAGCTCAGTATTGTATCTTGACAGTGTTTTTCATTCAAGCTTCTATCAAATAAATGTAATTATAGGAGAGAAAACAAATTCTTCTGAGATACTCCAGAACCTAGCTGGTAAGTCTCAAAATGAGTTCAATGTAAAAAAAAATCATATAAAGACTTAATTTAGAATTTGAGCAGAAGGCTGTCAAAAAATATCAAATATTTAAGTGCTTGATTGAATATGATCAGAGGTCACTGTTAAATACTATGTGAGAATTAAAAAATTAATAATTTAAAGACAAAGGCACATAATTTTGTTGAAATCTGCAGTCCTCTCAATAGTAAGTCAGTTTTCTTAAGAAATCAAATATTGGATAAGAAGGATGTAGAACAAAGAAAATTATTTTAGTAAGAAATATGATCTTAATTTTATAAGCAGATTATTAAAATGTGAAAAATTTCTTATGATTTATATCTAGGGTGAAGTTATATGCCAAGGACACTTCATCATAGTAACAGAAAAATAAATTTTATTTGCACATCAAATATTACATGTATCTGGACATTAATACTCAATTTTAGAAAATAATCTACAAAATAAATCTATATTGGAGCCAGATATCCTACATATAAAACATATTTTCTAAGATTCCTTTTCCCATAAACCTTCTAGAACTTATAGTCACTCATTTTTTTTCCTGTGTATACTTTCACAACGAATTCTCTTAATTTTAAGATAAAAAAAATCCCTTATTTTTCATTACTAAAAAAATTGTCCAAAGGGAAAAAATATAGATAAAATATAATTAAAACAAACTGGTCAGGAAATGTATTTTCTACAAAGATAAGTCCAGTTAGGTAGACATAGGTCTATGATTTTATTCTGCAATGACTTCATCCTCTCTTTCTGTTGCAGAAAAGAAGAAATCCTTTGAAATGGAGACTTCATTATAGTTAGTAAAAATTCTCTCAAAAGCCGGGTGCTGGTGGCTCATGCCTGTAATCCTAGATACTCAGGAGGCTGAAATCTTAGGATCACAGTTTAAAGCCAGGGAGGAAAGTCCATGAGACTCTTACCCACAATAAACCACTAGAAAACCAGAAGTGGTTATGTGGCTCAAGGGGTAGAACACTAGTCTTGAGCTGAAGAGTTGAAGGACAGCGCACAGGCCTAGAGTGCAAGCCCCAAGACTGACCAAAAAAAAAAATTCTCTCAAAACAGAGCCTTACAAGGACTAGCTCAAAATAATTCCTATTTTAGAGAAACATGTTTTGCAGGCAAATCCTGATGCATTGATAATTTCTAAACCCAGTTTCTCTTTCTAATTAAGTTTCTACTTTAATGGAAGACCTAGTCAGATGTAGGACAAACACTGTCTATGCCTAGAATTTGTTTCAGTCAATCCCTTTTCAGTATCTTTCTCAGGGGCCTCTCATTTGGTTTCCTCTTTGTATTTTGGAGCTTTGTCAAATAAAACTTTCACTATTTCCCTCCATTCAGATTTTTAATTTTTGAACACTTTAAAGTTATTTTTATTTTAAGACAAGTTCTAAGTTCATAGCAAAATTGAACGCACACACAGATTTTCTATATGCTCCACCTACCCATGCATTACCCATCACCCACATCCATGCTGGATGTCTACTCATCTCAAATGATGAACCTACATTGATAAATCATGACCACTGAGACTCCATATCAGGGTTTATTTTTATTATTGTGCATTCTATAACTTTGGAAAAATAATTCATCCTTTTTCATAGCAGCACATAGAGAACTTTAACTGCCTTAAAACCTCACTATATTTTCATAACTTCAAGTCAGAGATCACACAGGCTCAAACTTTAACACACATCCAATATAACACAGATGGAAAAGAACAAAATTTTGACTAAAGAATAATAGCATTCCCAGAGATACATGAAGAATTGCTCAATATCTCTGGCCAATAAAAGTAATGCAAATCAAAACAACATTGAGATTCTACCTTACACCATTTACAATGGCCATTATCAAGAAATCTAATAATAACAGATGCTGGCAGGGATGTGGCCAAAGGGGAGCATTACTACACTGCTGGTAGGAGTGAAAACTTGTTCAACCACTCTGGAAAGCAGTGAGCTCCTCTATGACTCAGAAACCCCAATTCTGGGCATTTACCCAAATGACCACAAACAAGGCCAAACTAAAGCTAGCAGGATATTGCAGCATTATTTACCAAAGCTAAGGTACAGAACCAGGGGAGATGCCCCTCAGTAGATGAATGGATTAAGAAAATGTGAGATACATACACACACACACACACACACACACAATGGAATTTTATGTCTCCATCAGAAAGAATGACATTGCCCCATTCCTAAGGAAATGGAAAGATGTGGAAAAAATTATATTAAGTGAAATAAAGCAGATCCAAAGAAAAGTAGGTTGCATAATTTCCCTTGCTTGTAATAGCTAGAATACATATATAATATTCTTTTTTTATTGTGAAAATACCGTACAGAGGAGTTACAATTACATGGGCAAGATAATGAGTACATTTCTTATCAAGCATTGTTTCCTCCTTCTTTGTTTCCCCTTCCCACCCCTTCCCATACTCCCTCAACCTCCCCACTACCTGATCCTCCCCTCCCCCACCAAAGTTGTACAGTTCGTTTTCGACATAACGACTTGTACATCTCATTGTTGCAATGGGTCCACCTGTATCCCTAGTTAAACGATTTGTTTTTTTCCCTTCCCCTCCACAAATTATACCAACATCAAATACAGTGAAAGCAGGGATTATACCATGGGGGAGGGACATACAAAGCAACAGAAATCATCTTATAAATATGTTAGAAACAGTAGCATGAAAAAAAAAAAAAAAAACATCTGAATACTTACCTTGGGGTTCATTCCCCTAACATCAACTTAATTGATCTTTTGTGCTTGACTCAGACATATACTACTTAATGCAAATAAGGGAAACCATGGGACCAATGTTTCTTTGGGCCTGGCTTACTTCACTTAATATAATTTTTTCCAAGCCTTTCCATTTCCTAACAAATGGGGAAATGTCATTCTTTCTGATGGAGGCATAGAATTCCATTGTGTATATATACCACATTTTCTTGATCCATTCATCTACTGAAGGGCATCTGGGTTGGTTCCATATCTTAGCTATGGTAAATAATGCTGCAATAAACATAGTCATGCTGGTAGCTTTAGTGTGGTCTTGTTTGTGAACAAGTGTGATTGCTGGGTCATAGGGAGCTCTATGTGGAGTCTTTGAGGAACCTCCATACTGTTTTCCAAAGTGGTTGAACAAGTTTACCCTCCCACCAACAATGTAGTAAGGTAATATTTTTAACAGGGGATCTCAATAACCCAACTGCATAGTGCATAGGACCATATATAATAAAGAGTTCAAAATGAACTCTTTATATGTAAATGAGAGGTTCTTTTTGTTGGTGGTGGTGGGGGTGGTGGGGCCTGAACTTTGGGCCTGGGTGCTGTCCCTCAGCAATTCAGCTTAAGGCTAGCACTCTGCCACTTGAGCCAAACATCACTTCTGGCTTTTTCTGCTTATGTGGTGCTGAGGAATCAAACCCAGGGCCTCATGAATGCAAGATAAGCACTCTTCCACTGAGCCACCTTCCCAGCCCTGGAAATAAGAAGTTCTTATCAGACCCTGTATTAGTTTGTTCTTTTATTTTTCTATCGTTGTATTTTTTTGTTTCTCTTAGTTTTTTGTACCTAATTTTTCACATATATGATTATTCAATATGTAGAAAGGAAAGGGGATCACAGAAACAGCAGGACAAAGGAAGAACTAAAGCAACATTGATACTCATTTGACACTACATTGGATATGAACATTACAACTTGGGAGGGAGGAAAATAGGAGGGGTATGTGGGAGATGAGTAGGGATAGGGTAATAATGATTAAAAACAAATGTACTCATTGTCTTACTGATGTAACTGTCACCCTCCTGCTCATCACCTTTTCAATAAAAAAAAATCAGAAGCAATTATATAAATTAAGCAGAAAAAGCCTTAAATTTTAATGACACAATTTTTGATGACATTTAATGACATAATTTTTGATGCTTTATTTATATTGTAAAACATACAAGAGAGATGTATGTTTACCAAAAAATTAATAATTTAAAAACTCAATAAGAAAACAGATTTCCAAGCCCATATTTCTCTATGAACCACCCTTAATTGATACACTATTTATGCTGTCAAAAAGAGCCAGCTATGCCAAAGTGTATGGATCAAGATCAAGATCAAGCAAAGCCCATAGAAGAATCAGGATAAGGCTACCACTAGTCTTTCTATCTTTCAGTGACTATATCAATAACTGTTTCTTTACTCGTGGCTGGAATTAATAATTTTGTTTGGTTTATTTGGTTGCACACACACACACACACACACACACATGCACACACACATACACAGAAATCACCAGGTAGATGAGAGATATAACTGAATAAACCAAAGTGTGAACAATATGTTTTTTTTTTCTTTTCTTCCTTTTTTTTTTTTTGGTCTGTCATGGGGCTTGAACTCTGTGACTGGATGATGTCACTGAGCTCTTCATCTCAAGGTGAGTACTCTACCACTTGAGGCACAGTGCCACTTCTGATTCTCTGGTGGTTAATTGTAGATAAGAGTCGTCTCACAGACTTTCCTTCCCAGGCTGGCATTGAACCGCAATCCTCAGATCTCAGCCTCTTGAGTTGCTAGAATTATAAGCATGATCTACTGGCTCCCCACCTGTTTTTCATTTTTGAAGTTTCAATCAAAAGTTTCAGTAATAGTTCTGTGGGGCGGGGGGTTGTTTTTGTTTTATTTTTTATTGTTCTACCTGTCTCCAACATTTACTAAAATAAATGTCACTGATACACTTTTGAGGTGCTAACTGCTTGATTAAAAAATATAGGAAAAAAAGCAATAATGGATTTTTCAAAATATGCCTATGACAATTTAAAGAATCCAGCATGGTTATTCCTAGTCTACTCTCACTAAGCTAAATTTTTTGTTGTTTTTTTTTGTTTGTTTGTTTCAGTCAAGCACATTAGCTTTTGTTTGGTCTTGTTTTGTTTTAATTTTGTCACGTTCATCAATGTATGTTTTAAATACAATAAAATTGCCAATTCAATTTTATTACCAAAAAAAGAATGAAAGCATTTAAGGAAGGCAAACCCAGTTGATATAAGGTGTAAATTTAAAAGGGATGCATATATGCATAAAGATTATATTCAGAATACTTTCAATAGAGGATGGCAGTTTGAGTAGGCCAGTGGACAGTATTTTACTTTGATGGTCATCTACAGAAATGAGTGGCATCATAATGTCTCTCCAAATGACGAGCCATACATGTGATAGCTGCAGGCTGTAACCTCAAGAAGGGGCCTTCCCCATGTCTCTTCCTCATTCTCTAATTTGACTTAATCTCATATTATTTTGTTCCATCTTAACTCAAAATCTTGACTACAAACTCCACTATGAATGTTGCCAGTTAGAGTCCATGTCAAATGCTTGTTCAAGAAACAAAATTAAAAGTGATTGAAGACCATGAAGGTGAACAATCAGTAATTGCTACTACTGTTGGCCATTAAGGCAAAGGCATGCCCCATTCTTCCATAACTATGTGAAGATAAAAAACAAAGTCACAAGAAACTTAAAGGGACTCTTTCATAATGGACAATGAGACAAAGAGCTTTCTCAATTTCATTGTAATTATATTGAATCATGGTTGGAGAATGAAAAGTTCATAACAATGAAATTTTGATAATATTTTCCATATACATATTTTATTGTAAAAACACTGTACAGAGGGGTTACAGTTACATGAGTAGGGTAATGAGTACATTTTCTATCGAGCACTGTTACCTCCTCTTTGTTGTGTTTTTTTTAGGCCAAAACTATTTATACAAAATATTTGAATAATAGTTGTTTTTCTTCCACAAATTCTTTTTTTTCCCATTGTACGATTTTATTGTAAAAATGCTGTATAGAGGGGTTACAGTTACATGATCATGGTAATGAGTACATTTCCTATTGAGCATTGTTGCCTTCTCTTTGGTTTAGTCTTGACATGTCGATATTTGCTAGGAAATAGTCCATTTCTTCCAGGTTCTCAAACATTAGCATAAAAGTTTGAGAAGTATTCCCTTATACTGTTCTGAGTCTTGGTTGTTTCTGTGGTGATGTTTCCATTCTTATCTCTGAGTTTGTTATCTTGGGTGTGTTCCCTTCTTTTTCTGATAAGATTTGCTAAGGGTCTGTTAATTTTTTCGATGAACCTACTCTTGCTAAGGGTCTGTTCATTTTTTCAAAGAACCAACTGTTTGTTTTGTTGATTCTTTCTATGTTTTTTTGGATTCTAATTCATTTAATTCTGATTTAATTTTAATTATTTCTTTCAGTCTACTGGATTGGGTTTTAGCTTGCTGAACATTATCAGGGGGGTTCAGATTTCTCATTAAACTGTTAATTTCAGATCTTTCCAATTGGTTGATGTAGGAAAGCAGAGCTACAAACCTGGCTCTGAGTACTGTCTTTGCTGTGTCCCAGAGGAGCTGGTAATTTATGTGTTCATTTTTGGTGAATATCATGAATATTTGAATTTCCTTTCTAATCTCTTCCATGACTCACTAATGGTTCAACAGTGTGTTGTTCAGCCTCCATGTGTTACAGGACTTTCTTTGGTTGCTTTTGGTGTTGAGTTCTAATTTTATTCCCTTGTGCTCTGAGAGAATGCAGGACATAAACAGACTTAAGAAACCAATCAAGCCCCAGGAAACCAAACACCTCCTTTGTTTTTCCCTTACCATCCCTTCCTTCCCCACCTCCCAAGCTCCTCCCTCCCATCCCCCAACACTGGAAATTGTAAACTTAGTTTTCAACATAGTGTCAACCTTCATCCTTATTTGAGAATTTTGTTCTATTCCTTCCCTCCCCAAATTACAAAAATGTATATACAAGATGCAGACCACCAGAATCAGATACAGTGAAAACAGGAGTTACACCAGGGGGGAAAAGATACAAAAGAATCAAAAGAATCACATAGTGAATTATAAGTACATTAAAAACAATAACAAGAAAGAAATAATCACTTGTGTCGTGTCTTGGGATTCGTTTCGCTTAACATCACCTTATAAGGTCATATGTACATAGCTTTTGACCTTTTTTTTGCTTCTCCTATACAAGTACTAGTTATTGCAAATATGGGAAACCATGGGACCTATGTATCTTTGAGTCTGGCTTACTTCACTTAATACATTTTTTTTTCCCAAATCTTACCATTTCTTCATAAATGGAGCAATGTCATTCTTTCTGATGGGGGCATAGAATATGTGTGTGTGTGTGTGTGTGTGTGTGTGTGTGTGTGTGTGTGTGTGTGTGTATGTATATATATGTATGTATGTATGTATATATATAATATATATATATCACATTTTCTTTATCCATTCATCTACTGAGGGGCATCTAGGTTGGTGATACATTTTAGCTATGGTAAATAATGCTGAGATAAGCATGATTGTGCTGGTGGCTTTGGTATGACCTTGTTTGTGATCCCTTAGGTAAATGCCCAAAAGTGAGCTTTCTGGGTCATAGAGCAGTTTTATCTCTTTTGAGGAACCTCCATACTGCTTTCCAAAGTGGTTGATTATAGCCATTCTAACTGGGTTGAAGTGGAATCTTAATGTTGTCTTGATTTGCATTTCTTTTATGGCTAGGGAAGATGAGAATTTCTTCATGTGTCTAATGTCCATTCTTATTTCATCTTCATAGAAGTCTCTCTTTAAGTCTTTAGCCCACTTATTAATCAGGCAGTTGTTTCTTTGAAGTTTTGTTGTTGGAGGATATAATTTTTTGAGTTTTAAGTATATTTTAGATATGAAACCCTTGTCCATTTTCTGGCTAGTGAAAATCTTCTCCCAGTCCGTGTCTATTGATCTTGCTAGCTATGTCCTTTGCCATGCAGAAGCTCTGCAGCTTCATGTAATCCCATTTGTACAACCTTTCTTTGATTTGTTGTGTTTCTGGGTCTCTATTAAGAACATTTCGGCCCGTGCTAAGGAGCCCTAAAGTTTCTACTATTCCTTCCTGTAATGTTTTCAGAGTGTCTGTGTTGACTTCAAGGTCTTTGATCCATTTGGATTCTGATGCACGGTGATAAATATGGATCTAGCTTTAGGTTTCTACAAGTGTGTAACCAATTTTTCCAGCACCATTTACTGAAAAGGCTGTCTTTCTTCCATTCTATTTTTTTTTAGCTCCCTTGTCAAAGATTAGGTGGCTATAGGTGTGAGGGTTAATTTCTGGGTTTTCAGTTCTATTCCATTGATTCTCAAGTTGTTCTTGTGCCAGTACCAAACTGTTTTTATTACTATGGCTTTATATTAGAACGATATTTGGAATTGATATTCCTCCAGCGTTTTTCTTTCTGCTAAAAATTGTTTTGGCATTCAGGGTCTTTCATTTTCCATATGAATTGTTGGATTGCTTCTCCTATTTCATTGAAAAATGAGGTTGGAATATTGATAGGTATCACATGAAATTTATATATAGACTTGGGCAGTATTGCCATTTTCACGATGTTAATCCTCCCAATCCAGGAGCATGGGAGGTTTATCCACTTCCTAAATTCTGCTTTGATTTCCTATTTCAAGTTTTTAAAGTTTTCATCATAGAGATCCTTCACCTCTTAAGTTCAGTTAACTCCTAGGTATTTTATTTTGGAGGACTATTACAAGAGGGGTTGCTTTCCTAATTTCAGCCACACTCTTCTCATTTTTGGCATACAGGAAAGCCATTGATTTTTTGAGCGTTACTTTTATACCTGCTACATGCCAAAGTTTTGAATCAGCTCAAGTAACTTGGGATTCTTTAAATACAATATCATGTCATCTGCAAGAGGGAGAGTTTTACTTCATCTTTCCCAATTTGGATCCTTTTTATGTTTGCATCTTGCCTTATTGCCCTAGCTAGGCATTCTAATACTAAGTTGGGAGAAAGGCTATCTTTGTCTCATTCTTGAATTTAGAAGAAATGGATTTATCTTTTTGCCATTAAGTATAATGCTGGCTGTAGGTTTGTCATGCACAGCCTTTATTATATTGAGGAATGTTCCAGGGATTCCTGGGTTTTTCCAGTGCTTTCATAATAAAGGGGTGTTGGATCTTGTCAAATGTTTTTTCTGCATATATTGAGATAATCATGTGGTTCTTATCCTCTTGTTGATGTGATATTAATTGATTTGCATATATTGAAGCAGCTTTGCATCCCTGAAATGAATCCTGTTTAATCGTAGTGTATGATTTTTATGATGAGTTGTTGAAGTCAGTTGAGAAATTTTGAATTGATGTTCATCAAAGAAATGGGTTTAAAGTTCTTTCTTTGATGCTTCACTGTCTGATTTTGAGATGAGGGTTATGATAGCTTCATAGAAAGAGTTTGGTAGTGAATTTTTGTTTTCAATTTCATTGAAGAATTGGAGGAGTTTTGGTGTGAGTTCTGCTTTGAAGGCCTTGTAGAATTCAGCTGTAAATGCATCCAGTCCTGGGCTTTTCTTGGGAGGGAGGTATCTTATTGCTGTTTCTATTTCAATGCTTGATATGGGTCTGTTAAGTTGGTTTAACTCATCTTGGTTTAGTTTTTGGATGTCAATATTTACTAGGAATGCGTCCATATCTTTCAGATTTTCAAATTTATTAGCATAAAGGTTTGAGAAGTATCCCCTTAATCTATTCCCAATCTTGGTTGTTTCTGTAGTGATGTGTCCATTCTCATCTCTGATTTTGTTTATTTGGGTGTGTTCTCTTTTTTCTGATAAGATTTGCTAAAGGTCTGTTAATTCTATTTTTTTTTTCAAAGAACCAACAGTTTTATTGATTCTTTCTATAGTTTTTTTGGACTCTTACTTCATTTGATTCTGATTTAATTTTAATTATTTCTTTCCATCCACTGGATTGAGGTTTAGCTTGCTAAACTTTTTCAAGGAGCTTTAGGTTCTTCATTAAATTGTTGGTTTTAGATTTGTTAATGTAGGAACTCAGAGCTATAAACTTACCTCTGAGTACTGCATTTGCTGTATCCCAGAGTAGCTGCTAATTTGTGTGTTCATTTTTGTTGAATATCATGAACATTTGAATTTTCTTTCTAATCTCTTCCATGACCCACTTGTTTTTCAACAGTATGTTATTCAGCCTCCATGTGTTACACGATTTCCTCTGGTAGCTTTTGGTGTTGAATTCTAATTTTATTCCCTTGTTGACTGAGAGAATACAGGGTATAATTTCTATGTTTCTGAATTTGGAAAAATTTGCTTTGTGACCTAAAATGTGGACTACTTTGTGCTGCTGAGAAGAACATCTATTCTGATGCTGCTGGGTGAAATATTTGGTAGACATCTATTAAGTCTAGTTGATGTATGCAGTTGTTTATGTCTGAGGTTTCTCTGTTGAGTTTTTGCTGGGTTGGTCTATCCAGCAGGGATAGTGGTGTGTTAAAATCCCCAACAATTAATGTCTTTGGATCAATGTGTGATTTTAGGGAAAGTATTGTTTCTTGGATAAATTTTGGTGCTCTGATATTTGGTGAATTTATATTTAGAATTTTAATATCTTCTTGAAGGAGAGATCCTTTAATTAGCATGCAATGACCTTCTTTATCTCTTCTCACTAATTTTAGTTTGAAGTCTATTTTATCTGATATTAGGATTGCAACTTCTGCCTGTTTATGGGGCCTGTTTGCTTGGTAGATTTTATTCCAGCCTTTCACTTTCAGAACATGTTTGTGTTTGTGACAAGGTTTGTCTCTTGAAGGCAGAAGGTAGAAGGATCTTGCTTTTTGATCCTGCTAGACAGACTAAGTCACATAATTGGAGAATTAAGTCCATTAATATTGAGCGTTGGGACTGTGGTTTTTGGTAGTTCCTGCCATGTTATCCACTTTCTTGGGGGCTTTGCCTACTGGGTTCTTCCTATGACTCTTGGATTCTCTGTTTGGGGGTTGTTTCTTGGCCTTTCTTGTGCTCTTGTTGGTTTTCTATGTGTAGGACATCTTTGAGTATCTTTTGTAGGGATGGTTTGGTGGAGATATATTATTTCAGTTTTTCTTTGCTGTGGAAGGTTTTTATATGACCTTCCGTTCTGAAGGAGAGTTTTGCTGAGTACAGTATTCTTGGTCTTTATGGCAGAGCATACAACATTCCAGGCTCTTCTTGCTTTAATTGTCTCTGCTGAGACAAGAAGTTTTTCTGTTTGGTTTCCCCTTATTGAGCTTTTCTCCTTGACAGCTTTAAGGAGCCTTTCTTTGGCCTGAATTGATCCTATGCAGATTACAATGTGGTGATGGGATGTCCTGTTCTGGTCTGGTCTATTTGGAGATCTAAAGCCTTCTTGTATTTGAATAGGCCTATCTTTTTGCATGTTTGGGAAGTTCTTAGCTAGAATCCTGTTACATTTCCTAGACCATTAACTTCCATCTCTAGGTGCTCCTCTAGACCCATTATCCTCAAATTAGCCTGTCTGATGATGTCTTCTAGATGTTGAATAGATCTATTGTATTTCTTGGATTTGTCTTGAATAGTTGTCCGTTCTTTCTCTATAATATCTAGGTTGTCTTCAATCCCAGAGATTCAATCTCTTGCATGATTTAACCTACTGTCAAAACTTTCTACTTTTTTAAAAAATATTTTTCCTTCTAATTGGTCAGATTGATGGCTTCATATTCTTTGTTGGAGCTTTGTTTTAGATCTTCTATGGACTCCTTACTTCCTTAATGTGGTTTTCAGTGTTCATTCTTAAATCCCTTAGTTGATTCGTTATGATTTCATTGGACTCCTTTTCCTTCTGTTGGGCTTCATTCAGCATTCCCTTTATGGCCTCCCTGGATGCTTCCAGCTGTCTGTTTGTGGATTCCATGAATGCCTCAATTAATCTTTGTCTATTCTTATCCCACTCATAAAATTTCCTTTAATCTTAGATTATCCTCATCACACTCATGATATGCCTGTACTAACCTTTTGTTAGCCTCATCACGCTCACAATATTCCTGTATTAATCTTTGATAAGTCTCCTCATGCTTGCAACATTTCTGTGTTAATCTTTGGTAAGCCTCATCATGCTCACACATTTCCCTATCAAGCTCACAGTGAGAACTTTGCAAGCTTTCAAACTTCATTCAGCATGTTTACCAGTATTGTTTGTAGAGCATTTTGGGAACTCTCCTCTGGTTATTCATTAATTGATCTGTTGCCGATTGTAAGAGGAGATGGAATACCTGGATTGCCATTTTTCTTGTGTTTCTGTTTTTTCTTCCCATTTGGGTATGATAGCCAAACCAATTCTGAGCTAGAACACTATTATAAGGCAAGCATCAACCATAGCCCTATAGTTGCACAGATTGTTTGATCCAGTCAAAATGGGTACAGATACAATCTAGTTCAACAACAAACAGGGAGGGATCAATGGACTAAGAGAAATCAAGTAAGGGGTCAGTAGAAAAGAAATTAATACATTTAGGTGGAATTGTGGGGGGAAATAAGATTGGAGGAACATAGGGAGGCAAAGTGAGAAAGTGATTCACGGAAAGAGCAGGTATAGCAGGAAAGGATAAGAGAGATAAAGAAAAAGGAAAGATAAAACATAAAAAATGTAAAATGAAACACTTAAAAATTATATAAGTATAAAGAAATAATTCTACAATTAATGGAGTTAAGGCTGGGAGTTTGTGAATTAAGTAATCAATATCTAAATTAAGCATGCACACAATGAAGGATAGGACCTAATAATCGAAGACAGGTATATGTCTGGGGATGAACAGAAGAACAATTAAGTAATGCAAAAAACAAACAAACAAACAACAACAAAAAAAAAACCCTAACAGGTCCAAAAGGTAAAAGAGTATAAAGAGAATATTAAAACAAAAACCTTAAAGTAAAAATGAGAACAAACAGCAATTTAAAAAAATTATTTAGAGGGGCTGGGAAGGTGGCTCAGTGGTAGAGTGCTTGCCTTGCATGCATGAGGCCCTGGGTTCGATTCCTCAGCACCACATAAGAAAAAAGAAAAAAGCCGGAAGTGGCACTGTGGCTCAAGTGGTAAAGCGCTAGCCTTGAGCTGAAGAGCTGAGGGACAGCGCCCAGGCCCAGAGTTCAGGCCCCATGACCGGACCCCCAAAAAAATAAATAAATAAAAATTATTTAGAAAAAAGTTCTTCAAAAAAATTGGGGGGGGGGGGTGGAGGTGGTTCTTGTGTCTCCCCTGTGTCTGTATCCAGTCCCTTGGTGGTGATGGAGTCTCTAGTTTGCTTGTGGTGTTTGATTGTCCTGTGGCTTGGTTGGTTTCTTAAATTAGTTTGTTTGAGCAGGCTGAAGGCTGAAGGAAGCTCTGCCTCACCAGGGAGTTTATGTCCCTCCTCCCCAGCTAGTTCAGTGGGAGGGTGATCTACTTTTGAGTATCACAAAAGAATAAGGTGACTGTTTCCTCTAGTTTGGAGTTGCTGTGAGGGGTGCTAGGTTGCGGGTTGGGCTGTGGCCTGTCAGCAATCAGTAGCTTTACCCAGATGGGCTAGCTCCTGAGACACTAAATCAGCCCAACCTGGAGCCAATCTCAGGATTTATGTGTACCAAGATTCCGATTGCTCAAGAGATGGAGTTGTTTCCTGTGCAGCAGCTGGGTAGGGTAACCTCCAGCTCTTTTTTACCAAGTAGGGAGAGTATGCTCCACCCATGCAGAGCTGCCTCTGCTTGAGAGGGGAAACTCTTCTCTAGGGGTGGAGCTAAGCCCTGCTGCAGGTCAAATCTTGCTAGCTACTCTGGCTGGGTCTGTGTCAGTATCAAAGATAGAGTTTTTCTCCAGTAGTGGGGGAATGGCTACCTTCCCACCACTGCTGCTACGTGAGAAAGAGTGAGGATGTCTTGTGGTACTCATGCTTATTCCTTGGTTTCTGGGTCATCCACATGCATGTTCTGTGACTACCTGTGGTCAGCTGAATGAGAATTTCTGCTCCTTGTCAGTTCTTGCTGGTGGTGAGTAGAATCTGCTCTGGCGCCTTTGTCCCAGGCTCTCTGTGTCAAATATGGCAGCCAGCGGTAGCAGCCGCTGCTGCTGTTGCAGCCCCGAACTGGGGTTGCCCCAAAACTAAACTGCCTGAGTTTTTCCACTTTGGCCAATCTCTTTGTGGTAGAAAGACCCCATACTCAGGCAGACAAGCCCACCTAGTCATCTGGAGTGATAAAGCCCACCACAAAAATAATTGTTAACAAAGAAGCAATTTTATTGAGACGGTTCCTAAACTGACCAGCCAGGGTCACAGCACAGGCTCCGGAGCTGATACTGCAACCCTAGCAGCCCACATACTTTGGTTTTAAAGGCAAAATTCACGAGGTTGAGCCTGGTCACCTGCATGTGACCAAGGGGATTGTAACACACACAAAAGATTGTACAGTCATACCAAACCACACTCAGGTGGCGAATGAGGTTACAGTATGTCTCATAGTGGCTGTTTAAGCCAGTCTCTCACTGTCACTTTGGTTTAAAATGGCACACAAATTCAGCAGGTAAGGCAGGGCAAAAGGAGTTTACGGTAAGAACTCGCAAAAGGTGGAGTTTACTGTAAGTTCATAATGTCTCCATTTTGTGCCAGATTACAACCTGGTTTATTGGTCAGTCCTTAACTGAACAATCAAGGGTGGGTTACATTGTTAAGGGTATGGGGACCCGAGGGATTCTTTTCATTCCGGGAACTGGGCTGGCCAGAGTCAAGGTCTAGTTAACTTTTTTTTAAAGGTTTTTAGTCTAAAATTCCTAAAACAAAGGCAAAGCCTGGAAAGACACTGTACCAGCTCAAGTCTCCTCTCAGGGCCTACTTCATCTGTACTATGATAATACACTTGGTGTGTCTCTCTAGCTTTAGATTTTCCACTGGAATACTAATACTGGTTTCTATGGGAGAGCTTGTTTAGCCCCCAGCCTCTCTGCCATATTCCTCTCCTTAACGCTTATTTTTGTGACCAAGTTTTTGAAATTTTTGTTTGGTTTAGCAGATTAATTTTTACTTCACTTATTTAGAAGTCATGTAATTAATGCTTACATGTTTTGAATCAGTATTTTATACTGGTGAAAATATTTTTAACATCATTGTGTAGTTAAATCTTAGTAATGACTTTTACTTTAAAATATATTCTGATTAATTAGCTACCTTGCTCATCTTGTTCATCTTCGGCTTTTTTTAACTTAATTAAATAGAAAGCACATATGAAGA
This sequence comes from Dipodomys spectabilis, assembly GCF_019054845.1. Lineage (NCBI taxonomy): Eukaryota > Metazoa > Chordata > Mammalia > Rodentia > Heteromyidae > Dipodomys > Dipodomys spectabilis. The sequence goes on from NW_024870758.1 coordinate 12,874,779, forward strand.
CACAACCCTGAAAACTGTTGTGTCAAGAAAGAAACCATGAATAGAAACAAGATTTGCTTTATGGCAAGACAAGCAGAAAGTTTCCTTATATAACACACAAAACATTAAAAACTTGACATGCTTAATACAGTTGATCATGAGTTCTATCCTAAATTCATTGTATCACATTTCCATTAAATTATGACAATGACCTGATAAACCTATTAAAATCATCTTGACTATGGATAATACATCTCAAATATAATTGTGCTTTACAATAGATTTATAGATTTAAATATTTGTGTATATGTGATATATATACACACACACATCTGGGTATTGCATATATGCACATACAACATTCTGTATTTGAAAATACATATGTGGGTAATTTTATATATACATATATATCATTATGTATTTGAAAATAACTTTTCTCCCTTATTTAATGCTTTTCATAAGCCAAAATATGCTTCTTCACTTTCTCTTTTCTTCTCATACTGTTCTCGAGAAGTTTTTACTTAAACAAACTTCTTCTTTATCTTCTGAACTTTCTTACTATTGTTTCATTGGTAGTCATCAGTATAACCTTCATTGGTTAAGGTCTGTTTGGTTTTTCTGTAACTTATCTTATTTTGGCATTCAAGTGTTTGATAAAAATAATTCTTTAAAATCAGTAATCTTAGATAATTCTTACTAATATTTACATGGGTATTTTGTTTTTTCAGATTTTGTCTAGTCTTTATGAAATTCTATTAGAAATATGTTGAAAATTTGCATTCTCACTCATGAATCTTAAAATATCTTCCTTATTGCTGATAAATTTTCTTTATAAAATCAAGATCTTATTCAAATCCACCATTTTTTCTAATTTTAATTTCTCAAATAAAGATAATTTTCAAATCAAGTTTTTCATAATTTATAGAATTTCCTCATTATCAACTGTGTTGAGCATGTCAATTTTGTAATGCTCTGTGTGTTATATAAATATGGGAAAGAAATGAGCAAATTTCATTTCTTTATGTATATATGTATATGTATGTGTATGTCCTTTTTTAGTCAGTCACGGGGCTCAAACTCTGGGCCTGACACAGTCCCTCAGCTCTTCAGCTCAAGGCCAGCACTCTGCCACTTAAGCCAGAGCACCATTTCCAGTTTTTGGTGGTTTATTGGAGATAAGAGTCTTTCTTTCCCCTGGCTTGCTTTAAACTGCTATCCTCAGATCTCAGATTCCTGAGTAGCTGGGATTACAGGTGGGAGCCAAGGCACTTGGCTGCAAATCTCATTTCTATTGATGGTTTCTTTCTTGGCACAACAGAGTTTAGTTCTATTGATGGCTACTTTCTTGGCACAACAGAGTTTTCAGGGTTGTTTCTTTATATTTGCTTTCTGATTAATTAAGTTAATGAGTTCAATGTAATTGAAAATGAAATTTAAATTTTTATGTAACTATCTTTCATTGTGGAGATTTTGAGGCAAAGAAGTCCACTCGCTAGCCAATAAATAAAATTACTTTCTGATCACTCAGATTTTTGATGAAATGTTTTCATGTTGTTAAAAATAGACCTTAATATTTTCAAATACTAACCAGGACATTTATTGTTTTTACCTTACTTTGTTCACCCCAAATTTATAAAGCAGTTTGTATTTCTTCTTGTCATTAGTCAATATTTCAGTTTCTTTCTTAGTTTAAGCATTTGAAAACATATAGAAACTATGGGATTTTGAATAAAGAGGAAATAGTTATATTAATATTAATAAGACTTATTAAGTCCTATTCTAAATTCATTGTATTATGCTTCCATGAAATTTTGATAATGATCTTATAAACTTATTAAAATCAGTCTTGACTATGATATTACATCTCAATTATAAATGAAGTTGACTAATAAATAGTAGACTTGACACTTGAACTAATCACTAATTATCAAGCTAAGTTATTAAAATTTGTGTTAAAAAATAAAATGGGGGAGGTTAGTTTTTCTATGTAGTTTAATTTTAAATCCACAATTTATCCTCTCTCTCTCTCTCTTTCTCTCTGTATATATATATATATATATGTCAACTAATATATATAATAATTGCTATGATTTTAATTTCAATCAATAACTTGCCCCCCCCTTTCATTAATCCTGGGATCATGTGTCCCAATCAAATATTTGAGACTTTAGTCTATTTTAAGTATTCTCTTGCTTTTTTTCTTTTTTTTAATATTTCAAACTATAATATTTCAAACAGCTAAAATAGAAAAAGGCTTATAAATGTCATCTCTACAAAATATGTATTTTTCAAAACCTGTCAGTTCACTTATTACTAGAAACATGTTGAAATCTTGTTTTGTGAAATAAATAATTACTGACTAAGCAACACAGTATTTTTCTGTGAGCTTCCATGAAGTTAAAAATAATCTCAGTCATTTGTGCAGCTCTGTTAAATGTATGCATCATTATAACTCATGCTCATTTTAATGGGATTAAGATAATTAAGCAACTAAGAAAGAAAAGTTATCAGCAAAATTGCTATTCTTTGACATACATGTCTTGGAATTCATATTTAGTAAGGAACATTTTTGTAATAAAATCACACTTATGTTGTACAGAGTTGCATGATTATTTATTATAGATAGTAAGAGTTGGGATGTCATATATTAATATATAGACATATTTGATGGTTAATTATGTATTTCCAAGAAGAATTTAAAGGAAGTAGACCTGTATTACATTTCATTCATTAGAGGCTAATCTCACTCATTTCATTGATAGCTGTCAAGAATTGTAACAGTGAAATGGAAACAATCAATCGCAATAAATTCTTAGCAATTACCAAAAGGTAATTAGAATTATTAAAATAGAAAACATGCACACATAATAAATTTGAGCTGCTTTTAATAAGGAAATCTAAGATTATGTCAATCTCATTAACTATTTTAAGCTATACTAATGCTTTCTCTGGCTGGCCAAATTAAATATTGATATTTGTCCTCTCATAAAGTGTTAGTTAAGGATATTTTGTTTAACGGCTAAAAAATAAATTTTAACCCACTTTGAAATCCATGTGTTAGAGGTAAACAGTAAAAGTGGAAGTAATTTCTTGTTCTCAGTTTTGTTCTCATTTTAAGAGAAAGATAACAATTTGTGGCTGAGGTCATGACTAGATTGATAATCTATATTGAATGTTGTAGATTTTTAAGTATAAAAATGTAAATATCAAAAGATACTCCATAAATTAATAACATCTTTTTTATCTCACTGTTTAGTTTGAAGAAGACTGGAAATTGTGGGGGCTAGGATTTGGGAATCCAAAGACAGGCCTATAGGAAATATACATGATGCAGGGGAAAGACACTAAACATTCAAATAAATGATGGCTAACTTTTTCCAAGTATTATGAATTATCAACCCAGTGAATTTAATAATAATTGCATGAAACCTCAAGCAGGTCAAGTTCAAACAAGCTATATATACACTTGAGAGTTAATCTGCTATTAGCAATACAGGGAAAAGATTAAATCACTCAGATAATGCAAAAGTTTTACTTCAGTATAAACAGCAATGAGAAGTTGGATGACTGTCTAACAGTAACAATAGAAATAGAAGGCATAGAAATTTTTTTTAATTATCAAGGGAAATATATTCTGCCAACCTAGTTGATACAAAATGAAACTATTTTTCATACAGAAGAGTTAAATAAAAGTGTTTTCACATATCCACAACACACTATATATCTATATATCTATCAACATATATATAGTGTATTTGTATATATATATATGTATATATGTATATATAAACATAAAAGTGTGTATGTGTATATATATCACCAGAAGGATAAACCTGTCCTAGATAAAAGCATGAGACAGTGTGTGTGTGTGTGTGTGTGTGTGTGTGTGTGTGTGTGTGTGTATATATATATATATATCACCAGAAGGATAAACCTGTCCTAGATAGAAGCATGAGACAATCAAATGAGGTTAAATAAATAAATGCTGTTACTAAGCTCAAATGAATATTCTTTAAAACAAAAGTAAAACTAAAACCTTGTACCATTACAACAGATATAATATTAAACAACCTTCATTAGCAGTATATCAAAGATTGGCAAAGGGAGTTAACTGTTAAGTACTTTTAGAGTTTGGAAAAAGTTGGCTATCCTGACATGATGTAGTGAAAATAAGGTCAGGATATATTTTAGAAAATTTTCAATGTATGCAGGAGCATGGCTGTAATCCTCATTATTCAAGGACATGAGATCTGAGGATCACTGTTCAAAGCCAGTCCAAAAAGATGTTTATAAGACTCTAACTTCCAATTACCCAGAAAAAACTAGAATTAAAGCTGTGGCTCAAGTAGTAGCAAGCAAGGGTGTGAGCTCCTGAGATTAAGCTCCAGTACTGGTACACACAATTTTTTTTTAATTTAATTTAATTTTTTTTTGTGAACATACTGTACAGAAGGGTTACAATTACATGGGCAGGATAATGCATACATTTCTTATCAAGCATTGCAGCCTCCTCCTTTGTTTACCCTTCACATCCCTTCCCTACCTCCCCCCTACCTCCCCACCACCCAATCCTCCCCCCTCTCTTCCCCCCCACCAACGTTGTAAAGCTCGTTTTCGACATGACCTTGTACTTCTCATTGTTGCAACAGATCCACCTGTATCCTTAAATGACTTGTTTTTCCCCATCTCCTCCACAACTTATACTGACATCAAATGTAGTGAAAGCAGGGGTTATACTGTGGGGGAGGGACATACAAAGCAACAAAGATATAATCTTATAAATGCATTAGAAACAAATGCATGAAATAAAAAAGCATTAAAATACATATCTAAGGGTTCATTTTCCTAACATCACATTATCTGACCTTTTCCCCTTGACTCATACATATACTAGATATTGCAAATAAGGGAAACCATGGGACCTATGTTTCTTTGGGCCTGGCTTACTTCACTTAATATAATTTTTTCCAAGTTTTTCCATTTCCTAACAAATGGGGCAGTGTCATTCTTTCTGATGGAGGCATAGAATTCCATTGTTGGCACACACAATTTTATTTCAAAGTAACTGACAAAAATGGTAACAGCTTTAAGAATTAATATAGGGTAACATGGTACTACATAGCTGATTTACTAAAAGAAAAAGAAAGAAGAAGAATAAATAACAACAACAACAAAAAGGAACACCTCAACAAAGAAAAATTTTATACCAAGTTGACAGGCAAGCCTAACTTAATCAAGAATGGTGCTGAACATAAATTGTCCATAAATATTTTTAATAAAATCAAAGTAGTCAAACTTTGATAAAGCAGCTCTGATATACATATATATGGACCACCTACAAGCATCTACCAGTAGAAATCTGAGATGGCTCTGTTATCACAGGAAAAAGCAGTATTCTGGTAAGAAATTGTGATCTGTTTGAAAACACTGATGGAATAAATTAACATCAATCTGCAACAATGGTAAAATTTAAATTGAGCTATTATTCTAGCTTCAAAATACATTTGAACCTGAAAAATAATTGAAAGAAGAAATGGGATATTTTACTTAGGGCAGTTTTAATTTTCTGTTTTGGGTTTTAAATTCAAGGACTCACACATTTATAAGATTTTTTCTTTGTTGCTTTGTATGTCCCTCCCCCATGGTATAACCCCTGCTTTCACTGCATTTGAGGTTGGTATAATTTGTGGAGAGGAAGGGAAAAAACAAATCGTTTAAATAGGGATACAGGTGGATCCATTGCAACAATGATATGTACAAGTCATTATGTGGAAAAACAAACTTTACAACTTTGGTGGGGGGGAGGAGGATTAGGTGGGGGGCCGGGAAAGGGAGGATGGGAAGGGATGGAAAGGGGAAACAAAGGCAGAGGCTACAATGCTTAATAAGAAATGTACTTATTATCTTGCCCCTCTGTACAGTATTTTCACAATAAAAATTAAAATTAAAATTAAAAAAATAAATTCAAAGACTCCTTCTTACTTAGCTGGTGCTCTACCACTTCAGCCATGTCTCTAACCTCATATTTTGCTAGTTATTAAGGAAATAGGAGTCTGCCTTTTTACCACGATCTTCTCAATCACAATTTCTTGAGTAAGTAGGATTGAAGTTGTGAACTCCCAGCTCAACTTATAGATATTTTTCAATCCATTGCAGAAACTAATAGGATAAGCACACAAAAAGTTAAAAGAGTTTTAAACAATGTCATGAACCTAGCATGGTTAACTTCTATACAAGATACTAACAACTAAATTTTAACAGGATCAATAAAGTCAGGAATTAATTTGTCAAACCATTAGCAGACAGTATCACACTTATTAAAAGAAGAAAACATATTTCAGACCGGATGAGACTGGACACACTGCAAAATGGTGTCTACGTTATCCAAAAAAAAAAAAAAAAAGGAACAGAAGTTGTGACCCTAAACCCGAGAAAGGACTAGCTCATAAAAAAAACCAAGTTGACACAGGCTGGGAATTAAGAGACATTTACACTCAACAAGGTCACACACCCCACGATTTCTCAATCTTGTAATTACTTCGCATTTTGGATCAAACTGTGGTCTGTAGTGAGGGCTTTCCAACATATCCACTATTGGATGTTCTGTACCAAGCTGCCAGCCTGTGTCCCCCAGATGCTAACAGATCTTGACTCAAATGATTCTATCTTAAAATGTCTTAGACTTTGCAAATTGTCTTCTGGAAACAAGAGGAAATTTCTCGGTGAAGAACCACTGGTCAGCAAAATGAGCATGATGGTCGTGGGGACACGCAATACACAGGGACAAAATGCAAATGACATTTCCAAATATAACTTGTTATAATGTTTAACATCTCAACACAAATGTTTGACATTATAAAAGTAAATAAATGGAATTAACCAATGGAATATTTCAAGTGAATTTATTACCAACATTCTGATTTACATGCTTAGAGAAAAATAAGCACTAAGTAAAATTTACTCTAATTGTATTAAATTAGTAGTAATATTAATATAGTTATTTATTATTGTTGTTATTTTCAAAACAAATTGAAGCTTTGTAGGATGATATGAATAAGAACCTGTGGTATCTCAAATTCATGATTCTGAAGTTGACAAGTATAAAAAGTACTAAATAGTCCACATTACTTTCTACAAATTCTATTTCAAAGAAACTGATAACTATTTGTTATAATGAAGTGTTCTTATCACTACAGTTTTGTAATAGAATATGGCGAGCGTTTGATGAGTTTGAAGTTGTGTATTGATATTCCTTCAGCACTGTTCTTTATGTTAAAGATTGTTTTTGCTCTTTGGGGTCTTCTATTAATCCATATGCGTCTTTGGATTGCTTCTTCTACATAATTGAAGAATGTTGTTGGGGTTTTGATGAGTATTGCATTGAACCTGTAGCACTTTGGGGAGTATTTCCACACATCACAATGTTAATCCTTCAAATCCAGAAGCGACAAAGGTTTGTCCATTTCCTTAAATTTAATTTCCTTTTTCAAAGTTTTGAAGTTTTCATTACAGGGCTCCTACAAATATTTGGAGGCTATTACAAATGGATTTGCTTTCTTTTTTTTTTTTTTTTGACTTTTTTTTTAAATTTTATTTTATTTTATTTGTGAACATACTGTACAGAGGGGTTACAATTACATGGGCAGGATAATGCATACATTTCTTATCAAGCATTGCAGCCTCCTCCTTTGTTTACCCTTCACATCCCTTCCCTACCTCCCCCCTACCTCCCCACCACCCAATCCTCCGCCCTCTCCTCCCCCCCCCTCCCCCCCCCCACCCCCCCCACCCTCCGCCCGCACCAACGTTGTAAAGCTCGTTTTCAACATGACCTTGTACTTCTCATTGTTGCAACAGGTCCACCTGTATCCTTAAACGACTTGTTTTTCCCCATCTCCTCCACAACTTATACCTACATCAAATATAGTGAAAGCAGGGGTTATACTGTGGGGGAGGGACATACAAAGCAACAAAGATATAATCTTATAAATGCATTAGAAACAAATGCATGAAATAAAAAAGCATTAAAATACATATCTAAGGGTTCATTTTCCTAACATCACATTATCTGACCTTTTCCGCTTGACTCATACATATACTAGATATTGCAAATAAGGGAAACCATGGGACCTATGTTTCTTTGGGCCTGGCTTACTTCACTTAATATAATTTTTTCCAAGTTTTTCCATTTCCTAACAAATGGGGCAGTGTCATTCTTTCTGATGGAAGCATAGAATTCCATTGTGTATATATACCACATTTTCTTGATCCATTCATCTACTGAGGGGTATCTGGGTTGGTTCCATATCTTAGCTATGGTAAATAATGCTGCAATAAACATAGTTGTGCTGGTAGCTTTAGTGTGGTCTTGCTTATAAACATTTGGGTAAGTGCCCAAAAGTGGGAGTGCTGGGTCATAGGGGAACTCTATGTGAAGTCTTTTCAGGAACCTCCATACTGCTTTCCAAAGTGGTTGAACAAGTTTACACTCCCACCAACAATGAAGTAAGGTTCCCTTCTGTCCACATCCCCTGCAGCATCTGTTGTTGTTAGAGTTCATGATTATAGCCATTCTAACTGGGGTGAGGTGGTATCTCAATGTTGTTTTGATTAGCATTTCTTTTATGGCTAGGGAGGTTGAGCATTTCTTCATGTGTCTATTGACCATCCTTCTTTCTTCTTCAGAGAAGTTTCTCTTTAAGTCTTTCGCCCACTTATTTATTGGGCAGTTGTTTCTTTGAGGATTTGTTGTTGGGGGATTTAATTTTTTGAGTTCCAAGTATATTTTAGATATGAGACCCTTGTCTGTTATATGGTTAGTGAAGGTCTTCTCCCAATCTGTGGGCTTTCTATTGATCTTACTAGCTATGTCCTTTGCCATGCAGAAGCTCTGCAACTTCATGCAATCCCATTTGTCCAACCTCTCTTTGATTTGTTGTGTTTCCAGGTCTCTATTCAGAAAATTTCGGCCTGAGCCAAGGAGACCTAAGGTTTCCCCTATTCCATCCTGTAATGTTTTCAGAGTGTCTGCTTTGACTTCAAGGTCTTTGATCCATTTGGAGTTGATTGTGGTGCAGGATGATATATAAGGATCTAGCTTTAGTTTTCTGCAAGGAGTTAACCAATTTTGCCAGCACCATTTACTCAAGAGGCTGTCTTTCTTCCATTCTATTGTTTTAGCTCCCTTATCTAAGATTAGATGGCTATAGGTCTGTGGGTTCACTTCTGGATTTTCAATTCTATTCCATTGGTCCTGAGGTCTGTTCTTATGCCAATACCAAGCTGTTTTGATTACTATGGCTTTATAGTAGAGTTTGAAATTTGGTATTGATATTCCTCCAGCAGTGTACTTTCCGTTGAAGAGCGTTTTTGCTATTCGGGGTCTTTTATTGTTCCATATGAATTTTTGGATTGCCTCTTCTATTTCCTTGAAGAATGAGTGTGGAATTTTGATAGGTATTGCATTGAATTTGTAGATAGCCTTGGGAAGTATTGCCATTTTCACGATGGTAATCTTTCCAATCCAAGAGTATGGGAGGTTTTGCCATTTTCTAAGTTCTGTTTTGATTTCCTTTTTCAAGATTTTAAAGTTTTCATCATAGAGGTCCTTCACTTCTTTAGTTAAGTTAATTCCTAGGTATTTTATTTTTTGTGGGGCTATTACAAATGGAGTTGCTGTCCTAATTTCAGCCACACTTTTCTCATTGTTGGCATACAGAAAAGCCATTGATTTTTGGGGGTTAATTTTATACCCTGCTACTTTACCAAAGTTTTGAATCAACTTGAGTAATTTGGGAGTGGAGTCTATGGGATTCTTTAAATACAAGATCATGTCATCTGCAAAGAGGGAGAGTTTTATTTCTTCTTTCCCTATTTGGATCCCCTTTATGTCTGCATCTTGTCTTATTGCTGTAGCTAGGCATTCTAATACTAGATTGAAGAGAAGTGGAGAGAGTGGGCATCCTTGTCTTGTTCCTGAGTTAAGAGGAAATGGCTTTAGTTTTTCACCATTAAGTATAGTGCTGGCTGTAGGTTTGTCATATACAGCCTTTATTATATTGAGGAATGTTCTACGGATTCCTAATTTTTCTAAAACCTTCACCATACAGGGGTGTTGGATCTTGTCGAATGCTTTTTCTGCATCTATTGAGATAACTATGTGGTTCTTATTCTTGCTCCTGTTGATGTCATGAATAATATTAATTGATTTGCGTATATTAAACCAGTTTTGCATCCCTGAAATGAATCCTGTTTGATCATGGTGTATCATTTTTTGGATGAATTGTTGAAGTCGATTGGCCAAAATTTTGTTGAGAATTTTTGCATCAATGTTCATCAAAGAAATGGGCCTATAGTTCTCTTTCTTTGATGAGTCCCTGCTTGGTTTTGGGATGAGGGTTATGCTGGCTTCATAGAATGTGCTCGGTATTGAACTTTCCCTTTCAATTTCATTGAAGAGTTGGAGGAGTATTGGTGTGAGCTCTGCTTTGAAGGCCTTGTAAAATTCCGCTGTGAAACCATCTGGTCCTGGACTTTTCTTAGCTGGGAGGTCTCTTATTGCTATTTCTATTTCAATGCTTGATATGGACCTGTTAAGCTGGTTTAACTCATCTTGGTTTAGTTTTGGCATGTCAATATTTGCTAGGAAAAGGTCCATTTCTGTCAAGTTCTCAAACTTATTAGCATAAAGTTTTGAGAAGTATTCCCTTATAATGTACTGAATCTTGGTTGTTTCCGTGGTGATGTTTCCATTCTCATCTCTGAGTTTATTTATTTGGGTGTGTTCTCTTCTTTTTCTGATAAGATTTGCTAAGGGTCTGTCAATTTTGTTATTTTTTTCGAAGAACCAACTCTTTGTTTTATTGATTCTTTCTATAGTTTTTTTGGATTCTAATTCATTTAATTCTCATTTAATTTTAATTATTTCTTTCCATCTACTGGATTGAGGTTTATCTTGCTGCTCTTTTTCAAGGAGGTTTAGCTGTGTCATTAAATTGTTGGTTTCAGATCTCTCCAATTTGTTGATGTAGGAGCTCAGAGCTATAAACTTGCCTCTGAGTACTGCCTTTGCTGTGTCCCAGAGGAGCTGGTAATTTGTGTGTTCATTTTGGTTGAATAGCATGAACATTTGAATTTCCTTTCTAATCTCTTCCATGACCCACTCGTGATTCAGCAGTGTATTGTTTAGCCTCCATGTGGTACCGGACTTTCTTTGGTGGCTTTTGGTGTTGAATTCTAATTTTATTCCCTTGTGGTCAGAGAGAATGCAAGGTATAACTTCAATATTTCTGAATTTAGACAAGTTTTCTTTGTGGCCTAAAATGTGGTCTATTTTAGAAAATGTTCCGTGTGCTGCTGAGAAAAACGTGTATTCTGATGCTGCTGGGTGAAATGTTCGGTAGATGTCTGTTAAATCTAGTTGATCTATGCAGCTGTTTAGATCTGAGGTTTTTCTGTTGAGTTTTTGCCGCATTGATCTATCTAGTGGGGAGAGTGGTGTGTTAAAATCCCCAACAATTAATATCTTTGGATCTATATGGGATTTGAGGGAAAGTAGTGTTTCTTGGATAAATTTGCTTGCTCCATTGTTCGGCGAATAGATATTTAGAATTGTAATATCCTCCTGAAGGAGAGATCCCTTAATTAGTATGTAGCGACCTTCTTTATCTCTTCTCACAAATTTTAATTTGAAGTCTATTTTATCTGATATTAGGATTGCAACTCCCGCCTGTTTATGGGGGCCATTTGCTTGGTAGATTTTGCTCCAGCCTTTCACATTGAAGATTTGTTTGTTTTTACGGGCAAGATGTGACTCCTGAAGGCAGCAGATAGAAGGGTCTTGTTTTTTAATCCAATTAGACAGTCTACATTGCTTAATTGGAGAGTTCAGTCCGTTAATGTTAAGAGATAGGACTGAGAGGTATTTGGGAGTTCCTGCCATGTTTTCCACCTTCTTGGGGGTTGGGAAAACTGGGTTCTTCCTATGGTTCTTGGATTCTCAGTTTGGGTGCTGTTTCTTGGCCTTTATTGTGGTCTTGTTGGTTTTCTATGTGTAGGACATCTTTAAGAATGTTTTGTAGGGCTGGTTTGGTGGAGATGTATTGTTTCAATTTTTCTTTGCTATGGAAGGTTTTTATTTGGTCTTCAGTTATGAAGGAGAGTTTAGCTGGGTACAGTATTATTGGTTGATAGTTGTTTGTTTTTAGGGCATGGCATACATCATTCCAGGCTCTTCTTGCTTTGATTGTCTCTGCTGAGAAATCTGAGGTGATTCTAATTGGTTTCCCTTTATAGGTGATTAATCTTTTCTCCTTGACAGCTTTAAGGATTTTTTTTTGGTCTGAGTTGATCCTGTGTGGATTATAATGTGATAGTGGGATGTCCTATTTTGGTCTGGTCTATTTGGGGTTCTAAAAGCTTCTTGTATCTGAATAGGCCTATCTTTTTGCATGTTTGGGAAGTTCTGTGCTAGGATCCTGTTGAACAAATTTCCTAGACCATTAACTTCTGTTTCTAGGTGTTCCTCTACACCCATTATCCTTAGATTAGGCCTTCTGATGGTGTCTTCCATGTGTTGGATAGATCTATCATATTTCTTGGACTTGTCTTGGATGATTGTATGTTCTTTCTCTATAATATCTAGGCTGTCTTCAATCCCTGAGATTCGATCTTCTGCATGGTCTAACCTGCTGTCAAGACTTTCTACTTTGTTTTTTATCTCTTTTCCTTCTAATTGGTCAGCTTTGATGGCTTCAAATTCTTTGTTGAAGCTTTGTTTTAGATCTTGTATGAACTTCTTTACCTCCTTAATTTGGTGTTCAGTGTTTATTCTCCAATCACTTAGTTGATTGGTTATAGTTTCTTTGAACTCCCGTTCCTTCTGTTGGGTTCCATTCAGCATTCCCTTTGTGGGCTCCCTGACTTCCTTCAGCTCTTTGTTAATGGATTCCATGAATGCCTTTAGTGATCTTTGTGTCTTCTCTTCCTGCTCTCTCAATTCCTGTATTACTCTTTGATTAGCTTCCTCCCATTCGTGGGATTCCTGCCTTTCTCTTTGAGTATTCTCAAGCTGCTCACGCAAATCCTGTATCAGTTTTCAAGTACCTTCCTCACACTTATGATGTTCCTGTATAAACTTTTGGATTGCCTCCTCTTTCTCCCTATCACGCTCATATGTTTTCCATCTTTTCATTTATCATGTTTGCCAGCAGTGTTTGTAGAACTATTTGGGAACTCGCCTTTGGATTATTCATTATCTGTTCTGTCCCCTGATTATTAAGATTGGGAATTGAGATACCCAGATTTGCCATTTTTCTTGTGTTTTTCCAGCTTACTCTGCCCATTTGAGATGAAAATAGCACCAGTTTTGTGCTAGAACACTATCTTAAGGCAAGCATCAACCAAAGTCTGAATTTGCACAGTCTATAGTCTACAGATACAATCTAGTTCAACAGATACATCTAATCAACATCAAACAGCTATATGTTAATGGGCTATGAACCGCAAAGAAGAATTTGGAAAACCAGAAATTATTAGGGTTAGGGAGAGATGTGGGTAAAAAATAGGAATAGATTGATGTGGGGAGGCACAGAGAGAGTTAACTAAGTCCTAATCTCAAAGCAGGAAATAGGTTGGGTAGGATGAAAGTAGAGGGAGAGAAAAAAAGAAGAAAGGGAAAGGGAAAAGAAAAGAGACCAGAGAAAATAGAAAAGTAAACATTAATAATATCATATAGATTCAAAAACAATCTAGCTAGAGAAGAACGTGAATATATTGAAAGAAGGGGAGGGATATAAAAGAGATGTGAAAAACTTAAAAATAAAAATGCTTAAAATATTATATAGGTATAAAGAGGTAGTACTGCTATTAAGGAATTTAAGTCTCAGAGGTTTTGAATTGAGTAATAAATTTGTGGATTAAGTGTGTACACAGTGGGGGATAGGGTCTAATAGTCAATTGCAGGTTTATCTGAGGATGTGCAGGACAAGAATTAAGTCACATAAAGAAGAACAAAAGAGAGGAAAAGGTGAAAAAGATAAGAAAGGAAGAAAAAAAGATCAGATGTTCAGTAGAGCTAAACAAAAAACAAAAAGATAATTAAAAAAGAAAAAAAGAGAAAGAAAACAGAAAAAGAAAGAAAAATGCACACTCACGTATCCCTAAAATAAAAATTATAAGAGGAAAAAAAGTTACTGGAAAATAATTTTTTTTCAAAAAAGGCAAAAATTAAAGATTAAAAAAAGTTTTAGAAAAGAAAAAAATTTTTTTTTTTATATAAGGTACCAAAAAAAGAAGAAGAAGAAGAAGAAGAAGAAGAAGAAGAAGAAGAAGAAGAAGAAGAAGAAGAAGAAGAAGAAGAAGAAGAAGAAGAAGAAGAAGAAGAAGAGAGAAGAAGAAGAAGAAGAAGAAGAAGAAGAAGAAGAAGAAAGAAGAAGAAGAAGAAGAAGAAGAAAGAAGTTTTTTGATTTTTTTGGGAGGGGTGGGAAAAATCCTGTATCTCCCTTGTGTCTGTAACCAGCCTCTTGTTGGAGTCTCTGGTCTGCTTTTGGTCCTGTGGCTTGGTTGGTTTCTTAAGTCAGTTTGTTCGAACAGGCAGAAAAATGCTCTGCTTTACCCAGGATTTTGCAATCCTCCTCCCAGGCTAGTTCAATGGGAGGCAGAGCTGCTTTGAGTATCGCCAAAGAGGGGGATGCAGTGATGAGGCTAGGTTCTGGGTAGAGTTGAGGCCTTTCAACAAATAGTAGCTTTTCCCTGGGGCTAGTTTGTGAAAAACTCACAGATCTCAGCCTGGAGCCATTCTCAGGGTTTCTGTTTACTGAATTTCAATTGATTGTCAAGGCTGCTAGAGGGAGGGGCAGCCTCTGGCTCTGATTACCCAGTGAAGAAAGCTGCTCCTAGGGCTGGCGCTCAACCTGGGTGACTTTTCCCTGGGTGGATCTGAGTCTGGCAGGTCACACCGCCGTTAAGTTCTTGTGACCTGCTAAATGACTCGTTTTATTCCAAGGCTTGAGTTGGAGCTAGCAGCTCCGCCGAGCTTTGTCGGTATCCAAGATGGAGATCTCCAGTACTGGGGGGGGGGGGGGGGGGGGGGGGGAGAGGGGTTGCCTTCCCTCCTCTGCTCCCTGAGAAGGAGTGATGATGTCATACTTCTACTCACGCCGAGTCTTGGTTCCTGGGTCGTCTCTGGTCTGCAAACTGCAGGATGAAGATGTCTGCTCCTTGTCGGTTCTTGCTGGTGTTAAGTAGAATCCGCTTGCCTGCTGCATCTGGCTCCTTTGTCCCGGACTCTCTGTGGCTCAGGTATGGCCGCTGCCACGGCCACCGCAGCCACCGCTGCCGCCGCCGCAGTGGCTGCTGGCAAGAGCTCAGATGTGTCTCCTTCCCTGGATTTTCCCTCTCTGGCCTGAATCTCTGATCTGTGATGGCACACTTGGTGTGATTCTCTGGCTTAGGACTGTTCAATGGAACTCTAACACTGCTTTCTATGCGAGAGCTTGTTTGGATTCCAGCTTCTCCTCCACCATCTTCCTGGAACCGGATTTGCTTTCTTGATTTCAGTCTCGTTCTTCTCATTTTGGCATACAGAAGACCTACTAAGTTTTTGGGTTGATTTTATATCCTTCAATTTTGCAAAAGTTTCAAATCAGCTCAGTTACATGGGAGTTCACAGGGTTTTCTTTTTTTTTTTTTTGGCTTATGTGGTGCTGAGGAATCGAACCCAGGGCCTCGGGCATGTAAGGCAAGCACTCTACCACTGAACCACCTTCCCAGCCCCTTACAGGGTTCTTTAAATACAGGATCATGTCATCTGCAAGGAGAGAGAGTTTCACTTCTTCTTTCTTTATTGGGATCCCCTTTGTGCTTGCCTTATTGCTCTTGCTAGGAATTCCAGTATTATATTGAAGAGGAGTGGAGCGAGTGGATATCCTTGTCACATTCCTGATTTTGGAGGAGATGGTTTTAACTATTTACCATTAAGTATAATACCAGCTGTAGGTTTGTCATATACTACCTTTATTATATTGAGGTATATTGCATGGATTCCTAGCTTCTCCAGAGCTTTTATCATAAAGATGTGTTGGATCTTGTCAAATGTTTTTTCTGAATTTATTGAGATGATCATATGGTTCTTGTCCTTGTTCCTCTTGATATGCTGAATTACATTAATTGACATGTATATTGAATAAAGCTGTAGTAATAAAAACAACTTAGTACTGGCACAAGAATAGCCTGAAGACCAATAGCATAGAATTGATATCCTAGAAATGATCCCACAGACCTATGGCCACCTAATCTTTGATTAGGAAGCCAAATTCATCAGATGGAAGAAAGATAGCCTCGTCACAACTGGTGCTGGCAGAATTGAATGTATACATGTAGGAAACTGAAGTTAAATCTTATATATCACCTTGCACTAGAATCAATTCCAAATGGATCAAAGACCTCAAGGTATGAGCAGACACCCTAAAAATAATACAGGAAGGGATAAGGGAAACACTAGGGTTCTTTAGCATGGGTTGAAACTTCCTAAATAAAGATCCAGAAACAACAAATCAAAGAAACGCTGGATAAATGGGGTTGTATTAAACTTCAGAGCTTCTGCGTGGCAAAGGACATAGCTAGCAAGATAAATAGAAAACCCACAGATTGGGAGTTCTTTACTAGCTATGCATCAAACAAGGGCCTTACATCCAAAACATACCTAGAGCTCAAAAAATTGACGCCCAAATAAACAAATCCTCAAAGAAACAACCACCCCATTAATAAATAGCCTAAAGACTTAAAGACTCCTCAGAAGAAGCAAAAAATGGTCAATACACACATGAAGAAGTCCAACATCTCTGGCTAGTATTTTTTACCTCCATAAAATAATTTGAGCCACATGAAATATAAGATGAAAAGTTGATTGATAAGGAAACTTACAAAAAATTAATTTTAAAAAGGTAAAATGAACCTCATCAAGTCCCTGAGAGTAACTTCCATTTCTAGAGAAAATTTGTGTCACTGAGAAAAGCAATAATAACACTTAAAGCAAATAGGCAAATCCAGAATATAAAGTATTATTGTCCCTCCTTCTCTGGAGGGACAATGGCAGAATAAAAAGGATAGTAATTATTATAGATTAAAATCTATCTTATATAAAATCTATATTATAGGTTAAATATATTTAAGACACCCAAAGACCAAATGAAAGATGTGGATCTTAACTTGGGTTTTGAGTCAAAGAAATTAATTCTGTCACATTTTTAGATAATTTCAGGCATTCATGCACATACTGATGGTCAAATGATCCTAAAGATTTATTTAAACTCATTTTTTGACATTTTGGCTATATAAAAATGTCTATATGAATTTTAGAAACATACTAAACATATAGAGGCAACCAACACAAGTCAGTTCTGGAATTCATGTTAAAATGTGACAATGAAGAGGAGAAAAGATGAGGTAAAATATTATAAATGCTGAGTGGGTAATGGGTACAGGTAGGCTTGTATTTTTTTGTACGAGAAGATTCATAATAAAATACTCAAGAATTCTTTTTTCTTTCCGGTCTTGGGGCTTAAATTCTGGGCCTGGGTGCTGTCCCTCAGCTCCTCAGTTCAAGGAGAGTGCTCTACCACTTGAGCCACAGTGCCACTTCCGGTTTTCTGGTGGTTTATTGGAAATAAGATTATCATGGATATTGCTGCCCTGGCTGGCTTTGAACCGTGATCCTCAGATCTCAGCCTTCTCCGTAGCTAGGATTGCCAGCATGAGCCACCCACCCCCAGCTGCAAGAATTATTTTAAAGCATATTTATTCACATGAGGAAATGGTCCTGATATAGGTAACTATTATCTATGCGATCACTTTGATGGAATGTTTCTGTGTGATAACATTATTCATGGTTTGACTTCAATATAACTTTATTTTTTAGTTTCTAATGTGAGCAAATATTTTTCATAGAAAAATGCAAGGAATTTTAAAGGAAATCCTCATGAAACATGTGCAAACCCTGTGTTCATCTGACACAGCTCCCACCACCTCACCTCACGTATCACACCTTTGATTATGTTAACTAAGATTAACTTGTCACCTTCCCATTAACACAGCTGTCAGACACTTCACCTCTAGTATTATCTACTCTAGTATTTCAACTAGATGTCGGATTATCATCATTATTAATAATTACAATTTTGTAGAATCTGATCATTTTAAGTCATAATATTCCTCATTCAGCAAACATTTATACTCTGGCATTTGTGAAGCACTGTTCCAGGCACTGGGGCATGGAACTTTGGAGGAAAAAAAAGAGTTACTGACCTTAATAGATCTCAAAATACTAGCTTGTTAAAATAGAAAGAATAAAGGTCATAATCTCAAAAGTGTCTAATATTTCCATGCATATGCATATATGTGTATACATGTACACTCAGGTATATATGTGTAAGTGTATGTGTATATAATGCTCTTTGGTCTCTTCCCCTTCTTTTACCTCTTCTGCTGATTGACTACTAGAAGGATGTTTAACAGCACCATGTGTGCGCACACACGCACACACACTCACACACACAGTAGTTCAACAACTTTGTGTTCAATATCAGATATGAACTTTGGGGTGGGTCTGACAGTCAAAGTCAACAAGATACATACAAATACTGAA
The DNA here is from genome assembly GCF_019054845.1 of Dipodomys spectabilis. NCBI lineage: Eukaryota > Metazoa > Chordata > Mammalia > Rodentia > Heteromyidae > Dipodomys > Dipodomys spectabilis. The sequence goes on from NW_024870758.1 coordinate 12,893,401, forward strand.
CAGCAATAGGTAGTCTTGGGTTGCATAGATTACAGTGTTATTTGTAATATATTGGTTTGTTCTAAGCAGATGCTTATGACTACATGAAAAAGCAGTACCTTGTTCTCCTTGAAATATCCTACTTCCATACATGTGATTACTGACATTAGCTTCTTTTAGGGTTAAGAAATCGAGTAAAGCCAAAGTTTAGTCTACATTTCCTCAATGCTTCATAAGCAACATCTAGAGAGATAGGATGATAAAACATTTATTTTTTACAAATATCAGAATGTATATTTGAAACAGGAAAGGAAATTTTGTGCCAAAATTGTTTTTGTCATGAAGAACACACAGTGTAGTCACCAGTAGATCAGTGTTTAGCACTAGTTTAAAAACAACCTGAGAACTGGATGTACCTCAGTGGCAAAGTACTTGCTTAGAAAGTGGAACATTCTGAGTTAGATCCCTAGTACCAGAAAAGACAAAAAATAAAAATAAAAAAGAACCTGAATGTGTTTGTCTATACATATTTCGGAGTGTCAGACTTTTTACATATACAACAAAGAGGATAGTTGCAGTTGTGATAGTCCAAGCTACATTTTTAAAATGCCTTATAACATGTCTGTTATTATCAGATACTACTTATAATGTTTCATTCCAATATATATATTTCATGAATCAAGCTATGACATTTTAGCTCATGTTGAAATTTTTTTTTCTTTTCATGTGTGGACTTATAATTTTCACCTATTAATTATGATAACTGTGCTTAATTTTGCTTGTATTGTTTTAGAAACACCCTTAAGAAATCAAATAATTGTTAATATAAATAGGTATTATGATAACATTATTATCCAGTTTTATTTATTTAATTAACATTACATAGAAAATTGTACTACACAGAAATTGTATTTTTGAAGTCAAAACATATAGAACAACACATATAATATAGCCATAACCATACATATGTAAATACCTTCACATATATTTTTCCTATGACTGATAAAGTCTTTATAAAGATACTCTACATATGCAAAGACATATTTAATTCAAACACATCAAATATCATCCAAATGACATATAGAATTCTTTTCATTTTACTATACTAATTATAAGCATTCTTTATTGCTCATGTTTAAAGGTTATTAATAAACAACTCTATATTTTAAAACCAAAATATAAGAAAGGAAAATGTTCAACCAAATATTATCTTATTTAGGAAAATAATGCTTTCTTGTAAAAAGGATACAATTTTTGACAAATTAATACACTGACTGTGGGATCCCTGGGAGAAGAGACATATTTATGACACAAACTATTTGTCGTATCCATCTACCACAGTCAATTGTGAAAACAGAATGAGAATGTATTTTATTTTTAATGATTATCAATTTCATTGTGAGCATTTAAAATTATTATTCAATAATACATGTTAATGTAAACAGTATAGCATACCTGGTTCCCAAATTCTTTTAATAGAATTACTGTTCTTTATTATTATTCTATACTATTTTTCTATACTATATTATTATTATTCTATACTATACTATTATTCTACACTGCTCATTATTATTCTATCTGACAGTTCTCCAAATCAATAGCAAAACGAGTGAGATATCTGTTGTCCTCAGATATATTTCTCATTTCAAATTTTGTTCCAGTCTAGAAATTCTTTCACCTGGTTTGAGAAAAGAGGGAGAAAGAGGGATTGGATAACAGGTGTTGAACACAATTATTATGGAGAAAATAGAAAGTTCTACAGTTCCACAGGGGACTGAGGAGAATATAGCTCATAACATTTATTGTATATTCTATCCAAATCTGAAAAGAGAAATTGAACATTTTTTTGGTCGTGAGGCTTGAATTCTGGGCCTGGGCGCTGTCCCTCAGCTATTCAGGTCAAGGCAAGTGCTGCATCATTTAAGCCACAGCACCACTTCCAGTTTTTTTCTGATAGCCTTTTTTTTTTTTAATTGGAGATAAGAGTTTCATGGACTTTCCTGCCTGGGCTGACTTTGAACTGCAATCCTCAGATCTCAGCCTCCTGAGTAGCTAGGATTACAGGTGTGAGCCACCAGCGCCTGGCAAAATTGAACATTTCTAAACATAAAATGACTATAGAAGGAAAAGACAAATTACTTCAAGTTTTTTAGAAATCTCTGTAAGCACAAAATATCACACTGTGTTAATATCCTTTATTATTATTGGGGCTAGTAAAAAATTTGAGTAAAAAAAGAAATAAAAATATACTTTAATTGTTTTCAACTGCTTAGTATTTAATTGAAAATTTTCTCAAACCTTAGACTTAATATTCTACTTATAACTTTGGAGCAGAGTTCAATTATTCCCATGGTCTAGTGAAACTACTTGGCAGCTAACAGATAGCTGTGTTTGTGCATTTCTGGGTTAAGTGATCCCAACTAGTTAATTTGATGCCATAATTAAAAACTTAAATGTTTCTCTAGCTTAAATAGGGATACAGGTTGATTCATCGTGACAATGAGATGTACAAGACACTATGGTGAAAAAAGAACTTTACAATTTAGGCAGGGAAGAGCCAGGGAGTGTAGCTGTAGAGGTGGGAGGGAAGAGAGGGTAGGGGAAAAACAAAGGAGGAGGTAACAATGCTTGATAAGAAATGTACTCATTACCTTGCTCATGTAACTGTAACCCTTCAGTACAGTATTTTTACAATAAAAAGCATTTAAAAAACATCAGGTTTTCTGAATTTATAAAATAAGTTACAATTGTTGTGATCTGATATTCCACAGTGTGGATGTAAAAGTTTTCACATACTAATGCCTTGTTTTGTAAATTTCAGAACAGAGTTGCCCTAAAAATGTTCCCCAAAACAGTCATTCAATGTATTGGTGGTACAAGACATAAGAGCATAAAATGTAGTTTCCGAATGTTGTTAACACATATTGACCACATGAGGGCGCACACACCCAAAAAATGTGCCTGCAAAGTCTGAAGCTTTTAGCCAGAGAAGGGATTTATTTATTTATTTATTATTGCTTACACATTTTGGAAGACATGCAAAAATATGTCAGAATAAACAATTGTGCATTGGAAATAACTAAAATAAGTCATTACATAAACTTAAATAGATATAAATTTCCTGTGAAAGATATTTGATTGAATAGCTTCTATACAGATATTTCTAGTGTTAAGCTGTGTCATCCACTGACCACATATTCTCTGGTGGGAGCAAGAGGAAAACTCTCTGTACCAAACACCAGCTAGCCATATGCTGGCTTGTAGAGTGAGCTTACATGGAGATCTGGTCCAGGAATCTATATTACTCTTGGATAATTCTCACATACCTTTCCATTTTCAGAAGCACTGGTAAGAAGTAATTTTAAGATTATGCTTATACACCCCAATGTACATTTTTAAACCCAGTAGTTGAGGTGGTGCTTTGACAACCATGTCATCTACATTTGGAAGCACTTCAATCACAAGCCTTCTTTATTTTTTGGAAAATAACAGAAATTTCATTCAATATTTCACAGTCTTTGTAAAGATAATAAATAGAAGACTTGCTCTATGAGACAATAGAGGATACAAACTGTACTCCTACAATCTCATTGACTTTTATCTTTTAAAGCATAAAGAGATACTTGGGTTTTAACATGTAAACTTAACATCCATATAATTGCCTAGATATAGAAACATTTAAGAAGTAAAAGATCTTAATCTTTTTCTTTTTTTGGGGGGGGGGGGCGGTGCGCCGGGGGAGTCTTAAGGCTTGAATTCAGGGCCTGGGCACAGCCTCTGAGCTTATTTTCTCACTATTAGTTCTCTGTCACTTGAGCCACAGCTCCACTTTAAATTAGTTGGTGGTTAATTAGAGATAAGTCTCAATGACTTTCCTTTGAACCACAATCCTTAGACCTGACCCTCTTGAAGAGCATCTCCTGAGTAGCTAGGTGAGCCACCAGTGCCTGGTAAGATTTTAATCATAAAGGCCCCAAATAATGCTTATCCCTCCCCAGGATGCTATGTGCAACTTAGTGGATATTTTTTTTTTTGGGGGGGGGTCCGGTCGTGGGGTCTGAACTCTTGAACTCTGGGCCTGGGTGCTATCCCTCAGCTCTTCAGTTCAAGGCTAGCACTCTACCACTTGAGCCACAGGGCCACTTCTGGCTTTTTTTTTCTGCTTCTGTGGTGCTGAGGAATTGAACCCAGGGCCTCAAGCATGCAAGGCAAGTGCTCTAGCACTGAGCCACCTTCCCAGCCCCAACTTTGTGTTCTTGTAGAAGAGAAAATAATGGAACAAAATGGTTTATAATGTCTGAACTTTAATCCCAAGCACAGGAAAGTTTTGAGCACAAGCTAGATTATGAATTGAACTTTGAGCCAAGTTAGAAAATAAGGTTTGTATGCTTCGGAAATTACCTCTAGGGACTAATTAATGTGTATGAAGACAAAAGGTTCCATATGTATGTGTGTGCATATGTATACATGTAAGTAAATACTATGCATGCTTCCATATCATAGCACATATATTCACATATGTACAAATATAAAACTATGTGTATGCCCATGTAGCTACTGATATAGCCTTGTGCATAAACATATTTGTCAATAGAAAAATTGAAATATGAGAATTCAAGTGGTTCCTAAGAGCCTTCTTTTCTTTTCAATGCAAATCCTATAATTTTCTAGACAGATAACCACCTACTTCAGCTTGTGCTCTTGCTAGTAGACTGCACTGATTATGACAGGCCATACAATTTTATAGAGTGATTGTATAGAATATTAGGATATTGTTTCAAATATTAAACCTAGATTAGTATAATTTTTACTATTACTGGTTCTTTCTGAATATACTCATATTTTTAATTTAATACCTGAATAGTGTAAAGTACATTAATTTAACATTTTCAAATTACTACTATATTATAACCTCAAAGTTACTTTTTTAAATGTTTAATGTTTGCTTTGAAAAATCTTCTTTTTCAAACACCCTTTTCAAAGACAAAATTCGAAAAAAAAAGGATTTTTGGTGCATAAAATAGGGTTCTATACTTCATCTGGCCCTTGGTCTCATCGACTTATGTGTCCTCAGCAAGGATGAATAATTAAATGAAGCACATTGTATCTTTTCTTTGTCATGCAGCCTAATTAATTTATTGTTTAATAGGTCTCCATATGGATATATTTATTATAATTACTGAATGCCTACTGTATGCAAATATTATCTTAAACTGAAACCAACAGCCTTCCTGTTGTGGGGTTGATTTTCCAGGCAGGAAGGTTTGATAATAAAAAATTAACAATAGAAAACAAAATAAACTGAAGTTTAAATTTTAAAAAATTAACAACATTCACAATTTAGGAGATAATATATGGCATGGAAAAATTAAGTATGGAGATAATATATGCCATGGAAAAATTAAGTATGGAAACAAGTTTAGGATTAGAGAAAATTAAAATTTTAAGTAGAGCAATTAGAATAGTCATGGTACTAGCTGCATAAAATTTTGAAGAAGTGCTCCTGGATTTGTAGAATTGATATCATGAAAATGTCAATGCTGACCAAAGCAATCTACAAATTAAATGCATACCTACCAATATCTTAACATGAGAAAGCAATCCAAAAATTCATATGGCACCAGTAAAATCACTGAATAGCAAAAGCAAGCCTGGTCAGGAAAGTAGTGCTGGATGTATAAGCATTCCAAACATGAAACTATACTACAGAAATTCTAAAGAAAACAACTTGGTACTAGCACAAAAACAGGCCCTGAGGACCCGTGGGACAGAATAGAAGTCCTAGAAAACCGTATTGCCATCTACCCTTTAATAAAAGAGCCAAAAAAGGCTGGAAAAACACAGCCTCATCAACAAATTGTCCTTGGAAGCTGGATATCCACATACAGAAAACTGGATCTCTATGAATCACTTTGCATCAGGATCAGTTCAAAATTAATCAAACACTTCAATGGAATACCCCACACTATGAAATTTTTACAGGAAGGAGTAGGAGAAACATTACGACTCCTTAGCACAGGCCAGAACTTTCCCAATAAGGATTCAGAAATAAAACAGATGAAAGAAAGAATTGATAAAGAGAATTGTGTCAAACCAACAAGTTTCTACATGGCAAAGGATTCAGTTAACAAGCAAAAAAAGGCCTACCTAACGGGAAGTCTTTGCCAGTTATACATTAGACAGAGGCTAATATCTAGAAGATAAATAGAGCTTAATAAAACAAACCCTTAAAGAATAACCAGCCCAGTTAGTAAATGGGAAATGAGCTAAATATAAACTTCTCAGATGAAGAAATAAAGCTGGACAACAGACATGTAAAGCAATGCTCAACATCTCTGGCCTTACATAAAGGAAATGCAAATCAAAACAACACTGAGGTTCCACTTTGCCCCAGTTAGAATGTCTATAATCAAGAATACAATCAATAATGATGCTATCATGAAAGGTGGGCAAAGAGGAAGCTTAGTATGCTGTTGGTAGAAATATAAACTTGTTCGACTTACCTAGAAATCAGTATGGAGGTTCCTCAATATTTTAAGCATAAAACTACCCTATGATCCAGCAATTCCACTTTTGGAAATCTATCCAAAAAATTACAAAGGATCTGGTAAAAGCACCTGCACAACCATGTTTATTGCAGCATTATTCATTATTGCCAAAGTATGAAATCAGCCCAGGTATCCCTCAATAGATCCAAAAAATGTAGCATATATACACAATGGAATTTTACTCATCCTTTAAAAAGAATGATGTTGCATCATTTGTCAAGAAATGAGGAAGAACCTGGAAAAAATCATGCTAAATGAAGTATGTCAGGTCCAGAAAAACAACAAAAAATGTATCCTTTTCTTAACTCCTAAGTATATAAGCAAACACTTCAAGGTGGTATCTAAGTGTACATAAATGTATTAACCAAAATATTGTAGATTCATGGGAGAACCCAAATGGTATAATTCCTTAGGTGGTGAACTCATAGTCCAACAAAATAAACACCAGAAAATAGATACTTGAATTGCAGGGGATGGGATCAAAGGGAGGGATGTAAATGAATGAAGACAGGACACGGAATAGAATGCAGTCATAAATTCAGTGTGTAATCTACAAAATCAAATTGAGGGAAGGAGTGAGGTCCAGAGGGATGAATGAGAATTAAATAAAGGGTGACATTGATTAAGATTCATTGCATTAATAAACTGCTTTGTTGAATGTTAACTTTGTGCACCTTCTTAAAGATACTAAAATAAAGGAATAGCATTTAAGTAATAAAGAGTTTATATATACATATTTGAAGAATATGAAAAAATGAATGAGCTAAATAGACATCTTGGAGGAATCAAAAGAATACAGATTCCCTGAGATGAGATCAGGTCTGGAATAAACCTGCAGTAGAAAGGGGCCATTTCGTGAGATCAGTTTCTTTAACTCAGAACTCTACTGGACAGGAATAACTTGTAGACCATTGTAAAGAGACCTTAGCAGTATATGGTGCTAAGTGACATTTTTCTAGGATCAGCTTTAAAGACCTTGATGACATTCAGGAGGATTCTGTGTCTTTTTGTTGTATCCTGAGTCACAGGAAGGTTGAATACTAATAACAATAATGGAAATTTACTTGTAAAGATCTAGAACTTGATTCTATATGGAATGCCTAAGCAAAGTTCTAGAAGAGAATGCTGAACCTGGTAGATGGCTGGATATGCTGAAATGTGTTTCAGAGATAGGTTTAAAAATCCAAATCCTGTGCATAAAGAAATTGATACACTCAGACAGTATCACAAATCATGGAATAGGGAGCAAAAAGAGCAGGAAGCACAAGAATGGAAGCTCTAATTAAGAAGAAAGAAGATGAGGATAAATAGTGAAGATGACATATGAGTGTTCCGTAGAGTAGGAGGAAGAGCAGAATAATGTTCTTCCTTAAAGCCCAAGAAAGAGAGTTTTCCAGGGAGCAATTCAAAGATAGCTGGTGTTTTAGCAGTCTAACAAGGGCATCACTCTAAGGTATCTTGGTCCACCTAATCAAGACTTATAGGTTGTCAAATTAATTTGAATCATGAATGTGAAACTCACAAATTCTTAGGGAATAAAAGGTCATTAAAAAAATCTTCATTAAGTATCAACATTTAAAAATATTTATACCATGTATCTTAGATTTTTTCTAACAATTATACCCAAATTTTAATTTTGACATATATTAATTTTCCTTCTAATTTTGTGTCACTGATAATATAATGAGCTTTCCTTGTATGAATTTGTCCATTTAAGTTATTGATAAAAATATCAAACATGACACCTTTAACTTGAATCTGATTTTGTAAAATACTGCATGATATACGTACATCTGAAGTTGTTATTTGGTCAGCTATAAATGTACTCCATTGTTCTAAATGTCACACTCAATGGCATTCTTTCACTAGTAACACTTATATTTTCAACTTGAAGGGACATTGAAGATTGCCTAAAAATGTCACTATTAAGGAAACTAACACCTAATTCCTAATTCATTGGCAATCAATTGCTCAGTCTTTTTTAAGATTGAATCATTCCACAAGGGTTCCCCATTTTATAATTATATTCATTAAAGAAGTAATTATTTATTTATTCCTAAAATATCAGTCTATGGGCAATGTTCTAAAGCACAAAGATATATACACATATATATACATATATATTCTACTTTGTTAGTGCTTCAGTTATTGCTAGTTATTTACTTAATTGTGCTTAGAATTTTCAATTTGTAATTGATCACCTGTGGGCTTTTCTTTTGTCATTGCCATTTTCATATATGGCAATATACCAGTATATCAAGTTATACCAGTATATTAAGTTCAACCTTCTGTAATGACAAAAAATGCATATGAAATTAAAATACCAAAGTTCTAGAACTGAATTTTAATTTTAATGCAGTTTTAAATAATTTAAATTTGAATAGCCATGTGTCTATGAGTATCATAATGGATAGCACAGATCCCTACTGTTTTGTTCTAGTTTGAACGTAGTTCTGTATGCCCTTTCAGTCAATCTTAGCCATTTTCATGGATGAACATCTTGATAGGTTTGACAGAGACAGACCTAGAAACGCTAAAACAGTAAGTGCTGAAATAATCATATGAATAATTGAAGGAATACAGTTAAAACTATGAGAAACTAAAGCATATATAAACATGCTATAAAATAAGTGGCCAGTAAACCCAGCCACTTACAGCTAGGCTAAAATGTAAGATCAAAGCTTCCAGGTCTGGTATTTTTCAAGAGAAACACAACTTGAAATATTAAGTAATGTTTCCCAAATCTTAAGTATTGACAACTAATTCAAATAATTGTAAAATCATTTGCATGTCAAGACATGTCTGGAAGTGGCCTGTATATCGTAAACTATTGAATATAGTCAGTAAAATGTAAAAGTCCATTAAATTCCTCGATTCAGTTAAATTTTTGAAACACCTACTTAAGTTCATAATGCCATCTGAAAGATTATAATTTCTTTTCTAAATTTTACTTTATTGTAAAGATGCTGTACAGAGGAGGTACAGTTCCATGAGTAAGGTAATGAGTATGTTTCTTATTGAGCATTGTTACCCCCTTCTTTGTTGTTCTCTCACTATCCCCTCCCTCCCCGACCCTCTTCACTGCCCCCCACCATGTTGTAAAATTCATTTCCAACATAGTGTCTTGTGAGTATCTTTGTTGCAATGGGTCATCCTGTGTCCTTGTTTCAGTGTTTTGTTATTCCTCTTCCCTTCCCCAATTTAGATAAATGTATATACAAGGTACAGGGTACCAAAATCAAGTACCATGACAACAGAAGATAAATCATAGGGGGAAGAACATACAAAGAAAACAAAAAACTCACATAGTACATTAACACCAAAAAAAAAAAAAAAAAAAAAAGAAAAACCTCTTACATCATATGGTTCATTTTGCTTAGCATCATTTTATATGATCATATCTACATCACTTTTATTTTTCCATGAAGGTGTTTATTTTCACTGGCTTTATTTTTTTCATTTTTAATAATATATAATATATGCATCCAGACCAATCTGTATTTTGTGATGTTATTTTATTTCATTTTTGGGTGTTACTGGGATTTGAACTCAGGAACTGAAGACTGGCACTCTACTGCTTGTGCAATGCTTCCAGACTTGGTTTATTTGCTGTTTTTTTTGGAGATGGGGTCATATGTACATAGCTTTTGAGATTTTCTGCTCATCTGATAAAAATTATCCTAGGCATATACTAATTATTGCAAGTGAGGAAAACCATAGGAACTATATTTTGGGGGGGGTCTGTCTTATTTCACTTAATATGATTTTTTTCCAAGTCTTTCTGTTTCCTAATAAATGGAATGGTGTCATTCTTTCTGATTAAAGCATAGAATTCCATTATCTATATCTACCTTTATCACATTTTCTTGATCCATTCATCTATTGAGGGCCATCTGGGTTGGTTCCATATCTTAGCTATGGTGAATAATGCTCCAATAAACATAGCTGTGCTGGTAGCTTTAGTATGGCCTTGTTTGTGATTATTTGGGTAAATGCAGATTACAATTTCTTCATCTCTAATTTCTAGGGGGCATCTCAGAATTCAATTTCAGCTTCCTTCCCAAGAAGGCACTCAGAGTAGAAAATTTCCACAACGTCAAGGCAGAGAGACCTGAAGACATGTTCTAGTATTTCTCTGGAATATTACATGCAAAAAAAAAAAGAAGAGGTAAAGAGTTAAAACTAAATTAAAAGCATGTATGAGTCCACCTGCTTAATTACTCTTTGCTTAATAACCTACCTCATGCATGAGTAATCTCAAGATTAATCCCATAATTACTTAGCAAATGATCATTTATTAAAAGTACTGTGTTCACGGGTCTGCACCCGGCACTAAGAAGGGATGTTAAGAAAAATAAAATGTAGCCTCTAACCTCTAGGAGTTTAAGATGTTGACAGATTATCCCACATGAAAGAATCGAAATAATGTAGCACCAGACTACACGTGAGCTAAAAGTGTTTTGAATTTCAAATTTGTTTCTCATTTAAGAGAACCAATGTCACTTTCTTCCAATTTCCTTCATAGTTCACAATCCTACATTTAGCACTACAATCCTGAACTTCTTTCCCAAGATGATTATATATGTGTTGAGATACTCCTACTCTGGTATTTGAGTGGTAGGGCAGGAACCAGGCAAGCTATCATTTGAAACATCTCTACCTGTATCTACTCAAAAGACAAGAGCAAAATGTGTGAAAACCTGACTAACATCTATACTTAATCCAAATTACCCATTATTTCAACATATAAAAGTGACTCTAACTTAACATGGAGGTGTAGGTATAGTGTGTCCACATATCATTCTTTTGAATAACCAAACTTAAACGGGAAAACTTCTCACCAGCACAGAACATACAATGAACATATAAGAAAGCTCACAGAAGAGCACAGATTTCTCCTTCTCTGAAACCATCTTTTCTTTTTGATTACTGAGCATGGGAGATTCTCACGTTCTCAGAAAACAATAATGAAATAGCATTAATGTAGAAACATTTACTTCTAGATAACCTCTATTATGGTTAACTTAAAACTAATTACTACTGTCAAATTTAAAAATCACCAATTCCTCCATCTACGTAAGAAGTCTACTTCTACAGTAAAGTTCTCTTGTGAAAAACAAAGATGTCCTCTGAAAAAAAGTCATTTCAGTCTATAAAGTCAATCTTTGCTAATGTTAGTCTTTTAACTTGATTTGATATTTTAGTTTATTTCAAATATGATTTTGCTAAGGATAGACTATATATGCGCTACTAAAATATTAGCATTATTAAATCATCTTCATTTTTTCAAGTATTATTCACTATAACTTTACTTTCTTGGAAAAATAAATAATATTACACTCCATCGTATTAAATGATTTCCTACTAAAATAACTCCTTTGTAGTTTCAGAATGTATTTTTGTAAGTCTTTAAGGTCTTTGCTTTTAAAACTATTCATTGTTTTTAAAACTAATTTCATTGTCAGTGAAAATTTTTGATATATCAAGGAAAGCATACAAATTCATTTTAAAAGTCCCTGTACACTTTGCCAGAATCTCCCTCCCAGGGTCATTTATGTGATAATATATTGAATGATTTTCTTCTAATAATAAGATTTAATTTAACAACCAAGTAATGTAACATGTATGGTTTTGCATCTCTATCACATGCATTCTGTATTACAGCCCTGTGATATAAGAACTCTAGCAAGATGAATGGTGTAACAATGGGGTTTTGACTTCGAGGCAGACTTTTGTTGCTTGAAATTTTACTCTCAAAAATTTCAGAACATTTACTATCAAATAAGTAATGCTAATGATTCTCCAGCAGTGGCTTCCTGGGTTTTCCAGACGTATGGGTTCCATTAGTTCACCTTATTTAGTGAGTCCCCCACCTGATTTTCTAAATTTAGAGTCTAACAGTCATGGAGGAGGACTTAGGTAATACAATGAGAAAATTTGGATATGTACACAAGAAAACATAAATCCAAGTAGAACCTGTGAAGCAATGAGTGCGTATATCAGGCATAAGTAAAAAGAACTGATAAAAGCATTTGTTATGATTCTGGATAAGAAAGAATTGCAATTTATTTGGTTTGCAAGGATTAAAATTATTAAGGTTGAAACATTTATCTTCATAATTTTAAAGCCTTATGGGAATAATGCTGTCTACTTATGGGAATAATGCTGAACTGCTTTGTATTTCTAAAAATCATTGATCATAAAAATTGTTTAAAATTGTGCACTGATACTCATATGCCTGCTTGAGGTGTTTCCTTCCATTTCCAGGTCCTGCATCCATCTTAGGAATTTATTTTGGGGGGGGGGGTCCGGTCGTGGGGCCTGAACTCTGGGCCTGGGCGCTGTCCCTCAGCTCTTCAGCTCAAGGTTAGCGTTCTACCACTTGAGCTACAGCACCATTACTGGCTTTTTTCTCTTTTCTTATGTGGTGCTGAGGAATCAAACCCAGGGCCTCAGGCATGCAAGGCAAGTGCTCTACCACTGAGCCACCTTCCCAGCCCCATCTTATCAGCATTTCTAGTCACATATTCTAACCCAAGTGAGTCTCCTTCTTTCCCCACTTTGTCTTTCTTGAATGCCTCCTGTTTCCACACTTCTGTCCTTCGTGGGAAACAATGCTTGATGTGTTTGTGAAGCTGTTCCTTTGTAAAAGTTACACTTTTTATTACTGTTATAATTGTGCTCTAATATTCATCGTTCTGGTTAACATTGCAAATTTGGAGGTTAATTGTTTCTTTGTAACAATATTGGTCAACTTTGAAGTTATTCACATGATCAAAGTGGATTTTTTGTGATAATACATTGAGTTGAGTTTTCGCTAATCATCTGATTTAATATAACTACCAATTAAAGCAACTGTTTGGACAGTACTCTCTGTCTTTTGGGTTTGCAACAGTGGATTCAACCAGCATAAATCAAAAATATTTTTAAAATACTGTATCTATAGTAAACATCTAATGACTTTTTCATGTCATTAGTTCTTAAGTAATGCAGTGTAACACTATTTATATAGCATTTATATTACATTACACATTGTTCTAGAAATGATTTGAAGTAGATGAGAAGAGGTATTGGTAACATGCAAACACCAAGTCATTCAACATCCAGAAAATGTGGTCCCACAAGGAATGCAAAAAGTAGTCTCCCATGGATACCAGAAGACCACAACAGCAATCTCCTAATGAACTGATGGACTTCTGTTGATAAAATAATTGTCACAAAAACTGATATATATCATAATGAATAATATGGATCCATTAATGCTTTTCTATTTTGATGTTTCATTCATTGATTTGCTAAAAAAAATCAAACATATGACCATCGTCAGTAAATAACAGGAAAAAATTAAATCAATTTATGCTTTTCTACTAATTAACACTCATTACTTGGTACATATTTATTTCTATCATGTAAATATTTATCCAAATTTTCATTTGTTCTTTATCTTTTGTCTTTCAATTTTTCATTTTTAACATTTTAGAAATATCTATTAGAAGCTGGAACACATGACACAAAATGTTTTGACATTAACCTAAATGTGGGGGCTTGAGAAGAGATAAAGGAATAGATAAAGCCTCCTGATCTAATCCTTTCTCCTAGACCTGCGGACAAGACTTTGGTTCAAGTTCAACCCTAAATTCCATTATCTGGAAAGACCAGGATATAATTAAATGGGAAAAGGCCTGAAGAAGAACCAAGTAATTGAAAAAGGAAAAATGCATTGTTCAAACTATTTTTACATAATTTAATTAGAGAAATCAGAATTCAAGCACTGAAACAAATAACAAAGGATTCCTAATCTGTTTCCTTTCCTTTTGCTCACTTCAAACTCTGTCTCACTATAGATTGCTATAGAATTGCTATAGATTGCTATCAATCAAAGCAATGCAAATAACAACACAGAGATCCCCTTTTCAGCTGAACACATAGCAATTAGGGAGGTTGGCATTCCAATCTACTAATGATGAGGTGCAAATCGTCATTGCTCCTTTATCAGAAGTCTTAAAATATATCTGTTCTTTCATTTGAAAAGTCTGTTTCTAGGAATTTTCACTAGTGATTTGAAATATTTACATTCTAAAATAAGGTCAATAAAAATCTGTAAATTTTGCTCGTATTCTTTAAGTGTGAATTGTGTGTCTTAATTAGTCAACATGTTTTAGTTATAATGAAATCTGTTGTCTTCAGTAATTGCATGCTCTAGATCCATGCTTCCTGTCCCTGGAGATTCTTCTTGGCATTCTTCATGAGTATTCTCTTTGTATAATAATGGTTAGGAAAGTTCTGCAACAAACAGTGTCTAAGTCCCATTTTTAATAGTAAGAGGAATGAGAGGAGGAACTACTTTACATGTATTATTTCACATGAACTAGTGATGAAAGCTACAACCTCTGACCATGGAGCTGATGAACCTTTGTAGGAGTCTCATTCATAGAAGTCTCAAAGGCAAACTATTCTAAACTTTCCATCAACTATAAAATGAACAAGGAAATTCCATATAATTATAAAATGAAATGCAATATGAATGCTAAACATAACCTACAATCATACACACTACAAATATATTTCCCAATAATTATTTGTCAGAAAGTATTCAGATACCAAAAAGAGTATATTTTGTATGTTGTAAGTTAAAAATAGATAAAACTAATCTATAATGTTAAATTGAAGTTAATAATGTAGCAAGGAGCAGTCAATCAATGAGCAAAATTTCTACAATTGTCATTCTATTAGATAAACTCAACTTCAATAGCCAGAGATTTCCAAAGGGACACTGACATATTAAACAATTGATTTGTGGTTTAGTCTAACCATGTATGTAATAAATAGGAGTTTGTGTATACCCCTGAGAATACACAGGAACAATTTTAAGTAGTTCATAGTTTCATATGGTCAATTTCTAAATAGAAATGTAGTCTTTCCTAAAGCTTACGTGGCTGAGAAAGTACTACATAGCAACAGGAACAAATGTCATTCAAGCTTTGCTCTTTCATTTCTCCCTTCTCATTTCCCCTTCTCACAGGCTTTACCAATGACTATACTTTAAAATCACTTCAAATTTCATTATTGAGATATTGAGGAAGAGAAGAATCTTTATGGCACTGAAATAGTAAATTCAAGGAAGAACTGAAATACCAATTTTAGAGACAATTCCTTTAATTAAGACACCAAAAATTCTGGTCATATCCTTGCTGAAGATCAAAAATGTCATTCAGTACAAATGAACTCTAATAACAGTGTATATGTTTCTGTCCCACACAATGAGTGTTCTGAACTAAAGTATATTATAGAGTGAGATGGCAGAAATAATGCTAATTTTTGTTAATATTTTCATCTGCTCTATATCTTGATTATCATTAAGGAAACTATGGCTTTGAAAGTGTTTTGCTTAAGGACAAAATTGAGTATTTGTAAGAAACATTAACAGAACTGGAAATTCACTTCATGTCGATGACATCTTTGTGTTAAATCTTCATCTATGTTCCAATCTGTTTAAAAGTTGTAACTTTAAAATTGGAAAAAATGATGTTGAGATTAATCCAACTACAAAGTAGATCCTCTATACAATTTTACTCAGTACTGAGATTTTTGTGTCTCAGTGACATATATTTGCTGTTTCAAGGTGGATATGATAATATACCTTCTCCAATCATGCTCAACATTACATCAACATTACAGCTTTGAGAAAACAGACACTATACTGCAGACAGAATTATACTCTCAACCATTTCTTGAGGGTTATAAGAAAAATATTTCATGAATTTTGCAAAATTTGCATTGTAAGCCAGGTGCTGGTGACTCATGCCTGTAATCCTAGCTACTCAGAAGGCTGATATCTGAGTATTATGGTTCAAAGTCAGACTGCAGAAAGTCCATGAGATGATTATCTCCAATTAACTGCCAGAAAACAGGAAATGGTGCTGTGTGTGGCTCTAAGTGGTAGAGCACTAGCCTTGAGCAAAAAGAGTTCAGGGATGGCATGCAGGTCCTAAGTTCAAGCACCTTGACCATTTTTTTAAAAGAATTTTTGCATTCTAAAGCTACCTATTCATTTCTACTGTGATGGAATTCTAAAATATTTCATTCTACCATGAACTATTAAGAACTAGAATATTTTAGAGGTTCTAAGATGGGTGTGGTGGCACATCTCTGCAAATACCTACTTAGGATGCCTAGGTAGGAGCACTGAGGCTCAAGGACAACACAGGAAAAGTTAGCAGGAAGGTCTATCTGAAAACAAAACAAAAAGAAGTGAATGACTAGGAGTTTGGCTTGAGTGATCCAGTACTTATCTAGCAAGCAGAAAGCTCTAAATACAATCCTTAGGACACACAGACAAAGAAATTATATATGTGTGCATATATACATAATCTCATCTCTTAAAATCATTAATAGAATTTTAAAGGTCTCCTAATTAGGGGTCTCAAATTTTCTATTCTCCTTAAACCGATTTCTAATTCTCTAGCAATTAACATCAATCTAAAAAACACTTGAATTATTTTTTTTAAAAATTGAGAGGTTCATTGTCAATATAATTTTAACTGCCTACTCCAAATTATTACAGATTTTGTCTAATAGAATACATAAATAATCAATACTCACCTTTATAGTTGATTCGAAAGAAATGTCTTAAAACTTAGGTCCAATAGTAGAGAAAAAATAAAGATAAAAAGAAATGGATATATAAATATGTGTCTGGAAAAAACATTAATTAAGAAAGATGATTCAGATGGGAAGGGATGGTAAGGGGAAACAAAGGAGGAGGCAACAATGCTTGATAAGAAATATACTCATTACCTTGCTCATGTAATTCTAATCCCTCTGTATGGTATTTTCACAATAAAAAAATTAAAAAAAAATAAAAAAAAGAAAGATGATTGACAAGATTTTTTTAAAGAATTAGTATATTCCATGTGTATAATACAATGGAAGTTTTAGACTACCTAAAAAAAGCTTGCTCTTATATCTTAAAATTGACTTTAGTAATTAAGTTATTATAATAATTAAATCTACTGGATATGTTTAAAGCCTATAATATTTTATGTAAAATATTTATAGTTGCAGTATACCATAAATTTCATTCACTATAGTCACTTAAACTCAGAAAATGAATGAGATGTTAATTAAAACCCACATAAGAATAATTATTTTTAAGGAAATAGACAAGATTTATGAAAATATCTCCTGCATACTATACATGGTCTGATATAAGTTAAAGAAGAAAAGTGGTTTTCCAAGTATTATAAATACTACTTTCCTTTATCATTTCCATCACAAACTTTCAGTGTTTTGTTATTATCTTTAGTTTTGTTCTTATTGTGACATACTAGAAATAGAATTTCTATATAATCTGGAAAAAATTTATGAGACATATCTTTATGAAAAAGTCTTTGTCATATAAACCTCTTCTTATTGAGTGCAGGAGACAGTTTCTTCACTCAAATAAAAGCTAAGTTCCCTTTGAAATGAGAATGAGACCATAAGAGCTCTCTAATTCATCTTATTTTTTTCTTTATGATTTGTCTCTTAGAAAGCTCAAAGCTAAATTTAGCACTTAACTCCTGAGTATAATAATTTCTTCCTCCATTCACTTCATGACTTTGGATTTTCCAATTTTCATTTTAATGGTCTTTTTGTATGTCTTCTATTTTAATCTAATTTAAATCTCTTTAAAAGTAAATGACTGCCTTACATGGTGGTAAGAACACACGTCAGGCAGCCTCTGTCTGATCTCAGCTCTAACTCTGTGTAATGTGACCTTGGGCAAAATTAAGATTCCTGTGCTTCAGTTTGCTCTAGTAACATGGGAATGAGGAGAATAACTAGCTCATCGAGTTGCTATGGGAATTAAATGGGTTATAAAGCATTTAGAACAGTAGTGACACTTAATAAATGCTATTTAAGTATTTATTGATGAAAACCTTTGTGAATTCTGAATATCGCATGCCATATCTCATAATCATAAGCTTGGTGTCAATGCAAGCTTCTTTATCCAATAATCTCTCTACTATGAAATGTGAGTAAACTTGGTTGTCAGGAAATAGTTAATGAAATACATAGATATAACAGTGTATCAACTTGAATTAAGAATAATCAATACCAGGGGCTGAGAAGTTGGCTCAGTGGTAGAGCACTTGCCTTGCATGCATGAGGTCCTGGATTCAATACCTCAGCACTATGTAAGCAGAAAAAAAAAAGCTGGAAGTGGCGCTGTGGCTCAAGTGGTAGAGTGCTATCCTTGAGCTGAAGAGCTGAGTCACAGGCCCAGAGTTCAGGCCCCACGACTGGACAAAAAAAAGAGTAATCAATACCAACCAACAGAAATATCTATCACTACATTATATGTAACTTGAAACTCATTATTTTGTACAATTACTATATAGGGACAAAAATAGAAATATCTCTTTAGCCATAAAACCTTATTTTTTTGTGTGCTGGTTCTGGGGCTTGAACTCATGGTCTGGGTACTGTCCCATAGCCTTCTTACTCAGGGATAGTACCCTACCACTTGAGCCACAACTGCATTTATGGATTTTTGGTGGTTAATTAGACATAAGAGTCTTCTAGACTTTTCTGCCCCAACTGGCTTCAAATAGCAATCCTTACATCTCAGCCTCCTGAATAGCTAGGATTCCAGGCATAAGCTACCATTTTCAGATAAATTTCTAGGTTTTTATTAATGTTGTTAGTTATTGTTGTTGATAACACATAGGCAATTCCCTTCTTATGCCATTTGCCAAGAAAGTTACAAATCTCCGTAGGTATTATGCTCATTGTCCTAGACTATTTTGCTCTTTCCATCTTGGTTAAGTGAACACTCCAGAGAAAAGACTAAGAAAACAACCATGGTGTTTGCTATTCAATCTGAAATAGAAAGGTTTAAAAATGGAGACTTTCCTCATGATAGAAAGTGAAAGGAGTCAGAACTTAGGAAACCTTAGTTCCCAGAGTTTGGTGAGGCAAGAATACTTAAGTTCCCATAGGCAAAAGTAGCAGATATAAATCTCTTGAGGAATTTTCTTAGAGGGAGATCTTCCAGGAAAACAACTTGAAAGAATATCACCAGGAATATTAACATCACCTCAGAGATGGTTGCAAGTGTTACAAATTGATTACAATTTTTAATCAATTTGTGTCTGCCATGATCTGTCATTAAAATCAGCAAATGCCACCCAGTATGGAACTGCAGACAACAGTGATGAAATGAGAACATTTGCAGCTCTTTTTCAAATGTTATCCTTACTTCAGCCACATACTCACAGAAAAGAGGATGGATGGGTAAAACAAAGAATAATAGGGAGAGAAAAGTGATGATGAAATAGATCGCTTGAACCCACCATTCATGTTACCTGTGGTGGTTAAACTTAGACACAGAACATACCCAACAACAGGAGGGGAAAGTTTTTAAGTGAATGTGTGATTGGAAATTTAAAATAGACTAAGCATTCTAAAACTGGAAAGATACTATTTTTGTAGTCAGAAGAGATAGGTAAAATTTGTGATCTACAAGAGATGCCGTCTAAAGACAAAAATGGGGAAATTGAGCATATTTGGATTAAAAGTGTGTCAAAATGTTCTGGCTTTGAGTTCACAGTTCAGTTTGACAAATATATGATGTACAAAAGATCTTTAAACCACATCTCCAAGGCATAAACTGTCCTCCCTAGGCAATTCTTCATAGTTTTAAAATATAAAAAGCAGGGTAGAATGCACACTGTTAATAATATAGAACCTCACTAATCAGAGGCATTTATCCAAGAAGATTTGCTTCATAATAAAATAAGCTACCCACACAAATTCCCATTAAAAATTAAGCATTCAGTAATAAAGCCTCCACCCACCCTCCTCTCAGTTTTTCAAAGCAACAAAAAAGTTTTATATTAATATGCATGTACATTTTCACTGTTATGCCATCAATATGAAAAATGGTCTTCTGATAAAATTTTGTACTTATTCAATTCAGATTCTTACATGAACAGGCTCTAAAAAAAAGTTGTCCAGCCATTTATTTTTTTTTTTATCGATTATATGAAGCTGTGTTCTGTACCATGGAAAGGTGAGTTGTTTAATACCATGTTTCTGAAAAATCTTGAGATTTCAACAACCATCAGTTTACAACATTCCTATGTCTCTTGAGGTCTCAGGAACTAAATTCTCCTCACCTCAATCAGTCACTGCTGCTTCTTATCACACTTTCAAGATGTTACATTTTTTTTTACTTCTTGCCAGATTTGTCCTATATTTTATCCCCTTGCAACTTAACAAGCTCTGTCACCAATGTCAAAATTATTGTGCATTTATTTCTGTTGAAGAATTCCTACTGTATCACTCCTTTCCAAGCAGATTTCACTGAAGTTCTAGAGTCTGAATTCCCTATTCTAACTCTGGGGCTTCTCAGCACTAAAAGGAAAATCACATTACTACAAGAACTCCCCCTTCTCTGTGGAGAATAGATTCCAAGACTCCCACTGGCACTGGAACCCATACTAATGCTGAATGTCATGAATATTATGCTTTTGTTCCTATGTGTCCTTCAGCATTGCCATACCACACCATAATACCATTAGTTCTTTCATTCTTTATGGTCTGGTGACTTCTTTACATCACTTCTGTTGTGCTTCAAAGCAGTTAATAAATAAGCTTAAATACAAGCAGAGTGGTACTGCCACAGTTGGTTTAATAACCAAGATGGCGACTCAGTGACTAACTGGTGGATGGATTACATCTAGATGGATTACATCTACATGTAGATGTAGATTACATCTACATCTATGTAGAACCAAATGACTTAGTTCCTGGGTAGAATAGAGGAAAATAGTGCAAATTTTTAATACTGTACAGAGGGGTTACAGTTACATGAGCAAGGTAATGAGTACATTTCCTATCAAGCATTGTTACCTCCTCCTTTATTTTTCCCCTTCCTTCCCTTCCCTACCACCTCTGCAACTACCACCTCCACCCCCCGACTCGGCCCCTGCCTAAAGTTCGTTTTTCCACATAGTGTCTTGTACATCTCATTGTTACAACCAGTCAACCTGTATCCCTATTTAAGCATTTTGGTTTTTTTTTTTTTCCCTTCCCCTCTCTAAGCTAGAGAAGTGTATATACAATATGCAGGCACCGACATCATGTACAGGGCAAATTTTTATTATGGCCCTTCAGAGGGCTCACAATTTAAAACATGAATTGTTTATTTTTAGAAATTTCCATTTTCTATTTTTGGACCATGGAAAAATCCATGGACAAGTTGAGGGTATATACCAATGAAATTCATGATATACCTGCATGAAATTCATGATGTATCCTTACTTTAAGTGCTTCTTATAGAACAACAAATATAAACTGGATAATACAATCATATTACGATTACAATAATTATTCCTTTGCTTTTGAAACCAAAGCAAATGTAGAAGTCTGGTTTTGTTTTCACCCGTACGTATTTTTTTAAGCCTCTACACATTCAATATTGGATTATTTTAAACATGGCATGTGATATCTTACTTTATCAAAAAATTCTAAATTTAATATAAAATAAGTATACAACTTCTTGGAACTTTTTCTTTAGTTCTTCCTCTCTTTGAATGAATATATACCCTTTTTTGGGAGGGAGGTCTGGTCATGGGGCCTGAACTCTGGGCCTGGGCACTGTCCCTCAGCTCTTCAGCTCAAGGCTAGAGCTCTACCACTTGAGCCACAATGCCACTTCCGGCTTTTTTCTTTTTGCTTATGTGGTGCTGAGGAATCGAACCCAGGGCCTCAGGTATGTAAGGCAAGCGCTCTACCACTGAGCCACCTTCCCAGCCCCTTATATACCCTTTTTTTAACCAAGTTTTCTCTCTTTACCTAGCAGATTATGTCATTAATTCTTATTTTAATCTAAGACTTGCTATATCTATTGTTTTATTCTTTCATATATTTTTATTTCTCTGATTTGTTCTTCTCTTTCTGAATACTGAATTTCACAAAAAGATTGTTAGTTTTATTATTGCTTCAGGCTCATGTTTACTTTCTTTTCCTCATTTTTAATGTCTTCACAAACCTCTCCCACTGTATAGCATCTATCAACGTGGCTCTTAAGTTCACAATCTAATTTAGCTAGTGCTTCAAAGTTTACCAATGATATCTTCTGCTCCTCTTATTAATTCTGGTCTATACCTATTTCAAGTTAATTGAGTCATCCAGGAATAGTGTATTGAAGTCCACCTCTCCAACACTTCAAAAATAAATCCTCTTTGGAAATAAATTATTTGCAGAAGCCAAATTATCCTCTGGTCATTAGGACTTGGAGTTTTAATCCAATATTACCAATATCTTTACAGAAATAAAAACTGTGGAGATATATATATACAAAGAAAATGAACTGAAGACACACAAGGTGTAGAAAACCACATGATTAGAGTGATATTCTAAGATAATCAACGAGAAGTTGGGAGAAGTAAGAAAGAAATTTTCCCTAACTTCATCAGTTATATGACCTGGCAGAAAATTGACTTTGGATTTGTACATCCTAGATTCTGTAAGCAATGAATTTCTGCTGTTTTTAAGCCACTTGTTGTTTGGCATTTATCATGGTGTTAAAATAGCTCTAGGAATCTAAAACAAAACCCTCTATCAGAGTCTGTACCGCCGACCATCTGCTTTCTATCTCTCTTCTCCCTTCCTTTCCAATACCATTGTAACATCCTCATCTTCTGCCTAACTCCAGTCTTGATTCTCTGTGTACCTTGTCATTGCCTAGATGCCTTCTCTTTCTTTGTTCTTACTGATTTCAAACATTTCATCCAACTTCAATGATGTCTTAAGCTCCCGTCACATCTCACTCCCCATCTCCAATTAATTCTGACTTATGCAGTCTTTTCTCAATATTCTAGCCCTAACTGATGATAATTTCATTTATCTCTGTAAACTATTTCAATTTTTATCTCCTGCCGGCATTTGCATTTTATATTTATTTCTCTGATTATAGTTATATTTATTACTAACTCTAAATCATAGGTTAGCATGTTTTGTATTAAGGACACAGACGGTAAATATTTTAGGCTTAGGCTTTGGAGATTGTGAAGAAACACCCAACTCTGCAGTTGTGTGGAATCAACCACACACAACACATAAATGAAAGGCCATGCGTAGGTGTCAGTAAAATACTTTTTATTTACAAAATCAGGCAGCTCGCCAGCTGGCCATAGTTTACCAAACTCTGTCTAAATTATGAACATGTTGAATTCATAAGTCAATTTATAGTTTTTGTTTGTTATTGGTTTTAGAACATCAGCATTAGCCTTTCATTGCACATGACCAATGAATGCATTTTGGATACAACCTAAACTTAAATATTCTCACAATTGGAATAATTCTGCTTTCATTTCCATTAATTTTAGCATTTAAAAGTTTAATGATTAAAATGTACCAAGAAATAAAAAAACCAACCAGATGCATCTAATCTGGGCTAAGGTCCTTCCCAAGACACTAATTACTTTTTAAAAAGCCAGGGGCCATTATTTTCATTATCTTTAAAATATCTCATTGGAAGGCGGTTATGGTGTTACTTGAGAGGAAAGTCAGTGGAATCAGAGTTCAAGGCCAATGTGAGCTACAAAGGAAGAACAAACAAGAATAAACAAAATTGTCATTCCAAAATAAAAAAGAAATATGCATTATAGGTACGAAAACAAGAGACATTTCTTAAAATGGAAAAATTTCAGAACACCATGATTGTTCTAAAGAGAATGTATAATACTCATGGGTATAGTGCTGAAGATATCTTTAAAGTAGGCCAAGCAGCAGCTTCAGCTGTTTCACATTACTGTTATTTGTTGTTGCACAAGGAACTCTTCCAAAACTTAGTGGCCTGCAAGAGTGAGTTACTCATACTCCTGTTGCTCTTATGTGACCTGGCAATGCCACTGCTGGCTTCATCTGAGCTCACCGGTGGGGGTGGCATTTTCAAATTTTGTATTTTATTTATTTTTTTCTTGAAAAGGTGATGAGCAGGGATGTTACACTTACATAAGTAAGGCAATAAGTACATTTATTTTTAACCACTGTTAACTCATCCTCATTATCTCCCACTTACTCCTCTCTAACCGCCCTCCACGTTGTAATGTTCATATCCAACATAGTGTCAAGTGAGTATAAATATTGCTGTGGCTCATCACTTGTCCTGCTGTTTCTGAGATTCCTTTTCCCATTCACATATTGCATTGTCTAATATGCAAAACACGTGGCCAAAAACCTAAGAGAAATGAAGAAAGATAAATAAAAAATAGAGAAAAAAGAATGAGCTACATAGTGTCTAATCAAAAAAACAAATATTTCCATAGTTGGAGTTCATATTGATATGCTATATATCTATATCTGTATCTGTATCTATATATCTACATATATAGATATATATATGATCGGGAGCTGGTGGATCATGTCTGTAATCCTAGCTACTCAGGAGACTGAGATATGAAGATCATGGTTCAAAGCCAGCATGGGCAAGAAAGTTCATGAGATTCTTACCTCCAATTAACCGCTAGAAAACTGGAAGTGGCACTGTGGCTCAAGTGGTAGAGCACTTGCCTTGAGCTGAAGAGTGCAGGATCAGCACCCAAGTTCAGAGTTCAAACCCCATGACTGACAAAAAAAAGAATATCATATATATATATATATATATATATATATATATATATATATTCTAGTTCTTACAAATGAAGAAGATCATGCAACCTGCTTTTCTCTGGGTCTGGCTTAGTTCACTTAATATAATTTTTCCAAGTCTTCCCATTTCCTTATGAATGAAACAATGCTATTCTTTCAATGGAGACATAGAATTCCATTATATATATAATATAATATATATACACATATATATGTATGTGTATATATATATTCCACATTTTCTTGATCCATTCATCTACCTAGAGACAATTGGGTTGGTTCCATATCTTGGCTATGGTAAATAATGTTGAGATGAACATCGTAGTATAGTGGCTTTAGAGTGGCCTTTTTTGGGGTAATTTTGGTAAATTCCCAAAAGTGCGATTGCTGGGTCATAGGGGAGCTCTATGTGTAGTCTTTTGTGGAAACTCCACACTGCTTTCTAAAGTTGTATGGCTTTAGTGTTGTTTAAAATATATACTGCTTTTTCATACATGTAACTGATGCATTTTATTGATTTTTAAATGTTTTACAATCGTTAAATATTTGTACAAAGGAGGTGCCATATAATAAGGCAGTTTATGAATTCAATGCATCTTGATCAGTGGGTTGTATTTTAAAATACAAAAAGATTTGATGTATTATCTTTTTTTGGGGGGGGAGGGGTCCGGTCGTGGGGCCTGAACTCTGGGCCTGGGCGCTGTCCCTAAGCTCTTCAGCTCAAGGCTAGCACTCTACCACTTGAGCCACAGCACCACTTCCAGCTTTTTTTTTTCTTTTTGCTTATGTGGTGCTGAGGAATAGAACCCAGGGCCTCATGCATGCAAGGCAAGCGCTCTACCACTGAGCCACCTTCCCAGGCCCATTGATGTATTATCTTAATCATACTGAAAATATATGAATGCAATTTAGATATAATTTTAAATAGAAATTCCAGATTACAGACAAGCTCCTGTAGATAGTCCCTGGCTTGCTAAGTACTGTGTTTTGAGCAGTAAACAGCACCAGTTATTTCATATTTGTTACCACAAAACTACTCAGTCTGAATTCCAGGCAGATGTAATTCTGTAACCTTCCTAAAGGACTTAACATCTAAAAACTATTTTTACATGGACAGATTAGAAAGTTTTCATGAAGTTATAAAATGAAGCTACAATTTCCCATTATTTCAGACTGCTGCTGTATTTTTAGGTTTTGGCTCCATAGAGGTTTGAAGTAAAAAATGTTTAAAAGATACTTCATGGAGCATGTTTATGTGTTTTGTGTACATGCTATAACAACATTGTGTTGGTAATATATCCCCCTCTTTATACTGTTTTCATTTTTTCCAGCACATCAAAAAGAAAAAAACATTTACCCTAGTTCATTACACAGTATGATGCCTTAAAGGCAAAACCATTGAAAGCTCATAGCGAGCTTCTCCTTTTTATAAGCTAATGAAATTGGATATTATCTGGCTACTCGGATACTCATAACACTAAAAAATGCGTTTATGGTATTTAAATAATGTTAAAATTCAGGAAGGAATAGTGAAATAAAAGTAAAGACCATGCAATTATATAAACTAATGTCTAGCAGGTATTATTATTTTTTTAACATTAACAAAAATTTAACAAATTTTCCCCTTGTTTTAAGCAAAGTACAGTGTTATGTGAAATTTATATAAAGCATTAATTAATTTTACTTCAGATATCTTTCCTAAAAAACAGATGTCATTAATCACACATTTTTAATTCCATTAAACTTGTGTCTAAATCAATCTTTTCTTTTAAACTTCAGTATCTTGAATGTCATAGAAAAGTCAAGCGACAGATTGCTCTGTTTCATTCTAAAGAGTCAATCTATAAAGCTTTACATGAAGATTTGAGGACAGGGCTGGTTGCTTATATACCAATTCTTACTTACTGGCAGTCTGTAGAATCACATAACTTTTATGTAGTAACAAAAACTTCAAAAATTAAAGAAAGCTAATTTAAGGGCCTTTATCATAAAGTCTGAAGTAACTATAGCAGTAAATTACCAACTCTTAACATCCTCACTGATGAATATTTACTCATCCTCTCGACGCCCATATACTTGCATTGTCTCTATTTGTTACTTCTGCATTACTACTACTTATTCAATTTTTCACATCTCTGTACTTTCATCCTATCATCTAAGAATCCCCTTTTTCCTTGCCTAAAACTTAAGCAAATTTGTTTCTTTCTCTCATGGTTTGTTCTACCATTCCATAAGTTTCTTACCTCTATCCATCCTTGACTCATAAATTCTTCATTTATTTATTTTTTTCCTTTTTTATTGTCAAGGTGATGTACAGACAGGTTACAGTTACATAAGTAAGGTAATAAGTATATTTATTGTCAAACTTGTTACCCCTTCCTTCATTTTTCTCCTACTTTCCCTTCCCCAAATTGTACAAATCCTTTGCAACATATTGTCTTGTGTGTATCGCTGTTGCATTGGTTCCCCTGTCCTTTGTCTCACCATTCTGTTGTTCCCTTTCCCTTTCCTAATTCAAATAAATGTATATACAATACCAAGGTACCAAAATCAAGTACAGTGACAACAGAGGATATACCATAATCGGAGTAACATACAAAAGAAACAAAAAAAAATCACATAGTACATTAAAAACAACCACAACAAGGAAACCCTCTTGTGTCCATGTCTTGAAGTTCATTTCACATAGCATTATCTTATATGGTCATATGTAAATAGCTATTGAGCTATTCTGCTCATCTCCTAAGATTATTCTAGACATACACTGATTATTGCAAATAAGAGAAACCATGGAATCTATGTTTCTTGGGGTCTGGTTTAATTCCTTTAATGTGATTTTTTTCCAAGTCTTTCATTTCCTTACAAATGGGAGGGGGTGTCATTCTTTGTGATGGAAGCATAGAATTCCTTAGTTTATTAAAACAGAGATGATATTTATCATTTATTTATTGGGTGTTTCCACTGTCCTTGTTTTTCCCAAATGTCATTGTATTTTATTTTCAAAGTAAACCAATAAAAAAAAATAATACTTGAATCTGGGTCAAATCCTGGCTCTGCCACTTAGCCAAATCTTGTGTTTCAGTTTTGCCATCTAAAAGTGAATATCATATACACATTTCATGGGGCCACGCTACTAAATGAGTTTACAGATGTTATACAGAGTAACATATAACTCATAGCAATGGCCATCTCACATTGCCAACTCAGTATTATCTCCACAATCCATGAGGAAATGGTAAGAAATGGCAGGGAACTTGATCTGCCGATCCTTTGACTCAGAATGCTTACTGTCTGCTACACCCTGTTGTCTTTCTTCTACCTTTAATGGTAATTTATGTTCAAAAAGCCTTTTATGTCGATTGCTATTTAAATTTCAGAACTCCCACCCCTCATACTAGCATTATGTATAAATTTTCTTTGAATATGAAGAAATTGAGACTTAGAAAGATCATATGACTTAAATCCAGTCTTAAAAAGGAATCAGTCCAGGCTTGAGATTCAATACTTTTTATATCTTTAAAATGTTATTTTAGAACATACAAGATGCAACAAAATAAGAGAATTTAACCCTTCTTTGTCTTCAGTCCCTCAACTACTGAGACTACATAATGATTTCATAGAATTATTAAGATAATTAAGGAAATTCGTTAAAGGAAAGCTTATAGAACTGTACCTGAAACAGTAAAAACCAATTACTTTGAAAATAGATATTATGCAAGGATGAAAAAGGGTAGTTGCTATTATTATTATTACTAATTGGTTATACAAAGGCATTATAATTCCCTAGGTCAGGTTATGAATACAATTCTTCATGGTCAATATCTCCTTTTCTTTTGCTATTCCATTTTTCCTCTCAATAGGTGGTCTTCTAAGAAGTAAAATCTTTCACTGTTCTCAACAGATTGAATATAATAAGACTTAGCTTTGAAATTAGTTTGGAATTTATTTCTTCCTGTGATATAAGGTTAAAATAAACATTGATTTTCTTTTCCATATGGCAATCTAATCTATCTTTCATCATTTGTGGAAAAGGTTATACTTCCCTCATTGCTCTCTGAAATCATGAGCACTATCCCTATATATTCTCTGTGCATTTTCATAATCTCTCACTCCCATCAGCAAATTCTTTTGAAAATGTCCAACTTAACATTTTTTTCTTATATTGGCTATGCATCATATGTAGCATATCGTTGTTAATTCAATTACTGTAATACATTAATTCAAACACAATTTTTTTCTCATTACACTTTGCTTGCAACTCCTCATCTATGTATGTGTGGACTTTACTGATTCATTCCTGTACGTCATTAGTGTATACATCTATTTTTATAAACACACTATATAAACTTGATTTCATAACAGGAATCCTTCTAATCAGTCAAATATACGTTTTGACTTTATTCTTACTTTGAAAACATGTTCAAGCTCTGCTTATTCCTTTGTATTTAGAAGTTATATTACTAATTTCATAACAATACATTCTCTGAGATTTTATTGAGACATCATAGACTCTCCAGATGCATTGATGGAGAATTGCTATTGTAAGTGTGTATGTATTCTAGCCATGAATTTGGCATTTCTCATCATTTATTTAGATCTTCTGTATTGTTCTTAAATATTGTAGAATTTATTATAAAGATCTTACTTAGAGTTAGTTGTTTAGAATTAATTACTATGTATATGATTTGTATATATATATATATCAGTATAAATGACACTGATTTTCCAATTCCAA
Organism: Dipodomys spectabilis; assembly: GCF_019054845.1. Taxonomy (NCBI): domain Eukaryota; kingdom Metazoa; phylum Chordata; class Mammalia; order Rodentia; family Heteromyidae; genus Dipodomys; species Dipodomys spectabilis. The sequence continues at coordinate 12,923,305 of NW_024870758.1, forward strand.
TTTTATGTGTTTATTACCAGGATATGAAAATACAATTAGTTTTTATAGGTGCACTGAAACTCTTTGTTTAGAATTTTTGACAATTGTGTAATCCACAAACAAAAATACTTTGTTTGATGGCTTTAATCTCTGACCTAAAAATAAACAAAATTCTCTAGAGTTGCTTCTGTAGAAATTGCTCCTTTATTTTCAGTCCTTGAGACTGCAGCCCTACCTGCCTTTGATGAGACTTGAAAAGTGCCAACAGTTATAACTTAAGCAGTCTTAGGTATCTTCTTTTCTTTATCAGCAGTTATAATTAATGCAGTCTTGGGCATCTTCATTAGTGGCTAATGTTTGATATTTAAATGCCAGTGCAATTTCAATCTTTGTTGACAAACAGGAACTTTCAAATACTCCTATCATTTACTGTCCTTTCTAGAAAGATGTTTTCTTCATTTAATGTTTTATTCCAAAGCCACATTTTTGCAGTAACTTAAAGCAAAAAACAATATGACTTCAAACTGAATTCATAGGAAGTGTCATCATCCCATCTAACAGTACATAATCTCTGGATGATTTACTGCAAGAAAAACTTCTCCATATTACTAGATGGAACATTAATGACAAAATATATTATGTAATTTTAGCCTGTGCTTTGAATGAATTTAAGTCTAGCAGTTATATTTAAATTCCATGTCATACTCTCATTTCTGCCTTAAACCAAAGGTGATACATAAAAATATACCTTTCTCTCCAGTCATGGTGTTACACACATGTGATCCCAACTATTTGGGTAGTAGAAGAGCTAGGAGAGTGGTAGGAACATTACAGTTGGAGGCCAGCCACAACGAAAGCAGGAGAATACTTTCTCTGTAAAAAAAAAAGCACAAATAAAAGTAAAAAAGGGTGTGAGCTTTGACCAGTTGGTACAGGACTTACTGGCAAGTACCAAACCCTGAATTAAATATGAGTTCAAAAATACATAAAAGTACTTTGATTTCTTGTTTCTTTGGTATTCTACCCCTATGATTTATACCCTGTTGTCACTTTATCTGATTTTGGTAGCCTGGTATTGTATATATATTTATTTGAATTAGGGAAGAGAAGGGGAACAACAGAATGGTGAGAAAAAGGACAAAGTGGGAAACCAACATACACAAGAATATATGTTGGAAATGATCTATACAACTTGGGGGGAGAAAGCGGGAGAGAAAATAGGAGAAATATGAGGGAAGGCATAACAAGTGTGACAAGAAATGTACTTATTATCTTACTTATGTAAATGTAACCCCTCTGTATATCACCTTGACAATAAAAAGGAAACAGCTTAAAAAAATAACCAAGAAAAAAAAGACTATATGTGTGTATGCATATATATGTATTCATGTACATATACACATATACACATATACACATGTATATTTGTGTACATATCTATACATAAATACATATAAATATATACAAACATATGCATACATCTATATGAGTGCTTTTCCATTATTTGGAAGTAACTGACTATAATCAGAGAAATGCAATTATTTCATCAACTATATCACTGATATGTCACTAGATAAATTGATATGTATTCAGTCTCCTAGATTTTTGTAAAAGTACTAGTTACCAGGAAGTACAACATATGCATTCTCAATTGATATCCAGTTCTCAAAATCTAAGTTCAATTAAAAATACTTGTAAGTTTAATTTTTTCCCCTTATGAAAAAATACAAATAACTACCAAACTGTTTGTGTTCTATATATCTATAAGATAACGTACATGAACCAAGGATAGTATGAATTTGTGGGGAGTTAAAAGCTGTTTTAAAAGTTTTAAAATCTGAGTTCCTGACAACATTTTTGGAAGAGATGTTTGGCATTGTATAGTTAAAACATCTATAAACATTAGTGACTTAACGTATGGAAAAGAAAATTTTTTCTGTTCCATGTCAAATAAGAGAATTTTATAAGAACACTGCAGATTACTTTTAAAATATATAAGACACTTAAACTGAAAGTCAGTTATTCACATCTATAATTCTAGCTACTCAGAAGCCTGAAATCTGAAGATGGTAGTTCAAAGCCAGAATAGTCTGTGAGCTTCTGATCTACAAATAGCCACCAAAAAGTCAGAAGTAGAGCTGTGGCTCAAGTGGTACAGAGCTTGCCTTGAGCAAAAAGATCTCAGGGACAGGCTTTGAGTTCAAGCCCCAGTGCTATTAAATAAACTAATTAAGATAGAGCTTTATTACTGTTGCTTATAGTTCACAAAATTATTATTCTAATTTTAATCCATGCATGTAAATACTACATAATCTGTATACAACTATTAGAAACAAAACAGTAAGTTATGTTGCATTTCACACCCCAAAAGTGATGATTCAATACTACCTATGTACTTTACAAAAAGAGTACTTTCAAGCACTCTACAAGCTGAACTATGCCTTGCTTAGCATGTATGAGTCTCTGGTGCAATGCCTAGCACTGGAAAAAGAAAAAGAAAGAAAGTTCAGTACTTAACACAGGGCAAAAAGAGGAAATAAAAAAATTTGAAAGTAAGACTATATTAGTGGCTTTGAGTAATAAAATTCCGGGAATATTCACATGTATGATTTTTGTATTTGACTTCTGCCCAAACATATCTGATGCTTGCTAAGCTAAACTTAGAAGTGCTTGCAAGTAAATGGCATATGTAGCAACTGCAATTCACTCTCATTCAGACTTACTTTTATAACATCAAATCAGATGTTTATAAACATCAGCTTTGGAATACTCTATATTGAAACCAATGTGTGTGAGGAGCATTTCCAGAGAAAGTAAAAACATGCTTTTCATGCTGTACTGCTTTTGAGTTCATGCATTTTCCATTTTGTAAATACTTTCACAAACGAAAGAGTTTTTTTGTGTTCTTAGGGAACTTGTTAACAGAAGTAAGACCAGGAAAAGACAAGTCACAGCCCAGAGCCCAGGTCTTGATTCAGTTCCAGGTTTTCTGATTTGAAGTCTTCTTTAGTGGACAAGTCAGATTACATAACGGACTCAACTGTGCGATGTGGCAAAATAGAAAAATCAGGGTGGACCCAGACAAAACTTGCTCACAGCATGTTGAAGACAGCAAACACAACTTCAGGACATGCCCTCCCATAGCAGTGGCTGAAAGAAAAACTAGAGGTGCTTAGGGAATTAGGCAAAGGTAAATGTGCTCACTCTACTCACTGGAGAAGCACTAACTAAATCCTTATTATTGCTACTGAGCTCATTTTGTGTATGTACATGCTGATGTTGGGCTTGAACTCAGAGCCTGAACATTATCCCTTAGATTTTGTTTTGTTTTTTTCGATCGTGGGGCTTGAACTCTGGGCTTGGGCGCTGTCCCTCAGCTCTTAAGCTCAAAGCGAGCTCTACTGCTTGGGCCACAGCGCATTTTCGGTTTTCTAGTGGTTTGTTGGAGATAAGAGTCTCACGGACTTTCTTGCCTGGGCTGGCTTTGAACCGCGATCCTCAGATCTCAGCCTCCTGAGTAGCTAGGATTACAGGCGTGAGCCACTGGCGCCCAGCTTCCCTTAGCTTTTTTACTCAAGGCTAGCTCCCTATCCCCTGAGCCACAGCTCCACTTCCAGTTTTTTGGTGGTTAATTTACTTGGAGGTAAGAGTCTCGTGGAGTTTTCTATCCAGCTTTGAACTGTGATTTCTAGACATCACCTCCTGAGTAGTTAGTGTTATAGGAGTGCGCAACCTGAGCTCCGCTATGGAGCCTACATTTGAAAGAAGAAAGGGGCCTGAAGAAATCTCGAGAACTGAAACTATAATATCAAGAGCAAAATTCTCTACTGAAAAACACATTCCATTTAACTTGACAGGAAGCAAGTGACTTGAATTTTTTATCTCTAAGACGGTAAGAAAAAACAAAAGGCAGTTGGTAATGAATTATCTTAAGCACTTAAAGCTAATTATTTCCAGGGTTATAGTAGTTTTAAAATATGTGAGGCAGATGCAGCGGTCAACACCTGCAATCCAGTTACTAGGGATGGTAATGCAAGAGAATCCCTTGTGCCCCAGACTTTAAGGCTAGCCAGGGACACATTGAGATCTGCCCATTAAGTTCTTGGGTATTCCTTCTTTGACTGAGTTTAATGACCCTTTTCTTCCTTATTTTAAAAATAAGTACCTGTATAGAGAGATAACAATTTCATCTGTCAAGTGATGAGTTCAATGTCTCTTGATCAGCACCATTCCATAGTTGTCTCCCATCGCTCCCTCCCAACTCTACCCTCATGTAGTTCATTTGTTTTTTGACAATGTCACTCCTTTCTTGTGGTTTCCTCCAGTTTAACAGAAGACTGGATGTTAGAAGACAAAAGACCAATTAATATAAAGAGAAATTAAATTGACATGAAATAAAACAGATATATTATTTTTTAACAATTTATTGTTATTATGAATGGATTGTGCAGAGAGGCTGGCATTTCATGTGTCAGTTAACGAGTAAATCTATTTGGACAATGTGACCCTCTTCTTTACTTCCGCCCTGCTTTCCCCACCCCTTCCTGCCCACAAGGTACATAGTTCATTTTACATATAGTGTATACCAGATAAGATGATTTTATTTGCTCACCCTTTCTCCCTTTCTGCTTATTCCTTTGTCCACCACCCCCCTCCCACCATGAAAATCCCCCAAAGCAAAACCAAACACTACCAACGCCCACATAACCACTACCACCAATAACAAAGAAAACACATTTATTTTTTGGAATTTATTTTGATAAATAACATTTTAAATATTCACAGAAATGACCCCTTTGGTTTCCTCTCCTAATTTTTTCTTCTTTAGTCTAACCATCTAGTCTTGTATAGGTTATCATGATCAATTCTATTTTAGATCTAGCTTCTACATATGAGAGAAAACACACTATTTGTCTCTCTGAGATTTTAATGCCTTTTTACTTTAATGATTAACCTGTGCCTCTTGGTATTCATTGTTGTGGATATTGGGGATAGATCAGGTTTTTTTTATTCATATATCTTTGAATCAAAAGGAGCTATGCTTGAAAATCTTCAATTAAGCAATTAAGCCAAAGGAACTTCATCCATACAGGGGCCTAATTTAGATACCAGCACCTCAGAGTTTTGTTATTGTTTTCTTGGAAATAATAGTCTTCTGCTCTAAAATTTATAATGGTTAAAATAAAATAAAAATTTTCTGTAAGTTGCTATGGGAATATGGTTTGATTATCTCACACTGGAAAATTTATAGACATTTTTTGCACAACTTAAACACTTGTCTTAAGACAACTAATGATATATAGAACAGAAATGAATGTACACATGTGCTAAAACCAGTACAGAAGAATGTTCATGGCAGTAACTGTTCATTACAGTCAAAATCTGAAAACTCCATAATTTTTATTAGAAGAAAATTTTGAATATTTTACAGCAGTGAAAATAGTTAACTTTCTTTATAAACAACATTGTGGATTAATCTCATAATCACAAATACTATTACTAAAGCCAGGAACAATGAACAATACATAGAAAGTTAATCTATTATATAAATTTCACACACAATAAAACTAATCAATGGTGAACAGTAGTGATCTTTGTGATCATTAGGAAATACGAAAGAATATAATGGGAACTTATGGAAATAATAGGATTTTTTCCCATTATCAAATGTAGTCCTGGGGAAGACTTATAGGTCATGTTTCTGTTACAAAGCTTTAAGTGTTTTTAATATATTTATTTATTTTTATTAAGCTGTTGTACATAAAAGCTTCAATGCCAGAAGTCAGGTCTTAAGTACAAAAACCTTCCATCATTCTTTCTCATCTTTTCTACTCTCAAATTATGTAGTTCAAATTTTCAAGTTCCGGGGTTTTTCTGTTTGTTGACTTGGTTTATTTTGTTCCGTGACCCTGGGGCTTGACCTGAGCACCATCCCTGAGCTCTTTTTGTTCAAGGCCAGCAGTTGGCCACTTGAGCCACAGCTCCAATTCCACCTTTCTGGTAATCAATTGGAGATAAGTGTCTCATGGACTTTCCTGCCCAAGCTGACTTCAGAGTGCCATCCTCAGAGCTCAGCCTCATGACTAACTAGGATTTCAGATACCTGTAAGGATTATAGGAGTCACCAGTGCCTGGCTTTCAAGTTGTTTGTTTAAAGCATAGTGTATAGCTCACAGTGGACACCCAGAAATTATTTTCTGAATCATAAAACAGAATTTTATTTTCACTTACTCTGTAATTGTAGAGAATATTCAACTTGTTAATGAAAATTGTCCTTACTCAAGTCTTAATAAGATGTAATTTTTAAATATTCCCTATTCACTCAGTGTCAAGTAAGCAAATACTGTACAAGGCATTGCACGGCATTGTAACACCTTTTCTATACAAGAACTGCTTGATTTAGATTTAAACTTCAAAAAGAATTCACTGGCAAAGTAGTTAACAAAGGAAAGCTGACGGCTTTCTTTTTTTAACAATAATTTGCATCTTGAGACCAGTTAAAGTGGCTCAGTTAAGTAAATTAAGTAAGCTCTCCAGTCTCAACTAAAGAAAAGAAAAAATACACTACTAAATTTAAATTAATATGCTGTAAATTTACCCATACATTTTCATGCATATAAATACATATTGTCATGTTAATTTATCATTCTCTTTTTTCTCTCACATGAAACATAGGTATTCTGAAAAAATAACATTAAATATATACAGAAATACCTTAAAAAATGCTAGAGGCTAGTGGCTTGTGCCTATAATCCTAACTACTCAGAAGCTGAGATCCAAAGTCACATGGATTGAAGCAAGCCTGAGCAGAAAAGCCTATTGAGACTCTGTCTCTAAACTAACCAACAAAAATCAAAGCTGGCAGTACATGGCTCAAGGAGTAGAGTACCATCAGAACAAGCAATCTGAGCAAGTAAGAGGCCTTAAGTTCAAATTCTGATACTGGCACATAAATAAGTAAATAATCAGGCAAAGTAGAAAAATCCAGCTTGCTTCTTCTTTCTGTATAACTCTTTGCCCTGATGATAATTCATGGCTTGGGCTACATGTAGCCCAAGGTCTTAGTGCAGAATGGTTTCTCTTCCCTCAACTTTTCATCTAAAAATCAGTGTGTCACAACTTCTATTAAGAATTTGGAGCTTGCACCCACTGTAAGGAACATTACCATGTCCATTCAGCTTTACTCCTGTGAAGACAGAGGCAGCTCCTAGTGGTGGTACCTGAGAGAAGTTATGGATGGCATTCACACACACACCCCGCCCCCACTGGCCCCGCTCGGGTAGAACAGCAGAAGAAAATCTCTAGTTCACTTTTTCCATACATGTAAACATTTCATTCTACATGCATAAAAACATATGTACACAAATTTGGTATAATCCCCATTTCCTATCTCTTTATGGGAACTCTCATCACTGTATATACATACACCACAGACCGGAGTGTTCTGGAAGGAAGGGACGCCTCAGAGGGAGGGAATATGTTAAAGAGATGAAACAGATCAAGATGCCTCATTCACATAAACTACTTTGTTAAAAGGAAGAATATTCAATACACAATGTAACATTAAGATGAGTAAGGGAAACGGTGGGTTGGACGAGTCAAATGAGAATGTTGAAAGAGGTGGTATTGATCAAGATGCACTGTATTCACAAACTCCTTCAGTGACTGTTAACTCCTTTGTACAACTACTTAAGATAATAAAAATATTTTAAATAAAATGTTAAAAATGTAACATATGCTAGAGATAAGATAAACTAAACTTTTATTTGGATGAGACAGAATCCTCTTTAAAGTAGACAAGGCAGCACAAAGTTTTGACCTTGAGCCCTTTCTGAATGTTCCAATTTGATCACATTCATGTAACCAAATTGCAAAGATTTCTTCAGGCTAACTCCTTCTTACTCTTATAATGGCACTTATTTTACAACAAAAATGGTGCTTTTAACATTCCTTTTGTTAACTATAAATACCTTGAGTGCAAACTCAGATAGTGATATCTTCAGTTTTTGTTTAAGTTCCTTTGTGAAAGGGATTGTAAATTAGTTATTCACAAGACAATATGTTGGAAATGATCCGTACTACTTGGTAGTGGGGTGGGTGGGGAAGGAAAATAAGAGAAAATGAGGGGAGGGTAACAAGTTTGACAAGAAATGTACTTATCACCTTAATTATGTAAATGGAAAAAAGGCAAATGATATCACAATTTAGCATTAAGTATTATAGTGAATATTGAACCAGCAAACTCTGCAAATGAAGAAATTGCAGAAGGGTAAAGCTTGCATAATCCATGAGCAATAAACTGTCCTGTCACAGTGACTCAAAGTTTTCTGGGTGGCTTATCCAAGGCACAACTGCTCTATCTGGATGTGATAGTTTTTCATTACTATACCAAAATACCTGATATAATCAATGTACTGAGGTGAAAGGTTTGTGTCTACAGTTTTCAGTCTCTAATTACTGGCTGAATTGTTTTGGGTGTGTAGTTGCTTTGAGTATATGATGGGCTGTACCTCACAGTAGGAGTGCTTGACAAAGGAAGCCTATTTGTCTCGTGACATTCAGGAAGCAAAGAAGAGAAATAAATGGTGATGAGGTTCCAATATCCCCTTCCAGGGCTGGTCCACCGTGACCTAATTTCCTTCTACAAGACTCATCTCCTAATGATTCTACTACCTCCTAAATAGCTCTGTAGGCTAAGAAAGAAAGCCTAGACATATGAGGTTTTGAAGAATTGTCAAAATCAGAACAATGGCACTGTAGTGTAAGATAGTCAGAGGAGGTACATCAGTACATCAATTAGTTCTGTTTGGTCACTCTTTTACTATCTACATGTTCTCTCATGATGTACCAGAACTTGGTCCTACCACAAACAGCAAAGTTCAAATGTCAGCTTTCTCAAAGTGTGAACTAGAGCTATAATTTCCTTTATTTCTTTCTATTAACTTCTACTCTCATTCCTTCATTAGCTTGGTTCCAAAGACTTCTTCCTCACATTTTTCCTGGACGATAAAGCTTTATTGTAGCTCAGGAGCTCATACAGTTAGTGAGAAGAAAATGTTTTAATAAAATTACTATTTTTTTAAAGAAACTTCTAATCTCTTAAGCTTAAACACTACTAGCTGTTTGTTTTCCCAAGTAGTACAAATGAACTACTGTGAATAAAGTCAAGAATTTCAGCAGAAAATTCTACTGCCTTTTAATTGGAACAAAAAGGCTTCAAAAGGTGAATCAATGCAACAGTGATACTCATAGGACAATATGTTAGAAATGAACTTTACAACTTTGGGGGGAGGGTTCAAAGGGAGGGAAAGTGGGAGAAAAAGGAGGGAGGGGGTAACAAGTTAGACAAGAAATGTTCTCACAATCTTATGTATCTAAATATCACCTTGACAATAAAATTTAAATTAAAAAAGAATAATTTTTCTAAGGCTGAATAGCTCAATAACTATGCCATATGACCATACAAAATGATGCTAATTGAAATGAACTCCAAGACATGGAAACAACAGGTCTTTTTTTGTTGTTGTTGTTGACATTGCTGTCGCCAACGTATTGTATCTATTTCTTTCTCTTTTTTCATTTTTTCCCACTGGTTTATTCTGGACAATCACTGTCTTTGATTCTGGTACCCTGCATCTTGTATATACATTTATCTCATAATGCTGAAACAAGGACAAAGGATGACCCATTGCAACAATGATCTCACAGGACACTATCTTGGAAATAAACTTTACAGCTTCAGGGGTGGGGAAAGGAATGGGGGAGGGAAGGGATAGTAGGAGAATAACAAAGGAATGGGTAGCAATGTTCAACAATAAATGTACTCCTTTTCGCTTAGCATCATCTTATATGGTCTTATGTACATAGCTATTGAGCTATTCTGCTCATCTGATAAGATTATCCTAGATGTATACTAATTATTACAAATAAGGGAAACCATGGGACATATGTTTCTTTGGGTTTTGCAAGACATGGACACAAGAGGTTTTTCTTTGCTGTGGTGGTTTGTAATATACTATGTGATTTTTGTTTTCTTTTTTGTATGTTCTTCCCCCTATGGTATATCCCTTGTGATCACTGTATTTGCTTTTGGTACCCTGGTATATAGATACATTTATCTGGATTAGGGAAGAGAAGGTGGACAAGGGAAGAACCAATGAAACAGTGATATACACAAGACAATATTTTGGAAATAATCTGTACAACTTGGGGGGTGACTGGGGGGGGAAGTAGGAGAAAAATGTGGGAAGGGATAAAAAGTTTGACAAGAAATATACTTATTACTTACTTATGTAACTGTAACCCACTATACATCACCTTGACAATAAAAAAATCCAAAAAGAGAAATGTACTCATTACCTTACTCATGTAACAGTAAACCCTCTGTATAGCATCTTTATAATAAAAATGAATTTAAATAGAGTAGGATTTTCTGAGAAAAGATCTATATATTTAATATAAAAATACATGTGCGTTTTCTGAAAGCATATTTAGAAATATTATCAGTTTATAAGATTATTTGCTGGGATATCTTACTGAATAATCTAGTTTGGACATTTCAGGCAATATTTTTTTTTGAAATACAATAAAAAGAAACTTCAGGAAAACATTGACTTATTTTTGCATTTTATTCTTTTTTATCATAAAGATGTACTTAGTATAGAATATTGCTTAGTTTCTAATAAAATATTTGTGTCATGATACAACTCCATGTTATTCACACTTATGTTCAGCATGCCACTAGCCAAAAATTTAAAATTTAAAATTCAATGTAATGTTTCTACTGAATGTCTGTCACTTTTGCATCATTGTAAAGAGTTAAACTCTTACGTGGAACAATTTGAATCAGGGCTCCTTTAAATTCCTTTTTCTTTCTTTCTTTCTTTCTTTTTTTTTGCCAGTATTGGGGCTTGAACTCAGGGCCTGGGTACTGTCCCTGAGCTTCTTTTGCTCAAGACTAGCACTCTACCACTTGAGCCACAGTGCCATTTCTGGCTCTTTCTGTTTATGTAGGACTAAGGAATCGAACCCAGAGCTTCATGCACACTAGGTAAGCACTCTACTACTAAGCCACATTCTCAGCCCTTATTTCTTTGTGTAAGTTTTCAGATTTTAATTTTCCTTCCCTTGAAAGTTTGTTTTTCCAAAGTGTTTAAATAGGGATACAGGTGGACCCATTACAACAATGAGATGTACAAGATGCTATGTCAAAAAATTAACTTTACAACTTTGGTGGGGGAGGGAGTGGGGAGTGTAGTCATGGAGATGGGAAGGCAGGGATGGTAGGGGAAAAACAAAGGAGGAGGCAACAATGCTTGATAAGAAATGTACTCCTTACCTTGCTCATGTAATTGTAACCCCTCTGTATGGTACTTTCACAATAAAAAACTTATTAATAAAAAAAGGAAGAGACAACAATGCTTGATAAGAAATGTACTCATTACCTTGCTCATGTGATTGTAACCCCTCTGAACAGTATTTTCACAATAAAAAACTTATTTAAAAAAATAAATAAAAGCTATGCTGTAAAAAAAAAGTTTGTTTTTCCATTGTTTATACTCCAGTACTTCCGCTTGATTCTTTTATTATTTAGGTGCTTAATTTCTAAATAATGAGTTTACTTTTGTCTTCAGTTTTGAAAAATCATTTTTCTGGGCAAATGAGTTCCCCCTATATCTGTTAAGGATGTTCTATTGTTCGTGGTGCACACAGTTTTGAAAATAACCTTGTTGCCATCTTTGTTTTTGTGAACATTGCATTATTTTCTTCTGGAGCTTATAAATTCCACATTTTATCTTTATTACTGATTTGAAGCAGCCAGGCTCTGGTATACCTTGGTTCAGTTTTGTTCTAGGGATTCACAGATTCAATAATAATAACTCAATTATTATTGAATCTGTGAGTGCAGTGCGTTGAATGCTATTGCTTCAACCACGGTGACCTGTAAGTATTGCCTTATTTAGATAAAGGATCTTTGCAAATGAAATTATGTTAAGAAATTCAAAGAAGTTGTCCTGAATTATTAATGGGGGTCCAAAATCCAATGATAAATGTCCTCATAAGAGAGAAGCATGGAGAAATTAGACATTCAGCAGACAACGAATGTTAAAAACGGACATAGAAATTCAAGTTATGTAGCTATAAACCAAAAGATGTCTGGAGTTCTGAGAACTAGAGACAGCAGGAAGAAGCATCTTCGTACTTTTCACAAGGAACCAGTTGCTGACACTTGATTTAGAACTTCTGGCTCACAGAAGTATGCAAGAAAAATTGTTATTGTATTAGGCCATCACATTTGTGGTAATTTGTTATGGCAACCCAACTAATCTAATAATATGAGTGCATGTTTTAAATTAAGTTTGGAAAAAAATTTAGTCATTATTTTCTCACATGATATTTACTCTTTCATTCTTCTTGTTTAGGGGTTGTTTGTGTGTACTTAGCCACCAAAAGTTTTGACAAAGTTCCTTAATGCTTTAGTTTATTATTTCAGTCATTTTGCTTGTGTTAACTATGGATCTGTAATAACAGATCAACTTTACCAGAAAGAAAGATTATTTTGCTCATAGTTTCAGAGTTCCAGTCCATGATGACTAGGCTTCCTTATTTTGTTCCTGAACCATAACACCATTGTGGGAGAACAAAGCTGTTCACTTCATCGTGTCATAAAACAGAGAGGGGAGAGTGAGGGAGGGAGGGAGGGAGAGAGTGAGAGAGAAAGAGAGAGAGAGAAAGTAGGCAGAAGTATCAATATCCTACAACTATATATATTTCAACCTTTTCTCTAACTTCTTGAATATGCAGATCACCTTTTTAATACTCTTTAATAAACCTTTTAACACTAACCTTTTTAATGCTCTTGACTGTTAATGTAATTTATCTGTGTCATTTCTGGGTGGTTTCAATGGATTTTCTGTGATCCATTTTTTATCCAATATTTTTCTATTGCCTTTCATACTTTCCATTTTGATTAGATGCCAGAAATTGTGCCTTTTATAACATATTTTAGACATATTTTTTCCAAGTCCCTATAAGTATTCATGTAGTTTGCTCTGGAAGGAAATGAAGTTACTTGGAAACAGTTTGATATGTTTGTGTCTTGTTTTGAAGCTTACTTGTGCAGGACTAGGGTAGCATTTCATTTTGGGTTAATTTTTCCCAGGACTGAGGCAATACACTATTCTTAGTTCTGTAACTAATTATCTGTGCAGTATGGAGCAATCTACTGCATCTTTTGGGAACAATCAGTCTTCCTTGCTCTGTGAGATCCTTAGCCACTGGTTTTTTTTCTGTTTTGTTTTGTTTTTTTTTCTTTTTTCTTGGCCTTAATCGAACTGGTCTAGCACTGATCAGAATTCTGCTGAATCTTCTGGAAGACTCTGGAAGACTTGCTGCTATCTTCTCAGTGCAGTCTCTCTGCCCTTTCTTCCTAAGATCAAAGTAAAATACTGATTCAAGAAGTCAATTTCCCTTTGTTCAGATTTCTGTCATATTCCTTGGCTTGAAAGCTTTCCCTCAATAGTAAGTTGGCTCATTTCTTTTCTCTCTCTCACTTGTTTCCTCTCTCTCTCTCTCTCTCTCTCTCTCTCTCTCTCTCTCTCTCTCCCTCTCTCTTATAAAGTTATCCATCATTCACTCTTATGCCATCATTTGAATGCTGCTGCTTCTTATGTTTCTACTGACTTTTTTGTTTGCTTGGTTTGTTTTAGGTGATCAAACAAATCTCACTACCTTTTGTTCTGGGTTGACCAGAATCAAAATCTCTTCTTAAATTTATTGCATGAGAACATATAGAACCTCTAATTTCATTTGCATTCCTCTAATTCTTCCTTTATCAGGAAGAAAGGATAGTGACATAGTCATTTGACACTGTAGAATTTGGAGTTTAAACCACATTACGTTCAGGCTACTTTATTTTTCCCATTATCCTAAGACATAGTACTTCTGAAATTACAAAGGAAATCTGGGATCTTTACGAAACCCCTTTAGTTTGCTAACACATGAACTCTGAACACTAACGCCCTGTCCTCTACAGCTGCTAGTCTCTGTACAGCTCTTCATCCTTCAAGCAATGTTTTTCTTCTGAGCTCTGTAACATTTAGGATGTGCAGTTTATGAACCAGTTAATTGTTGAAAAGGAGTTGTATGCAAATTTAGGGACTACATGCTCTGTGGCGTCCTCTCAGATAATTCTCCTCAATTTTTAGCTTCCCTAGCAAACTCTTATTTGTGATCTCTATTTACTCAGTCCAGAAAGCCTGCTGTTTATTCAGGATTCATCTGTATCCTGAGGCTCCAAAGGCTGTCATGAGGGAAAAGACTTGGTGTGTGTGCGTGTGTGTGTGTGTGTGTGTGTGTGTATGTATATGTAGAATTCACCTGTTGTGTCTCTCTCCTTTTGAGAATCAGACATATCCTTTTAGTTTGTACCTTCCTAATTTGTTGACTAAAAACTCCATGTCTTTTTTTTTTTTTTACTATGTCCAGCTTTAATCATTGTTATTGGCAGGAGGCTTAGTCTGTTACTCTGCCATGACAACAACCAGTCCTCTCTGTTATTTGGAAAGCTTTAAAAAATACCAATGCTTGGGCATCCCTCCAATCTAATTAAATCAGGATATCTGCAAGTGAAGTCCAGGCATTTATATTTTAAAATACTTTCCAAGTGATTCAAATATGCACAGAAAGCTGAGAACCACTGATCCAGGTTGACTAGTATTGACAGCTGTCTTTCTTTAATCCAGATCAAAATCCTTGTTGCCCAGACTTTAACCAATTTAGTTGTAAGCACTTTAATGGGTGAATAAAGAGCTTCTGGTTTTGTGGGCAACAGAAATTGCTTACAGCAGAATCTCTTCCTTTTCTCCAGCTCCAGTGCTTCAGTGTCCATTTCCACAGAAGTCCATTCCCTTTATTAAGTGAGCTGGAACTGTGGTGATCACCACAGCTGTCACTGAGAAAGAAAACTGTCATGGCTTTTCTACATCCCTCCAATTCACATTCTTGGTTCACTTCCATTTCTGCACAGGCTGTCTCTGCTTTTGAGGTTATTTCAGAATTCTTATTGGAAAATACTTTGTTTAGAATATTTCTTTTTCAAGTACATGAGGTGTCAGAGTTCTTGGAATTCTACTAAAGTAATTCTATTTCCTTCAAGTATTTCTTCAAGGCTAATGACAGAATTCGGACTTGCTCTATTTTATACATGGATTTATTCCTAATTTATATTTATTTTAGAATTATAATGAGTCTAGAACTACTAAGTATAGTGAACTGGGAGTATAAGTTTACAAAATCAAGTGGTTTAGACTAACAAAGTAACAAATGTTATTCTTGCTGACCTATAGTATTCCATTAACCTCCTAAATGTTAGGGGAAAAAATCATATAGATCAAAAGGATTAAATCTCCTCTTAAGAATTTTTTAACATATTTTTATAAATATTGAATATGCTTTTTATAAGCATTCAGGAATATGTCAGCTGGTTTTGCCAATATCCTTCCAAATTAGTTTTGAAGAAAACCTGCCTTTTTTGTTCCTAGATTACTTGGCCGATTCTGGTACTTGAACTCAGGGCTTCATGGTCTTGCTCAGCTTTTTTTGCTGTTAGCTGGTGCTCTACTACTTGATCCATGGCTCTTTTCTGGTTATTTAAAGAGTCTTGTGGATTTGTCTGCCCTAGTAGCTCTGAAGAATGATTCTCTGACCTCAGTATCTTGATTAGCTAAGATTAAAAGGTGTGATCCACTAGTACCTGTCTGCCAGGTCATCTTTATATACTTGTCCACTCATGAAAACAGGAACTTAAATACTTAAAACTTTTCTTTTTTTCTTGGAAAAAAAGGGTAAAAGCTGCAGGCACTGGTGGATCATGCCTGTAATCTTATCTACTCAGGAGGCTGAGATCTGAGGATCAAGGTTCAAAGCCAGCCTGGGCAGGGAAGTCCATGAGACTTCTCTCCAATAAACCACTCAGAAAACTGGAAGTGGAGCTATGCTGAAGTGGCAGAGTGCTAGCCTTGCATGCATGAGGCCCTGGGTTCGATTCTCAGCACCACATAAGCAGAAAAAGCCAGAAATGGCACTGTGGATCTAGTGGTAGAGCGCTAGCCGTGAGCTGAAGAGCTGAGGGACAGAGTCCAGGCCCAGAATTCAGGCCGCACAACCACCACCAACAACAACAAAAAGTTAAAAGCTGTTTCACTAGTATATCATTTACATATTGACTATCACCTTCTAACTTATAGTTCTTTATTTTTATTGTTAATGTAGAGTTGATATAAAAAGGGGTTAGAGTTACACGAGTCAGGTAATAAGTATGAGTACAATTCTTTTTGAACCATGTCACCCCTTCCATCATTCTCTCCCAGTCTTTGCCTCCTGTCTCCATCCACTAAATATCCAGTTCATTTTCCACATAGTGTCTAGTGAGCATCAGTTGTATTTATTCATCCTCGTTCCACATTTTCTGTGCTCCCACCCAAATATAAACAAATAAGACAAGACAAAAGAAAAAGAAAAAAAAAACACCAGCAATGGCAACTAAAATGTCTCTTGTTTTCTTTTCTTGGAGTTTATTTCATAGAATATCATTTTATATGATCATCTGTACATAGCTATTGAGCCTTTGTTCACCCCTGCTATCCATAGCCTCTATATCTCAATATCTAGAGTCCTATATAATTTATCATGTCCCAGTATGTGTGTGCATGTGTGTGTGTGTATATATATATATATATATATATATATACATATATATGTGTGTGTATGTATGTATACGTATATACATTAGTTATTCAGTGTGTTTACTTGTAGATTGATAGGCACATTCTAGTTACCACAAATGAGAGAAACCATGTAGCCTATGATTCTTTGGCTCTGGCATACTTTTCTTAATGTAAGTTTTCCAAGTTACATAAATAGAATGGGAGAGAATCTTCACTGGCTATCATCAGACAAAGGCTTCAAATCTAAAATATATCTAGAGCTCAAAAAATTAACCTGGCAAAAAATAAACATGCAGAATTCCATTTTCTTGGTCCATTAATCTACTGAGGGGCATCTGGGTTGGTCCCATATCTTACTTATGGTGAATAAACAGTTGTGCTGGTAGCTTCCATCAGAAAGAATGACACCGCCCATTTGTTAGGAAATGGAAAGTGAAGTGAGCCAAACCAAAAGAAACATAGGTCCCATAGGGCTGGGAAGGTGGCTCAGTGGCAAAGTGCTTGCCTTGCATGCCTGAGGCCCTTAATTCGATTCCTCAGCACCACATAAGCAAAAAGAAAAAAGCTGAAAGTGGCGCTGTAGCTCAAGTGGTAGTGAGCTGAAGAGCTGAGGGACAGCGCCCAGGCCCAGAGTTCAGGCTCCACAACCGGAACCCCCCCCCCCCCCAAAAAAAAGAAACATAGGTCCCATAATGTCCCTTATCTTCAATAATTAGTATGTAGGATAATCTTATCTGATAAGAAAGCTATGTACATATTACCATAAAAGATTATGCTAAGTGAAATGAACCCCAAGATATGGACACAAGAGGTTTTTCTTTGTTGTTGTTTGTAATGTACTATATGATTTTTGTCTTTGATTCTTTTGTATGTTTTTCCTCCTATGGTATATCCCTCCTGTCACTGTACTTGATTTTGTACCTTGCATCTTATATATACATTTATCTAATTTGGGGAGGGTAAGGGTAATAACAAAATGCTGAAACAAGGTCACAGGATGACCCATGGCAACAATGATACTTACAAGACACTGTGCTGGAAATGAACCTTACAGCTTTGGGGGTGGGGGGAGAGAAGGGATAGTGGGAGAAAAACAAAGGAGGGGATAACAATGCCCAACAAGAAATGTACCCATTACCTTACTTATGTAACTATAACCTCTCTGTACACCATCTTTACAAGAAAGTAAAATTTTAAAAAACACTCAAAGACTCAACAAACAAATCAATAAATGGGCTGAAGAGAGGAAGAGAAAAGAATAGCCAATAGAAGTAAAGGAGTGTTCAACATCTCTGGTGATAAAAGAAATGCAAATCAAAACAACATTTAGATTCCACCTCATTCCAGTTAGAATGGCCATTATCAGGAAACTAGCAAAAACAAATGCTGGCAGGGATGTGGCCAAAAGGGAACTCTATTACACTGTTGTTGGTAATGTAAACTTTTCACTCTGGAAAGCAGTATGGAGGTTGCTTAAAGACTAAACATAGAGCTTCCCTATGACCTAGCAATTCCATTCCTGGGCATTTATCCAATGGACCACAAACCAGACCCCACTAAAGACAGTAGCACAATCATGTTCTTTGCAGCATTGCTTGCCATAGCCAAGACATAAAATTAACCTAGATGTCCCTCAGTGGATGAATGGATCAAGAAAACGTGGTATATATACACAATCGAAAACTAGGTGTCCATCAGAAAGAAAGACATTGTACCATTTGTAAGGAAATGGAAAGACTTGGAAATAATTTATAGTTCTTTATTAACATTTAAAACCCTAGTCTTTGAGTGACATATTGTTTATTTTACCTTTCTATGAGAGAACAGTCAAACAAAATGCTAAATTCACACTAATAGTTCTTAGTATTGGGATTCTGATCCTTACAAATTCTCTTTCTTTATAACCATACCTATTATGTTTCCTTAAAGTCATAGCAGTGTTATCAATTCCCAAGCTATGGAATCAGTTATGAAATTAATCAGTGGACGAATGAAGAAAATATGAGGGAAAAGGGAAAAGGGAGACTATTCTAAAAGCATACTAACTATATGTACACATGAAAATAGCATACAACTCACTGAAAACTCCTTAAAAAAGTAAGGAGGGGAGTTAAAAAGAGTAATACATTAAAGAACATTTTATATATATATATATATGTATATATATATGTAAATAACCACAATGACTTCATTTGTACAATTGATTTATGCTAATAAAAAATATGGCATATCCATACAATGAAGTTTCAGCCAGCCGTAAAAAATGAAAGCATGCAAATTGCAAGAAAATAGGTGGAAGTTAAGATCATCTTATTAAGCAAAATAATATAAGCTCTAATAGATGTCACATTCTTTCTAATAAGTATCACATTCTTTCCATAAAAAAGGAAAAATAAAAAGCAGATATGAAATGAAAATGGAAAGTATTAGTGATAGGAAAAGGGACAAAGAGATTAGCAGTTCTTTCTTTTTTTTTTTTCTTTTGAAATAATTTTATTCAATAATTCCATTTTCAATCAATCTTTTTGTTTTGATCATTCATTAAAAGAGTTACTAGAAGAACCTACTTATAAATTCAACTTGAACTAGAATTAGCTTGTTATTATTTATCTAATTGTTAAATAAGGACTGTTAAAATGATCTCATGAAAGAGATCTTTAACTTTTTAAAATCATTCCCAGCATTTTATGCTAGCCACTATAAATAATATTCATTTTTAAAAAATTAAGTCTAGTTTTTAAGAGATATCATAAACCTTTAGGTATACATTTGAACTCAGAAACTTATTCTCCATTGATTGGTCTTCTACCACATGAGCCACATTTCTAGCCTAGGTTTTTCTGGTTACTTTGGATGGAGTATCTCATGGACTTTTCTAGCAGTTCTTTCTTAACTAAGAAGGAAACCACTGATTTATCTAATCTATCCCAAATTCTGTTGTAAATTACAAGTTCTAACACTCATCTGATCCCATAGATCTAGAGAAAAGCAAGAAAATGACCAAGACAACACTAATTGTAACAGAGTTGTACTAATAAGGAATATATGAAAGAAATTCAAGATTGTTTAGGATGACGTATTCACTTTTCATTTTTTAAAAAAATACTAAACCTAAAGAAACTGTTGAAATTAACCAACAAAGATTAGGCCAAGGGCATAATATCTGTTCTATTACTAATTTGAAGGCAAGTGACACTCAGTATTATCCCTTGTCGCCAGAGGACACTGAGAGGTTTTGCAGAAAATTCTTATCAGTGCTCCTGAAACCAAGGCCATCCCAGATGAATATATGGATTGTTTTTAGAAATATTCACTAAATTGTTACTTAAAAACTTTTCTACCTAATGTAAGTTCTTTGTGACTTCGGAGAGTAATATCCTAAAATAAACTTAACACTTCTGAGGCTCACACACATAGATGACAGGGTGTGAGGAAAATAAAAATAAAAGGAAAGGAAGGAAGGATAGAATGTTTTAAAGAACAAAAACATAGGAAGTGTTGAGGAATAGAAAGAATCATATACAAGGTGTCAAAATCCTCTAATCATTGTAAGCATTCTCAATGGATAATTTTATCCCTGTTCAGTGAATAAACATCACAGGTATTTTTTTTTGTCTTTTTGCGTTACAAGGAGGGTGCAGGAATTAAACCTGGGAATCTTCTTTTTAATCAAAATAGTCAGATACTTACAGACACCACATACACATAAATCTCTTGAGGTAAGTTCTAAGGAAGAGTGTGGTAACTCTGCAGACCCCTTGAATTGAAAAGCATGAGAAATTAAACTCCCATCAACACTAGTGAAAAACTGGAGATCAATGTATTGTAACCAATGGTGCCAGTAGACAGAATTTCTTTGCAATGATTTTCCTAAGCTCTTCATTAAAATATATTGTCATTCCAGTGAAAAAAATAAAAAAGCATTTAAGAAAATGTGCTTTTACTCTAATTAAGATAAGGAAGATCATTAAAAAGATGAAACATTTCTAACTTTGGGTAGTATGTCTAAACTAAAGGCACATACATGAGATCAAACCATGGAAGTGCTCTGCCTGCCTTAAAAGTGAAATATTATGGATGCTGACAAGAAAAATCAGAAGAAAAATAAATGTTTATGCCAATCTAGAGAGTACTATGAGGGAAAACAGTTACACTGTGTTCTCTGATCAATACAATAAACGCTGGAAATAAACTACATGAGCTTCAGCGCTCACAAAGCATCCAGCTTACAAGATGCTTCCTTGTTTTCTTGAGCTACAGAGGGCAAGTGGCTCCTACAAGAAGCTGTGCATATGTGAATGTTTTGCAGGCTCAACTCTGTTCTCACACAAAAGTTTTACAACCTGGGATAAACAACATAACAAACATAATTTAATAACATATTACAGGGGAAATTTTAGTAGGTTCCTTGAAGCCTAGCGAATTTATTTTTTATTATTATTTTATTTCATTGTAAAGATGCTATACAGGGGGGTTACAGTTATATAAGTAAAGTAATGAGTATATTTCTTGTTGGACATTGTTACCCATTCCGGCGTTTATCTCCCACTGTCCCTTCTTCCGAACCCCCCTGAAGTTGTAAAGTTCATTTTCAAAAGTGTCTTGTATCATTGTTGAATTGGGTCATCCCATGTCCTTGTCCTTGTTTCAGCATTTTGTTATTCCCCTTCTTTCCCCAAATCAGAAAAACATATATACAAGATACAGCATACCAGAATCGAAGACAGTGATTGCCAGAGATAAACCAAAAGGAAGAAAATTAAATAAAATAAAAAGAACTTGTCTAGTGAATTTAATGGGGAAACATGGATAGAAATGTAAGACAAATTTCAAGCTGAACTAAACATAGAATGATTCTATCCCAAAGAGCTGACAAACTTGAATCAGTGATTTTCATCAAATGTTTGTACTTGTTAATCTTAAACACAGAAAAATGCTACCTTTCATTTTAAGAATAAAACTAAAGAACCTAAAAATCCAAATTAAGGTACACTGAAAAATATTACATCATCAACAATAATCTTGAATTTTTGGTACAATAAACAACCTACCACAAAAGTTATTTTCCTTCACTTCATTAAACACCAATTAAATGTCAAGAACACTGAGTTACCTGCCAACACACAAATTAACTTTGATCAAAAGTTTTTGTCTTTTGGATATGAAGGAAGAAACTAGAATCAATTATGCTAAAATCTAATGGAATCACATCAAAGCCACTGCAGCAAAGGTTTATACTATTAGCAAAAAAAATATAATGATAATTTACATCAAGAATCAGTCTCTTGGTTGTCAGAGGAAATACTTTTAATTAATGTTCCACTAACTTGAAATTAATAATGAAAGCATTTAAACCTATCTGAAACACTGTCATCCAAATACACATTATGATAACTTGTAAAAAAAAGACCCATCCCATAAATTTAGTCTTCTAATTGAAATGTACACACATATATTATGAAAATATTTAAATCACAAAGAGGAACAAGGAAGAAAATGTCAGGCATCACAAGTGTTCTGATAGTATAACATCATTGCTGTTGTCTTGCTTAGATTTATAATATTTTATTATCTGAATCATATATTAAGGATAAGCATGTCTTTTCTATTGTTACTGAATGTTAATTAGGCAACTCTTCATCTAGAATGTTTTAATGTTTTTAATCATGATTGATCATTTATTTTGCTAAGCTATTTGTACACATTATTCAACTTTAATTTTTTTTGTTTTTGTTTGTTGTTTGTTTTGGGTTGTGGAGCTTGAACACAGGGCCTTGAAACAGGATACTTGAAAGCTGTCCCTGAGCTCTTTTTTCTCAAGGCTAGCACTCTATCACTTTGAGCTACTGCTCTACTTCTGGTTTTCCAGTAGTTAGTTGGAGATAAGAGTCTCACAGCCTTTCCTGCCCAGGTTGGCTTTAAACCAGGATTCTTAGATCTCAGTCTTCTGAGTAGCTAGGATTATTGCTGTGAGCCACCATCTCCCAACTTAACATACTAGTTGTTTATCACATTTTACTTATTTCCACAAGAAAAAACAATTCATATCTAATATTGTATAGGACTATAGCATATTTCACAGAATTATTGCATCTTGCACATATTGAGGCTATTGAAATTGAATTGCTTTCCAGATTTCATTCTCAGTGTTTTTATTATTGGGTATTGATATTTCTATGTTGATTTTTGTATATACCAGATTTACTGAAATTATTTTTTTATAGATAAGTGTGTTTTGGTAGAGTTTTTAGGTTCTTTTAAGTATAGAACCACCCGTTATGTAAATACAGGTAATGTACTTCTCACATCCTTTTTATTTTTTTCTCATCTTATTATCTAATAGGAATTCAAGCATTATATTAGAAAAGGTACAAAGACTAGGCAGCTTTTTCTCATTCTTGATTTTGGACAGAAAATATTTTCAATTTTCTCCATTAGCATATTGTGAACTATAGATTTGTCATAAGTAACTTTGATTTTGTTAGCTGTGATCTTTTCATTCATGCTTTCTTCAAGCATTTTATCTAAAAGTACACTTAGTTGTGTCAAAAGCTTTTCCTAAACCTATAAAAAAAAATTTATTTTTTTCCTTGATTCTATTTTTGGATTGTATTCAAACTATTGATTGTATATGTTGGAGCATCCTTGCTTACCTGGATTCAAACCACGATTTTATAGGTTGAATCCATATTTTCAAGTAGTATATTGAGTATTTTTGCCCGTATATTGGTCAAAAATTTCTGTATAGTTTTATTTTTCAATTATATCACTTTTTAGTTTTGACATGAATGTAATACTGGCTTTGTGCAATGAATTTAATTGTATTTCTTACCTTTCTATTTTATGGAATAATAAGAACTTTAGTATTCTTTAAAAGTCTCAAAGGATTCAACAGTGAATCTGCCTATTCATTGACTTTCCTTTGTTGTGAGACTATTGTTGCTTCAATTTCATTGCTCACTATAGAACTGTTGTGTTGTTTATATTCCCTTGGCTCAATATTGGTAGGTCATAAATGTGTAGAAATCAACCAACTTTTCTACATTTCCCAATGCATTTGAGTAAGTTTTCAAAATATTCTCTAATGAATCTATGGTGTGTTTTGATATCGGTTGTTAAGATCCCACTTTTCATTTCTATATTTTATTTCTATATTTCTATATTCATTAGTTTGTTTTCTTCTGGTTAGTTTGGCTAAGGACGTGGCAAATTTGCTTGTAGTTCAGAAAAAACCTTTATTTTACTGATTTTTTTATTCTCCATTTCATTATTTTATGTTCTGTAATTTTTTATTTACTTCTAATTTTGGTTCATCTTGATGTTGTCTTTCTATGACCTTGAGTTTCAGTGGCAAGTTATTTCCTCGAGACCTCATTACTTATTGCACAAGTTCATAGCTATAATTTTCTAAATTAGAGCTGTCTTTTCTGCATGCAAAGAGTTCTTATGAACTGTGTTTTGTTTTAGAATTCTCTATTTCTTCCCTGATATCTTCAATGATCCAAAAATATAATTGTTTCAATGATCCAAAATGTAACTCTCAATCTCCTTGTTTTAGTGAATTTTTTGTAGTTTTTCCTTCTATGGATTTCTAATTTTATTACACCTTTATCTAATAGGTATAAGAAATTATTTCAGTAATTCTACATTTGTTAAGACTTTATGATCTAAAATATTATTTATTTTGAAAAAAGATCCATTGATTACTGAATAGAAAATGTGATCCATAGCTTTTGGATAGACAAATCTGTAAATATCCATTAAATCCATTTGCTGTATTGTACAGCTTGATGTTTCCTTTTGATATTTTATCTAGAAAGATCTGCTATTTTTATAGCCATGTGTATCTATTCTTTTATGTCCAGTAGTATTTGTTTCATGAACTTAGGGGTACAGTTTATGTGCATATGTATTTTTTTGTCAGTCATGGGGTCTAAACTCTGGGCCTGTCCCTCAGCTCTTCAGCTCAAGGCTAGCATTCTACCACTTGAGCCACAGCACCACTTCTGGCTTTTTCTGGTTATGTGGTGCTGAGGAATCGGGCCCAGGGCCTCATGCATGCAAGGCAAGCACTCTACCAGTGAGCCACCTTCCCAGCCCCAGAGCATATGTATTTATAATCATATATTTTTAAAAAATCATTCCCATCATCAAGATTTAGTATGCTTTTTATTTTATCAGAATGATTTTGGTTTTATATGTAGTTTGTCAAATATGAGTAAAGCTACTCTTGCTTGTGGTTGGCTTCCATAGACTGGGTATTTCATTTCCATCCTTTCACTTTTCAATCAGTGAGTCTTGGCTGGTGACGTTTTTCTTGCAGACAACAAATATTTGTAGCTTTTAAAAAAATTCCATCAGTCAGTCTTAATCTTTTAATTGAAGAGTTAAGGGCATGGACATTTAAGAATATTATTAAAAAGTTATTAATTGATTCTTGTTATTTTTGTGTGTTTTTAATACTGTTTATTTATTCCTTTCTCCCTTATTAATCATAGAGGGATTACTAGCTTACTGAGTTAGACATGCTTGAATCTTTCTTATTTTTCCTTTATCTAGTCCCTCATGAAATTTATTTTCTTGAGCTATTATGTTGGGGCTTTGTCTTCATTTGTGTATGCGATGTTTGAAGTGTTGCCTACAACTTGGGGTTATGAATTATTTTAGGCTATGTTTATCTTGTAATGTGTTTTAAAGGGATAACTTTGCTGGTATAATAATGTTGTTTGGTAGCTCTTGACTCTCCAGAAACACTGGGAAAGCATCAAGGGACATATATTCAAGCTATTTACTCTCAGAGCTTGAATATATATCACTCCAAGCTTTCCCAATGTTTTTGCTGAGATATCTGATATAATTTAGATTAGTTCCTTTTTTACTTTTGTTCTAAACTTGGCCTTTTTCTCTTCCAGCTTTCAGTGTCCTTCTTTGTCTAGTCGTCTTTGTATCTTAACTACCATATGGTCTAGAGGGGTTCATTTGAAGTTTGTAGCTATATAGTTCAATGTATCTCCTGTGCTTGTAGTCTTCTATTTCAATTTTCTCACTCCTGTTAGGAAATTTTCTGCTATAATTTTATTAAAGGAAAAATTTTTCTATAACTTTAGTTTGTCTTAGATCCTATTCTGTGGATTCTTAACTTTGATCTTAATAATGCTGCAGAATATCAGACATCTATAATGAAGAAAGAAAAGTATAGATGCAACTTATCTTTCTCCTTTATTGATGTCTGAATATGATTATTCCTTGCTCTGTATTCAATTTCTGATTGAAGAAATAGGCAGAGGAGGAGGAGATTCTCATATTTACTCTTTTATTGCTTATGACTTATCTATTCGGAATGTTTACCAATGTCTTTTCATTTGATTTATTGAGTCAACATTTCTTATATTTCCATTTCTTCATCTTTACAATATTCCTGAATTCCTCATCCTTCTTGATGTCCTTACTTCACTGCTTCATTGATTAAATATTTTGAACAGTTTATTAGGCCACAGATTTTGTGTGTGTGTGTGTGTGTGTGTGTGTGTGTGTGTGTGTGTGTGCTGGTCTGGGCCTTAGTTCAGGGTCTGGGCACTGTCTCTGAGTATTGATGCTTAAAGCTATTGAAATATACCCTTGAGCCTGAGCCACAGTTGTACTTTTGGTTTTTCTTAATGCTTAATTGGAAATACGAATCTCACAGATTTTATTGGCCAGGCTGGTTTTGAACCAAGATCCACAGATCTCAGCCTCTTGAGTAGCTAGAATTTCAGGCATGAGCTACTTGCATCCAACTTCCATTGATCATTTTTATGAGTAAGTAGACCTTTGAATTCTTGAGCTGGCATTTTATAAGCCCTTAGATAACTGCAGTGACTTACTATTACATATAGGATGGGAAAAGATATGGAGTGAAGTAATGTTAGGGTGGAGTTACATAGTATGAAAGTGTAAGAAATAATTAAATAAATCAGACGATGATTAAACTATACACAAAAATCACCAGGCAGTATTTCTTCATTGCTGAGAAGAGGGTGGATTTTTCCCACAAGCTTAACTATTGCAATTTACTTTTTGTGAGAAGCAGCTTTAGGTGTTTTGTTTGTTTGGTTTTGATTTTAAGATTTACATGAGTTAGAGCTGAAAGGGCTGTTTGCAGCCTGGGCACAGCTCTTCCTTAGCTGCTAGACTTCATTTTTATGCAGTTAGCAACTCTTAAACTCTCATGTGCTAAACGTGAGTCTTCTTCTCTCATTCGATGACTTCATTGTTTTTTAAGTTTTAAGACATTATTCTGATCCTGAGAGGAGGGAGAAGATGCATTTATTTTATTTTTTTATTGTAAAAGTGATATACAGATGAGCTACTTACATAAGTAAGGTAATGAGTATATTTCTTTTCAAACAGGATGCCTTCTTGACCAGAGCATTCCCCTTTGTTTATTGGCACGTGCCAATACTAAGCAGAAGCAGGTTTCCACCAATTTGTCTTTCTCTGACAGTATACAAAGCAGTCAGGCCAAAGCAGTCCACATTGATTGGGCAAGGCTGGAGGATTGGACTGACTTTATGTGCTCTGTCTCAAAGCCTTTTTTTCCTAGTATACCTGTTTATGTTCACTAATAGTTGATTCCTTTCCTCCTACCAGAGATCATGCTGCAGCTCCATCGTGTTCACCTTCAACATATCTTTGAAGAATAATCTCACTTTTTATCTAAGCATATGTGTGTCCATGGTTTTGACTCCAAGTAACCAATAGCCGGTTACCTGTAACCATCCTGACTGACTGTCGGAGTTTCGCTCAACTAGCCAGTGGGTACGGAAGGCCCCTGAGCTATGGAGATTAAAAAGCACACCTTTCTGTTCTCTTTGGCTTAGAAGTGTGACTAAAAATCTTCCCTAAGATGATTCCTCTCTTTATCTTCTGTATCATCCTTGAGTTAGGAAGGGCAGGGAGCCCCTTTGTTTGATGTCTGCTAGCTCTGTGGAATGTAGATTTCCTGTGTTAAATTTTATGTTGCATAGTACCAGATCTTACACCTATGGAGAAGCTTCCCATAAGTCTCCTGTGGTAAATTCAAGGTTTTGCTCTTCTCTTTTGCTGATATCCCCGTGGTGGAAGCACTGTTTGGATTAATGCCATATTTTAGGGTCCTCATGTCTTTTATAAATCTAATGTTCAATGTATCTAGATCTCATCTGGTCTCAGCTTTCAGTTTACTCTTGCCTTCCATTTCCTGTCCAAATCCCTTATGCTTCCCTATAGCCATAAACCTAATGTATTTTTTGCTGTTTTGGTTTTTTTGGGTTTTTTTTTTGTTTGTTTTGGGATCCGGTCGTGGGGCCTAAACTCTGAGCCTGGGCACTTATCCCTCTCAGCTCAAGGCTAGTGCTCTACCACTTGAGCCACAGGGCAACTTCCAGTTTTTTCTTTTTGCTTATGTGGTGCTGAAGAATCGAACCCAGAGCCTCAGGCATGCAAGGCAAGTGCTCTACCAGTGAGCCACCTTCCCAGCCCCAAACTTAATGTTTTATGTCAGATTTATGTAGTTCTAAAAAAAGTTTGGTGTCTGAAATCTGCTATCTCCTCCAGACCATTTTAATAATATGGTATGTATTTATTTAATTAAGAACCTCCAAAAAGTTTTGAAAAGAAATTTCTACTTTAAGTGAAAAATTAATTATGTATATTCTAAGCTCAACTAACAAACACCTGTGTACATGAAAATCTTGGTTCAAGAGACTAATAGAGAGGACATAAAACAAAGATATTGAAAGGAATACAGGGGAGAATTAAAATATGTTGGCAGAGAGCTAATAGTTGAGTTACCAAGGTAACAGGAGTAAATTCTGTTCAGAAGAAAAGAATCATAGACAAGTAGCCTAAAAGGATGCCATGAAAATTTTTATGAGTTTAGTTTGAGTTTGTTTGGAGGTCAAATGCTAAAAGAAAATAAAATGTTCCATTATATAAAACTCAGTGTAGGATCAAAAACAAGCTATTTCAAATGGAAGAGCTAGTAATTGAAAAGAAAAATTATCACACTGTAGCAAACTTCAAAGCAAACCTTGACACTACTCTTAATGGAACCAGAAAGAGCAATATTGCTGTCACTCCCTACTTCAACAAGTAACAAAGTGTTCACATCCAAAGCCAAGCACTCATTTAACTACAGTGTTTAGTATTTCTGTATAAGTTTAGGTTTGATTGATTCTTCTTTCAAATGCTACCACTGTCTTTAATGTGTTTTAGCATTTGTTTTGTAAGGTATGTAATAATATTGATATTAGGAAGTGGCACTGGGGATCAAAATGATAATTCACTAGCCTAGAGCATAAAAGCTCAGGGACAGTGCCCACCCAGGTCTGAGCTCAAGCCCCACGATTGACAAAATTTATATAAATAGACAGATATTGATTCTATTAAAATAATATCAGGGCATCTACATTGAATTCCATAGTTTCTATTGTTGTCAGATGTTGTCTAGAGATTTTTGTTGAAAATATTGAAATCCTTGAAAACTTCAAATAGAAAATAGAAATGTAGACTCACACATCTGAGAACACTTGGTTCAATGTATTTCACAATCTACTAGTAGAAGTTTTCTTGTGACAAAGCAATACATTCATTTATTTTGGATGTTCCTGTAATATCTTCAATATGCATTTTATAGTACACTTTTAATGTGATGGCTATATGTAATGATGTACATGGCAATTATATATTCTGTGAACATATAGTGAGGGAAAGATTTGATGACCTGTAATGGCAAAGAGCAAATGCTTAAAATTTGTGACTCAACGGTGGGACAATTAATCCTAATTCTTCTGTATCAATAGGATATCTTTGACTACATACAGTAGAAAAATATGGTATTAATTGATTTCAAATAAGGAAATATATTGTCTTTCAAGAGTATAAAATACTTCCTACAGTCCTCCTTACATTTCAGAGGCCATATTAGTTATAATGCTAACTCTAAAATAATAGGTACAGACATATACTACCTGTCAGATAGAGATCCACAACAGAACCTTGCTTGTAATACAACAATTCCACCCTCCACAGATGTACTGCATCAGAAAATCTGGGGTTAATTTGCAGCAATCAATGTGCTAACAAAAATTTAAGTTTGAAAAGCACTGCATGCTACTCCTTTCAGGTAAAAAAAGACAATTATGATTTGCTTAAATTACCAAGATACATAGTAGAGAGTGGAGAGTAAGGAACTTTTTTGAGAAATAAATAATTGAATAAAGCCAGTATTGTACTGGCAAAGAACATATCAGAGAACAGATGTATAGAGGAGTGAGTGGATTAACACTGAGAAGGCAACAAAGAAAGATTTCGAATTCTGAATTCCTTTTTTATTGAATATTATACTGTAGTAGAAAGATCATAAGTGTTTGAATGCACATAGAATGTGTTTGTAAACCCGAGTACTATACATGATTATACTTCTAGGCAGTTCTGATTTCTCATATCTGAAATTAGAATAATAATGCTTTCCTCAAAGAGATTTCATGACTGGGATATTGCAAGAACTGAATAAATATTAATTTCTCTTCTCAACTGTATAAGACCTACAAGAAGGCAAGATTAACACCCCTGTGTTTTCTTTTGCATGACATGTCTGAAAAACCATTTTGTTATTAACTAAAAATACATCTAGTTGAGTCTCATTAATATTACTTTACATAGCAATAATTCTAATTCGTAATAAATAGGTTACTTTTTACTGCAGCTGTATTAAAAAATCCAGCTCATCTCTAATGTATTGGAAAATCGACTTTTGACTGAACTTGTCAGCAGAAACATGAATTTGTTTCATTTTGTTATTGGGATAATTTAAATAATTTCCAAGATATCATCAAACAGACTAATTCTCAAGATTCCCACATTCAGAAAATTAAAATGCAAACACCCAGTTAATTTTGAATCACAGATAAGCAAAGATTATTTTTTAGTCTTAGTGTTAGATGGAAAAATGTATACTAAACATTTTCATTGTATATTTGAAATTCAAAACTGATTGATGTTCTATATTTTATCTTGCAACTCTATTAGTACATTATCTTTTCCATTGGATGGCTCCACCACCAAGATATATGGAAATCTGACATTTATCAGCAAAGTTAACCTTCCCATAATGAAAAGGAAAGGTAGTGTCAATGTTCTCAAGCTCCTTTTCTCAAGTGTGAAAGTTTTAGGTAATTGAACTAAGGGATAGCTGAAATCTCTTCTCATTCTAAAATTCTGATTCTATTGGTGAGTATGAAAGGTTTGACAACATTTCTGGGATCAAATGAAAAAATGGTTCCTTCCATCTAACAAATATATATAGAGAGAGTAATGACATAAAGATTCTGTTGATTTATTTTATTTAACAAATAGGAAATTGCTATTTTGAAAGGTCCAGTGTTGTAACTACCAGCAATTTCATATGTTCCAACCTAACAGAGTAACCTCTAAATGCCTTAGAAGTTCAAAGTGGCTCTTCAAATTTAATTTCACCTCATATTTGTGATTTATAGCTCCACACATAAAGATGCTTATTGAAGCAAAATACTATTTAAAAATTATTACCAATTTTAATGTGTATTAATGGCAAATATTTAAGAAGGTCTAACTCACATATATTGTTCAGTATTACTTATCTTTTAAAACAATATTTACATAATCATTTGTAATATTTTATAATAAAGTTGTAAATAGGAAAGAAACAAAATTGTATGTACAGAGTCATCTTAACTACCAAATAAATTCACAAAATCCTCTATCATTAAAGCAATTTTCCCATGTGTACATTACATCCTATTATAAACATGTAATTTTTAGATGATTAGATTTTTTCTTAATGCTATGGTTGTTCCCCTTCAGCAGTGGAACAAGAACAGAAGTGGCTATGTGTTAATTGTGTGTGGAAGCTTTACAAGTTTCTTCTCTATCCTGTGCACTTTGTCATGAGAACAGTTATAACCAAGTCAGAAGGTGTCCCTTCAGCTAAGTACTTGCACTGAAATGTATGCCAACTAACATAAAACTGACTGATAAATCAGAAGCACCACTGATGACCCGAAGATCCATGAGTAAAAAGCATATCCTTATTCCTGTAAGTCATCAGAAGCCATTAGTACTGAGCATTTCTGCAGCACACACTAGGACAGGAGAAAGGTCAGGAGTTTTCCTAAGTTATACTGGGGCTATCTATTACAGAAGCAGAGGTGCTTGATGTAGGATTGGATACGTGAGTCCTACCTGCGCTTTGAGAAACATGCATTGTCAGTTTAGTATGAGGCTTCAAGGGAAGTCTCCATTTTGTGGTTACTCGCTTGTCATCTTTGTTGGTCTTATCACATAGCTCTCTTTACTCAGCTCTTCCATTCTTCCTCTCTTGGCCTTACTCTTCTGCTGACTACTTTCCCCAGTGGAGGAGTATGTCATGTTCTGGCACATTTTTCTAGTGTTACATTAGATAAGGCTTCTAGTTAGAGTAATGATGTATGTGGTACATCAGAAAAGTGATCAAAAAACCTGCTTGACTTTACTGGTTAATTTTATGACAGTTTCCTAAGGTTGGACCTGCTGGACAAAACAAACAGTAAATTTTATTTCTAAAACACTCCATTCAGGGTGCTGAATGAAGTTTTGATTGATATAGAGTAACTAGAACTTTTTCATAGCCTAGAGGCCAATATATAAATTCTAATTTTACATTTTTAGGTATTAGACCTTTTACAATCAAATAGCATGACATCATGCATATGAAATTTGTTTGGAATTCAAAACTGTTGTGTGTTTTCATCTTCTAAGAACCTATTAGGTATTTTAACTTGCTAAATTTCTCTCTGTCTGTCTGTCTGTCTGTCTGTTTGTCTCATATGCACACACATACATTATTCCCTCTTCCTCCTCCCTCTCTTTCTTTATGTAAAGTTACATCTTCTTTATGAGTGTCAAAGTTACTTCTGAGACAGATGCATACCCAGCCAAACTTTGGTTCCAACATTGAGATGGATGATATCACACACACACACACACACACACACACACACACACACACACACAATCACACCAAGATGGCAGGAAAAGTTGCATTAATTTTCTGAGGCCTCAGAAGAAATCAAAGAAAGCCTCTTAAGAGGCATGTCAAAAAAATGACTAGGGAGAATAAAAAAGAGAATACACTAGGATTTTACTGTGGTTAAAGAGAGAACTAGGTTGAAATTCCCTGAAGATGAGCCTGGGCCTCCATGTTTTGAATCCCCCACTGATCCCAAAGGAGGAAACAGCCAGGCTTCCTTATCAGTTTGCCTACATTTTTATTTGCATTTCAGGCAATGGACAGAAGAAAGAGTGAGAACAAAATACTGTCAGCAGTCAGACATCAAAAGTGGCTTTAGACCTCTTGTTCCCCTGGGGCTGGCATGCAGCAAGGGCTGTAGAGGAAAATAAGATAGTGGGAAGGAATATTTATTTCACCTGAATTCTGAAAATTGTTATTTCATATAGTCCATGTTAGCATTAGGAAAAATTAGGCCATTTTTTCCTTACAATGTACAAGTTTGGGAGAAATGGGAACAATAAATGAATATGGGAAACAAAGGAAATTAACACCCCTGAGACTGTAATGTGATAGGAAAAATTTTGACCTCTTCATATATTGTTCTAATTAATTTGAACATTGTTCTGTGTTTTTCCATGAAATAGTAACTATTTCATAGAAATGCTTTGTCATTTCTTTATCCAAGAGAGAGAGATTTGGAAAGAAAGTCCCAAAGCACAGTTGTCTGGAAACAATACCCTCCCCTTGGATTTTCTTTAAAAGGTCAACATTTTCAAGATCCCACTAAATCCTACTTAAAGGACAGGGAAAGGAGGAGAAGTTGGTGCTACCAATTTCTTTGATGTCAGAGGAAAAGAGAAAATTCCCCTGAAATGGAATGAGGATGAGAATTATGACTCTGAACTGCATCCATTTTAAATGCTTAGAGAGAGTAGCTGGACTGAGGAGAATGTGAATAAGCCATGCAAGTTTCAAGGCTGGCTTGGCCATTTAGCCCTCAGAGAAGATATCCTTGAGTACACTTGATGTCTATGGAGAATTAATCAACTGGAGGGAGCCTGTGAATTCCCAAAACATAATTATTATTGGTGACCTGGTGACCAGTGTGCAATGAAAATCAGTTGTTTTCATTTTGTTTTTAAAAAGCCATGTAATATTTATTCTAAACCCAGTTTGGAGGAGTAAACTCCATCCTCTCCAAGCCATTTGACTAAGACACTACACAAATGGATAGCTTATGTTAAAAGAAAGAGAAAACTACTATGCTGATTTGGCTTAAAATGTTTCCACCATTAAGCAAGCAATTAGCATAAAGAAAGGAGACAAGACAACAAGAGTAAACACTGTCCTCAATTTCACATCTTTTTTTAGGAGTATGATCAGAATTCCATGGAGACACAAGGAAGGCAGAGTAAGAAGTTGGTCAATTCAGAAACTGTGCTATACTGCCTTCTATAACATAAGCTGGTGGAGAAATTGACCAAGTCAGGAGAGGATGTTATTACAAAACATACAGGGTAACTGAAAACAATGGAAATGTATTCTCTCACAGTTCAGGAGGCTTCAGTGTAAGAGTGTCAATTCTTGATGAGGAGCTTGCAATGGTCTTGATGAGGCTTGCAATGATCAGCTTCTAACTGTATTCAAGTGGCAGAGAGAAAATGCTGGTATCTCTTCCTCTTGTAATAAAAACATGGTTCTTATCTGACTAAAGCGCATGCCCCACCATCATGATTTTTAATTATCATCATTCTGTCTCTGCATACAGCTACTTTCTACATGAAGGTTTTAGCCTATAAACTTATTTGTACATAAGAGGCCATAGATGCTCAGTGATCGGTGTACCTATTCAATAAAATATACAACAACTTGTGTAGTTAATGGTTATCAAATTTATTTTGTATAAATGTAATATGGCTTTCATACCACGTCTTAGCCTGCTATAAATTTAACCTAGAGTTTTCCATGTTGTCACATGACAGGATTTCTTTTATTGAAAAGATTGAATAGCATTGTTCTACTCTATTTTTGTGCGTACAAATCTATCACATTTGCCTAATTGTTAACTCAACATTGGACAAAAGGTTTGAATCCATCTTGGATAATAAAAACAAAGCTTCATTGAATAAAGTAATGAAAATATTTTTTACAAACTGATTTTCAATATTTTGCATATAACTCATAATAAGATTTCTGGATCATATATTCATTTCATTTTTAAGTTGTAAAGAAATATAACATTTAACCAAATTAACAGGTTAATTGACACTCCCACCAGGACTGAAAAAGAGTTTTCTTGATGTCCTTACTAACACCTGTTCTTTTGTTGTTGTTGTTTTGATAATAGCTATTATGACACATTTGCAGTCTCATTGTGATTTTGCTTTGCATTTCCCTCCTGATTAGTGATGTTGATAATTTTTTTCATGTACCAGTTGGCTATATGTAAGCTGTTTCTTAAGTACTGTTTATTCAGGTCCTTTTCCAATTACTAAATATGTCATTTCTTTACTTATTATTGAAATGTTTGGATTCTTCATTTTCTTAAAAATACTAAATTCCTGCCAGAGGGATTGTTTACAAATGTTTTTTTCCTCTTTACTCTGTTGTTTCCTTTGCTATGAGAATCTATAAGAAGCCTTTCTGTTTGTCTAGAATATATTGTAAATGAACTACATTCTCAGAAATATGTCTTCAGATTGTTATATCAACATCATAGAGTATATTTACAAAGTTAACACTACTATGGTGTCTTTATGTAGTATAATCTAATGGGACCACACACACACACACATGATCTTAGTAGCCATTGAATATAAGTCTGAAGTATTGGGAAATATATTCTTACAGTAGTTCAAAGAGAAAGTACAAGAGAAGCTAGGGGGTAGTTCCAGTTTCCTCTGGTAAATATGAGATAATGAATTGAGTAATCAACTAGCAAACATATCATGAGAGAGTTAGTAGTTTATTTCTCACATTGTAACAAGGACATGGAAGACAGGAAACATCACCCATGATACTTTAAGCAGTCAGGATTTCTAGGATCTAAACCAGACAATGGTTAATAATAGTTCTTACTGAAAATACAATGTTTAATTCAGGGAAAGTGGTTCTCGACTTCTATATGGAACATTTTCCTTGTTCATTCAAGAGTGAAGAACTAACACATAGCAAAGTGGATAAATGATAATCAAAAGTAATGCACTTAGTTCTTCCAATACTCTGCTTCCCAGCAGGGCATCCACACCACAATAAGTAGTTATTGGACTGTTTTAGAAACTCACGCATGCAAAACAACAGTGAACAATCTGAAATGCATTTTCATGCAAACATGTTTGGGCCTGTGTTGTCATGAAAATTACTTACAAATTTAGTTTTCTTTAGAGATCTCTAATTCCTATTGATTTGATTTTTTTTCCTCACTAATTACTAAATGTTCTTGACTTGTCTTTCCTAGAAGAGGTATGGCTTTCAGAGCTAAAACTAAACACAAGTAGTTTTAGTTAATTACAGTGATACATATAGCAAACTGCTTTTTTTCATGGGTTTATCTTTTTTTTTGGTTCACAGTATTTGTTCCTGAAATATCATTATTTTATTTGGACTTATTCCCTACTAATATGAGAAACAACAATGCCACATTTCACTGCTATGGAATGTTTTGTTATTCAGTCATTTTTTGCTTTCAAAAATTCATTCATGGTTTAATTGAACCCTTTGATGAAGTTTCTTGAAGAATATTGCAAAGTTTCATGCCTATTATAAAACAGCAATCTAAACCATTATTTTTTCCCTAAAAATATTTCTCAAATTTTCATGGTTATATGAATAGCCTGAGAGTATGGATGCCCTGACCCTTGAGATCCAACTTAACAATTTTTGAGGACTGAGTTGTTATCCTTGTAACATGTTCTCTGATGATGCCGAACAAGCTACTACCCTTGTCAACTTTCCAACTTCAGACTCCTGCAAACCACTCACCAGTCCTCTTAAACATAAGCAATACATAGAAACTCACACCCAACCTTACACATAGTGTAAAAGGCTATATTTGTTATTCCATTCACATCATTACATTTATTAAATAAAATAGACATTTTTGGAAATGATAGAAGAGTGTTTTCCACAAAACATATCACATGAAGATCCTCTCCCTCTGTAACTGTTTTATAGTCATGTATTTGTACAAGAGAAGGCAATGACTTTTATAGGCAATAAACTACTATAGAATTCTCTGTGTATTTCTATGTGTATCAGTCTGTAAATTCTCATTAACTGTAGCTG
Organism: Dipodomys spectabilis; assembly: GCF_019054845.1. Classification (NCBI taxonomy): domain Eukaryota; kingdom Metazoa; phylum Chordata; class Mammalia; order Rodentia; family Heteromyidae; genus Dipodomys; species Dipodomys spectabilis. The sequence goes on from NW_024870758.1 coordinate 12,960,343, forward strand.
CCTCCACAGTGTCAGTGTTTCAACTCCTCATCTCTAATATGTTGCATGTCAAATCAGTAAGTTTGTGGGTATATGTCTACATAGTAAGCAGTAAATAAAATGTGAAACAGAAGTGATCTGTTTGGGCATCTAAGGATATGAGCATATTAGGAAGAAGGACTTTGGGGCCCAAATGGTCCTATTGTCCTAGGAAATGACAACAGACCACTGTCAGCCCTACCCAGCTGTTACTCATTTGCTAGAATGTTTTTCATCTATCCATGTAAGTTGTAGTTGGAAATTATCTTTTTATTCAGTTTCCTTAAATGTTTTTATGTGTACATTGTTTTTCAGTCAAAATTTACTTCCAATATGGCTATTCCTGGACTTTTTTTACCTTGTATTTTAATTACCCAATAAACCAAACTTACTGATGGTCAGTGCTTAGTAAGTATTTATTAATTAATGAGGTGCAGAAGGAGGAAGGGCAATTTCCATAGAGATTATGCAGGAATAAAGTAGGAATGAAGTCTACCGTATTACTTTCTTTATAAATAAAGTTTAATTACAATTATTTCAACAATAATCCTAAAATTACTTTTCTTATGAAAGTCCATGCTGTGCCAACAGGATGGTGATTCACACTCCACTAGAAACCTGACACATCATATTACATTCACTTATTTTTACAGCATGTGAATTGTCTCACATCCGGTAGTCAACAGTAGAACTCCCTGGAGATGGACTAAAATAATTCAGGAGGAAAAAGAGGCTTTAAATCTAAAAAAATATTTTTTTTTTCTGAGTACAATAAAGAGGGGATAATAAGCATACATTAGCTGGTCTCTTTTACTAGCTTTTCAACATATAGGCTTAGCTATAATTCTTATGTTCCACAAAAGCACTGATTTTTAAAGAAAGTTTAATGATGCAATTGGCTTTAGTAATAATGATTGTCAACTATTTCACACTGCATCCCTCAAATTCACAAGCTAGGATATTATCTTAAAATGCAAAAAAAAAAAAAGAGAGAGAGAGAAAAGAAAAAGAAAGAAAAAAATTCCCAAATCACATGTATTTTTTTAAGAATGTCAATGTAACAAATAAGTTTGAAGAGCAATACTACCAAATCAAGCAAAAATACTTAATATATTCTAAGCAACCTTATACCAACAATGATCCGGCTTACAAATTTACTGTATTATCTGCAGTTAAAAGAAAGTTAACCCAGGTGCTGGTGGCTCATGCCTGTAATCCTAGTTACTCAGGAGGCTGAGATCTGAGGCTCACAGTTCAAAGCCAGGCTGGGCAGAAACATCCATAAGACTCTAATCTCCATTTAAACACTAGAAAACTAGAAGTGGTGTTGTGGCTCAACTGGTCAAGCACTAGCCTTGAGCTAAAGAGCTTAGGGACAAAAAAAAGTTAAAATTTTATTTGTATTTGAACCTTAATATTACTTTACATGGCAAAAGGCCCTTTGCAGCTATAATTAAATTAAGGAATTAAAAAAAAACAAACCTTGATGGTTCAGTGGGTTAATGCAATTACATGAGCCTTTTTAAGTGGAAATGGAAGACAGGAGAGTTAGGAAAGAGAGGCAGAAAGTGATTTGAAGATATTACAGTTCTGGCTCCAAGGATAGAAAGAGGAACAAAACAAGGAAAAAAGACTGTTTGTAGAATAAATTTGTAAAGAAATGAAATCTCTCCTAACGTCCCCAGGAGGACATCTTGTTTCAGTCCACAGTGATTTCTTTCTGTCCTACGTCTAGAAATGTAAGGCAATAAGATGTCACAAGGGTGTTGGTGATCCTGTGGCTGGAATTCAGGACTTCATATTTAATAGGTATACACTCTTACTTGAGTCAAGTCTATTAAAGCAGTAAGTTTTGTTAATCTGTTATTAGAGCAATGCATACACTTGGGAGCTTTTTAGAAACAGGTATTTCTGCCGGGCGCTGGTGGCTCACGCCTGTAATCCTAGCTACTCAGGAGGCTGAGATCTGAGGATCGCAGTTCAAAGCCAGCCAGGGCAGGAGAGACCGTGAGACTCCTATCTCCAATAAACCACCAGAAAACCGGAAGTGGCGCTGTAGCTCAAGTGGTAGAGCGCTCACCTTGAGCTGAAGAGCTGAGGGACAGCGCCCAGGCCCAGAGTTCAAGCCCCACGACCGACAAAAAAAAAAGAAACAGGTATTTCTAGGAAGCAATGAAAACGTGATGAACCAAAGCTTAGGAAGATGGGACAAGGACCAGAGGAAGATGGTGGAGAAGAAGCTGGGGGCTAAACAAGGTCTAATGCAGAAACAAGTTTTAGTGTTCCAGTGAAAAGTCCAAAGCTAGAGAGTCACACCAAAGATGCCATCATAGCACAGAAAGTTTGGCCAGAGAGGAAAAATTCAGGCAGCTTGGTTAAGGAGACAGATTCAAGTACTTACCTTTGCTTGTGGTGGCCACAGCAGTTGCTGCTGTGGCCATATCAACAGAGCCCAGAACAAAGGTGTCAGAGACAGTGTGTGAGTAGATTCTACTCACTGAAAGCAAGAACTGTCAAGGAGCAGAAATCTTCATCCTGCCTACCACAGATAATTGCAGACCAAGGATGGCCTGGAAACCAGGGAAAAGGCATAAGTACTTCCACAAGACATCCTTACTTCTCACAGAGCAGTGGTGGGAAGGTACCCGTTGCCCCACCACCAAAGAACTTTGTATGTCAGTATCAAACACCAGGCCAGAGCAGCTAACACATAACTCAGACCTTGGAAGAAGACAATAGGAGCCATTCAACAGGTCAATGGAACCTGAACTGTGGGGCTCAGCTCCACCCCTGGGGAAAGTTACTCTTCCCAGGCAGAGAAAGCTCCACCAAGGGCAAAGCTACTTTCTGCACTGAGTAAACAGAGCCAGAAGCTGCTCCACCACTCTGTAGCACAGGCAGCAATTGCAGCTGCTGGGGGTAAAAAAAAAAATTGGAAATGTAATATGCATAAATCCTGAGAATGGCTCCAGGCTGGGCTGTGTGAGTGTCTCAGGAGCTAGACTCTCAGGGAAAAGCTACTGATAGCTGACAGGCCTCATCCCTACTCACAACCTAGCTCTCTCGCAGTAACTCCAAGCTCCAAGAAACAGCCATCTACCTTTTTTCTGACATTCAAAGCAGATTGCCTTCCACTGAACTAGCCTGGGAAGAGGGTGATAAAGTCCCCAGTAAGGCAGAGCTTCATTCTACCTGCTCAAACAAGTTGATTTAAGAAACCAGCCAACCATAGGAAAACCGAACACTGCAAGCAAACTCCACCAAGAGACTGTTTACAGACACAGGGGAGACACAAGATTCCCCTCCCCCTCCCCCGAGAAAAAAAATTGAAGAAAACTTTTTTTCTACATAATTTTTTTAAATTAAAAAATTGTTTTTCATCAATTTTATTTTAGGGCTTTTTTAATTCTCTTTTTACTCTTATCCCTTTTGGGCCTTTTTTTTTTTTTTTTGCTTTACTTAATTGCTTTTCTGCTCATCCCCAGATATTTACCCATCATTAGTTATTAGACATCATTCTTCATTGTGTACATACTTAATTCAGATATCGATTACTCAATTCACAAACTCTCAGCCTTAACTCCTTTAATTGTACTATTATTTCTTTATACTTATATAATATTTTAAGAGTTTCATTTTTTAATATTTTTATTTTTCCTTTTTCTTTATCTCTCTTTTCCTTTCCTTCCCTCCTTTTCCTCTCTCAGAATTTAGGTTATAGGTATCTTCCCTTTCTCCATTTCCAACCCCACATTCCTCTAATCTTATTGTCTACACACAATGTGCCCTAAACCTATTAATTTCTGGTCTGCAGACTCCTTCTTTGATTTTCTTAGTCTATTGATCCCTAGTTGTTTGTTGTTGAACTAGATTATATATGTACTCATTTTGACAGCATCAAGCTGTGAAACTACAGGGCTCTGGCTGATGCTTTCTTTAAAATAGTGTTCTAGCATGGAATTGGTTTTGCTTTCATACTCAAATAGGCAGAACAAGCCAGAGAAACACAAGAAAAACAGCAAGTCAGGTATCTCAACTCCTGCTCATGATAATCAGGCAACAGAGCAGTTAATGAATATTTGTGAGGAAAGCTCCCAAAATGTTCCACAAACACTACTGGTAAGCAAGCTGAATGAAAAGATTGAAAGCCTGCAAAGGTCTGTGTATGAGTTGGATAGCGAAATGCATGAGTGTAATGAGGCTAACCAAAGATTTATACAGGAATTTCACGAGTTTGAGGAGGTTAATCAAAGATAAATAGAGGAATTACATGGGTGGGATGAGAATAAACAAAGATTAATAGAGGCATTCATGGAATGTACAAACAGAAAGCTGGAGCAATCGATGTAAGCTATAATGGAATGCTGAATGAAGACCAACAGAAGGAAAGGGAGTCCAATGAAACTAACCAATCAACTAAGGGATTTGAGAATGAACACTGAAAACCAAGTTAAAGAGGTAAAGAAGTCCATACAAGATCTAAAACAAGGCTCCAACAAAGAATTTGAAGCCATCAAATCTGACCAATTAGAAGGAAAGGAAATAGGCAAAGTACAAAGACTTGACAGTAGATTAGATCATGCCAAAGATGAAATCTCTGGGATTGAAGACAGCCTAGACATTATAGAGAAAGAACATACAAGTATTCAAGACAAATCCAAGAAATATGATAAATCCATTCAACAGAGAGAAGACAACATCAGAAGGCCTATTTAAGGCTGATGGGTGTAGAGGAGGCCTAGATACAGAAGAGAAAGGTCTAGGAAATTTATTTAACAAGATCCTACCAGAAAACTTCCCAAACATGCAAAAAAATAGGCCCATTCAGATGCAAGAAAGCTTTAGAACCCCAAATACACCAGACCAGTACAGGGCATCCCACAATCAAATTGTAATCCACACAGGATCAATAGAGACCAAAGAAAGGCTTCTTAAATCTGTCAGGGAGAAATAATCACCTATAAAGGGAAACCTATCAGAATAGCTTCAGATTTCTCAGCAGAGACCATGAAAGCAAGAAGAGCCTGGAATGATGTATTTCACACCCTAAAGACAACTACCAACTAAGAATACTATACCCAGCTAAACTCTCCTTTAAAAAAGAGGGACAAATAACCTTCCACAGTAAAGAAATTGAAACAATATATATCCACCAAACCATCCTACAAAAGATACTTAAAGATGTCCTACACATAGAAAACCAACATAAGCAAAATAAAAGCCAAGAATCGGAGCCCAGAGAATCCGACAATCATAGGAAGAACCCACCAAGCAAATGGCTCAGAAAAACAGGCAAGAGTTGCAATCCTAATAATAGGTAAAATAGACTTCAAATTAGAATTAGGCATAAGAGATAAAGAAGAATTTAGGGATCTCTCTTCAGGAAGATATTATAATTCTAAATATCTGGTCACCAAATAATGGAGCACCCAAATTTGTCCAAGAAACACTACTTTCCCTAAACTCTCACATAGATCCGAAGACATTAATGTTTGGGAACCACGATCCCCACTGGATAGATCAACCCAGAAAAACCTCAGCAGAGAAACCTCTAAACAACAGCATAAAGCAACTAGACTTAACAGACACCTACACAATATTTCACACAGCAGCACCAGAATACATGTTCTTCTCAGCACCACACAGAACATTCTCCAAAAGAGACCACATTTTAGGTCACAAAGCAAATTTTCACAAATTCAGAAACAGTGAAATTATGCCTTGCATTCTCTCAGAATAAAATTAGAATTCAACACCAAAACCCACCAAAGAAAATCCTGCAACACATGGAGGCTGAATAACACACTGTTGAACCATCAGTGGGTCATGGAAGAGATTAGAAAGGAAATTCAAATGCTCATAATATTTAACAGAAATGAACACACAAATTACCAGCTCCTCTGGGATACAGCAAAGGCAATACTCAGAGGCAAGTTTATAGCTTTCATTTCCTACATCAACATATTGGAGAGATCTGAAGTCAACAATTTAACGAAGCCTCTGAAGCTCCTTGAAAAAAAAAGCAATTAGCTAAACCTCAATCCAGTAGGTGGAATAAATAATTAAAATGAAATTGAAATTAAATGATGGGCTGGGAAGATGGCTCAGTGGTAGAGCACTTGCCTTGCATGCCTGAGGCCCTGGGTTTGATTCCTTAGCACCACATAAGCAAAAAGAAAAAAGCCGGAAGTGGCGCTGTGGCTCAAGTGGTAGAGCGCTAGCCTTGAGCTGAAGAGCTGAGGGACAGCTCCCAGGCCCAGAGTTCAGGCCCCACGACCGGACCCCCCCCCCCCCAAAAAAAAAAGAAATTGAAATTAAATGAATTAGAGTCCAAAAAAAGAGAAAGAATCAACAAAACAGAGTTGGTTCCTCAAAAAAATTAATAAAATTGACAGACCCTTAGCAAATCTTATCAGAAAAAGAAGAGAACACACCCAAATAAACTCAGAGTTGAGAATGGAAGCATCACCACAGAAACAACTAAGATTCAGAACATTATAAGGAAATACTTCTCAAACCTTTATGCTAATAAGTTTCTGAAAGAAATGGAAGAGTTTCTAGCAAATATTGGCATCTCAAACTAAACCAAGATGATTAAAACGACTTAACAGACCCATAACAAGCATTGAAATAGAAACAGCAATAAGAGACTTCTTACCCAAGAAAAGCCCAAAGCCTTCAAAGCAGAACTCACACCAATACTCCTCCAACTCTTCAATGAAATTGAAAGTGAAAGTTCATTACCAAACTCTTTCTATGAAGTCATCATAACCCTCATCCCAAAACCAGTCAGGGACTCATCAAAGAGAACTATAGAACCATTTCTCCGATGAACATCGATGCAAAACTTCTCAACAAAGTTTTGGCCAATCGACCTCAACAATATATACAAATCAATCAATATAATTCATCACATCAACATGAGCAAGACTAAGAAACACATGATTAACTCAATAGATGCAGAAAAAGCATTTGACAAGATCCAGCACCCCTTTAGTATGAAAGCTCGTGGGTGGGTTAAGCTGACCAGAAAACACCCACTTGGCTGTTATTTTCTTTTTACTTTCATTTTTATAATGGGAAAGAGGGGCTGTTAAGTGTCAGCTACATGCTATGTGATTATGTTGTTTTGTAAATTGTATAATTTTTAAATATCTAAGTTTTAAAAAAATGAAAAAAGTACAAAAAAATCTTGTTAAGGCCTTAAGAAGGGGTTAGTGCATCTTTCAGGGGTCACTCTGCCATGGAGATAAAATAGCTGTTTCACAAACAGTTTTATTTAAAAAAACAAAAAACAAAAAAATCAAAAAATAATAAACTTCATTTTAACCTGTTTCCTCAAAAAAAAAATTAGGAATCCATGGATCATTCCTCAATATAATGAAGACTGTGTATGACAAACCTACAGGCAACTTCATACTCAATTGTGAAAAGCTAAAGTCATTTCCTCTCAATTCAGGAACCAGACAAAGATGTCTGCTCTCTCCACTTCTCTTCAATTTAGTATTAGAATGCCTAGCTACAGCAATAAGTCAAGATGCAAACATAATGGGATCCAAATAGGGAAGATGAAGTAAAACTCTCCCTCTTTGTAGATGACATGAGCTTGTATTTGAAGAACCCATGGATTCCACTCCCAAGTTATTTGAGAAGATCTGAAACTTTGTCAAAATAGCAGTGTGTAAAATTAATCCTCAAAAATCAATGGCTTTTCTGTATGCCAAAAATGAGAAGAGCACAGCTGAAATCAGGAAAGCACCTCCTTTTGTAATAGTCCTAAAGAAAATAAAATACCTAGGAGTTAACTTAACTAAAGAAGTAAAGGATCTCTATGATGAAAACTTTAAAAACCTGAAAAAAGGAAATTAAAGCAGAACTTAGGAAGTGGAAAAACCTCCTATGCTCCTGGATTGAGAGGATTAGCATCATGAAAATGGCAATACTGCCAAAGGCTATCTACAAATTCAGTGTGATACTTATCAATATCCCAACCTCATTTTTCAATGAAATAGAAGAAGCAATCCAAAATTTCATATGGGACAATAAATGACCAGGAATAGCAAAAACAATGCTTAGCAAAAAGAACAGTGCTGGAGGAATATCAATGCAAAACTTCAAACTTACTACAAAGCCATAGTAATAAAAAAAAAAAAAAAAAAGCTTGTTACTGACACAAGAACAGACCTGATGACCAATGGAATAGAACTAAAGACCCGGAAATGAACCCACAGACCTATAGCCATCTAATCTTTGATAAGGGAACTAAAAAAATAGAATGGAAGAAAGACAGCCTCTTCAGTGTTGGCAAAATTGTGTAATCACCTGTAGAAAACTAAAGCTAGAATCTTATATTTTAGCCTGCACCAGAAACAACTTCAAAACGGTCTAAGTCTTCAAAGTCAAAGGTGACACCCTGAAAACATTACAGGAAGGAATAGGAGAAACTCTAGGGCTCCTTGGCATAGGCAGAAATTTTCTTAGTAAAGACCCAACATAAAAATCAAAGGAAGGTTGGACAAATGGGATTACATGAAACTGCAGAGCTTGCATGGCAGAGGATATAGCTAGCAAGATCAATAGAAAGCCCACAGATTGGGAGAAGATCTTCACCAGCCATACAATGGACAAGGGCCTCATACCTAAAATATACTTCAAACTCAAAAAATTAAATCCCGCAACAACAAATCCTCAAAGAAACAATTGCCTGATTAATAAGTCTTAAAGAGAGACTTCTCTGAAGAGGAAATAACAATGGCCAATAGACACATAAAGAAATGCTCAACTTCTGTAGCTATAAAAGAAATGTGAATCAAAACAACATTGAGATTCCATCTCACCCCGTTTAGAATGGCTACTATCAAGAAATTTAATAACAACAGATGCTGGAAGGGATGTGGCCAGAAGGGAACCTTACTTCATTGTTGGTGGAAGTGTAAATTTGTTCAACCACATTGGAAAACAGTATGGAGACTCCTCAAAAGACTGCACATAGTGCTAACCTATGGCCCAGCAATCCCACTTCTGGGCAATTACCCAAAAACATCACAAAGGAGGCCATAGTAAAAGCTACCAGCACAACTATATTTATCACAGCATTATTCACCGTAGCTAAGATATGGAACCAACCCAGCTGCCCCTCAGTAGATGAATGAATGAAGAAAATGTGGTATATCTATATGATGGAATTCTATCTCTCCATCAGAATGATACCCCCCAATTTTTTAGGAAATGGAAAGACTTGGAAAAAAATATATTATGTGAAGTAAGCCAGACTCAAAGAAACATAGGTCCCATGTTTTCCCTTACTTGCAATAATTAGTATATGTCTAGGATAATCTTACCAAACAAGCAGAAAAGGTCAAAGCTATGTACATATGACCATATACGACGATGCTAACTGAAATGAATCCCAAGATAGGGACACAAGTGGTTTTTGCTTTGTCACTGTTGTTTTTAATGCACTATGTGATTTTTTTGTATGTTCTTCCCCCATGGTATAACCTCTGTTGTCATTGTATTTGTTTCTCATGCCCTGTAGCTTGCATATACATTTTTCTAATTTGGGGAAGGGGGAGGGAAATAACATAATGCTGAAACAAGGATACAGGTTGACCCATTTTACTAATGAGATGTACAAGACACTATGTTGAAAATGAACTTTACAATTTCAGGTGGTGGGGGTGGGGAGAAGAACGAGTTGGGGAGGTAGGGAAGCAAGGGATGGTAGGGGAAAAACAAAGAAGTGGGCAACAATGCTTGATAGGAAATGTATTCACTACCTTACTCATGTAACTCTAACCCCTCTGTACAGTATCTTTACAATAAAACAATTATATATATAAAGAAAGATGGTGCAGGAAACTGTGTGTGTGTGTGTGTGTGTGTGTGTGTGTGTGTGTATGTGTGTAGGTGTGTGTAGGTGTAGTTGTGTAGGTATAGATGTGTGTATGTGTATGTGTTCAGGGCAATCTTAGCTCTTGAACTCAGGGCCTGTGCATTGTCTCTGAGCTTTTTTTTTTTTTTATGAAGGCTAGCATTCTTGCACTGCAGATATAGCTCCATCTCTGGCTTTTTGTTGTTTTATGTTAATTACAAGCTTTCCTGTTTTGTCCTGCTTCAAATCTAGAATTATAGGTGTGAACCTTTAGCAATGGTAACTATTTTGACAAGTATTCTAGGTGATTCTGATGTGCACTGAATTCTGACAACTACTGTTCTATCTCAAATCACCAATAAAAAATAGAGAGTACACAGTATATATTTTCATACTATGTAATACTGAAGAAATTCATCACAAAATAATCAATAAAATCAAGATTAAGGCATCTTCTGGAACTTTTCCAGCCCAATAAAAAACACATGATACTCTCAGTCAGCTTAACCATGGAAGCCACATTTAGAAATCTGCTTGAAAGAACTAATATTTAACCAGAGGCCACAGAAGGGCTTGGATCCTAAGGTACAAAAGAAATAGAGAATGCCTGGCAAGCCCTTCACCAGGTGATACAGAGAAAAAGGATATAGAGAACTATCTGGATACTTCTGGTATTTTTTCATAATGAAGCAGTTACCTTTATTTTCCCCTTGGTCAATATTACTTTTTAAAAAATATTTCTTTGCATGCAAGATAATCACAATCCTCTATAACCCTTCATTCTAGAAGTGTTGGTCCTAGTACTCCAATGGGCAGTCTAGCTACAGAAACAAGTAAGTAAATCCCAGGACACTCCTATTTAATAAATGTATATGTATATATATATATATATATATATATACATATATATGTAAAGTTGGACCTTGGGACAATATATAAAGTGGCATAGTATCTATATTTTAATGAAGGCTTAATAATCTATTTAACTCCCTCATTCGAAAATAAAAGCTTTCTATAAGTAAAGAGCCAAGAAATGCACTCATTACCTTACTCATGTAACTGTAACCCCTCTGTACAGCATCTTTACAATAAAATTTAAAAAGTCTTACAGACTTAAAAAGTTGTACATTGTTTGAAAATTATGTCCAATAAATCAATTTAGAGCATAACTCTTATAACAGTACCTTGCAATTCACTTGCTAGAGAATCAGGATCAGAATCAAACTACAGAATTAGGAGCTCTGATTTATATTAAATATTTCATATCAAACAAAATGTGTCCTTAGATGAAAAACTTGAAAACTGTATCTCAGGTTTTAATTTAAGCAATTAAAAGAGAAATTCAAAATGATTCGAAAATTTTGCAATTAAATGAGAAACTATCAAGTGAGTTGTTGGAATAGAAATATATCTATTTATACTATTGTAATATTGCTATTCTTTTTCAATGACGAGACATGTACAACACATAAGACTTTCACAAATAGAAATAACAATTAAATTAGGTAACAAATCGCTAATTAGAAAGCAATAGGGGTAGAGGGATGGGAAGGGATGGGAAGGGGAAACAAAGGAGGAGGCTACAATTCTTGATAAGAAATGTACTCATTATCTTGCCTATGTAATTGTAATCCCTCTGTACAGTATTTTCACAATAAAAAAATAAAAAAAAAATAGAAAGCAATGGGACGCCATGCTTTTCTTTTTCCAGGATATTATGTTTCATCCAATTAAGTATCTTCAGGTGGTACCAAGGGGAAAGTTCTGAAACATAAAGAAAACAGAAGGTACAACATACTATTGTCCAAGGGTCTCAATCCATAGGGACAACTAGGCGATTTTTTTCCCAGTTCTATTAGTAAATGTCTCAGTCTCACTGGGTTACTATAAGAAAAGAAAATTTATTCTTGTTCCATGTGACTGTAGCTGCACATCGTATTCTCTTTCCTCTGGCTCCTGTCTAAAGGACCACTTCCTGTCTAGAGATTGCTTTGCTCTTACCAAGAGAAAATAGGAACGGACTACTACAGTGACTCAATGTTACTGTTTGAGAATAGTACAAACAGCACTTTGAAAGCCCACCACTGCATGTTTATAGGAAAATGATGTTGAGATCATCAAGAAGGCAAAAATATTGAACAATATGAGAAGCTACACAGAATATTACACCTAAAGTGATAACTTGGCACTCTGGGTGACCAGTTCAAGTTTATCTTCCTCTGAACTGTATTATTTTTGTAAGCAAATAATTAAATTATTATCTAGAATATTAAAACTATTGACTTTCTTTTCTGGGGTAGTTCATGCTTGGCTAGCTTGTTCTCGCATGGAATACTGCACAAAGTTCTGAAGTAATGCTCCTATCCCAATTCTCTAGGACTGTGATTTATCAGGTGTTAAACATGTGACTGTATTAATGTTTCATGAAAGCATCTAATTGTGATTACTAATCAGATGAATTTGAATTATTTGGAAAAGATATTAATCACGCAGACAAATTAAAAGCAGAGAAGTTTCCCCCACACACACACACACGATTGGTAGCAGAAAACGAAGACAGAGATTTGAAGCAAAAGACAGACTCTACATGAGGGTTCTGTACTGCTGAGACATGGGACCAATAAGGACCTGACAGTGGCCTGTAACAGCTGAAATACTGATAGGAAGAGAGAGTCAGAATCAGAACAAGAACCACAAGGAACTGAATTTTTGCCAAGAATCTTCAAAGCTTGGTGACTGATCTTTCCAGGAATACAAATTCGTCTTAACCAATACAAGGATTTACAACAAGAACCTGAAAATAATAAATGGGTGCTGTTCCAACCTCTAAATTTGTAGCAAAATTTTATGTTGCATAGAAAATGAAAACATCTGTCCTATCTGAAATTGAAATCCAAAGAAACAAATGCCTTACAGGAAGCCTCAGATAGACTGGACATTGAGAGATCACTCAAACACCCAAGCAATAGCAGCATCTTATTTGATGGCTACATGTCACTCATTGTACACCTTTTTTTTTGCCAGTCCTGGGGCTTGAATTCAGGGCCTGGGCACTGTACCTGAACTTCTTTTGCTCAAAGCCAGCATTCTACTTGAGCCAGAGCACCATTTCCAGCCTTTTCTGTGTATGTTTAACTGAGGAATCAAATCCAGGGCTTCATGCATACTAGGCAAGCACTCCAACACTAAGCACCTTTCCAGCCCAAGCCACATTCTCCTATTTTAGACCTCTTAAGGCCTTTTCAATATGAGTGAAATCCCACAACAATATTCCCAACTCAACAAGAGGAATTGCAACATTAATAAACATTCTTCTGGTTTGATAGTCAGAAAACTACTGAAGAAATATGACCAAATGTAGCTCATATTCTTCTTGTATCCTAAGTTCATAAAGATGTCATTAAGTATTATATTATACTTGCTCTTTTAAAATAAATTATTGACATTTCATTTTTACACCCATTAATTTATTTATTTTATTATCTTCAAGTAGTTGTACAAAGGAGTTGCCATTTAACAAGGCAGTTTAGGAATACAATATATCTTGATATAATTCAGTTCTCTAAAGAATAAATATAACTTTCACCATGTTATTGGGAATGGGAAAGATAGATGCTTAGGTCTTGTAAAAATAGCAAAAGCATATGATAAGCAAAACATCACTGTTGTGATCTATCATGCTGTAATAGTGTTTTTCTTTGTAACTGTAAGTTTCAAATCAAATAGAAGTCTCCATTGGCCAACATGAGCAGTTTCAGATCAATGTTTCTTTCTCACATAATATCCCTTATATATCACAAAATGGAGAGAAATATTTGTCATTTCAATTTATGTAAGGACATATAAATCAACAATAATATTTTACTCAGATGACATGATTGTCAAGTGAATTAGAGATTGTATTCCAGTCTCTAAATAAATGGGACACCATAATAGATGATATACTATACTCATTTTTATCCATGTTGTATTCTATCATTCTTAAAAGAACCTCATTATGCCCCAAATAACATAACACTTACGGTAGGCAAAAGTGGAAGAATTCTTGAGCCACTTCACCAAGTTCCTGTCTGAATTGAGTTGTTCCTGTGAAAATACTTCTCCTCATCTGAATGGATAAGATGTTGTAAAAATATATTAAATCCAGACCAAATACAAACAGCAGATGATTCTTCTTGAGAGCAGATTATTTTTTATATTATTGTAAAGGTGAATAGAGGGGTTACAGTTACATAAGTTAAGGTGGTTTGTGGGGGGGTTAAAGTAATGTAAGTAAGGTAATGAGTACATTTCTTTTAAACACTATTCCCTCATTTTCTCCTGCTTACCACTCCCCTATCTTCTCCCTCCCAAGTTGTAAAGTTCATTTCCAACATTGTGTCTAGTGAGTATCATTGTTCCATTAGTTCATCTTTTGTCCCGCTGTTTCTGTGATTCCCTTCCATTTTATGGATCAGAAAAGCTTATATACAAGACAAAGGGTACAGAAAACTAAAATATAAAGAAAAAATAGAAATCACTGCATACAGGACATAATAAGAACCTCTTGTTTTCAATTCTTGGAGTTCATTTTGATATGATTCATTATATATGGTCCCATGCACTTAGAGATTGTGCTAATGTGATTCCCTGCTAAGAATGTCATAGACATATTCTAGTCATTACAAATGAGGGACACCATGAAACATATATTTCTTTGGGCCTGGTTTGCTTTACTTAATATCATTTCTTGCAGGTCTTTCCATTTCCTTATGGATGAGGCAATGTCATTCTTTCGGATGGACGCATAGAACACATCTTCTTGATCCATTCATCTACTGAGGGGTATCTGGGTTGTTTCCATATCTTAGCTAGGGTAAATAATCTTGTTTATGGTCATTTCTTTGGTAATTCAAAAATTTCTTGATTATTATTTACTGAACTTAGTCATGACTAGTTAATCACTTTCATACTTTCAGAGATGGTTACTTGATCTTGTTTATGATACCATGTTTCCTATCCCCTCTGCCCCTCTGCATTGTTGGCAACACTTAGAATCTGATATAGATTTCAATCTGTTTATTTGTCTGAGCTGTAAAGGGGGACTAACTTTGCAATGTTTATTCATGTTACCACCTCATTCAGCTTCTAATATTTCATGGTAAGAAAGACATTTTTCAATAACTGGAATTTGAAGATTCAAGAAGAAAAGCACAAAAATATATTAAATGAAATAAATATTTCATTTTAGGACTGGATTGTTCTTCAATTTTTAGTTTCAATTTCTTATGTAATTTTACACAACTAAAGGCCAGAGAGCATAAATAAATAAGCATGCATTTTTACTCATACATAGCTTTACTTTAGGATTATATCTACCTTTGGCAAGAATAAGGCTCTTCCCATATACCTTTGCTTACAAAAATATAAGCATGTAACATCATAAATGTTTTAAATTGTTGAAAGATACTCCCTTTTATATTTTCTAAGTATTGTTTTTTTTCATTAGAGTTCAAATGGAAGTAAGTATATTAGTATACCAAGCAATTTCCATATCTTATCTAACTATGTCTATTTATTCCAATGATAAATTGAGTTTATTCTAGAAATAAATGTAGGATTGCTAAAAAATGCATCTGAACATTACCAAAAAAATTTTTGATTCTCATCTGCAACTCTCAAAATAGTATTAAATTATATTTTAGGTAATATTATGCTTTTAACTCAATCAATAGCAGAGCAAATTTCTATTTAATTTTTTAAAAGATTGTCCACTTGACCAAGTGTTTATTATTTGTATCTGTGTTTATGTGTGTGTTTGTGTACATGTAGCCAGAATATGTGCGTGCACGTGTGCATGAGAGGTAGAAAGGGAGTATTCATGTGTGTGTGTGTGTGTGTGTGTGTGTGTGTATGTATGTATGTATATGTGTGCATGTGTGTGCAGTGGGGGATGTATGCATGTTTATGTGTATGCATATTTATATGAATTGTGTGCATGTGTGTATCTATGTATGTGTACATTATGTGTACATGATTTTCTTGTGGAGTAAAATACTAGTGAAAGTTCTTAATATAATAAAGGAGCATATACTTTTATCATCTATACTGGTTGTCAAGATACATGAATTAGTAATGGGTTAAAATGTGTACAAATATGTGTGTGCACAAATCATAAAGTATTCTTGTGATTTAAATTTGCAAAGTTTTTAACTTGAATAATTCAACATCATTTAAAATTATGTTATGCTTTAAGAAAAATGTTAGGATAGCAATTATTCATAAATAAATATACAATGGAGTTTTAAATAGCTCTTCAGAGGCAAACTGTGGTTTTATTCTCCAGACTATCAAACATGTAGTATTTTGGTATAATTCTGTACATTTGAGTTGTATATTCTCATGAACATTAAATATTTCCATTATAATACAATAGGTCACAACATATAAACTAAAGAACAGAAATAAAATTTAATAAAGACAGAAAAATTAAGAGTTAAATAACCATGGCATGTGAAGTCTCACATCTGGTTTTTAAGAACTACTGGGCTTGAATATAGCTGTAAGTGTCATCTTCTATGTGTTTTTAATTGTAAAAAGTAGTTTCCTTCCAGTCATCCGTGGCCTTTGGCTACAGTGGCATTGGTAGCACTAGAGATTTGTTTATATGGAACTTATTAAAAACTGAAAGAATATAAAAACATGTCCTGGTGCCAAAAATTCACAATCACTATTTAAAAAGTGATTCCTCCTTTTGCTAATTTGTCAACAGGGTTTATGCACTCTTGAATTAATCAGCTACCTGTTCCCTTTATTTCTGCTACCAGGAAACTAAGTAAAAACTATACAGGTTCACAAATTCATTCAACTTAAAGTATATAAACATTTTAATATGCCAGATTATGTCAACTCTCCCTTTTTTCAATGTTCTTGAAACTTGCATCCCAACACTTTCCTTTCCTTTATTAAGAAAATACTTCAAGACTTATGGAAGACATTAGGAAAATCTTGGCATTTCCACCATACAGGATATGAAGGGTCAGTCCATTTCTGCTTGAATGTTGCAACATAAATTGGCTTAAGTGGCTAAGAAAGCTGTGGAAACAGCATAGCTGCTTCCAACTGGGACCTGACAAATAAATAAAATCCTACTTCTTCCTTATTAACATTACCATGTCCTTAGAAATAGTTGAACTTCAGTTCCTACAATTATGAACCTAAAACTTTGGCAGAAGCTCATGTGAAAAGTTATTATTCAATAAGTCAAGAAATAATGGGTGCTTGATTCTATTGAGATGAAACTTCTTAATGTTTTGATCAAGAAATATTAGGATGCTCAGATCCTATCCTATAACTTAAACATTCCATTCTAATGTACTTTTTCCTTCATAATCTGAAAATTATGGAGTAGAAATATTGAACAGGTCAATTCCTCTTCTATGCATTGTTAGATTTTAAAGTACATATCACCAACAAATTTTCTTGTAAATATTTAATGTCATTTATTTATTTATTTATTTATTGTCTGTCATGGGGTTTGAACTCTAGGCCTGGTCACTGTTCCTCAACTATTTATCTCAAGGCTAATGTTCTATGACTTGAGCCCCAGCACCACTTCCAATTTTGTGAGTGGTTTATTGGAGATAAGAATCTCATAGACTTTCTTGCCTGGGCTGGCTTTGAACAGCCATCCTTAGCTCTCAGCCCCCTGACTAGCTAGGATTACAGATGTGAGCCATCAGTGCCCGGCTTGTAATTTTATTTTTATGTAGTAATGGGACTCAAACCAGTAGAAGGCTCATGTGTTGATTAATGTGAGATAAGGCTTGATAATGTAGGAATTTTCTTAATTATATACTTCAGCATAACAAAATCAGTAATGTCTTGTTCATTTCTACTGTGTTAGATGTATTTTTAAGAATGAGAAACCACACATCACATCATAGATATGAACCAAAGCCCATACTAGAAGAGCTGTTATAGTCCTTTGGGGAAATGTCCAGAGGTGAGTGCTGTATTCTGTATTTAAGTGCATATCATATTGGCTTTTTGGCCACAAACTGAAGGGTTCTACTAGGAAGAGTTAATCAGTACTATATCCAAAGGGTCCTATGTTCATATATGCTCATGTATGATTTTTACAGGAGTCTTTAGCCTAACCTTTAACTATAGAAACATCTAGACTACTATAGGTGTACTCTATTTTATAATATGAAACAAAATGCCAGAATATTAAGATTAAAGTTAGACTTGTTTTCCCCTATGGATTATAAAAACTAATTTACATTGGACTATGGATATATTTTGGTGGTAGAACACTTGCCCAGCATGAATAAGGCTTTGGGTTTGACTCTCAATAGTGCATAGAGAATAAAATTACATATTCAATACACATTTGCATAGATAATCATAACTTATGAGTAAAACAAACAAAGTAAACTAGGCAGAATATAGTACATGATGGGAAGAGAGGGTCTAGATCTTGTTCGTGTGATCAGTTTCACAGGAGTTAGGTAGAAGGGTTTCCAGGCCAAAGATAGGATGATTGGTGCTGATGAAAGATATGAGGTGGGTAAAGTCTGAGAAACTAGTACAAAAAAAAGTCACAGGTCTCTAAACACCTGAGTAAAGCTGTGCAGAGAGGTAGAGAAGTAAGGAAATCCAAGTGGTCCCTGCACACTGCGAGAAGGCAAGCTTTGAGGAAAATCAATAGAAGATATATGCAGGACAGAGTCCTGTGGCTAGACAATTGGCATCTATCCTCAAGAAAAGAGAGCAGTTTTGGTGAAATCACAGTCAAACTTTTTCAAAGGCATAACAATGAATTTGTAGCATTCCTTCAGAAAATTGTAACTATGACAAGATTTTCTGGTAGTGAGGGGATAAGATAAGGTGTATTAAAAATAAGCCTGAATAGCTGGGCGCCGGTGGCTCATACCTGTAATTCTAGCTACTCAGGAGGCTGAGATCTGAGGATCATGGTTCAAACCCAAGCCCGGGCAGAAAAGTCCGTAAGACTCTGATATCCAATAAACCACTAGAAAACCGGAAGTGGTGCTGTGGCTCAAGAGGTAGAGCGCTCACCTTGAGCTGAAGAGTGCAGGGACAGCGCCTAAGCCCAGAGTTCAAGCTCCACGACCGACAAAAAACTAAGAACCTTCAATTATTTTGTACATCGGGTATTTATGCAAACTTCATAATGTGATTTTGAAGCACCTCCCATCCAGAGCTGGAGTCCATTTTCCTTCTCCTACATTTTGTCTAGCTCTGCATCTTGTTTTGGTCCATATAATGCAGCAGAAGTGATGGGGTGCCAGTTCCAAATGTAGTCCTCAAAGGCTTAGCTTGCTTCTATTCATTGTCTTGGAACCCTGGCCAGGCACCATGAGAAAAAGCCCTGCAGGATGATGAGCAGGCGTATGGAACCAAGATGGGCAGCCCCAGCTGAGTGGCTTCTACAGCAGCCAGTTCAGCTGACTGGGCAGGCACTGCAGGCACAGTTCAGCTGAGCCTAGCCTGTGTTGACAATTGTGAGCTAAAAAAAAATGAGAAGAAATGGATGTGTTTTCAGCTGCTAAATTTCATGATTTTCTCTTTTTTTTAACATGGAAAAAAGCTAACTGATGCAGAAATAATTGGTTCCTAGAATTGAGGTGCTGCCATAACAAAAATCTAAAATAAGTGCCATTGGCAGTAAGCACTGAACAGAGGATGGAAAAAGTGGCAAACAAACTCTCAGCAAATGCTGGGGAACAAAATAAAGCAAATTTTTATTGGAGATTAGAAGAAAATGGTGAGATATGGGGGGCTGGATGAAATAATTTGCAAAAATCTTGCCTATATAAACTTGAAAGACAGACAGGGAATATAATGAACTTTTGCTTTTGACTAAAGACACCTCTACAGAATAACGAAGTGCCATCTAGTTGGTCCTAACTGCGTATAGGTACAATGTGAAACAAAGGGTTTAAATAAAGGATAGGCCAGCTTGCACAGAGAATTTTGAAAATTGTAGTGGGGACACAATTTTCTGGGTGGGAATATAAAATTATTTCTTTAGTCTCTACAGCAACAAAAATCCTGTAAATAAAATGAAGCCTCCTGAGGAAAACGATTGGTTCCAGGGTGTCATTCCATCATGCTTTGTTAAGCAATCTAAAACAATGTATTAGACAACATGCTGTCTAATAAACTCTCAATAGAAAAGGTATCTTCCCAGTTTCTTTTCTTCCTTCTTCCCTTCCTTACTTCCTATCCTCTTTCCCTCCCTCCCTCTCTCCCTTCTTTCCTTTCTTCCTTCCTTCATTCCTTTTCTTTCTTGGCCTGAGCACTGTGCCAATCTCATAGATTTTCTTTTTTTAATGTAAATTTTATTGTAAAGGTGATGTACAGAGGAGTTACCGTTACATAAGTTAAGTAATGAGTACATTTCTTTTTGAACAGTGTTCCCTCCTCCCTCATTTTCTCCTACTTCCCCCCTCCCTTTCTCCACCTAGTTGTAAAGTTCATTTCCACCATAGTGTCTAGTGAATTTCACTGTTGAATTGGTTTATCCTTTGCCCTGCCATAGAAGGTAGTTTTTTTTATTTTTTATTGTGAAAATAGCGTACAGAGGGGTTACAATTACATGGGCAAGATAACGAGTACATTTCTTATCAAACATTGTTGCCTCCTCCTTTTTTCCCCTTCCCATCCATCCCTTCTCATCTCCCCCCTCATAACTACCCCACTTCACCCCCCCCATTTTCTTGCCTAGGCTGACTTCAAACTGTGGTCCTCATCTCAGCCTCTTGCACATCTAGGAATACAGGCTTGAGCCACTAGCACCTAACTGTTTCCTAGTTTTTTATTTAACAGTGTTGTTTTACATATGCACAATCCTGAAGTAAGAAGAGGTAAGCCTATATAAAAATGCATGGCTTGAGCATATTCATGTATATGACTAACCAATGAACTGAAAATAAAGCATACCTATGTCCACAATGACTTCGTGGTAATGACATATAATAATGCCATTAACCGAGATATAACAAGAATGATTTTGGTCAAATTATAAAAAAAGATATTTGAGTTCTCCTTTTCCTGGGAGCAAGAAAGAGTTTGAGAAAGGTTATCAAAATGCTATGGAAGGAAATTGAAAAGAAAATACAGGCTAGAGAACAGTGTCTAACGTCCAGTCATTGGAGCTAATATTCATGTATAGAAACTAGTTAGGGAACTATCTGAAAGCATGACCTTGACTTAAGAAGAGCATTTTCTACTCCCAGCAGGAATTGAGTCTTGCATTTTCCCATCTAAGTTGTAAATTTGCTATGCATTAGTAACTGCTATGATTATGAATCTCTCTGTCTGTCTCTATCTCTATTCCTGTTTCTATGTCTTTGTCTCTGTCTTTCTCTACCTGTAGTGAGGGGTAATGGGTACTGAAGTTAACCTATCCCTATAATAATATTGTTGAATATTTGTGCAATTTTCTTTATATTTCATTAGTTTCTGGATCAGAACCATATCTATATCTGATCAAATGCATTTGGACTTTACATGAATAATGGATTTCTAGAGATCAACCCTTATGCTATAGTTTCAGAATCCTGAGATAGGAAAGTGTTTCACATGCATAAAAATAGGAAATTATGGCCAGAAGCAGGCTATGGTAAATTACAAGGCTGCTCATCATTCTTCATTCCTTCTTGAATATGCATTGTTGTAGGTTTCATGTGGCCTCGCTTATAACTTGTTGTGGCCATATAAATGGAGTATAAGTGAAAAGGTAGCAGAAGCCTAGGCCTCAAAAGCAAGCTTAGTTTGTCACCTTTCTCTTAGAACTCTCCCTCATCACCAGGTAAACAAGCCCAGGTCATATCAGAGGACAAGAGTATAAGTGAAAAGGTAGCAGAAGCCTAGGCCTCAAAAGCAAGCTTAGTTTGTCACCTTTCTCTTAGAACTCTCCCTCATCACCAGGTAAACAAGCCCAGGTCATATCAGAGGACAAGAGACTATGTAGAACAAGGATAGACCATCCAGCCAAAGCCATCCCCAACCAGTTAGTTTTAGGTAATGTAGTAGCTGTCTCAAGATACCTACCTGAATTCAGATGAGTCCAGAAAATGCACCTAGTAGATCTTGTTTCTGGTTGCTGATATATAAAATCATGGTCTAAATAAACTTTTGTTATTTTAATCCACTTACTTTGGAGAAAGTTTGAGACATAATAAAAGCTAACTTTGGACATGTTCCTTTACATTCCTCCACTTCTTTTTCTCATACAGAAAATGGTATATAGCCAAATATCCACCAGTTATGTTAAGCACTGAGGATAATGCCAGGTAGAGAACTCAAGAAATGCCAGCTATTATTATTCTATGAGAAAATCTAAGAAATATTCCAAGTCAGTTCTTCTACAAGAAATTTTTAACATTTGTCATTCATCTAATTGGTTCTAACTAGAACATTGTGTTAGGTACTTCATATGTATTCTTTTTAATTCTGAATACAAAACTGTTTGTTTCCTTTGTAGTGTTCAGAAAACTATGGATGGAAGATGTTGAATAATTGCATCCAGTTCTAGTAGTAACAAGGTGAAAAGCCAACTAATACATATTCTTTGTCTTTCAATTAAACAATGGCGAAGTGGTATGGTAGCAGTTGTCAGGAATCCTAAGTAACCCAAACTATCTTCATAGCCAGGTACTTCTTTATTCATGTAGTATCTGAAAAGCCTTCTGTTTTTTGTTTTTTACAACCACCAAGCATATCAGTCTTTTCTCTTCCTACTCACTCCTCCTGCTCCTAGGGATGTTATCCGTTTATACGTAATGGCTTATACCTTCACTTTATTTTCATCTCTACCTAAATGTCACCTTATCAAAGAAAGTGAATGTTGGGAATTTTGTTTCCATACACAGGTTGATTTTTTTTCTTTTTCCAGCTTTACTTTTATTAGTAGAACTTATTTCCACCAGGTATTATAAATACATGTATATAAATATATGCATATATAATATATTTAATATATATTATATACAAATATAAATATACAATATTATATATAGTATATTAAGTATATAATGTTCATATGTATAATTATATATATCATTATTTCTATATAGATCATCAATGTATTTATTACTTGATCTCCCCTTTAAAGTGCAAGCAACTTGCAACTTGATATTTATGACTGCCCATTCTATTCACCTTGATGTTACTTACCACCAGTAATAGTAACCTCAATACCTACAAGAATGACTGAAACATAAGAAATAAACACTTAATTAACTTCTAATAAGAGGTTCTTCTTAGCTTTGTTTAAAATATATACTGGTTAGACATCCTATTTCTCTGTAAAGCATAAGTTCCTTTACAAAGGCAACTCTGGAGGCT
Organism: Dipodomys spectabilis; assembly: GCF_019054845.1. Taxonomy (NCBI): domain Eukaryota; kingdom Metazoa; phylum Chordata; class Mammalia; order Rodentia; family Heteromyidae; genus Dipodomys; species Dipodomys spectabilis. Next base: position 12,983,594 of record NW_024870758.1, read on the forward strand.
TCCCTGGGTCAGTGTCGCCATTCTACATAAACTGGAGACTATGTGTGTGTGGGGGGGGGTGTGGGTGTGGGTGTGGGTGTGGGTGTATGTATATATCCTTACATGATGGGATTGGAAGAATTATATGAGCAAATCTACTTTGGTCATATAGTTCAGATCTGCCATGGGTACTCATTATATTTTAATTATTTGACTTATTGTCCTAATGGGGCTTCTCCTAGTATCCTTGGGTTATTTATAAATTCCCATAATCAGCATTTGGGAAAGACAGTGGAAGTTCTTCATACCCAGCTGGATAATTAAAACATATTATTGTCTGATACATATGTTTTAGTTGAAAATGAGTAGATAACACTCATTTGGGGATTTATATTCCAGGCTTGAGTAGAAGCCAGGTTAGACTAAACCAAAGTCAACTTTAAAGAAGTGTTAGGACATCAGGGAAGTCCAGCTATCTGAGATTTCAAATAGCAGAGATCAAATGGGTTTCAAGCAGCATGAAGTAAAGAATGCGTAGACTGTTGATGAATCAAAAAAAAAAAACAAGAAAGATGGAATTAGGAACAGCAGAACATAGTCACCAACTACCAGAATGGAGTGAAAAGAAGAAAGTTGATCTGGAGATAGCAGATCAATTAAGCATCCTCTATTGGAGAAAATTAATACTTTAGTATCTCTTTGATTATTATACTTAGTGTCTCTTTGATTACTTGTAAAGTGAATCAGTGATTCTCAATCACCTCTGGACAATAAAAAAGAGGTTAAAATATGAAAAGAAGATTTCTCATTCTTATAGCCAAATTATTTAGATATGAGATTCTATTAGGCAACCTATTCTCCAAGTAAATCTATTGATAGCTTACTGTCCAAAAATTGGATCCATACCTTTATAGGTATATATCTACATCCACCATACATAGAATTCTTAACCTCATCTATAATTTAACTTAAAGCCTTTAGAGAGACATGACATTCATGCATTTACCAGGAAATGCCCAGTTTTCTAAAATACTTTCATATTTGCCTCAACATTTCAAAATTTCCATCTTCCTTAATCTTCACATCTCAGAATAAAATTAATGTTGGAGAAAACAAAAGGCAAAATCTCTTCTTTTTATAAGTCTGGAAAGAAATACAATGACGATAAAAGTTACAAAAATTATTGTGAACTCAGAGTGTATGGGAAGCCTAATATAGCTTCCTTAAAAAATCTGAGTTTAACTGTGAGCCTTCTTTACATCACCTTGTCAATAAAATTACATTTTAAAAATCAGAGTTCATGCTTCTTGCTGACTTATATTCCACTTACATATAAAAATGCACATCTTCAAATATAAAGATTTTTATTTAAAAAGATTATTTCAGCATCATAAATGCCATGTATCCTAATTGTCAGCCATTTATTGGATAATTTTAACTAAAAAGGGACAATTATCTAATATGGAAGTTACTTTCTTCTCAAAGTAATTTTCCATCCTGTTAGTTTTATTTCACAAGTGATGCAGAACATGCTTCAAACACTATCATTTTTCCATAGTAGTTTATAAAAATGTAAACTAATAGCTATTCTTCAAGTCTTGATTAATTTGTTAGTTATTTGAAAACTAGAATACATTTTTCATTTGAACCACATACTATGTTTTCTTTCAAAGACTTTTCAAATCTGACTGATTTAATGAAAATAAAGTCTTTCAAGTCTCTCTTCTGAAACACAATGTGAATCTGAAGCTTCTAAACAAGAAAATTCAGTACAGCATTACAGTTTCAGTTTCAATTGTGTTTTTATGACTGGTTCACAGAATCTACAGTTGCATAACCTGTGATCTTGTCTTCCACACATATTTCAAATTTTCTCAAACAGAGAAAAATTGATATTTATTCCATGCTACCCCTTATTGAATGTAGAGCACGTTTTATGCCTGCTTCTCCTTTACACACACACATACACACACACAGAGCTGTATATATATATACATATATATATATATTATATATACTTAGACATTCTATTAAGAGTATATTGAAGAATGTCTCTTTGATACATAGGTAGAGATCAAAACTACTTTGTCAACAGTAAAAAGCTCAGCAGCCCTTAGCATATCAGGATTTAACATCACCAGCTGCTGACACAAATTCTTTTACAGAGAAAAACCGTCTTCAGACTACACATAGTAAATTCATCAACCAAAAGAAAAAAAATCTTAGTCCCAAACATATGTGAATAGATCTTTCGAGAAAATTTCCAACACAGTAAAAATTTGTGATTCTTGAATATCAGTAACCCAGATAGAGTCAGTGAGAAAAAGGCTTCCGATCTCTGCCTTTTTATCAAAAGCACAAGATCTGACACAATTAATACATTGTGAAGAAAACCAGAAAACAACCACATGTGAGTTTTTCTTGATGATTTTAAATGGTACATGCAAATATATTTTACAGGGTTCAATAATGCCCTACTCATTTATTTAAATTTGTACACTCAAACAGAAACTAACCTTAGTATTTATTCACTGGATCTGTTTTGTATGAAAACTGAAGGTTTATTTCAATTTTATATAGTGCATTGTTTGAGACTTCCCAACATAAATTCTATTTATGAAACATTCTGGTGTTTATATAAGCATTATTTAAGCACCATATTTCATTTCTAATTGTTCTCATATTATTGAGCCAAATGAAATCATATGGATAAAGAAGAAAAAAGCACTCATATATCTGAGTTAGATCAAGCTATATGGAAATTCAAGAGTCATTTATTAGCTCTTATCCACTATCAGAGGTGTTGATTAATTATATTGTACTCACAGTTATTAAAGTTTAAGTAGTTACTAACACAGATCCACTAAAAACATTTGAGTAAGTTTAATTATATTCAATCCAACAAGAAAATGAATGCATCTATTTGTTTGGTTGGTGGTGTTTTCACTGAAATTGACAATGTATTTGAAAATGCCCAGCCAGCAAGGCTTAGATGCAGACATCATTAAATACACTCTATATAGCATGGGATTTTTTTCCCAGTCGTATGGCCTGAACTCAGGCCTGGGCATTGTCCTTCAGCTCTTCAGCTCAAGGCTAGTGCTCTACCAGTTGAACCACAGCGCTACTTCTGCCCTTTTTTGCTTATGTGGTGCTGAGGAATCGAACCCAGGGCCTCATGCATGCAAGGCAAGCACTCTACCACTGAGACACCTTCCCAGCTCCACCATGGAATATTTTGTTAACTCAAATTAGGGATAATAGGCTGAGAACTTCCTGCCTGTTGCCTTTGACAACCTGTCAGTGATTCTCCTGTGTCTACACCATGTTTTTGTGTGCTGTGACTTGTCCCAGAGCTGGAAGGACTCTGTGAACATCAGCAGTATTTTAAAACTTATTTCTCTCTAGTCATTACAGTTTTCTTATATTAAATTCAACACATTCTTGCCATCCATCTTGAATAATTTGTTATACTTTATGAATTCTTAGTTAAATCTAAGAGACTTCTATTTAACAAATTATCATAAATTTCTCAGGAATAATCTAACATTTCATCCTGGATTTGATAAGATATGGGTACTTTGTAAGACATGGCCTATAAGGCAAAGATGGGCCTTAATTTGAGGAATAAGTCCAAGTTCAAAATTAAAAATGAATGTAAAGTGAAGAGACTGAAATAGAAGTTTTGCAATGATTTTGCTAGTTCTTAAGAAGCCTCATGTTGTTTAGACAATTTTGTTGTCCAGAGTGGCCAAGATTCTGAACCTAATTCACATTTAACATTTGATGAATTCTATTATCCTCTCCATGTAATAAAGACTATTTGTGCAGAAACAATAATTGACCTGCTCTCTTCCCAGGAATTACTTACTCTAACCTAGCTAAAATTTTAAGAGAGGAAGATAGCAGGTTTGTTAGAGACTAGCATTGTTATGCCTAAAATATCTCCTCTCCTCAGACCTAACTGGCCAAATTTCTGTTCCATTGAACAAAAACACACTAAGCCAATAGTTCTACCTGTCCTATTTTCAGATTGTATAAGTGCAGAGATAGAAGTTTTGCTTTTTTCTTCTCTTCTTCAGTGGTGGGTCTTGAACTCATTGGCCTGAGTGCTGTAACTGAGCTCTTTTGCTCAAGGATAGTGCTCTACCACTTTGATCCACAGTTCCACTTCTAATGCATAGATGGTGGCTAATTGATGATAAGTGTCAGGGACTTTCCTGCTTGGGCTGGCTTCTATACACTAGTCTCTGAAATATCAGCCCTCTGAGTAGCTAGGATTACAGTCATGAGCAACCAGCTCCAGGCAGTATTTCTTTCTCTTTCATTTTGATTTTTTAAAGAATTTATTTTTTGCAGGCACCTCTGGCTTACTCTTGTAATCCTAGCTACTCACAATGTTGATATCTAAGAGTGGTGGATGAAAGCCAGCCCAGGCAGGAAAGCCCCTGAGATTCTTATCTCCAACAACTAGAAGTGGAGCTATGGCTCAAGTGGTAGAATGCTAATCTTGACCAAAAGAGTTCAGAGACAGTGCCCAGGCCATGAGTTCAAGCCCCACCACTGAAAAAGAGAAGAAAAATAAAAATTTTTATCTCTGCACTTATACCATCTCAAATTGGACAGGTGGAGCTATTGAGCTATTGGTTTAGTGTGCTTTTATCCAATGGAACAGAAGCTTGACCAAATTATTTGTTTTGATTTTGTTTTTGGTGGTGGTGGAGAAGTTTAAACTCAGCTCATGTAGGATGATCTACCAACTCCTCCAGATTCTTTTTGCCTTGTCATTTTCAAGAAAGGTTTTCACTTTATGCCTGGGGCTTGTAAGAGCTGCAGTTCTCTTATTGTGCTTCCTAGTGTGGGTGGAGGTGAACAGGATACTTCATTCAATTATGTTGGGAGATTGTAAACCCCAACAAGCAGGCTGGGCATGAACTATGATCCTCCTATCTCTGCCTCTTAAGTAACTCTAGATACAGGCTCGAACCATTGTGTCTGTCATTATGTAAAGGTTTCTAAGGGACACATCTGATACTGAAGATTTCCAATTTTACATTGAACCATGTTTCAGATGACAACCCTGTGATAAGTCAATGGTGAAAGTTAGGATACTTTTTAGAAAAAGAAAATATTTTTAGTACCTAAATAATGGTAAACATTTTCAATGAATAGCATAAGTACTGTTTATATTTTTCTACTTTGAGTGCTATTTAAAATCAGCTACTTAATTTAGCCACGATATAGTCTATGCTGCAGTTACCTTTCTGGAAAATGACATTATTTGCCCATAAACTTTGAGAAATATCATCCTTAATTTCATTTAAAAGTATCTCATTTGAAGGTGAAGTGCAGAGCATGTGAGCTTCAATTCAAGACCCTCAAATATATCTCCAGTATTGGGGGAAAAAAGACATTCTTTCCCTTATGTTGTTGAAAATAAATGTGATGCTGGATGCCATGTCACAAGCTTTACTCTTTAGGAGTTTATGTAGTTTTCTTTGTACTTTTATTGTCAACACATTATATATGCTAGTATTTATAAGAAATGACAGAGTATTATGAAAATAAATACCAGCCAAGGACTTTATACCACTAGCTTTTAAAATAAGGATTTATAAGAGTACTTAGATCACAAAGCAGGTCTTCTGAAAGTTATATCTATATTTTAAAAATATGAACCATTTATAATATTTGAAAATTATAAACAATAATAAAATACTTTATCTGACTCAAAATAATCTAGTTTAAGACCATAAAATTTATTTTATATCATGATCATAGTTATAGTTGACAATTAGTTGACAATTGTTTCCAAGAATAAATACAAATTCTGTGAAGGTAAAACTAGAAACATACATAAGCAAGCTTGGAGTAGAATAACCATGCAATTATCAAAGCTCCATATTTGATAACAATTATGTAGTTTTTTACCATTTGATTATTCAAATAATATTTTGCAGACAAAACTTTGAAACAAAGTACTAAAATGATTTGAATGCCTATAATCATAGCTTTTGGGGAAGCAAACCTAGGAGGATCTCAGTTTAAGGCTAGACTAAATAAAACCATGATACACTTTTGAAAAATAAAGATTAAAAAGGGGCTGGGGATATGAACCAAGTGGTAGAGTCTTGCCTAGCAAATGAAAACCCCTGCTTTCAAGCCCATAAACAAACAGCATAGGAAATACATACTTGCATAAAAAAAGTTATAACTGGGACAGAAAATCATTAAGCAAATAGCAAAATGTATTTCAATATTAAATTTTATCACTAATAAATTCTAAAAATCGTTCTGAAGCTAATAACTATGATTTCACAAAAATGATAAAGAAATATTGAATTTTCAGTATAAATAGGCTAATAGTAATGAGTATTTTCTTTTCTTCTTAAGTCCATATGAGATGTATCCTTACTTTGAAAGGCTATTTAGATAATAATCTAAGGTTTTTTATCAAAAATTCTACATATGATTTTTTAGAAGTAAAGTCATTCTGGCAATGTTGTAACAATGTGGTAAGATATAAGATTTATTAAACACTTCCAGCATCCCCATTCACAAAAAATGACATTGCTAAAATATTTGAGATTTCCATTTTGTCACAATATCAGTTTTTATTCCTTTTTTCTTTATTGGACATGGAGTTGGCTCAAGAGCCATGCTTTTCACAGCCACAAGTTCTTTATCCCTAAATAAACAAATTCTCTAGAGAGCAACAGACAGCATGGAGAAGACAATTCATTTAGAGAACTATTATGTGAGGAAGAAAACAAGTTGCCATTTCCAATTTGGAACATAATTAGGAAGACAATAGCATCCGGACTGATGTTCTTTGTTCAATTTGGGTACTTTTGCAGGCCAATAATTGGCATGTACTTCTTGGTTCAATTTCACCTTGTTTAGAAAAGGATTTTTCATGTTCCAGGATATTCTGGTTAGATCACAAACAAGTGTCTCGTGACCACTGCCCTGTGGGTTGACCACACATCATTGACTCCTGTACATTGTCACTTGATGAAACTATTTGTCATGTTACCAAACAGCAGTTTGGTGAAATTACAGATTGTAAGAAGCAAAAGGTTTGTGATATGGGATTTAGGTGGCTGAAGATTTTCTCTTAATGGAAAAGATTGGGAAACTGTCTAATTTTGTTCAGAAAAATTTGACATATGTATTTCAAAATTAGATTGAAATGGACTCAAAGTATTTGACTAATTTTACTCCCAAAGGAAGATTAAGATTATGGCCTATTAATGTTGAAGAAAATCCTCTTAGGAGTGAAGAAGAAAACTACCTCCTTTCTCTTAATAAGCAGAGAAACATTTTCTTTATGCTGCTTTCCTATGTACTTTCCAGCTGCTTCTGTGGGAAGCATCCGCCTTGGCTCTTTTCACATTGCCCTGGGGAAAAGCAGTCCAGCACAAGGAGGGGGGGCACTTATTATTTACTATTAAATCATTATGGTGAAATCCATCCCTGATCTAAAACATGCCCTGTGTATATTCAGGGGGAAATTAGTAAAGATGATGTATAAAGCTCAACATACATATTGAACAAATACTAGCTACTGTGTTTGATATATTGATTAAGCCTCTACAATTATGTGAGGTAGTTACAGTCTTTATAGACTGTAATTGTAATTTAAAACTTAAATATAACCTAAGGAAGGCCCTTAGCCATTAAAAATGAAGATTGACCCTTATGATTTTCCTGTTTATTTTATTGCAGTATACTTGCCTCAGGGAAGTGAGATCATAAAACTTAGTTGTACACCCTATGTTTATTCGATAAAAACACTGAGCTTTCTGCAGTGATATCAATATTTCAAGACATGTGATTTTGAGAAATGAATGATACTCATTTTGTGTTCCAATAGGGTACATTTTAGAAGAGGAAGAAATAAAACATGTCTTTTCCCAGAAGGACCTAGACAAGGCATGTGGCTAAGAATGGAGTACTCAGCCTAGCCTAGCAAGCCTCAGTATAGAAAATAAGCTGGTCACATGGTTTCCCTTATTTGCAATATCTAGTATATGTATGAGTCAAGCAGAAAAGGTCAGATAATGTGATGTTAGGAAAATGAACCCTTAGATATCTATTTAAATGTTTTTTTTTCTTTCATGCATTTGTTTCTAACGCATTTATAAGATTATTTCTTTGTTGCTTTGTATGTCCCTCCCCCACAGTATAACCCCTGCTTTCACTATATTTGATGTTGGTATAATTTGTGGAGGAGAGGGGGAAAAACAAGTCGTTTAAGGATACAGGTGGACCCCTTGCAACAATGAGAAGTACAAGTTGTCATGTCGAAAACGAACTTTACAACTTTGGTGGGGGGGGGGGGGCCCGGGAGGGGGAGGATTGGGTGGGGGGCAGGGGGGGAGGCTGGGAAGGGATGTGAAAGCTGCAATGCTTGATAAGAAATGTACTCATTATCTTGCCCATGTAATTGTAACCCCTCTGTACAGTATGTTCACAAAATTTAAAAAAAAGAAAATAAGCTGGTCAGACATTTTAAATATGATGTAGATAAATTATCATGATAGTTATTCACTACCCTTTCATTAGTTATTATTTAGAATGTGATAAAACTTTAGGGAAAAAATCTCTGTGACATACTTTATAACTGGACATCATTAGAAATACTAAATCTTTCATCTTTTTCTACATTTAATATACATAGCATTATATATGTTTTGCTCTTCAAGTATTTTCAAATTTGAAAAACACATTTATTTTTGCATGCAATATTAGATATACTCTTAACATGGGACATATGAAACTCTACAATCTCAGTTTGCTAACAGAGTAGGAGACAGTGGCTTAGTTTTCTTTTATCTCCACACTTATTGATCATCAGATCTTAGGTTTCTGTTACTCATCTCATTCTCTTCATTCTAAGGCCCAGGTTCAGGGAGCAGCTAGTGTATGTAACATTGCTATTATCTATGTCAGGGGGAGAGAAACTAGAGAGGCAGAAAGACAGAGAAAGACTAAGACACTGAGAGAGAGGAAATGGGAAGCGATGGAGAGAGAGAGAGACAGAATGTGGAAGAGCCTGTCATAGTTTCTAGTTTTTAGTCTCACAGAGAGATATGTAATACATCTTCTTGGCTCATATTTCAATGTTTAAAGTAAGTCACCTGACATGGGAGAAATTCAGCTTCATCTCTTCTCTTCTGACAGCTAAAAAGGAGTGACAGCTTCCTGCCTCTTGTTATCCTGGATAACATGTCTAATTCTAGTTATCATCAGCACATAGAGTAGCTTCTATTTCCATAAACAAACAAGAACTGACATTTGGCGTAACATTTTTCTCACTTTTTAGAAAATAGCATCAATTCATTATTCAAGGAGGTTTCATTCTGACATGGTCGTGTATGCATACAGTGTTGCCTGATCAAACTTCCTCCTTCCATTAACCTCCCTCCTCCCTCCCTCTTCCCTTCTCCAGCCTTCTAAGCAAGCTTCATTGTTCCACTTTCTTTTATAATTTTTTAATTTTATTTTATTGTAAAGATGCTGTACAGAGGGGTTACAGTTACATGAGTAAGGTAATGAGTACATTCCTTTTCAAGCATTGTTACCCCTCCTTTGTTGTTCTGCCACTATCCCTTCCCTCCCCCACCTCCCTCACTGCCCTCCCCCAAAGTTGTAAAGTTCATTTCCAATATAGTATCTTGTGGGTATCATTGTTGCAATGAGTCATCCTGTGTCCTTGTTTCGGTGTTTTATTCCCCTTCTCCTCCCCAAATTAGTCAAATGCAGGTTACCAAAATCAAGTACAGTGACAACAGGGGATATACCATAGGGGGAAGAACATACAAAAGAAACAAAAAAAGTCACATAGTACATGAAAACAACAACACTTTCATGCATGTACATGAAGCACATTGACCACTTGCCTTGGCCCTCTCTGTTTTCCCTCCCCTCTCATACTTATGCTCACATACCATTCCTATCCTTGTTATACATTTTTTAAACTATAAGCTCATTGTTCAAAGATGTTTCATTGTAGTCTTTTGAGTAATAATGTCATGGGGTAATTATTTGACATATATGTTCTATTCTGTTGATTTTCAAGAAACAAAATTTAATATATATATTTAAATATCCATAAGAAGATTTTCAAGCATTACAAGACAAATATTTGTTTCTTTATACTGCTGTTCAATTTTCACAGTTCAGTTATCAATAACATTATATAGTTAGGAAAATATTTTTAAAAATAATCTTAGAATTTTTATTGAATCTCTATAAATATGAAGCTTAAGAAATATGGGTGATATAGACTTTGTAGTTCTTTTAATTCTATTTCATTTGAAACTGAAGAAGAAATAACATATGCTTTGAATAATAACTATTTGAATAATAATATTTTGGGCTTCAAACCAAAGTAAATAAAATCTACAAGAAATGACATAAAATTTCACTTCGAAGCATAAGGATTTGTAGATGAGGGACATGCAAAATTTCAAATTACCCAGCATCTTTTATAAATGACATGTCTGAAATCTAAAAAGTTGCACCCTCCCCTAACAGACTATCACATTCTTATTTAGCTTCTTATTTGTCTCTGTCAGTCTGATCCATGGGTTTAGTCCCCAAGTCATCAAAATGAGACTTGGCATTGAGCACTGAAATTTATGATCTTTTGAAAGATTGCACCTGATTAATGTCCCAGCCACACTTTGTGTATTTCCATAGCCAATTCATTAACACTCCATGCTGATAGCATGTTGAAATCATAGGAGGAATGTTAGATAAACTGGAGTCTTATATAAATCCTTGGGTCTTTATTTCTTTCTGATTAAAAAGCTTCCTCATTTTTTCAGGAAGTAGCAGAAGGTTTTTTTGAAGCACATTTTGCCTATGCTAGTGTTTCCCTGTGGTAACACATTGGTTTTCTGCTTTCTAAAAGTTAATCTTCGAAATGTTTTTTTATTATTATTTGTTTTGTTTGTTTTTGTTTGTTTGTTTTTTGTCAGTCCTGGGGCCTGAATTCTGGGCCTGGGCGCTGTCCCTGAGCTCTTCAGCTCAAGCCTAGCACTGTACCACTTGAGCCACAGCACCACTTCTGGCTTTTTCTGTTTAATGTGGTGCTGAGGAATTGAACTCAGGGCCTTATACATGCAAGGCAAGCACTCTACCATTGAGCCACCTTCCCAGCCCTCTTTGAAACATTTTAAAGTTAATTGACTCCTAAGAATGATTAAATGCTGGCCCTGTTATCTAAAATGAGTCTGACTCACCAGTCTTCCCAGTTGATTCTTCTCCCACTGTTTAAATTCTGAAGCTATACTAATATGTTCACCATTCTTATGTCTTTGTGTCCTCATGTGTAAGAAACAGTTACTGCAATACATGTTTCATACCTTTGATATTAAGTAGGATAGACAGTGAACTGCTTAGTTCAGTTTCAAGTGTCTGTTGATGCTACTTATTAGTTTTCCCAAATAATATTCTTGTAGGGCAAGCACCAAATGCAGATCATAGAATATAATTCACGTAATTAATACTTCAAGTCATCATCAACAATCACAAACCTGTTTTCTAATATTCCCTATCTCAATACCAGACTTTCCTTTCTAGTCCAGTTTTAGAATCCATATGTTTGTGTGCTCTTCTTATTTCTTCAGCTCCTTGGGTATTAAATGATCCCATGCACAACTCTCCTGGGTGGTCTTTCCTTTCTGTACCTCACAAGCTAAGTTTGGACTCAGCTTTGCTCCATTTGTAAAATTTAAGCTCACAATTCAGGGTGGTATGGCCCTGGGCAAGTGAACGCAAGAAAAAAAAAAAATACATTGACCAGGGAACAAAGGAAAAATCAATTAAAGGAACATGAAAAAATTCTTGGAAGTGATGTCCACATTCCTCGAGATTCCTTTTTATGGATATTGGCCCCTCATTTGTGTGTGTCTAGTTTTCCTTCCTTAAAGCAGGCTTCCCACAGCAGTCTAGTCGGTGGACCTCCCAGGTACCTCACATGTGGGAATTTAAGGTCTGTGCTCACCTGTCTTCTCCCTTACATTCCACAAATCATGAACTCACCCTTCCCAGCTGCTAAATGCTTTTGAAGTTCACTTCTTGTATCCTGTCATGCTATTAAATCCTTTTTGCATGTTATTTTCCTTATATAAACTACATTGTTTGGCCTATAAAACTGCCAGATACACAAAGGAATGCCTTTAATGAATTTCAAAGACTTTTAATTTTATTACGCAGTACCTTGTTGAGGGCCTTCTAAGACTTTGTAAAAGTAAACATCAACGTGGGAATATGCCACTGATATATTCACATCTGGTATGTTTATTTAACGGTATCCTTTTTCTTCCCCAACTCAGAAATTTGTGTTTTTTGGAAAGCATGTCTGAACTTTGTTGTCTGATTTACATTTTATTTATAAAATAGATTATCAGACTTTGAAGATAAAAATCTTACAGTAGAAAGGAAACAGTGGATAAATTAAGGCATTTACATAGACAATACAAGCAATTAACACAAAATATTCTTGATTCATTACTTATCTTGATAATCTTTCCAAAGAGCTAAAAAGTACAAATAAATGGAGATTATGAGCTGATAAGTTTCCTACACCTGAGTGCTAAAATTCTGTAGGCTTATGTAAAGTTATTTGGTTCTAAAGAGGTATGTGTGTCTAAATGCTTAAGATTTTTCTTTAACTTATATAAACGAAGTGGAAAATTGCTTAAGAAATTCTGTATATACCCCATTTGTCTATAGAGCATACTAAACTCAACACTGCTTAACAGGTTATAGCTGAGATTTTTCAAAAAATAGTTATTCTAAATAGGAAAACAACAAATGTATTAGAGTTTGGGAAGATTTAGGGGTTAATGCTATACATTTACCAAATCTCTTATGGGAAACTCATAAGTCTTGTAGAAGACTCAGCTTCCACATTTTAAAAACAAAAATATTATTACCTTGGAGAGTTAGAATGTTCAGAACAAAGGAATCACTATTATTGTCTGTGAACCTAAAACCTTTTCTAGGTGTCATTTTTTTTCCCACTGCAAGTTTGGCTGTTATTGAATATTCTGCATTCATCATTCAATTATCTTACTATTATTGAACTCCTCACATGAGCCCTGAGAAGACACAGAACTATCTCAACAGTCAAGAGTCTAGGAAGGGATCCAAAAACTACTCTAGGTATTTTAAACACAAAGAAATTCAATTCAAGCGTTGTTTACACAGGTGATTTAAAAAAAAAAAAGTAAGGAGAGCTACTGGGGAGCTCAGGAAAGTCAAGACTTGGCAAAAGCAGAAAACCATCTCTCTTTTCCCCAGACTTGGAGTGAACTGAAAGGAAATATGTTAATTAGCGCCATCCTGTGGAAGCTACCTGACATATAAATTAACAGAGAGCAGAGTATGCAACCCTGCTAAAGTTGCAACAGTTGTCTAGTATATCCAAGGTGGCAGAAGGCCCAAGACTAGATCTACGTCTCTAACTCTGTCTTATGAAGTGAAAATAATTTGACATGTGAAAAGCTTATGTGTAATAAATCACACCTAGACACTAGTGTTCCCTGCCTGTAATTTCTAGCTACTTGGGAGCTGGACACCTGGAAGATAAAATTTAAAGTTAGATTGGGCAGAAAGGTCTGTGAGGCTCCTTTTCCAATTAACTGAAGTGCCAGCATGGTGAAAACATGGTTTAAATGCAGAGCACCAACAAAGCCAGCAAGTTCAGCAAGTGTGAGTCCCTGTGTTCAAACTCTTAGTAACAGCACAAAGAAAAAAAACCTTAAATAAGTTAAGGAAATAAATAATAAAAACACATTCAAAACTTAGGATAATACTATTTTAAGATGTTGTGAACTCTTAGTACCCCCTTCAAATAAGACATCGTAAAGAATCCTTTGCCCTTTTTCTGAGATGACACTATTTCCTTGATTGATGAATTTAATTGGAAAATACTTTTGTTGCAGATATGGTGCCTCATATCTGGAATCCCAGCTGTTGGAGAGGCAAGGGTAGGATCATTAGAATCTGAGGCCAGCCCTGAGCAAAATTTGAGACTTTATCTGAAAAATATCCTAAAAGCAAAAATATCTGGAGGTATGCTTCAAGTGGTACACCATTTGCCTATCAATTATGAAGTCCTACGCTCAAACCTTAGTACCACCAAAGGAAAATAAAATGTATTTGACCATGAATTTTCATTTCAAATGGAAAATCAGAAGGCTAAAAGAAACCTACCATATAATAATACTTTGATATATCTTTTTTGCTTTCTAAATCCTATTTCAATAGTTGTGTTAAACCTTTGGGAAAACTACATGAAGCAGAATTATTTAAAATAATGAATAATAAGACTGAACTTGTCAAATGTGGTTAACACCCACTTCATTTCCTACACAATAACCCAGTATAATGTTTAAAGGGATTTTCAGTGAAAGATAGTAAATCCAGCCCATATCAATTATTCATACATTTCAATTGGCAGTTAAACTAGCAACTGTATTCAATGCACACACAAGTAGGATGTGCACATAATGGATGAAAAAGTTCAGAATATTTCAATACATGTAACAGTTCAGTACAAGAATGCTTATGCAAAGTTTTCAAAGTATTTGTTGAAACCAGTGACCACACTATGTAAAACTATCATTTCTTTATGGAAGCTATGAAGAACTGTGCTTGAAATTCATTTCAGTTTCTGTTTTTCACAGACTTTGGCCAGCACAATTCATATTTGTTACTATGCTGAAAAGATCTATTTCAAGAACTGTTACTAAAACAGAATTTAGCACACATGTTTTCTAAAATTAATCCTGTTTAACATATTAATTATTAAAATCAGTTAAATAATGACAAAAATAGAGTTCTCTGATTTCCTAAATTTCTCTGTGACATCACATTGGTATTTGCATTAAGAAGATTTCAGTTCTGGTATCTAGAGACTTTGAAATCTATTGCAAGTTAATAGATTCAACTTCTATCATTTTTTTTAGCTGATATTCAAACAGCAAGGGTATCTTGTACTGAATGTTTTATACACATTAACAAATTCTAAATTTTGTATTGCAAATAATTAAATTAGCTGAAATATGAAAAGCATAGATAAAAGTAGAGAAATTTTGATATTATCATTTTTACAAAAAATAGTTATTTGTATTGCATAAGTATTTTCTAGACATCTGCTTAATCATCTATTTTTTCTATGTACTGAGTTGAATCTGAATAGTATATTTATTTGTATGTTTCTCCTAATCAAGCAAATTCATAAAAGGTCAGTTAGTAACCATGTCAGTAACATCAGTATCTAACAAACTGGCAGTGGGTGAACAATGAATATATATCTCCCTTGTACTTAAAATACGAAGATTGCCTTGTCTATAATCATGTGTATTATAACAGATCATCTCAATCAAGTAAATATTTACAATTGGAAATATCTGTAAATCTTTCCTTTTGATAATTTGGATAAAAAACTGTTTAGAGACTAGAAAATTCTAGCTCTAAATATATACATAATTCTCCTTAAGTCTAACAGTTGTTTCATAAATTGATGCAATAAATAGAAAAATTCATAGGAAAAATCATCTGTATACAAGGGAAGGCTGGTGAAGATGGAATGATCATCATACATCATATGCATGTTTGGAAATGTCATAATGAAATTCCTTACTATGAACAATTTAATATATATCAATGAGATAAGGTAATAAAGATGAATGAGTATCAAATAATAATAGATCTTCCCATTATATAACTCTGGCATAGAACTATCATTAAGTTCAGTTCAGTTCCAACTTTGAGGTACTGATGATTTCTGTTAGCAAAAACATATCCTCTCAGATATGGAATAGGAAGACCAAAATGTAAAGCCATTCACTCTGTCAGCTGCTGAAATTTGAAAAATTGAGCAGACTAAATCAAATTTTAATGGAAAATGGTATTTTAGTCATTTAAAATACACATTAATCATAAAATGAGACTACAGTGAAGAAATACATTATTCATATAAAAAATCAACTACTCTTGGATTTTCATGTTAATTGGTCACTTTTGAAATTTGTAAGTCTAACTTCAAACTACAGGATTCTTAGTGTTTGAGGACATCTGGTACATTATTTTCTTAAGGAACATTTTGGTGATGAGGGATGACATGCTTAGCTTGTTCAAGTCCTGTGACGCTCTCATTGGTAATGCACCAACACAATGTCAGTTTGCCTGTCAAGAAAAGAGGGATGAGCATGAGTATGAAACTACTTTCTCTCGTGCTGGAACTGGCAGCCATTATTAAGAGTCAGTATAAACAGCATGATGGGCTAGTGGAGATGTCTTAGCTTAGGCATACCCTCTGTACATAAAAATAGAATTTTGATCATTATGCTTGACAAGCTGATAATTTGCTTGAGCATATCATTACCTCAAAAACATTAAGCAAAACCAAAGCACCTCATATATGAGATTCACATTCTGTGTATCTCCAAGACTAAATCCTTTATCATACTATTTGAGTCACTTTTAAGGTATGTTAAAAGGAAGTTTGACTTATCGTTTTAATATATAATTGACCCAGCAACTCAGCTGGTCAAGGATATTGCTTCTGACTTTCAACTAGAAAGAATTCAAGCTTTATAAAGCCACAAACTTTCCACTTGGGATAGAAGTAAAAAGAAAGAACCTACTGAGAAATTCTTTCTAAATTAGTTATTTATCTAGTTACAGATGGTTGAGTACTGTATGAGTTTTGACGTTTAAGAATTTACTTAAAGTATAAATTTCATACTCTTAATTTGTTAAACTACCACAAATTTTCAAGATTTCTAAGTAGACTAAAAGAATGAATAGTTTGAAGACAAAGAAGACAGAATGAAAAGGCAATTAAAATGATCATTACACCCAAGATACTCAGAGTTCACATTCAAGTCATTCAGGAAGTGGTTATTTCTTCCCACGTGTGTGACATTTCCCCATAGATATGTCAACACCATTAATCAACCCATAAGCATAGTTCTTTCAGGACTGACCTTTGCAGGCAACTCTGTATATGAGAAATGGTTAATGTAATCAAGAAGAAAAGTTGTGAAAGGTAATTCAAGAGGGAAAATTAGTATTCAGAATACCCCAGGATCATAGTCTGAAGATCATGGCTCCATTCCCAGGATGGCCAGTAACTATTTAGATTTGTGTTTTAGATAAAACAAAACTTCTAGATCAGGTTCCTCTACTATACAATGAGGATAGTCACTATAGCTCTGATCTAATATGCTATTAGAAACTATAAGCTATACGGGAAATTGTTCATTCTTTATTCCAAGAACCAGTGAAAGTTGAAGTGAGTAGAAATGATATAGGTAGTACAGATAGTTGCCTGACCGAAAACTGTGAGTGTTACGTATGTACTGGATAATTAGATAAGTCATATAGAACTCAATGCATCAGGGGGCTGGGAAGGTGGCTCAGTGGTAGAGTGCTTGCCTCTCATGCATGAGACCCTGGGTTTGATTCTTCAGCACCACATATACAGACAAAGCTGGAAGTGGCGCTGTGGCTCAAATGGTAGAGCACTTGCCTTGAGCTGAAGAGCTGAGGGACAGTGCCAGGCCCAGAGTTCAAGTCCCATGACCAACAAAAAACAAAAAGAACTCAATGCATCAGCACATGTGGAAATAAGAACATCCACCGCGTAGCTTGTTCTCACATATCAAATTCTAAAAACATATAATAAGGGCCAAAGTAATAGAAAAGTTCTGCAAATTTCAATGGCTAATTACAGAAGTAATAACAATAGATAAATATACAGTCTCAATAACAATATTATACTTCAAAATTCATCACATTCAAAGGAGACAATCCCTTCAAGCTTAACAGATCTTAGCCAAGACTTGATTAAACATAGTCACAATATTTTTAAAAAGCCAATGGAAGCTGAAGGAAGATTATAAAACAACAGAAAAATGGCAGAAAAGAGCAATTGAGAAAACATAAATAGTGACCATATAAGTAGTATCAATAAGGGAAAGCAGAAATTACATGAACATAATTACAGCAAATGGAAAGGCATCATTCAAAGAATTGACAGAGCAAATTTTGTGCTATGATGCACATTATTTGCTGTGATTCTAACTAACTGAATAATTCTATCTTGATTTGCCTACACAGAGAAAGCTAACCATCAAACTAACATGAAAATTTACCTATTTAACCTGACATATTTCTCATTCTGCAACTATTGAATATTCTGGGTTTTAAGTCAGGCTCTATAAGCTAAGAAATGAAGAATCAGAATATTAGTCAACAAAAGTATGAGAGAACTTGAGGCATAAAGTCTGCCTGAATTATAAAAAATTTATTTAAATCTGCTTTAAAATTTTTTCATAGTGTTTGATCTCTTTTTGACATCAAACCCTCACTAAAGTTTATGATATTTATTTTCTAACACAAGTAAAATATTACACAATTTCAGCCTGTCAGTAAAGTATCCCAGACATATGTAGTATATAGTCATATATAGTAAGTATATGTCTACTTTATCCTAAAAATGATATATTGCCAAATGCTAGTATGAGCACTAAAACAAGCAAACTAAGTAGTTCAAGACATGATGGAGGAATCCTCAAAGGATTGTTGCAGAATGCAACAAAGTAAAATATCCACAAAACTAGAATTTTTAAATGTGGAATACAAAAGAAGGTTTAGAAACCTATAAACTGAGATGCCAAGAAAAAGAATGGGAAGGAAGGAGTGATTTCAAGGAAAATAAATAAACTGAAAACCAAATATACAATTATTGATAAAATTAAGCACCTGTTGAAGTAATTTAACCTCAAATCAAACTAGACTAAAAGATATAAAATCTAGGTATTTCATATGATTATATTGTCTAACAAGCAAAAACAAAAGATAATGATAGACATTACAGAAGAATCATGGATTCAGAATCTGAGAAAGCTTTTTTTGTCTCTTAAAATATTTTATTGACACACTTTCTTACATGTTGGGGAAAAATGAGAAGGAAAATGAAGGGGAGCAATAATTTATCAATAGCACCCAACTCAGCGATATGGTACATACTCAGGAAAATTCACTGAATATATGAAACAGAGTAATTGAATCTTAATTCTATGGCATTAGAGCATAAAAAAGATTTGATATAGATCCCTGTGTCATGGATCCATTTGGAGAGTGTGCTACTGTGGTCTGTCACCCCTCTTTGGAAGAGCTATAGTTACAGGAACAGGTATAAGTACATCCACATTTCCACATATACTCCTTTGCCAAACCCTGAGCATCTTCTGAGCAGAGACAAGATGCTACTTCTCTGAAAATGCCCTTCACATAGTATCACAACTTTAACTTAGATTCTACTTAAAGGAACAAGAGCAGTTGTGTCTCTAGTTTAAATTGCTTGGTACTGGGTTATTACTAAATGATTTGAAGTTATTAAGAAATATGTTTTATATTAAATTAAAATTACAACAGAAGAAAAAAAATTAACTAAATTGTTAATTATCTAAATTTTTTCTCTGAACTGTTAAAGATGAATGCTTAAATAAGCAAAATAAAACAGAAATGCAATACATAATTATGAATTCAAACCTAGATACATTAGAGTAAAACTACAAGCTCTAAAGTATAAGAAAAAAGGTGTAAAAAGATAGTTTACAGAGGAAAAAATATTCAGTACTTTAAAAAGAACTAAACTTTCCTAGCACCTAAGTTAGTCAAAATGTTATAAGACAATGGAATAATATTCTCCAAAGTCAGAAAAATTATAATCACCTAAAATTATAAAGTTCTATGCAAATGTTTTCAATGTAATTAAAGCAGAATAAAGTCATTTAATAACAAAGATAATTTACTACTATTAGATTCTGGTCAAAAAGTAATTCATAGTGCTTTTGATAAAATAAACTAAACCTAGCACACTGAAGCAAGATTCAAATAGTAATAAAAATGCTTATTTCTAGTTAAGTTGTGTAAATTGTAGATAAGTTTAAGAATTTAGACTTACAAAATATGTTTTCTAGCCAGGCACCGGGGGTTCATGCCTGTAACCCTAGCTAATCAGGAAGCTGAGATCTGAGGATTGTGGTTCAAAGCCAGCTTAGGCAGGAAAGTCCGTGAGTCTATCTCCAATAAACCACCAGAAAACCAGAAATGATGCTGTGGCTCACATGGTAGAGTGCTAGCCTATACCTGAAGAGCTCCGTGCTTGGGCTCAGAGTTCAAGCCCCATGACTAATAAAAAAAACTCAATAAAAATTATAATCACAAATTAACTGTACATTTAATGAAATTAGAGTAAACTACAGATGGACCCATTGCAACAATGAGATGTACAAGTCGTTATGTCGAAAACAAACTTTACAGCTTTGGTGGGAGGGGGAGTGGCGAGGGGGGCGGTGAGGATTGGGTGGAGGGGGCGGGAGGAGGATGGGAAGAGATAGGAAGGGGAAACAAAGGAGAAGGCTACAATGCTTGATAAGAAATGTACTCATTATCTTGCCCATGTAATTGTAACACCTCTGTACAGTATTTTCACAATAAAAAACAAGAAATTTTTGAGACTGACTAATTGGAATAAAAACTTCTAAGATCCTTTAAAATATTTAGACAAGTACAAATACACTAGCTAAACTTGAAAGATTATTTTCAAAATTGATGATATTAAAGCATTTAAGTTCAATCAATCAAGGTAATTAAAATTGAAAAATATAACCTTCAAACATAAAAATGTAGAAAGATGGGAATAAGTTCACCATTAAAAATCCAGTGGAAATTAAAAACTTAGTGGAAGACTGAAAATTGATGTGGGTATGGGGGTGGAGGGGAAGGTAAGGGAGAGGAACCAAAAGAAAATACATTGTCAAAGGAAGCTCAATGTTGAAGAAGTATGCTAAATAAAATGACAATCACAGCAAAGTTTTATCAAATTCCTCCATTCATTAAAGGACAGATTTCCAAATTCAAAACAATGGGATTTCTGAATAGGTCACATTATGATAACAGATTAATCCCACAAACTGGGCAGCTCCAAAACTAATAGTTGCTTATTTTTATGAACTTGAAATATATCAGAAAAATTTCCTCTAACTCTGAAAAGAAATCTCTATGTTCACACTAATCCACTCCATCCTCCCAGCCAAAGGATCCTATTGCTCATTGTCCAGGACTAGCATATCTGAAAATTGGGAAAAAGTAGAAATAGAATCCACAACTCAGTGGGTGTGATCGAGCTCATACACATCTAAATACAACTTTAATATAAAAAGCAAAAAGATATACTGGGACAGAGCTGGCCATTGTCAAACAAAACAAAATCAAGATCCTAAAATACAAATATCTAAGAAAGTGACAGTATAGTATATAAAATTACCCACTGATAAAAGAAACAATTTATGAGGAAAACATAATAATCTTTAACCATTATTATTTTAGCAATAAAGCTGCAAAATATATGAAGAAAACTTCATTGAATTATAGGAAAAACAGTACATCCACTACCAGAGGGGGGGAAAAAATATACAGGGGCTGGGAAGGTAGCTCAGTGGTAGAGCGCTTGCCTTGCATGCATGAGGCACTGGGTTCGATTCCTCAGCACTACATAAGCAAAAAGAAAAAAGCCGGAAGTGGTGCTGTGGCTCAAGTGGTAGAGCTCTAGTCTTGATCTGAAGAGCTGAGGGATAGCACCCAGGCCCAGAGTTCAGGCCCCATGACCGGACCCCCTCCCCCCAAAAAAAACCTACGCGCCTCTCAGAAAGCCATTATTTTTAGTATATGCACATAAAATATACTTGTACATGCATATCATATGTATACAATAGAGTGTTTTAATTTTCCAAATCAAAGAAAGAATATAGCCCATATGAGTGGGAAAATAAACATTGATTCAATTACATATACATTTATATATATAATACTAGCTTATGAAATATATGCATTCTCAGCACATAGAAAATTTATAAAAACTAAATAAATATGTCTGATATATCCAAACTTGAATCTGTAATTAGGCTAAATCCTTTCACCTAAATGCAGTGAAACTAGTAACACACAGTCTGCAAAACACCAATTTATTTTGAAATTTGTATCAATTTTCTAAGCACTTCTTAATAAATTACATTAGAAATAGTAAAAACATTAACAACTGAGTAATAATTAAACTATAATGTGTCCAAATTTGCAGACTATAATTAACAGAACTTAAAGTTATATTTGAGTTTTAAATGAAGTTGTATAAAAAGAAAAACATGATGGCTGGGAGCCAGTGGTTCACACCTGTAATCCTAGCTACTCAGGAGGCTGAGATCTGAGGATCTCAGTTCAAAGGTAACCAGGGCAGGAAAGCCCATGAGACTCTGATCTTATTAACTACCAGAAAATCTAGATGTGGAGCTGTGGCTCAAGTGGTAGAGCACTAGCCTTGAGCTGAAGAACTGAGGGAAGCACCCAGGCCCAGAGTTCAAGCCACATGACCAACAAAATAAAATAAAATATAAAAGAATATCATATGGCAAAATCAGATTTCAAAAATTGACATATATATAGTATGTAGAGAAAGCAAGTTCCATGCTAGCATAAGGAGGGTATGAGGATACCAACAGAAAATCCCAGGAGAGAAATCAAGATGCTGCAGAAAGCATCAGAGAAAACAGAAGTCTGTGAAAAATGTAAATAAAATATTGATTTTGAGACAAGAATACTTAAGAAATGATCAAAGACAGGAAAGGACAAAAAGGAAATATAAAGTATAAAATACCATGAAGAACTTTATGAAAATATAGTGGAATTACATGGAATTTTGAAAAGATATTAATTTCTGTAACTCACATATACCTAGAAACATTATGAAGAAAATGGACTAAAGAGAGTTTTCTCATAAGAAGTAAAAGTGGCCAATAGACACATGAAGATATGCTCCACATCTTTGATAATAAAGGAAATGATAATTAAATCACTCTACCTCACCTCAGTTAGAATTTCCATTATTAAGAATAAATACGAAGCTGGCACTGCACTGGTAGCTTATGCCTGGAATCTTAGCTACTTAGGAGGCTGAGATCTAAGGATCACAGTTCAAAGCAGCCCAGGCAGGAAAGTCCATGAGACGCTTATGTCCAGCAAACCTCTAAAAAACTGGAAGTAGCACTGTGGCTCAGGTGGTAGAATGCTCGCCTTTAGCTGAAGAGCTGAGGGACAGCGCTCAGGCCCAGAGTTCAAGCCCCACACCGACCACCCCCCCCCCCCAAAAGAAAACAAACAAGAAACAGGCACTGGCAAGTATGCAGCCAAAAGGGAACCCTAAATACATTGTTGGTGGGAATGTAAACTCTTTCAACTACTCTTCAAAGCAGTATAAATATTCCTCAGCAAATAAAACAGAACTACCCTATGGAAAAGCATTTCTATTCCTGGGAATTTATCTAAAATATAATGAACCAGAATAAAGACACAAGCACAACCATGTTCACTGCAGCACTATTCACCATAGCCAAGGTATGAAATCGACCCAGATGTTTGTCAATAGATGAATGGATCAAGAAAATGTTGTATATATACAAGATGAAATTTTACTCACCCTTTAAAAAATGATATTGTAAAATTGGTAAAGAAATAGAAATTCTTGGAAGACAAACTACATTAACTGAAGCAAGTTAGGCTCAGAGCGACATGATGCATGTTTTCCCTTCTATGTGGAAGCTAGATTTAGCTTATTAACTTAGAAGTAAGTATGTGAGTTTGTACGCAAGTGTATATAAATGTATTAATTGAAATATGGTCTATTCAAGAGAAACTCAAATAGTGTAATTCCTTTGAAAGCAAAGGCAAAGTTTAACAAAATAAATACCAGAAATTGGGTACTTAAAGCGGTGTGGTGTGGTCAAGGAAAAAAAATGAGTAGAAAAATGAGAAGAGGAGTAGAATGCAGTCATGAATTCACTGTATGTCCTACAAAATTAACAAGAGTGAGGGAAAGGTTGGGGAGGGGAAGGAGTGGAGAGAGGTTGAAAGGGGTGACATTGATCAAGATGCATTTCATTCATTAACTGCTTTATTAAATGGCAACTCTTTTGTACAACTACTTAAAGATAATAAAAAATTGCAATTGCAAATACAAAAATCTCACAGAAAAGAATAATCAGTTAATAAAGATAAATTTCTTATGCAACTCATTTCAGCTTACGGGGAAAATAAAATTTATTCTTGTCTTATCATTGTATTAAAAATACTTTGATCTTAAAACTAGGCAATGATAAGATCAGGAAGCAAAATTAATTAAACTTAGAAAGCATGAAAAATATTAAATAAATCAATTTATTGTTGCCTTGTTTATTTATTTTTGTTCTTGTTTGGGCACTACTGGAGTTTGAACTCAGGGCCTCCCACTTGTTAAGAAAGTGCTCTTAGGCATTAAGCATTTTCAGCCCTTTGTGCTTTAGATGATTTTTCATGTAGGATCTTGCATTCTTTGCCTTGGACAACTCACTCCTCCTATTTATGTCTTTCATGTATGTGGGATTATAATCATAAACTACCAGGCCAGACTTTGCTTTTAGATAGAATCTCCCTAATTTTGGTTAGGGCCAGCCTAAAACTGCCTCCTAAAACCCTCCCACTCCACTTCCTGCATAACTGGAATTACAAACATATAATACCATGCACAGGTCCCAAGACATCTCTTGTTATTAAGAGAATTTACTGAGCTATGAAAATATTCTGTTTGTCTTGTTTGGTTCTGCTCTGTAACTATGTGTAGCTTCAACTGGCCTCAAATTCATTATCTGCTTGCCCCAACCTGCTAATTGCTGAGATTAGAAGATTATGCCACCATGCCTGTCATCAAGGATGTCTAACTCTTAGAGATTTACAGAATAATCTTCAACATAGCTATCATATGGTCATATATGTATCTCAATAGATAAAAAGTTTTAATAAAATTCAATTAATATTGTTCCCAAACTGAGCAAGCAGTAATATCAGTAAGTTTCTCTGGCTATGCAATCAAAACTTATAGTATATGTTATACCCAATAGTAAAGTTTAAGACCAGAACAAAACAAGCAGTTCATTGCTACCTCTGTCAAATGTAGGATTGATCATATTACATAACCAAGTTAAAAAAAGAGTAAGCACTTTAAAATTGGATAAAATGGAATACAGTACTGTTAATGAAAAACATAAAGCCATACACTGAAAAGGGAATGTCTAAAAGAATTTATATCTATTAGGGAAATTCAATGACTTTTCTAAATGTAAGATAAAGAGACAAAACTATTTTATGCATTAGAAAATGTATAATAACAATATCTTATTTATCAATATATCAAAACATATATGCTTAGACAAACTAATTTTTTAAGACAAGAAACTCAGACCTAGATAAAATGGAAAAACTAGGTTGTTCATTAATGGAAAGCCATTCATGAAGCCATTCATCTATTTCAAGGATCACCATGAAAATGTTATCCCTAATAAATTTGTTTTCAATCCACAGAATTGATTATCCACAGAAACTTTTTGAAGAATTTGAAAAATAAATTTTTACATTAATATAAAGAACAAAGGGCAAATATAAGCTGCATTTGGAGAATAGTAAAGTAAGAAGGGAATGAAACTACAAAATAGTATTTTATATCTCATCTAAATATGTAGATGGTGTATTTAAATATCTCACAACAGTATTATTAAACCAGATATTTTAGTTATATCTGTATATTTTTTAAATCCACTATATTATATATATACAGATTTAGTGAATCTAATTGTTTTTTTAGTAACCAAATATCAAAAAATAGTTCTGAGAAATAATTAAACAAGAACTGGCATAGAAAAACAATTCAAAATGTCAAGTTGTCAGAAACCATGCCACGAATATAACACTATTAAGAGGTAACATCTTAGATCAATTGATAAATGAGTAGTATCAGTATTAGCCAGATAGAATTAGGAGTGAGAAAATATATGAAAACATAAAATATAAAACTTTAATATAATGAAGAATTATTGTAATAGAATTCTGAGTATAAAAATGAAAATATCTCTGAGAAGTACCCTACACTTGAGGAAAGGCATCTAAGAAGAGATATCCGAGTTGAGGGTCCATCTTTCTCAAGGCTGAGGCCCAACAGTGAAGTGAAGCCTCTCAGTGACTGAGATGTCCCTGTATTTCTTTGACTTTAGATTGGAAATACAGCACCTGCTTGGTATGCTCCTTAACAGATGGCACTACTGGTCCTGGGCCAAGGCTGAGTAATTCCAATGGACTGAACACTCTGTGCTCAGTGCTGAGCACTACTGGTGCACCAGTGGCACTAAACATTTGAGTCCTGGGTTCAAGGAGCATCAAGAAACAGGCCAGAACAAGAGAGACATGCCCCACCTACTGGAATATTGCTCAAAGGTGGTCTCATGACAAAACCTAACCTCAGGTCTACTTCAAAGGAGATGTTAAAGATTCTGTCAATTTCAACAGAACAGGTGGAGAAGTATGAATTGGGAGCTGAGAGGCAACAAATAAACTGATCTCTGGCAAGCAATAAATGTTCAATATTTAAAATAAATAAAAAGTACATATATTTGCATAAATGAATAAACATAAAGTATGCAATATTTGAATATTAAATGCAGTATGTGGGAGTGAACTATTCAAGTAGTAAAAATAATAATATATTATAAACTATCTAAAAATTAACTCTAGCTTCTTAAGCCCCTAAAACTTATTGAAAAACTTTAAAATATTAGAATAACTATAAACACTCTTATTACATTTAAATTGAAACATATTTAGCAAGACGTTTAAAACAAACATTATTATTTAAAAAAATTGAAGTATCTTGGCTTAAAGCTTTCTGCACAGTAAAAGGTACATTAAGAAAACTTTGAAAGGAAGCCCAGATTTGGAAAACAATTATGATTTATTTAAGTGACAAAAGCTTTAGGTTATGAATTAAATAATAGAAATAAGAAATATCAGCAGGCAACTTAAAGAAGAGAAATATCCACTAAGATATATCACTATATGAAGGAAAACATGTACAATCTTACTTGTTATTAGGAATTGTCAACTAAAATAGTAATGAAATATAATTGCATCTGTAAGCAAAACAATAAAAGGATAGAAATACATTTTTTTAGTACTGGGGTTTGAATCAGGGGATCCAGCTTATTAGATTTGGATGGCACAGTTGAGCCACACATATAGCCTTGTTTTTCACTAGTTATTTGTAAGATAAAGTGCCCTGCCTACCATACCCACAAGCCTGAGCCATGATCCACCCACTTTTAGGCTTCCAATCATTATTAGGAGGATAGTGCATATCCATTCATCCAGCTTCCTTCTGTGGAGGCTGGCTTCAGACTTTTCTACCACGACTTGCCTGGTACTGTGCTCCTCCTGCCCCAACTCTTAGCCTCTGATGTATTTTGAGATGGCAGGTGTAAGCTACTGAATGCAATATGGAAAGAAAAAATCCACAAGACTCCTTTTCTACCCACAGCTGCGGTCAGACTGATATCAAGGTAAAATTTTGTTCTATGCAATAAAAGCATGGACATTGTGGAAACCTAATAGAAATAGCAAAACTAGAATTCAATTTCATGAATTTGAGGCAATAATTGGACTTTTCCAAACAAAGAAACTATCTCAGGTGACAATATAAATCCAGGAACAGGTGAGAGACATAGAAGTCTACTGTATATAAATATAGTATATAAAATATATACCGTATATAAATATATACTGTATATAAATGACAGAAAAAGTTTGCATACAGGAAAGTGGCTGCGTTAATACTGTAATCCTTTTGGACTGTATCTTGCAGAAGAACAGTGATTTCTATCATGTGAAATGCAGTTTTGGAATTATCTCCTTTTATTAAGTAGCTGAGTTGGCCAATATCAAAGAACGTAAGACTGGAAGAGACATGATCAGTAAAGCGCTAGTGAAATGTCAGTTACTTGTATTGGGCCATCGCTTGAAGCAATATGTTCCTATCCATAGAAAAGAGGAAAGCTAGTAATGTTGATTTCTGAAATAATTACATAAAAACTGTGAGTGACACTTCTCTAAGGAAACAGGCTTTGTTCTTTGGGTGGTCACCATACAATCACATGTTTAAGCATAGGAGCCATTCATTATTAAAAAATAAGGACAGGTCTTTCCATTTCCTAACAAATGGGTTGGTGTCGTTCTTTTTAATAGAGGCATAGAATGCCATTATATATATATATATATATATATATATATATATATATATATACATACATATATATACATACATACATATATATGTATGTATATATATACATATACATCACATATTATATTAAGTGAAGTAAGCTAGACCCAAAGAAACATAGGACCCATGGTTTCTCTTATTTGCAATAACTAGTATATCTCTAAGATAATCTTACCAGACAAGCAGAAAAGGGCAAAAACTATGTGCATATGACCATATAAGATGATGCTAAGCGAAATGAACCCCAAGATAGGGACACAAGAGGTTTTATCTTTGTTCCTGTTGTTTTTATTATACTATATGATTTTTTGTTTATTTTGCCTGTTCCTCCCTCATGATATTACCCCTGTCTTCACTGTAATTGGTTCTGGTGCCCTGTATATCTTGTATGTATGTATGTATGAATGTATGTATGTATGTATGTGTGTGTGTGTATTCTAATTTGGGGCAGGGAAGGGAAATAACAAAATGCTAAAATAAGGATACAGGTTGACCCATTGTAACAATGAGATGTACAAGATGAAAACAAACTTTACAATTTGTGGGGGGGAAAGGAAGAGTTGGAGAAGTGGGATAGGAAGGGATGGTAGGGGGAAAGCAAAGGAGGGAGTAATAAAGCTTTTTTTTCTTTTTTTTCTTTTTGTATTAACAATGCTTGATAGGAAATGTACTCATTATCTTACTCATATAACTGTAACCCCTCTGTACAATATCTTTACAATAAAAAAATATATTAAGAAAGACCTGTATCAAAGGACAGCTGACCCATGGGCTAGTAAAAATTAAACTGTAGGGAACAGAAGGAGATGAGTAGCTTGTTACTCATCAGAAAGTTTATAGTTACTGAAAATATTTTATACTTCTTCCTCCCCCATTTTACTTTACATTCATTAAGACTTTAAATACTTCATGCAGATACACATGCAGATATTATATAACACAACCTAGAAATATGTGCACATATTTAGGCAAATATGTATTCTATTAGTACCCAGAAAATCCTGACATCTCAAATGTCATAATTCATCAAACTCTCTCTCATGCATAGAGAGTCCACAGTGTCAAGCAAGTTTCCAGAGGGTGATTGAGAGCCCCACACTGCTTTTATTACGAGATGATGGCACCTCAGTGCATGGTTTCTGCTCACTAGGCTGACTAGATGGCAGTTAGAAAACTCATACCTGCTCTCAAAGGCTTGGACAGCAAGCTGTTCCCAGGTACCCTTAATAGGCTGGATACGGCCAACCTGGAAAGGAAAGAGAAAGGAGTTATCTAGCCATACCATACACATATGTAGAGTTTCATAGGGAAATGCCCACGTCTTAACAGGTTTAAGAAGTGAAACAGGCTGAGGAATATCTTCTCAGTCAGTCTCTCTTCTTCCTGGAAGCAACCACCAACCTTGTGGATAGCCCATAATAAGTGGCAACAATAACCAACTTAATCCAAGGTTATAAACCTAATTTGGCAGCACATCAAACTCAATTAAAATGTAACTTAAACATGTTCTGAGCTGATATAAAATTTCTCATTTTTTCATTTGGTTCATAAAAAATTTCACTGACACTGGTATAGCTACTATGTTGTTATAGAGAACCACATGTTAGACTTAAGATATTAATGAAATTGAAATACTTTAACTTAAAACATTAAAACCTCCTAAAAGATGTCAGTATTTTTATAGTAACTCAGCTATTCTAGCCATTTTAGAACAAATGGAAATGAAATATGCAGGTAGTTGAGAGAAACTTAAAAAGAAATTATTTTAATGTCTTAATTCTAATAGAAGTTTTTAAAATTGTCTTTACAGAGTTGCACAAAGGGGTTTCAATTTGTTAGTTTTTGAGTACAATGCATCTGGATCAGTGTCAACCCTTGTATTATACCCTCCCATCTCTCCCAACACCACCATCCCCTCTAGTTACCTAGTTCCATGTTCACATATATACATTCAGTATTATTATGGTGTTCACCTTTTTTTTTTCTTTTTTTTTTTTGGTCCGGTCATGGGGCCTGAACTCTGGGCCTGGGCACTGTCCCTCAGCTCTTCAGCTCAAGGCTAGCACTCTACCACTTGAGCCACAGCGCCACTTCCGGTTTTTTTCTTTTTGCTTATGTGGTGCTGAGGAATCGAACCCAGGGCCTCAGGCATGCAAGGCAAGCGCTCTACCACTGAGCCACCTTCCCAGCCTGGTGTTCATCTTTTAAAGAATATGCATGCTACTGTATCACTTTCTGTGGTCATCTAAATAAGGTAGATTTTGTTTCCAAGTTGTTAAGATGACCTCACTATTATCAAAATAAAGTAACTGAAAAATAAAGAGATAAAACACATCTAAATACCCTCAGGGAAACATTGGGAAAGGTTATGTTAACAGAATTTTACATGCATAAAAAATGTAGATAAAAACAAGATACTGGGATTTTGCTATTTTGAGAATTATTCACTGCTGGCTTTGAACCTCACTGAAAATTGTCCTTGCTAACAGAAGCTGTCTTTGAATTCTATACAGAGTCTGGGGTGGGGGGCGGCGGGGAGTGGAGGAGGATATTCTATGGATGAGAAAGCAAAAGAAGAGGATGAGAAAAAGTTGTCAAAGCAAAGGATGCCATGGAAACTGGGATAGCTCTTCAGAGTTGTCCTTTGTCAGATCCAAGGGACTGGATCTTTGAACTCTCCCTTGGACAAGACATTAAATGTCAACTGGCCTTAACAATCGTTCCATATACCAATGTGTATTTCAAAGATTTCAAAGGCTGCTTTCTATAGAACACAAACTATACATACCCCTTCAAAATTATCAACACTTATGCACAAATAAACATGAGGACACACATACAAACAACATTAAGATACTGTGTGAATGGCAAGATCTTTTTGGAAAACAACTTTAATGGTTATATACCACAGTGCAGCGTATTTTGAAAAGAATCTGAGTTAATAAAATAACTAGTTGTGTGTACAAAGTCTGAGAAGACCATTAAGCTATGGGCACATAATTACAGTTAACTGAAGAATATGTTCATATTTTTCTAGTCTAATGTTTTGTATATTTAAATATACTAATTAATTGAATTTGACAAGATAAAAGAGAGATTAAAAATGCAGTCAGCTTAGGGAATAGGAAAAATCCAAGTACAATAAACAAGACTGCTTTGCTACATTAGTTAAGAAAGAACCATTAGTTAAATTAACTACTTTATTAAGAAAATCTAGTTGGTTAATTTATTTCATATTATATAGAATACAAGATTTTTGTGCTTGTACATTGTTAATCCATAAGGTCCTGGTCCTAGATTAAGAATTACAAAAATTCAACCAGAATTGGTTATAAAACAACATTTAGTCTTTTCCTTCTATTAAATATATAAAAATTATCTTGTCAAGAAAGAATAAAAGAGTCAATAAAGGACTGTAATATCACTGGTCTCTATGTGATATATAATTCCATATTTATTTTTCCAAGATTCACAGTATATAAATTGATAGAACCAATGGCTTAATCCCTCTCCATAGAAACCTCCTTGAATTTAATGACAAATTAACCCAAATGTTTTCTATTTCCGTTTACAGTTGCAGAAAGTGACAAGTATGCTTTTGAAAGAGGCAAGAGCACTATCTCAGGTTTTTTAGCCTTTATAAAGAAACAACTGCCCAGAATACACACAAATCTGGAACCATTCCAAATCTATCCATTTCTAGCTCTCTGAGTGAGAGAGATAAGATGCCAAACCTGGGGAAAGCTAAGGGTGAATGAGTAAGCAACTATTGTCTTTGCTAATTATAAATACCATAATTTATCTTATGCTATTTGATTTCAGGTCAGTGAAAACAAAAATGCTTCCAAAAATGTCCATCTGTTACTTCTTCCAGCTGATGACCCAGTAGGAGAAAAGTACAATGCATAGAAGAGCTAGGATATTGTGGTTGCTGCAGAGGGTGAGTTCCTGCTGTCTGTGCTGAAATGAGGTAGGTATCTTCTAGCTGACTCTCCACTGAACTCCTACTTTATCCAGCCACAGAAAAGGGTGTAGAGAAGTCCCAAGCTGACCAATGCAGGTACTTCAGCAGTTTCAGAATTCAGAGTGATGAACAAAAGCTACAGAGCACACATTAGGGGGAAAATGAATATGATTATTTTCCAGATACAAGAACATTTGTTTTCTTGGCTGGGCACTGATGGCTCAAGCCTGTAATCCTAGCTACTAAGGAGGCTGAGATCTTAGGATCTCAGTTCAAAGCCAGCCCGCAGGAAAAGTCCATGAGACTCTTATCTCCAATAAACCACCAGAAAATCGGAAGTGGCGCTGTGGCTCAAGTGGTACAGTGCTAGCCTTGAGCTGAAGAGCTGAGGGACAGTGTCCAGGCTCAAAGTTCAAGCCCAGTGACACCCCTTCCCCCCCAAAAATACCCTTTGTTTTCTCCTAGGCTGATGCCTTTTCCCCTCTTATTATATATATATATATATATATATATATATATATATATATATATATTCCTATTTTATATATATATATATATATATATATATATATATATATATATATATATATATATATATAGTCTATGTATATTCCTTTTTTTTTTTTGGTTAGTCATGGGGCCTGAACTGTGAGCCTAGGCTGTCCCTCAGCTCTTCAGCTCAAGGCTAATGCTCCACCACTTGAGCCCCAGAGCCACTTCCAGCTTTTTCTGCTTATGTGGTGCTAAGGAATCGAACCCATGGCCTCATGCATGCAAGGCAAGCGCGCTACCACTGAGCCACCTTCCCAGACCTATATATTCCTTTTTGTCATAGTTACTAACACAATTATATTTGCATTTAACAAGTCTGAGGAGCTCTTGAAAAATAAATGATAACTAACTCAAGAGAACTTCATGTTTATGCTCTGATTTCTTTTATTATTGTTGCATTCCTATTGTATGAGTTGTACCAGCTCATAGGTTAAATCAAGTCAGTAAGACTCTGTGCTGATTGAGTTTATGTGTCTACTTGGCTCAGCCATAGTGCCCAGATAGTTGTTAAACCTTATACCATATTTTTCAGTGAGGATAGGTTTTTTTCCCCAGATACAATTAACATTAACATGTGAGACTTTGAGTAAAATAGAATATTCTCCATAATTTGGTAGTCCTCACTCAATTAGCTGAAGGCCTTCATAGAACCAGCAGAGATATACCCTCAAACAAGAAGGAATCCTGTGTTTCTCTCTCTCTCTCTCTCTCTCTCTCTCTCTCTCTCTCTCTCTCTCTCTCTCTCTCTCACACACACACACACACACACACACACACACACACACACACACACACACACATTGTTTTCTCTGGGGAACTCTGACTACATTGAATTCTAAGTCAACTTTGGCAATATTGGAATAAATATTGTTTGGTTTATTACCCATACCTTCTTCCACAGGATAAATATATGCATACACTATGTCTCCATGTGGAAACCTTGGCTCTAAGGACTAGCATCCTTAGCTAATACCTACACAGGTACAAAGACCAGCATCATTTGACACCTGTGAAACAAATAAAACTTAGTTCAAATGAGACTAAGTAAAAATTCTCCCTATATTAAACTCTAAGCTCCATTTAATCATTTTAAGTTCTACTCTCTTAGATGAATTTATTATGAACCATTTTATTAGTATTAATATCTGAAAACTGCTCTAAGTTAATATTTCCTGAGCCTTTGGGCAGTTGATATTTGCCAGTATGCGAGGCGATCTATTTGCAAATCAGTTTCAGGTTTCTCCATAGTTGTCATAATAGAATAAATTAATGTTGTACATCATATTTTAAAGTAATACAGCTGATTAATTCAAGGTGATTCAAGGCACACAAAATAATTAATCAACACAATAATTTATGCCCCTGTCCTTCTAGGTGGTTTGATATCTGTGTGATGAAAATAGTTATCATGTGCAATGATAGATACCAAAATCTCAAGTTACTCAATTATTTTCAAAAATCCACTGAGTTCTTTTATTCTATTTGAGTGCTTTCTGTTTTATATACTATATAGTAGGGAAAGTTGCTGACAATTCCATGCTATTTTGTTAATATATGTATATATTCACATATATATGTACATATACACACATGTATATGTATTTATGCAGGTATATGCATGTATACCCATATATTCATTATATACGTGCATAGATATTAAGCATGTGCATGCATGTACATATATAAGTTGTATATATATGCATATATATATATATATATATATATCCCCTAAGCAAAAAAAAAGTATTGCTCTTAGACGGGCATTTTAATGCTAATTGTATTTACCATCTCATCTAGTATGTGTTTTACCAGTTATTTGGCAAAACTCTAGTCTATATGTAATTTTAGTTTATGTATATTAACATTGTATTTCAATGATTTCTGTTAGAAGCCATAAAAGTGAGATTTTCCAAACAACATTTTTCTACTTCAAGGACACAATTTCATCTATCTTAAGTTCAGTTTTCTAACCATGCTCTACAATTACATAATACAATGAGCTAATTCCTCCTTAAAATATCTCCCTCTCTCTGCTCCTCTCCTCTCTTCTCCTCTTATTTCATCTTCTTCTTCTCCTGACCTCTATTGCTTTTATTTTTCTATAAAACCTTAATACAAATACTGCAATATAATGTACAATATAAACCTAATGTTCATTGGACAACCCATATAAAATGTCATTGGTCATATTTTTGGCAATAACATTGTGGTATATTCTTTCTGATTTATTCATATAACAGGTACAGTCTGAACTATATTAAACAATATATTAATATAATATGTATTAAATATTCATTCAGCAATTACTGCTCTATTATTATGACACCCCACTATTTTCTGTTTGCTTTATTCTTAAGGAAATGTAGTTCTAATTTAGTTAGCTAAGATTTCCCTTTGGAAGTCTTTGAAAGTCAGACACTTTAGGTCAAGGTTATTCTGTAGAATAAAAAGCAAGACTTACATGTTTAAGAACCAGAGGCCATTATTTTCAACACTCAAACTGAAAAGGAGCTAAGATGTTAAGGTGACAATTTGAAGAGAATGTTCCTAAACTTTAACCTAAAATGTCCTTTGTCAATACTTGGACATTTCAAGTGGTAAAGAGTTGAGCTAAATATTACTTTTGGTCACTTACTCAGGCTACTATGACAAGCTACTGTAGATTGAGTTGCTTATAAACAATCAAAATTTGCTTTATAACCATACTGATGGCTGGAATTCCCAAACCAGGAAGTTTTCAGAAAAAAAAATCACAGAATTCTTTAGAAATGGAAAAGAAAAACAGAATCAAAGGAAAAGGACAGTGGAGTAAGAATAGGCAAAACCAGAATCTCTCTAGAGTTTCCACAAGGTTTAATTCTGATTCACACCAATATTTGTACAATGCTCCCCTTTCAAACTATTAATTTTGTCAGCAATGCTATGGCCTTTTATAATATTGCATTCTATCATAGATGGATGATTAGATTCTAAAGAAGTGCCTTTAATATGTCTAGTTTGTAGAAATAAGTGTCAGTTTTTCTTTGTTCTCAATTTACTTAATGTAGAAATAACATTACTTGCTCCTTCACCACTCAAATATTGTTAGCAAAAACATTGAGAAATTATGTATTTAATTATTATGAAATGAATTTATTTAAATTTTTGAAGAGATAATTGAGTATCATGGTACCCTCAGATTTATTTACAGGATTGTGTTTAGTCAGGACTTCATTCATGATCTATATAAAATTACTTTATCTGATGAAAAAACAATGCGAGTAACAATATATTCAACAGTATATTTAACCTTCTACTAGAGGCTCATAATAAAGATCATAACTATGTTTATCATAACCAAAAATACTTATATCCAAATTTCTTAATTACTCTAAAGTTATTAGCCAAGTGTCATGCTAAATTTCAAATTTCAAAGCCAAGTACTGGTGGTTCACACTTGTACTCTCAGTTACTCAGGATACTGAGACCTGGAGGGTCAAAGTGCTGAGCTAGCTAGGACAGAAAGTCGGACAAACTCTATTATCTCCAGATAGCAAGCAAAATATAACTGAAGAACTGGGCCAAGTTTAGAGTGGGCATAAACTAAAAAGTCCAGAAGAATAAAAGACCCTGGACTCAAGTAGTATTTTACACACACACACACACACACACACACACACTTTAAAGTTAAGTTTATCTGGTATTTTAGACAACCTGCTTAAGGGAGGAACACTGCCTTTGCAAAATGATTTGGTTTTAATTTAAGTTTTTATTTGTTTCTGCTTTTATTGTAGTTATATTGTAAAATATTCCATGTAATGGGAGAAATATCACCCTCCACCATCTTTAATTCTTCACGATTGCCTGATTGAAACAATCAAAAGTACTCACAATGATTATGATTGTCCTTTTTAGATACAGTTTTTAACTTATAGGAAACAAAGGGGAACTATTATATTTTCATACTGAATATATTTCTATTATCTTGCAATGACCTTTTCAGAGAAGCATCTTAGAAGCAAATTAACTCATCTACCTAGTAAGATGCTATGCCAAGGTTTAAACCACAATAGTATATTCTCCTCAGGACTTCAGAGAGAAAACAACATCAACAGAGAGTGTGAAGCAGAGTCCAGGGCATCTTGGACCCCAAGTCTGTCGACACAGTAGAATCCATAGAAAGGAGATTCATAAAAGAACATATTCTTGGATGGTAAACAAAGCAAGAGCCAGGCCTCCTGAGAAACAGGGTTTAGGCTTCATGAACGCAGGTTTTAATCTGATGAAGGGGGCCTACTTTTCCTGTTGGAAGAGAAGCGTGGACCAGGGCAAAGATATGAATATTCTCAAGGTTCTTAAATCCACACAACTATTCTGATGTGGCCTTTTTTGCCACATTTTCTGCATAGAACAGGTTGGCTGCTCTCTCTGCTCCAATTTCTTCTCATTTGACAATTCGACTTCCTCTTGACTCATACATGCTTCCTTCCTTAGAAAAGCACAGGATGTGGCTGATTCAACCCTGGAAGAATGTGTGCTTTGAGTTGTTTTGCCAACAGTGGATATGGGCTAAGAAAAAAGTAAAGGAAGAGATGAAGTGCCAGCTCCTGGCACAGCTTTCCTTCTCTAACTACCTGTATAGCCACAGGCATATTGGGATGGTGTCTTATGCTTTAAATTTGTAGAGAATTAGAAGAAAGAGGTGATAATTCCTTGCTTAGAAAGCGGAAGTGAGAAATACAGTGGACATTTTGGGTATTCCTCCCAAACTAAAGTCCAATATTATAACTAGTAATAGTGAATTCAAGCACCTGTCTATTTAAAAGGTTTATCAATGCTCAACAAGAAATGTACTCAGTGGTGTTGAAAAGGAACTTTACAACTTCCGGGTGGAGGAGGGAGGAATTAGGGAGGTAGGGAGGGAAGGGATGATAGGGGGAAAACAAAGGAGGAGGTAACAACACTGGATAGGAAATGTACTCATTACCTTACTCATGTAACTGTAATCCCTCTGTACGGTATTTTTACAATAAAAATATATACAAAAATTTAAAAACAACAGAAAAAAAGAAATTACTCATTGCCTTATACATGTAACTGTAATCCTTGTTTACAACATCTTTGCAAAAAAATAAAATTTAAAAAAATGGTTTATCAATCTTTTTAGTGAAAAAAGTGCTAAATTCAACATGATAGGCATCACTAGTTATGTTCTATGGATAAAAGGTTGAATAAGTTATAGTGATAGACTAAGGTTTGCAATCCTTAATCTATGTGACTTTTTTTTTTAAGTCTTCTTCCTCCTCCTCCTCTACGTGACTCTTAACCTTGTCTCTTTCTTTGTGCCCTGATGCTCTGAGGCCTACAATTTGCACACTACATAATCAATGTTCCCTGTAATCCTTCCTGGTTGAAAGCAGTCAACCATGCTTTCTATCCAACAGTCTTTGATAACTGAGTATGCACAAGAGGAATTTCATGTTGCAATTAAAATTATAACAAAGTTAATCAGACACATATTTAATGATATGTAAAACAGCTATTGTGCTACACATCATTAGGCATAAATATTAAGCCATTCATATGAATAAAAAATAATTATTTTATACTGCTAAAGCAAGCATAGATGTATGTAATGAGACAGAAATTGAGATGGAAAGGAAAAAAATAGGTGGAAAGAAAACAATCACTCCATTCATTAATTTGTTGCTAATAGCTAAGCATTGTACTAGGCCTTTTACATGTATTGTTTATTTAATCATCCTGATAATAATATGAAAAAATATGTTAATAACCTCCTTTTTACAGATGAGAAAACTGAGACAGTGAAATTAAGAAAAGCTTCACAAAATGTCCAGCTAGTATACTTAGAATTAATTCCAATCTAGACAAAATCATGTAAAGTTTTCCCTCATATACACTCATGCCCAACAAGGACCTCTAACAAGTCACATGTTCACATCTCTGATTTTTCTAGGTTTGCTTCTAATATATGCTGCCTTATCTTCAGCTAAATCAGTTAGAAAAACCAGCATTCGCTCTACTTGTATTGTTGTTTATAATATATGTATGTGATAGATTGAATGTTTGTGTCCATGAAATTTCATAAAATTCCATCCCTAACTTACTTGTAATTACTTGTTGTTGAAATCCTTGAGAAGTTAATAAGGTTAGATGAAGCTATGAAAGGATAACTGTCATGAGAGAATGAATTCCATTATAACTCTCCTCTCTCTTCTCCCTCATCTCTCTCTCTCTCTCTCTCTCTCTCTCTCTCTCTCTCTCTCTCTCTCTCTCTCTCTCTCTCTCTCTCTCTTCTTTTTCAGTGATGGTGGTGGTGGTAGTGTGGGTGTGTGTACATATTTGGCTATGTATCAGAAGAAGTCTTTACAAGGAGACAAAATCTATGGCACTTTGGTCTTGAACTTACAGTCTTTAGAACTGTAGTCATCAGAAACCAAGCAATGGTATTCTATGAGACCATCTCAAGCCAAGACAATAAGTAATTTTCTAGTCTCTTATTTCAAAGCAGAAGTCCAATCACTTTTTATGAGTTGAGAAACCATGATGAAATAGATTGATTAAGACAGGGATGTTATTCTTAGCAATAAACAAGTATGTTTCTATCTATCTTCAAATTGTATAGTGTATACAGGGTTTCCAAACCTTAGCTCTATCTTCCTCAATGTTACTTGCTAGAACAAAGTGACCTTTGGACCAACCAGGAGTCAATTTGGGATCAAAGCTCTAGTCATTCAACAGTTAAGGAAGCTTTGTTAGTGACCAAAATAAAATTCCAGAAAGAGAATAGTTAGAAAGCTATACTAGCTTTGAAATCAGCTCTGACTTTAGAAGTCATTAAAGTATCACTTCATGTTGATCCATTCTCTCTCCCATCTTCACCCTTCACCATCATTTCCTGGAATCCTGAGACTTGGAGTGGAGAGACTTCCGAAATATCCTGGTAAGCTGTATCACAGAGCTTTGAGTAGCCTCATGGATACCAGCAACATTTAATTGCAAGACATATCATATCATTCCCATATTCCTATATTCATGGAACCTGTTTATTTCCTAGGATATGTCCAATCACAATGTCTGGTTGAGTCAAATATGTTAAAGCAGAAAGCTAAATGGCTCAGAGGAGGAATAAGCATAGACATGATTAGCTTATTGTATGTACCGATGTGTGTAACTATTAAAAAATAATGAATTTATATAACAAGAAACTGTTGGAGAAATGGTGCACTTACTGAACTTCACACTAAAACAATAAGCAAGCACCGGTGGCTCATGCCTGTAATCCTAACTACTCAGCAGTCTGAAATCTGAGAATTTTGGTTCAAAGCCAGCATAGCAGGAAAGTCCATGAGACTCTTCTCTCAGATTTACCAAAAAAGCCAGAAACAGCACTGTGACTCAAAGTGGTAGAACATTAGCCTTGAGCACAAAAGCTTAGGGACAATCTTTAGGCTCTGAGTTCAAGCCCCCCAACTTGCAAAAGAAAAGAAAAGAAAAGAAATACACAATTAGCAATGTTGTTATTCACAGAGTACTTCCCAGTACACAGGAAGCTCTGGGAGCTAGATATCCAAAGCCTAAGACTCATAAATATACAACTGAAAGTCAGAATTGCTGAGTTAAAAATGTCTTATTTTCCTTAAATTGGGTCTGATGGATATTTTTAACCTCAACTTCCTGTAATGTTTTTATTTTATCCAGAGATGAATTAAGTTTGTAGTTAGAAAGTTAGGTGGTCTGCAAGCTATAGGAAATATAGTCTCCTAGAATTACTAAGGTATTGTGACTCTAATGCTGAATTGTTGGTCTTCTTTGCTTGAGCATAGGCCCCTCAGTGGACCCCTCTCCTTTCTCCCCAAATAGCTTTATTATAAGTTCACCCTTTTCCTTCTGAAAGTATGTTCACAGATACCTACCTAACAATTATATCTAT
Source organism: Dipodomys spectabilis (assembly GCF_019054845.1). Classification (NCBI taxonomy): domain Eukaryota; kingdom Metazoa; phylum Chordata; class Mammalia; order Rodentia; family Heteromyidae; genus Dipodomys; species Dipodomys spectabilis. Next base: position 13,024,247 of record NW_024870758.1, read on the forward strand.
GTTCCCCTGTACCCATTCTAATCTCTACACTTAACTGTGACCATCTGAAACTCCTGATAGATAGCTCAAAACATTATTTTTATTAGTCATTTTTCTTAACTCCTTCCATTCCCAGAAGACTCAGAACCATAATGGAAGTGAGTTTTGTAGAAGATGGACAAGCTGTTCAAGGATTAATCATGTGCTTCTGTATATATGGAAACAGATGGGAAGAAAGAAATTTCTGAAGAGTTGATGACTGATATAGCAAGGAACAGATCTATTGAAATGAGGCAGAGACTTGGAAAGGGTTGACATGGTTCTTCTGTCTACCATTTTCCCTTATATTTCCTACTGGATCTTAATATCAAGGATTAGAACCACATCTTACCCTTCCCTCTATGCACTGTGGAAGCCAACATAGTGCTTGCTTGAAAATTTAGGCTGAATCTCATATGCATATAGCAGATGTTTGATGTCTTGGATAACTTTTGAAATTATATTAAAAGAACAAGGAAGATCTGTGTTTAGGCGTAAGACTGCGTGATCATTCTTACAACCATCTTCTTTCCAATTACACAATTTTAAAGTCACATCCAAGTTTTTGTGGATGAAATTATCTAAATCTTATTTCTTCTGCATTATTTTAGCTTAGCCAAAACCCTATTTCCTGTCTCTAGTTTTCAGTACAATATTAATAAAGCCAAAGCTGTATCTCCAGAATTAAAGTTTCCCTTTGCCCCTCTTGGCAATGTTATTTGAGCTATGTGAAAATCGGCAAATAAGTTTTTACTGTTGTTTTTCTGTTCTGCTGTGGGAAAAAAAATGCCACCTAAGGCTATGTCTGCATTATTTAAAACACTTTGATAGATTAAATCTTAACTGTACCAGAGAATTTTTAAAGACATGTCTGTAAATGTTTAAGGATTACACAGGTGTTCCTCCTGACTACAAAGATTCCTTTTGGTGGTTGGAAAACAAAATTAAAATGTAACAGTGTCCTGTGAGCCATGGTTTACTCTTAAAACTAGTCCTTGACTGGACATGTAAGATTGATTTGTTACTCTTGAAACATTTTTGGAGTTCAACAAAGTAGCCTACATCAATGGTGATGCTTCTGTGATACCATACTTCTAAAATTAACCCCTGATCATGACTTTCCAAAAGGAACTATAATGTAAGTATTCTACCAATGTGATGATATCCCAAAACTTTTATCCTGAAAGATCTCTTTGATCAAAAGTATTCTTACAGATTTTTAAAAATTATTTTCTTTGCACTGCAACTAAGTCTATGATGTAAAGTTATTTTCCAACAATAGTGTCTTGTATTACTACTGCATTGGTTCACCCTTTGACCTTTGTCTCACCATTTTGTTATTCCCCTTCCTTTCCCCAAGTGAGATAAACATATATACAAGATACAGGGTAGGAAAATCATAAACAGTGACAACAGGGGATAAACTAAAGGAAAAAAATCATGAAAATATTTTAACAAAATTTTTGAAAAACTATGATGATAATTATAAAGTATGAGGGCTGTAATCATGTTTTACTCAGTCATTAGATTCCAATTTATATTCAGTAGAAATGTCATAGTTCCCAAGTACAAACTTATTTACTAGAATAAACTTTCTTTATCTTTTGCTCTTGTTTAGGTGTCCCCTATTCCCTTTTTCTATCTCTTCTTTTTCTTGGATATTATTATCATATTTTCCTACCCTGAGACAGAAATAAAAACCATCCATCCAATAAGTGTCAAATTTTAGAAGTAAGGGAAAAGCATACAAATAAAATGATTGTTAGTTATTTGTCAGTGGTCATTCTTGGTTGATAGGAGACTTCATTTGTATATCTCTGTTTATCATAGTGTGTTGTCTTATAAATAATGTAATCAGAGAATTCTAATGAAATAGATATTATTTTCTTATGCCATTAGTGATCACAAGGTTGTCAACTGCACAGGAGAATAACTAAGATTTGGTCAGAGGTTTCCTATTCCATTGTGATCATTATTACCCCATCTTGGATGTAAGGGATGATGTGATTTCCATCTGTAGAGATTTCAACCATCAGTTGTTGTTTCCATTTTATTTCCATCCAGCAATGTACTTCCTGCTATGCAATATGGAAATTAGACTGTGGAGAGCCTAAGCTATACTGTTAAACAGAAGAGACAGTTATATGTGGCTGTTTATATTTAAGCAAATTAAATTTAAAAAAAACTTAAAATCCAGCTTTTCATTTTTCCTAGCCATACATCAAGCATCCAGTGGCCACAAATGGCTAAAGTCATTATAATGGAGAGTGGAGAAACAAAAAATACCTGCTATTATAGAAAGTAGAAATTAAAGCTGAGAATTACACAATATACATCTGACTGTGTGTTTATCTAGAAATAAATCACAATGATTGTTAACCACTGGAACAAAAATAAAAAAATAACATCATGCATTATTTGAAAATCTTGTGGATACAGTTTAACAAAGAAGGTATGATCTTAAATGAAAATATCAGATGGGCTGGGAAGGTAGCTCAGTGGTAGAGCGCTTGCCTTGCATGCCTGAGGCCCTGGGTTCGATTCCTCAGCACCACATAATCAAAAAAGAAAAAAGCCAGAAGTGGCGCTGTGGCTCAAGTGGTAGAGCGCTAGCCTTGAGCTGAAGAGCTGAGGGACAGTGCCCATGCCCAGAGTTCAGGCCCCATGACCAGACCCCCCCCCCCCCAAAAAAAATATATCAGAGATAAATGAATAGAATGTAGAAAACAAGTGCCAATTATATATACAAGAAGGAGGGAAATAATAAACCAGAAATTAACCAAAAAAGTAAATTTCCAACGGAGAAAGATGACTATATCAATGAGTCTGATAATCAATCAGTATAAGCAATCCAGAAACAAAAAGAACAACACAATTAACAACATCAGGAGCAATAACATAAACTTTATCATCATGTATACATGATTCAAAAGGATGTTTTCATGGTAAAATTTATAAGAAATATACTTCAATGACTTAAATTTTCCTTAATAAGATATTTCAAGAAAATTGGAAGAAAGAGGAATTATAAATCTGGATATAATATTCTTGTGCCTGACAAGTAAAATAAGTCAATTATTAAAATCTTCTAAATAAAATTCATAGCTCAAATAATTTGAGCAGTAAATTCTTACAAATTTAAACAGTTTGCAAAGTAAAGAAAAGAGACAGTCTTCCTAATTCTTTTTTTTATGAAACTCAGCATGACTTTGACATCAAATACCACCAAGGACATTATAGGAAAATTTTAGATCCTGAACTTTTTTAGAGTTCATTGTTCCATCTCCATACATTCTAAGGCTGTATCCAACCAATTTCACCCTCTGCATCACTCCCTGCATCTTTCTCTCTAAGAAACAGTGCTCACTACAGATTTGTTGCTCCATTTTCATAGGTGTAAATAATCTATTTTTAAAAGTGTTTGATCTGCTTTTAGATACAAAAATTCTTTAAAATCAGACTATAGTCTCTAGTACCTGCACGATATTATCCAGATGTATATAAAAAGATAATTTATCATTTACAGATAGTTTCAATGTATTAAATGCTAGGTTAGCTTAACATCTTAAAATTAAATAACATATTTTCACATTAAAAGAAAAATACAAAAAAGTCACTTTGCTCTATCAATAGATAAAAAAATTCTTACAAAAATAACATGTTATAATCTTAAAATGTTATCTTCTTAGGAACCCTAGGAAATGCAATAAAACAAGAGAGAAAATATAGCATAATTAGAAACAATTTTATTTTTGTTTTTGTTTTTGTTTTTTCTTGTTTTTTTTTTTTTTTGGGGGGGGTGTCCAGTCGTGGGGCCTGAACTCTGGGCCATGGCACTGTCCTTCAGCTCTTCAGCTCAAGGGTAGTGCTCTACCACTTGAGCCACAGCACCACTTCCAGCTTTTTTTCTTTTTGCTTATGTGGTGCTGAGGAATCAAACCCAGGGCCTCATGCATGCAAGGTAAGCGCTCTACCACTGAGCCACCTTCCCAGCCCTAGAAACAATTTTAAAATGATATGTTTGGGTTAAGTGTAGTGTTACACCTTTATAATCCAAGCACTTGGAAGACTGAGGCCAAAGGATTATGAACTCCAGGCCAACTTGGTTTATGAAGTAAGATCTACCTATGCTGAATGTAATGGCATGTAATGTATGACTCAACAGCTGACCTTGAAATGATACACACAACCTGAATAATCAAATGAATCTCCTGGTGACATTTGCAAAAATCACTACAGAGCAGTTTTAACAATGAAAATTTACCCAATAGTTTGTAAAAAGATAAAGTTCACACTATAAAATGAGGGAAAATAACTGGCATACCACCCTATGGAAATTAAAATAGGCAAAATAAGCAATTGGAAGAGCAATATGAAGGGATCACATAAACAATATAGAATGAAAGAGTACAAATAAGGAGAATACACATTTTATGATAGGCAAACAGTATTGTGTCTAACATATTTTTAAGATTTTTTTTCTTGCTTTGTATCTCCCTCCCCCACAGTATAACCCCTGTTTTCACTGTATTTGATGTTGGTATAATTTGTGGAGGGGAAGGGAAAAGACAAATTGTTTAAATAGAGATACAGGTGGACCCACTGAACCAATGAGATATACAAGATGTTATGTTGAAAATGAACTTCATAACTTTAGCGCATGGTGGGGGAGTGTGAAGGGGGAGAGATGGGAAGGGAAACAAAGGAGGAGGCAACAATGCTTGATAAGAAATGCACTCATTTCCTTGCCCATGTAATTGTAACCCCTCTATATGGTATTTTTCATAATAAAAAAAGATAGGCAAACAGCAAAAATCTGCCAAGCTAATATGTTACCAGGAAGCAGTGGTAAATAAATATTTTTAAAGGCTAAAGCAAAATCTTTACAAAAGAGATACCTTTAACTATTATAAAAAGTTTACATAACAGATAAAACAAAAGATCATAGTGTTGTTTGTTGATATGATTCATTAATAAAAATATGTCAACTTTACGATTTATTATCAAAAGTACACAATCTGAATCTATTCATAAGAAAATATCAAGCAACCTATAGGGAACTTTCCATATTTTGTACATGGCAAAAAATGCCAAACGATACATAACATGAAATGCTGACACAACTATTAGAAAGAACATATGAAAGAGTAAAGTTACTTCAAATGTGAAATTGCAAATGGATACTTACGGAAGAGGGAAAATGTTATAAAGGATATTTTTGGAGCAATTAACAATTTAAGCCAAGAATATAGATGAGGTGATAATAATACACATTGATTACTGTGTTAGATTTTTCTTATATGGATAATGTGCTGTTGTTGTATGAAAATGCCCATTTAGAAATTATACCCTGAAAACATGTGGGGAAATAGAAAGTCATGTCTTCTATAAACCATGAGGATATTGCTTGCTTATCCACATGTATGCATGCTGTACACAGAGAAAACAATAAAGCAGAAGGATGATAATATGTGCAATGTCTACACATGGAAAACAAGCATAACCAGAGTATCTTTATTCAACAACAGGTTTAAAGGCAAATTATCTTCATATTAGGACATCCCATTTAATTCTTAATTGCTTGCTTTATGGTTCTTTCCTACACATTCATGCTGCCTTACTATAATAACCACTGCCACTCCCCAAATTAAGATTTTTTCTTGTGCTCTTCCTATTCTTCTACTCAGAGAGTGACTGCAGGAAGCCAGGGATATGAAAGAGCTCACCTCGTTTGTTTTTCTCTTAGGGGACTCCATCGTGTCATCTTGGTGTTCAGCCCACTTTTCTGTTGTAATTCCATCACAACAAAAGTACAATTGTAAATTTCAAGGTCTAATAACGTTAATTTTGTTAGAGCTTCCCAAGGCCCGGGAAATTAGATACCACTCAATTATTCATCCCTGACTAGATGTCACAGGCTTTACCATTGTCTTTTCCACATTTAAGAATATTTTCTCACTATACTCATAACTGATATACTTGATTTCTCTAGTTGGCCATTTCTTCCCCTGTCCCCCCCTCCAAAGGATTTTTGTTGATTTTTTTTTACTTTTCATTTTATTGTCATGGTGATGTACAGAGGAGCTACAGTTATGTAAGTAAAGTAATGAGTGCATTTCTTGTCAACTTTGTTACCCCATCTCTCAATTTTCTCCTACTTTCCCTCACCCCCAAGCCCTCCAAGTTGTACAGATTGTTTTCAACATATTGTCTTGTGTATACTGCTGTTGCACTGGTTCCCCCCTGTTCTTCTTCTCACCATTCTGTTGTTCCCCTTCCCTGCCCTAATTCAAATAAACATACATACTATACAAGGGTACCAAAATCAAATGCAACAACCACCGAGGATATACCATAGGAGGAAGAACATACAAAAGAAATGAAAAATCACATAGTACATTAAAAACAACAACAACAAAGAAAAACCTCTTGTGTCCATGTCTTGGAGTTCATTTCACTTAGCTACCCATTTCCTTTTCCACTCTAACATTAGATATACTCACCTTGGTCAGCTACCAGGATCTCCTTCCTGACTGTCATTCTTGACTCATATCCCATTCTTTTCCCCATATTATAAATAACTTCTACATCTCAATTCTTCACATATCACTTCCATCATAGTATAGCATACCGATCCAATCTGACCAATTGTGGAGAATGTCTTTGTTGTTTACTAGTTCAAACATTACCCAAGCTGACCCTGCCACGTAAAGGACTAGAAGTCATTTATTTACTTATTCATTCATCACATACTTGACGCTCTAATAAAGATTCAATAGCAGCATAGACTGAAAGAAGGCTCAGCAAGTATATTTACATTTTCAAGAAGGGAATTATAATTATATATATATATATATATATATATATATATATATATATATATATATTCAGAGTCAATGTTAGCACTATTTACTGGCATTCCATAATGTACATGGCATTGATAGCTACAGTATCAATATAATATGGTATCATAATTGCCTTTGATATCAAAATAACTAATTTCAAGTTGTAAACTGCCTTTATTTTATGCAGAAACATAAAATAGCAGGCAAAGGATAAATAGAGATCTAGCTAGAAAGTGGGCAGTAGTAAATTCAAGAAATTTGGGTTTAGCAGTTTCCTGAGTCTTCTTTAATGAATGAATTACAAGTTCATATTTTTGTTTTAGATAGACCAACTGCAGATATGTTATTAAATATAGGTTTTAGTGAGATAGGAATGAAAACAAATTATTGAGAGTATAGGCAAAAGATTTTAAATGTGCAACTACAATAATTACAAGGAAAGCAGGGGGATATGGCTGCCAACTTTTTCTTGTACCATTACTGAGGCTTGAACTCAGGGCCTGGTCAGTGTACCTGTGGGATTGTTTTTACAAAGCTAGCACTCTATCACTTAACTCAACTCTCCACTTCCAGCTTTTTGGTGGTTAATTGAAAAGAAGAGTCTCAAGGATTTTTCTGCTTAGACTGGGTTCAAACCTCACTCCTCAGACATCAGCCTCCTGAGTACTTAGGACCACAGGCCTGAGCCACTGCCACGTAGCAACAGTCAACTTTTAACATTATGCTATCATTTGTAGAACAACAGGTAAAAGAATAATTAAATAGATAATTGTTTTTCTATTTGAAAGGAATGTCAAAGGAAAAACAAAAAGAAGAGTGGTTTTAAAAGCAGAGCATAAAATTAACCCACAAAACCCAGTAGTTTTTCTGTATACCAATGACTAGAAAAGCAAAGCTGAAATCATAAAAGCAACTCCATTTGTAATAGCCTCAAAAAAATAGCCAAGAATTAATGAAAGAATGAAGGACCTCTATGATGAAAACTATAAAAACCTAAAAAAGTACATTAAAGCAGATTTAAGGAAGTGAAAAACCTTTCTGTGCTCCTGGATTGGGAGAATTAACATTGTCAAAGTAGCAATACTGCCAAAAGCTGTCTACAAATTCAATTCAATATCTATCAATATCCCAACAACATTCTTTATTAAAATAAAAGAAGCAATCCAAAAATTAATATGGAATATAAAGGTCTCCGAATAGCAAAAAAAATCCTTAGAAAAAACAGTGCTGGAGGAATATTAATATGAAAATTAAAACTCTATACAAAGCCATAGTTACAGAAGCAGCTAGGTATTGACACATGAACAGGCCTCAGGACCAATGAAATAGGTTTGAAGAACTGGAAATGAACCACAGACCTATAGCCACCTAATCTTTGACAAGGGAGCTAGAATCATCAGATGGAAGAAAGACAGAGCCTCTTCAACAACTTGTGCTGTCATTATTGGCTATACACATGTAGAAAAATGATCCTCACATATCACCCTGCCCAGAATCAATTCTAAATGGATCAAAGACCTCAAGGTAAGAGCAAATACCCTGAAAATATTACAGGAAGGGATAGGGGAAATATTAAGGCTCCTTGTCACAGGTGAAAACTTCCTAAAGATCCAGAAACACAACAAATCAAAGAAAAGCTAGATAAATGGGATTGCGTTAAACTTCAGAGTTTTTGCTTGGCAAGGATATATCTAGCAAGATAAATAGCCCACAGACTGGGAGAATATCTTCATTAGCTACATAACAATGGCCTCATATCAAAAATATAACTAGAGCTAAAAAAATTACCCCCCCCCCCAAAACAAATCCTCAAAGAACAAACCACTCCATCAGTAAGTGGGTTAAAGAATTAAAAGGAGCTGGGCACTGGTGGTTCATGCCTATAATCCAATCGTGGTTCAAAGTCAGCCGGGGCAGAAAAGTTCATGAGAGTCTTATCTCCAGTAATCCACTTAGACAACCAGAATCGGTGTTGTGGCTCAAGTAGTAGAGCACTAGCCTTGAGCTGAAGAGCTGAGGAACAGCACCTAGGCCCAGAGTTCAAGCCCCATGACCACCACCACCACCACCACCACCAATAATAATAATAATGAGATTTCTCTGGAGGGGAAATAAGAATGGTCAATAGACACATGAAGGAATGTTCAACATCTCTGGCCATAAAAGAAATGGAAATCAAAACTACATTGAGACTCCATGTTACCCCAATTAGAATGACCATTATCAAGAAAACTAATAGCAGATGCTGGAAGGGATGTAGCCAAAAGGGAACACTACTACACTGTTGGTTGGAATGTAAACAGGTTCAACTACTCTGGAAAGCAGTATGGAGGTTCCTCAAAAGACTACACATAGAGCTCCTCTATGACCCAACATTTCCACTTTTCAGCATTTACCCAAATGATCACAAACAGGCTACACTAAAATTATCACCACAATAATGTTCATTACAGCATTATTTTCCATAACTAAGACATGAAACCAAACCAGATGCCGCTCAGTAGATGAATGGATCAAGAAAATGTGATATATATATATATATATATATATATGAGATATACATATATGCATATATATGATATATACATGTATGTGATATATATACATATATATATATAGTAGAATTCTATGCTTCCATCAGAAAGAATGGCATTGTCCCATTTGTAAGGAAATGGAAAGACTTGGAAAATGTCACATTAAATGAAGTAATCCAGACACAAAGAACCATAGGCTCCATGATCTCCATCATTTTTAATAATTAATATCTGTCTAGGATAGTCCTAGCAGAAGATCACAATAGTTCAATAGTTATGTACATATGATCACATAAAGTAATGCTAATCAAAATGAACTCTAATATAAAGAAACAAGAGTTTTGTTGTTTTTTAATGCACTGTATAAAGTTATTTCTTTTTTTCTTTCATTTTTCCCCCTTTGATTTTCCTCTTTTCAATGTTTTTATTTGGGTACCCTGTGTCCTTTTTTTCCCTAATTTCTTGTATGTATGTTTATCTGATTTTGAGAAGGGAAGGGGAATTACAAAACGGTGAGACAAAGGACAAAGGGTGAACAAATGCAACATACAGTCACAAGGCACCATGTTGGAAATGAACTTTACAAGTTAGGGGAGGAGAGCCAGGGGTTGGGAAAATGGGAGAAAATGAGGGGTGTAACATTGTTCAACAAGAAATGTATTCATAACCTTATTTAGGTAACTAAAACAACCCTGTAAATCCCCTTTACCATAAAATAAAATATTTTTTTAAAAATGTTATTAGTTCAGGGTATTGTATCTGGGAATCTGAAGCACCTATGGGATAGCCCATGTACAACCATGTGTGACATGTTGATAAGAACATGACAACCAACATCTTACCTTTCTTCTGCACTCAAATGAAAATGGAATTATAAGATACTTTAGTCTAGGGCATACATTAAAAGCAGTACCAAGAGGAAGTTTGTAACTATGAATACTTATATTAAAACCAATGAGACTGTATTTCTAGGTAGTTGATAGGCTGATATCTGAGGATTGTGCTTCAGAGCCAGCCCATGCAGAAAAGTCTATCTTCAACTGAACAACAACAACAACAACAACAACAAAAAACCCTGGAGGTAGAAGTATGGCTCTACTTGTAGAGCCCATACCTTGAACAAAAAAGGTAAATGGGAATGTGAGGCCCTGAGTTCAAGCCCTAGTACTAACACACACACACACACACACACACACACACACACACACACACCCCAAAATATCAGAGATCTCAATTAAAAAATTTAATAATGCAACTCAAACACTGAAAACAACAAGGACAAAACAATCCCAGTATAAAAATCAATCTAAATGAGGAAATAATAAAGATCAGAGATGATATAAATGAAATAGAAACTAAAAAAATGTAATAAAAGGATCAGTGCAACAGTTTGTTTTATAAAAATAAAGAAGTTTCAAAACTTCTTAGCCTAAGTAAACTCTTAACCACAAAATGAAAAAAGCTCTAAATAAATAAAATTAGATGTGAAATCAGTGATATTACAATAGACATCAATAAAATAAGGAAACAATTCGTTTTGTTTAAAAGCAATATTAATGTTATCTGGAAAATCTATTAAATGGTATATTTCCAGAAAAATAGCACATAATGAGACAGAAGAGTAATAAAGTTCCCTTGTGTATGGGAGGGCAGGTTTGCAATTACGGTTTTTCAGGAGGTAGAAATAAGAAAAATGCAGTTAAAATCTAGCTCAGGCAAAAAGTTGGCAAGACTCAATTTCAACTAATTAGCACTAAGAGTAGTCATACACATTTCTAATCCCAGGAATTGAATGGTATATTTTTTTTGTATTTTTTTTGTTTTTTGTTTTTTGTTTTAATTATTAATGTATTTATTTATTTTTATTGTGAAAATACTGTACAGAGGGGTTACAATTACATGGGCAAGATAATGAGTACATTTCTTATCAAGCATTGTAGCCTCCTCCTTTGTTTCCCCTTCCCATCCCTTCCCACCCTCTCCCTGCCCCCTCACCTGATCCTCCCCTCCCTCTCCTCCCCCACCAAAGTTGTAAAGTTCGTTTTCGACATAACGACTTGTACATCTCATTGTTACAATGGGTCCACCTGTATCCCTATTTAAACGATTTGTTTTCCCCTTCCCCTCCACAAGTATACCGACATCAAATACAGTGAAAGCAGGGGTTATACTGTGGGGGGAGGACATACAAAGCAACAAAGAAATAATCTTATAAATGTGTTAGAAACAATCGCATGAAAGAAAAAAAACATTTTAATTCATATCTTAGGGTTCATTTCCTTAACATCACCTTATCTGACCTTTTCTGCTTGACTCAAATAAGTGGGCTAACGACTTAGAGAAACTTCTCTGAAGAGGAAAGAAGGATAGCCAATAGACACATGAAGAAATGCTCAACCTCCCTAGCCATAAAAGAAATGCAAATCAAAACGACATTGAGATACCACCTCACCCCAGTTAGAATGGCAAAAATCAAGAACTCTAATAACAACAGATGCTGGAGGGGATGTGGACAGAAGGGAACCTTACTGCATTGTTGGTAGGAGTGTAATCTTGTTCAACCACTTTGGAAAGTAGTATGGAGGTTCCTCAAAAGACTCCACATAGAGCTCCCCTATGACCCAGCAATCCCACTTTCGGGTGTTTACCCAAATGGTCACAAACAAGACCACACTAAAGCTACCAGCACGATTATGTTTATTGCAGCACTATTTACTATAGCTAAGATATGGAACCAACCCAGATGCCCCTCAGTAGATGAATGGATCAAGAAAATGTAGTATATATACACAATGGAATTCTATGCCTCCATCAGAAAGAATGGCATTGCCTCATTTGTTAGGAAGTGGAAAGGCTTGGAAAAAATCATATTAAGTGAAGTAAGCTAGGCCCAAAGACACACAGGTCCCATGGTTTCCCTTATTTGCAATATCTAGTAGATGTCTGAATGGTATATGTTGAAGTATTATGGTGTCAGAGGCAGTCTTAGTCAAAAATATGATATGCTATTCAAAAATTGATAAAATTAAAATTAAAAATAAAATGATAAAGCTAAATAGAATAGTCTTCTAACAAAGAAAATTATTGGACCAATTAAATTTACCCCTGAATATTATACAACTGTACTAGAAAAAAAAACAATGTCAATGTATTTCAAACTATTCTAAAAAGAAGAAAGAAAATGAATCTTTCAAATTCACTTTACAAAAGTAATATTACCCTAATACAAAACCCGATAAGATACAACACAAAGAAAACTGTATACAAAAAATTGTAATGATCACTGATTCTAGTGCTCCATAATATATTTACAAATCAATCATGGCAAAAAGATTATACATCATTATTTAAATCAATAAGCATACTATACTACATCAACAATAGCAAGGTCTAAAAAGTCTCACAATCATCTCAATATAAGCAGAAAACTTCTGTAAAAATATTCACCAACACTTCCTGCTGCAAGTCCAGGTGAACTTAGGTATAGAAGAATTACAGATCAATGTAATGAACATCATAATGTAAGGGGGAAAGTTGACAGCCTTTCTTCTAAACTGAGGAATGAGCTAGACAACGAATTGACTTTCTCAACTCTAATTCAATGTAGCATTTGAAATCTTAGCCAGATTAATGAAGAAAGAGAAAGAAGGAAAACAAGAAGAAAAGTAAAAAACCGTCTTGTCCTTGTTTGCAGAGGATGATTCAATATTTGGCCCCTAAAGTCTCCATCAAAAGCCCCTTAGAATTCATAAAGCAAATTCAACAAAGCAGTAAGATACTAAATAAATGTAAGTATATTTTGTACATATTAATAACCAACTTTTGGAAAAATAAATCATGAAAAAGTCCTGTTAATAGGCTTTCAACAAAGCAGAAAACTAACACAATAAAAATTATGAAACACTGGAGAAAAAAAACAAACACACTAGGAGATAGAAAGACCTCAGACTCATACATTGGAAGAAGTAATTTTGTAATAATGGCCATATCATTAACAGTGGCCTAAGATTCACTGAAATCCCCATCAAAATCCTAATCACATTCTTCACAGAAATTTAAAAAAGAAAACCTTAAAATTTTTATAAAAGTGCAAAAGATCCTGAATAGCCAAAGTTGTTCTGATTAAAACAAGTAATAATGCTGAAAGTATTACAATATTTGGTTTCCAATTATCCTACAGAGCCATAGAAACAAAAGCAACATGATGCTGGAAAAAATAAAACAAACAGACGAAAGAAAGCCAAATGCATTTACTAATGGAATAGATTCAAAGATGCAGAAAGAAGCCCACACAATGACAGCCATTTGATTGTCCAAAAAGGTGCCAATAGTAATAAATGGGAAAAAGTATTTCTCTACAAATGGTTCTGGAAAAACTGTATACATATGAAGAAGGTTAAACCTCTCTCTCTCTCTTTCTCTCTCTCTCTCTATCTATCTATCTATCTATCTCTATCTCTCTATCTATCTATCTCTATCTCTCTATCTATCTATTTTTCATCATTATATAAATTAAAAAAAAATCAATCCTTTCGGGTGCCAGTGGATCATGCTTCTAACCTGAGCTACTCAGGAGTCAGATTTAATTGAAGCCAGCCAGATCAGGAAAGTCCATGAGACTCTTCTCTACAATTAACAACCAGAAAGCTGGAAGTGGAGCTATGGCTCAAGTGGTGGAGAGCTAGCCTTGAACAAAAATAGGTCAGGGACAGTGCCCAGTTAAAACCCTAGGGCTGGCATGCATACACACACACACACACACACACACAATTCAGTCCAAAACAGATCAAAGTCCTCTGCTTGAACACTTGAAACTTTGAGGTTACTTTGGAAATACCTGGAAGAAACACTTTGAGATACAGACACAGATAAGAATTGCCTGGGGCTAGGAACACGGCTTAGTGGCAGAATGCTTGCCTAACATGCGTGAACCCCTGGGTTCAATTCCTCAGTACCATATACAAAGAAAAAGCCAGAAGTCGTGCTGTGGCTCAAGTGGTAGAGTGCTAGCCTTGAGCAAAAGAAGCTCAGGGACAGTGCCTTGGGCCTGACTTCAACCCCAGGATGGGCTAAAAAAAAAACCAGGATTTCCTAAATAGGATTTTAATAACTCAGGAAATAAAAAATTAACAGACCTTTTCACATGAAATTAAATAGCATCAAACACTACTTTCCCTCAAATCTCACATAGATCCAAAGACATTAATTGTTGGGGACTTTAACACACCATTATCCCCATTAGATAGACCAAATTGGCAAAAACTCAACAGAGAAACCGTAGATCTAAATAACTGATCTAGATCAACTAGATTTAATAGACATCTACTGAATATTTCACCTAGCAGCATCAGAATACACGTTTTTCTCAGCAGCACATGGAACATTTTCCAAAATAGGTCACAATTTTAGGTCACAAAGCAAACTTGTCCAAATTCAGAAACATTGTAGTTATACCTTGCATTCTCTCAGACCACAAGGGAATAAAATTAGAACTCTACACAAAAAGCCACCAAAGAAAATCCTATAACATATGGGAGTTGAAGAGCACAATGTTGAAATACCAGTGGGTCATGGAAGAGATTGGAAAGGAAATGCAAATGTTCATGATATTTAACAAAAATGAACACACAAATTACCAGCTTCTCTGGGACACAGCAAAGGCAGTACTCAGAGGCAAGTTTATAGCTCTGAGTTCCTACATCAACAAATTGGAGAGATTTAAAACCAACAATTTAATAAGACATCTGAACCTCCTTGAAAAAGAGCAGCAAGATAAACCCCAATCCAGTAGACAGAAAGAAATGATTCAAATTAAATCCGAATTAAACGAATTAGAATCCAAAAAAAAACACAGAAAGAATCAACAAAACAAAGAGTTGGTTCTTCGAAAAAATTAACAAAATTGACAGACCCTTAGCAAATCTTATCAGAAAAAGAAGATAACACACCCAAGTAAATAAACTCAGAGATGAGAATGGAAACATCACCACAGAAGCAACCAAGATTCAGAACATTATAAGGCAATACTTCTCAAACCTTTATACTAATAAGTTTGAGAACTTGGCAGAAATGAACCTTTTCCTGCAAATATCGACATGCTGGAACTAAACCAAGATGAGTTAAACTATCTTAACAGGCCCATATTAAGCAATAAAAGACCTCGCATCTAAGAAAAGCCCAGGACCAGATAGATTTACAGTGGAATTCTACAAGGCCTTCAAAGCAGAGATCACACCAATTCTCCTCCAACTCTTCAATGAAATTGAAAGAGAAAGTTCACTACCGAACTCATTCTATGAAGCCATCATAACCCTCATCCCAAAACCAGGCAGGGACTCATCAAAGAAAGAGAACTACAGACTCATTTCTTTGATGAACATTGATGCAAAACTTCCCAACAAAATTTTGGCCAATCGCCTTCAACAATTCATCCAAAAAATCATACACCACGATCAAACAGGATTCATTTCAGGGATGCAAACTGGTTCAATATACACAATTCAATTAATATAATTTATCACATCAACAAGAGCAAGGATAAGAACAACCTGATTATCTCAATAGATGCAGAAAAGGCATGTGACAAGATCCAACACCCTTTTATGATGAAGGCACTGGAAAAACTAGGAATCCAGGGAACATTCCTTAATATAATAAAGGCTGTATCTGACAAATCCACAGCCAGCATTATACTTAATGGTGAAAAACTAAGCCATTTTCTCTTACCTAAAGAATGAGACAAGGATGTCCACTCTCTCCACTTCTCTTCAATCTAGTATTAGAATGCCTAGCTACAGGGGCTGGGAAGGTGGCTCAGTGGTAGAGCGCTTGCCTTGAATGCCTGATACCCTAGGTTCAATTCCTCAGTACCACATAAGCAAAAAGAAAAAAGCCAGAAGTGGTGCTGTGGCTCAAGTGGTAGAGCATTAGCCTTGAGCCAAATTGCTGAGGAACAGCTCCCAGACCCAGAGTTCAGGCCCCACGACCGGACCCAAAAAAAAAAAAAGAATGCCTAGCTCCAGCAATAAGACAAGATGCAAACATAGAAAGGATCCAAGTAGGGAAGGATGAAGTAAAACGCTTGCTCTTTGCAGATGACATGATTTTGTATTTAAAGAATCCCATGGACTCTACTCTAAATTACTCAAGCTGATTCAAAACTTTGGCAAATTAGAAAGGTATAAAATTAACCCTCAAAAATCAATGGCTCTTCTGTATGCCAATGAGAAGAGCATGGCTGAAATCAGAAAAGCAACTCCATTCATAATAGCCCCACAAAAAACAAAATACCTAGCAATTAACTTAACCAAAGAAGTGAAGGACCTCTATAATGAAAACTTTAAAAACCTGAAAAAGGAAATCAAAACAGAACTTAGAAAGTGAAAAAAAACCTCCCATGCTCCTGGATTGGAAGGATCAACATTGTGAAAATGACAATACTTCCCAAGGCTATCTACAAATTCAGTGTGATACTTATCAATATTCCAACCTCATTCTTCAAGGAAATAGAAGAGGCAATCTAAAATTCATATGGAATAATAAAAGACCCCGAATAGCAAAAAATAATCCTTAACAGAAAGAACAGTACTGGAGGAATATCAATACCAGACTTTGAACTCTACTTCAAAGCCATATTAATCAAAACAGCTTGGTACTGGCACAAGAACAGACCTCAGGACCAATGGAATAGAATTGAAAACCCAGAAATGAACACACAGACCTATAGTCACCTAATCTTCAATAAGGGAGCTAAAAAAAATAGAATGGAAGAAAGACAGCCTCTTCAGTAAATGGTGCTGGAAAAATTGGTTAATCACTTGTAGAAAACTAAAGCTAGATCCTTATATATCACCCTGCACCAGAATCAACTCCAAATGGATCAAAGACCTCTGAGTCAAAGCAGACACTCTGAAAACATTACAGGATGGAACAGGAGAAACTCTAGGTCTCCTTGGCACAGGCTGAAATTTTCTTAATAAAGACCCAGAAACACAACAAATCAAAGAAAGGTTGGACAAATGGGATTGCATAAAATTGCAGAGCTACTGCATGGCAAAGGACATAGCGAGTTAGATCAAGAGAAAGCCCACGGATTGGGAGATCTTCACTAGCCATACAACAGACAAGGGTCTTATATCTAAAATATACCTGGAACTCAAAAAATTAAATCCCCCAACAACAAATCCCCAAAGAAACAACTGCCCAATAAATAAGTGGACTAACGACTTAAAGAGAAACTTCTCTGAAGAGGAAAGAAGAATGGCCAATAGACAAATGAAGAAATGATCAACCTCTCTAGCCATAAAAGAAATCCAAATCAAAACAACACTTAGATACCACCTCACCCCAATTAGAATGGCTATAATCAAGAACTCTAATAACAACAGATGCTGGAGGGGATGTGGACAGAAAGGAACCGTACTGCATTGTTGATGGGAGTTTAAACTTGTTCAACCATTTTGGAAAGTAGTATGGAGATTCCTCAAAAGACTCCACATAGAGCTCTCTTATGACCCAGGAATCCCACTTTGGGGCATTTACACGAATGATCACAAACAAGACCATACTAAAGTTACCAGCACAACTATGTTTATTGCAGCCTTATTTACCATAGCTAAGATACAGAACCAACCTAGATGGCCCTCAGTAGATGAATGGATCAAAAAAATGTGGTATATATTCACAATGCAATTCTATGCCTCTATCAGAAAGAATGACATTGCCCCATTTGTTAGGAAATGGAAAGACTTAGAAAAAATTATATTAAGTGAAGTAAGCTGTGCCCAAAGAAACATAGGTCCCATGGTTTCCCTTATTTGTAATAACTAGTAGATGTCTGAGACAAACATACTAGGTCAGATGAGTTGATGTTAGGTAAAATGAACCCCAAGATAATTATTCAAATGTGTTTTCCTCCATGCAATTGTTTCTAACATATTTATAAGATTGATATTTTTTGTTGTTATGTATGTCCCTCCCCCACAGTATAACCCCTGCTTTCATTGTATTTGAAGTTGGTATAATTTGTGGAGGGTAAGGGTAAAAACAAATCATTTAAATAGGAATACAGGTGGACCAATTGCAACAATGAGATGTACAAGTCATTATGTCAAAAAATGAACATTACAACTTTGGCCAGGTTTGGGGGGGTGGGGGAAGAAGGGAAGGGATGGGAAGGGGAAAAAAAGGAGGAGACAACAATTCTTGATAAGAAATATACTCATTACCTTGCTCATGTAATTGTACAATTAAAAAAAGAAATTAAATAGCAAAGGATACATAAAAGCAAAAAAAATCAATCTATATAATGGAAAAACTTATTCATCTAACAGAATATATTAGTATAAGAATTTACTATTTTGATATCCAAGATATCAAATACACAATAAGATATACGCAATAAATAATATAAACAAATAAGTGATCAAATGTTCTGAACAGATCCTTCTTTTCTTTTTCTTTCTTTTTCCTCCTCTCTTCCTTTCTTTCTATTTTTCTCTTTCTTTTTCTTTCTTTCTTCCTCACTTCCTCTCTCTCTTTCTCTCTTCCTTCCTCTCTTTCTCTCTTTTGTGCCAGTACTGGGGTTGAAGTCAGGGCCTCAGGCTCTCACTTAGCTTCTTTGCTGAAGGCTGGCATTCTACCAGCTAATCCATTTGTGGCTTTCTGCTAGTTACTTGAAGATAAGTGTCTCACAGACTTTTTTCCCTGGGCTGGCTTCAAACCACTATCTTCAGATTGCAGTCTCCTAAGTAGCAGGCTTATACGTGTGAGCCACCAGCACCCAGCTAAGCAGAAGATAGCCAATAAATATTCCAAAAGCCACTATATTTAGATTCCATGTTATTCCCATCAGAATGGCTACTATAAAAAAGAAAAACAAAAAACGATGGTAATGACATGAGAAAAAAAACATTTACACACTGTTGCTAGGAATATAGATTAACAAAGTTATTATGAAAAACGCAAGGTTCTTCATAAAACTACAAGGATAGCTACCATGTGTCCAGTTATCCCACTCCTTAGTAAATATCCAAAGGGATGAAGCCAACATAATATAGAACAGATATCTGGGTACATATACCCACTATCCACACACACACAGAGAATCAAATGGATGAAATTAAATAAGCAAGGCTCAGAAAAACACAAGTATATATTCTTTCATATGTAGGAACTAAAAAGAACAAAGGTAACCTGAAAGTAGAAGAAGGAAAGAAGGAGTCCAGGGAGATGTGGAATGAGAGGAAACATACTGGGAATGAAAGCTGAAAGGATTAAAAGACAAAATACTCCTATCTAAAAATGCAAACTGAAACCCTTCAATTGATTTGTTAACATTGATAATTTATTTAAAATGCCCTATAGACCAAGATGGTCACATCTGATATCCTGAGAGTGAGAGCTGCTACATCACTGGTGTGGTAAGAGGGGAAAGGGGGTGGTTCGTCCATGTGTCTACCCTCCTGAAGGGAGGTCCACCACAAAATACATAACCACCCAGGGCTGACTCCAGATATCTGTGATTTTCCCAAACTTCAAACTGATTGGAGCCTTTTAAAACCTTGAGCTCAGTATTTCTGTGAAGGAAAAGCAAGCTCACTTGCACAAGACTCTTTGGAGATATTTAGCACAGGAAGAAAAGAGAAGGATAAAAGAAAACATGAGCTCACAGTTGAAAAGGGAGGGTACGATAATTCTTTTCAAATGAAGGCAATTTGTTGATCTTTTCTCATTATTGAAATATCGAATTCTTAATACAGTCAGCAATTTTCAAAGATTCTTACAATATATTCCCTTCACATAAAATTTATAAATTTATACAACATAAACTTATATCTAAATTTTGGGTATCTTTAAATGAACACTGCAACATCGACCTATGTGTGGCTTGGAAAATGATGGACATATTATGAGGAATAAGTGAACGAATGTCAACCCTGAGTTTGATTCCCTTCCAATTTTTCTAATACCATGCACAATTATGCAACTTACTTCCAAAATTAAAATCTAAAATAACGACATCATACTCAAAAGACTAGCAGAGTTCATTTTTCATTCTGATGGATATCTCATTTATTAGGGACAGAATTTACTGTGCTCTGGTGCCAAGAATTACTAAGCAACAGAACATATGTAGGCGGACGTGATGTTTGCATATTCACGCAATGTGACATTTACACCAAGATCAGAAGTATATTATTGCTGAAAGGGAAGAACAGTAACAGAATGAGAGGTAGTAATTTTCTTTTCTTTTATAAGGTACCATTCACAAAAGTATTTCTGTGATCCTAACAAATAACCCTCTGCTGCAGCAAACAAGCAAATCCAGAGTGACATTCACACCTCCCCACGTTTCGTTCTTCCTAAATGCCAGGAAGGAGAACATACTGCTCGAAGCATTTTTATGCCTTCTATAGCATAACACCTAGTATGGCGTGAACACAGGAATCGCCTATCAGCCTGAGCTGAATACTAACTGCTTTACAGTGTCGAAATTAGGAAATATTCTGGTGTTCTACTAGAGATATTTCCCTGGGGACCTGAAACTTGGCAACTTTTTCTATGCTCTCTCTATGCTGAATACAGTAACTGAGGATGAGGACAAGGTTGAATTTCTGAGTGAATATGATGACTTATTTTTCATCTGAATTAAAAAAAAAGTTCTCAATGCCAAATATATGAGCCAGCTCTGATCAACTCATGTGCAGTTCAGGAAGTGACTCGATCATAGGGGCCTTTTGCAACAAATCTATGAAATGACATGCCCATTACAGTATTTTAGCTTTTAGTAGAAACTACAGAAAGAAAAAATACCAGTATTGGTGGCATATGCCTATAATCTTAGATACTCAGGAGGCTGAAGTCTAGAGAAGGGTAGTTTAAGGCCAGCCTGGAAAGAAAATTACAATAGAGTCCAACTCTAAAATAGCAAAATTTAGGGCTGGAGGCATGGTTCAAGTGGTAGAAGGCTGAGCAAGCTAAGCAAGCAGACATGACAAGCACAAGACTGAATTCAAATCCTAACACTGGCAAAAGAAAATGCTTCCAGAGGAAAATCTCCCAGAATATTTCCTGAAGACAAAAATGAGCCATACTGTAGGCATGCCAATATGCTATAGTGAAGCATATGTAGGTAAGAATTCTGGTTTTAACAATAAGTGAACATATCTTTAAAATATCATATCTTTCCTCCTACTCTTACCTAAATATCATTGGCCACTACCTTTCAAAGATCTATGGGCACAATTAGATTTCTAGATCTGGTCACATTATTCCATAGTAAATGTATTTTGCAAACTTATTGTTCAAACAGCACAATTCTAGAAGACTTGCACTCATTTTTCCCCCTTGCCAGTGAATACATTTCATTAGATCTCTTATAATTTGCTTAAAGACAAAAATGCTAGCTATCTCTTAGAATATCCTTCCCTATTCATAACCTTCAGGATAGTTGCACTAAATTATTATCTGAGAAGCTCCATAGGAAGGATATTACATTTTATACTACTGAAACTATGCTAACACTTTCCATTTTAAATATAGCTTGGGTAGCAGTATATAAAGAATTATCGATTTTAAGCCGGGCATTGGTGACTCATGCCTGTAATCCTAGCTGACATCTGAGGATCATGGTTCTAAGCCAACTCCAGCGGGAAAGGCCGTAAGACTCTTATCTCTAATAAACAACGAGAAAACCAGAAGTGACATTGTGGCTCAAGCAGTAGAGCATTTGCCTTGAGCTGAAGAGCGCAGGAACAGCGCCCAAGGCCAGAGTTCAAGCCCCACGACTAACCAAAAAAAAAGAAAAAAGAATTATCAATTTTAAAAAACCTAGTTGTCATAAAAATCAAGCAACCATTCTGTGTATAGAGCAAATATACATATGAACTGTTCACATGAGGAAAAAATATTTTGAATATAACTCTATGTGTTTAATCATAAAAATAGTGTATGACCATGAATCTCTCTAACTATAAAGCTTCTATCACCCTGCACCAGAATCAACTCCAAATGGATCAAAGACCTCGTAGTCAAAGCAGACACCTTGACAACATTATAGGACAGAATAGGAAAAAGTCTAGGGCTCCTTTGCATGGGCTGAAATTTTCTTAATAGAGACCCGGACATAGCAAGCAAGATCAATAACAAGCTCACAGATTAAGAGAAGACCTTCACTTGTCATACAACAGACAACGGTCACATATCTAAAATATACTTGGAACTCAAAAAATTAAATCCTCCCACAACAAATCCTCAAAGAAACAACAGCCCGATAAATAAGTGGGCTAAAGACTTAAAGAGAAACTTCTCTGAAGAAAAAATAAGAATGGGCAATAGACACATGAAGAAATGCTCTACCTCTCTTGCCATAAAAGAAATGCTAATCAAAGCAACATTGAGATAACACCTCACCCCAGTTAGAATGGCTATAATCAAGAACTCTAATAACAACAGATGCTGGAGGGGATGTGGACAGAAAAGAACCGTATTGCATTGTTGGTGGGAGTGTAAACTTGTTCAACCACTTTGGAAAGTAGTATGGAGGTTCCTCACAAGACTCCACATATTGCTCCAGTATGACCCAGCAATCCCACTTTTGGTCAATTACCCAAATGATCACAAACAAAGACATACTAAGGCTACCAGCAGAACTATGTTTATCTCAGCCCTATTTACCATAGCTAAGATAGGGAACCAACCCAGATGCCCTTCAGTAGATGAATGGATCAAGAAAATGTAATGTGTGTGTGTGTGTGTGTGTGTGTGTGTGTGTGTGTGTGTGTGTTATGTAATTCTATGCCTCCATCAAAAAGAATGACATCTGCCCATTTGTTAGGAAATGGAAAGACTTGGAAAAAAATATATTAAGTGAAGTAAACCAGGCCCAAAGAAACATAAGTCTCAGGTTTCCCTTATTTGCAATAACTATACATGTCCAGGACAAGCAGAAAAGGTAAAAATTTATATACATATGACCATATAAGATGATGTTAAGTGAAATGAACCCCAAGAAGGGGACACAAATATATTTTTTCTTTCTTACTATTGTTTCTAACATATTTATAATGTACCATGTGATATTTTTGTTTCATTGTATGTTCGTCTCCCACGTTATAACCCCTGTTTTCACTGTATTTAATGTCAGTGCCCTAATTCAGGGAGGGGAAGGGGAAAAAAAACAAAATTTTCAAATAGGGATACAGGTTGACCTATTGTAACAATGAGATGTACAAGACACTATGTTGAAAATGAACTTTACAACTTTGGCAGGGTGTGGGGGAGTAATTGTGGAAGTGGGAGTGAAGGGATGGTATGGGAAAAAAACAAAAAAGGAGGCAATAATGCTCGATAGGAAATGTACTCATTACCTTCCTCGTGTAACTGTAACCCCTCTGTACAGTATTTTTACATTTTTACAATAAAAAATGTACAAAATAAAAGCTTCTTGAAAATGAAATGATGACATGAAGAAAGGTGAAGAAAGGAAAAAGGAGGGGAAGGTTTGGGAGGGAAGGGAAGATAAGCGAAAGAAGGAAGGGAAGATATCATTGGAGCAATGTATTCAAATTGGTCATTTAGGACTTTTAGCCTCAGTTTATACAGGATAGCTCACAATAATGAGTTCCGTATGTCTCCATTTTCAACATACTTTATTACCAGTTATTACAATTTCTATACTCTAAATTTTGGAAATTAATGGACAGAGATTTGGAAACCATATTGATATAATAGTTAATCTGTAACTACAGTCATGTGAATTTAGTTCCTGTTGTAAGTGCACTTTTATTTCTTGACCACAGAGTTATCTTTCCGGCAGGTCTACCATTTGGGAAAAAGAAGTATTATGCTTCCTTCCTATACCATTCAGACTTCTTTTGAATCCTATTTGTAATGTCTGTCTTTCCAGGGATCAGTGTTTTGTTTGTTGGTTTGGCTTTATGGGGGGTGTACTATTTTTATTATCTTTAAATAATTTTACAAAAGAGTTTCAAGTTAATATAGGAACACAATATGAGAACTCTTATAGTGACCCCTGTATGAGTTGTAGTTGCTTAAAATTGCCTAAGATAGTAGCCTATTACCAGAAGATTTAACCTCTTTCATTCCTGAGGTTCCTCATTCCTTCCTGTAAAATATACTGTTACAGGAGCCTCACTACTTCTTTTTCTCTATCATACTCTTTAGTCAAACTTTCTACAAACAGAAAATTCTGACATTCAAATGAAATTTAGTTTGATGTGACACTTTCTTTTCTTCAAATTGATTTATCTAACAACTTCATTTTTGAGAGCAAGGGGTGCTGAGAAAACAAGAAAAATTAATAATATCAAGCTGAAAATCTGTAAGGCCAAGAGGACTTGTTTTATTCAGGGAAAGTACTCCAAGTTCTTACTTTGAGTTCTGTTGTAGTTCAAATTCTAACTGGCTTAATTTTATTTCTTGGTTTGCAGCAGAAGTGATTGATTATATTACTCAGCTTCAATTATTACAACGTACTACCTGATGCCTGGAGCTCATAAACACAAAAGATGCATTTCCCTTAGTGATTAGAATCTCATTTTGAAGAATGGGCAGCCCATTTGGTTTGGTTCATAATGGAGACATGTATGTCAGAATGACTGCTCACCTCATAAGCCACAGAGAGACTGAGAGACTTTGGCCCTATGCCCAGAATTGCCTAAGGACCTCCTCCGTGTCCCCATCTCTTATAGTTCCATTGTATCTCATGGTACTACTCCTGTAGAACACTAAGAATTTAATACATGGGCCTTTGGGGACATTCACCCAAACCAGAGCATTGATTTATATAAGAAACATTAAGTAAAAATTAAGAGTTTGAAATGGAGAAAAAATAGAGACAAAAATTAGACACAAAGGCAGGCAGAAAATGTTAAAGTCAAATGAATTTAGTGTACTTATATTGAAGTATCTCTAAAATAACAATGATTTGTTAAGAATAGGTACACTGCTCGGCATTGGTAGCTCAACCCTATATTCTTATCCAATCAGGAGATGGATATCTGAGGATAGGGGTTGGAAGCCAGACCAAGAAGACAAATCTGTCAGACTCTTACTTCCAACTAACTAGTCCAAATCAGGAAGTGAAGGTGTGGATCAAGTAGTAGAGCACCAGCCGTGAGCAAAAAAGCCAAGTGAGAGCACAAGGCCATTAGTCAATCCTTTAGTTCTTGAGTAAACACACTGAACACACATATATACACACTGCACACACACATATACACACCACACACACACACACATGCACAGACACACACATACACACACAATGAATAGGTGCATCAAGATAGAAAGATCAAGGCAAAGTTAAAAAGTGAAAAAGCACCAAAGGCCTCTCAAAGATATGAATCATAATCACACATCAGGTCAGGTAATATTCTAATGGTCTTCTTGAATTTATTTAGTTTTCATTTCACACTTATAGAAGAATCACAAGTATGTTCTTCCTCATGTTACAGAAAAGCAAAATAAAACATGGAGGGATTTAGTGAGTTACCTAAGCTCAGAAGGTTGAAAGGGCAAAGAGAATATCAGAACATAGAGAGTTGGGCCTGAGTCAACATATTTTACCATTCAATATCCTGTCTTGGCAGCTCTCCTATTAACTACTTGCATCATCCTTACCTAAGACATGAATAAGATATAGTGGGGGTGAAAAGATATGAATATTTCTGTATCTGTCTATTATCTATCAATCTGTATGTCTGTCTGTCTTCCTGTCTGTCTTCCTATCTGTTGTCTGTCTAAAAGTATACATTGAATAACCAATGAGAGGTGATGGAGAGATTTCAAATGCAATAAGAAGGTCTCTTGGACTATGTTAGAATTTATAAATCAATTAGTCTTTACCTTGTAGTTTTACCAATCTTGTGCAAACCAAAAGAATCCAGGGATGAAAAACTATTTCCAGAAACTTTCTCAAGAATTTTGAGTATATACCTTCAGAACTATTGCAAAAACAAACTAAGGGAATGCTTTATCTCTTTTCTTTTCAATAGAGTCATCTAGAGCCAAATTAGATACATAACCATTGTGATTGTCAGCCAACAGCATGCAGACGCCATGGGAAATAAAAGAATCATCCAAAGAACACAGGCTTCTGTTTGTTGAATTAAAAGAACAGTTCTATTAGCTGTGTGGCAGAAAGAATTAATAAACATTTGTTCCTGCTCTAATATTCAGCCAGTGGAAAACCACACTGAAAAGCCTGCAGCATTTTCTCACAATATATTTTTGAATTTTGTTTGCCAAATTAAAGGTGAACATTCCAATCATCAGAACAAAATATTTCAGCTCTTTTCTTTTTTTAACAAGGTACCACTAATTAGTAAGTTAAGAATCTTACTGACAATTCTTTAAATTTCCTGGAACATTCTTTAAGACGGGATGATTTTCAATGCCTATGGGAAATAAAAGTCATTGATGAGGAAGCTGCTCTTACTTGGTAAATATGAAATTCTTGGGGGATTTAAAAGAGAAACAAAAGTTTAGTTGCTTTAACTTGAGATTTTGATTTTTCTGAGTGTCCCCAAACTCATGTTTGCATTTCTCACCAACCCAAGATTACCAAGATGCTCTCACTGTACCAAGTAAATAAAGCTAACTTTTGACCAGTGGACAGAAAAGAATTGCTTAAAAGTTGTTGATATAAAAACAAATGTTGATTTTTCTATTAAGAAGGTAGGAAACACTGGTTGGAAAACTATTTATTATTGCTATTAATAAGTTTTTTGGTGAAAATATAGTACAGAGGGATTACAATTACATGAGCAAGGTAATGAGTACATTTCTTATCAAGCATTGTAGCCTCCTCCTTTGTTTCCCCTTCCCATCTCTTCCCATCTCCCACCCTTTCACCCCCCTCCCAAAGTTGTTAGGTTCGTTTTTTTGTTTTTTTTGGCGGGGGAGACCGGTCATGGGGCCTGAACTCTGGGCCTGGGCACTGTCCCTCAGCTCTTCAGCTCAAGGCTAGAGCTCTACCACTTGAGACACACCACCACTTCCAGCTTTTTTCTTTTTGCTTATGTGGTGCTGAGGAATCGAACCCAGGGATCGAATTCATGCATGGAAGGCAGATGCTCTACCACTGAGCCACCTTCCTATCCCAAAGCTTTGTTTTCAACACAATGACTTGTACATCTCATTGTTGCAATGGGTCCCTCTGTATCCCTATGTAAACGGTTTGTTTTGCCCTTCCCCTCCACAAATTATACCAACATCAAATACAGTGAAAACAGGGGTTATACCGTGGGGGAGGGACATAGAAAGCAACAAAAAAAATCATCTTATAAATATGTCAGAAACAATAGCAAGAAAGAAAAAACATTTGAGTCCTTATCTTGGGGTTCATTTCACCTAACATCAACTTATCTGATCTTTTCTGCTTGTCTCAGACGTATACTAGTTATTACAAATAAGGGAAACCATGGGACCTGTGTTTCTTTGGGCATGGCTTACTTCACTTAATATATTTTTTTCCAAGTCTTTCCATTTCCTAACAAATAGGGCAATGTCATTCTTTGTGATAGAGGCAGAGAATTCCATTGTGTAAATATACAACATTTTTTTTTGATCCATTCATCTACTGAGGGGCATTTGGGTTGGTTCCATGTCTTAGCTATGGTGAATAATGCTTCAATAAACATAGTTGTGCTGGTAACTTTAGTATGGTCTTGTTTGTGATCATTCGAGTAAATGTCCCAAAGTGGGATTCCTGGGTCATAGGGGAGCTCTATGTGGAGTCTTTTGAGGAACCTCCATACTACTTTCCAAAGTGGTTGAACAAGTTTACACTCCCACCAGCAATGCAGTACGGTTCTTTTCTGTCCACATCCCCTCCAGCATCTGTTGTTATTAGAGTTCTTGATTATAGCCATTCTAACTGGGGTGAGGTGTTATCTCAATGTTGTTTTGATTATCATTCTTTTATGGCAAGAGAGGTAGAGCATTTCTTCATGTGTCTATTGCCCATTCTTATTTCTTCTTCAGAGAAGTTTCTCTTTAAGTCTTTAGCCCACTTATTTATTGGGCAGTTGTTTCCTTGAGGATTTGTTGTGGGGGGTTTAATTTTTTGAGTTCCAAGTATATTTTAGATATGCAACCCTTGTCTGTTGTATGGCTAGTGAAGATCTTCTCCCAATCCATGGGCTTTCTATTGATCTTGCTAGCTATGTCCTTTGCAATGCAGAAGCTCTGCAATTTCTTGCAATCCCATTTGTCCAACCTTTCTTTGATTTGTTGTGTTTCTGAGTCTCTATTAAGAAAATTTCAGCCTATGCAATGGAGCCCTAGATTTTCTCTTATTCCATCCTCTAATGTTTTCAGAGTGTCTGCTTTGACTCCAAGGTCTTTGATCCATTTGGACTTCATTCTGGTACAGGGTGATGTATAAGGATCTAGCTTTAGTTTTCTACAAGTGATTAACAATTTTGCCAGCACCATTTACTGAAGAGGCTGTCTGTCTTCCATTCTATATTTTTTAGCTCCCTTATCAACGATTAGATGACTATAGGTCTGTGGGTTCATTTCTGGGTTTTCAATTCTATTCCATTGGTCCTGAGGTTTGTTCTTGTGCCAGTACCAAGCTGTTTTGATTACTATGGCTTTGTAGTAGAGTTTGAAATTTGGTATTGATATTCCTCAAGGACTGTTCTTTCTATTAAGGATCATTTTTGTTATTAGGTCTTTTATTGTTGGAACACTATTTTAATCAATGCTTTCTCTGGCACATTCCAGGCTTAATGTGGTTTTTAAACTGCTGTACAAACTACTTATGATGCTTTCCTAAAAATAAATGTAAGTGAATTGTCCATATATGTCTGTGTATATAGTTGTATATTTGTATATAGTTCCTATAGCTTACATTCATTAGACATATGTATATTTACATCTTCTCAAAACTAGAAGGAAAAAGATGCATACTTAAAGCCAAAGTTTATTGTTATAGCCTTTTTATAATGTTCCAGGCAAAATATAATTTTAAGACATTTTCTATGTCAAGAACCTTAGCTACTGTGATAGACTGGTGAAAAATGTATTTTTGTCAGCAGTATTTCTTTTTATTTTTTTAACATAGAAGGACAATCAATAAACAAGCTCTTACTATCAATCTCCAAAATATGTAGTCATATTTCATTTTTGAAACTAAACATCTCCAGTGATAAATTACAGTCATTAGCAAGATGATTGTCTGTACAGAAACTTCAGGCTACTGGGAAATGACTGAGCAGCTGTCAGAAAGGTGCAAGGGCCAGGGTATTTCAATTTCAATTATTTTCTGACTCTCCTATGTAAATATTTCTGAACTTATTCATCTCTGACACCCCATCAAGCTAAAATTTAAAACATCTCCAACCATTTTATTTTTGTTATTTTTTCCAAGAAAGACAGAGGCAAGTATTCTCCCCCACATCAATCCTTTCTCTGGTACCTGGGATGTGTCATACTTGGTGAGTGAACAGATTTAATCTTAAGAAGTCAACAGCAAGAAAAATGCATTTTATCCATATTACTGTGATACTTCCATGGAAGTTCTGATCCAAATTTCACTTTTAATTAGATCAGTGATCAAGGCTTTTCCCATTTTCTGATGGTTAACTGGAGATAAAAGTCTCATGGACTTTCCTGCTCAGTTTGGGTTCAAACCGTGATCCTCAGATCTCAACCTCCTGAGTAGCTAGGATTACAATCCTGAGACACCAGTGTTCAACATACTTTTGGTGTTTGCATCATTAAAGTATCTAAAAGTATTAAATGGTATGGTTTGCATCTTGGACTAGAGCAATATAGTTTCATTTCTTTAAAACTTTTTCCATGAATCTCCTGCTAAACTTTTGTCTCCTTTCCTCAACATTCTCTTCTAGCATCTTTTAAATTCAGTAATTTTTAGCTCTGGAGAATGTAAAAATCACCACTAAAGGTATTTTTCATTGATCACTAACTACAAGACTTCTCACTGAATGATTCTATAGATCTGTTGCAAATAATTTACATTTCTTGCTCAATATCTCTGGCCCTAAAGGAAATGCAAATCAAAACAACACTGAGATTCCATCTTACTCCACTTATCAAGAAAACAAACAATAACAGATGTTGACAAGAATGCAGCCAAAGGGGAACTCTACTACACTGATGATAGGAATGTAAACTTGTTCAACTACTCTGGTAAACAGAATGGAGAGGGTCATCAACAAATAAAACATAGAACTAGCCTATGACACAGCAATTCTCCTCCTGGGCATTTATCCAAAAGATTACAGACCAAAAATACAGTAAAGCCAACAGAGCAACCATGTTTATTGCAACACTATTCACCATAGCCACAGTATGGAATCACCCCAGATTCCCTCAATGGATAAATGGATTATGAAAATGTGCTATATATACCCAATGGAATTTTACTCATTCACTAGAAAGAATGAAAATGTAGAATGACATTGCATTCTTTGCAAAGAAATGGAAAGACTTGAAAAAATTATGTTAAGTGAAGGAAGTCAGGTCCACACAAAGGATTCATGTTTTCCCTTTATGTGCAAGGTAGATTTAGCTTATAAACTTGGAAGTAAATATGTGGGGTGGTATGCAAGTGTATATAAATGTATTAGCTGAAATATTGTAGACTCAGGGGAGACTTACAAAGTATAATTCCTTAGAAAGGCAAAAATCACAATAACAAAATCAGCACAGGAAGTTGATACTTGAAAGGGTAAGGTGGGGCCAAAGGGAGGTGGGTAGATGAATGAATAGAGGTAGAAAAGAGAATACATTCAAAAATGTAATTATATCTTAAAAAATTTTTTAAAAAGTAAGTGTGTAAAGTTGTGAGGGGTGATTGAGAATTTGAAAGAGATGATGTTAGTCAAGGTGTGTT
This sequence comes from Dipodomys spectabilis, assembly GCF_019054845.1. Classification (NCBI taxonomy): domain Eukaryota; kingdom Metazoa; phylum Chordata; class Mammalia; order Rodentia; family Heteromyidae; genus Dipodomys; species Dipodomys spectabilis. The sequence goes on from NW_024870758.1 coordinate 13,055,533, forward strand.
TTACTCATGAACTTCTACTCCATTTAAAGGAAACTCTTGTACTACTATCTAAAGAAAAATAAATGGATACGTAAATAGAATTCATATTTCTAACAAGTTACTGTTGAAACTGCCCATCCTGATATCATGGTTTAAGGACTACTAAATATTTCACAACAGAAAACAGGCAGAAATTTCTACCTCACTTGAATGTAAGGAACTCAGATGATTCCCAAGACCTTACCCAGGAGCTGATGATCTGCTGATCTCTGCTGTGTGTTGATCAATTTGGTCATGACCATTTTGTCCTTATGGCACACACATTCTTGCCAGACAGGAAGTCTATATCCATGCTTCTGCAGTAAGATTATTCTCATGCAGCATTGAGGTCCCCATTAGTGTTACCTTTCCCTATGAATTTCTTAGGTAAAAATTATTTCTCAGAACCTCTCTGCCATCACTTCTATATTTCCCTCAGAATTTTAATACGAATTTTTTTTGCATCAGTCTCCCTTGCCAAGCTAATGGAAGTTAGAATACTATTAAACATAATGAAAATATAATTCATATAACTAATCACATGTGTGCATGAAGTCTTCATGAGCTAGTATAAGTTTATTAAATTCTGAAAGACAATACAACAAATCTCTGAAGTATAGAAATAAAAGGATCAATATTTTAATGAGTATATCTCTAACTTTGTGTGTTTTGGTGAATACATTTTCACATTTCATTTAGTTTCTTGTTTTGGGACTTTTGTGGGGAGCGGAGTGTGAGTCATGGGACTTGAACTTTGGGCTGGGAAGCTCTTTTAATCAAGGCCAATGTTCTACCATTTTGACCCACAATGTTACTTCAAATGTTCTAGTAGTTAATTGGTTAATCCAGATTTTTGTGCCTGCATTGGCTTTGAACTGTGATCCTCAAATCTCGGCATCCTGAGTAGCTAGGATTACAGGCCCAGGTACCTTTTAATATTTAATGCTCAAATTCAACTCCAGTAGAGTCAAATACAGCAGGAACTTTCTAATATAAATACTTATTGATTATACCTGATATGCATTCATGAAGGTAAGACTGTCACTAAGTCTTGATTTTATGTAAAGGTAAAGAGTATTTGGATGATGACATTCTACAAAACCAATTACACACAACAAGATAAGGTAATTGCCATGGAAAACATAAGGAAAATAGGCTATAGAAGAGCCATCACTTCTGAGTAGTAACTTGTTAGAGTATAAAGCATATAGTACATGAGTAAGTATCTCCAATCTTCAATCAGAGATAGTTTAGTTAAAAACTCATCCAAGAAGCCAAAGGAATTGTACTGGTGTAGGAAGACCAATCAATATTCCTTCAGCACCCCTAATAGTGAAACTTTTGTGTCTCTTCAGATAAGTGTGATTTTGAGTGAGCAGATCTAAGTCCAACTTTGAATTAGTATAACTGCATGAACATTAGAGATTGTTATAACTGTGACATAAAAATGACATGAGAGAGTGGGTGCTGGTGGCTCACACTTGTAATTCTAGCTACTCAGGAGATCACAATTCAAAGCCAGCCTGGGCAGGCAAGTCTTTGAGACTTTTATCTTGAATTAACGACCAAAAAAAAAAAAAAAAATGGAAGTAAAATTCTGGCTCAAGGTGGTAGAGCAGAGCCTTGAGAATAAAAACAGCTCAAGTGCAGCACCTAGGCCCCAAGTTCAAAATCCATGACAGATTAAAAATAATGACAGGAGAGTCTGAAGGAAGATGACAGAGGAGAAGCTTGGGGCTAAATAAGCTCTCCTATAGAAACCATTTTTAGTGTTCCAGTGGAAAATCTAAGGCTAGAGAGTCACATCAAGAGTGCCATCATAATACAGAGTTTGGCCAGAAAGAAAAATTCAGGCACCTTGGTTAAGAAGACAGATTCGAGGACTCAATGGTGTCCACATCTACCATATCAACAGAGAGAGCTGAGGACAAAGGCACCAAAGGCAGCGTGAAAGCAGATTCTACTCACCACCAGCAAGAACTGACAAGGAGCAGAAATCTTCATCCTGCTGAGCACTGATAGATGCAGACTCTGGACAGCCCAAAAACAAAGGGAAAGGTGTGAGTACCACACAAGACATCCTCTCACTCTTTTACACAGAGCAGCAGTGAGAATGCAGCCCTCCCCTGCCACCAGAGAAGAACTTCATCTTTGATACTGACAAAAACCAGGCCAGAGTAGCTAACAAGTAACTCAGGTCTTAGAAGAAGACAATAGGAGCCATTCAACAGGTCAAAAGAACTTGACCTATGAGGCTAAGCTCCATCCCTGGAGAAAGTTACCCTTCCAAACAGAGGTAGCTCCACAAGGGGGACAACTATCCTAATTGGGTAAACAGAGCCAGAGACTACTCCACCCACTCTGCAGCTCAGGCAGCAACTCCAGCTGCTGGAGCGTAAAAGAAAAACAATTGGAAACTCATTACACATAAATTCTGAGAATGGCTCCAGGTTGGGTTGCTTGAGTTTCTTAGGAGCTAGCCTATCAGGGTAAAGCTACTGATTGCTAACAGGCCACAGCCCTACCTACAACCTAGCTCCCTCACAGCAACTCCAAGCTAGAGGAAACAGCCATCTCCCTCTTTTGTGATACTCAAAGCAGATGACCTTCCCACTGAACTAGAGTAGGAAGAGGGTCATAAAGTCCATGGTAATATAGAGCTTCATTCTGCCCGCTCAAACAAACTGATTTAAGGAACCAGTCAAGCCACAGGAAAACCCAAACACCACAAGCAAACCAGAGACTCCATCAAGAGACTGGTTCCAGACACAGGGGCACAAAAGATCCCCCCCCCCCAAAAAAAATTGAAGAACTCTTCTTTCTACCATATATATATATATAATTGTTTTCTATTTTTTATCATTTTTATTTTAGGATTATTTTTTTATTTTTGTTTGTTTTTATTCTCTTTATACTCATTTCTCTTTTGGTCCTTTCTACTTTGTTTTTTGCTTTACTTAATTGCTGTTCTCTTCATCCCCAGATATAAATCTTCAATTATTAGACCTTATCCTTCATTGTGTGCATACTTAATTCAGATATCCATTACTCAGTTCACAAACTCTTAGATTTAACTCCCTTAATTGTAGTATTATTTCCTTATACTTATATAATTTTAAGTGTTTCATTTTCAAACTGTTTATTTTTATTTTTCCTTTTTCCTTTTTTTTATCTCTCTTCTCCTTTCCTACTATCCCTCTCTTCTCTCTGAATTTACACCTTGATTATATTCCCACTCTGTTTTCCCCCCTATATTTTTCTAATCTTAATTTCTCCTCACAATTCTCCCTAAACCTATCAATTTTTGGTTTGCTGACTCCTTCTTTGATTTTCTTAGTCCACTGATAGCTAGTCATTTGTTGTTGAATTAAATTGTATCTGTTGAAATAGATTTTATCTGTACTCATTTTGACTGTGCTAAACAATCTACCCAATTTCAGGGCTATGGTTGAAACTTGCCTTAAAATAGTGTTCTAGCCTGGAAATGGGTTTCTTCCATACCCAAATGTCCAGAAAAAGCAGGAAAAACACAAGAAAATGGCATGTCCAAGTACCTAATGATAATTAGGAAACAGACAAATTAATGAATAATATATAGTAGAGTTCCCAAAATGCCCTAGAAACACTATTGGTAAACATGCTGATTGAAAAGATTGAAAGCCTTCAAAAGCCTTCTGTTAGCATGATAGGGAAATGTGTGACAGTGATGAGGTTAACCAAAGATTAGTACAGGGATTTGATGAGCATGAGGAGGTTAACCAAAGATTAATAGAGGAATTGCATGAGTGAGATGAGAATAAACAAAGATTAATAGAGGCATTCATGGAATCCACAAACACAAAGCTGGAGGAATCCATGGAGGCCACAAAAGGAATACTGAATGAAGCCCAACAGAAGGAAAGGGAGTCCAATGAAACTATAAACAATAAACAAGGGATTTGAGAATGAACACTGAAAAACAAATTAAGCATCTCTCAGATGATAAGGGAATAAAATTAGAATTCAACACCAAAGGCCATCAAAGAAAATCCTATAACACATGGAGTCGGAACAACACACTGTTGAAACACCAGTGGGTCATGGAAGAGATTAGAAAGGAAATTCAAATGTTCATGTTATTTAACCAAAATAAACACACAAATTACCAGCTCCTCTGGGAAACAGCAAATGTATTACTGAGAGACAAGTTTATGACTGTGAGTTCCTATGTCAACAAATTGGAGAGATCTGAAACCAACAATTTAATGAAGCACCTTACACTTCTTGAAAAAGAGTAAGAAGCTAAACCCTAATCCAGTAGATGGAAAGAAATAATTAAAATTAAATTAGAATAAAATGAAATGGAATTTAAAAAAAAAACAAAGAAAAAATCAACAAAACAAAGAATTGGTTCTCTGAAAAAATTAATAAATTTGACAGACCCTAACAAATCTTATCAGAAAAAGAAGAGAACACACTCAAATAAACAAACTCAGAGATGAAAATGGAAACATCACCACAGAAACAAGCAAGATTCAGACCATTATAAGGGAATACTTCTCAAACCTTTATGCTAATAAGTTTGAGAATCTGGAAGAAATGGATGAATTTCAAGCAAATATTGACATGCCCAAATTAAACCAAGATGATTTAAAACAACTTATCCTACCTATATTATGCATTAAATTAGAAATAGGAATAAGAGACTTTCCACCCAAGAAAATCCCAGGACCATATGGATTTAAAGCTGAATTCTACAAGGCCTTCAAAGCAGAATTCACACCTATACTCCTCCAACACTTCAATGAAATTGAAAGAGAAAGTTCACTACCAAACTCTTTCTATGATGCCATCATAATCCTCATCCCAAAACCAAGCAGTGACTCATGAAAGAAAGAGAACTATAGAACCATTTCTTTGATGAACATCGATGCAAAAATTCCCAACAAAATTTTGGCCAATCGACTTTAACAACTAATCAAAAAAGAAAATCATACAGCATGATCAAACAGGATTCATTGTAGTGATACAAAACTGGTTCAATATACACAAATCAATTAATATAATTCATCACATCAACAAGAGCAAGGAAAAGAATCACATGATTATCTCAATAGAAGCAGAAAAAGTATTTGACAAGATCCAACACCCCTTTAGGATGAAAACTCTGGAAAAACTAGGAATCTATGAAACATTCCTCAATATAATAAAGGCTGTGTATGACAAACCAACAGCCAGTATTATACTTAATGGTGAAAATCTGTTTCCTCTAAATTCAGAAATGAGACAAGGGTGTCCACTCTCTCTACTTCTCTTCAATTTAGTATTAGAATGCCTAGCTAGAGCAATAAGACAAGATGCAAAAACAAACTTTACAACTTTGGTGAGGAGGGGGGGGCGGAGGATTGGTTGGGAGGGCAGGGGGAGGATGGGATGAGATGGGAAGGGGAAACAAAGGAGGAGGCTACAATGCTTGATAAGGAATGTACTCATTATCTTGCCCATGTAATTGTAATCCCTTTGTACAATATTTTCACAATTAAAAAAAAAGAAAGAAAGATAGCAATAAGACAAGATGAAAATATAAAGGGAATCTAAAAGTATGATGTAAAACTCTCCCTCTTTGCAGATGATATGATCTTATATTTAAAGCACCCCATGGATTCTTGAGCTGATTCAAAACTTTGGCAAAGTAACAGGGTATGAAATTAACCCTTAAAAATCAATGGCTTAGGGGGCTGGGAAGGTGGCTCAGTGGTAGAGCACTTGCCTTGCATGCCTGAGGCCCTGGGTTCGATTCCTCAGCACCAAATAAACAAAAAGAAAAAAGCTGGAAGTGATGCTGTGGCACAAGTGGTAGAGTGCTAGCCTTGAGCTGAAGAGCTGAGGGACAGTGCCCAGGCCCAGACTTCAGGCTCCACTACCGGACCCCCCCCCCAAAAAAAATCAATGGCTTAGCTGGGCACTAGTGGCTCATGCCTGTAATCCTAGCTATTCAGGAGGCTGAGATCTGAAAGATCTGAAAGAAAAGTCTCTCAAACTCTTTTCTCCAACAAACCACTAGAGAACCAGAAGTGGCACTGTAGTTCAAGTGGTAGAACACTCGCCTTGAGTTGAAGAGCTGAGGGAGACCGCTCAGGCCCAGAGTTCAAGCCCATGACCAATCCCCCAAACAAAAAAAATGAATGGCTTTTCTGCATGCCAATAATGAGAACAGTGTGGCTGAAATCAGGAATGCACTTCCTTTTATAATAGCCCCACCCCAAACATAAAATACCTAGGAGTCTATGAAAATTTTAAAAACCTGAAAAAGGAAATTACAGAAGAACTAAGAAAGTGCAAAAAACCTCTCATGCTCCTGGATTGGGAGCATTAACATCATGAGAATGGTAATACTGTCAAAGGCTATCTACAAATTCAATGCCCTACCTATCAATACTCCAACCTCATTCTTCAATAAAATAGAAGCAGCAATCCAAAAATTCATATGGAACAGTAAATGACCCTGAGGAGCAATAACAATCCTTAGCAACAAGAACAGTGCTGAAAGAATATCGATACCAAATTTCAAACTCTATTACAAAGCCATAATAATCAAAACAGTTTGGTAATGGCACAGAACAGACCTGAGGAGCACTGAAATAGAGCTGAAGACCCAGAAATGAACCCACAGGCCTATAGCCACCTAATTTCAACAAGGGAGCCAAAAAAATGGAATGGAAGAAAGCCTCTTCCGTAAATGGTGCTGGCAAAATTGGTTAAACACCTGTAGAAAACGAAAGCTAGTTCCTTATATATCACCCTGCAACAGAATCAACTCCAAATGGATCAAAGACCTTAAAGTAAAAGCAGGCACCCTGAAAACATTACAGGAAGGAATAGGAGAAACTCTAGGGCTCCTTGGCACAGTCGGAAATTTTCTTCATAAAGACCCAGAAACACAACAAATCAAAGAAAGATTGGACATGTGGGATTGCATGAAACTTCAGAGCTTCTGCATGCCAAAGAACATAGCTAGCAAGATCAATAGAAAGCCCACAGTTTGGGAGAAGATCTTCACTAGCCATACAACAGACAACGATCTCATATCTAAAATATACTTAAAATTTAAAAAATTAAACCCCCTAACAACCAATCCTCAAAGAAGCAATTAATAAGTGGGCTAAAGACTTATAGAGAGACTGCTGCAAACTGCACTGCTATATAGGAATGCCTTTGCAAATTATCATACATTTGTTTAGGATGTTAATTTGTGCCTCTTTAGTATAAGGCCATCTACCTTGGCCTCCTGACCAAACACTCAAGAGCTCTAAATCTCTTTGGATAAATATCAAATTACAAGAAGACTATTTTCTCTTGGCCATTGAACACAGTAGTAGAACCTGAACAACTTATGAGTCAACATAAAATGTAAAAAATGAAACAAAGTAAGATACACGCTCTTGGGTCAAAGTTCTACAAAGACTTTCCACAGCTTCTCTTTTAGATGGATCTTATGGTCACCCAATTTCTTCCTAGTATTTCAATAATTATGTGATTCTGCACTTGGACTCACTGCTAGCTTGAATATCAATAGTCGACATTTTTAAGGCTCTCTCTCTGCATCAAACCTGACTCACCCACATATTTACTGTCTTTATTCACTTTTCTTTATAGACCTTATCCTTGACAAACTATGCTGTATGACTTTTTCCTTTCACTGCCCATGTTCAAAATAATAATTTCCTATTATTCTACCTGAAAAAGATTGAACTGATGGAATGTGATCTTCCTTGTACTGCACAGGCTGTAAGTGCAAGTACATATAGTAACAAATAGTATATATGTATATATATATATATATATATATATATAATAACATTGGAAGAATTATGCAAGCACACTTTTCAAATACATTGTCAATATATATTTTAAAATGAAAATAATATTCAACCTAGATGTCAAATATTAGGTCACTTAAGTGAGATGACTATTAAATTATCAAAATGGCAACAGCTGGTTTGGCAATGCTAAATTACAGGAAGTTCAATTGGAGATCCAGAACCAAGAGCTGTGCAGCCGGTTGGAAGGAATACAATTAAAATCTGGAAGGGATGACTTGGGATGGAATTAGAGAAACCAGCTGATACCAAGGACCTGAAAAGGAAGTAGCAACAAGATGATTATAGAAGCAGATGACTTCTTGGTGTGGCTCATCTGCTACTAATGAGCTGTGTAAATGCATCTATCATGTCTCAAGTGGATCCGTTCAACAACTCAATGACAGGTCTTCTTTCATATGATCCTGGTCCTCCTATACCCTATAACCAAAATTGAATTTTTAAATGCAAATCTGATGATGCCACTCCCTAGATAAATGCCCGTTAGAGACACTTCAGGAGTCACAGAGTAAAAGCTTAGGTTATCCATTTGGCCTACAAAATACTTAATGTGAACTGTCTGCCACCTCTTCTATCTCATTTCTCTTCATCATCCACTCTTTTTTAAAGCTTTTCCTTAGCTTTTATATAGATAATATCTATACAACTTAAATATACTATTTACATATTTTCCATTATCTATATCTGTACATGTGTAATCATTATACACACACGAACAAAATATTTGTAATTTGAAGTTCTAGATTCAATACATATTTTTTGTTTCCTTTGACAATTTCTTAAACTAGTTTGGAAATATCTATCTTTACAAATAAGTACTATATATATATATATATATATATATATATATATATATATTTTAGTCAGTCATGGGGCTTGAATGCTGGGCCTGGGCGCTATCCCTCAGCTCTTCAGCTCAAGGCGAGAGCTCTACCACTTGAGCTACAGCGCCACTTCCAAAAATAAGTACAATATATTAATGACAGCCACCCATGGAAGTTTTGAGGAAGAATTAAAGGTAACAGAAAATGATCTAGTGTTAAGTGTTTAATAAATATTAACCACTGTTCTTCCCTGAAGCCAAAAGACCTGATGGATCTGCAGATCTTGAGCAATCTACATCTTAATACCACTTACTACATAATTACACATAATGTCACATAATTGCACACTTACCCATTTTCTGAGTTACTAATTCACTTGACAATTAAGCATAGGTGCATTTTCTGGAGGAAGACCCCTGCCATGCCTCTTAAGCGAAAGAAACTGCCCAGTTCTGTTGTCACTCTACCTGAGCTATAGAGGTCATGATCAAATTTAATCTCTGTGGTGGGCCATACCAAGAGTTCTCCAGGTTGTAGATTTTTCAGGCAGATAACCTACTCTGTCTCTGCATAAGTTCAGAGCTAGTTGATACTCATAAAAATAACAACTGGTTGAATTTAAGGTGAGATGGTGGATATCAATAGAGATTTACCCTGAAATTAGAGGCAAAATGTAGATGGGACATCTTCTTACCTAAAATTATTTTAGTATTTAAAAGAGAATGTCTCAAGTGTATCTTTAATTCACTTCCTGAAAGCAGACTGGAAGTAAGTTAATTACACTCAAGATCTGGCAGATACTCTGCCTACGAAAATGTTTCCAAGGTGGTAGAAATTACAGGTGGACTTCACTGGATAAGAGTTTTAATAAATCAAAGTGATTTTAATAATATGATTTTAATAAATCATATGGCTATTTTAATAAACAAAGTTATGACTAACATAACAAATTTTATTTTGAAGTTCCATGCTATCTCTTTGTTTTTCCTTATCAGCAAATGAGACTATGCATATAATAGCTGCCATAATTAATTATAATGTACTGTTTAGAGGGTTGAAAATAAAATCCTTTAACATCCATATGCAAAAATTGATACGAATTGAAATCCCTAGAGTGCTTGTATGATCTCTTCCAAGAACCAACTATAATTCTGGATCCTGGTGCTCTTTCAAAGGATCAACAAATCCTCCTTAGAGAGGATCTAGAGTGTAAATCACAAGAACTTGTAATGTTTCAAATGGATGGTGTATTCTTCTTTGCCTATCATTTTCTAGGGGGGCGGAACAGAACAGAAAAAGTATAGACACATTTTAAATCTATGTGTGAATAGAGTACTTTGGAGTAGAACAGAGGCCAGGAGAAGCAGTACCATTGGCCAAAGAAGCAGCCTGGTGGGAACAAGCTGAAATCAGCAGTTGGTGAACAGAATGTGTCTGTACAAGGCATAGGACAGGAGATGTCTGATGGACAGGATAAAAACAGCATCAGAAACTCATTTGTTCTTCCTTTTTGTGCCAGAAATCAACTACTTTAATAAGACCAACATGATGAAGCCCATCACCACTAATAAATATCTGGGATAAAAGGACCAACTTTGGAAAACAACTAAACAAGAACAGAATTCTTCTGTCACTAGCAAAGACATAATATTGAAGATGGAGAATCAATATGTTCATGCATTCAGGTATTTATCCTACAAATGTTTATTACACACCTATTAACTACTAGCCATTACTCGTCATACAAATGGAAACATAAAGGTGAATAAGATACAATGCCAGTCCTCTGTTAGATTGCTTGCCTAAAGAATACTAATTAGATAACACATAAGTAAAATATAGTGTCAAAGAAGAGAAAGAAGTATAAAAAAGAGCTGGATACAATAGAATTATTTGTTAATAATTCACTAGGGCTAGGATTTGTATAGGTTGGTTGCCTGCAGGAAATGAGCCTTTTAATTTGGACCTGAGAGTAGTATTCACTCTGTGGATACTAAATACAAGGTAAATACAAGGTCATATATTGGGAGATATAAAACAGAAAATGACTGACTTCAAAGAAGACAGGTTATCAGACAGATGACATTCTGTGACCTATGATTGGAGTTCTCAAACTATTTTCAAATATTTTGTTACTCTATTTTTTCCACCCTAAATTCTGCAACACAAAACACCAACTGTCCACATACACATATGCCTTAAGAGATTTTAAACAAATAAATAATTGTCTTTCATATCAACTTGGACATAAAATGTCTAAGGTCTGCCTTAGGTATTTTATACTTATTTATCATGCTATGTTATAACTTTGTGTTTTTGTATAGGCTGTTATTTTCATTCTCTAAATGGAGCAATAAATTTCATAGCTTCAATCATTTTCCAAAATTTCTCAAAGCTACTTGCGTTCTATCTTCATTGAAAGGAGTTACTTAGTAAAAGAATCAATAAATTCAAGATAGAATAATTATCAAAAATTAATAATAATGAAACACGAAACAGAAAAATATCGTCTAAATCATAAGTAAGAGTCACAGGTCAGGACCATTCTGAATATAGTTGGCTAAAACAAACAAACATTTCATTTTCTTTAGTTTCAATAAATTCTATTTCTTTTAAATTACTTGGCACCAGAAAGAATGTTTTGAATAAAGACCCAGATGCACAGTAAATCAAAGAAAGACTTGATAAATGGGACTGTATCCAACTAACAAGTTTCTGAATGGCAAAGGATATAGCTAAAATGATAACCTACATAATAGGAGAAATCTTTTGCCTGCTACACATTAGACATGGCCTAACATTGAGAATATACAAAGAACTTAAAAATTAAACCCTCAAAAACCAAGAGTCCAATTAATATAAATGGGCTTGTGTATGAAAGAGCATCTTCTCAGAAGAAGTAAAAATAGCCAACAGACACATACATAAAGAAATGCTCAACATCTCTGACCATAAAAATGCAAATCAAAACAACACTGAGTTGATATATGGAGTGGTTGTAGTTACATGAATCAGGTATAATTTTTTTGAATTATGTCTCCCCTTCCATCGATCTCTCCCCATTTTCCCTCCCATCCCTACCCACAAGAAATCTGTTTCATTTTCCACATAGTGTCTAATGAGTATCACAGTTGTATTTGTTCACCCTTGTTCCACCTTTTATATGACTTTCCTTACCCTCCCAAATACAAAGTAAGTAACAAACAAAAGGAAAAGAAAACAAAAACAGTAGGAATGCAACTAAAATTTTTCTTTTCTTGGAGTTCATTTCATAAAATATTATTTTATGTGCTCATCTGCACATAGTTATGGATACTGTATAACAAGTCTAAAATAACAATTAAAAAAAGGAAATGTACTCATTACCTGACTTATGTAACCATAACCTCTCTGTACATCACCCTTACAATAAAATTTAAAATATTTTAAATAAAAGAATAGTAAAAATTCAAAAGTAAAAGAAGCATACTCTACTTTGAAAAAAGAAAACAACACTGAGAGTCCATCTTACGCCATGACCAAGAAAACAGTCAATAACAGATGCTGGAGAGGATGCAGGAAAAAGGAAACTCTATTAACCTGTGGAAATATAAACTTGTTCAACTACTCTGGAAAACATTATGGAGGGTCTGCAACAAATAAAACATGCAATTGTCCTATGATGCAGCAATTCCACTCCTGGGCACTTATCCAAAAGACTACAAACCAGAATACACTAAAGCCATCAGAACAACCATGTTTATTGAAGCACTATTTACCATAGTCAAAGTATGGAATCAGCCCAGATGCCCCTCAATGGATGAATAGATCAAGCAAATGTTATACATACACACAATGAAATTTTACTCATCCTTTAAAAAGATTGATACTGTACCATTTGTAAAGAAATGGAAATACCTGAAAAAATTATGTTAAGTGAAGTAAGCCAGGCCCAGAGAGACAAAAAATGCATGCTTTTCTTCATATGTATAAACTCAATTTAGCTTATAAACTTTAAATAGAGTATTTAGAGAGGTATGCAAGTGTAGAAACTGTATTAACTGAAACATGATAGGTTTAAGTGTGATCTCAAATAGTATAATTTCTTTTTTAATATTTTTATTGGAAAAATACTGTACAGAGGGTTTACAGTCACATGAGCAAGATAATGAGTACATTTCTTTTTTTTAATATTTTTTTATTTTATTTTATTATTTTGTGAACATACTGCACAGAGGGGTTACAATTACATGGGCAAGATAATGCGTACATTTCTTATCAAGCATTGCAGCCTCCTCCTTTGTTTACCCTTCACATCCCTTCCCAGCCTCCCCCCTCATCCCTCCACCCAATCCTCCCCCTCCCCACCGACGTTGTAAAGCTCGTATGAGTACATTTCTTATCAAGCATTGTTTCTCCTCCTTAGTTTGTTCCCTACCTTCCCTTCCCTCCCATCTCCACAACTACACTCCCCCCGACCCTGTCCCACCTAAATTGTAAAGTTCATTTTTCGACATAGTGTCTTATACATCTCATTGTTGCAATAATTTCTTAGAAAAGCAAAGTTCAACAACATAAGCATCAGAAAGTGAGTACTTCAAAGAGATGGTGTGGGGTCAAGAGAGAAGGGGCAGACAAATAAAGAAGAATTCAATGTAGACCCTACAAAATTAAGGACAGTGGGGGAAAAAAGCCAGGGAGGGTAACTGAGAATGTTGAAAGGAGTGACATTGATCAGATGCAATGTATTCATAAACTGCTTTGTACAAGTACTTAAAGATAATAGGCAAGCATTGGTAGCTCCTGACTGTAATCCTAGCTACTCAGGAGGCTGAGATCTGAGGGCTGAGGTTTGAAGCCAGTCTGGGCAGGAAAGTCTGTGAGACTCTTATCTGCCAAGTGGCACTGTGATTCAAGTGGTAGCTCACTAGCCTTGAGCAAAGGAAGCTCAGGAACAGTGCCCAGGCTGAGAGTTCAAGCCTCAGGACTGGCAAAAAAAAAAAAAAGAAAGAAAGATAATAATCAAAAACATTCCTTCTTGGGGCTCGGAAGGTGGCTCAGTGGTAGAGCTCTTGCCTTGCATGCATGAGGCCCTGGGTTCGATTCCTCAGCACTACATAAGCAAAAAGTGGCACTGTGGCTCAAGTGGTAGAGCACTAGCCTTGAGCTGAAGAGCTGAGGGACAGCACCCAGGCCCAGAGTTTAGGCCCCATGACCGGACCCCCCCCCACAAAGAAAAAATTCCTTCTTATTTGTTATTAGCTCTGCATTCTGCAGATACAGTGACAGCCATACTTTGCATTTTGAGAATAATTTGACTGTAAGTTATTTTTAGATATTTCTTGCTTTCCACATAATCACTAGAATGGACAACCCAATATATTCATGTCCAAGATTCACATATATTGCTAAACTGTCCCCAGAAGAGATAGAAAAATCAAAAGAGATTAATCACTACTAAACTCCATAAACAAATTGTCTTCTAGGAATATACTTTACATCACAAGAATATTCTAAGAATATACTTTACATACTCATATAAGAACAAATTTCTTTAATATATTACAGAGCTCCAAAAATTCAGTTCATGCTAAGACTAACCCTCTTATATGAAAATATCATGCAAAGAGGCCTTTCTCCTTCATCTCCTGCATTCTGAGCTTTCAGAGAAAATCCAAATGAGACTATATCAACTAATAGAACAAATATCTTCCAATTTTTTCAAAATGCAATTCTATCATGACAGTGACAAAATCCATGAAAGAAGGTATTGATGCTGGGTTTATTGCAGTAAAATATCAAGATGATAGAACATCCTATGCCAGAAAATAAGGAAATACTCAATGGAAAATATCTAAGGAATATGGATACTATGAAAAGTTTCTCTGCATAAATCTATCACAGTATTAGTTATTACAGAAAGTAGTTCATTAACTTATACTGCCTTAAATACCATAGCTAATATGTAACTACATGCCCAAGAATTCCCAACCCTCTGTAATTTTAAAACACATTTTATTATCTATAATTAGTTCAAAGGATTGTCATTCAACAGAGCAATTTATGAATACAGTGCGTCTTGATCAATCTCACCCCTTTCAACATTATCACCCATCCCTCCCAACCCTATCTCTTCCCACAATTTTCTTAATTTTATAGGGTATTGGGGTTTTTTAACTATTAAATTATTAATTTTGTAGGCATTGGGTTTTGTTACCACATTCTCTCTTATTCCTCTCTTCATTTGTCTACCTCTCTCCCTCCAAGTACCCATTTCCTAGTGTTTATTTGTTGGATTGTAAATTAGCTATTCTAAGGAATTACACTATTTGAGTTCTCTCCCAAATCGACCATATTTCATTCAATACATTTCTATACACTTGCATACCATGCACAATATTTGGAAGGCACCATAGGTATCCCTTTCCACTCAAAAAGACAGTGAATGGTCCAGATGATGTTCCATCCTAATCACATTTTTTGCTCAACATCTACTCTTATTTGTCTTTTGTTTTATCCTCTCTGGTTCTTGAAGAGGGCCAAGCTGTGCTCTGTAATAATCTATAATGGCCTAACCTGCCTTACACTCCAAAAGGTCAATTGGATCTTGAAGATGAAGGAGAAATTGAATCTTAGTGTGTCCTCACAGTTTCCAGCTTATCCTTGCTTCCTTCTCTTTATGCTCATTGTCCTTACCTAACAGTCTGTATCAAGGGATTAAGAGTCCAGATACTGAAACAAAACGTACAGTGTGCTTCGACCACATTAAGAAATATCTTATTATGTGTAGGTCAGACCAGTGATCTTGCTTCACTGTCCAAATCCTGGTTGATACATCTATAGAAAGAAAGGAAGGAGGGAAGGAAGAAAGGAAGGAGGGAAGGAAGAAAGGAAGGAGGGAAGGAAGGAAGGAAGGAAGGAAGGAAGGAAGGAAGGAAGGAAGGAAGGAAGGAAGGAAGGAAGGAAGGAAGGAAGGAAGGAAGGAAAAGAAAGAGAAAGAAAGAAAGAAAAAAGAGGAAGGAAGAAGAGAGAGGGAAAGAGGAGGGATAAATTTCTCTAAGATACTTATTAATTAATGGTTATAAATCCTTAGTAATTAAATTTATAGTGAAGCCTAGTAGAAACTGAGTTCTACAAACCACAAAATGTAACTTTACTAGCAAGGAGATACCACTCTTCCAATAGTAAAGTAGTTGACATTGTACAGATATGATATAATGAAACAAATTCAGAATCATTTCTCAGGTAAGCCAGAAAAACATAAGTACGTATCACAAGAAAATATCAGCTGAACTCAAATTAAGGGACATTTTATAACTCATCGGCTTATATTCTTGTAAAATGCTGATGTAATTGTGATTGCTAATTTTACCTGTCAACTTGACTGAAGCATTCATTAAATATCCAGATATCTGATTAAATATTGTTTGTGTGAGGATCTGTGATTGTGTTTCCAAAAAAGATTAGCATTTGGGCATGAGAAATTTGTGAAATAGCCACCCTCAGGGAGGAAGGAGATAAAGAATTAAAGGTGGAGGCAAGTTATATTTTCAATCTGTCTTTAGACTGTTTGAACAGAATCATTTACCTTCTCCTGCTAGTGCTCCTGGTTGTCAGGCCTTCTGACCTGGACAAGAATCTAACTAGTGTGGATTGGCCCTCTGACTTACAGACTCTGTTCTATAGCACCTGCTTCCTCAAATCCCCAACTGCAGGCAATAGATCAAAAGACCTCTTAGCCTCCTTACTCACATAAGCCAGCACTTTAAATATGTCCCTTTATACAGATATATTCTATTGATTCTCTTTATCTAGAAAACACAGTCATGGAAAAGGGAAAACCATGGTAGAAAGTGAAGGAAACTAAACATAAATTACAGTCAGGGCAGTTCACACCTGTAATGGTAAATACTAGGAAGCTGAAACAAAAGGACTGTGAGCTTGAAGCCAATCTGTGCTAATAGTAAGACACTGCTACACACACACACACACACACACACACACACACACACTCCCCTAAAAAATAAAAGCAAAAAGAAAGAAAATAAAAGAAAGGAAAGAAGGGAGGAAATAAGGAAGGATCAAAGACAACAATGTGTAGATGGTAACAGCAAAATTTTGAATGAAGTCTGAGATTAGATAATGACAGAATGATATAAATTCCCAGGTTTTGAATTGTTACTAAGTAGAAAACGCTTTATTTTTAGAAAATGTATTGTATTTACATCTCATTATCAAATGATTAAATATATACAGAAATGTGTATGTTTGTGTGTATTTGCATATATAATAGGCTGATCCATTGATGGCCATACAAACCATATGGAGACACAGAGAGAGAAAGTTGGGGATGAGGTGGTAGAGGGAAAAAGAGAGAGAGATCTTGATGATATGTTAAGTACTAACAGTTTGCAAATATGATGGAATCTATATAGGAACTCTTGTTTTGCAATGCTTCTGAAAGCTGAAATCATTTAAATAGAAAATGCAAATATATAATGTATATAGGTAACACAAGAAGTCAGAAATAAATACTACACAGACAACAGAAAAAATATAATTAGCTCTTATTGCCTAGTCACACTAAGATAAATCCATACATAATAGCTCAGCTTTCAGATACATAGGATCAGCGTGTTGGTAAATATATGACAAAGGAGTTGCCTAAGCTTATAATCATCTCTTTACATTTCTACCAATGCTTGTCCACACTGTTCTACACCCTGTGTAGATTCTATCAGCCAATCTTTCTGAACTAGTATATTCCTTATGTGCATATGATGAGTACATGCCTACTTATGTGTGTGTTATATCTATAAATCACATACATACACATATACTTTACCAAAACACAGGCATATAACTATGTTGTTCTACAGATTTCTTTAATAATACACTTTAAATACTAGTTTGTATCATATATAAATTTCATCTCACTCTTAATGATTAAGTGATTTGCCATTGAAGGACTATCATCTATTGATAGTCCTTCAACTGACAAGTTTGGGCAATGGAAAGCATCGGCAACACATGAGAAAAGGAAAAGTTGTCTAAGAGTTCCCTCTCCAGGCTTCCTTTCTGATGGTTTGCTCTGGCTGCCTTCTTTTTAATCAGTAACCACAATCCCTTTAAGTTGGTCTTCACATATCTTTCTGGTCCCAGAAAGAACTAAAGAGGTACAGGAGTGGTCAACCAATACTGGCCTGGGAATATCAGAGCATGTGTTGGGACTTTTCTGTACTGTCCATATTTATCAGTGATTCATTCATTCAATTATTGTATTTGTCTGTTTTTTCTCTGCTTTGCTCCTGAGGCTACATTAATATCCTCACGAATTTGTGGTTAAAATAATATACTGCAGCTTAACTTGATGGAAATTAGCAAAAAATTCATCAAAACTATTAGTACATAGATACATTGGACCATCATTTTACATTCTTGTCCTCTTAATACGTCTCTGCCAGCACATTCAAAATTGACAAATACTTGTAGCTTTGTTTGCACTTTAAAACAGGGCAAATACTGAATATCTATCAATAGATGATAGTCCTTCAATGGCAAATCACTTAATCATTAAGAGTGAGATGAAATTTATATATGATACAAACTAGTATTTAAAGTGTATTATTAAAGAAAAATCTGTAGAACAACATAGTCATATGCCTGTGTTTTGGTAAAGTATATGTGTATGTATGTGATTTATAGACATAACACACACATAAGTAGGCATGTACTCATCATATGCACATAAGGAATATACTAGTTCAGAAAGATTGGCTGTATCTACAGGATTAACTAAGTGTCTGGGGTAATGTGGAGCATGTCTCAGAAAAACAAACAGGAAAACTAACATCATCTAATTTGGAACCTTTGAAAATTGAACTAAGTACATTGTTCTCTCTTAACAACATAGCTAAAATAAAATATTATATACAAAGTAACTCAGTGACTCCTTTCCTTGTATAAGAGAAGAAGAACAATTTCAATTTGCCTACTGTTTAATGGAAACAGTAGGCCCTCAAATATCAAACTTTTAGTTAAAGCTGAATATTGGCTATAAATCTATGGGAAAGACTTCATAAAACTGACCCCTCCAGATGCTTCCTTGTGGTATTATGTCATATTACAACATGAGGGTTATACAATTCCAAGTATAGCTTTGCTTAGAATATCACTAATAAGCTTTGTGCCTGTGATCTAGCTACTCAGGAGGCTGAGATCTGAGGATCAGAGTTCAAAGCCAGCCAAGGCATTAAGATCTCTGAGACTCTTATCTCCAACATACTATTCAGAAGAAGCTGTAAGTAGCAGCACTGTGACAGAAGTAGTAGAGCACTAACCTTGAGCACAAGGAGGCTCAGGGACAGTGCCCAAGCCCTGAGTCAAGCCCCAAGACAGGCAATATATATATACACAGAGAGAGAGAGAGAGATACACATATATGTAGGTAGAGATATAGATATAGATATAGGTGTACATATATATATATATATATATGTATATATATATATATACATATAGATCACTAATAAATACTACATGCGGTGGTGCTGTGGCTCAAGTGGTAGAGCGCTAGCCTTGAGCTGAAGAGCTCAGGGAGAGCAGATCCAAACTTCAAGCCCCATAACCAACAAAATAAATAAATTAATAAGTACTATATGACAGCAGTGAGATAGAAAAAGATGAACAAAAAAAAACCCCTAAGAAACAGGACAGTGAAACTGATATCAAAGCCTAAGAGATGATAATTAAAATGCAATCCCAGAAAGCTTCCATCTGAGGCAGGATATAGGCTTGCATTTGGCACTGAATAAGTCTGGAAGACAACACAGGAATGCAAGGGCAGCTGGAGTGAGAAGAGGTATATTTTCCCATATTGAGGATGCTGACCTGAGAAAGCAGTGCAGCAGAGCACCAGAATCTAGGACACTGAATTCCAGCTGTGTTAACCAAGTAAAGGGAGCTGGAACAATCAGACCTGTCACCGTGGGCAGGCCCTGCCATGCAGGCACTTAGGTGCCCCATGCATATCTTCTAATAGCAGGGAGAGGGAATCGCTGGACCCCTCCTGTGACTGTGTCACAAAGGAAGCCCATAGCAAGTGTGGATTGGTTGAACACTGAACAGTTGGACAAACAAGAAATTCTGCACTGGGAGTGAATTCAGTGTGAGGCTTCTTTGTATTTCCTGAAATGGCAGGGAAAGGAATCAGAATCACCTGAAATGCATCTGTAGATGAGATGACACCATCCTCCAGACATCCTTATGACATGTTCTTGCTCCCAATAAAAATATGCAAAACTGGGAGACAAATCAAAACTCAATTTACACAATGCAATAATGTAATGCAATAAGGAGATGTGAAGTTTCATCTTCCCTCTCTTTGCTTTGACATATAAATTCTATTTCCTCATTTCCCAACAGTTTCTTTGTCAGAAACATTCCTGTGCCTATCTGGGATGCTAGAACCCAGTATTGAGTAAAAGGTATCTCCCAGGAGTGATATTCAATACAGAGGCACTAAAAATAGCCTGGTACCTTATCTCAGCCTCCTCCCTCTCATACAGAGATCTATTCAGAAAATCTACTGCCTAGATAAATATAACAGTTCAAAATCTTTCCAATGCTCCAGCAAACAGTGCATTTTGATCTGTGAGTGCCACCTTCTTTTTATAAAAAAAAAATTTTATAGGCTTATTTTCCTCCTGACAGTTTCATTGCATTTGTTGGGTTGTAAAGCATGTTAAGCTCAGCAATAAAATGACTGCAATCTGTACAAGTAATAGCAGGCATGTCTCATAAACAAGATAAGTCGTGCCTTGCCAATATTGCTGCACTTCATAAATATCAACTCAAGTCTGTTTTGTGTTTTCTACATCAGTAGCATAGTTTTATTTTAATTAAACACAACATATAAAATATTCATTTATGAAACAAACATCATTGTTTTTAAAAGATTATATTAAATTAAATTATACTGCTCTCACCATAAAGCCATGCACAAAAGAACTGCTCTGAATTTTAAGTGGATTGATACAGTTCAAGTGCCCATCAATAAAAACTATATTAGGAACACAGTAATGCTACCATGAATAAATGAGCTATTTGTGTTTCCTGATAATGAGTGCTTATGTGAACTCATTCCAATTTCTAAACACTAGGTACTTCAGCTGGGTAGTAATTAAGAAACTATAATATCTGCAGAGGAAAGGTGGGCTCTGCTAGAGCCTTTCATACAGCAGATTGGAAGGATTTCACTAGATCAGTGGCATAATTCCTAGTCCCATTTTATCAGATCAGATTGAGATGCCTTAGATAAACCAAATGAAGAATGTCTGCAGGTGATTCCTATACCAATTTTGCTATGTGTTATAAAGACTGCACAATTGGAAAGGAAGAGATGCAAGTTTTATTATCAGTTCTGCTACTGACAGCTACAGTCAGGAGCCTCTGTGAATGTCTGCGATGAATTAGCCTCTAAATGTAGATTCCCTGACTACCTTCCAAACACGAATCACTCCCTGAACTTATGAAGTCTGAAGTATATAACTAGTGAACATTTTAAGAAACAGTATACAATTTTAGATGGAAAAATCTGTAAATGTGCATTTTTACTTTAAATAAAAAAAAGCACAATAGGTAAATGGAGACTTGATCCTTTTTAGGCAAATTAGTATCAGCCCATGTGAAAGTATACTTTCAGTACACAACTTCAATTCTCCACTCTTGAATACCATTAGAAGTAAAAGAATCTTGAGATTTGAAGCTAAGGCAAATGAGATCAGGGAATCATCAACTTCTTTAACATCACAGTAAACCTACAATTGTACCCAAAGGACCAAAAACTCTAATCCACGTTCTACTTTTAGGTTTTTCCTAGTTGCTGGAGAAAACATAACTTCACTCTGTTTTTCATTGGTTTCTTCTCAAAATCTACCCATTATTAGTATAGTGTACCCAACACAATTTTATCATTTACAAGCATTAAAAATTTCCTCAGACTGCTTCTCATTATATCCTTGCTTTTCATTGTCTCCCCAGTGAGAAGTAAGGAAAGGCATGGATTTTCTTATTCTATGGTATTCTAGCACAGGAGCCTTTATTATCAAGTGGATTGTCTTAAAACCTAGTAGATCATATGCTAGTATAAAGAAATCATTTGTATATTGACATGCCAAATGTTTTGTTTTGGATACCATTTTTAAAGCTTCCAGGTACAATTCAACTTCTCAGTTTTATGAAGGCCCAAACTGCAAATACAATCATAATCCAAGTAATTAAAAACTAAAAGTTTCTCAAAGAAAACACATCTTCTTATTTTCCTGTAGTGAAGAGAGAGCATTCTGAGTGCTAAACATATACTTTCTTCAGAGTTTATCTGCATCATGTGTGTGTGAGTGTGAGTGTGTGTGTGTGTGTGTGGTGTGTGTGTGTGGGTGTGTGTGTGTGTGTGTATACCAGTCCTGGGGCTAGAATGCTGAGTTTGGGCACTGTCACTGAGCGTGTTTTTTATGTATGCTTTTATTGTAAAGATACTGTACAAAGGAGTGACAGTTACATGAGTAAGGTAATGAGTACAATTGCTATTAAGCATTGTTTCCCCTCCTTTGGTTTGCCCCTACAATCCCTTCCCTCCCTATCTCCCACACTTCTCTCTCCACCAGCGCCCCTGCAGCTGTAAAATTCATTTTCAACATAGTGTCTTGCACATAAAATTGTTACAATGGATCAACCTGAATCCTTATTGTTATTTCCCTTCCCCTCCCCAAATTAGAAAAATGTGTATAAAAGAAGCAGGGCACAAGAACCAAATACAGTGAAAAAAGAGCTTATACCATGGGGGAAGAACATACAAAAGAAACAAAAAATCAGTACATTATAAGTACCTTAAAAAATAACAACAAGAAAGATAAAATCTCTTGTGTCCCTACATTGGGGTTCAATTCTTTTACCATCATCTTTTATTTAAACATGTTTTTATTGTAAAAATACTGTACAGAAGGGTTACAGTTTCATGAGCAAGGTAATGAGAACATTTCAAGCATCGTTAAATCCTCCTTTGTTTTTCCCCTAGCCTCCCTTCCTTCCCACCTCCACAACTACACTCCCCCCCTCCCCGTCCCCCTCCTCCTCCTTGTACATAGCTTTTGACCTTTTCTGCTTATCTTAAACATATACTAGTTATTGCAAATAAGGGAACCATGGGACCTATGTTTCTTTGGGCCTGGCTTACTTCACTTAATGTGATTTGTTCCAAGTCTTTCCATTTCCTAACAAATTTCTGACGGAGGCATAGAATTCCATATATATATATATATATATATATATATGTATATATATATATACATATATATATGTAGTATATATTATATATTATATTAAGATATATTATATATAATGTATTATATATTATATATTTATATATATCACATTTTCCCATTCATCTACTGAGGGACATCTGGGTTGGTGCCATATCTTAGCTATGGTGAATAATGCTTCAATAAATATAGTTGAGCTGGTAGCTTTAGTATGGCCTTATTGTGATCAACTGGGTAAATGCGCAAACGTGGGATTAGTGGGAGACAGGGAGCTCTATGTGTAGTCTTTTGAGGAACCTCCATACTACTTTCCAAAGTGGTTGAACAAGATTACACTTCCACCAACAATGCAGCAGGGTTCCCTTTTGGCCACATCCCCTCCAGCATCTATTGTTATTAGATTTCTTGATTATAGCCATTCTAACTGGGGTGAGGTGGAATATCAATGTTGTTTTGATTTGCATTTCTTTTATGGCTAGAGAAGCTGAGCATTTCTTCATGTGTCTATTGGCCATTCTATTTCCTCTTCAGACAAGTCTCTTTTTAAGTCGTTATCCCAGTTACTAATTGGGCAGTTGTTTCTTTGAAAATTTGTTTTGGGGGGATTTAATTTTTTGAGTTCTAAGTATATTTTAGATATGAAACCCTTGACCATTGTATGGCTAGTGAATATCTTCTCCCAATCTGTAGGCTTTCTATTGATCTTGCTAGAAATGTTCTCCTAGGAATTTTTCCTATTCCTTCCTGTAATGTTTTCAGGGTGTCTGCTTTGACTCCGAAGTCTTTAATCCATTTGGAGTTGATTCTGGTACAGGGTAGATATAAAGATCTAACTTTAGTTTTCTAAAGGCATTTAACCAATTTTTCCAGCACCATTTACTAAAGAGGCTGTCTTTCTTCCACTGATTTTTGAGGGTTAATTTTATACCGTGTCACTTTGCCAAAGTTTCAAATCAGTTTGAGTAACTTGGGAATGGAGTCCATGGGGTGCTTTAAATACAAGATCATGTCATCATGTTATGCAAAGAGGGAAAGTTTTACTTCATCTTTCCCTGTTTGGATCCCCTTTATGTTTGCATCTTGTCTTATTGCTCTAGCTAGGCATTCTAATACTAAATTGAAGAGAAGTGTAGAGGGTGGACATACTTGTCTCATTTCTGAATTTAGAGGAAACAAATTTTCACCATTAAGTATAATACTGGCTGTTGGTTTGTCATACATAGCCTTTATTATATTAAGGAATGTTCCATGGATTCCTAGTTTTTCCAGAGCTTTCATCCTAAAGGGTGTGGGATCTTGTCAAATGCTTTTTCTGCATCTATTGAGATAATCATGTGGTTCTTACCCTTGCTCTTGTTGATGTGATGAATTATATTGATTGATTTGTGTATATTGAACCAGCTTTGCATCCCTAAAATGAATCCTGTTTGATCATACTGTATGATTTTTTTGATGAGTTGTTGAAGTCAATTGGCCAAAATTTTGTTGAGAAATTTTGCATCGATGTTCATCAAAGAAATGGTTGTATAGTTCTCTTTCTTTCATGAGTCACTGCCTGGTTTTGGGATGAGGATTATGATGGCTTCATAAAAAACATTTTGGTAGTAAACTTTCACTTTCAATTTCATTGAAGAGTTGGAGCAGTATTGGTGTGAGTTTTGCTTTGAAGGCCTTGTAAAATTCAGCTGTAAATTCATCTGGTCCTTGGTTTTTCTTGGGTGAGAAGTCTCTTTTTACTATTTCTATTTCAGTGCTTGATATGGATTTTTTTTTTTTAATTTTATTTTATTTTATTTGAGAACATACTGTACAGAGGGGTTACAATTACATGGGCAGGATAATGCATACATTTCTTACCAAGCATTGCAGCCTCCTCCTTTGTTTATCCTTCACCTCCCTTCCCAGCCTCCCCCCTCCCTCCCACCCAATCATACCCCCCCACCCCCCCCCCACCGACATTGTAAAGCTGGTTTTGACATGACATTTTGTACTTCTCATTGTTGCAACAGGTCCACCTGAATCCTTAAACGACTTGTTTGTCCCCATCTCCTCCACATGTTATACTGACATCAAATATAGTGAAAGCGGGGGTTACACTGTGGGGGAGGGACATACAAAGCAACAAAGAAATAATCTTATAAATGCATTAGAAATACATACATGAAAGAAACAAAAACATTAAAATACATATTTGAGGTTTCGTTTTCCTAACAACACATTATCTGACTTTTTCCGCTTGACTCATACCTATACTAGATATTGCAAATAAGGGAAACCATGGGACCTATGTTTCTTTGGGCCTGGCTTACTTCACTTAATATAATTTTTTCCAAGCCTTTCCATTTCCTAACAAATGGGGAAATGTCATTCTTTCTGATGGAGGCATAGAATTCCATTGTGTATATATACCACATCTTCTTGATCCATTCATCTACTGAGGGGCATCTGGGTTGGTTCCATGTCTTAGCTATGGTAAATAATGCTGCAATAAACATAGTTGTGCTGGTAGCTTTAGTGTGGCCTTGTTTGTGATCATTTGGGTAAATGCCCAAAAGTGGGATTGCTGTGTCATTGGGGAGCTGTATGTGGAGTCTTTTGAGGAACCTCCATACTGCTTTCCAAAGTGGTTGAACAAGTTTACATTCCCACCAACAATGAAGTAAGGTTCCTTTCTGTCCACATCCCCTCCAGCATCTGTTGTTGTTAGAGTTCTTGATTTTTGCGGTTCTAACTGGAGTGAGGTGATATCTCAATGTTGTTTTGATTTGCATTTCTTTTATGGCTAGGGATGTTGAACATTTCTTCATGTGTCTATTGGCCATCCTTCTTTCTTCTTCAGAGAAGCTTCTCTTTAAGTCTTTCGCCCACTTACTTATTGGGCAGTTGTTTCTTTGAGGATTTGTTGTTGGGTGGTTTAATTTTTTGAGTTCCAAGTATATTTTAGATATGAGACCCTTGTCCGTTGTATGGCTAGTAAAGATCTTCTCCCAGTCCGTGGGCTTTCTATTGATCTTGCTAGCTATGTCATTTGCCCTGCAGAAGCTCTGCAACCTTATACAATCCCATTTGTCCAGCCTTTCTTTGATTTGTTGTGTTTCCGGGTCTCTATTCAGAAAATTTCGGCCTGAGCCAAGGAGACCCAGGGTTTCTCCTATTCCATCCTGTAATGTTTTCAGAGTGTCTGCTTTGAGTTCAAGGTCTTTGATCCATTTGGAGTTGATTCTGGTGCAGGGTGATATATAAGGATCTAGCTTTAGTTTTCTACATGTAGTTAACCAGTTTTGCCAGCACCATTTACTGAAGAGGCTGTCTGTCTTCCATTCTATTGTTTTAGCTCCCTTATCGAAGATTAGATGGCTATAGGTCTGTAGGTTCATTTCTGGGTTTTCAATTCTATTCCATTGGTCCTGAGGTCTGTTCTTATGCCAATACCAAGCTGTTTTGATTACTATGGCTTTATAGTAGAGTTTGAAATTTGGTATTGATATTCCTCCAGCCATGTTCTTTCCGTTGAGGAGCGTTTTTGCTATTCGGGGTCTTTTATTGTTCCATATGAATTTTTGGATTGCCTCTTCTATTTCCTTGAAGAATGAGGGTGGAATTTTGATAGGTATTGCGTTGAATTTGTAGATAGCCTTGGGAAGTATTGCCATTTTCACGATGGTAATCTTTCCAATCCAGGAGCATGGGAGGTTTTGCCATTTTTTAAGTTCTGTGTTGATTTCCTTTTTCAAGATTTTAAAGTTTTCATCATAGAGGTCCTTCACTTCTTTAGTTAAGTTAATTCCTAGGTATTTTATTTTTTGTGGGGCTATTACAAATGGAGTTGCTTTCCTAACTTCAGCCACACTTTTCTCATTGTTGGCATACAGAAAAGCCATTGATTTTTGGGGGTTAATTTTATAACCTGCTACTTTGCCAAAGTTTTGAATCAGCTTGAGTAATTTGGGAGTGGAGTATATGGGATTCTTTAAATACAAGATCATGTCATCTGCAAAGAGGGAGAGTTTTATTTCTTCTTTCCCTATTTGGATCCCCTTTATGTCTGCATCTTGTCTTATTGCTGTAGCTAGGCATTCTAATACTAGGTTGAAGAGAAGTGGAGAGAGTGGGCATCCTTGTCTTGTCCCTGAGTTAAGAGGAAATGGCTTTAGTTTTTCACCATTGAGTATAATGCTGGCTGTAGGTTTGTCATATACAGCCTTTATTGTATGGAGGAATGTTCCATGGATTCCTAATTTTTCCAAAACCTTCATCATAAAGGGGTGTTGGATCTTGTCGAATGCTTTTTCTGCGTCTATTGAGATAACCATGTGGTTCTTATTCTTGCTCCTGTTGATGTGATGAATAATATTAATTGATTTGCGTATATTGAACCAGCTTTGCATCCCTGAAATGAATCCTGTTTGATCGTGGTGTATGATTTTTTGGATGAATTGTTGAAGTCGGTTGGCCAAAATTTTGTTGAGAAGTTTTGCATCAATGTTCATCAAAGAAATGGGTCTATAGTTCTCTTTCTTTGATGAGTCCCTGCCTGGTTTTGGGATGAGGGTTATGATGGCTTCATAGAATGTGTTCGGTAGTGAGCTTTCTCTTTCAATTTCATTGAAGAGTTGGAGGAGAATTGGTGTGAGCTCTGCTTTGAAGGCCTTGTAAAATTCCGCTGTGAAACCATCTGGTCCTGGACTTTTCTTAGCTGGGAGGTCTCTTATTGCTGTTTCTATTTCAATGCTTGATATGGGCCTGTTAAGATAGTTTAACTCATCTTGGTTTAGTTTTGGCATGTCAATATTTGCTAGGAAGAGGTCCATTTCTGTCAAGTTCTCAAACTTATTAGCATAAAGTTTTGAGAAGTATTCCCTCATAATGTTCTGAATCTTGGTTGTTTCCGTGGTGATGTTTCCATTCTCATCTTTGAGTTTATTAATTTGGGTGTGTTCTCTTCTTTTTCTGATAAGATTTGCTAAGGGTCTGTCAATTTTGTTAAGTTTTTCGAAGAACCAACTCTATGTTTTGTTGATTCTTTCTATAGTTTTTTTGGATTCTAATTCATTTAATTCTGATTTAATTTTGATTATTTCTTTCCGTCTACTGGATTGGGGTTTATCTTGCTGCTCTTTTTCAAGGAGGTTTAGATGTGTCATTAAATTGTTGGTTTCAGATCTCTCCAATTTGTTGATGTAGGAGCTCAGAGCTATAAACTTGCCTCTGAGTACTGCCTGTGCTGTGTCCCAGAGGAGCTGGTATTTTGTGTGTTCATTTTTGTTGAATAGCATGAACATTTGAATTTCCTTTCTAATCTCTTCGATGACCCACTCATGATTCAGCAGTGTGTTGTTCAGCCTCCATGTGATACCGGACTTACTTTGGTGGCTTTTGGTGTTGAGTTCTAACTTTGTTCCCTTGTGGTCAGAGAGAATGCAAGGTATAACTTCAATGTTTCTGAATTTAGACAAGTTTGCTTTGTGGCCTAAAATGTGGTCTATTTTAGAAAACGTTCCATGTGCTGCTGAGAAAAACGTGTATTCTGATGCTGCTGGGTGAAATGTTCGGTAAATGTCTGTTAAGTCTAGTTGATCTATGCAGCTGTTTAGATCTGCGGTTTCTCTGTTGAGTTTTTGCCGAGTTGATCTATCTAGTGGGGAGAGTGGTGTGTTAAAATCCCCAACAATTAATGTCTTTGGATCTATATGGGATTTGAGGGAAAGTAGTGTTTCTTTGATAAATTTGGGTGCTCCATTGTTTGGCGAATAGATATTTAGAATTGTAATATCCTCCTGAAGGAGAGATCCTTTAATTAGTATGTAATGACCTTCTTTATCTCTTTTCACGAATTTTAATTTGAAGTCTATTTTATCTGATATTAGGATTGCAACTCCCGCCTGTTTATGCAGTCCGTTTGCTTGGTAGATTTTGTTCCAGCCTTTAACATTGAAAATGTGTTTGTTTTTACGGGCAAGATGTGACTCCTGCAGGCAGCAGATAGAAGGGTCTTGTTTTTTAATCCAACTAGACAGTCTATGTCGCTTAATTGGAGAGTTCAGTCCGTTAACATTAAGAGATAGGACTGAGAGGTATTTGGGAGTTCCTGCCATGTTATCTACCTTCTTGGGGGCTGCGAAAACTGGGTTCTTCCTATGGTTCTTGGATTCTCAGTTTGGGTGCAGTTTCTTGGCCTTTATTGCGGTCTTGTTGGTTTTCTATGTGTAGGACATCTTTAAGGATCTTTTGTAGGGCTGGTTTGGTGGAGATGTATTGTTTCAATTTTTCTTTGCTATGGAAGGTTTTTATTTGGCCTTCAGTTATGAAGGAGAGTTTAGCTGGGTACAGTATTCTTGGTTGATAGTTGTCTGTTTTTAGGGCATGGCATACATCATTCTAGGCTCTTCTTGCTTTGATTGTCTCTGCTGAGAAATCTGAGGTGATTCTAATTGGTTTCCCTTTATAAGTGATTACCCTTTTCTCTCTGACAGCTTTAAGGATCTTTTCCTTGTTCTGAGTTGATCCTGTGTGGATTATAATGTGACGGTGGGATGTCCTATTCTGTTCTGGTCTATTTGGGGTCCTAAAGGCTTCTTGTATCTGGACAGGCCTATCTTTTTGCATGTTTGGAAAGTTCTCTGCTAGGATCCTGTTAAACAGATTTCCTAGACCATTAACTTCTGTTTCTAGGTGCTCCTCTACACCCATTATCCTTAGATTAGGCCTTCTGATGGTGTCTTCCAGGTGTTGGATAGATCTATCATATTTCTTGGACTTGTCTTGGATGGTTGTATGTTCTTTCTCTATAATATCTAGGCTGTCTTCAATCCCTGAGATTCGATCTTCTGCATGGTCTAACGTGCTGTCAAGACTCTCTACTTTGTTTTTTATCTCTTTTCCTTCTAGTTGGTCAGCTTTGATGGCTTCAAGTTCTTTGTTGAAGCTCTGTTTTAGGTCTTGTATGAATTTCTTTACTTCCTTAATTTGGTGTTCAGTGTTTGTCCTCAAATCGCTTAGTTGATTGGTTATGGTTTCTTTGGGCTCCCATTCCTTCTGTTGGGTTCCATTCAGCATTCCCTTTGTGGTCTCCCTGACTTCCTTCAGCTCTTTGTTAATGGATTCCATGAATGCCTTTAGTGATCTTTGTGTGTTCTCTACCTGGTCTCTCAATTCCTGTATTACTCTTTGATTAGCTTCCTCCCGTTCGTGGGATTCCTGCAGATCTCTTTGAGTGTTCTCAGCCTGCTCACGCCATTCCTCCCTTTCTCTTTGAGTATTCTCAAGTTGTTCACGCAAATCCTGTATCAGTTTTTGAGTAGCTTCCTCACGCTTATGATATTCCTGTATAAACTTCTGGGATGCCTCCTCTCTCTCCCTATCACTCTCATACAGAGTCCTTTGTAAGTTGTCAAACTTTTCATTTATCATGTTTGCCAGCAGTGTTTGTAGAGCTGTTTGGGAACTCTCCTCTGGATTATTCATTATCTGTTCTAACCCCTGATTATCAGGATTGGGAATTGAGATACCCGAATTTGCCATTTTTCTTGTGTTTTTCCGGCTTACTCTGCCCATTTGAGATGAAGATAGCACCAGTTTTGTGCTAGAACACTATCTTAAGGCAACCATCAACCAAAGTTTGCATTTGTACAGTCAATAGTCTACAGATACAATCTAGTTCAACAGATACATCTATTCGACATCAAACAACTATATGTTAAAGGACTTCGAACCGCAGAGAAGAATTTGGAAAACCAGAAATTATTAGTGTTAGGGAGAGATGTGGGTAAAAAATAGGAATAGATTGGTGTGGGGAGGCACAGGGAGAGTTAACTATGTCCTAATCACAATGCAGGAAATAGGTTGGGTAGGATGTAAGTAGAGACAGAGAGAAAAAGAAGAAAGGGAAAGGGGAATGAAAAGAGACCAGAAAATAAAATAGAAACGTAAAAATTAATGTTATTTTAGAGATTAAAAGACCATCTATTTATAGAGGAATGTGAATATGTTGAGAGAAAGGGAGGGACATAGAGGAGATGTGAAAAACTTTAAAAAAATGCTTAAAATATTATATAGGTATAAAGAGGTAGTACTGCTATTAATGAATTTAAGTCTCAGAGGTTTTCAATTGAGTAATAAGTTTGTGGATTAAGTGTGTACACAATGGGGGATAGGGTCTACTGGTTAACTACGGGTTTATCTGAGGATGTGCAGGACAAGAGTTAAGTCACATACAGATGAACAAAGAGGAAAAGATGGAAAGGATAGGAAAATGAGAAGAAAAGATCAGAAGTTCAGTAGAGCTAGAAAAAAAAACAAAAAGATAATTAAGAATGAAAGAAAAAGAGAAAGAAGACAAGAAAAGAAAAGAAAACACACATTCACGTATTCCTAAAATAAAAGTTATAAGAGGAGAAAAAAAAAAAAAAGTTAATGGAAAACAATTATTTTTTCAGAAGAGGCAAAAATTAAAGATTAATAAAAGTTTTAGAAAAGCAAAAATAAATTTTATATATATATAAGGTAACAAAAAATGAAAAAAAAAAAAAACAAGGAAAAGAAAAAAAAAGAAAAGAAGAAGAAGAAAAAAAAAAGTTCTTTGATTTTTTTTTTTTTTTTTTTTTTTTTGGGAGGGGTGGGAAGAGTCCTGTATCTCCCTTTTGTCTGTAACCAGAGTCTGGTTGGAGTCTCTGGTCAGCTTGAGGTCCTGTGGCTTGATTGGTTTCTTAAGTCAGTTTGTTGGAACAAGCAGAAAAATGCTCTGCTTTACCCAAGTTTTTGAGATCCCCCTCCCAGGTTAGTTTACTGGGAGGGTGATCTGCTTTGAGAATCACAAAAGAGGGGGATGCAGTGATGAGGCTAGGTTCTGGGTAGAGTTGAGGCCTTTCAGAGAACAGTAGCTTTTCCCTGGGGCTATTTTGTGAAAAAAAAACTCACAGCACCCAGCCTGGAGCCATTCTCAGGGTTTCTGTTTTTCAATTGATTGTGGTGGCTGCTAGAGGGCGGGGCAGCCTCTGGCTCTGGTTACCCGGTGAGGAGAGCCACTCCAATGGCTGGCGCCTGAGCTGGGTGACTTTTCCCTGGATGGAACTGAGTCTGTGAGGTCACTTCGCCGTTAAGTTCTTGTGACCTGCTAAATGACTCGTTTTATTCCAAGGCCTGAGCTGGAGCTAGCCGCTCCTCCGAGCTTTGTCGGTATCCAAGATGGAGATCACCAGTGCTGGGGGGGGAGGGGTGGCCTTCCCTCCTCTGCTCCCAGAGGAGTGAGGAAGTGGGGCTTCTACTCACGCGGAGTCTTGGATCCCGGGTCGTCTCTGGTCTGCAAAGTGCAGGATGAAGTTGTCCGCTCCTTGTCGGTTCTTGCTGGTGTTGAGTAGAATCCGCTCGTCCGCTGCGTCTGGCTCCTTCGTCCCGGACTGTCTCAGGTATGCCTCCGCGGCGGTGGTCGCAGCTGCGACCCTGCCGCCGCAGCGGCAGCTGCTCAGATGTGTCTGCTTGGCTTCCCCTCTCTTGACTAACTCTCTGTCCTGTGATGGCACACTTGGTGTGATTCTCTGGCTTGGGACTGTTCACTGGAACTCTGAAACTGTTTTCTATGCAAGAGCTTGTTCAGATTCCAGCTTCTCCTCCGCCATCTTCCCGGAACTCTCCTTGATATGGATTTTTTAAGTTGGTTTAAATCATCTTTGTTTATTTTGGGCATGTCAATATTTGCTAGAAATTCGTCCTTTACTTCCAGAAACTTATTAGCATAAAGTTTTGAGAAATATTCTCTAATAAGGTTCTAAAACTTGGTTGTTTCTGTACTGATGTTTCCATTCTCATCTCTGAGTTTGTTTATTTGAGTGTGTTATCTTCTTTTTCTGATAAGATTTGTTGAAGGTGTGTCAATTTCGTTAATTTTTTCAAAGAACCAATTCTTTGTTTTGTTGATTCTTTCTTTGGTTATTTTGGACTCTAATTCATTTAATTCTGATTCCTTTTAAATTATTTCTTTCTGGCTACTGCATTGCTCTTTTTCTGTCTATTTGTTGCTCTTTTTCAAGGAGGTTCTGGTACCTCGTTAAATTGTTGGTTTCAGATATCTCCAATTTGTTGATGTAGGAACTCAGAGCTATAAACTTGCCTCTGAGTACTGCCTTTGCTGTGTCCCAGAGGAGCTGGTAATTTGTGTGTTCAATTTTGCTAAATATCATGAACATTTGAATTTCCCTTCCAACCTCTTCCATGACCCACTGGTATTTCAACATGTGTTGTTCAACTCCCATGTGTTATAGGATTTTCTTTGGCGGTTTTTGGTGTTAAATTCTAATTTTATTGCCTTGTGGTCTGAGAGTATACAGGGCATAATTTCAATGTTTCTGAATTCGAGCAAATTTGCTTTGTGACCTAAAAGTGGCCTATTTTGGAGAATGTTCCATGTGCTGCTGAGAAGAAAGTGTATTCTGATGCTGCTGGGTGAAAAATATGGTACATGTCTGAAGTGTAATGTATCTACACAGTTGTTTAGATCCAAGGTTCCTCTGTTGAGTTTTTGCAGGGTGATCTATCCCATTGGGATAGTGGAGTGTTAAAGTCCCCAACAATTAATGTCTTTGGCTCTATGTGAGATATAGTGTGAGAAGGGAAAGTAGTGTGAGAAGGAGTGAGGATGTTTTGTGTGGTACTCATGTCTTTCCCTTGATTTCCGGGCTGCCCATGGTCTGGGACTCTCTTTGGTCAACAGGATGAAAATTTCCCTTCCTTGTCAGTTCTTGCTGGCGATGAGTAGAATCTGCTCACACACAGCTTCTGGAACCTTTGTCCCAGGCTTTCTCTGTTGATATGGTGGGTGCTGATGCTACAGATGCCCTGAACACTGGTGAGTACTCAAATCTGTCTCCTTAACCAAGCTGCTGCAATTTTTTCTCTCTGGTCAAACTCTGTGTATTATGATGGCACACAGTGTGCCTCTCTAGCCTTGGACTTTTCACTGGAACACTAAAACTGGTTTCTATGCAAGAGCTTGTTTAGCCCCCAGCTTCTCCTCTTCTCCTCCAGACTCCCCTGAACTGGTTTTGCTCAAGGCTAGCACTCTACTACTCCATCCAGATTTTTTTTGGTGGCTAATTGGCTTTTAACCATGATCCTCAGATCTCAGCCCTCTGAATAATAGGATTACATGTATGAGTCACTGGCACCCAGCTTGAGCACATCACTTTGGAAAGAGCTGTTTCAAACACTCTACCTAAACCCCGGTATATATCCCATTTACACTTAAAACAGTTAAGTTACACTTCATATGAACATGAATAACTTTCCCACATCTGAATTATCATCTTGACAATATGTTCTAGGGCAAAAATTCTCAAGACCTAGACAAGAAACATAAAAAGATCAAGATTTTTCTCTTAAACAATCCCAAATTTAGTATCTCCTCCTCCTCTTCCTGGTCCTCCTCCTCGTCCTCTTCCTCCTCCTCCTCCCCCTCCCCCTCCCCCTCCCCCTCCTCCCCCTCTTCCTTCTTCTTTTTGCTGATTGTGGGGCCTGAACTCTGGGCCTGGGTGCTGTCCCTCAGCTCTTCAGCTCAAGGCTAGAGCTCTACCACTTGAGCCACAGCACCACTTCCAGGCTTTTCTGCTTATGTGGTGCTGAGGAATTGAACACAGGGCCTCATGTATGCAAGGAAGCACTCTACCACTGAGCCACCTTTCCATCCATAGTATCTCTTCTTTAAGTGGCATTTAGACATACTTGAAGAATAAGTCAACATACTTGAAGAATAAGCTATGCTTTTTTGCTTACTCATTTTAGACTTGGATGAGGCAGATGTATTTGAAAAATTACAGATTATTATAGTAATAATATAACTGTCTATCAGCTCAGATGTCAATATATGTTTCTTCTTGCTTTGGTGTGAAAAAGCATAAGTGAGAAACTGCCAGAAAATTAGTGATATTCTTAAATATTTCTGGGTATAGATTATATAAAATGACACAGAAAAGAATAGACTAAGCACAGAAGAGAAAAGATAGCATAGAAGAAAACCACATGACAGAGATGGATGTACAGTAAGGAAATATAGATTGGTCAGAAGTTATTGGTGACACAGCATCTGACCTCAAATACACTGCAAAGCTTTAGTAAACAAAGCATCCTGGCACTGCAATAAAAATAGACAGACAAAGAGAGCATGATTGATTGCCCAGAAACAACTGATTCATGACAAAAATTTCAAAACATACCTCAAAGAAAGGAAATTATCTTCATTAAATACTTTTAGGAAAACTAGACATTCATATTTAGAAGACTAAAATTTGATCTCTTAATCTATATTAAATTCAAAATAAATCATGCAAATAAATTTATGGCCTGAAGCTCTGAAACTACTAAAAGTATACATATGGAAAACACTTTAAGGCATCCAAACAGACAATTTGTGAGTGAAATTTCAAAGGAAAAAGTAAACCAATGGGATAATTTCAAACAAACACTTTTTCTTTTAAGTGGGACTAGGTTTGAACTCAAGGGATCATAATTATTTGGCAGGTACTCTACCAGTTGAGCCATGCATCCAGACTTTCTACAGTTTTCAGATAAGAGACTTGTATTATTCCCCAAATAGCTAGGCTCATAGGCACATGCTACCATACCCAGATTATTTTGTTTTATGAGTCTCTATAACATTTTGCCTTGGTTGACCTTGAATTGTGATCCTCCTGATCCTCAGCTACCCCAGTAGCTGGTCTTAGAAGTGTGAGCCATTGAAATTGACTAAGGAATTTTGTGATTCTTCAGCAAACTGTGCCACTTCTGGGTATGTATCTAAAGAAAAAATGGTTTATATGTGTAAAAGCACATGAACATTCTTGGTTTTGATGGCTAGGCATAATAACATATATAGGAATAAACTTAGATGCCTACCAACAGATGAACTGATAAAGAAAAAGTGTGTATTTATATAATGGAATATTATTCATCCATAAAAACAAATGACATCTTATTATTTTTAGCAAACTAAAAGGAACTGGAGGACATTATGCTATGTTAAGTGAGGTAAGTCAGACATAGACAAATGTATGTTTTCCATCCTATGTATGTATATATATATATGATATGTGAATATATGATACATATGATATATGAATATATGTTATATATATTCCAAAAGCTCATGAGTGTGTAGCAGTGATCACTGTGGGTTATAAAGGGTAGGGAAATTGGTAGATGTTGACCAAGTAAATTAAATCAGGTGTAATCCAGAAGTCAGAGCACTGAAGAAGAGAGAGCTGCCCATAGACATAGAGAAACCACCTCAGGTGTTGAACTCAGGTGATCACTCAGGTGCTCATTCCAATCACCATGAGCACATGAAATAAAATTGCCCAATGATTGAGGAGAGAACTACTGGAGTAATTGGGAAATAATTGGAGAAAGCAGTCCTGGCCTCAAACCTAGTGAATCAGCATATAAGTTTGGCAGGATAGCTCTGATGGCATATACAGAAAGGTCTTAGTACAGTAGTGGAGATTAACCTTTAGATGAGATTGTTCTAGTCCTACTTAGAAAATATAAAAAGTGAGATCTGAATTACTTGGCAATCCATCAAGTAATTTAACTGTACCTAAGATTGGAACTCAGGAATATTTTCAGGAATACAAAACATAAGGCATTCAACATGATGAAATCCACCACCCAAACAAGAAGTTTTGGCACAAAAGCAAACAGAAGAATTCTGCCCACAATGAAAAGAGAGATCAATCAGTTGAGAACAAACCAGAACTGACACAGATGTCAGAATTAGCAGACAGGCATATTTTAAAAGTTATGATAGCTGCATTCTGTTGGTTTTTAAAAGAGGATATATAAAAGGAACTTTTAGAGATGAAAACTATAATATTTAAGAGTGTAACTGAATAGGATTAACAGAAGACTGGATCTAAGAAGACAAAATATCAATTAATGTGAAGAGAAATTAAAACTACATAACATGAAACAGAAATCTTAATTTTTAAAATAATTTTATTGCTACTATTAAGGTGTAGTGGCAAGGGGCTACCATATCATAAGTCAGGTAATGAGTACATTTCTTTATTTTGAACAATATTACCTATGCCTTTACTTTCCCCAAATTTCTCCATCCCATCCCTACCCACAAGTTACATAAAGTCATTTTCCACAATGTGTACTGAATAGCAAAATTGCATTTGTTCACTCTTCCTCTCTTCCTTTTTGTTTCTCACTTTTACTCCTCACACGACTACCAACAACAACAACAACAGCAGCAGATAAAAACATGTTTCCATTTCCTGGAATTCCTTTCAATACATTTTAAATGTTCAGAGTAGTTACACCTTTGGGTTCCTCCGCTAAGAGTATCCTCCTTTAGTCAGACTGAGTGTGAATGCCTAGAGTCTTATATAGGTTATATAAGGTTATATATGTCCAATTATATTTTAAATCTAGCTTCCACAAATAACAGAAAACACACTGTCGGTCCTTCTGAGCTTGGTTAACTTCATCTTGCATGATTTCTTATAGCTCCATCCATGTCCCTTCAAATGACATAATCTTTCTAATGGATAAGTAAAATTCCATTGCGTATACATACTGTTTTATTAATCCATTCATCTGTGGCAAGGCATCTGGGCTCTCTTTATAACTTGGCTATTGTGAATAGGGCAGCAATGAACATGAATTTACAAGTGTCTTTACTTTTTCCTATCTTGTAATTGTAATGCTCTGGATAGATATCCATTAGTGGTATGACTAGTTTGTAGAGAAATTCTATGTTTAGTTTTTAGAAAGGGTTCCTTTTTCCCCTCACATTCCCACCAGCATTTGTTGATTGAGTTTTTTTTTTTCAGTTTGAGTTTTATTACTTTTTTAAATTTTTTTTTCCTTTTTTTTAATTGTGAAAATACCGAAAAATTGTGAAAAATAGAGGTTACAATTAAATGGGCAAGATAATGAGTACATTTCTTATCAAGCATTGTTGCCTCCTCCTTTGTTTCCCTTTCCCATCTCTTCCCATCTCCCCACCTCCCTCCAAAGTTGTAAATTTTGTTTTTCAACATAACGACTTGTACATCTCATTGTTTCAATGGGCCTACCTGTATCCCTATTTAATCGATTTGTTTTTTCCCTTCCCCTCCACAAATTATTAAATTTTATTTTAAGGTGATGTTTATATTGTAAATGTGATGTATAGTCCTATAAGTCAGGTAATAAGTATCTAGCTGGGGTGAGTTGTTTGGATTTACATTTCCTTTATGGCTAGGGATGTTGAGCATTTCCTCATGTGTCTATCTGCCATTCTTGTGTCTTCTGAGAAGTCTCTCTTAGGCTTGTTTGACCATTTACTGATTTATTTTCACAGTATTCTACTTATCCATGAACACAGGAGGTCTTTCCATGAAATATTAATTTTTAAAAATAAATCAGGGCAGGAGAGACAAAGAATGTATGTTTTTCCTTATATGGGCAAGCTAGATTTAGCTTATAAACTCAGAAACAAATACATTTGGTGGCATGCAATTATATACAAACGTTTTAACTGAAATATGGTAAATTCAAGGGAGAACTCAACTCATGTAATTTCTTATAGGCAAAGTAGAAGTTCAACAAAATAAACACCAAGAAGTGGTTACTTGAAAGGGCTAGGGAGGGGTCAAGGAGAAAATGTTAGACAAATGAAGAGGAGAAGAAGAGATAGTGCAGTTATGAATAAAACATATATCCTAAGAAATTAAGAAAAGTTGGGGAGCCGGTAGGTAAGGTTGGGATGGGTGAGAATGTTGAAAGGGATGACATTGTTCAAGGTGTATTATATGTATAAGCTGCTTTGTTAAATGGCAATTATTCTGTAGAACTACTTAAAGATCTTTAAAAAAAACTTTAAAAAATAACAAGCATCATTGAGCAGATACAAGTGGCTTAATATGTATATCTAAATCTATCTATCTATCTATCATCTATCAAAAAATGTGAATTTTCAAAGCAGATCAAATATAAGGTAGACAGAAAAAATAAATTTAAAGAAATAATGCCCCTCAATTTATAACTTTGAAAATTATAAACATAAACAAACAAATCCAAGAAGGTAAAAAAATCCAGAGATAAGGAATATAAAATGACTTTTAATTATGTTAACATATGTAGCCAAGAGACAAAACCTGCCTGGTTAATTCAATACCCAGAAAAAAGTGCTGTAAGTAATAAATACACAACATAAATAAATGCTTCCTGAATAGTTTTTGTTTTTTTCTGTCAGTTGTGAGTCTTGAACTCTGGGCCTGGGTGCTATTCCTGAGCTCTTCAGCTCAAGGCAAGTGCTCTACCACTTGAGCCACAGTGCCACTTCCATTTTCTGGTGGTTAATTGGAGATAAAAGGCTCATAGAGTTTCCTGCCTGGGATGGCTTTGAGCCACAATCTTTAGATCTCAGCTTCCTGAGTAGCTAGCATTACAGGCATGAGCCACCAGTGTACAGCCTGAATAGCTTTTCTGGCAAATTCTATGATGCTCCTCACATTTTGGTAGGGGTGAAAGATGCTACGCAAACAAATACGTATTTTAAAGTTATTTTATCTTTTGCTTTACTGAATATATGACCTTCCCCTTTTTACATTCATACGTACCTTTATACATCAACATAAAATCAGTGTTCAAGCTTTGCTGGTTACCTCTTTCAACCGCGCTGAAATCTCTTTAACTCTTAAGCAAGTTAACAACATAGCTTAGAGAAATTGGTTCACCTGAAACTCTAGGCTTGATATCTTTCTTTTATTTTGGTTCTGGTGAAGTCAGGAAGAAGGATATGTTGTAGTTGAATGAGAAAAATAGTCTGAAATCTTCGTTAAAATGAAGAAAGCAAGAACAATGAGGTCAAAATTATTGTACGCTAATACTACCTTTGCACCTTTGGTCTGGAGTAGAGGAGATCAGATATGCAAGTGTGAGATTCTCACTTTATATTTTTTATCCTTTTTCACCCTGGAAAGACCTCATGCAGGATTTTCTACCACCCTGGGTCCAGAGACATCGTTATGTGTGAGGCAGCACGGTGACATCCGGAAGCTCCTAAGGTTTAGCTCTTGCCAGCTGCCTGTTGCTCTGTGGTACAGAAGATCTCAAATACCTATTTGAGAATCTCAACTCAAAGGTGACTCAGAAGAATGTGGAATGACCACCCAAGCTAGAGCCAGAAGAGGGAGACAGCCCACTACAGAAGAGTCAGCATCAGTGTGAGAGGGATTCTACTCAGCCAGGCCATGGTCCTGGGATCATTGCCGGAGCCAAAAGCAAAACCATAGCCATCAGGGTGGCTTGCTTCATTTTGGATCTACCCTTTCCCCCAATTCACGCATACAAAAGCCAATGGGAAAGAAAAATATTTTTTTAATTTCAGAGATTCCTAGTAGGAAAAGCACCGACTCAATTCCCTTCTTATTGGTCACCACGGTTACTCTCTAATAAGTAGAGCATTGGAGTGAAATGAGATTATTTGGAGGTTGTATGAAAAGTCCTAATGGACTGTCATTTTGTATTTGGAAATGATTTTTTAGAAAAGCGAGAGAACAAGAATGAAAGAGCAGTATTTGCAGTTTTTCATTTTTTCTTTTTTCTTTTTTTTTAAATTCATTTTTTTATTGTGAAAATACTGAACAGAGGAGTTGCAATTACATGGGCAAGATAGTGAGTACATTTCTTATCAAGCATTGTAGCCTCCTCCTTTGTTTGCCCTTCCCATCCTCCTCCAGCCCCCCCACCCAATTCTTCCCGCCCCCCTTCACACACACACCCCCCCCCCCCCCCCCCCCCGCACGAAAGTTGTAAAGTTCGTTTTCGACATAACGACTTGTGCATCTCATTGTTGCAATGGGTCCACCTGTATCCCTATTTAAACGATTTGTTTTTCCTCTTCCCCTCCACAAATTATACCGACATCAAATACAGTGAAAGAGCAGGGATTATACTGTGGGGGAGGGACACACGAAGCAACATAGAAATAATCTTATAAATGTCTTAGAAACAACTGCATGAAAGAAAAAAAATTTGAATCCATATTGTAAATATAAAATATGTAACTGGTTGGAGAAGGGAAATACAGCACGTAGAATTGAGGCTGGTGTAGTATCTTTGGTTACATGGGCAAGATCAAGCCTCTCCAGCATATAATATATTGACATCATCATTTATTGTCCAGGATGTCAAGCATGTGTGCTTGACAAAGGAAAGACTAGCAAATAAAGAAATAAAGAAATGCTCTTTCCTCAATATATGTGCAATAGCATGGAGCCAGATCATAAAATGAACCTCAAGCGCTCGCCATTGATATTAAAATGAGTTATAGTCCACTTACCAATACAAAATTTTATTATTATTGCTTATTCCCACAATCACACAGGCTAGATCAAATAATAACATTGAAAATACACACTGGAAAAGACCAAAGAGAGACAAATGACTCCACGGGATAATAGCAAATGATAAAATATGTTGGACTTAAATTGTTTTTCCTTCACTAAATTAATGAATCTTCACCAGTGAATAAAAACAGTTTTTCCATTTCTAAAGCATGCAATCATGGCTGAATGGTTAAAAATAATAAACCTATAATATCACTTGGAATTTTATAGTGTCAGTTTAAATCACACTGATTATAAAGTTTATCAGGGCCCAGCACACCGGATAACCTAATAAATAAAATAAATATCTGGGAATTCGATCATTTTTTAAAAATTACAAAGCATTTTCACATAGCACATCTCTCTAGATCATCCTAACAACCTTGTGGCATTACAAAATAAAATAGAGCTGTTATACTGCAGCTCTGTAAGGTTTATGTTCATGGTTCAGTATAAAAAACACTATCATTATGGGTAGAAATATCATAGGATTCACAAGTTTCTGATTATTTTTGGTAGTTGATAACTACAACATGTAATTTAATACATCCATAACTTTCCTAAATTGAGTGGTAAAACTGAATGTAATGAATTAAAGAGTAAATAAACAGGACAGATTCACATGCTGAAGTTTTAACAAATTCAGATACAGAGCTTGTCTCTCGTAATGAGATTGTTAATATTCCATACCCTCAATCTTTTCAAACTTACAGAGGAGGGAAACAAATTACATGCAAGAATGAAGGGACAGGATCATACTTGCAGTAATTATAAGTTAATACTTGATAGAATATACTTGGTAATTCACACAAAATGAGAGAGATGCAAAATAACAGCATTTTAGATATGTTGGATATGGTATTATCTTAAAGTGCAAAATAAATCCCCCAAACTTAATTTAATATTTAACTATCTCTTTGGTTCTAATATTTTATGATTTTTATCCCCTTTTTGTTCTTAATTCATACTTGAACTGAGAAGCACAGGGGAAGTTTTTCCTACTCAAAGTCCTTTAACTATCTCATCCTGACCCCTCACAGCCTTCAATAAAACCTCTTACAGTAAGAAGATTCAGCCTTTAATAAAATCTCTTACATCAGAAGATTCACTGTTCCCATCTCCATTGTTTTTATTCAGAGAATCCTATATTATTAATGCCTATTTTATTTCTGTTTACTATCTGATGATGTTCAGTATTCTATTGACCTTTTCTCTCTCACTTTCTCTTCTCTCTTCCTCCTACCTTCCCTCTCTCTTTTCCTCTTTTTTTTTTCCTCTCTGTCTTTTGCAGTTCCATGTCCTTTTTTAAAACTGGCAAGTAAAAGCCAAAGATGTCATCATGTTTATAGTATTTACCTTACAGAACTAATTTCTTAAAAGTATGCAAAGCATGAACATTGGATTCGGCTAGTTTCTATTACTGACTCATCTCTGCCTATCATTCCCTAAAGGTAAATTGCTCTTATTTGTTTTATCCAAATTAAAATTTATTGATAAATATGATTTAAATTGGAAATATACATATTTTGATCAAAGGTTAAAGAAAATGTGGCTGTTTCCACCAGTAAAAAACAAATAAATATCCTCTATTTTTTGTATTCTGTTTATAAAGTACATTTTAGAAAAAAAAGCACTATCTGTTTTGGGGATACTCTCAGTTGTGAATGAGAATTGGCACTGATAAAGCAAGAATGAAGCAGAGAAATGGATTTCACTTAGTATAATGCTATATGATAACAAGTGTTCCTAGCTCTCCATTACTACACTTACTCAAAAAAATTATAAAGTACTTTATCTTAGGTTGGACACTGTTGATTTTTGCAGGAGAGTCTCAGACAAAGCCTTCTCCTTAATGACCTGATAGTCTAATATGGAATATAGATGTTACCAAATACTGTGTGAGACTAATATTTGATATTCTTAAAGGTATTCCAGCAAGCTGGAGCCATGGCTCAGTTGGGAGAGTGCTAGCCATGGAGTGAAAGTGACAGATACCAAATTCAAGTCCCAGTCTTGGGCCTAAACAAAAAGTACTTTGAACCTTGTTTTGAGACACTGTAAAGTTATTTTGCCCATTTGGATATCATTTTTAAATAATAGCAGGCCAAAGTTTGTTCTAGGATTAATTACTTTCAGTCAAACTTCCAGGTATGCTCACCTAATGCCTCTAAATTCTGAACTTTTCCAATTCTGCTGGTGTTAGCTGCCATCCTTATTTGTTAGTTTAGATAATGTTGTCTCTCATTCATTTTATTGTTTTTTTCCCCTGGCATTAGGGAGTTTCCTCACACTTATACATTAACAGTGCTAAATAACTAAGATGTGCACTTTAAAATAATTTAAGATAAACTACAAAACCAGTAGACTACTGAATAACTTGAACTTGAAAAATTCAGAAATGGTAACATAGTGGTCACCAGCTGGGTGGCAGTGACTAACACCTGGCTGCGCAGGAGGCTGAGATCTGAGGACTGAAATTAAAAGTCAGACAAGGCAGGAAATGTTTGTAAGACTCT
Source organism: Dipodomys spectabilis (assembly GCF_019054845.1). Classification (NCBI taxonomy): domain Eukaryota; kingdom Metazoa; phylum Chordata; class Mammalia; order Rodentia; family Heteromyidae; genus Dipodomys; species Dipodomys spectabilis. The sequence goes on from NW_024870758.1 coordinate 13,099,415, forward strand.
TATTTCTCATTAACCACCAAGAGCAGAAGTGGAGCTGTAGCTTACTAGCTTTGTGCAAAAAAAAGCTCAGGGACAAATGTGTAGGCTTGAGTTTTAGCTCAGGACTGGATAAAAACAAACAAAGCAATGGGTATGCATAATTTTCAGTGCAAAAGCCATTTAGACACAATTGAAGTTACAACAATATGATATTTCAATTTAGATATATCATCTCCATGCAAAAGAGTCAATTTTCAAATTTTAGCGAATGCTGCATTATGTCGTGTGTGCTTAAGACTAGCTTGTGATATTCTTCCATTATTCTTTCTTTCACAATAACGAACTCTGTCACTATAGCATACACAGCAAGAGGAGTTTTCCACCACTGGCTCTTTTTTCTTCGATGTTGAGGATCAATTTGTGGGCCTTCTGCATGCTATGCATGTGTTCTACCACTTTGCTAGAGCTTTTCATTGTTCTTTGGAAGATTTGAAAAATTATCAACTGCCCCTTTATGTATGGGCATTGTTCTATCATTCACACAGAATTCTACATGTTCCCCCAAACTCAGAGTGCTCTTGATCCATAAGCCCAGTTACTTTTTAATTTATTTCCATCTTTTTAGATTTTGAAACATTCCCTGAGAAAGGTAGGCCACAAAAAAAGTATTATTTTCTGAGTTCTTTCTCTCATCTGAAGTCCTAGGTACCAATTTTATCTTTTATGTGCTTTAAAATTTTTCCATGTATGTCAACTCTAGAAAACCAACTATATCTCCATAATTTTAGATTAATGAGAGCAGGGTAGAGAAGATTCAAGGAAAAGATAGCAAGTACAAGAGTGATAGAGATAATCACAGGAAGAATAAAAGAAACAATGCCAAAAATTAAAGGGATGGAGAAGAGGAAGACGAGAAGGACAGAGGAGAGGAAAAGAGACACAGAGGAAATGAGGAACAATTAGAGCAAAAGATCAATAATGTGTGTGTGTGTGTGTGTGTGTGTGTGTGTGTGTGTAAGACAATACAAAAAGAAGGTGGCTGCTATAAATTTCCAGAAGAACCTGAAAAATAGTTGTCAAGAGCTAGAATCTTCTTCACTATAGAGTATGTAACAATTCCTTCTCTGATGTAGGGAGAAAACTATGTTAATGTGCTGTGAAACTGATTAAAAAAAATTCAAAAGACTATCAAGAATCCTTTACCAAAATAAAATCTTAATATATTATGAAGAAGGGCAAAGCTGTAAGTGGTTTGCAAAATTCTTATTACAATATTATTTGTATGCAAAATATACCTATTGTTCAACAAGAAATGTAATCATTACCTTATATATATAATGATAGCCCCTCTCTACATCACCTTGACAATAAAATTAAATTTTAAAAAATTGGGAGGGCCAGGAAGTTGGAGGCATTTAAAATATTTTTTTCAGATTAGCTATGTAGGTAGAAATATGACATCTGGTACTGAATGCATGTGTGAAATTTTAGGCAAAAGGGCAAGCCTGTCAACAAATGGTTTTATATCATTAGCATATTACTACCATGTACCATTGAATATATGTGTTTATTTAGGTAGAAAAAATATATAGCAAAAGAAGATTCCTAGAGATCTTCAACATGTCCAGCAGAGCAGAACGTACCAGCAAAATGTTGTGTCAAAGTTCACACAGAGGGCAAAGATGATTAACCAGATGGATAGCTAAAGGAAAGTGGAACTTCCGCATTTGCTCTGTAAAGCTCATTTGGAATCCTTATAAACAGTCTTATTGGAATTTAATAAAAACATGTTGGTGATATATTTTCTATAAAATAATCTTAACAGTCACTTAGCTTATCATCATGTTCAAAGTAGTTCAAGAAATATTTAACATCTATTTAGTTATATCCATTTAACGCTACTAAGAAATAATAATAATTGATCTACTGTGTGAATCTAGGCTTGTGTTTTTGATCATTTTCCTAGTATAAATGCATGTGGCTCAGGTATTTTTAATTTGAAAATAATAAGCATTGTCTTTTGAATATGTATTTCCAGTGGCTGTCTCTCAATGCAAGTTAACTTAGAATATATTACAATTCTTAATTTGCTATTAAGGTATAAATGAAGCAAAATAATTTATCATTAATGTTTAGGTAAGGTGGAAGTACCCTACATCTGAGTAACCTAATTAAGTTCGCTAATATTTCCTATTTGAAGCATTTATTCCACACTGCATTTAAAGAGAATAAGATATGATCCCTTTAGTTTATGTGTAGAAAATGTTTCTGTCATGTTGAGTCCATATTTGACACATATCTTACTGAGTAAAACTGAGCTCTGGGCAGAATCTTCACATTATGGATTGTCAGAAGTTAAAAACCACAATTAAAGCTACTTAAATAGCAGTCTAGCTAGGAAAACAGAAAAAAATAATATGATCATAGTAAGAATGCATAGGGTTTCTTTCTAACCTGTGGAGCAGTAATAACCAAAGATAAATCCATATGTCCAAAGGGCTTAGTACACTGCAGGCTGCTTAGTGGCTTCTCAATTAAATATAAATAAATTAAAAGTCAGTTTGAGAGGAAATAAATTATACTAACATTTATTTTTCTCTCCTGTGGATGTAAAACTGTTTTGCAAAGTAGACTAATAGTCAATAGCGAATTTTTCTTCAGAATTTTAATGAATTTGAAAATAAACACTCTCAATCTGAATTAGGGTATATGTTGATTTCTCTAACTCTAAAAGGTAATATTTCATTTTCCAAAATGAACCTGCATAAGCACTTTTATTCTCCAAAGAAATTAAGTATTCTTCAGACTTGAAATGAAACACCATAGTTCATTTTAAATGCATGGTGATTGAATAAATGTGCATTCCCAATAATACCCATAATTTTATCTCTCCTATTACAAATGTTCATCCAACATAAGCATATTTTAGGCTGGTCAAAATCAACACCTCTATTAAACAGTATTTTTCTCCAGTCAATATTTTTCTCATTCAAACATTTACTTTCAGCAATCCTAAAACTCCAGAGATCTAAATATAGGCAACCTCAACTTGAAAAAATTCACAGCTAAAACTAACATATACTCTCTGCCAATCTGTGCACCAGCTGTGGATTAAAATGTGCTGAAAAGCAGAACATTTTGTCTCTGCAATGATCAAGTAGTCTCTTGCAATATATACAACTCTTCCTTTAACAAGAGGAGGTAGAGGATGACAGGAGGAATAGAATCTGGGTAATTTTGAGATGTCCGTAAGGTGCTGAAATTCACTTTGTAGTTGTAACCTGGTCTTCAAACAAAAGTGTTACAAGTATTCACTAGAGACAAAAAGAATCATGATCACTGAATAAGATTCTTGAAAGGAGAGTAACTTTTTGGCTTTGCAAATTACTTTCAGATTTGCTTACTGTTTATTTTCTAGCAAACATGTCCAATGTATCTGTCCAAACAAGTTCATATTTGCAAAGACCTAGAAATTACATGTAATTCTATGGTCTCAGAAGAAAATGACAGATTTATTGCAAGGGCAAGTATTAGCCAAAGAAATCTCTTAATTTAAACATGTCAATTTCTGTTGATATTAGTATCATATACACTAGTATAAATTCTTCTAATATTAGTGACATTAAATGGCTCAAACTTGATCTATACATGACAATTTCCTTATTCATTCATTTTAAATGGCCTCTCAAACTGAACAAGGATTATGTAGCACTTGAGGCCTTAGGAAGACCATATCCTTATCTGATCAGTATCAATTGAAATACCATCAGAAGAAAAGTCTTTAAGTTGTTGACTACGAATTAATACTGAAGATGTTCATAGTAGACATTTTTCTAAGTATCAGAACAATTTGTTTTACTTATTTAGCTCTCAAAAGTATAAGTTCTGTTGTCTTCTAGCCATATGGCAAAACAGAATAGTTGCTATCTAATCATTATTTAGTTTTAATGAGCCATAATTTAAGCTCTTCACCATTTCATAAATAAAAGTGCATATATTTTAATCAGACTACTAAAAGTATCCTGAGATTCAAAATGAAAACATTATAATTAATGAAAATATAATAAAGGAAAATATTTCTTGGAATATGTATATATAATAATGTGTTACATAGATATTTAGATATTGTCACAATGAAAATTTTAAAGAGATGCATTTTTGCAACATTCTTATCTTTAGAATGTGCAAATGTAATTATCTCTAATAGTTGTACACAGAGGTTACCATTCAATATGTCAGTTTAAAAATACAATGCAAATTTATCACTACTCTTCATCATTTTACCCTCTCCCTCCCAACCCTATTGGTTTAAATGTTAAATTTTCATGGGAGCATAAAATTCCATTTTATATATATTTTTTTTCTTGATCCATTCATCTACTGAGGGGCATCTGGGTTGGTTCCATCGTAGCTATGGTGAATAATGCTGAGATAAACATAGTTGTGCTGGTAGCTTTAGTATAGTCTTGTTTGTGATCATTCAGGTAAATCCCCCGAAGAGGGATTGCTGATTCATAGGGGAGCTCTATGTATAGTCTTTTGAGGAACCTCCATACTCCTTTCCAGAGTGGTTAAACAAGTTTACACTCCCACCAACAGAGCAGTAGGGTTCCTTTTGGCCACATTCCCTCCAGCATCTGTTGTTATTAGATTTCTTGATTATACCCATTCTGGAATTCTATGCTTCCATCAGAAAGAATGACACTGCCCCATTTGTTAGGAAATGGAAAGACTTAGAAATAATCATATTAAATGAAATAAGCCAGACTCAAAGAAATATAGGTCCCATAGTTTGCCTTATTTGCAATAATTAGTATATGCCTAGGATAATTTTATCAGATGAGTAGAAAATTCAAAAGCTATGTACATATGACCATATAAGATGATGTTAGGTGAAATGAACCATAAGATATGGACACAATAGGTCTTTCTTTGTTGTTGTTGTTTTTAATGTACCATGAGATTTTTTTGTTTCTTTTGTATGTTCTTCCCTCTATGTATAACCCCTTTATTTGATTTTTGTATATACATGTATCTAATCTGAGGAGGGGAAAGAAATAACAGAATGCTGAAACAAGGACACAGGATGACCCATCGCAACAATGAGCCTCACAAGACACTATGTTGGAAATGAACTTTACAACTTTGAGGCAAGGAAGGAATGGGGGAGGTGGGAAAGGGAGGGATAGTAGGAGAACAACAAGGAGGGAGTAAAAATACCGGACAAGAAATGTGCTCATTACCTTACTCATGTAACTGTAACCCCTCTGTATAGCATTTTTACAATAAAATATTTTTTAAAATGTTAAATTTTAAAAGTAGAAATGTGGGGCCAGGAAGGTGGCTCAGTGGTAGAGCACTTGCCTTGCATGCCTGAGGTCCTGGGTTCAATTCCTCAGCACCACATAAGAAAAAAAGCCGGAAGTGGCGCTGTGGCTCAAGTGGTAGAGCGCTAGCTTGAGCTGAAGAGCTGAGGGACAGTGCCTAGGCCCAGAGTTCAGGCCCCACGACCGGACCAAAAAAAAAAAAAAAAAAGTAGAAATGTGAACATTAAAACAATATAAGAAATACCTTTGTATCATTCTAACAGTATTTTAGAGCAAAGTATGGTAACACATGCCTTTAAACCTAGCAGTCAAGAAGCTGAGGCAGGAAGATCCTGAGTTAAAGGCCAGCCAAGGTTATGTAATGAGTTCCAGGTCGATTTTGGCTACCTAGCAAGACATTGTCTCAAAAGAAAATAACTAAATAGGTAAATAAATATGTAAACAAATAGAATTTTATGTTTGTCAAAACACTTTTTTTCTCTTAGCATATTATTGTGAACAATACAACTATTAATATGCATAAAAGATATGCCATTGTTCTTAATTTTCATATGACTAGCCAGAAATGAAATGATTTTCATAGCTTAAAACCGATCATCTTGCAACTTTTCAGAACTTCAAACCATACTCATATATACGTATATGTACAAATAGCCAAAAATAGATTTCTGGCTGTCATGTACATTCAGGTTTCCTTAAAGAAAAATTTGATTTTGTTGTTGTTGTTGTTTTAATGTACTCTATGATTTCTTGTTTCTTTTGTATAGTCTTCCCCCTATGGTATAACCTCTGTTGTTACTGTATTTGATTTTGGTACCCTGGTATTAGACATATGTTTATCTGAATTAGGGAAGGGAAGGGGAACAACAGAATGATGAGACAAAGGACAAGGGGGGAGCCAATGCAACAGCGATATTCACAAGAGAATATGTTGGAAACGATCTGTACAACTTGAGGAGGGGGAATTAAGAGAGGAGGAAAAGTGGGAGATAATGAGGAAAGGGGTAAGAAATTTCAAAAGAAATGTACTTTTTACCTTATTTTTCTAACTGTAACCCCTCTGTACATCACCTTGACAATAAGAAAAAGGGAAAAAAAGAAAAATTTGATAGCCTCATTAAAATAAAATGGTACAGGCACTCAGATGAATAAAAAGCAAAGAAATAAAGACAAAAATGTACATGCATGATTAGAATTTAAAAAGGGATGTTATTACCTCTTTCTAATATCACTCAATCCCCCAAATCTAATCAGGACTCTAAATGTTAATTTCAGCAGAGCAAGACCACACTGAGAAAGTGGAGAGCAGCACAGTATAGGTTAAGCACCACTTAAATGCAAACTATAATCAGCCCATCTCAATTGACATTTTAGGCATAATCATGGTTTTTGTCACTGAGTTTTATAGTTATTTCTCTCTGCCCAACTTAAGTTATCTATTTCCTAATTAACTTGCCAAAAGATACATCATGAAATGCCCCATGTTACAGCTACCTTTTATGTTTGTGTTTTGATGGACAAAATATACAACACTCACCCTAATGAAACCATATCAGAAAGGTCACACTATATTTGCACAAAATTCAACATTAAATACTGTTCTAAAAGACCTAGTGACATTCTTATTTAAATTTTTAAATACTAGGTATTACACAAAAATCAGAAGCAAACATTAGTGGTTCCAGAGGATCTGCTCTGAAAATATTATGGCTCCAAAAGAAAATGGGTCAAATGTTGAGGTTAATTAAACACTAGTTTAAATTCTCTGTGGTTATAAAAGTCCCATTTACTTCCACATTTCTTTTTATCTCACATACATGACTTGGTGTTTGAAATCTCCACTAGAACAAAGGCTCTGAAGGTCACTGAAAAAATGTCAATGTTATTGGCATACACATAAACACATCTCACACATCGGATATTATCAGCTATTACTATCTACAGCTGAATGTTTTTTAATGGTTAATATGAGTAGAGCTATGCCTGTAAACCTGTAATCCTAGCTACTCAGGCTGAGATCTAAGGATCACAATTCAAAACCAGCCCAGGGAGAAAAATTCATGAGACTCTTATCCCCAATTAGCCATGAAAAAGCTGGAAATGGAGCTATGGTGCAAATGGTAGAAAACTAATATTGAGAAAAAAAGTTCAGGAATAGCACCTAAGACCCTGAGTTCAAGCACCAGAGTTGGCACAAAAAGAAAAAAGGCAAAGGAAAATGCTAATCAGCTACCTGGCTGCGAATGAAATGTGGCATTTGTTGCACTGTACTGGAGAGGAAAGTAGGATTTCTTGTGACGCTTGGAAGAAGAGATGTAGATAGGAGACCAAGACAGAAGAGCAAGGCAGAACTAAGCATCTGAGGGACGGGTTGCTCTGCTTTTGCCTTCCCAGCTGCATGGAAATCAGTGAGTCTAGGCACATCCTTGGTTCTAAAGCAACCATTGCAATCTTAAAATACACTAACAGATTCAGTATTTGGTTCCTTACATTTTTCCAAATGCCAGCATCCCCCCACGACACATGTAGAAACCTGGGGAGCTGCCTTGGGATTTCCATTTTAAGGTGTGTAACACATGGTGTAGCATAGATTAAAAGGAGATCTTGTAACTGCAATCTCTACCCTAATTTCCTGCCTCAAATTCATCATCTGAAGCCCAGAATGATTATATCCATTGCAACCAAATGCTGAGTAAAGAGAAAAAACAAGAGAGCAGCATCTTCAACACCAAATGGTTGTGAAAAGTGAGACCTCTGAGCAGAGACAGATCTTAAAATACCAACAGGGGCAAAAGCCAGGGAGGAAAACTCATAAAGCACTCTCCAGTGAACAAGAAACAGAAATATGAGAAAATGCACAAGCAGTTCTGATTTTCCTGATTTATTTTACTAAATGAAGTCTATCCCAACTTATTTTTAATATTTGCTTTTCTGTAAGTAATTCAAATTAACAAGAGAGTTGGAAAACATATAGATGAAACTATACATCACCTGAGATTTTACCACCTGGAGATCATCACTAATAACATTTTCATATATTTCCACCCAATCTGTTCTCTTCCTGTTAGCATATAGTTGTAGATAAAAATATAAAATGGTTTTGTCTCATATGGTACATATGGTTGTATCACCCTTTTTCCCCTCAATGAAATATGGTGAATATTTCCCTAGTAACCCAAATTTTATAAAAAGGTTTAAAGGCCACAGGGTTCAATACAATCTATGATTTAAATGCCACAGGGTCCAATACAATCTATGATATGCTACTGATAGGCACTATGTAACTAGAGGAGCTCACAAGAAAATGCAGGTAATCTACTTATCAGCCTGCTTTGAACATTGGGACACTCTGAGTCTTTGCTGGGTTGAGCCACCATCGATCCACCACCATCCATGTGACTTTGAATATTAGACATAGCCTGAATCACCCTCATGCCTAGGAGAGTAAATTTGCTGGAAAAAGAAACATCTCCTGCACTGTTCCTAACCTTTGATCTGTACTTTCAAGTCTCTAGCCACCACCTTGTGCCAGAGGCAGCCTTTCCACCTCCGTTTCCTCAGAGGCTCCTAATCCTCCTTTCCTCTCTGTCTGTCCCTGTGGGTGAGGTGCCAGCGTATCAAATTACTGAGTCCATTTATATGCTGAAACTGTGTCAATGAAAACAAATCCATATATGTTATTGTCCTGCCCAACGACACCCTTCTCTACACATTGAGAGAATCTTTGGAGATTTGTCATATTCATTCAACAAGAATTATTTATTGGGGGCTGGGAATGTGGCTCCCTGGTAGAGTGCTTGGTTAGCATGAGTGAAGCCTTGAGTTTGATTCCTCAGTACCACACAAACAGAAAAAGCTGGATATGTGCTGTGGCTCACATGATAGAGTGCTAGCCTTGAGCAAAAGAAGCTCAGGGATGGTTCCCAGGCCCTGAGTTCAAGTCCCAGGATTGGCAAAAAAAAAAAAGAATTACTGGGCAACTCGCTCTACATCAATTGCCATACAACATGAACCTGGCCTACATTGTAGTGAAAAGACCAATAAAAATGAAGACAAACTATAATGAGCTTATAAGATGTTATCAAGGAGTCAGAAAAAGAAAGAGGTTGAGATACAAGTTGGTGTTACGAACCACCAGTAGTGATCATAAGAAATCACTACTCCAGGGAGACCTTCAGCAGCCAGTAAGACACTTCCTTACCCCAGAATATTGAAGAATTAACTGTCTACTACATAACAGGATAGGATCTATGAGACTTTGTCATTGCTATGTTACACACCCTTCTGTCCCACCAATGTATTTAATGTTCCTTCTTATTATAGTATGCCTACTGCCACTTCACTCCAATTGCTTAAATACCAGACTGAATGAGTTAACAGATAGAACATGATAAAATGCATTTTGCTTTCCAGCCTGCAGCAGTTCAATACATAAATTATGTCTTTGATCCTGGTAACTTTGGCAACTTAAAAGATGTTTGAAATAGAAAAACAGGAAATGCCACAGAGAAATGTGTCTCTTTGTTTCTTTGGAGAAAAACACTCCCATCAGAAGTGCCCAGCCGAACACAGTGAAATGTGCTACAGCTTAAGCCTCAGCCAAACCTTGCAGTTGAATCCAGCTTTGTGTCCTATTTACTGTGATGACCTAAGATAAGTTTCCTCTATTTGCTTCTCTATAAAATTAAAATATAATAACCTTGCAATAGAGTTCTAAGAATTCAAAATAATATATGTAAAACTCTTATCACAGTGCTCATGTCTCATGTCAGTGTATTTGATAAATAGCTATTGTCATCAATTCTTAACCTTGTGATACATGAATTTTCATCCCTATTTTATCTGTACATTACCTTCATAGCATGCCAACTACACTTACAGAGGTTAAATAACTTGCCCAGCATTAAATATAAGTCTTTCACTCCTCTATTGTTATGTTTTGGAGTGCTACAAGAGCATTTTAGTAATTTCCATAATCTGCATCTCATATACAAGACCAATTTCTTTTGTATGTGTGTGCTGGTACTGCAGCTTGAATTTGTTGGTACTGGGTAATCTGATTTAGCTTTATTGCTCAAGGCTGGCAGTGTGCGACTTGACCCATAGCTCCATTTTTAGCTTTTTGCTTGTTAGAACATTCATGTGCTTTCTTACCCAAGCTGTCTTTGAACTGTGATTCTCACATCTTAACCTCTTGAGTAACTATAATCTCAGGCATGAGCCACTAGTGCCTGATTAAGTACAAGTTTGGTTGGCAGAAGATTGTGTGTGTGTGTGTGTGTGTGTGTGTGTGTGTGTGTGTGTGTGTGAAAGTACCTTAACATCAATGTGACTATGACTGTGGGGGACTATGAGAACTGACTTGCCAACAACTGTGAAAACTCTAAGACTGAGCTCAAGGGCTGGTTGCCAAGTTAGAAGGGTAAGATTAGGGGTCAGTATAATAGATGTACTATACAGAGGCCCAAAAGACATAGCCCCCAGCACCAATGAAAGAGCCTTATCAGACTGTATTTCTAAATTGTTTTACTTTTATGATGAGGGAAAAAGTCATGTTTTAAAATACAGCGCCAGTGCTGGGTGCTAGTGGCTCATACCTATAATCCTAGCCACACAGGAGGCTGAGATCTAAGGATCACAGTTAGAAGCTATCCTAGGGAGGGAAGTCTGTGAGATTCGTTTTTTTAATATGTTTTTTTAATTGTGAAAATACTGTACAGTTACATGAGCAAGGTAATGAGTACATTTCTTATCAAGCATTGTTGTCTCTTGCTTTGTTTTTCCCCTACCATCCCTTCCCTCCCACCTCCATTACTACACTATCCCTGGGATACAGGTTGACCCATTGTAACAATGAGATGTACAAGACACTATGTTGAAAAATGTGAGATTCTTATGTTTAATAAATGACTCAGAGAAAGCCAAAAGTGGCACTGAAGGTCAAGTGGTAGAGCAGCTTTGAGCAAAAGAAGAATAGGGGCAGTACCCAGGCTCTGAGTTCCAGCCTCAGGACCAGTAGAGATAAAAATTATTTTGCACAAATCATGAGGCTGATGTCTAGAAAGAAGTAAAGAACAGAAACCACAGCAAAAAAGGCAAGATTTTGGACAAAGCCAACATACAAACAGAAAGAAAGGCAAGAAATAGTGAGAATGTACACATAAAGGGAGTGCTTCTGGGCTTTGTCATGGGTATCAAAGGTACCAGAGGACCAGCACAAAAGCCAAGCCATGGTGATAGGGTCTTGATTCAAAGTGCCATAGTTAGACATAGATGGTGGTATTTGACTTATTTCCTGTTTTAGTCAAGGTTGCTTCAGGAATAAACAGGAAACTGAGTTTACATCAGAAGACATCACTGATCACATCACAAATTCTGTGATAAAATAAGGGTGGAGAAAATGAGGTCTAAATTGAACTTCCATTTACTCATCAGACATGTATTTACAAAAAGATGCCTAATAGGGACCTGGATGCTACTGTGACAAAACATCTAGTACACAGTAAAGTAATGATGGATAGGGCTCTCTTTAGCATAATATTATATACAAGTAACATTGGCTAAAGATCTGTTCTCTGCAAAACAATATTTTGAACTTGAGTTCATTAGACTTTAGATTAGGCTGGGTAATGAGTCTTCAAGCATAGAATTCTGCTTGATTTTTGGGAATTTGAATATTAGAATATGTAAATATCCAGTAGCTGAAATAAAATCATACACTGGCCCCTTTCAGGGACTCCTTGGTATTCAACTGACTTCAGCATAAAGTGGTCTTATCACATTTGTGTCTCTCTAGAGATAGAGCCAGCTACACAGGACGATGAAGAAGATATGCTTAGCAAAGTTGCAAGTATTACACTTCCGTGTATGCTACAATTGAGTTAGGGGGAGTGGGAGTAAAATTGAGGTTTGTTTCTACAATGTTTAGTAACAGGGGAAGCACTAGCTGGAACTGTCAAAGATGTTTTCACAGGTAATCCAACCAGTTTTGAAAATGAAGATGTTTTCCATTCATTGCATTATTCCCACACTATTGTACTGGCTACTTCTTTTCCTATGACAGATTTTAGTCTGCAAGTGATTCAGAAACTCTCCTAGGTCAGCCCTTCTAAAATTATCTTTAATTCCCAGTGGGAGACTTTTTAATCCAGTTTCCGGATCTTTCCTACATGACATATATGGCACAATCATTCTTTGATCCTTCTTTCCCTGAAACTATATTCTCCAGGAATCCTATGTTCCTCATCTCAGTTTTAGAGTCAATTACTTTTTGCAAGAATTCTTGGAGATTTTGTTTTTGGCAAAGAATGGTATGAGAAGATAGGGTCTAACAACTATGTTAGCTCTTTGTTGATGCTTTGCTGTTCCCCAGGCCCTCACACTAGACAAAACTTGGAAAGGTAGTAATTAATGTGCATACCACAATATACACAGACATATTTATACCTATATACATATAAAATATGTGTGTATACACGTATATTTACATTTATGATGTATATGTATTAAAAACCTAAGAGATCCTTCTAGATTTATTTATTTCTGTATTTGTAATTCTGATCCCATGCTTGGATCCTTAGCATCTTACTTATCTGGTCAGTGCCCTCTACGTAGGCAGCCCCCATCACCAGCCTTACACAAATAGCATGATTACCTTACCAAACCATAGCACTAATCTCAGCCATATGTCAAAGTGCTCCAATAGAGGAGTTCCCTTCTCAAATTTGGATATCCACAATAGAGCAATTTACTTGCATAGAGATAGAATTATGTCTATAACTTTATCTATGAGCTATATTTTGTCTTTCAATATTTTAAGGAGTCAAAGTAGTTATTATTCAGTTTCTAATAGAGAAGAATCTTCACTATACATATTCAATTACATTTGTCTGGTTTATAGTCTGGAAAACAACTCCATGTGCTCCAAATTCTCCCTATGATCTGATACATACAGTTGTGTGTATTTGTGTATATATAATTATGTGTAGATATGTGTGTAGATACATATGCATGTGTATGTATGTATGTATATATGTATATATATTTACTATACAGCAAGCTAAGAAGGGCTTTTATATTTTTTAAAGGCTTGTGAAAAAATTATGTGACAGAGACCATATGTGATTCAGAACAACTTTAGTATTTACTATCTGGCTCTTTCCAGAAAAAGTTTGCCAGCCCTGGTCTGAGGTACCTGCTGCTTTGCCAATTTGGCTAAGTCACATTCTGAGAATTACTTACATAAAATGAAAAAACTTTTGGAGATGCTTTGGGTTTCAAAGGCTTTAAACAAGTGGCAAGTAACCAATGAAATTGTCATCATATCAATGGAGATAGCAGATAACTTTTAGAAGTCATCAATGAAAACAGGATAGTGCTAAGACAAAAATCTAAACCACCCTACTCCTTACCTGAGATAAGCAACTCAGGCTCCAACTGTGTCTAGTTTGCACCTCATTAGCAGAAGCCTGACATCCAGTAGTATTTATTTCAATCAATATCTTCTGTAAACTCCTAATGTTTGATTATAAAAACTTGAATTGAGTGTAATTAAATTTCAAGTTCAACATCAAGGCTATGTTAAGCCAAAATATAGACAATCGCAAAAATTACATAACCCTGAACTGGTGTGTTCAAGAAAACAGGGTCATTATTTCTGAGTCACATGTTAAAAACTAACAGGATGGGAGGGTCTAATTGCCACTTTTAGACTAATAAAGCATCCACTTATTAACGAACCTTGCATATTTGATTAATTGTTTTCTATCATAAGTCAGATTATTTAGAAGCAGAATTATAGTTTTTAGATACAGGTAAGAACTCCATTTATAGTCAAAAAAGGAAAACCAAAAATGTACAGAAACTGTCCCAGAGCTGCTGTTAACAAAGGCATGCTAGATATAATTTCTTCACTAACACAGAAGAAAAAAAAAACTATAACCAGCATTGTTTAAGGACATCAATCCTGTTTTCTACATATTGTGATTTCCATGGTGTAATGGGAGAAAAAAAACCTCTTTTGTGAGAAAAGTTTTAAATAGCTGCAGTCTGTCCCTTTTATTTCCCTTCTTACCCGCAGTGCCCCTAGACAGTTGGAGACATATAAGGGAGAGGGATTATAGAGTGGAGGGTGGGGGAGGAAGAATCAACAGAAAATAAACAATTTTCACAGGGCCATGAATTCATATTCCACTATTAGTTTATATTCTCACTTAACAGCTTGAGCTGAAATGTGAGTTCCAGCGCAATGCTCATACTAATTGTCTTGAATAATTCAGGTTTTATTACTCTCTTGGGCTTCTCTGGAGCCTGGCTGCTGTAAGCCATGTTGGATATTTCAGAATCCACAACATGATGATCCTCCATGCTGAAAGCGACATGGTGAGCTGGATTGGCTTGATTCGTAAGGTACCATCAAAACAAGAGAAATGTCAGTGTGGTAGACAGTCCAAGAAACAAGTTGGTATGAAGTACATTTCCACATCCAGACTGGAGTCTTACCTGAGTTGTAGAATATTGCTATTGCTATACTTGCTCTCCTTTATCAAGCATCAAGAACACCATCTTTTTGGTTTTCTTCAGTTTAAGAGAGAAATTCGAAAGCTGCTGATGACTTGAAATAGAACCTTGGAAGAAGAAAAACTTAGCAAAAAAAAAATTAAAGAATACCTCACTCAACTGCCTTGTCTGCGTAATAACATTGAACATGACTGTCACTCTGAAGACATATTAGCTCATTTAGGTAATTAGTGTGAGCAGCATGTTTCTCTACTTATTCCATTCAATTATAGGGTTCTCACTTTGTCATTACTGGAGTGTCTTAATGTGACTTGTAATTAGTGTAATTACAATCCAATGTTAATTATATCTGCCACTTAGACATAATTTTATATAGCAATGGTCTCTAATCTCAATAACCTTATTATGTTGTTTATTCAAACAGGAATTAAGTCTTCTTTCATGCGTCAAATATGGAGATTACGAAAAAGTACTGCTTGTGTCATTTTGATAGTTATGATAAGAGAATCTCTGAAATAGCAAAATCATATTTGAGACAATGCCTGCATGTGCAAACAATTATAGCAGCTCCTCCCTGCTTCCAGAAATATGCCGATGTGTCTCCAGATAGCTGCATTTGGATACAGTTTGAGCCTTGACTTGCTTGTGAATTCTAGGAAGAAGAAACACATGTTCATCTAGAAGAAGCCTATTACTGTGGTTCAGTTTATTAGAATACCAAGTACACTCATCGCTGACCAGTTAATGGACCATGCTTTGAGTAACTAACCATTGTATACAATGTAATATCACTTTCCTTTTAAAGAGTCCATTATCTTTTAAACTGCTTTTAAATATACTATTTCAGTTAATCCTGGAAACAATTTCACAGGGATAGCAATGTCAGGTATCAGATCACTGGATTAGACTGGGAAAAATGTAAAGAACATTGACCATGATCACTCAGAAAGAAGAGAGCCATTGACCAAGAGCTAATTTAACAGAACCATTTACGAATAGAAACTCTGCAGTTACAAGTCTAATGTTTGGATCTGAGAAATTTCATGTTGACATTCAGTACCCTTTAGTGAGTTGTCTAACTCCTCTATTCAGTAACTCTTTCATATGTTACTAGGCTATAGAAAAATCATGCAGCAATTCTTGCCATGAAATATAAAACTAACTAGAGACAGGGGCAGTGGCTCAAGCCTATAGTTCTAGCTACTTGGGGAGAAGAGATCAAGGGATTGCAGTTCTAGGCCAGCCTGGGGGCAAAAAGAGAAGTTTGAGAGAATATATCTCAACAATGGCTGAATAGAGTGGCAAGCACCTGTCATCCAAGGAGCAGACAAAGCACAATGGGTAGGTGCAGTCCCACGTATCTATTATTTCCAGAGACTCAAGGAAGCACCAAGTAGGAGGATCACAGCCCAGGCCAGTTCAAGCAAAGAGTGAGAGTATTTACATATCTAGTAAACTTTAAAAAGGAAGGTGGGAGGGAGAAAGAAGTGAGGGAAAGTGGCGGGGGGGAGGGAAAGGATAGCAGGAAAAAAAACAAAGGAAGGGGTAACAATGTTTAACAAGATATGTTCTCATTACCCTATTCATGTAACTGTAACCCTTCTGTATAACATCTTTACAACAAAATATTTTTTTAAAAAGGGACTGGAGGTATGGTTCAAGTGGTAGATTATTTGTTTAATGAGTGATAGACCCTGAGCTCAATCTCTAATACCAAAAAAACCCTAAAATACTCACTGCTATTATTAGTATTCATAACAGCACTCTCATCTCTTCATTTGGGACCCTACGGCTTTTCACATTAACCATGCTACTCTTTCACATGTTATATACTAATTAGTAACTAAAATTTGGCTCCCTATACTGAATATTTTTATGTGCATATAGCATATTCACTTAGAAATAGATAACCCTGACCAAAAACTATCCAATAAAGCTAAAAGGAAAATACTTAAGCCAACTCAGTTGTTATAAGAATGCAAACCATGAAATTCCCTGGGAAAAGATTCAGTGTTTTGTTGCTTGATACTAACACCAACACTTCACACTTCTTGACATACTCAGAACATTACATCTTGTTACTATAGCATTTCACAAATCCTCAAAAACTTAACATGCCCAAATGCAATCACATGTGCAAAATATTCTTTTCACTTAGACCCACAAAAAATGTTAGTTGTTACTTATTTAATGGATCTCAGGATCTGCATTGTCGGTGGAAATATTAAGTAGGAATGTTGCAATTTAACAATCTTTCCTTTCAAATGTCTTCATTTCCTTTAAGTTCAGGTTCTTTTCTAATTTTACAGAAATAAATAGCATGTATACTAGATTTGGAAATAGCATAGCATTTTTGACATATGATACCTTCTCTTATAATGCTGAAAATACTGGATATTCCTGTAATCTAGTTAGTAATAAACAAGAGCATTACTTTTGTTGTTAACTTCTGTAGGCTAACAATACAAAAATAATAACAATAATTAGCTAGTGCATTCCTAGTCATGTTCTTTTTCAGCTATTTAAAAAATTCACAGGTTCAAGAAATATCAGCTGTGTGTTAAAATTTAAACTGGCAGAAAAGCTAGGCTTGCCAGTAGTTAAAACAATATTAACACAACTGATTGAGAAATCTTTAGAATAGGCAGTGTTGCCAGGCAACTGGTTATTAAATATTAACTTGCAGCTCTTCAGACTTTTTGTTTTATTTAAAATTATTTACATGCAGCTTTGGGACAGTTTTGCTGAGCACATGAAAACCACAAAATGAAGTCAATTCTTCTCTTTTAATTCATGGAGCAGTTAGAGTTACCCACTATAGACTTGAAGCTTCAGTTAGATGTGCAAAGGAATTCTCATTCTCAAACCAAGCCTCCACAAAGAGGCATCAAGTTTCAATGTCAAGTGCACAAAGACAGGAGAACCTTCAAACTACACTAGGATTAAGAAGTCACTCACTTGTCTTCTGTGTGGTCCATGCTCCAAAGTATCCAACGATGACAATAAAATTCTATTCTTAAGTACGCTTCTCTTCACTTTTTTGGAAACACTGTTTTAGAGCATTGTTAGGATGCAGTTAAAAGAAATGGAGGTAATATTCTCATGGAGAAAATCCCAAGGGGACTGAGACAGGATGCCATGGTGGGAAGTGTCCTTGGTTAGAGATTGGTGACACACTTACATTTCTGGTCTGATAATTGGCTAACTTGCTCACTTTGAAGGTTCATTCCTCCATCATGCTCATTACTTTCCCTATTTTAAGTGACAGTTTATGAGATATTTGTGTAAAGCTTGGAGTTTTTATGAGACTACACATACTAAGATGAGGTAGCATTACCTAAATCCGTGGAATCTGGCAGTAGTGGGTTCAAACCCAGGCTTTACTTCCCAACTGTGTGACCTTCTGCTAGTTGCTTCACTTCACTAAGACTTGGTCTCCTTATTAATAAAATAGTGATAACAGCAGCACCTTGGGAGGACTATAGAAGATAACACTTGGTATAATATGCTCAGCAGGCTATGGGCTCAAAACGGGAAGCTGTTATTAGAATTGGCTGTGATAAACAGTCTCAATTTTATGCTATTTGCATCGGGACATAACTGGAAGGTTCTAAAATAGAATACATGCTTTATTTTTCAGTAAAGCATTCTGTTGTGAAAAAATAGAGTATAGGACATAAAAGGCTAATGTACAAAGAAATATTGGGGACTGTTATTCATCCCAGTGAAGGAAAATGGATTACAATATGGATGATTTACAATGGAACTGGTGACAGATGAACAGTTTCTGGCTGTATTTTGGATGTGTCATCAAGTAGGCTGATGGGTTTGATAGGAGATGTGAGAAAAAGAAGAATCAGGTTATGAGCTGGAGTAGTGGTGGGGATGTTGATGTGGCATAGCAGATGCTGTGGTGCTCTTCAAGTCTTCCTTCCAACCTTCAAGACAGGCACTTGTCGTCTTGCTCAATGCTTAACATCCTCTTCAGAGACAATCTCTACAGAAGATTGTTCAAAATAGACAAAAATATTAACATACTAAAGTGTGGGGCAGAGTTCTCAACAACTTTACAGTGACTCCCTAGCTAAAGAGACTCCTATAACTACAGAGTCCCCCATAGCACAATTGAAAACTTTGCTGTGGAATACAGTTCAGCTTCTCTTTGTGTCATCTTCTTTCCCATTCCTCTACTGAGGTTGTTTTAGGAAGTTTTCCAATCATTTCTCTTACACAAATCCCTGCTTCAGAATCTGTTCCTGGGTCATCCAAAGCAAACAATTTGTGTTAGTTGTACCCCTTTAGAAGTAGAATTTAAGATGGATTTTTGGACCTATGTCACTAACTGGCAGCCTATTGATGAGAATTCTAATAGGCCCATTGTTAAAATTGCCACAGATTTGCAAACTGGGTTGGGATGCTTGTAGAAGGGAATCCACTAACAGGCCCATTAACACAAGCAATTGGCTCTCATGTATTTTCTTAAAGGATAAAATGAACTAAGTAAGCTAATGAGGCTTGTTTGGGCCACCAAGGCTGAATGGTCACCAACATGACAAAATAAAACATAAAAATGAGGAAACATTTTTGGTATCATGGAAAAAGATTCTCATCTCTATTGCAGGTGAAGGACAGAAAAGGTGAGTGTGTGAAACCCATGACTAAGGACGAACACTAGCACAGTCCAGAGAAAACTGAAAACTTATTCAAATTAAATCCAATAATGGTAGTAAAAGTTATTATTGAGGAATAAGACTGAGCAGTAAGAAGGAGCCTCCTGGATTGTTATCACTAAGAGGAAGAAGAGTAAAAATCTGGAAAGGTATCACTTGTTTTTAATTATTTATTATAAGAAATTCGATAAGAAAATATTGAAAGCTTGGGATTCAGATCATTGATAAAGAATTAGCATAGAATACATATAGTCCTGGCTTTAACCCTCAGTACTGAGGAGAATGAAGAGGAGAGAGTGGAGGAGGAGAATGAAGAGGAAAAGAAAAAGGAGGAGGAGGAAAAGAAGGAAGAGGAGAAGAAGAAAAGAAGGAGGGGGAAGAGGAAGAGAAAAAGGATCCTATGGCAACAATTCAGTTTAATACTGCACCAGTTATAGTTCAGCTAAGGAACCTGAGCAATCAGTAAATTATATATTTGTGCTTATGTGTATATACACATATATATGTGCATATGTGTATATATATTCATACATACACCTGTATGTGTCTATATACCTACCTGTCTATCTATCTATATGAGTATCTATTTATATTTCTTACACATGCATAAGAGCCAGCTAAGAAAGTCCAAATTCACATGGAACGCAATGAAGAAGGAACAATCAAGAGCAAAAATGGAAGTCCACAGCACAGATCAAATTTGTCATTTTTAGCTATTTCTTTCTTGCAAAGAAGCCTCAATACTGCATTTAAAGCTTTTCAAGTAAATAGAGTTTCTTATTTTAAGTCAAATGATTAGAAATGTTAATTGCATCAGTATCTTCTGTTACAGTAACAGGTTAATATATACTGAAAATATATATTAACTGTAGCATAACCAGGTTCACAAGTCAAATAACTGCATGACCCATGTCTTCTTGGTACAACACTAAAATACTAAAAAACAAAAGAAATCCCTCTATGTAAATTTGACTTCACTAAAGTTAATAACTTTTATACCTCCACAGTAACTATCCAGAAATTGAAAAGATAACCTTAGAATATCTGAAAATTTATCTAAGTAATTGCATAAGGATATATAATCAACCCTTAAAATTCAACAATTAAAAATAATCTAATTTGAACTTAAAAATGAGTAGATATTCATCCATCAAAACCACTCTGTACACTGTAAGATAGCTATAATCAAATAATGGCAATAATAACAAGTTTGAACGAACTTTACAACTTTGGTGGGTGGGGGGAAGTGGGAAGGATTGGGTGGGGGGCAAGGGGGAGGATGGGAAAGGATGGGAAGGGGAAACAAAGGAGGAGGCTACAATGCTTGATAAGAAATGTACTCATTATCTTGCCCATGTAATTGTAACCCCTATGTACAGTATTTTCACAATAAAAAAATAACAAGTTTGAAGGCCTTCATAATGGCACTTCATCAACAGCTTCAGGATGGAATTTCCATATGATCTACAAAGTACACATATGTTCATGTAAAACAAAAGCCTGTATATGGCATAAAACTCCATGAAGGAGAGCTAATGTATGTTTACTTCATCAGCACAATTCCAGTGCTAGGTATAGGACTCATACATGATGCTTGAATGAGTGCTTGCTTAATGGATGAACATATCTTCCATTGAAGTTGTACTTCTAGACACTCATATTTATACAAAATATAAATAATGTGTTTACTTTAGTTACTCCATCTGATACAAACTTATTTTAACACTAACATTTCTTATATAAAGGTTGAGAGAACTATTCCATGTTCTTTGTTATCCTTCAGTACTCTGGCTTACAACTATTAGCTGCCTAACTAGAATGTGGCTTTTGTTATAATAAGAAAACTCTGCTTTTACCTGATTAGATATGTATCCTATTATTAACTTTTGAGTGGTTCAGCAAGATCCTTAATCCAATCAACTCAGTTAACATCAAAGCTTCCCATGAAAATGTTGTTACCCTATACTGATCCTCCAAGATACAATTTAGATTGGGGAAACCAATGGTCAGAGATCTCCACACATGTGTGTATTGAAAACACTTGGTCACTGAGATTCTACTCTATCCACTCTTGTTACAAATATACAAATGCAGAAAGGAATTCCAAATGATAACTTTCTGCTTCTCTCTTTTGCTATGATTTCCTCTTTTCCTCAAGTAAGAGTTTATAAGTCGTGCTCCTTGCCTCTCAATAAGCTCCTATTCTGTAACTTTCTCTTCTAGGTAGCATGTTTATGTCTTCTCTTTAAAAATACTGCATATTTTTCCATTCTGGATGCCCTGCTTTCATCTTAAAACCAATAGATATATATATGGAATATTGAAATGAAATCTTAAAGAACATATCCAAAGATTAATTAATAAGACATTTATCTGCTAAAGCTGGACTGGGAAAATTTGCTTTGATTTAAAGCTTCTTTGCCTCAAAGACGCTAAACAATCAATTTTACAAAACATATTATGTATACCATATTCCTGAACACTACAGGGTCTCTGAGCTTACAGTGTATACATAGGGAAAATTTTGTAAGCAAAAATAGGTTAAGTATAGATCCATATTCAGAAATTAAAATGATCTCAGAAATCAGACACACCATGCTCTGGATCTTTGATCCTTAAAATTTTAATCAAGTCACTTAATTTCACATTTTTTCACATTATAAAAGTAGAGAATATATCTATCCTATCATATGGAAGGAAATCTTTGCAAAACTTGGAAATAAAAAAGTACTCTATGAGTTAGAGTCTGAATGGACATAGTAGTTCAGGAAACTTACCACAAAATGCCCATCTATGAAAGAGACAAGGTAAAAGAATTTAGGTTTACCTGAATTCTACTTATAGCCACTTAGGAGTCAGAGAATTAAGATTCCATGTCAGCGCAGGTAGACAAATCCTTCAGACTCTTATTTCCAATTAATCAGCAAAAGCACTGGAACTGGAGATTTGGCTCAAGGAGAAGAGTGTCAGCCATGATTTAAAAAGCTAGACAAGAGATGAGATCCTGCTGGCGCCGGTGGCTCACATCTGTCATCCTAGCTACTCATGAGGCTGCGATCTGAGGATTTCAGTTCAAAGCCAGCCCGGGTAAGGAAAGTCCGTGAGACTCTTATCTGCAATGAACTACCAGAAAACCAGAAGAGGCTCTGTGGCTCAAGTGGTAGAGTGTTCACTTTGAGCCTAAGAGCTGAGGGACAGCACCCAGGCCCAGAGTTCAAGATCCATGACTGGCCCCCTGAGTTGAAATCCTGAGTTGAAACCATAGTACACACATGTACACACAAGCACACAGAGACAAAGAAGACTTCACAGAGGTGAAACTTTCTTTTTTTAATTTATTGTAAAGGGGTGATGAGCAGGGATGTTACTGTTACATATGTAAGGTAATAAGTACATTTCTTCCCTCATTTTCTCTCACTTACCACTCCCCATTCCCCTCCCTTCCAAGTTGTAAAGTTCATTTCTAAGTTAGTGTCTAGTGAGTATCATTGTTGCATTAGTTCATCCTTTGTCCTGCTGTTTTTGTGATTCCCTTTATTTTCCATGGATTAGATAAGCTTATATGTAAGACAAAGGACACAGAAACATAAAACAGAGTGGGGAAAAAATGAGGGAGAGAGTAACAATGTTTGACAACAAATGCACTCACTAGGTATATACTATGTACTAATGTATGTAACTGTAACCCCTCTGTACATCACGTTGACAATAAAATTTAAAAAAGAAAAAGAAAGCTAAAACAGAAAGAAAAAATAGAAATAACTACATACAGGACATAATCAGAAACTCTTGTTTCCAATTCTTGAAGTTCATTTTGATGTGCTTCATTATATATGGCCCCATGCACTTAGCAATTGGGCTATTGTGATCCCCTGATATAAACATCATAGATATAGTCTAGTTATTACAAATGAGGGAAACCATGAAACTTATTTTTCTTTGGGCCTGGCAGAAGTGAAACTTTCTGAAGTAGATGGTATCAAGATTTGCAATGGAATCCAAGTAAGGAGAAAAAGAGACACAAAAACTTGAAATATAAAATGTCCCGATAATATGCTCTTATCTAATAGAATACATGCTCTTTAGAGAAAAGAAGATTTAAGAGTAACAAATAAATTTCAGAATCAACCATGTAAAGTCATGAGACAGAGATAAAGTATAATAATACATATGGAACACAGTCCAAACCTATTAGGAATAAGCCAAGGAGCAAAATGGAAGAATGTGCTGGTATTTTTTTTCTTAGATATTATCAGACATTTCCTTGTTTTATTAAAATACATTCACTACATTCTTTTATTTCTTCTACAAATCCTGAGCATGTTGTTATACCTTATAGGTACAAAGTACCTAAGTCTTACTGAACTAAAATTTCTGATTTGCTTTGACATAAAATTTGGCAAAAGGTTTGAACTTTTCACTCCTTAAAATTAAATTTGGGTTGTGTATTGCCCGTGATATTTATTTTTCCAAGATAAAATCATCAGAAGTAATATCAATTTTGTATTATATCAATTCTCTTCCTGATTTTATTGATGATGCATTTGAAATCCAGCCAGTTGTATTGATTATGAAGTTATATATGTTGTTTTATTCCAATATTTCTAAAGCATAGAATGTTTTGTAATTGATCAATTAAACTGAAAGTCACTTCCTCATGTGATAGAAAGATAATAGGCATCTTATTTTTATGGCTTACAAACATATAGTTAATATTTTTCAAAACTTTATTAAGTATAATAATAAAGTTACAATAATTTATAATTATCTAATTCAGAAATAACATGTTAACACATATAAATGGAATAAAGTACATTTTAGACTTTAATGGTATAAATTGATACATACTTTGAGAGATGCTTTCCTCTCCATAAGTACAATAGCAGTATGATTAAGGGGTTTAAATTTAAAGTGCTAAAAGTTGAATTAAATTATTCTTATATTTCATTATATATGTGTATATAAATACAATATATACAATGTGAAATATGAAGATATATAATGTAATATATTATATATTAGAAATATATAATTATATATAATCCAGAATTTGTATTCTCAACTAATACAGATCCAAAGATGTATAGTGTATATATACATGCATATGCACAGACACATATATTTGTGTGCATACGCACAGGCACACACACACACACACACACACACACACACACACACACACACACACAGAGTTTCATCTTCTTTCATTTTTCTACAATAGTACCTAATATAGACTTCTTAAACTACAGATGTATATAGGTTGAAATGTATCAGATCAAATGAAATCAACTTCCTCAAAAAGGAAATATAGTTTATTCTTTTCACAATATCTAAATTAATTAAAGTCATTTGTGAAAACTGCAAAGATTACCCTTTACAATTGTCCTCTACGTTCAGGTAGAATGACGACATATTAAAACAAGTTGGCCTGAGCACTAGTGGCTCACACCTGTAATCCTAGCTACTTAAGAGGCTGGGATCTGAGAATCTTGGTTCAATGACAGCCAAGGTTGGAAAGCCCATGCAACTCCTCTTATCTCCAACTCACTACCTGAAAGCCAGAAGTAGAGCTGTAGCAGAAAGTGATAGAATGCTGGCCTTGATCAAAAATCTCAAGGACAGTGTCCAGGTCCTGAGTTCAAGACCTATGACTGACAAAAAAAATAAGAAAGAAACAAATTGTTTCTGGAACCCTCTGAAATTCTTTCAATCATTTGTTTGAAGCTTTTGTTCAACTGTAAAGCTAATCTAAAACAACAAAACAACTCATTTCATTGCAAATGGGCTCCACAACAATCTGGAACCAATGAAAAATCTAGGTTTCATTTTTATCCATGGCCAGAATCAAACTTACAGTGTCCCAAGACACAATTTCATTTATGGCTCATTTCAAAAATATTTTAACATCAATTAAATAGTATTAAATTTTTCACCAGAGGAAAGAAACTCACGCGGCCATATGCATACACATATACACAGCATGAACAAACTTACAAAATTGTCTCTTCCATACTATTACTGAATAATAGAGCTAATAGTAGCATAATTCCCATGGCAATCAAATACATTTGTATCACCTCATTATTTTTAAATAGTGAGAGGTCAAAAAAGTATCCCCAACTCACCACATAATTTTGTTTACTTTTTATTTTTTCCAGTGCTAGGGATTAATCCCAAGAGAGCCTCACACATGCTAGGCAAATGTTTTATCACTGAGGTACAACCTCAACTCAAAACTTCCCACATTCTAAACATGTTGCAACCACCTAAGAAAGAAATTGTACTTAACAAAACGAAACACAGCACAACAAAAAGCAAAGCAAATACAGCCAGGCATCTGTAACTCACATCTGTAATCCTGGCTACTCACAAGGCTCAGATCTGAAGATCTAGGTTCAAAATGAGCCCTGGCACTAAAGTTA
This sequence comes from Dipodomys spectabilis, assembly GCF_019054845.1. Classification (NCBI taxonomy): domain Eukaryota; kingdom Metazoa; phylum Chordata; class Mammalia; order Rodentia; family Heteromyidae; genus Dipodomys; species Dipodomys spectabilis. The sequence continues at coordinate 13,125,332 of NW_024870758.1, forward strand.
ATGAAGCCTATTAACTGTTAACTACCAAAAAGCTGGAAATGGATCTGTGGCCCATGTGGTAAAGTGCTAGCCCTGAGCAAAAAGAATAAACTCAGGGACAGTGCCTAGACTCTACATTCAACCCCAAGACTGACCCAAAAACAAAATTAAAAAAAAAAAAACAGACAGAAAGGAAGAAAGAAAGAAGTTGGGGAGAGGGAGGGAGGGAGGGAGGGAGGGAGAGAAGGAAGGGAGGAAGGAAGGAAGGAAGGAAGGAAGGAAGGAAGGAAGGAAGGAAGGAAGGAAGGAAGGAAGGAAGGAAGGGAGGGAGGGAGGGAGGGAGGGAGGGAGGGAGGGAGGGAAGGAGAGAGGGAGGGAGGGAAAGAAAGAAAGAATATTCTACCTGAAATACTGTGTCCTGAAAAGATTAGGATTAGTTATTTAAAAATTGTTACTTGTCATTATATTTTATTCAGTAATAACTGTGAATTTCTCATTCATTTCTTTTTTTATTATACTGATAACATGAATCAAATCCTAAAACTTGGCCACTTAAGTTACATTAATCAAATTTTGCTTCTAGCCTACAAAACTGAGTTCTAAATCCCAGTAATTCTAGTAAAATATTAACCTGAAAAAAGGAATCAGCCTGTCACTCTGAATTCATGTAAATTAAGCATGTGTTTGTTGAATACATACTGTTTTCCAACAAATATAGCTTAAAAGACATAGTTCTAGTCCTTTAAAATTATTGCAATTCAATTACAATTACAAACACATTAACATATGACTTTAATTTAAAAAAGCAAATAGAAAGTAAGAAGAAACAGTTCTTAAAGAGGAAATTGGAATGTAAACATATCCATACTGAAGGCTTCCCAAATCTTTCATTCCTCTAAACATAGCAATGTTAAAAAGTTGAATATTTGATAAATAAGTGGGCTAAAGACTTAAAGAGAAACTTCTCTGAAGAAGAAAGAAGGATGGCCAATAGACACATGAAGAAATGCTCAACCTCCCTAGCCATAAAAGAAATGCAAATCAAAACAACATTGAGATACCACCTCACCCCAGTCAGAATGGCTAAAATCAAGAACTCTAATAACAACAGATTCTGGAGGGGATGTGGACAGAAGGGAACCTTATTGCATTGTTGGTGGAAGTGTAAACTTGTTCAACCACTTTGGAAAGCAGTCAAAAGATTCCACATAGAGCTCCCCTATGACCCAGCAATCCCACTTTTGGGCATTTACCCAAATGTTTACAAACAAGACCACACTAAAGCTACCAGCACAACTATGTGTATTGCAGCATTATTTACTAGAGCTAAGATATGAAACCAACCCAGATGCTCCTCAGTAGATGAATGGATCAAGAAAATGTGTATATATACATAATGGAATTCTATGCCTCCATTAGAAAGAATGGCATTGCCTCATTTGTTAGACAATGGAAAGGCTTGGAAAAAATTATATTAAGTGAAGTAAGCCAGGCCCAAAAAAACATAGGTCCCATGGGTTCCCTTATTTGCAATAAATAGTATATGTCTGATTCAAGCAGAAAAGGTCAGATAAGGTGATGTTAGAGAAATGAACCCTAAGATATGTATTCATATGTTTTTTTCTTTCATGTGATGTTTCTAACACATTTATAAGATTATTTCTTTGTTGTTTTGTATGTCTCTCCCCCACAGTATAACCCCTGCTTTCACTGTATTTCATGTCGGTATAATTTGTGGAGAGGAAGGGGAAAAACAAATCGTTTAACTAGGGATACAGGTGGACCCATTGCAACAATGAGATGTACAAGACATTATGTCAAAAAGGAACTTTACAAATTTTGGTGGGGGGGGGCGGGGAGTATTGGGTGGGGAGGAGGGAGAAGATGGGAAGGAATGGGAAGGGGAAACAAAGGAGGAGGCTACAATGCTTGATAAGAAATGTACTCATTATCTTGCCCATGTAATTGTAACCTCTCTGTACAATATTTTCACAATTAAAAAAAAAAGTGTAATATTTGAGATGTGCTAGATCATGAAGGCTCAGCCAGCATGGATGGATTAATATTAATTACACTGGGACTTAAGTATAATTTACATCTTTTTCTGTCAAGCATGTGTGCTTTCTTGTTTTGTATCTGTCCTCATGAGATGAGGAAATGTAGAGGCCCTCTACAGGTGAGGCTTTGAACTTCCTGCCTAAAGAAAGATAAAAAAGAAATATCTCTTTCTTGAAGTTACTCTATGTTATGTATTCTGTTTTAGAACCACAAAACAAACTAGATAATAAAAGAATGTAATTAATAGAGAAGAGAATCTAAAAACACATGTCCCAAAGAACATAAAGGATTTCTCAGAAATGAACAAGTGATTTTTTAGAGATGAATCTAATCCATGACATCTAGATAACTTAAGTCTTTAGAAAACAGAAAGAAAAGCTCATCCTAGTAAGAACACAAACAACAATGGATATTGGAATAAAGGAGCCATAATACATGTTGGGTGGGTATGTAAACTGGTACAACCACTGTGGAATGCAGTTTGGGTATGCTTCAAAAAACTAAGTATAATAGAATAATACTATGATCCAGCAATACCACGCCTGATCATTTATCCAGAAGATGTCAAGTCAGGACAGAGGAATGCCACTTGCACAACCTGCACAATTGACCTTAGTCAAATTATGGGATAGCCTAGAAGCCCTTCAATGGACAAATGGATCAAGGAAAGGTGAGTTGTGCATATATAATAGAATTTTACTCAGCCATGAGGAAAAATGTTGCTTTGTCATTTTTCAGAGAAATGGATGTACCTGCGGGGCGGGGAGAACTATGTTAAGTGAGGTAAGTCATGCTCAGAAAGACAAATGATACATGGTTCTCATGTGTGACAGTTACATCTAAATTTTAAATACATATGTAAACATATGCAGGGTCATATGCATATATACAGAAACATATTAACTAAAGTAAACTATATAAAGGGGAGGATTCTAACGGTGCAATTCCCTTCACCACTTACAGTTTAACAAGACTAATGCCAAAAAGCTTAAGCTTGTGAAGTCATTAGGATGATAAGATCAAGAGAAGGGTTAAATGAGTAAAGTGAGGAAAGATGGGCAGGAGCACTTATAATTGTCAAGGTACATATGAAACTAGGAATGTTGGGAGGGTGCATGGGGTTGGGAAAGATGGGAGAGCATTATGGAAGGGGTGACAGTGATCAAGATGTGTTGTACTCATGAACTTACATGGTGAATTGCATCTCCTCTGTACACCTTCTTAAGGATAATTTGAAAAAAAAGAAAAATGAAGAAGAATAATATGAAGAAATAAAGACCAAAATCATTCTAAATTTATGCTTTTTATAAAGCATACAAATTTGAAAGCCAAAAATGTTAAATTTAAATAACCCTCAATTTCTGAGATCCAAAGATAACACATGTATACATATAGCCAAATAAAAATGACCCATTTCCCACAGAGGAATAATGATGAAATTGAATTGAAACTCTTCAAAAGAAGTAAGATGTAATTGAAGTTAAGGCTAAAAAGTTTATTTTGTAACTGGCAACATGAAATTCAAAAGACCCTTCCTGAGAGATATGTTCATGGTATGTTAGGCGTAAGAAGCTGTATTAGAGTAAATTAAGCATTTCTTATTTTTTTAAATAATGTTAATAAGAGTAGTTAAAAGAAAAATTAGGTACACCATAATAAAGAGTAAAAAAATAAAAATTAGAAAAGAAACTGCAGAAGGGGTCCTATAAGTGAGAAGTACTCACTTATAGCACTATTCTGTATACCTCTCAAGTAAAAATAATATTGCTTTAATGCAGCAGCTAGAAATGCCACATCATCTAAAGGTTCTAACAAAGAAACAAATGCTAACCTTACCTGTCAGATGCTGTAAAGCACCAGTTTGGACTGTGAATGTATCTTTCAATATGGTATGTTACTTAAAATCTTTATTAGAAAAAGGGGATTCAATTCTTATAATACAATAATGACAAGGAAATTTGCATTATCCCTTATTGTTGTGTTAATGCCTCCAGGATGTTCCTATCCAACAATGGTAAAGCAATTCACATTCATCAATCCCACCTTTTATTGGTGTATATTAATTATACATAAGGGTGTCATATGTGCATCATATATACTTTGATCACATTTACTCCACCATTACTCTCTCACATCCTTCTCTCATTTTCATTCCCATAGTAATCCAATACTCTCTCTTTTAATGACTTTGAAAATACATGAAGCTTTTTTTGAAGAGACAGGTTTAGTTCACATAGCCTTAAGATATCCACTTCTGTTTGTTTTCCACTTCTGTCTGTTATCCACAAACATAGTTTGTTTTTTTAATCTTAATAACTGAGCTCAAGCCAGGCATCAGTTGTTCATGACTGCCATTCTAACTGCTCAGGAGGCTGAGATCTGTGGATCAAGGCTTGAAGCCAATCTGAAGAAGGAAGTCCATGAGACCCTTATCTCCAATGAGCCAACAGAAAGTCAGAAGGGGAGCTGTGGATCAAGGAGTAGAGTACTAGTCTTGAATGAAAAAACAAGGAGACACCACCCAGTCCCTGAGTTCAAGCCTAGTACTGGTACACACACACATATACACATACACACAATATCTTGAGTACAACTTGATTTTGTGAATACAACAATTTTCTATATCCATCCATGGACAATAGTCATCTGTGCTAATTCCATAATTATAAACTATTATAAACTATTGTGAATAGTTTTATGATAAAACATGTACATACAGGTATCTCCATAATAAACTGGCTCTGATTTTAGGGGGTTTCTATACATACCCATACCCATATGATATGGGTATTTCTTTTGGTTACTGAAAAATGTATTCACATTTGAAGGTAAACTGAAAGACTAACAGAGTACTCTAAGTCAACAATTAAATACAGGAATAAAGAACATGAGTTTGAATCAACAACTCTAGAAGTAATTAAACCTAGTGATGATGATGCTATACTGTTCACACTGGACAATATTTTTTTTGGTGAAAAGTATGAATCAGGGCTGGATGCCAACGCCTCACACCTGTAATCCTACCTACTCACGAGGCTGAGATCTGAGGATTGCAGTTCAAAGCTAGTCCATGGGACTCTTACCTCAATTTAATCACCAAAAAGCTGAAGTGGAGTGTGGAGTGAAGTGGTAAAGTGCTAGCCTTGAACAAAAGGCTTAGGTACAATACCCAGGCTCTGAGTTCAAGCTCCAGGACTGATGGGCATACACACACACAGGAGTGAACCAGCAAGAAGTGATTTTCTTTGTTCAGAAAAGGAAAGAGTCAGGAATGATACTCAGTTCTAGACCATTTGAGTAGTATGTATAAAGTTGTGAAATAATCAGCCACACCATAATTTCTTTTAAAAATTACTGAAATACATTTTTTTAATTTAATTTTATTTTATTTGAGAACATACTGTACAGAGGGGTTACAATTACATGGGCAGGATAATGCATACATTTCTTACCAAGCATTGCAGCCTCCTCCTTTGTTTACCCTTCACCTCCCTTCCCAGCCTCCCCCAGGCCCCCCACCCAATCATACCCCCCCCACACCGACATTGTAAAGCTGGTTTTGACATAACATTTTGTACTTCTCATTATTGCAACAGATCCACCTGAATCCTTAAACGACTTGTTTGTCCCTGTCTCCTCCACATGTTATACTGACATCAAATATAGTGAAAGCGGGGGTTACACTGTGGGGGAGGGACATACAAAGCAACAAAGAAATAATCTTATAAATGCGTTAGAAACACATGCATGAAAGAAACAAAAACATTAAAATATATATTTGAGGGTTCGTTTTCCTAACATCACATTATCTGACTTTTTCCGCTTGACTCATACCTATACTAGATATTGCAAATAAGGGAAACCATGGGACCTATGTTTTTTGGGCCTTTCTTACTTCACTTAATATAATTTTTTCCAAGCCTTTCCATTTCCTAACAAATGGGGAAATGTCATTCTTTCTGATGGAGGCATAGAATTCCATTGTGTATATATACAACATTTTCTTGATCCATTCATCTACTGAGGGGCATCTGGGTTGGTTCCATATCTTAGCTATGGTAAATAATGCTGCAATAAACATAGTTGTGCTGGTAGCTTTAGTGTGGTCTTGTTTGTAAACATTAGGGTAAATGCCCAGCAGTGGGATTGCTGGGTCATACGGGAGTTCTATGTGAAGTCTTTTGAGGAACCTCCATACTGCTTTCCAAAGTGGTTGAACAAATTTACATTCCCACCAACAATGAAGTAAGGTTCCTTTCTGTCCACATCCTCTCCAGCATCTGTTGTTGTTAGAGTTCTTGATTTTTGCTGTTCTAACTGGAGTGAGGTGATATCTCAATGTTGTTTTGATTTGTATTTCTTTTATGGCTAGGGATGTTGAACATTTCTTCATGTGTCTATTGGCCATCCTTCTTTCTTCTTCAGAGAAGCTTCTCTTTAAGTCTTTCGCTCACTTACTTATTGGGCAGTTGTTTCTTTGAGGATTTGTTGTTGGGTGGTTTAATTTTTTGAGTTCCAAGTATATTTTAAATGAGACCCTTGTCCGTTGTATGGCTAGTAAAGATCTTCTCCCAATCCGTGGACTTTCTATTGATCTTGCTAGCTATGTCATTTGCCCTGCAGAAGCTCTGCAATCTTATGCAATCCCATTTGTCCAACCTTTCTTTAATTTGTTGTGTTTCCGGGTCTCTATTCAGAAATTTTCGGCCTGAGCCAAGGAGACCCAGGGTTTCTCCTATTCCATCCTGTAATGTTTTCAGAGTGTCTGCTTTGAGTTCAAGGTCTTTGATCCATTTGGAGTTGATTCTGGTGCAGGGTGATATATAAGGATCTAGCTTTAGTTTTCTACATGTAGTTAACCAGTTCTGCCAGCACCATTTACTGAAGAGGCTGTCTGTCTTCCATTCTATTGTTTTAGCTCCCTTATCGAAGATTAGATGGCTATAGGTCTGTAGGTTCATTTCTGGGATTTCAATTCTATTCCATTGGTCCTGAGGTCTGTTCTTATGCCAATACCAAGCTGTTTTGATTACTATGGCCTTATAGTAGAGTTTGAAATTTGGTATTGATATTCCTCCAGCAGTGTTCTTTCCGTTGAGGAGCGTTTTTGCTATTCGGGGTCTTTTATTGTTCCATATGAATTTTTGGATTGCCTTTTCTATTTCCTTGAAGAATTAGGGTGGAATTTTGATAGGTATTGCGTTGAATTTGTAGATAGCCTTGGGAAGTATTGCCATTTTCACGATGTTAATCTTTCCAATCCAGGAGCATGGGAGGTTTTGCCATTTTTTAAGTTCTGTGTTGATTTCCTTTTTCAAGATTTTAAAGTTTTCATCATAGAGGTCCTTCACTTCTTTAGTTAAGTTAATTCCTAGGTATTTTATTTTTTGTGGGGCTATTACAAATGGAGTTGCTGTCCTAATTTCAGCCACACTTTTCTCATTGTTGGCATACAGAAAAGCCATTGATTTTGGGGGGTTAATTTTATAACCTGCTACTTTGCCAAAGTTTTGAATCAGCTTGAGTAATTTGGGAGTGGAGTCTATGGGATTCTTTAAATACAAGATCATGTCATCTGCAAAGAGGGAGAGCTTTATTTCTTCTTTCCCTATTTGGATCCCCTTTATATCTGCATCTTGTCTTATTGCTGTAGCTAGGCATTCTAATACTAGATTGAAGAGAAGTGGAGAGAGTGGACATCCTTGTCTTGTCCCTGAGTTAAGAGGAAATGGCTTTAGTTTTTCACCATTGAGTATAATGCTGGCTGTAGGTTTGTCATATACAGCCTTTATTGTATTGAGGAATGTTCCATGGATTCCTAATTTTTCCAAAACCTTCATCATAAAGGGGTGTTGGATCTGGTCGAATGCTTTTTCTGCGTCTATTGAGATAACCATGTGGTTCTTATTCTTGCTCCTGTTGATGTGATGAATAATATTAATTGATTTGCATATATTGAACCAGCTTTGCATCCCTGAAATGAATCCTGTTTGATCGTGGTGTATGATTTTTTTGGATGAATTGTTGAAGTCGGTTGGCCAAAATTTTGTTGAGAAGTTTTGCATCAATGTTCATCAAAGAAATGGGTCTATAGTTCTCTTTCTTTGATGAGTCCCTGCCTGGTTTTGGGATGAGGGTTATGATGGCTTCATAGAATGTGTTCGGTAGTGAGCTTTCTCTTTCAATTTCATTGAAGAGTTGGAGGAGAATTGGTGTGAGCTCTGCTTTGAAGGCCTTGTAAAATTCTGCTGTAAAACCATCTGGTCCTGGACTTTTCTTAGCTGGGAGGTCTCTTATTGCTGTTTCTATTTCAATGTTTGATATGGGCCAGTTAAGATAGTTTAACTCATCTTGGTTTAGTTTTGGCATGTCAATATTTGCTAGGAAGAGGTCCATTTCTGTCAAGTTCTCAAACTTATTTGCATAAAGTTTTGAGAAGTATTCCCTTATAATGTTCTGAATCTTCGTTGTTTCCGTGGTGATGTTTCCATTCTCATCTCTGAGTTTATTAATTTGGGTGTGTTCTCTTCTTTTTCTGATAAGATTTGCTAAGGGTCTTTCAACTTTGTTAAGTTTTTCGAAGAACCAACTCTTTTTTTGTTGATTCTTTCTATAGTTTTTTTGGATTCTAATTCATTTAATTCTGATTTAATTTTGATTATTTCTTTCTGTCTACTGGATTGGGGTTTATCTTGCTCTTTTTCAAGGAGGTTTAGATGTGTCATTAAATTGTTAGTTTCAGATCTCTCCAATTTGTTGATGTAGGAGCTCAGAGCTATAAACTTGCCTCTGAGTACTGCCTTTGCTGTGTCCCAGAGGAGCTGGTATTTTGTGTGTTCATTTTTGTTGAATAGCATGAACATTTGAATTTCCTTTCTAATCTGTTCCATGACCCACTCATGATTCAGCAGTGTGATGTTCAGCCTCCATGTGATACCAGACTTTCTTTGGTGGCTTTTGGTGTTGAGTTCTAATTTTATTCCCTTGTGGTCAGAGAGAATGCAAGGTATAACTTCAATGTTTCTGAATTTAGACAAGTTTGCTTTGTGGCCTAAAATGTGGTCTATTTTAGAAAACGTTCCATGTGCTGCTGAGAAAAAAGTGTATTCTGATGCTGCTGAGTGAAATGTTCGGTGGATGTCTGTTAAGTCTAGTTGATCTATGCAGCTGTTTAGATCTCGGTTTCTCTGTTGAGTTTTTGCCGAGTAGATCTATCTAGTGGGGAGAGTGGTGTGTTAAAATCCCCAACAATTAATGTCTTTGGATCTATATGGGATTTGAGGGAAAGTAGTGCTTCTTTGATAAATTTGGGTGCTCCATTGTTTGGCGAATAGATATTTAGAATTGTAATATCCTCCTGAAGGAGAGATCCTTTAATTAGTATGTAGCGACCTTCTTTATCTCTTCTCACGAATTTTAATTTGAAGACTATTTTATCTGATATTAGGATTGCAACTCCCGCCTGTTTATGGGGTCCGTTTGCTTGGTAGATTTTGTTCGAGCCTTTAACATTGAAAATGTGTTTGTTTTTACGGGCAAGATGTGACTCCTGCAGGCAGCAGATAGAAGGGTCTTGTTTTTTAATCCAACTAGACAGTCTATGTCGCTTAATTGGAGAGTTCAGTCCGTTAACATTAAGAGATAGGACTGAGAGGTATTTGGGAGTTCCTGCCATGTATCTACCTTCTTGGGGGCTGCGAAAACTGGGTTCTTCCTATGGTTCTTGGATTCTCAGTTTGGGTGCAGTTTCTTGGCCTTTATTGCGGTCTTGTTGGTTTTCTATGTGTAGGACATCTTTAAGAATCTTTTGTAGGGCTGGTTTGGTGGAGATGTATTGTTTCAATTTTTCTTTGCTATGGAAGGTTTTTATTTGGCCTTCAGTTATGAAGGAGAGTTTAGCTGGGTACAGTATTCTTGGTTGATAGTTGTTTGTTTTTAGGGCATGGCATACATCATTCCAGGCTCTTCTTGCTTTGATTGTCTCTGCTGAGAAATCTGAGGTGATTCTAATTGGTTTCCCTTTATAGGTAATTACCCTTTTCTCCTTGACAGCTTTAAGGATCTTTTCCTTGTTCTGAGTTGATCCTGTGTGGATTATAATGTGACGGTGGGATGTCCTATTCTGGTCTGGTCTATTTGGGGTTCTAAAAGCTTCTTGTATCTGAATTGGCCTATCTTTTTGCATGTTTGGGAAGTTCTCTGCTAGGATCCTGTTAAACAAATTTCCTAGACCATTAACTTCTGTTTCTAGGTGCTCCTCTACACCCATTATCCTTAGATTAGGCCTTCTGATGGTGTCTTCCAGGTGTTGGATAGATCTATCATATTTCTTGGACTTGTCTTGGATGGTTGTATGTTCTTTCTCTATAATATCTAGGCTGTCTTCAATCCCTGAGATTCGATCTTCTGCATGGTCTAACCTGCTGTCAAGACTCTCTACTTTGTTTTTTTATCTCTTTTCCTTCTAATTGGTCAGCTTTGATGGCTTCAAGTTGTTTGTTGAAGCTCTGTTTTAGGTCTTGTATGAATTTCTTTACTTCCTTAATTTGGTGTTCAGTGTTTGTCCTCAAATCACTTAGTTGATTGGTTATGGTTTCTTTGGACTCCCATTCCTTCTGTTGGGTTCCATGCAGCATTCCCTTTGTGGTCTCTCTGACTTCCTTCAGCTCTTTGTTAATGGATTCCATGAATGCCTTTAGTGATCTTTGTGTGTTCTCTACTTGGTCTCTCAATTCCTGTATTACTCTTTGATTAGCTTCCTCCCGTTCATGGGATTCCTGCAGTTCTCTTTGAGTGTTCTCAGCCTGCTCACACCATTCCTCCCTTTCTCTTTGAGTATTCTCAAGTTGTTCACGCAAATCCTGTATCAGTTTTTGAGTAGCTTCCTCACGCTTATGATATTCTGTATAAACTTCTGGGATGCCTCCTCTCTCTCCCTATCATGCTCATACAGAGTCCTTTGTACGTTGTCAAACTTCTCATTTATCATGTTTGCCAGCAGTGTTTGTAGAGCTATTTGGGAACTCTCCTCTGGATTATTCATTATCTGTTCTAACCCCTGATTATCAGGATTGGGAATTGAGATATCCGAATTTGCCATTTTTCTTGCCATTTTTCCGGCTTACTCTGCCCATTTGAGATGAAGATAGCACCAGTTTTGTGCTAGAACACTATCTTAAGACAACCATCAACCAAAGTTTGCATTTGTACAGTCAATAGTCTACAGATACAATCTAGTTCAACAGATACATCTATTCGACATCAAACAACTATATGTTAAAGGACTTCGAACCGCAGAGAAGAATTTGGAAAACCAGAAATTTTTAGGGTTAGGGAGAGATGTGGGTAAAAAATAGGAATAGATTGGTGTGGGGAGGCACAGGAAGAGTTAACTATGTCCTAATCACAATGCAGGAAATAGGTTGGGTAGGATGCAAGTAGAGAGAGAGAGAAAAAGAAGAAAGAGAAAGGGGAATGAAAAGAGACCAGAAAAAAAATAGAAAAGTAAAAATTAATGTTATTATAGAGATTAAAAGACCATCTATTTAGAGAGGAATGTGAATATGTTGAGAGAAAGGGAGGGACATAGAGGAGATGTGAAAAACTTTAAAAAAATGCTTAAAATATTATATAGGTATAAAGAGGTAGTACTGCTATTAATGAATTTAAGTCTCAGAGGTTTTGAATTGAGTAATAAGTTTGTGGATTAAGTGTGTACACAATGGGGGATAAGGTCTACTAGTTAACTACAGGTTTATCTGAGGATGTGCAGGACAAGAGTTAAGTCACATAAAGAAGAACAAAAGAGGAAAAGGTGGAAAGGATAGGAAAGTGAGAAGAAAAGATCAGAAGTTCAGTAGAGCTAGACAAAAAACAAAAAATAATTAAGAATGAAAGAAAAAGAGAAAGAAGACAAGAAAAGAAAGGAAAACACACATTCACGTATTCCTAAAATAAAAATTATAAGAGGAGAAAAAATAAAAAGTTACTGGAAAACAATTATTTTTTCAGAAGAGGCAAAAATTAAAGATTAATAAAGTTTTAGAAAAGGAAAAAAAAATTTATATATATAAGGTAACAAAAAACGAAAAAAAAAAAGAAAAGAAAAGAAGAAGAAGAAAAAAAAAGTTCTTTGATTTTTTTTTTTTTTGGGGGGGAGGGGTGGGAAGAGTCCTGTATCTCCCTTTTGTCTGTAACCAGAGTCTGGTTGGAGTCTCTGGTCAGCTTGAGGTCCTGTGGCTTGGTTGGTTTCTTAAGTCAGTTTGTTGGAACAGGCAGAAAAATGCTCTGCTTTACCCAAGATTTTGAGATCCCCCTCCCAGGTTAGTTTACTGGGAGGGTGATCTGCTTTGAGAATCACAAAAGAGGGGGATGCAGTGATGAGGCTAGGTTCTGGGTAGAGTTGAGGCCTTTCAACAAACAGTAGCTTTTCCCTGGGGCTATTTTGTGAAAAAAACTCACAGCACCCAGCCTGGAGCCATTCTCAGGGTTTCTGTTTTTCAATTGATTGTGGTGGCTGCTAGAGGGAGGGGCAGCCTCTGGCTCTGGTTACCCGGTGAGGAGAGCCACTCCAATGGCTGGCGCCTGAGCTGGGTGACTTTTCCCTGGATGGAACTGAGTCTGTGAGGTCACTTCGCCGTTAAGTTCTTGTGACCTGCTAAATGACTCGTTTTATTCCAAGGCCTGAGCTGGAGCTAGCCGCTCAGCCGAGCTTTGTCGGTATCCAAGATGGAGATCACCGGTGCTGGGGGGGGAGGGGTGGCCTTCCCTCCTCTGCTCCCTGAGAAGGAGTGAGGAAGTCGGGCTTCTACTCACGCCGAGTCTTGGATCCTGGGTCGTCTCTGGTCTGCAAAGTGCAGGATGAAGTTGTCTGCTCCTTGTCGGTTCTTGCTGGTGTTGAGTAGAATCCGCTCGTCCGCTGCGTCTGGCTCCTTCGTCCCGGACTGTCTCAGGTATGCCCCCGCGGCGGTGGTCACGCTGCGACCCTGCTGCCGCAGCGGCAGCTGCTGGCAAGCGCTCAGATGTGTCTGCTTGGCTTCCCCTCTCTTGACTAACTCTCTGTCCTGTGATGGCACACTTGGTGTGATTCTCTGGCTTGGGACTGTTCACTGGAACTCTGAAACTGTTTTCTATGCAAGAGCTTGTTCTGATTCCAGCTTCTCCTCTGCCATATTCCCGGAACTTTCTGAAATACATTTTTAATCAGAGGTATTTCATGACTAATTTTATTTACTAAAAAAATCATATCAAGGGACTCAAAAACAGCATTTTATAAATTTTAAAAACCTTGTAACTGTTCTCTAAGTTTTAATTGTGATTTATGGGTGTAGGTAAACTTCAATTCATAAAATACCAATAGATTCATTTTTAATAGCCTTACCATATTCACAAAGGTTCTTTATAGTAACATAAAAGCTCTAGAAAATGGTAATGTTAACATTTATATCACTTTTAAGATTTGAGTATCTTTTCTGAATGGGTACCTAAATTTGTTCTCTATTATTGTAATTCATTAGTCAATAAACAAATACTTGAAATTTGATGGGATTCTTATTCATCTTTCACCGTCCTCCTAAGATTCCAGAACAACTGATGCTCATAACGAATTTTTTTTTAAGATACGGAAAAACTAAGGATTCCATTATATTCATCTGTAGCCAATAAGAAAATAGAAAACACACACACAATTTGAACAGGGAAAGTCTAGCATAAAGTATTATTAAAAATGAGTATAAAGAATTAGCTAGGGAGAACTTTAGAGATAATCTCTTGCATATATAAGGAATGTCCATGCGGCCTAAGGCTTAAGGCTAAGATTTAAAATGCCTCAGGAATAAAAAATACCACAACCGCCCAATCAGTCTGATGGAAAACTCATTGGAATGAACATAACCATGACTCTGGTATTAGGAAAGTTAGTAGAGGTCTGCTCCTAGGACTTATTCTAAATGTATCCTCTGAGTAGTTGTGGAAACCATCTTCAGAGAAAACCAGACTTTGATGTGAAGCTACATAAGAAAAGCCAGGAAAGGTCATTCATGAAGAGGTACTTCACCAGCAAGCACTGGAAGAGGTGCTGGAGGGAGCCACTGGCTACCGGGTCCTACTGTTACCTCATGTCATAGAAAGAAAGAACTAGAGAAGCATTGCTGAGGGAAGGCTCTGGTGTTAAAAAAGTCACATCTTACAGTCACCTTAGTTTAGAGCTCATAAAGGTACACCTTGATGGAAGTTGACCAATATTTCCTTCTCTTTCTAAGCTAATTAATACTTGATTAATAGGTATTCTTGCAGAAACCATTATGGTGTGACGCTCAATGCCACCATCTTCTAAAGAACAGGTTTCCCCCTGATAACCCCTACATTTTTATTGCCAGAAGCATTCCCATTAGGTCTGTCTGCCCATTCTTCTCCTAAATATTAAGGAGACAAAGAGGCATTAGTAGGAATTTTCTTTGCTGGTTGTGAGATAATTTCAGATTGGATTAGTAGTAGTAGTAGTAGTAGCAGCAGTAGTAGTAATAGTAGTACTTTTGGTACTCAAAATATCAGTTGGTGACACCATGAGTTTATGCCTTTGTGGAAGTAATAAATCTTTTCAAAGGATCAGAATTAGAATTTAAACCAAAGCTGCAAATTTAAAATAATAATATTTTTATTAAGATCTGTGTTTGGTCTCAAGTCAGTGCTATGACCTAGCAAAGAAATTAAAATGACCAAAACTGTAAAATAAGGTTTATCAAGTTTTGTGAAAGAGATTTAAATCGCTTAAGGAGGAGAAACAATTGTATAATTGGAATGTTAGTCCAAGGCTCTGATCAAAAAACGTTTACAGTTTTGTTTAGAATAAAAAGCATGAACATCAAAACTGAAGTTTGAACAGTGGCTCTAGTTATTGGTGAAAGATGGATCTCATTAATATATTTTATGTTTTACTTCAGGTTAGCAGCTCAATTCAAATTTCAGTTCACACAAACTAATAGTACTGATAACAAGTTAGTAAAAACTTAGGAGTAATCGACTGGATGATGGCAAGATAAGCTGATAAATCACTGCTTGACAAAAATGGGATCAGGGGACTACACAAGCATAAGAAAGTAAAAATACAAATGAATGAGGAAATAAGGATGTGACCATAAATCTCTGGCATCACAACCTTACAGGAAACAAAAGAAGACCTAGCAAACAGAAAGCTATCTTCAAAAAACTTTAATTCACAGGATTTAACTCTAGGCTAACTTCTGTAAGGAGAAAGATGGAACAAGATAGCCAATGTGGGCAGATGTACTATCTTCCTTATGGCATACTTATGCCATGTGCTTTCTCTCTGCCTCTCTGTCTGTCTCTGTGTCTCTGTCTCTGTCTGTCTCTGTGTCCTTCTGCCTGTATGTATGTATGTATGCATGTATCTGTCTGTCTGTCTGCCTGTCGCTCTCTCTCTCTTTAGGCCTAGGACTTGAACTCAGGGCCTGTTCCGTGTCCCTGAGCATTATTGTTCAAGGGTAGCACTTGGCTCATAGCTCTACTTCTGACATTTTATGGTTAGTTAAAAATGAAAGTCTCACATACTTTCTTGCCTTTGAACTGTAATCCTCAGATCTCAGCCTCCTGAATAGCTAGGATTACAGGCATGAGCCACCAGCACCTAATTTGTGTGTGTGTGTGTGTGTGTGTGTGTGTGTGTATACATATATATATGTGTGTATATATATATATATATATATATATATATATATATATATATATACACACATATATATGTATATACAGTTGGTGGTGGTGGTCACGGGGCATGAACCCTGGGCCTGAATGTCATCCAGCTCTTTAGCTCAAGACTATCGCTCTACCACTTGAGCCACTGCACCACTTCTGGTTTTCTAAGTGGTTTATTGGAGAAAAGAATCTCATGACTTTCTTGCCTGGGCTGGCTTTGAACTGCAATCCTCAGATATCAGCCTCCTGAGTAGCTAGGATTACAGTCGTGAGCCACCAGGGCCCAGTTCATATATATATATATATATATATATATATATATATATATGTATATTTTTTTAATAAACATTCATAACACCTTTACTTATGTTCACATTTTGCCTGGGTATTTCTTGCTACAGATGCAAGAACTGAGGTTATTTAGTTTCTCTGCCCCAAACTTTCTGGTAACACCAGAAAATACTATATATCAGTATACTACCACAAAATTAATTTATGGATCAAATATGTGTTTTTCTGACTTGTACTCATCTAATTGCTATATTACTACAATCTACTTTGCTCCTGGTAGACTTAATAGTAAAATAATTTTCTTAAAATGTCCCATTTTTCAAACAGCTAACTGCAGTTAGCCTAATGAACAGCATGAACAAGTATAGTTTCATCTCATTATCATTGAAAATGACAAAGTTAAGAAACAGACAGGGAAATATAATACAAAAGTGGTTTAGGTTATTTCACAATATTTCAAGAAGGAAAATTGGAGTTAAATAGTGAGTAAGAAACTTTGCTAACAATCCTGTGTTAAATGGCAAAAAAATAAACATGTCAGTAATCCCAATGAAAATTGTAGTGTATTTACTAAGCTTTAAAGTGACTTGTATGTCTACATTCAGTAATTGAGCTAATTCCTCATCTCACTTTGATTTCACTCTCAGGTCTAACCTCTATAAATTTCACTCTAATCACAAGATGTACAACCAGATATGCACAGTGATGTCATAGTTACCATCTTGGCCTTATAGCCTTGCTCATGTAAGGGGTCAGTCACAAGTGCTCTTCTAATCACAGCCATGACAACCCTGTTTAAAGTTGAGACCAAGTGCTCACTGTGCTTGAACTGTTTATTTTGAACTTTTAGCTTATCACCAGATTTCTGTACCTCAGTGCTTGGAGCACATTTTAGAGGATGCCAGGGTAAATTGGATTCTTAATAGCATATTTAACAGAATTCAGTCAGTAGAGGTTAGATTAATTCTCAGTAGGCACTTTTAAATTGTAAACAGATTGAGAGTGACCATTTCCATAACAGACTGGACTGACAAGCCACACAATGAGCTTTTGGCCTTCCTAACAGATGTCCTCCTTTGGTTTTGGTTCTGAATACAGCATTAGTTGAAAATGCATTCAGTTCAGATAAGAATGGCATTTTCTTGGTGTGGAAGAGCTGGTGTATTGTTTGGAACAGACAAAGAACCTTTTATCTGGTAAGTGACTTGTCATGTTATGTAGATGTAAGCTATGTAAAGAATGACTTTTCATTAAAGTGAGCTTAGCATATTTGTGATTGTTTTTGGTCAGATGGGCAAGTTTCTGACTGAAATAGTGGGATTATATTCAGCAGTTATTGCAATTCTCTAAGTCTATGTAGAGAAGTAAAATATAATATATAAGAAAGAAGTTTTGTTTTTTGTTTTCTACTTTTTTTTCCCTCTTCATTTCACAGAATAACTGTGCCAAATAGTAATCTCAGGAAACATTGAAGAAAAGCCATCACTTGTACAGGTGACAAAATTCAGCATGATTTCTGGGGTCTGAATACATATTCCACTTGCTCCAGGCCAAATTCCTGAAACTAGCTCATTCCAGATTAAAAATATTTTTCTTATCCAGTGCTTGACATTTTTTTGAGCTGTTCTAATCAGTATCATTAAAGCTTCCAGGGCTTTTTATAATATACACTTTGAACTTGCTATCAGACTTTACATTGTCCTCCATGCTCAAATCTGTCTTGTATCTACAGATTCTATGTTACCAAACTCCTTCCTTCCTGCACAAGGAGAGCATCCAAAGTAAAGTACATTGGAAAGGTTCTAACACATGGTGAAATAAGCCTGTTAAACTGATGAGATTTTGGGCTGGGATATAGTTTGGTGATAGAGTAAGTACTCTATCATTTGTGAGGCCCTGGGTTAAAACCTTCAGCATTATAAAATACATACACAGAACAAAGAGCAAGAATAACTAAAAAGTACTACAATTTTTGTAGTTACAACACAGATTGTTGATGAGAATTGTACAAAGCCCATAGTATACTTTATTTCTTTGTTTTAAGCAACATTAGGGAATGAGAGATTTCAAAAAACACACTCTGTTTGCAATTGTCTAATTACGTATACTCTTCTACCCTGCCATATAACTCCACAAAGGTAACATGCTAATCTCCCTCTATTCACTGCATTTCTCATAGTTAGAAATTTTAAACATCAGAAAACATGGAGTATAGTGGGGGGGAAAAGAAACATGGTAAAGGAACTTTGCCTATCCTGGTGAAATTTCACTGTGAAGTTACCTTCTTAATTTATTTTTGGTTTCTAGCATATGTGAATAATTTTGTGACTTTATACTGTCTTGGAACAACCAGAATTGTGCACACATTATGCAATTCATTTTGTGTGTTTTTCATATTTCTTATCTTAAATAATTTGTTTCTTTTCCCCTCTTGATGCTGAGATACAGATTACAGCATAAGATTCATAGATTATGAAATTGTTAGATGTTTTTTCCTTTTGTTCTTCCATTTCTTAGGAATAAGTTGATGGCCAGATGGATGCCTTTTAGTATTTACATATAATGATTCCATCTCATTCTGTAATCCTCATTAGCTCAGAACACCAACTCTTTTGCTCAAATACTTTCTGTCACGAAGAGATTTAATGTCAAAGTACATTCCATTGCCTATTACTATAGATGAATATTATAGGGGTTGGAGGGAGAGAGAGAGACAGATTTGAAAGCTGTGAATAAGGATTTGGGAGAAGTAGACTATTGGGAAGGAGACAGTTGACCACACTTTTCCCACTACAAGTATTTGGGGACTGTGCAATGGAGAAGAATTTTTAATTCTTACATAGCACCAATTTTTGACTGTGAAAATGGTGGTTTTAGTGATTAAAATTAAATCCCAACCAAAAGTACCTAAAGGAATTTTTATTATCAGAATGTGACCAGAAAAAATCATGATCACCGTTTGATGTCATCCAGTATAAGAGAAAATTAGTTTACCTAGGGGAAAAGGGACAAAGTTCCTTTTCTAACTGCCTATGGAATCAAGATCTTTTCATATAATAAGGCATTATATTCCACTATAAGTCTCTTCTAGAATATAATTAACCTATCTTCTAAGTAGTTTCTAGTTTATTTTCCTCTCTTGAAAATCTATACAGCATAGATACTATTTCTTCCCTTTTTATTGAACATTTTACTTTGATGTTCTTATTGTAAAATGATGCAGTCTTTTTAAGAAATTTATTTTTAAATTTTATTGTCAAGGTGATGTACAATTACATAAGTAAGATAGTGAGTGCTTTTCTTTTTCTTTTTTTTTTAAATTGTGAGAATACACTACAGAGGAGTTACAATTACATGGGCAAGATAATGAGTACATTTCTTACAAAGCATTGTTGCCTCCTCTTTGTTTCCCCTTCCCATCCCTTCCCATACTCCTCCCCTCCCCTCACCCAATCTTCCCCCCACCCCCCACCAAAGTTGTTAAGTTCGTTTTTCGACATAATTAATTGTACATCTCATTGTTGCAATGGGTCCACCTGTATCCCTAGTTAACGATTTGTTTTTTTCCCTTCCCCTCCAAAATTATAACAACATCAAATACAGTGAAAGTATGGGTTATACTGTGGGGGAGGGACAAACAAAGCAACATAGAAATCATCATATAAATATGTTAGAAACAATTGCATGAAAGGAAAAAAATATTTGAATACTTATCTTGGGGTTCATTCCACTAACATCAACTTATCTGACCTTTTCTGCTTGACTCAGACATATACTAATTATTGCAAATAAGGGAAACCATGGGACCTATTTTTTGGTGGTCTGGCTTACTTCACTTAATATAATTTTTTCCAAGCCTTTCCATTTCCTAACAAATGGGTCAATGTCATTCTTTCTGATGGAGGCATAGAATTCCATTGTGTATATATACCACATTTTCTTGATCCATTCATCTACTGAGAGGCATCTGGATTGGTTCCATATCTTAGCTATGGTAAATAATGCTGCAATAAACATAGTTGTGCTGTTAGCTTTAGTATGGTCTTGTTTGTGATCATTTGGGTAAATGCCCAAAAGTGGGATAGACAGGTCATAGGGAAGCTCTATGTGGAGTCTTTTGAGGAACCTCCATACTACTTTCCAAAGTGGTTGAACAAGTTTACACTCCCACCAACAATGCAGTAAGGTTCCCTTCTGTCCGCATCACCTCCAGCATCTGTTGTTATTAGCGTTCTTGATTTTTGCCATTCTAACTGAGGTGAGGTGATATCTCAATGTTGTTTTGATTTGCATTTCTTTTATGGCTAGAGAGGTTGAGCATTTCTTTATGTATCTATTGGCCACCCTTCTTTCCTCTTCAGAGATGTTTCTCTGTAAGTCTTTAGCCCACTTACTTATTGGGCAGTTGTTTCTTTGAAAATTTGTTTTGGGGGATTTAATTTTTTGAGTTCCAGGTATATTTTAGATATGAGACCCTTGTCTGTTGTATGGCTAGTGAAGATCTTCTCCCAATCTGTGGGCTTTCTATTGATCTTGCTAGCTATGTGGGTGCTTTTCTTGTCCAACTTGTTACTCCTTCCCTCGTTTTTCCCCTACTTTCCTTCCTCCTCCCATCTGCCCCCCCCCTCAGTTGTACAGATCATTTCCAATATATTTTCTTGTGAGTATCACTGTTGCATTGGTTCCCCCTTTGTCCTTTATCTCACCATTTTGTTGTTCCCCTTCCCTTCCCTAATACAGAAAAATGTTTTTACAATACTCAGGATACCAGAACCAAATACAATGACAACAGGAGGTAAACCACAGGGGG
Source organism: Dipodomys spectabilis (assembly GCF_019054845.1). Lineage (NCBI taxonomy): Eukaryota > Metazoa > Chordata > Mammalia > Rodentia > Heteromyidae > Dipodomys > Dipodomys spectabilis. Next base: position 13,146,183 of record NW_024870758.1, read on the forward strand.
AAAATACAAAAGAAAAAAGACATCACATATTACATTAAAACAACAACAACAACATAACACAAACACAGTAGATGATCAAGATAGCAGATAGAAGACAGTAAATAGATCAACAGATAGAGATAGATGGATAGATAGGTATAGATGATAGATATATACATATGAATTAACAGATAATCAAAGCCCATTTCTTCCCACTTTCTTGCCACAGGGAGGAAAATGAAATAAAACAGTCTTGGTATTACCTCCTTTTAAAATTAACACATAGTTTTATTTTTTATCATTTTTAATGTTATCAGAAAGATTTACCCACTTCAGTCTTACTTAATATGAATGAATGTCTGGCCTTAGACCTTTCTTCAGACATTAAAAACCTTATGCTTGATGTGGGGATTTTGATCTCTCTTCAGTATTATACATTTGTGAAGTATGTTTAAAAAGAAGTTCAGCAGTGGATCACAATACAGGACTGAAAAAAGAGAAAGATGACAGGGGAAGTCTCCAGTGTGATCTAGCTGGGCATTGCTGTTGTGACCAAGGGAAAAGGGGGAGATGGGCAAGCTAAATTGTTACCTTCCTAGGCCCACTTATTTGACAATACCTTGGCACCACCTTCTCTTCCCTCCAGCAGAGACCACCCTTATGCTCCAGGGACCTTCCACACAGAGATTAATATCTCAAACTAAAGAGTTAAGCTAATTGCCCGGTTCAGGGCAGTTCATTTATGATTTCTCAAGGAAAATTGTTGCTACAAAATCATTCATATCAAAAGAGCCAAAGATAACCCTTTAGGAATCATGAATAGCAGATTGTTGCACAAAATTTTGGGTTTATTCCAAAAGTTAAACATTTTTTTTCATTGGAATACAAAGAGAATTTTATGACACTGCAAGTACATAGCTTTCTCCAGCATTCTAAACATCTTCCTAGCTCTATTGTTCCCACACGTAAAAGCAGCAGTGTATGACTTAAAACTTGACTTGTTTCCTATTTTGAGAAATAATCAGAACTTGATTCCATTCATGAGTGACCTTTCTCCTCCCTCTCAGATGCTAATTTGAACAACATTCAGACTACTTTTATTTCATCTTGAAAGTTAAAAATGTGGTGGCCTCAGGAGTGGGAAAAATTAATGATTTTTTTCAGTAAAGCATTTATCAAGTCAATATTCAAAGCCATCTAAAATAGCTGGCACAATAAATAACATTAATTTAATAAATTTGGAGAGAATAAGAATGTCCCATTGTGCCTAGCAACTGCTAAACATTATGTTCTTTCTTGGAATCTAACAATCCAATATTTGTTTCATTCAGCACTCTTCATTGTTACTTAAAAACAACTCAAGATAAATTGTATAAGTCGAAAAAAATAGATATATGTGTATATGCACCCACAAAACACACATACACAGAAGCATACACATATGAGTATCCTATGAAAGGGAATGGATTATACTCTTTAGATCTAATCAGTTCATCAACCAATACATAAATATTTTTAGGTTAACCAATGCCCATATATCTGTAATGAGTGCATGAAATAAAAATACAAAACAAAAACTGGCACAAGAGAAACATAATAATAAGTTGCTAAGAGTTATTATTTTATTTTATTTTATTGCAAAGATGCTGTACAGAGGAGTTACACTTACATGAGTAAGGCAATGAGTACATTACTTGTCGATCATTGTTACCCCTTCCCTTGTTGTCCCACTATCCCTTCCCTCCCCCACCTCCCACACTTCTCTTCATCCCACCCCATCCCTCTACCTGAAATTGTAAAGTTGGTTTCCAGTATACTGTCCTGTGGGTATCATCATGTTGCAATGGGTCATCCTGTGTCCTTGTTTCAGTGTTTTGTTATTCTCCTTCCAAGATTAGATAAATTTATATACAAGATGCAGGGTACCAAAATCAAATACAGTGAGAACAGGGGATATATCATAGGGGGAAATAACATATAATGGAAACCAAAAAATCACATAGTACATTTAAAACAATAACAACAAAGACAGACCTCTTGTGTCCATAATTTGGGGTTCATTTCATTTAGCATAATCTTATATGGACATATGTACATACACATAGAGATCCCCTATGACCTAGCAATCCCACTTTTGGGCAATTACCCAAATATAAACAAACAAGCTACCAGTATAATTATGTTTATCACAGCATTATTCACCCATAGCTAAGATATGGAACCAACCCAGATGCTCCTCAGTAGATGAGTAGATCAAGAAAATGTGGATATATATATATATATATATATATATATATATATACACATATATATGCACATACACACACACACACACACACACACACACACACACACACACGTGTGGAATTCTGTGCCTCCATCAGAAAAACATGACATCACCCATTTGTTAGGAAAGGGAAAGACTTGTAAAAAAATCATATTAAGTGAAGTAAGTCAGTCCCAAAGAAATATAGGTCCCATGGTTTCCCTTATTTGCAATAATAAATAAATATACATATATATATATAGGATAATCTTAAGAGCTAAATTTTTTATTCAAAAGCATTTCTACAAATACTTCTTTAACCAGTCAAGCCTTTGGAGGAAGATATTAAAACATCATCCAGAGATATTAAAACTTCATCTAGAAACAGTTGTGGCCAGCTCTCAACAAGCTTAGTGAGGAAATTATAATTTGTAAATCCTTAGTAAGTATAAGCCTTAATAATGGCTCAATACAGATCATAAGTCTACTTGGTTTGAGAATTAGAGTATGCTAAAATATGCAACATAGTAAAGATAATAACTGTTTAATTAACTTTACATGCCCATGGCAAATGCCTGAGAGAAACAATTTAAAAGAAGAAAGGTTTACTCTGCATCATGGTTTTCAACAGTTTCAGTCCACAGCCGCTGGTTCCATTGTTTCTGGGTATGCGATGTGATAGATTATCATAGCAGAAAGTGTAGTAGAATAGGTTAACTCAGCTAGGAAGAGGAAAGAGGACAGAAGACGGAGTTATAAAGGGACAAGGAAGGGATGTATCTCCAAGGTACAACCCCATGACCACTTCATCTAATCACCTCCTACTTTTCACCATCTCCCAAAAGCTTTCACACATAAGCCAGTGGAAGACATTTCATATTCAAACCATAGAAATAACATAGAATAGTACTGACAAACTCATACAATAGCAATCTTACTAGAATTACACTTTGGTATAACCTACTCACTTTTCTTGTTGGCTTTGTTTATTTGGTATCAAAGAAAACTTTTCCATGAGCTTGAACAATTACAATAGAACTATATTGCTGGTATACTCAATTCATACTACATAATAAAGAAATAGCTTATACCAAAAGTATTTTGTTTGCTATCTGAGCATGTATATGCAAGTGATCATGAATGTGTGGTCAGGCATATTTATGTGCAACAAAGTTACAAAACAAAGGATAACATATAAAGAACCATATTCTTTGCTAAAATTTCCTATTTTGCTGTAAATTTGGGACAAGTCTACAATTAGCAATGTCCTAAATGCCTAATATTTTATTCCTCAAGACATAAACCATTTACTTGGTTCCTTCTATTAAAGGCACAATGAATATGAAAAAGGGATGTTGGTTAGTCAATAAAAGCAGAACAACTGTTCTCTTTCTTTCTCTCTCTCATATACTGGACTTTAAACTCCAGTGCTTTATGTTAAATGTTTTATTTTTTGAGGAATATGCCTAGAGCTTTTTGCTTTTTTCAGAGAGGGTATTATTTCCCACACCTTACCAACATCTCTTCTTTGGGGATTCTATATAAGGGAGGTGACTTTTCTATAATATTTTCTTTTAATACATATTTTATTGTAAAGATACTGTACAGAGGGGTTACAGTTACATGAGCAAGGTAATGAGTCCATTTCCTATCAAGCATTGTTACCCCCTCCTTTGTTTTTCTCCTACCATCCCTTTCCTCCCCACCTCCCCAACTCCTCCCTCCACCCCACAGAGTTGTTAAGTTTGTTTTCAACATAGTGTCTTGTACATCTCATTGTTGCAATGGGTCACCCTGTATCCTTATTTCAGCTTTTTGTTATTTCCTTTCCCTTCCCCAAATTAGAAAAATGTATATACAAATTCAGGACATCATAATCAAATACAGTGACAACAGGGGTTATACCATGGGGGAAGAACATACAAAAGAAACAAAAAAATCACATAGTACATTATAAGTGCATTAAAAACAACAGCAACAAAGATAAAGACTACACATAGAGCTTTCCTATGACCCAGCAATCCCACTTTTAGGTATTTACCTAAGCAATCACAAACAAGGCCATTCTAAAGCTACCAGCACAACCATGCTTATCACAGCATTATTCACCACAGCTAAGATATGGAACCAACCCAGATGCCTATCAGTACATAAATGGATCAAGAAAATATGATATATATATATATATATATATATATATATAATATACAATGGAATTCTATGCTTCCATCAGAAAGAATGACACTGCCCCATTTGTTAGGAAATGCAAAGACTTAGAAAAGTTATATTAAGTGAAGTAAGCCAGACCCAAAGAAACATAGTTCCCATGATTTCCCTTATCTGCAATTAGTATATGTCTAGGACAAGCAGAAGAGGTCAAAAGCTATGTTCATGACCATATAAGCTGACGCTATGTGAAATGAATCCCAAGTAAGGACACAAGAGATACAATATTTTCTTGAGAGGTAGAATTTAAGTTTATCACACTGGAGTAGACCATATCTATAGTAATCTTTATGTTATATGAGAATTATGAATGATTCTTAGTTATTCTGAAAGAAATTAATCTCAGACCCTATCTTACTATTGACAAGAATATCCTGTTTATTTAAACCAACATTCTCCTGCTAATTACTATCATTCTGAAGTAAATAATAAGCAAAGTAAAGGGAGCCACTTTTTGTTTTTCCTCTATTGAGGTCCAGGGTTCTTCTTCCTTTCTATTCATATCACTGCTGTGGAAGACCTGATGAACAGAACAGTAAGCACCTGGGCCATTATCTGGGCCACATTTTAAGAGGAGTAAGAATAGTGTAGCCTTGTGGCAGTGATCCATATTCTTTCTTTTTTTATTAATAAGTTTTTATTGTGAAAATACCATACAGACGAGTTACAATTACATGAGCAAGGTAATGAGTACATTTCTTATCCAGCATTGTTGCTTCCTCCTTTGTTTCCCTTTACCATCCCTAGTCTCCCATCCCACCCCAACCCCCCTCCCTCCCACCAAAGTTGTAAAGTTCATTTTTCAACACAACATCTTGTATATTTCATTGTTGCAACGGGTCCACCTGTATCTTTATTTAAACAATTTGTTTTAATATGTATATTGTATTGTAAAGATATTGTACAGAGATTACAGTTACATGAGCAAAGTAATGAGTCCATTTCTTATTGAGCATTATTACCTCCTCCTTTGTTTTTCCCCTATCATCCCTTTCCTCCCCACCTCCCCAACTCCTACCTCCCCCAAAAGTTGTAAAGTTTGTTTTCAACATAGTGTCATGTACATCTCATTGTTACAATGAGTCATCCTGTATCCTTATTTCAGCATTTTGATATTTCCCTTCCCCTCCCCAAATTAGAAAAGTGTATATACAAGATTCAGGATACCAGAATCAAATACAACAACAAAGGGATTATACCATGGGGGAATAACATACAAAGAAACAAAAAAATCACATAGTACATTATAAATACATTAAAAAGAACAGCAAGAAAAATAAAATCTCTTGTGTCCTTATCTTGGGGTTCATTTCACTTAGCATCACCTTATATGGTCATGTGTACACAGCTTTTGACCTCTTCACTTGTCCTAGACATGTACTAGTTATTGCAGATAATGGACCTATGTTTCTTTGGGTCTGGCTTACTTCACTTAAATTTTATTGTCATTATAAAGGTTGTGTGCAGAGGTCTCTAATTACATAAGTCAGGTAATGAGTACATTTCTTTTTGAACAATATCACCTCTTCCCTCACTCTCTCCCAATTTCCCCTCCCATCCCTACTCCACAAGTTGTGTAGTTCATTTTCAACATCATATCTGGTGAGTATCACTGCATTTGTTCATGATTTGTCCTATTTCTGTGCTCCTCTCTTTATCCCCCCCAAAGACAGATAAACGAACAAACAAGACAAAGGAAAAGAAAATCAAAACAGCAACAAAGAAAAAAGCTTTCTTGTTTCCATTTCCTGGAGTTCATTTCAATAAAAATTATTTTATATTATCAGTGCCTTGTATTCCTCTCTTAAGAACACCTTCCTTTGGTCTCATTGTGCATGAGGGCCTAGCGACCTCTTGCTCCATGTGGTCTGGTTCCAGTGTTCTATACAGTAAGTGGTCAATCATAGAAGTAGGACTATTACTTTCTTCCCTCCTCTCCATAATTTAGCTGGTAAGTGAATTCAAGAGAATCTTATTACAGAACTCCCCTCTTCTATAGACATTCTTGAGTACAAATTTCAAATTGTAGGCAAAAGAATTGTTCCTAATGGGACTCCATTCTTTTTTAATGTGAGAGGAATCCTTGTTCTCAGACCAAATTGAAGTAGGGTTGGGATAAGAGAATTATGTAAACTGCTTTCCTAGACATTGCTGAAGCAGTAATGTGTTTTCCATGTGTTTTCACCTTTAAATATGCAAATTCATCTATAAAATTTCTCAAAAGGGTTAACTAATAAATTCAGAATAAAATTTATCTTGATTTTTTTAAATAAGATTCTTGATTCTTTAATATCCTCTACAAGTGTGACATAAATTAAAATTGAATCTTACAAAGACTTGGTTATCAAGGCTTTAGAAATATTGCAGAAACTGGGCTGGGAAGGTGGCTCAGTGGTAGAGTGCTTGCTTTGCATGCATGAGGTCCTGGGTTCGATTCCTCAGCACCACATACTCAAAAACAGAAAAGCCGGAAAGGGGGCTGTGGCTCAAGTGGTAGAGCACTAGCCTTGCGCTGAACAGCTGAGTGACTGTGCCCAGGCCCAGAGTTCAGGCCCCACAACCAGACCCCCCCCCCCAAAAAAAGAAATATTGCAGAAACAGACATCCATAATCATAATTCACATTAATCAGTTACTGAAATTCACTATAAAACAGTTAAAATAGCATACATCCAGAAAGTAGGGACAATCAAAGTAAAACATTTTAGTCATGCCTATTGTGGCCAAATACTAAATTTTAGTTGTTGAGTGTTTATTGTGATCATCATAAGCATTTAAAATTTGAGTTCCAATTCTGGGTAACACATCATTCAAAATAAGTAGGCAACCTAGATGCTCTCAAATATCTATTTAACTTTATTGCAGTTCTTAACACTTTGTGAACATAATATTTTCTTCAAACTATGATTATTTATTTGCATTAATTCATGTTCTTACATAAAACAAAATGAATGTTGAACAGAATGCAATGAGAGGTAGTTGTTGAATTAATATTACTAATATCCCTTTCTCTTTCAAAAGTGTTTTTTAGAAGATCAGAAATATACTGTTTATTTTTCTTTTTTGGTGGTAGTGGGCTTGAACTCTGGGCCTGGGCACTGTCTCTGACATCTTCAGCTCAAGACAAGAGCTCTACCACTTGAGCCACAGCACCACTTCCAGTTTTCTGGTGGTTAATTGGAGATAAGCGTCTCACAGACTTTCCTCCCTGGTCTGGCTTTGAACTGAGATCCTCAGATCTCGGCCTCCTTAGTAGCTAGGATTACAGGCAAGAGCCACTGGCGCCCAGCAGAAATATACTTTAAACTTGATCTTTATTAAGATAATAGGAGAAGAAATTTGGACCACACAGCAATACTTAACTCACTCATTAAGAGTAATTCAATTAATACTCATTTTATTACTGCTATATACATGCATCACTTCGCAACAGTGTTTGCTTACAGCTGATGCTGGATATATTTCAACATTCAGTGTCTGATTTGTTCCTCCTAACTTCGGGTAGGTCATCTGATCACACATACACACAAACACCCACAGACACACAAACACATATTCACATGCCTTTTAACATTAGCAAAAGCCATGCCTTATGCACTGCAAAGTATAGAAAATGTCTTCATTTGGCTCTGTGTTTTGCATGAGATATATACCCCATATACATATATATATATATATATAAATATAAATATATATATAACATGTGCCTATGTAGATACTATGAATACATATACATATGTATTCTGTCATATTTGATTTTTAAAAGTGGAAAGATTTTCATAGTTGATAAATTGTGAAAATATTTTAAAGATCCTTTAGTAAAAAGTACTAGTAATTTATATATCAACTTAGCTACCAAGTTCAGATAATGGATAAACCCTACATGGTGAGGAGACCCCTTTTCCAGATATCCTGGTAGATTGAAATCACCTCCAGCAAGAGGAAAGCTTATTGTTTAATTATTACAACAGTTCTTACATTTTCTCAGATTGGCAACATGCAGACATGAGGGGGAAAATGTAGGCAACTCATAGAATTTGAGAAGAAAGGAATTGATGCTTCAGGTTGTTTAAGAGAAGTAAGCCAGACCCAAAGAAACATAGGTCCCATGATATCCCTTCCTTGAAATAATTAGTATATGTCTAGGTTCATCTTAGCAGATTAGCAGAATAGCTCAATGGCTATGTACTAAGTGTAATGAACTCCAAACATGGACATGTTGTTGTTGTTTTTAATGTACTATGTGATTTTTTATTTCTTTTGTATGTTCTTCCACCAAGAGGTATATCCGCTGTTGTCCTTGTATTTGATTTTGGTATTCTGGTACAGTATATATGTTTATTTGAATTAGGGAAGGGAAAGGGAACAACAGAATGGTGAGACAAAGGACAAGAGGAAACCAATGCAATAGCAGTATACACAAGACAATATGTTGGAAATGATCTGTACAACTTGGAGATGGGAGTGGGAAGGAGAGAAAGTAGGAGAAGAATGAGGGAAAGAGTAACAAGTTTGACTACAAATGTACTTATTATCTTACTTATGTAACTGTACATCACCTTGACAATAAAAAAAAATATATTACCAAGGGGGAGGGGGTGGAGTAAGAAGGTAGAGGGATGCTGGTGGTTCATGCCTGTAATCCTACTTACTTAGGAGGCTGAGGTCTGAGAATCAATCGTAGTCAGAAGCCAGACGGGATAGGAAAGTCCATGAGACTCTTATCTCCAATTAACCACCAGAAAACCGGAAGTGGTGGTGTAACTCAAGTGGTAGAGAGCCAGCATTGAGCACAAAGAGGCTCAGGGACAGCTCCCAGGGCCCTGAGCTCAAGTCACACAACCAACAACAACAACAAAAGAAGTATAAGAATGCACATCTCTCCCTCCTCTTTGCATTCCTTCTTTCTTCTGTTTCTCTGACCTTGACCTTGCTCTCTCCATCCCACTCCCTGAGAAAATAAATATAAAACTCAATCAAAAATTTCCACATTTATCCAAGTCAACAACTTTGTAAAAGTAAATGGAATTCTACAATTGATGATTAAAATAAATGGTATGTATCTATAATATTATCATCTAAGAATTTTAGAGAGCACCTTAATTATAAATATTGTGAGACCCTGAAATTTAAAAAAAATCATGAAATGGAACCAGTGCATAAACATGATAAAGGGGGTGGGGGGAGAAGCCCATAGAATTAGCCACAGTAAGCTGAGCGTTGGTGGCTCATGCCTGTAATCCAAGTTACTCAGGAGGCTGAGATCTGAGAATCGGGGTTCCAAGTCAGCCGGGGCAACAAAGTCCCTGAGACTCAGACTCTTATCTCCAATAAACCACTAGAAAACCGGAAGTGGCGCTATGGCTCAAGTGGTAGAGCACTAGCCTTGAGCTGAAGAGGGCAGGGACAGCTCCCAAGCCCAGAGTTCAAGCCCCACGACTGACCCCCCCCCAAAAAAAAAGAATTAGCCACAGTAAGCATAATAAGGTCTCACAGATTTCCTGGAATAGGATTCCTTAAACCTTAAAACTGGTGCTATTCGTATAGTCATTCTTAGAGGAGTACTTGTTTGGCCAAATATTACCCACTATATTAGCCACTGTAATGATAGAGAATAACCCTCATCCCTGTGTATTTCATAAAGGAAAAAGAGGATGTGTGTTAGAGAGTTGGGCCTATGCCATTCTCTTTATGACAGCTCATTACAAAAAGGCAAATGCAATGGCCTCAACCAATGTATGTTTATTTATAAAATTGAATAACAACTTATAAAACCATCTTGAATTACTTAGGAGAAATCAGGATCTTTCAGCACAGAAATAAAGGAAAGTAGAGAAGGGGAAATAAAATTGGCAACATCATCTGAAACTAAAGCTGAAAGCCATGTTTCAGCTAAGGAAACAGAACCCTCCACCAATACCATGGCACAGGAGAGCCTTTCTGCCTGCCAGACAAACCATCCTAGCAAGAATCCCCATCCAAACTGGGATTGTGAATGTATTTGTATTTCCCCTACCTTTTAAGAGAAGACTAGCAGAATCTTTCTTGTAAATTTAGGGATGCATAATCACATGTTGTTTTACATAAACATGTACTCCAATTTACATAAATTTGCATCGCATTTACCCCAAAATTCTAGCTCTGAATATGTACAACAAATTAATCTGTGTTCTCTAATATAATTATATTCAAATATGTGATTCAGAGCTACCACAAGAGGAAGGCTTAGGAAATATAGCAATGACACCCCTACAGACCTCTTTGCTGAAAGTGGATCATAGTCATCATTTTAGAAAAAGCAAGGATAGTTTCAGAAATTAATTAGCTATTAATAAGTTGGAATAAGTGGATGGAGCACTTGAGACAATTGATTAAGGATTCAATTAGGAAGCCTATTTTCCAAGTTCTTCAGAGCTCAGTTTCTGTTAACTTTTTAGAGTTTGTTTGTGAAAGACGATTTTTTTCAGCATGTAATTTAGCCAAAAGATATGGGAAAACACAATACTATCATTATTACAGCTGAACAGCAATGATGTTAAGTTTATTATCTGATTGCTAATATGTTTCAGGATCCAGCCTTTTCTTCTACAAATACAAACACCAAAGGGGAGATAATTAGCCTTTATAAATAAACTGCTACTTGCAAATAATTATTACTGTGTTGTAAGATAGTCTAAGTATTCTGGCTTTTTCTATAAGTGTTTTCTAAAAGAGGATTTCCATAAATTAATATGAAAAACATAGTGAAGTCTTAATTAAAATCCTTTTACACAAGTGTCATGGTTTTATACCAGCATGTGTTTCTATACTTTTTTTTCTCTTTTTTTTCTCCTTTGGGACATATTTAAGTTGAACATAGGGCCTTTAACTTGCTATGCAGGTGCCCTGCCACTTGAGCCATAAGCCCAGCAATTTTGCTTTATTTTGGGGGGTAGAGTTTTCCAATTCTTGGCTAGGCTTGACTGGGCCACATCCTATTTACACTTAACCCTCTTAGCTAGGATGACAGTTGGATGTGACTACTAGTAGATTTTTTAAATGTTTTTATTATAAAAAGAGTTTACAGAGCGGTTACAGTTACATGAGTAAAGTATTGAGTACGTTTCCTATCCAGCATTGTTACCTCCTCCTTTGTTTATCCCCTACCATCCCTTCCCTCCCCACCTCCCCAACTCCAATTCCTCCCTCCACCCCCCCCCACACAAGTTGTAAAGTTCCTTTTCCACATAGTATTTCCACACATACATCTCATTGTTACAATGGATAAACCTGTATTCTTATTTCAGCATTTTGTTATTTCCCTTCCCCTCCCCAAATTAGATAAATTTATATATAAGATGCAGGGCACTAACATCAAATACAGTGCAATGGGTTATACCATGGGGGAAGCCCATACACAAAAAGCAAAAAAGTCACATAGTAACCTTTTAAATACATTAAAAACAATACTAAGAAAGAAAAAAAAAACAGTTGTGTCACTATCTTGGTGTTCATTTCACTTAACATCATCTTATATGGTCATATGTACATAGCTTTTGACCGATTGGTTGAAACAGGGCCTAACCTTTGGCCCAGGCTGGCCTTGAACCACAATTATCCTGTGCTCTGCCTTCCTCTGCTGGGATTACAGTCATGAGCTATTGAGATGACTAACTCTTTTAAAATGGAAAATATATTTGCTGTGGAAAAATATGCTAAGGTAAGAAATATGAAGCTGAAAATTGTGTGTACTAAAACATAAACAGAAAGTAAACCCACTAGCATATAAATCAAAACACACCACTTTCCCCCCCCCCTCTATAACTTCTAAAATGTACATATGACCATCTAAGATGATGCTAAGCCACATGATCACAAAGATAGGGACACAAGAGATTTTATCTTTCTTGCTGTTCTTTTTAATGTACTTATAATGTACTTTGATTTTTTTTGTTTCTTTTGTATGTTTTCCCCCTATGGTACAACCCTTTGTTGTCGCTGTATTTGACTTCACTGTCCTGCATTTTGTATATATAAATTTTTCTAAATTGGGGAGGGGAAGAAAAATAACAAAATGCTGAAACATTGCCCCATTGTAACAATGAGATGCTCAAGACACTATGTTGGAAATGCAATTTACAACTTCAGAGGAGGGGGAAGGAGTTGGGGGGTGGAGAGGACAGGGATGGTAGGGGAAAAACAAAGGAGGGGGTCACAATGCTCGATAGGAAATGGACTCATTACCTTACTCATGTAACTGTAACCCCTCTGTGCAGTATCTTTTCAATAAAAATATATACTAAAAACAAAACAAAAAGAACAAGGGTGGTGGCAGATGTCTATTATCTTATCTAATTGGTAGCTGGAGATCAAGAGAGCCTGGCAGCAGGTCAGTGAGACCAAATAAGCCTATTATGATGGCACATGCCTGTCATCTTCACAGGAGGAGCATAAGGACGGCAGTCCACAGCCTAAACAGGCAAAACCAGTAGGACCCTATCCAAAAATAGTTAAACCAAGGAAGAACTCCAGTGGGATGAGGTCATAAATTAATCCCTAGAACTACCAATTTAATAATTTTAAAAATGCCTCAAGGTCTTTGATCCATTTGGAATTGATTCTGGTGCAGGGTGATATAGAAGGGTCTAACTTTAGTTTTCTACAGGTGTTAAACCAATTTTGCCAGCAGGATTTATAGAAGAGGCTGTCTTTCTTTTCTTTGGGTTCCTTTATCAAAAATGAGGTGGCCATAGGTCTACAGATTCATTTCTGGGTCTTCAGTTCTATTCCACTGGTCCATGGGCCTATTCTTGTGCTAATACCAAGCTGTTTTTATTACTATAGCTTTGTAATACAGTTTGAAGTTTGGTATTGATATTTCTCCAGCACAGTTCTTTCTACTAAGGATTGTTTTTGCTAGTTGGTTTTTTTTTATTATTCCATATGAATTTTTGGATTGCTTCCTCTATTTCATTAAAGAAAGACATTGGGATATTGATGGGTATTGCATTGAATTTGTAGATATGTTTGGGCAGTACTGCCATTTTCATGATATTAATCCTCCCAATCCAGGAGCATGGGAAGTTTTTCTACTTCCTTAGTTTTGCTTTAATTTCCTTTTTCAGGTTTTTAAAGTTTTCATCATAGAGGCCCTTCTCTTCTTTGGTGAAGTTAACCCTAGGTATTTTATTGGGGAAGAGTTATTACAAAAGGAGCTGCTTTCCTGATTTCAGCCGCATGCTTTTCATTATTGGTATACATTGACTTTTGACTGTTAATTTTATACCCTGTGACTTTGCCAAAGTTTCAGATCAGCTCACCTACTTGGGAGTGGAGTTTATGGTGTTCTTTAAATACAGGATCATGCCATCATCAAAGAGGGAGAGTTTTACTTCATCTTTCCCTATTTGGATCCCCTTTATTTTTGCATCTTGCCTTATTGCTCTAACTAGGAATTCCAATACTATATTGAAGAGGAGTAGAGTGAGCAGACATCACTGTCTTGTTACTGAATTCAGAGGAAATGGCATTACCTTTTTCCCATTTAGTATAATACTAGCTGCAGGTGTGTCATATACAGCCTTTATTATACTGAGAAATGTTCCATGGATTCCTAGCTTCTCCAGAGCTTTCATCATAAAGGGGTGTTGGATCTTGTCAAATGCTTTTTCTGCATCTATTGAGATGATTATGTGGTTCTTGTCCTTGCTCCTATTGATGTGATGAATTAATTGACTTTAATATATTGAATCAGCTTTGCATCCTTGGAATGAATCCAATTTGATTGTAGGGTATGATTTTTTTTGATGAGTTGTTGAAGTCAATTGGCTATAATTTTGTTGAGAAGTTTTGCATCGATGTTCATCAAAGAAATGGATCTATAGTCCTCTTTCTTTGATGAGTCCCTGGCTGGGAGTTTGGTAGTAAACTTTTGCTTTCAGTTTCACTGAAGAGTTTGAGAAGTATTGGTGTGAGCAAAACATTCTTAAATTTTTTCCATCACTCTCAGAATAATGTCTAAATTGACAAGGATCCACTGGCTCCATACAAATTAGCATCAAGTTTTATCTCTGTACCCATTGTAGTGGTCCTCTCGTTTATATCAATCCATCAATAGTTATTCAACATAAGTCTTGCTGTGCTTTGATTGGGAGAGACCTACTACTGGCCATTGCTCTGGTTTTTCAATACTACCATGGATCTTGGACATGGGAGATTGAAATTGGTCAAGCAAAAAATACTCTAGACCTAATTTTTGCCAAGATTTAGCCCATTTTCTTAAGTGAACTATCCTTAAGTTGCTGCAAATTTTTACTTCATTTCTTGAATTCTGAAATAAAAGTTTATTTTGACAATGCTCTCAGTGCATTTAGTTTAAAAAATTAGTTTATTAGAAGTCTTTACTTATCATTTTGTAAAACAATTTCTGTGTGTTTTTTCACAAGTACCTAATACATGACTATACCCATTGCCTGTGATTTTTTGAGAGTATAGATGTAGAGAATTTGTATTCTGTTTAACAATTGTTAATCCATTGAACCTTAACTTTTTCTAGGTACCTTAGGCTAACTTTAACTTATTCACAAATGTGTGCTGACTATGTCACTGTTGTATCAGCCACAGTTCTGGGCACTGAGGCTGGAGCAGAGGTGAGGAAGTAATAGAGGAAAAAAATGAGCTGTGGGATTCCTCATGTGATGATAAATCTATGTACCTACAACACACATACATTGTTGATTCAGTTGCATGAATACAATGCAGAAAAGGTTGGGAAAGGGTATATTACCTAAATAAAAATAAAAATACTTGGAGTGATTATAATAATAAAAATTAAGGAAATATTACCAGAGAATAAATGTTAAGAAGAAATTTCAGCAAAATAAAGATACGATATGATAAAAGGGCCAATCCTTCAGAGAACATCATGATTATTAAAATATATATACTTACAACCAAAGCAGCAAAATATATGGAGCAAAATTGCCTACACTGAAAGAAAAGTGGAGAAAAACAGCAGGAGATACATTTTTTCTATTTCCATCATGCATAGAAACACTATGGAAAAAGTATAGGGAAGTCTTGAACAGTGCTATAAATCAAATGATATAACAAACCTGTGGTATGATACAGACCTTCTACATACAAACAACAACTTGGAACATTTTTCAGGACAAAATATATACTAGACCATAAAATAATAATCATCCAATTTAGAAGGATTAGAATCACACAATTTTAAATACCTGAATGAAATGTATAGAATTACCATCTGGGAAAATAGTAATCTTTGACTTAGGATAATTTTTAGCATATTCTGGATTTACTAAGGTTAGTTTTAAATGATTTAATATTCCAAATTAGTCTATTTGTATTATAATCATGAGAAAAAGATTGGTAAAATAAAATAAGTCCTACATAATTTTTGTCTATTTTCATGCTGTGGCTTGAACTAAGGCTTGAACTCAAGTCCTGGCACTATCCCTTAAGCTTTTCTGCTCAAGGCTGGCATTCTATCACTTGTGCTAGAGCTCCAATTCTGGCTTTTTGCTTGCTAAGTGAAGATAAAAGTCTTATGGATTTTTCTGCCTGGACTGGCTTTGAACCACAATCCTTATAACTCGGCCTCCCAAATAGCCAGGATTAGAAAAAATTATTGGTGTCTGGCTTCCCTCAAAAAACCTGTTAAGAAGATTTAGGTAAAGGCTTAGCTCTTTCATGCCCCCTCAAAGACTTGTGTAATGAAAGATTGGTCTTCAATTGAGTGTTGTGAGGTGAAGCTTTTGAATCATAACTGGATGATGGCCTCTTACCAACTGATAAATCAACTTAATCTTACCAACTGATAAGCCCATTGATGAGTTCTCAACTTAATGGACAGTTGGGAGGTGATGGAAGCTTTGAGAGCAGGGTGAGATGAATAGAAGTAGAAGGAAATTAGGAATGTGCCTTTAAAAGCATATCTTGTGTTTTTTTCTTCCTCTTTCTCTCTCCCTCCTCCCTCTTCCTCTTCCCCTTCCTTTCCCTCTCTTTCTTCTTCCCCTTTCTGAACATCATGAAAGCCATCAAAGCAACATCTTAACTCTACTACCCAAAGCTCTACAAGGAACAATTCTATTAAAACCATGAGCCAAAATATATATTTCCTCTTTGTAGATAATTTTCTCGAGTACTTAGTCACATGAACAGAAACCTGATCAACAGTTACCAAAAAGTTGAAAAACCATTGAATTAGACTGACAATTTACGAGACATGCTTGAGAGTTCACCACAATAACATTCAAACTACGCCATGTTTGTAATAGTTGCATTGAGGACTAAGAGAAGGAGCTTAATCATGTTCTACATTTCTTATTGCCTTGAAGTCCCAGAGTGAGACATGATAAGCAGTGCTTGAGGAACTGAAAAGAATACATTGTGGTTTGGCCCACTGAAGGGTGCGTGATAGATAACGGGAGAAGGGAAACAAGAAACATGTTGACAGCACCCATGGTGTAGCAGAGAGGGGCTACGTTGCAAAATTTGTAATAGGAGGCAGTAACAAATGCATAAAAAGTTATTAATTGAGTATGATTCAGAGCGGAATCACTTTATTTTCATCTGGAAGTTAATCTCACTACAATATACCCTCTAGAAATGTGGAACCAAACCCACAGAACCGTTATTAACAATTTCAGCAATTTCAAAATATGTTTCCTCTCATGTAATCTGTGGATATTATTCAGTTCCTTCAAAATGAAAATTCTAAGGTTATAAGTATTTTTAGACCAGGCAAGTGAGGAAAGTTTATGAATGCACAGTTCTACACCCAGAAAGCAATTGTTATGAGTTAGATTTTTTTTAATTCACTTCAAGTAAAGCAACGTGATTCCCCTTCTTCCAGCTCTAATTCTTTGGTCTTAAGAAGGCCTAACCCCCATCATGGTTTAATCTTCAGCATGGATTTCAAACCAAACAGCTGCTATATAGGTAGCCCCTTATGCTATGAAATTCAAACCCACATTTTATCTCCTTTCCCTAACAGCAAAAATTGCAATATCTCACACCCAGCTCCAGCTGTCAGATTCACACACCATTTCTATTTCAATGGTTAAAATAATCCCTTGCTCCCTTGTTTTCATTGAACAAGAATGTGCCAGCTTTAAACAAAAAAAAAAAAAAAAGGAGGAGAAGGTGGGGAGGGGAGACAGGCAAAAGGCATTTGTCTAACTCAAATACTCAAAGGGGCGAAAACAGCTTGAAGAAATGGAATGCTTTGTTACAGGCATTTTGCATTTGAAGCATAGTTTTCTCTCTGTGTGTGTGTGTGTGTGTGTGTGTGTGTGTGTGTGTGTGTGTGTGTGTACTATAATGGCATGTGTAAATACAGATAAATGGACATGAGACTTTACACCCCTTTCTCAAAGAACATTATATAAATCCATATTTATATTGAGTATATTCATATACTCAATGCCAAAAACCTAGAAAGGGGGTTTGCCATATCTATGGTAACCATTCTTAAGTTAAATTTTAGTTGTTGTTGTTTTTGTTTTTCTTAAATGAGAGGAAAAAGTATTTACAAGTTCTGTCCTTCTCTTGCCTTACGAAACTGGGAACCTATAGCAGAGTAATTACTGTTTAATACTGAGTTAGTAAAGGTTATTAAAGCTATCTTAGAACCTGTTAAAACAAGGGATCCCTGAAGGATTGCTTACGCTTTGTAAACTAACACCCAGCATAGTCTTCACTGGCCCCAGCTTTAAGAGAAAGAGGCAACAGATCTGTGTTGGGAGAACAGAAGTTTTCTGATTATGGTGTCTAATACTGCATGAAAGAACAAGTGAAGATGGAAGCTTGCAGAAAGCTTCGAAGTGTTGCCTGAGATTCATGCTCCTGGCATAACCACCCAGAAATAAGACTGTGCTTGTAGCACTACAGAGGACATAGGAGGGAAAAACATCAAGATCTACAGTCTTAAAAATACTGAACTCCTTTAAACCAACTAAGCTTTGTAAGAGCCTAAATCCCTAAGTAGAATTTGGTAAAATTATCAAACTCTTCTTCCAATATTTTTTCTACCAGCATTACTTTTCATTTTCTAATATCTTTAAAAAAATTTTATTTTATTCATTTATTGTTTTCTTTTTATTATTATCTTTAAGTAATGATATAAAGGAGTTGCTGTTTAACAAAAGAATTCATGTATTCATGTCACTCCTTTCAACATTTTCAACTATCTTAATTCTTTCATCTGCCCACAGAATCATAGAACCATTCAGACTGCCCTCCTGACTTAAATATTTACTTTTCCTACCCAGCCCACTCTGGCCTACATGCTTCCCTGACTTCTGATAACCTCAGTTTGACTTATTATACCTTGCCTAAATATTCAGTATTAGCCAGCCCAACTTCGTCCCATTAAGCTATTGATGAACAATCATGAGTGTGTCCTCATCTTTTCTCCTGAGGAAATTCTCTCTCATTATCTTTCCACAGTCCCAAGTTCACCTCCGAGCAGTGAGGGTGCTGAGAACATAGTGTCATTTTCTCTATATGAAATGCCATTCCACCTCCATGAAGCCAAAGAATATACAGTCTCCAAGCTCTGTCCTTGAAGGACACTCTGAAGTCATCAACCCTCTCTTAATTCTCTGTCATAATAAAGGGGTTAGTTAGTTCATTGTGTTTAAGATAAATTTGAAGGAGCATCTGTTCTAAACAATTAGGTTAAAAATAAGGAGTGTTTTCTAAGTATAATAACTTATTCAATTAAAACCTGAGGAAGTCTGAAATCACTCAAAAGGTAATTACTACACTTCCTTTTTTTTTTTTTTGTCGGTGGTGGAGCTTGAACTCTGGGCCTGAACGTGGTCCCTGTGCTCTTCAGCTCAAGGCAGAGCGCTCTACCACTTGAGCCACAGAGTCACCTTCACAGTTTTCTGAGTGGTTTATTGGAGATAAGAGTCTCATGGATGTTCCTGCCCGGGCTGGCTTTGAACCGTGACCCTCAGATCTCACCCTCCTGAGTAGGTAGGATTACAGGTCTGAGACACAGACGTCCAGCTTACAATTACTTTTAAAAACAAAAGTATAATAATCATAGAAGCTAAAGTATCTAAAATATAATAAAAATCTCTCCCATTGTAAATACATGACATTTTATCTTCCAAAACCACTCCTCTCTTCCTATAATAAATATTTATGAACTATAAACTTCTTGAAAATAGGGATGGAAGGTGGCTCAGTGGTGGAGTGCTTGCCTTGCATGCATGAGGCCCTGGGTTCAATTCCTCAGCAGCACATAAGCAGGAAAAAAAAACCCGGAAGTGGCGCTGTGGCTCAAGTGGTAGAACGTTAGCCTTGAGCTGAAGAGCTGAGGGACAGCGCCCAGGCCCAGAGTCCAGGCCCATGACCGGACCAAAAAAAAAAAAAAAAAAAAACTTCTTGAAAATAAACAAATGACAATTATTGAGAACAAGGCCTGTCATTTTTTTTCTTTTATGCTGTAAATCTTTACCTTCATTAGAGCACGGAGAGAATTTTTAATTCTAAAATTTAAAACTTCAAGCTAAACGAAAAACAGCTCATGTTTTTCCTTTAAGGTAGTTTGCCAACTTTAGAAAAAAATATCTTCAATTCCTCAAACAGATGGTATGGCCACCTTTAAGTAATATTAAGTATGCTAAAATAGTTACAAACTGATAATTCTACTTCTGATAAATGCTGCTGTGGACAAGCAAAGCCTCCCATTCTGTTTCAGTAATAAATCACTTTCCTGACTTGAGTTAGTAATGAGATTTTTAATCATGTGGATGGAACATATCCTCCAGTTAATAAAAAAAGTATCACCTCCTTTTTATCTTTAATAAAAGATTTGTACACTGCTCAAATGATTGGTATTACATTTTTAAAGAACCTAAGATTGATGTTTTTCAATTCTCCTCTTCGTTTTTCTGTGCTTTTATAATTCAAAGGTAATATGCCCTGGAATTAATAATTCATAAGGTAATTTTAAGGCCTTTATTCAGAACCCTCTTTCCTATTGACTTTAGAATGTGTCATAAAATGCAGATATGAATATCTTGGCAATTCCCAGTTCTACATGGCTGAGGTCCTTGAATTTAAACAACTCAAAGACGGGTGCTTCAAAAGCCAGGAGACATAAATTCTAACATTAAAATACAGAAAAGACAGATATTTTTAAAGAGTATTCACACCATTATATTTCTCTAAACAGACAATTAGCCACAGGCAGATTTCTCCTACTATTCAGGTAATTGTAAGTTTATTTTTTTCAGGGTGAGAATTTAAGAAGTAAATCCAGGGCAAACAATTCTATTTGAAAACATTTTAACTACTGTTTTAGATGTGCATTTAAGCATATGGAGTCTGCACAAGACTAATTCAAAGACACTTTTACCTACAAGGAAGGCTTTGTTTTTCTCATTATTATTTTTCAGGCATGACAAAGTATGACAAGAAGAAAAAGGAAAATATTATTTTCTCTTTTAGCCATTTTTCTGTATATTGTATTTAATTTATTTACTGCACTAAAATGAGTGCCAATTAGCCAAGTTTGTTAGGATGTGATTTTCACCAGGGCACCAGAAGAGTCAGCTAACATACACTGGTTAATAACTTATTCTATCCTCCTAAAATTGTCAGGAATCAAATAAGTATGATCAGGCATGTCAAAAATCATTGTAACATGTTGACATGTTTGATCAGAGAAAGGAAAACAAGAACTTATTACCAAATGACAGAACAGTTTACAGTATATCAGGATACTGATGAAGCAATGACCTTCTTCAAGAAATAAACCATGACATAGCCAGCACTGCTGGCACATGCCTGTAATTCTAGCTATTCAAGAAGCTGAAATCAAAAGGTAACAGTTCAAAGTCAGGCCAAGCAGGAAATTTATGAGACTCTTATCTCCAATGAACTAGCAGAAGGCTGGGGGTTCTCTGGCTCAAGTGCTAGAGCACTAGCCTTGAGTAAAAACAAAAACTAAGGAAGTTGATTTTGTGTTGAATTGGAAAAATGAGGGGAGATATTTGTAAAGTTTTATAGTAAAATGAATGAGTGATAAATGGTGAGTGGACTTTGTTCTGGTGGCCAAGAGCTTAAGAAAGGTCATTCTAGGTATAGGGAAGAACAGGGGCAAGAACAGATAACCACGAATCAGAAGCTATAATTAAGCAATGTTGAATTGCATGATTTTGGGAGACTAGAGGAGATTCCATGCCTGATAGACCTAGATAATATAACAACATCATTTCCTTCTTTCTCCCTAGTCATAAAATGGTGGTAGGTTCCTCAGTTTCCTGAGCTCTGTTAGCTCATCATTCCATTCTTGCTACTTCAGCCTTCCTCTTGCCTTTGTAACTGCTCTGTTAAATCTCCTGTGAAATAAAAAAAAGAAAAAAAAGAATTCTGGAGAGACACACCCCTTAACCCTCCCCATCCCAATTTAACCCTTGCATGAAACTTGAATTTTCTTCAGTTGACAATTTTAAGTCATTAAAGGAATACAAGAGAGGGGAATTGTCACATACAAAGGATGTTCTGGAACTAGCATGAAGGATAGAGGGCAGCATAGAATGGCGAGATGATGATAACAAAGCAGGATGCTGGCTAATGGGGGTTAATGTAAGGCAGCGGCTAGAGACAGTAGAGTACCTGAAGATATGGTGACTAGCCAGACCTTTTGAATTATTAAGAAAGAGTCTTTGAGCCGGGCGCTGGTGGCTCACGCCTGTAATCCTAGCTACTCAGGAGGCTGAGATCTGAGGATCGCGGTTCAAAGCCAGCCCCGACAGGAGAGACCGTGAGACTCCTATCTCCAATAAACCACCAGAAAACCGGAAGTGGCGCTGTAGCTCAAGTGGTAGAGCGCTCGACTTGAGCTGAAGAGCTGAGGGACAGCGCCCAGGCCCAGAGTTCAAGCCCCAGGACCGACAAAAAAAAAAAAAAAGAGTCTTTGTAAATAACATAGACTATCCTCAAATTTACACTCGTCCTGCTTCAGCCTTCTGATTGGTGGGTTTATAGGTAGACATTTTACTTTTTAATGGATAAATACATTGTAGATACAAAATAGAGCATGGATCCTAAAATTCTGTGAAAGTCATTAGTATCATCTGCATAGCTTTTCCCTTTTCTGTATCTTTCTCTTCATTTTTCATTCTCCTTATCTAAAAATAAAATTAAAAAATCACCTATAATATTTCTTGCAACTTCAGTTCCTGACCTCATTACCCCTGACAGCAAGCCTATGAATTCCAACACTACTTTTTCCTTTCTTATGGCATGGCTTTTTATGTGTTTCCTTTTCTCTGACTGGTATTTTTCTTGTCCTTTCAAATGCCCACCTGCTTTCTTTTCTCTTGAACTCAAATGGATTGTTAGCAAGCAAAGAGCTGAAAGACCTCGTTAGCTGCTGGAGAGGATAGCTGAAGTGGTACAGATTGTCTGGCTTCAGTCTCCAGGTCACCTCAGACCAGCAGGGAAAGGAATTAGACCCTCTGTTCCATGTATGGAGGCATTTTTCTCTCTGAGTCAGCACCTCAGTGACAGCCCAACAGCAGACTGGGAACATGAGCAAAACTTTCAACATCCTCACCTCATAGTTTGATGGACACAAAGAGAAAAGAGACACATTTTTTGAAAGCTAACCTTAATCTTCTTGAAAAGTAAATCAGATTCAGAATCCTACCAGACACCAGGTAACTCATTTTCAGCTTTATCCTGGCTGTGCTGTTTGACCCTACTTATTTGGTGGGAGTCCTTAGGGGAGTGTCTTCTTTGATTGAATCCAGCTGCAATCTAATGGCCAGCTGTCCTCTCCTCCTCTGATCAGAACCTTCCAAAGGTCTAGTCAGAAAGTTCTGATGAGTGGAATATGGTATCAGAGAGCTGAGTGGGTTCCAATTTGTCATGATACTGATTAAGGGGATTCAAGAGCAGATGGTGTCTTGTTTAGATGGAGATGAGTAGGTGAGAATTGTCTGGCTACACAGAATTGTTTTAATTAAAGAAAAGAATAGGAAAAATAATCTGCAGCTGGTATGTCATATTCACCTTATAAGTACAACTTTTTTCTTTCATTCAGTCATACAAGCAAGAAGAGAAAACTCAAACTCTGAAATCGGGGCAACCCAAGGAATGATATTTTCTCTCCTATATGAATACTGTGTTAATAAATGATTTCTTCTTTTCAGTCAGATATACTTTTCTTTCTTTTTCTTTTTATACTTAAAAATTTTGTACAAATAGGTTTCAATTTAACATATCAATTTATGAGTACAACGCATGTAGATCTATTGTTCTCCACCTTCTTTACCAACCCTGGCCATCCCCTCAAGTTACTTAGTAGACAAATGGAGAGAGAAAGGGTGGATGAATACAGTTATAAAATCCAATATACATATATGAAAATGGAACAAGGTAATGAATGATTTCTTTATAAATTAAAAATTATTTATGCAAGCTTATTTTTTCCTTGCTTCCTTCAAAATGGACTAAAGTAGTACAAAGGGCTTATTTGTGTGAGGTTTCTAAAGTGAAGTCTTCACATCAGGATTAAAGATGTAATCTGGTCTACATCAGACCTCTTGAATTTAAGTCTGGGATGTGAGGGAGGGAGGACCCAGTAGCATGCATTTTAACAAACCTGAATCCAAAAATGTGCATTAAAATTTGAGAAGCCCTGTTTCAGAATATTGAAAACTCACTTAGAAGGTTGTTAACTTTTTTAAGACGTTCAGTATCAGTTCCTATACCACTGACATTTTTTAAAATATTTATAACATTCCTATATACCACAAAGAAACTGAAACACAGATAGGAAAATAATTTGAGTCAATTCATGCAGCTACTAAATGGCAGAATTCAGATTTGAGCTCATGCACCAGTACCAAAGTATACACTTGTAAGCGCTACCTTACGCTGCAGTTTCCCCATATGCTCCATAAGAAACTGACTCCATTTCCAGACCTAGAGATTGAATGTTGGGCTTTTAGGTCATTGGGCCTCTGTCAGCCTCTCAAAATGTCAGTACCTTCCTGTCATCTTTATCCTCCCATCAAATTTGTACTGTTTTTGCACTAAATTCTATCATCTAATTCACTATATACATTTTGTTGCTTAATGATTTTTCCTTCTCCTCCATTAAAATGTAGCTCCATGAAAAAAAGACATTTATTATTTTCAGAGGGAGAAAAACAAGAGAGACTGAAACTGGTATTGCTAATATTTCTATCAGAGCGCATTATAGCAAACTAGACATGCAAAAATAAAATATACAAATAAAAGTGCCACTCAACCATCATAATATAGTTCCATCTATTGGAATTCACTGGTAATTATCACCAAGACCAATTGATACATGAGAGGCTCAAAGATATTCTATTGAATCATTACTCTTCGTTTATTAGATAGAAAAGGAATGTCTTCTCACACCAAGACTTTAGTCACCATGAAGTATATTTCTTACACAACAAGAAGAATACTTGTTTGTTGTTTAGCTCCTCAAAAGACGTTTTACTATCATCCTTCAAAGATCTGACCTTCAGAAAGCTTAATGTAAACCTGCTATACAAACATTTTTGAAGTTTTAAAATCCTTATTTGTCATTCATACTGGGGCGCATTATTTTCCTGCCTTTGGTCATTGGAAGATTTTCGAGTTGGCACTGAGGGTTATTTGTTTGTTTTATATAAAATTCTACCAGTTTTTGAAAGCATCTCATAGCACGGTGTCCCAGATTTATCACATAATTCCTTGCCTTTACACTCTTAACTTCCCATTTTCTCAATGAGTCTGAGCTCCATTCAGTGTAAAAGGGCATAATCTAAGCATTAGCCTTTTCCAGCAGCCAGAGTTAGGAATTTTCTTTTAAAAATGCACAAAATGCTGGGTGATGATGGCAAACACCTGTAATCCTAGCTACTCAGGAGGCTGAGATCTGAGGATCACAGTTCAAAGCCAGCCAAGGCAGGAAAGTCCGTGAGACTCTTATCTCCAATTAACCACTAGAAAACTGAAAGTGGCACTGTGGGTCAAGTGGTAGATAGAACACTAGCCTTGAGTTGAAGGGCACAGGAACAGTGCCCAGGCCCAGGCGCAGTCCCAAAACCAAAAAAAAAAAAAAAAAAAAAGATAGGGTATATCATGAGCTCATACAAATACTTGCAAAAATTCAAAAATTTAACTTAACCTTACTAATCTTCAATCTACCTTTCCTTCCAATCTTGAAAAAAGGTAAGTTCTTGACAACACTGACATAATTATTCAATGGCTTTATCTTACAATATATACCTATCCGTGTCAGAAAGTATAGGGTCAATATTATAAGATATTATCACCCAGAAGTTGCAAGTTTTTTAGGTTCATTCCTTAAGATTTTATCCCACTACAAATATATAATGAAATTACTGCTTTTTAGAATCAGGGAATCATCCCTCTTATATGATTGCTCTTTCTGTGTTGTCTGTTACAGTAGCTATTAACTACATATAGCTATTAAGAGTGTAATTTAATTAATTAACAGAATTTAAAATTTGGGTTCTGGTCACATTCTCAAGTGTTCAACAAACATATGAGGCCAATGGCTGCTATGTGGAAACACAGAACTTCTTTTTCTTTTGCTGGTCCTGGGGCTTGAACTCTGTGCCTAACTCCTTTTGCTCAAGGCTAGCACTCTCCCACTTGAGCCACACCTTCACTTTTGGCCTTTTCTGAGTAATATATTGGAGATAAGAGTCTCACGAACTTTCTTTCCTAAGCTGGCTTTGAACCGTGTTCATCAGATCTCAGCTTCCTCAGTAGCTAGGATTACAAGCATAAGCCACTGATGCCTAACACAGAACATGTTCAGAATCACATGAAGCTCTGCTAGGCAGATTGGTAGGTAAGTAATTCAAATCACTCGTTTTCTTGACATATTTATTGTCAGAAATTTCTTTTGTATATATTTCATTTTTAGTTATTTGAAAAAATACATAATTCCTGGAAATCTAGTTCCTAGATTTTCATTCCCTTTATTTTGTTCTTACCTCCTAGGTAAACTTTTAATTAGTTTTATAGTTTATATTTCCATCCATTTTATTTCAACAAAATAAGTATATATTTAATAGCCTACTTTCTTAGATAAATGGCAGTGGATATCTTGCTCTATTGAGTAAAATTTTTCTAGTATTCAAAAGGAAAATATAAGAAATTATGTAATCACTAGTTCTTTTAGAAATAAATCATTCTTGATTTGCTATGGTAGTTTTTTTTTTAAACAAACATACCTGACAAAAACCAGAAACCAATGAGATACTAATTCCTGGGGAAAACTGAAGTTATAGAGTAGTTATTAAGAGTAACTTAAAGCTCCAGTTCATGATCAAAAGTGAATTCTGAGCATCTCAAGTGGTAAGAGAAGGGCGCCATGTGTGTTGGAACACAGGAACGACCAGTTCAGCCCAAATGGTTGCCAGAGAGTGGCACTAACTCACTCTACAATGAGAAAATTTCAAAGCCATGGTGTTGGTTGCCAATGATTGCAATTTTTTTTTCTGAAAGGGTGGAACATGTTCATATTTCCTTAGTTTTTGTCAACAGCTTAACAGCTGTGTTCCAAATGGACTGAAGTTAAGCCAAAATATTGTCTGGCAGCCCTGAAAACAGAATCTGACAATAATTGATTTTCAGAGCCTTCACAGTATGAATCCCAACATTCCACACTCTAGGGATGCTGGGAAGACAAAGGGGTGGTAAGCACAGACACTTATTTCTTAATTCTGTAGTTACTATATGACCAAAGAAAATTTGAACAAGAGATTTCCCCCCTCCTCGTGCTCTATTTCTTAAGAAAGAGCAAAATCTATATAAGTGAAAAATAAAAAACCACCAGTGTGTTTCTGCCTTGATGTTTTCTCCAAGTTTAGGGAGAGATTTGACTGCTATTATGCTATAGACTTTCGTTATGAACAAGGCAATACGTATATAGGCTTGCTTTCTCTCATTTGAACAGAAGAAAACATTGTGCTATATCCTATACTGCAGAAAGTTCTAAGAACTTTCCCAAGTTCTTAGAAACTGGTGATTTCTTACAAGAAATAAATGTGAGTGACATGGTAAGGATAACCATGTATGCCAAAATTCTGAACTTTATCAATTCATTAGCCAATATTATTGAAATAATTTGAAGCTTATATGGTAAATGCTTATTAAAAATATTTGATATTCATCAAAGCTAATCAGTGAAAAAGGCTAAACAAATTGTGCTCAGAAATGTGCTTTCCATATGATTAGTAAATACTATATTTCTAGTGGAAAAACCTGAATTGCAAATGTGCAGCTCCAGATAAAATTCATTATGTTCAATCATTTTGTTTTGTATGAGGAACTGAGGCTCCAATGTTTATGAACATTTCTTTTGCTCTTCTTATCCATAAAATCAGTGGCAAAAATCAAGCTAGAATTGAGAGCTCCTATGTACCTACATAGAACTCTTTTTTCATCATGGTTTCAAATTATTCATTATCACCTGCAAACAGCAGATGCTTGCAGGTTCAAAACAAACACTATAAATTACCACTATAGTGAGGTGTGCCCTTCCAGAATCACATCCTCTTTCCAGTTCACATTTCCTGATGTGGAGAGCACCTGCACTTTCTGCTGGCATCTCATGAATCCAGGATGTCTTTTCTGACCTGGGCTGGAGGTGATTGTTGCCCAGACCTTTGGCTCTACGAACTCACTGAAGGACTCTATTTTTTGCACGTGCTTGCTGCAACCCCAGATGTTTCTGTCTGATCAGCGTTCTAGAAAAACTTGTTGTTTTAATCATTATTTGACATTCATTTAACGCTTTAAATGTTTT
Source organism: Dipodomys spectabilis (assembly GCF_019054845.1). NCBI lineage: Eukaryota > Metazoa > Chordata > Mammalia > Rodentia > Heteromyidae > Dipodomys > Dipodomys spectabilis. Next base: position 13,174,486 of record NW_024870758.1, read on the forward strand.
GTCTCACACCATATAGCACTCAGATCTATTGCACAATGATTTTATATAAATGCTTAGAAAGAATAGTTAACAAATACAGGCATAGCTACAATATGTTGAGTACAGTACTGACATGTCAGGCACCAACTTACACAATTTATGTTACTTAATCCTTAGACCTTTAAGATACAGTATAAGTGTTGCTGAAATTGATTTTGCCTATGAAGAACCTCTTTAGGAGAGCTTAAATAAGTTGTCTATGGTGAGTGAGAGATGCCGGGATCTCTTATTTTGAAAACTTAATCATCACTACTCTTGTCTCAAGATAAAAAGAACCCTCTTGTATCCTAAAGCTGGGTTACAGTTTATTTGGAGAAAAATAGAATATCTTCAATGAAGGATAAAAGTAATAAAGTAATTACTAAAGTAATTTCATCTCAACATTTCAAGTACTTCTTCCTCTTAGGATAGTGTCAGGTATTTTAGCTGTTCTTGCATATAAAATATAAAGCCCATAAATAATCCATGCTGCATAAACCCTCACCTTCCAATGCTTCTAAACTTCTTCTTCAAAAGACCTCACAAATTGATGTTCACCAAACTACCCTGCCCAGTCCCTCTACATTCTTTTATTGAGTATTTTCATCAAGTTGGCTTCCCTTTAAGTATATTGTGTTACATTAGAAATCAAAATTGCCTGCTCTTGCCAGAAAGTATTGGCCTATGTTTTATTGAAGATGAAAAGATAAAAATAGGAAGACTCTTATTGACTTAGAAGATTGAAGACAATAAATTATCCATCTATATCACTCAGGTATTCTTTTCTATCTCATATTTTCATTGATTCTGTTTTCTTCAATGATGCAAAACTCAAATATATCACATTTCATTAGGAATTTTAAAATGATAGGAAATGCATTCCATAAATTTAGCCTCCCTCAAACTCCAACTAAAATGAGATAAATGGTAAATAGCTAAATATTCTTTGTTCTGTTATTATTTCAGTATCATGACACTGAATGTGAATAAATTTTGTTCAAACAAACTTATCATGAGGGATTTAAAAACATCAGGCTGAAAGATATTTCTATCAGAAATGTAATAAGATAATAAGACTTGCTAGATTTGTGAGTCAATGTAGAAAACAATTCTTTGCCTTCTCTTTATATACATCCATTGCCTATTAACTAATAAAAATCATATTAGGAAGACGTAGATTTCAATTGACCTCTCTCAGTAACATAATTCAGGATTGAAAAACTTCTTGTATATAATCTTCCTTGTGTCACTTTCATGTTGTCTTTCTTTTTTTTTTAAAGGAACTTGACCTCCAAATGTTTTCTTGTTTATTTTTTCAGATAAAGAGTATATCAGGATTTGTAGGGATATTTGGATCAGCTTTGTATCAGAATACAAATATTTATGTAGACATAGAAAAGTGGGGAGAAGCCCAGAATCACTCTTAAAAGTCAGTAAATTAAAGGCTGAATCTCTATATTCTGAGTAACATGCAGGATTTTTTTTTTTTTACCGTTATTGTTTTGTTTGTTGTTTTGGGTTTTTTTTCCCAAAGAAATACTAATTTTCAGGAGAAAAACCATAATGAGTAAATCTTAAGGCCCAGAAAAAGCCAACGTTTTAACCAACTGCCATGAAATTATAAACAAATGAAACCAAGCATGATCTGCAGGTTCAGAGCCTATTTGACTTCAAGCAAGTGAATGCGATCATACCAACAGATGTGGTAGAGGCAAGCCCACTAAGCCAAATGGACCAAGACAGTGCCAAAAACCTTAAAGAAATCAGAAAAGCGATTTCAGAATGGGTCCTGGCAACAAAACAGAGAGCCTATGTAAAGACTGCAAATGTGATGAATATGCTGAGACCACCTGTAAGAACACATGCCGCTCTGTTCTGGGTAGGAAAAGCAGGATTTTTTTTTTCTATTCTATGACAAGTAGAGATTCTCAAAAGAAAATACCTTTAAGGTAAAGACTTAGGTTTTTTTAACTAGGGTGAAAACATGAATATTGTGCCCTGACTAACACTGAGAAGGAAGGAAAGTGAGTGTATGTAATCAACATTTGGCCTATTGGCGGTTTTTCCTGAAATGTTTCTTTAAGGTAGGCTAATGTTGTACTACCAAAGCACAATACAGATCAAGCAATTCTGCAACGGGGAAAAGAATCAAGTCCATTTATTCTACTTCCTGTTAATTTTCTTAATCTGAGGAATAAGGTTAAAGTAATTGGAAGAATATATGAATTGAATATTTTCCTGGAATTTCACCATAAACATTGTTTTTTCAGCTAGAGGATTGCAAAGAGTTGAACACTAAATTTAAGGTTTTACTCCAAGGAAGTTACTTATAGGAAAATTTTCATGCATTATTAGAGAATGGCAAAAAACAATACATGTCTTTTCATTAAATGGAAATGGGTCAGACATCATTAGTTGAAATGCCAAGAAAAGAAGAAAACCAATTGTCTTCATTTCTTTTATGGATGACTGGCTTATGTTTAAAATATTTTAATTTTTTCTTCAAGTTAACTTTCTAAAACATTCTTTACATTTTTAAGTATATTAAAATATAATTAAAAAGAAAATTAAAAGAAAAATTAACAGAAGTATGGTAAAGATCATTGTACAATGAGGAATGTGTGAGGAAACAGTATAGGGAATTTGTCTTGCTGTCCTGATGCATCAGATATTAGAAATATAATGACATTACCTGTACTTTAATTAGAATTAATAAATAGAAAGATGGGTAAAAAGATGATGGGGGAATATGTATGTATATACATATATATATGGTATGGATTAAAGAAATTAGTAATAGAATTTGAGACCTCCCCATAGCCATTAACCAAATTTATGCCAAAAGCATCCCACAAATACAACCAAAGCTTTTCAGTTAGAGACAAAAATGAAACATTTCAGGAAATGGAGAAGGAAGCTGTGGAGCTTATCTTGGCCATGTCCCCAGATGCTCAAATCTGCTGGGTTAGTTCCCATCATGGGTCAAGGGAGGTCAGATGCATGGCTCCCAGCTTGTTGACATATAAGCAGGAGTGACTTCTGCCAAGGGAATCTTAGCTCTACAGATTATCCAAAATCCAACTGTCCTATTTGAATTTTCTAAGCATGTGAAATTTAGAATCTTCCTCTAAGTCAAATGTTTTGGTTTTTCGTTTAACAAATATTTTAAATGGCCAACTGTAACCCAAACACAAATGACCATTAAAGGATAGAGCTAAAGCTTGATCACTGTTTTTCTTTTAAAGGAGTGAAAAATAATTAAGAGAACTATACTTTAGAGATCTAAATAAATAACCACCAAAGACATCCTAATCTTGGAACTTGTGGATTGTTATCTTAATAGTGCAAAAAAGAAATTTGGATATGTGATTGAATTAAGAATTTTGGGCTGGGAAGATTGTCCTAGATTGTCAGGGTCCCTACATGGAATCACAAGTGCCACACAATAGAAAAGAAGATTCGATATCAGAAATGTGAGACAATATGATTCTGAAAGCAAGATGCACTGCTTACTGAGGCTAGATGGGGAAACTTACAGCAAAAGAGGCCAACAACTTCAGAAACTGTATGAAATAGAGAATGTGACCTCTATAGGAGTTTCCAGAAGGAATCCATCTGCTCACACATTGATTTTAACCATCAAAAACTGATTTTTGGATTTCAGAGAGAAATGGTGATTTCTATGGTGATTTACTTCAGAAGCAACAGGAAGCAAATACTTATACTAATGGTGAACATGGTGTTCAGTTTCAGAGATATTTAAATTAGACAGCTGTCTCTAGCATTTACTAATAACCTGCTGACCTAGAGCTTAATTTAATTTCCAGAAGCTTCAGCTTCTTAGTGTTTTAAGAAATTAATGAAATGATTCACTTAGACCATTTAAGCACACAAAATGTCAGCTAGTATCTTTAGAAAGAAAAGAAATTGAGTTCCTTGGTTGTTCATCCACCTATCTCAGACACTTCATAGCTCTCAGCTCCATTTAAATTCCATGATGACCCAGGAGGTCATATTTCCTTTTATAGTTGGTTATCAAATTAGAACTTGAAGTGCAGTTTAAGTTACTTCTGATTATTAATCTATATGCCAAAATTCACTATTTCTAAATGGTAGTTACATAATAGAAAACTTTGTAGAAGTTTTTCAAACCAAAGCAAATTCAGGATGAATGTCACAAATATAATTGGTGGAAATTCATTATCAGGACTCTGATATTTTTTCTCCTTGTCCCCTCCTCTATCTTTAGTTAGTAATAGACTTGACTGTGGCTGTTTCTTCATAGGTACAATTAAGTTCATTGAATATTAATCAAAATGAAATAAACATCTGGCTCTTTCATCTTCAAAATAGATCAAGTACTAGAATTTTGAGTCAATTGTTTACATACTTGAAGCAGAAAAACTGGTAGTTTTTAGTTAATTTATTTTTGTAGAATAAAAAAATAGCATAAACTCTAATTGAATTGAAATGTTCTAATTAAAGTATCATATCACTTAACTAAGATGACAGAATTTCCACCCTACTCTTAGAATCCATCACAGTCTTTTTTCCCTATCAAAAGATATATTAATGGTGGTAGGAGAGATTAAAAGAATCCTACTGCTTACCTTTTAAATGAGATAAAAAGTCTTTATGATGACCACAAAGACATTGTTAAAGGATAACAATTTAATTGGTTATAAAAGTTTGTTGAAAGACAACCAACACTGTCTGTTTCTGTGGCAACACAAAGATAGTTGCAGAATATGAATCTTACACTGATCATAATTAGACCCTCAATATAGACATAATTCATATCTTCAGAATATTCTCTACCATGGCAACAGAGACTATTCAGACTCTACTTATTTCTGGGATACTGCAAGATTTAATCTCCCAGAGAACAGTAGCTTAGGGTCAAAGACATGAGCTCTGCATATGGAATCTGAGGATGACTTGTAGTTAATACCTCACCTCCACAATGCTCACATATCAGTTAGTTCATTTCATGATATATCGATAAAAGGCTTAGTAACTACACAATGTCTCACAAAACTTTATACATGGAAAATGAAAGCAATTAAAGATGAAGAATGTCATATTGTCATTCACCTATAGAATAAATATTAGACATATAGCACCCCAACTTGTAAGCACACCATTTGCAAACTACAGCAATCTTTACACAAAGTCAGCTTGGTACAGGTGCTTTGGTGGAACGTTGTCTTTAATCTGAAGATGCAATATTTAAACTTTCATGATTGAACATCCAGAAATAGTACTTGTCTATCAAGTTTGTTGAAGAAGTTAGTCCAGTTTTCTTTCATTTAAAAATAGTATATGGTTCTCAAAAGTGTTCTATAATTTGAAAGCCCTTCACAGAATCATAAAATCAATGAAAGGTTACTACACAAGGGTCAATCCTGACCCAGCCATTTCTTCACTGTGTAAGCTCTTCTTAAATGATTAACTTCTTGGAAGTGGCACTGTGGTTCAAGTGGTAGAGCGCTAGCTAGCCATGAGCAGAAGAGCTGAGGGACAGCACCCAGGCCCAAAGTTCAAGCCCCACAACTGACCGAAAAAAAAAAAAAAAGATTAGCTTCTCTGAACAGTTATTTTCTCATTTTCACAGAAAAGTTAAAAAAAATTCCTCTCTAAACTCTAAAATACTTAGTGGAGACCCCCTATAACCAAAGATAGACTGAAAAGAGAAAAACAGGTTGCAGTTTATTAACAGGCAAATCTCAGAGAGAAAATGCCAAGAAAGTTAATTCTCAACAACTTAGAATCATAAAAGAATACATTTTTAAAAAGCAACAAGATAAAGCAAAAGAACATTTGGTCTCTCTGGTCCACAAGTTGAAGCAAGCAAAAACAAGGGAAACTGATGGTAAGCAAAGGTAAAATAGTAACTGTTATGGATTGCTCTGGTGCAGGCTTCAGGCTGACAAGAGTCTACGTCATCAGCAATGATGAAGCTCTATCCTTCCCAAGAAAAAGAAGAGGACAAGCACCTTTGTAAATGTTTGAGCTGTTTTAAGCAAATATGTGCTTCTTTTCAACTGTTTTGACCTCAAAATAATCTTTACACCAATGTGGCATGTTTTCTAGTAGCATATTTTACTATCCTTTATTTCATTTATTTTACTGATTTTATTTTATTTACTTTACTGATTTTATTTTTTTGCTAATGGTGGGGCTTGAACTTGAACTATAGGCCTATGTGATGTCCCTTAGCTTCTATTGCTCAAGGATTCTTGTTCTACCACTTAAGCCACATCTCTACTTCTGGTTGTTGGTTGTTAATTGGAGATAAGAGTTTTACAGACTTCCCTGCTCAAGCTGGCTTCAGACGGTGATTCTCAGATCCAAGCCTCTTAGCAGCTAGGATTAAAGGCATGAGTCATCAGCATTTGATCTTATTCTTCATTTTAAAGTCAATAATAGAAACAATAGTTACTATTTCAATATGGCATAAGCCTTCTTCTAATTATAATTTTTATTTCATTTACTTTTCAATTTCTCCCTAAGAGCTAAATTTTAGTATTCTTATTTTATATATCAGGAATGATCTTTGAGTGTGTAAGTCATTTGCTTATGGTCAGGCAACTAAATTTAGAGTAGGAGGAAGAAGAAGAAGAAAAGAAGGAGAAGGAGGCAGAGGCGGAGGAGGAGAAGGAGGAGAAGAAGAAGAAAATGGCTCTCTCTTCCTATTCCCATACTGTCAGTAACACAGAGATCAATTAAGGAAAGTAATGAAAAAGAAGGTAGATATTCCAGCCAGTAGGAGACTATAAATTCCTGAAGTCAGGAACTATGCTATTCTTTTGTGTTCTATCAGTTTACAACGATGTACTGAGTGTTAGGCCAATGTTTCCCTCAGAGTGAAAATTTTAAAATATTTGTTGAATTAATAAACAAATTATGAATACATGTCTATTGAGACAGATTTGAATCCTAACACATGAATTCTGTGTAAATCACCCAAAATGCTGACAACTACCACTAAGGGAAAAAAATGATGAATGTAGCCAGGAAACTACAATGTGTTTATCAAATTCTAGTTCTGTTTTCTTCATAACATGAAACTAGACCATATTTCACAGCCTCTTCTGCAGTTAGATAGAGTCATAAAATTTAGATCTGCTTACTGAAATATAAACAAAAGTGAGCTAGGCTTTATCCGGGTTTGTCCTCCTAAGCTTTGCAAGCAGTTCTCTAATTGTCTTCCTTCTTTTGACATCTGGATATACAGAATCCAGTGGTGGGAATCCAGTGGTGGAATCCAGAGCCCTAGGTGTGGTAAGCCTCTAGAAAGGACGTTGAATCCCTTGATATATGGGATAGAGCTCCAGCACTATAACCACTACTCATCATCACTACCACCAACTACACAATTCAGGCATGTGTGAGAGACCCTAACATTTAGACTAGTATAATAAATATCAAAAAATAACTAGCTTATAAATTAAAAAATATATTTCACAATTCTGGAGACTGAGAAGGCCCAAATGAATGTGCTGACAGATTTAGCGTCTGGTGAAGGCTACTATTTGGTTCACAGATGGAATCTTCAAGCCAAGTGTTCACATGAAGAAAGGGTCCAGGCAGCTCTCTGGAGTATCATTCATTCATTCATTCATTCATTTATTTGTCAGTCTTGGAGCTTGAACTCAGGGCCTGGGTGCTGTCCCTGAGCTTTTGCAGTCAAGGCTAGCCCTCTTACCACTTTGAGCCATAGCATTCCTTCCAGGTTTTGAATGGTTAATTGGTGATAAGAGTCTCATGGATTTTGTTGCCTTAGATGACTTCAAACCACAATCCTCAGATCTCATCCTCTTAGTAGCCTGGAATACAGGAGTGAGCTGGGCACCAAGCTGGAGTCTCTTTCATAGGGGTACGTCATATTATTCATGAGGATACAGCTAATAATCTCCCAACATATCCCTTTTATAATAGTTTTAGCATATACATAAAATAAAAAGTACATTCAGATGCTAGCACTGAATTGCTGAAAAAATTGGTACTATTATTATAGCAACCTATTCTCTTCTTTCCACGTATTTCATTCATAAATTCTGATATTGTTTTGATGTTTCTTGGTTTTCCTCCAGAATTCTTATTGCTACTATTTACTTTAATAAAATTTCATTTTATAAATATTTTTTGTATTCAGGTCAGCAAGAGACATCAAGGCTTGAGACATGTAACAGTGACACATTCCCTTCTGAGGACAATTTTCAATCTCACACACACACACACACACACACACACACACACACACACACATACACACACACACAAGATTGACACACATTGGATATTTGTTAGTCTAAAAATATTGAGAGGCTTATTAAAATAAAATTCAAACCTATATCAATCTAGGTACCAAATATATAGGAGCTACACAGTTCAACAATATTAGAATCTATTGGCTTTGCTTATATGTAATAAAATGGCTGTAGTTCCAAAAGATGGGTAATTAGTTGAAAACACAATTAAAATATAAACCAAAGATACTCTTGAGAATAATATGAAAAGACCTTCAAGTCGTTTAAATAATTGTGTTAAATCCCTAGCGCCGGAAAGACTATATCTTTCTTTTCTTTATTATATTTTATGATTGCTCTTCTAATAATTGGTGTGATATTTCCCAGTTGTGAAATGTACCTGATTGCCAGTGATTAAGATTAAACAGAAAGATTGCACTCCTCCCCCAGGTGGTGGTTAGGAAACATCTGACTCATAGTGATTTGTTGGGTGAACTTAGAGAGTTGCCTCTCCCTAGCAATCTTGGGTTTACATAAACACTCAGCACACAGCACACTAATACATTGATTTGCACTGCAAGTTTCAGATGCAAAGTATTTTGTTTAGAGTTTTGGCAAATCATAAGCTTGTTAGGAAAAAATGTGGGCATAGACCTCAAGATCCATAGTTTTACATATACATTAAATAAACCAGCCAGTTAAATAAACCGGGTCTGAATACAGGCATTTGAATAGGAGAAATTCTAGGGCTCCTTGGCACAGGCTGAGCTTTTTTTTAAAAATAAAGACCAGAAAAACACAACAAATCAAAGAAAGGTTGGACAAATGGGATTGCATGAAACTGCAGAGCTTCTGCATGGCAAAGGACATAGCTAGCAAGATCAACAGAAAGCCCACGGATTGGGAGAAGATCTTCACTAGCCATACAATGGACAAGGGTCTCATATCTAAAATATACTTAGAACTCAAAAAATAAATCCCCCAACAACAAATCCTCAAAGAAACAACTGCCCAATAAATAAGTGGGCTAAAGACTTAAAGAGAAACTTCTCTGAAGAGGAAATAAGAATGGCCAATAGACACATAATGAAATGCTCAACTTCTCTAGCCATAAAAGGAATGCAAACCAAAACAACATTGAGATTCTACCTCACCCCAGTTAGAATAGTTATAATCAAGAACTCTAATAACAACAGATGCTGGAGGGGATGTGGCCAAAAGGGAACCTTACTGCATTGTTGGTGAGAGTGTAAACTTGTTCAACCACTTTGGAAAGCAGTATGAAGTTCCTCAAAAGACTCCACATAGAGTTTCCCTATGACCCAGCAATCCCACTTGTGGGCTTTACCCAAATGATCACAAACAAGACCATACTAAAGCTACCAGCACAACTATGTTTATCACAGCATTAGTCACCATAGCTAAGATATGAAACCAACCCAGATGCTCCTCAGTAGATGAATGGATCAAGAAAATGTGATATATATATACACATACATATATTCTTGATTCATATATATATCACATTTTTTTGATTAATATATATAGAGAGACTAGAATAGAATTCCATTATATATATATATATATGCATATATATATATGGAATTTTATGCTTCATCAAAAAGAATGACACCACCTCATATGTTAGGAAATGGAAAGACCTGGAAAAACCTATATTAAGTGAAGTAAGCCAGACCCATGTTTTCCCTTATTTACAATAATTAGGATAATCTTATCAGATGAACAGCAAAGCTCAAACACTATGTTCATGTGACCATATAAGATGATGCTAAACAAAATAAACCCAAAGATATTGTTGTTTAAATCAAGCATAAAGAATTCTTTGTAATTGAGGTAAAGCAACTATATATCAATTGTTACCTACCTCTAGTGATTATTGATCATATAATTATTCCACTGCTAGTAATTTTCTCTATGGGACCAAAAATAAATACCTATTCACATTTCCTCTACAACAGTATAAAATAAATAAGCTACAAATGTTCTACATACAAATGATATAAAATTTTTATTAAAAATGAAGAAAATCAGGTCAGGTTAACGCAAGTCTTTTCATCAAGTGCTGCTAGAATCACTAAATATCTGAATGAAAAAGTAAGAAAATCTCAGTTTTCATCTCAGACACATACGCATATACGCTCATATAAACACAAACAAATCACCATATACTCACTAACACGTCCATTCACAATCTCATAAACATGCACACATTAGCCACACAGACACACTTATGTACTCAATACACAGATGTGCTCAAACACATTAATGTGGTACATCCGCATAGACATACACACTGAGACATTCATACACACTTATATGTTTACATACTCCATGCATACTCAGATACTTAAACAGAAATACATATTCATACACAATCATCTGGACACCAAAACTTTACCAGCTATTTAAACAAGAACTGTAATGCTACTAAAGAAAAAAGAGAGAGAACAATCCATTTGTAATTTTGTAGATGGAAACATTTATCCAAGGAGAAACTAAACATCAAGCCATGAAAGAGAAAAAGAGTACAAGATTAAACCTAATCAAAATTTAAGTTTCTGATTACAAATATATTTGCAAGGCATACATTTGACCACCAAAAAGCTGTTAAATTTGTAAAGTTTTCATAAAAAGACCAATAAAAAAGAATCCCCCCTAAAAGTGTCCAAATCAGGCTCAAGAGCATAGTCAAGTAGTTATACACTTGTTCAGCAAACCTGAAGCTCTAGGTTTGATCTATGGATAAACTCTGAAGTTGGGAAAGAAGTAAACCCAAGAATGTCCAAATGACCTAATTACAAGTGGCAAATAGATAATGAAAATCTACTCAGCACAAATGAGGAGGGGGTAACACTATTCAACAAGAAATATACTCATTACCTTACTTATGTAACTGTAACCCTTCTGTACATCACTTTTACAACAACAATAACAAAAAGAAAGCCTAACACCAAATGTTGGTGAGGACATGGAACAACCAGAACTTTCTCTCCTGCTGATAAGATAATAAAATAATATTCACATTATGAAGAAATGTTTGATATTTTCTCACAAAGTTAAACATCATTTTTCTTATGAGCTAGGAAGTCATTTCCCAAGTATTTACTCAAGAGAAATGAAAAAATATTGTGTACACAAAAAGAAACATGTAAAACTGCTTATAGAAAACTTGTTCACAATAGTCAAAAACTGAAAACAATCTAAATGTCCATCAAAATAAAGACAATATAGCATATAAGATAATAAAGAAAATAAAAGAACAACATCCACCCCATAATAAGGATGAATTCTTACAACCCCGTCCCATCCCCAACAAAAGAAGTTATGGTGAGCAAACAGAATCAGACACAAAGCTTCAGGTAATACAAAATTCCATTCACACAAAATTCAAAAAACAGACTAAGGAAATTGTATGTGACTAGAAGTCAGAAATTGACTGGGAAGGTAGTAGAGATGAGGGGAAATAGAGTTTTTTTTTAAAGGATCTTGAAAATCAATCTGAATTATGTTTTAGAAAGTGGCTATATAGAAGTATACAACTGATCACTTCAGTAACTAAGTCCCCAGATAGATTCATGTCATGCATGTGACTTGTCGATAAAATGCATAGAGATACAGAAGGAGGAAGAAAAAAGGGAGAGGAGGAGGAAGGTGGCAGCAGGTGTCTGGGGGTAAATTAAATAAACTGAGTAGGGTACCAGGAATATGCATGTGATGCTCCTCTGAAGACATTTCTTCACAGAACTGGATCTTGACAAGAATTTTCCTAATTATAATTCCTTCTGCTTACAGAAATGCGGTGTCATAGGAAGCAAGTCAAATGAAACCTCCCTCCTGAGCCATTCCTTCCAGAATACTCCTCCTTGGATTTCCTCAAATACTTCTCATCACAACCTTTATCATATTCTTGTCATGTTTTCCCCTAATCTGTAGATTCTTTTTTTTTTCCCAATCCTGGGGCTTGAACTCAGGGCCTAGGCACTGTCCCTGAGTCATTCTGTGCTCAAGGCTAGCACTCTACCACTTGAGTCACAGTGCCACTTCTGACTTTTTTGTATTTATATGGTACTGATGAATAGAACCCAGGGTTCTAGGCAATCAGCCCCTGTAGATTATCTTTCAAAAGGCTATTCTCTGTCTCTGCTCTGGTCTGGCTCTCATATCTTTGTTGAGTTGTCATTTTTGTAATGAGGTGTCTGAGCAAATTTTCTGCTGATCATTTCCTTTGCTTAAAGTTTATACTTGCCACATTGCTCTGAAAGCACCCACAGCACCTAAAATACTGAAATATTTGTGATGGGAGTACTCTTGCCAGAAAGACCTAGGCAAAGAAAAGTCAGAAATGCTAGCCCAAGCCTCAAAATGAGTCTTCAGAGTCACCAGGATTAGCAGAGGACAGTTCAGTTCCAGCTGGACTACAGAAGTAGAAGGTAGGTGGTCCCATGACCTTCTAAGGAAGTCCAGAAAGTCAGGGGCTTAGTAAAAGCAAATTGGGCCATTGTTCCCAATAGGCCTGAAAGATTGCCCAAGTTAAACCCTTCACTCAAGCAGAAGTATGTAATCTATCTTACTAATCAAAGGACCTTCTGGTGCCGTGTCTTCTTCAGGTATGTGAAACAAAGAGCTTATCAGCCTCTAGTTACAGCTCTGAAGTAAGAGCCTCATTGTTGGCAACAACAGTAAAAACAAAGGCAACCTATGAAATATTAACATGCTTTTGTGACATTTTTTATTGAAAGCCAATTGTGCAATCTCTGAAACTAAGATCCAGGATTGTGTACTGCTTGAATTAAGAGCTGAGTCACTCGTTCCTTTGATTGCATGTTCTAAATGGATGGGCCCAGTTCCACAGAGAATAACACAGTTGTGTTTTACATTGTATATTTCACCCATAGACAGGCAGCAGAGCCAATACTGTCAAAAAGTTTGGAGAGCCTTTTAAATGTTGGGCATCTATAAAGCAAGGTGTGTGAGTACAAACTTCATGTTCACAGCAAATCAGTAGTGAGGCAGAGAGTGTAATAATTGCCATTTTGCTGATGTGAAAACTAAGGTTAACCATAAAATCAAAAACATTGAGATTCCACCTCACCCCAGTTAGAATGGCTATAATCATGAAATCTAATAACAACAGATGCTGGAGGGGATGTGCCCCAACGGGAACCCTACTGCACTGTTGGTAGCAGTGTAAACTTGTTCAACCACTTTGGAAAGAAGTACAAAGGTTCCTCAAAGGAATCTACATAGAGCTCCCCTATGACCTAGCATTTACCCAAATGATTACAAACAAGGCCATACTAAAGCTTCCAGCACAACTATGTTTATCACAGCATTATTTACCCAAATGCCCCTCAGTACATGAATGGATCAAGAAAATGTGAGATATATATATATATATATATATATATATATATATCCACAATGGAATTTTATACCTCCATCAGAAAGAATGACACCACTCTATTTGTTAGGAAATGGAAAGATTTGGAAAAAAATTATCTTAAGTGAAGTAAGCAAGACCCAAAGAAACATAGGTCCCATGGTTTCCCTTATTTGCAATAACTAGTATATGTCTAGGACAAGCAGAAAAGGTCAAAAGCTATGTACATATGACCATATAAGATGATGCTAAGTGAAATGAACCCCAAGATAGGGACACAGGTGGTTTTATCTTTCTTTCTATTGTTTTTAATGTATTTGTAATATACTATGTGATTTTTTAATTTATTTTGTATGTTCTTTCCAAATTGTATAACCCGTTTTCACTGCGTTTGATTCCAGTGCCCTGTATCTTGTATATACATTATCTAATTTGGGGAGGGGAAGGGAAATAACAAAATGCTGAAATAAAGATACAGGTTGACCCATTGTAACAATAAGATGTACAAGACTCTATGTTGAAAACGAACTCTACAACTTCCGGGGCAGAGGGAGGGAGGAGCTGGGGAGGGGGGGAGGGAAGGGATGGTAGGGGAAAAACATGAAGGTGTAACAATGCTTGATAGGAAATTTACTCATTACCTTATTCATGTAATGGTAACCCCTCTGTACAGTATTTTTACAATAATATATAAGAAAAAATCATAAAAATAATAATAAGCCCAATATCACTTACTAAGAAATAGCCAAGGCATGTAAGAGCAAATGATCTTACCCCATGAATCATCAATTTCATCTACAAATTTACTTACTTAGTACATATTTATTAAACAAATCATAGGGTTATTATTACAAAACAAACATAACCTCTCCCTACAAGGCACTTACATCCGAATAGACAAGACAGAATGTAAAGATTAATGATGCAACGAAGAATACTAAAGGAGAAATGATGGAGTGGGTTGGGCTGCAGCTTTAGGTAGGTAGGCTAGTCCCAGAGTCATCCAGGTAGCTAAGTAAGATGGTTCCAAATCATCTATCCTTATAATGACACCTACTAGCTAAAAGTCGAAAGGCAACCAACCTTATACTCCCAAGAAAAGTATCCTGACTAGTGGCAAATGTTTCCTGTGAAAGGTTTCAATACTCAAAGGACAGAAAGAAGGAAAGTAGCATGGATGGTCGTGACTTAAAGAAGTAGTTAGGAAAAAATGTAGTAATTCTCTGAAGGGCACATCTCCTAGGACATTGTAGAATACTATGAACACAATCTTATTTTTTTAATCTGCTGGAATGCCCCTTGCAACTTAAATAATATAAAAAGGCATTACAGAGGGAAATTACTGTATCATGAATCAAAAAGTTATATTCCTTTAACAAAAACATAATTTTTTACATTCATTGTTAGTGTATAATGAATATCAGATCCTTCATAAAAGGAAAAGTCCCTCAGAGAAGAGCCACAAGCAGAAGTATAATATAATAATATAAAAGTTCTTTGAGAATTTTTGAGAGAGTCAAATAAGTCACATATAAAATGGAAAGTGAATAACTGGGTATTGGTAAATATGATTGCACAGTAAAGATATTAAGTACATTCATAATGGTTAATATATAAATGAAAAGAGAAGCACATAAGTTGAGAGGATGGGAGGAATTGGGAAAAATGGTGAGAATGATATAAGGGGTGACATTGGTCAAAATGTATTGGACCCATAAACTGACATGCTGAATTGAAAGCCCTCTGCACAACTATTTAAAGATAATTTTTTAAAATAAGACATAAATTTTTACAAAATAAATTTACTAGGAAGGCTTCCTTGTCTATAGCTACTTCTCTCAGGAGCACCAGCAAGAGCTGCTTTCTGTGACTGAAGTCAACTCTACACAAAAAGTCAGAGAAATGGAGTTGCAGAAAGTGGCAGGTGGGCATAGGGATCCCTGTTCCCAGGTCTACAGTGCTATCCCAAGCCTACTGCAAATCGCAATAGGAAGGATCTCATCTACTTTATGGTAGAAACTTCAAGTCTTACAAATGAAACCCAAATAATTAAGAGATTTCTTCAAATTATGATGATTTGCACATTCTAATTAGCAGACTCTATGCATAAAGGCAGCCTGGCCCCAGTAAGCTCAGCTCAGTAGGCTTCTCCCATACTTCTTCCAACTGTGGCCTTTGATGTGGCACACCCACCTTCTCTGTCCTCATTGTGAGAGCCTGAAACTTTAGGGTATTAGAAGTCCTTCATTGAAACAGGTAATTTTATTTGGATACAATTTGCCACCCATAGTCAAATATGGTTGATCTACTCAAAGAGCCAACCAGGAAAGGCTAACAAAGTTTTATGATTTTTGACCTGAGAATTAACTCATGTTACTGAAACCTTACACCTGACTGGGTTCTTCATTTACTGGTTTCTTCTTCCCTGGATGATAGTTTCAAGAATATCCAAGAAAAGCTTCTAGGCTTTCTTTTGTACCAAGAATGCAGCTTCTCAAAATAAGCTTTTCTTTCAGGCATGATAATGTTGTGGCAACTGAAGATATCTCTGTGACTGCTGTTAGAATTAAAATTTTCATATCCCTGGTCCCATTCATTGTCTTAGTCATTGACTAGTTACTCTAACAATGAGATACTCTAATATCTGCATTCATGCAGTTGAAAACTACACATTTTCTGAATGTTATTGCAATGAAACTAAACTAAACTGATTTGGAATTTGGAAAGAGCAGAAAAACATAGAAGCTCAAGTATGTCTTCAAAGACTTTACATTCATCTCTGGTGACCAATCATACATTAAGCAAATAATTTACTAGCATAAAGCTATCCCAGATTGGCCCATGTCCTCTAAAAGTATTTGTTGAATGAGTGACTAAAGAGCAAATAACTGCTTGAATGAACAACTTTGATAATAGGAATAGCAAGAAGAACTAAGATCATGTTATCACAAGATAGATTAACAAAGTTGTCAGGAATTTAAAAGGTTCATTCCACTTGCATGACACTCTTTTCTACCCTAGAATAGTAGCAGTGTGGCCCTCTGTGAGGAGACTTAAAACTGATTGAAGAATAGTCATATTGGCTCCCAGTTGTTGTCCTAGTGACCTAACTGCTATACACTTTTTAAAGAAACTCTTATTTTTCCCAGACCAGCAGTAACCATGTGACAAACTTTTGCCTTACTCTACTTACTGACCTAATGTAGTTTCTTTTATTTTATCTCACTATAGTAATTCCTGTAAAATGAAATCCAGTTGCTCAGACCTTGACTATAACAGATAACACCTGCTGAAGGTTCTGATTACAACCCCATGTATGACTGAATGCTTTTCAACCTGTCTTACCAACCCTCCTTGTCTTCTCATCTCCTCTCTTAGAGTTTTTCCTAATTCTATGTTTTGTGATCATTTTTTATGACTTCTTTAGTTATCCACTAATTGTCTCATATTACTTTTTCATCAAAACTGGATTTCCTTATAGGCATCCTTTTATTCTATGGTCTTTTCTACTACAAGATTCTTTACATTATTTCTTTCCTAAGTGTTCATATGTCTTCTGTTTTCACAGTTTCTGAACTTGTTTA
This sequence comes from Dipodomys spectabilis, assembly GCF_019054845.1. Lineage (NCBI taxonomy): Eukaryota > Metazoa > Chordata > Mammalia > Rodentia > Heteromyidae > Dipodomys > Dipodomys spectabilis. The sequence continues at coordinate 13,191,741 of NW_024870758.1, forward strand.
ATGTTTTTCAAATGAGTCAAGAAAACTCACTCTCCACTTCCATTCTGTTTCCTCCAAAATCCATTAAATTTTATTTCTACGCCCAGCCAGCATCAAAATCAAGGAATACTCTTGGAGTCTTGCCCAAAGCCTTGGAATCAAGATATCTACAACATAATCTGTCTGAAAGCTTGCTGACATTTTCTGTTGATGACTCACCATTGATGCTTTCATTGTTCCCTATGAACATTCCCTGGCTCTTCTCTTCTTTCTTTCTTTTTTTCCATATACGTTTTTATTGTAAAAATGCCATACAGAGGGGTTACAGTTACATGAGTAGGGTAATGAGTATATTTCCTATCGAGCATTGTTACTTCTTCTGTATTTTGTCATTTGTGTTGAGGGCCTTAACTAAATCAAGTTAACATATTTAGCATATCTATCTAGTGTCGCCCATCTCCTATGAAATTCCCATAATTGTTTCTAGGTTTGAGAGCTATGCAAGTAAGAAACTTCATTCATTTTGATCTGTATGAAGATTAAGAGATCACATAACTTCTTGGAATTTTCAGCAACCGAGGAATGTTGATTCCAGTAGTGCCCCAAAGGGAAAGAGGATTAGACTGGGTTGAGCAAGGGCCACCAGGACAAAGCAGCTGAGAAATATCCAATGAATTTGGTGTGTGTCATGGCCCTGAGGCCTCTCTTAGAGCCCTAAACACTGAAGAAGGAAGATATTTGGCACCTACAAGCATACTTTACTAGATCTTGCTCTGTTGGTAAGCACTTTACTAGATCTTGCTCTGTTGGTAAGCCAACTAATGATCAATAACAGCTTAAATCTGCACCATACTCTAAGGCAAATAAAAATATTAAGAATGAGACTTTTCATAGTTATATCTCTCTTGTATTAATTTCCTGACCTGTGAACTAAGAAGAAATATAGTAAGATTGTGTCAGATCACACAGTTCTTTAGAATTTGGGAGTATACTGTGATTACAAAATTAGTATAAAGTAGCATCACACACTATGACACATAAATATTTATATAGATATGAAAATTTATTTCAATAAATGTTCCTATAACTCCCATAAAATATATTTCTTAGTAAAATTAATGGATGGATAACAATAATACGAGGTCTGTATGAACTTCTCATCTCTCATTCAAATCTCTAAAGCAAGGAAAGATGATGAGTATTTAGGAAGAAAAAGGAGAAAGAAGCAATCCACTGAGGTATCCAAAGACAAATCAACTGAACTGAAAATCAGCCTTGTAATACACAGGTAGGTGCTTAAGTTTAATGAAGGAAGATAGAAATCCTTGGTTTTGATGGGGATTAAGTTTAGAAGGAAAGAAATTGTAAGCGTTCACAAAACCTAGTTTGCACATAACAATAAAAACTTGAGTGTATCAATTGGATTCACTCTGACAATGCTTGAAATGGATATTATCATACAGATGTACTGCCTCAGGACCTGCAAACATTCTACCACACTAAGCAACATACTACAGATCATGTGATAAAACAACAAGATTTACTTTCTTTTTATTTGTAACTTATTGGATAATTTATTCTTTTTCCTACTGTTTAGCATTTAGATAAAATTTATAGGTTGATTCAGCTAACAGAAATTACAAGTCAATATAATGTGCTGTTTGATGTTTTTGTTTTTTGTTTTTGTTTTTGTTTCTGCAAAAGCTCATGTCTTGTTTCCTGGATTTGTGCTTGCCTAGGAGAGACATTCCTGTTATTTGTTACTGTTGTTGTTATTGTTGCTGTTTCGATTTTATCCCTGGGGGAACAAGAAGGATATGGGGAGAATGATGACAGGAGTAATAGTGATCAAAATTCATTACACACATAAATTGACATGTTGAATTGAAACCTCTTTGTACAACTACTGAAAGTTAATTTTTTGAGAAAATAAAACTTTTACTTTATAAGAAAAAAGTAAAATAAATCACTAATAGATTGGGAAAAAACAAAAAAAGTTATGAACCATTTACAAGGAGCATGGAATCTGATTTCTTTAGAAATAGAACTATACAACTCAACAAAACTTAGAATGGCGGGAAAAGTTGCATTGATACAGTTAGAAATTACATAGGAAATCTTTCTAGAAAAGCAAAATGAAGTAAGAGATGAAAAGCAAACTCCAGGCTAGGGAGGAAAGATAAAAGACTAACCCAACAATATGTTCTGCACCCCCACATCCAAACATACAATGTCAGCTTCAGTCAGAGAAACATTTCACCACTGTGATTTTTAAAATCCAGACTTCATTGGTAAATATCTGGGTTGTTTTTAATGGAATATTTAAAACAAACATAATTTGGCTATGTCCAATTCATCCATTTGCTCCAAAGTTGCATCTCATTGTTGGCAAAACAACTAGGTAAACAGTAAATAAATAAATTTAAGTCATGTCATTTCAAGAACTAAATCGATCTGATTTTTATTTATGATGAGTTGATTGAAGTTCTTTATCAAAATCTTCAGAGTTGGCTGAAGATTACTTTTTAATCATGATTAAAACTTTTGGTGTTATGAAATAATTATTAAATATGTAAGACTTATACTGCAATATAAGACTGTGAAGTATTAAATAGCTAAAAGGAAATAAGTATTGAGAAAAACACAAAATAGAAATATGAGGATTAAACTACATGTAATGATTAGACCTATAATCTTAGGACTTTTGAGGCTGAGGTTGGAGAATCATGAGTTCAAAGTCTGCTTAAACTACAAAGGAAAAACTGGTTTTTCCTAAACAAATAGAGAGAGAGAGAGAGAGAGAGAGAGAGAGAGAGAGAGAGACGGAGGGAGAGAGGGAGAGAGAGAGAGAGAGAGAGAGAACAAAACAGAAGGGGAAGATTAACATTGGAACAAAGTAGCCAAGTCCTATTCCTATTTCTTGATGAGGGTTATTATCATTTTAAAATTGACTTTCCCCATTGGAAAATGGGTAATTTATCTGCTACTTCATCAAAGTATCTTGGTAGTTATGTTACTAAAAAATTAAAGACTTTCTACACTGTAGCAAAACTCTGGGGATTTTTCTTATTTTAATTCTTTTCTCTTTTACTAAGAATTTAAATGGTAGTTATAGCTTCGTGATAGAGAAATGGTGTGTTTGTACTGACTGACATGCAAACTTAGTGGTTCAAATTTTTGTGAAACAAATGAAACAAAAATGGCTAAAGAAAGGAATGGTTAATGATATCAAGATAGAAGATACCACGGGCTTAGTCTCTAGTCCCAAAGGTTCACATATATAGAAAATAAAACAGTAGACATGATCTATCTATGCTGTGGGTTTTATTTACCTGAAAATGCATGTGAGAAAAAGAAATGGAGATTTGAAAATATACCAGTGTCACTGGATTCAACACATAGTATAATTGCAAGTTTGCAATTATCTAAGTGTATTTCTTTCTTTTCTTTTCTTTTTCATTTGATGCAGAATCCCAATATCTAACCTAGGCTGTCCGAGAACTTGAGATGTAACCCAGGCTGGCCTCGGACTGCAATCCTCCTGCCTTCTTTGCCTGCTATCAGAATCACAGGTGTGCATCACTGCCCTGGCTTCAAATGTTTTTAACAAATGAACAATTGTTTAATAAATCTTCACTGAGTGTTTCTAATGTTAAGAATGCTGGTGGGTCATTAAGTCATTTTCTATAGCAAAAGGACATTCATAACTATTTACATATACAGTCATTCCTCTGTATCGCTGTTCACTTACTGTGGCTTCAGTATATCATGGGTTTGGTTTTGTTTTAACGCACACATAGTGATCCATCACCTATTGCGGGAGCTCTTTCCAGAGAGTAACAATAAATACAGTGAGGGGCGACTATATAGAGAAGCTACTTCTTGTCTTTTCACCTACCGCGGGGGTCTCTGGAACGTAACTTCGGCAATAGGTGAGGGGCCACTGTATTTTGTAAATTAGAAAACATGGAGGTGTATGATTTATCATGGTACAGTGTAAACGGATCTGGTTCTATAACCAACTATGACTTTGAGGAAACTTATTAACCATTTAGCAGCTCAGTCTCCTCAACTACAAAATGAAGAAATAACATCACAGGGATATTAGCAGTAGTAAATTATATATATATATATATATATATATAAACGTATATATAACCATATATTATAAAGCTATGGACTAGAGCCTCACGCACAATAAGGTATTATGACAGTTATTTTCATTAGCATGACAATGTGCACAAAGCTAACTTATTTTTAATGGGTTAATGTGTAAAAATGGAGCCAGAGTGTGACACATGGCTAAGAGAATAGTAAAAAGTAGAGGAGTCAAAAGGATATTATACATACTGAGAACAGCCATTGACAGATGCAAAGATTGATTACACCTTTTTATAGGTGTAAACCTCTGGTAATCTTGATTTCTCTAGCCTCTAAAAGAAGAGAAATGGAAGAAACCAGTCAAAAAGTTTAGAATTGCATTATGAAAGGCCTTGTATACCAATTAAAGCACTTGTATTTGGTCTTTCATGGATGATGGAGAGACAGTAATTAGCCCTAGCTGAAAAATGACATAATGACATTGGATTTATTTCTGGAAATGAAAAAGATTGATTTTAGAATATCTTAACTGGAAGATATTGAAAGACCATATGTCTATGACTATTTCTGAAGTTAAATGACTATTAAAGGTTAATGTATAAATAAAAAATTAATTCACCAAGTTTAGCTTCTTATCAATAAATGATCATTTAATGACTTTATCTAAGTGCTTCCCACAGCAAAATTCTATAAAGAAACATCCTAGAGAGCACTATGACTATAATTTTGTTCAAATCTAATGAAAAGGTTAGAATAGAATGTATATGAAAAGCAACAGCACTGTGGCTGAACACCGAATAGAGTGCCTAATCATTCACTAAAATTTATAGGCCATCCACAGAATGTATATCTAATCTCTTCTCACAGGAAGAAAATCAAAGGCAATATTGTCTTACATTGGCACAATTCTGTATAAGCTACTTCTTCTGATGCTCTCTTTTTACTATTAAAGCTAATACTTGCGTCTTGTTGGAGAGACTTGAACATTTTAGTTACTTTGTTTGCTACATGACAGACAACATGCCAGGTACTTTTCAAATATTTGCTCTTTTATTCCATTTAATGACCTTAGGATGTGGATGGTCTTTTTAGCCCAATTATATATATTATAATATTATATATATTACTTAATATATAATCATTATATAATATTTATAGTACATATATATTATACTTTATATATTATATAATATGTAGTATATTATATAGTACATATATTATATAATATATATAATTATTATATTATACAAATATATGACATTCAGCCACAAGGAGGAGAAGGTTGGCCAAGGTCACTATAGTGAACCAACATTTGAACCCATGCCACCTGGTTTCCACGTTCATGCTCTTAGTTACCACACTATACTTTCTCTCATACATGGGAAATTTTTATGCTGAGGAAAATCTGGCTAACCATGACCATTCAAAATAGACCATAATGTCTTCTAAGTCATAATCCTATTCAAGTCAAATGCTTTGTATGAGATGAAAATGATTCAACTTGTTTGTTTAAACTTTCCAAAAGTGGATGAGTGTTTCTGATGGTTTTTTCACTTTGCCTCTTCGTTAGTGAATATATCACTCATCTGGCCCAAAGAACATTACCCACTCTTCCTTTCTTCTTGTGTCCCAACAAATATTGCCCCTGTTCTAGCCCTGTCAAAAATTCCAAATCTCGAGCATCAACTGAATAAACAGCACTGTTGATTCTAGAGTAAAGAACATGGAATGGTTGTGCGCTTGTCATCACTAACCCTGCTTTCTGAAGATGCCAGTGACTTCTCTGTATTAGTAGCTCCAGCACCCACAAGAGGCTAAGTCATTGCTGATGCCATGCTCACACAAACAGAAGAGAGAGAAGCATTATTTAATGCATTGTTTAATTGATGCATTAATTAATGCATCATTTAATGAACAAACTATATGCTATAGCCAAAAGTACCTATAAATAAATACAATAGCAAAAGAAGGGAAAGGGTGGGTTGGAAGAGGTGGGTAAGATCCAGATGCATTATATTCATAAACTGCTTTGTTGAATGTCAACAACTTTGTACCACTCCTTAAAGATAATAAAAATATATTCTATCTTGTTCTTACATCCAGCCTCAGGCCTTTGAGGGAGCCCAAACACAATCTTACATATGAAGTCCCCAATGAATGAGAATGCTGCTTCTTATTCATATTCAAGTGGGAGACCAAAAGATGAGAGTCTGATGTGATGTCATAGAAGGGCCCACTGGGAAAGACAATTCCCTAAGGCCTCAAATATAAATGACTATGCGTGGCCCAAATAGATGGCTCTCACCTGCCCTATGATCAGCCAGTACAGAAGTTAGTCACAGTACACTACAGAAATTAGCTTGATAATTTTCCACCAAGTATAGGAATCATATTTTGTCTTCCAAGTAAATGAGAGAAGTCTCATTAGAAATGGCAAAAACTGCCTAGAGATAACAACTGTCAGGAGCATGGGAAGGTACTAAGAAATAAAAAAAGAAATGCATTTGCTATAATTTGTGGAGGGGAAAGGAAAAACAAATTGTTTAAATAGGGATACAGGTGGATCCATTGCAACAATGAGATGTACAAGATGTTATGTTGAAAATGAACTTTACAACTTTGGCGTGGGGGGAGGGGGAGAGGAGATGGGAAGAGATGGGAAGGGGAAACAAAGGAGGAGGCAACAATGCCTGATAAGAAATGTATTCATTACCTTGCCCATGTAATTGTAACCCTTCTGTACAGTATTTTCACAATAATAATTAAAAAAAAAAAAAGAAACATGCCAGGTTAGCCACCATTATCATCTATATGTACTTTGTGTTTACAAATCAACTGGTGATTGTGAAACACTGTAGAATGGATAAAACTTATTTTGTGATCATAGCTGTTTGGTGAAGTGGAGTGTTTTTGCAGCATTCCTTGTCATCTGAAACATAAAGCTTAAAACTAGAAACAACAGAAAATTAGCTTGTGAAATGTATCTAAGTAGACTGCAGGGCTAGGCTTGAGGAAGGAAATTTTAAAACTTAAAGCAGTGTTTTATATGGGGAAGGAAAAGAAAAGAAATGCAGCAGTGGTGCTCACTAGTCACTATATTGAAAAGGAACTAAACAACTTGTGAATGAAGACGGGAGGGAAATACTGAGTAAGAGCAAGAAAGCGCTGACACTGTCCCAAAAGAAACGTACTCTTTACCTGACTTATGTAACTATAACCCCGTAGATCACCTTTATAATACCAACAAAAAATTAAGAGAAAAAAAATCAAAATTTCTTAGCATTCTCACCAACAGTAAGGTATCGCACCTACTAAGGCTTGGCAGTGTCCTTTTCTTTCTTTAATGTCTTTTAGATGCACTGACTTCAGAAAAGACTCATAAAGGTCTTCATAATTAGTCCTAGGAGTGTTGCTTACAACAACAATCACTTCACAGCTATAATCTGAAATGACAGAAATGGCAGGAATATTTTAATTACTTTATTAATGATTTCTGAAATTTTGTTCTTATACAGGAGAGAGTAGAAGCTTCCATATTGGCCAGATCTGCAAAATGTAGCAACCTATTATGTAGTTGTTTGAAATTATCCTCCTGTACAGCCATTTTATTTTATTTTATTTTTTATTTTTTATTTTTTTGGTCAGTAAGTGGAGCTTGAACTCTGGGCTTGGGAGCTGTCCCTCAGCTCTTCAGCTCAAGACGAACACTCTACAGCTTGAGCCACAGCATCACTTCCAGTTTTCTAGTAGATTATTGGAGATAGGAGTCTCATGGACTTTCCTGCCCGGGCTGGCTTTGAACAGTGATCCTCAGATCTCAGCCTCTGAGAAGCTAGGATTACAGACGTGAGCCACCGGCTCTTGCCTATACAGCCATTTTAATAAGGAGAACTTGAGCCCAAAGAATCATTCTCCTTTTCCTGCTAATAATTAGGGCTTCACCCTATTTAAATTCACTGAGGACACTAAGTAGAAAAATGTTTGTTGCACATCATTGTCTATTGACAGGTCGAAGAGCATGGAACACTAGTTTTAGCTTGCCTTCAAGTAAAATAGTTAACCAGAATAATTTGTTTCAAATTATTGTGATAATCAGGGTTTCTGAACCTATTTAATGCTTTCCTTGTAAGAAGCACAAAAGCCAATCCCTTTTAATCTAAATGCTCTAATGAGAGAGAAAAAGACAGAGAAGAAGAGGAAAGAAAGAGAGATAAGGAAGGAAAGAAGAAAGGAAGGAAGAAAAGAAGGGAGGGAGGGAGGGAGGAAGAGGAAGAGAAGGAAGGAAGGAAGGAAGGAAGGAAGGAAGGAAGGAAGGAAGGAAGGAAGGAAGGAAGGAAGGAAGGAAGGAAGGAAGGAAGGAAGGAAGACAATGATGATGCTTATTATACAAAAGATAAAATGAAAATAAAGACAAGTTTTAGTGAGAGTTATGCTTTCTGAGGGAGAGAGACAGAGAGACAGAGACTATGCTCATGTGTATTATTATAGAACATTTCTTTAGCACTGAGTATATGTGTGTATTTACAAGTATAATCTGGTTGTACCCAAGTACTTGATTAACATTATCATATAAAATTATTGTTTGAAACATCATAAAAATATCTAAATACTAAAGGGAGATTATATACAGTTCAATGTACTCAATATCTATCATTAAATTGTACATAAAAGTTTTATAATCCTAAGAGCCTCATAATTTTCTACCATGACCTAGCAGAATTAAAAGTAAAGAATTAAAGAATTAAAAGAAATTCAGATGTTGAATCTTACTTTCAGTTACACTCCAATAATACTCAAGAATAGGAAGGAAGGAGAAAAAGAAAAAATTACAAAAAGAAAAATTTGTGGAGGGGAAGGGGAAAAATAAAGCTATTTTCTTTATTGAGAATATTGTACAAAATGCAGTCAACATTTCTTTTCAAATATTTGCCATAAACAATATATCACACACAAATATATTTTAGCCAAATATATGTTAACTAATAATTATAACATGCTTGTGAATGTAGACAGAAAAATGAAAGATAATGCCATATTTTTCTCTACTTTTATCTTAATTTCTCATGATTTGTCAGGATACTCCTCTCTAGGATATAGAAAAAAAGGAGTTAGAAATGGAGGAGGAAGAGGAGAAAAAGAAGATGGGGATGAGAAGTAATTAGTCTCCTGAGGCAAAAAATACTCCTCAATGGAAAATAGTGTCCAAAAAATGTACTCCAAGGCTTTAGGCATTAAGTTAAACAAGCAACTCTTTGCTTAATTATTTTTGTGCCATCTTACCACTCAATGTTTAAGGAAGGCTGAGCTAAATTTGGGGCATATCCATAAACTATAGTGCATTTTTAAGTGTGGTCATACATTGTCTTTTCTATCAGAAAGGAATCAAGATGGATACAAACACAGGAAGATGGCTAATAATTCTTCTAAATAGTGCATTTCCCAAAACTATCTTAACATATACCATACACTGCACTTTTCTGTCAAGTTCTCATTTGAAAAGTAAGTCAGTCATGATGCAGATACTTTGTGGAAATGTATGAAATTATAAAGAGCTGGAGAAAATTAAGGGAATATTGTCACTTGTGATTTTATTTATTGTCAAATCATTTTCATCATGGAGAAGAAAATTTATGATGTTCCTGATCCTAGAAATTTAGTAGTTAGTAATTTTTCATTATCATTTTATTGCCATTTTGAGAAACCACACAGTGAACTCCCAATAGTCAATCAACTACCTTTGTTGAGCATCATAGCATAAAGAGCCTAATATTCTACAGTGTGTGGACACAACCAAAAATCTCCCATCCTATATACTAAGATGACCTTCAGAAATGTATCATGGTATAAAAATCTTGAGAACAAGCCAACTTTGGAAGATGATCATCTCTCCATAGAGAGGTCTGTCAGTGTTTTAAAGAACCAAATAATAAATGGTACATTGCTAACAGGGACTACAGAACTGTGCTTACAGAATAAAGCAAATAAGGTGCACAGTTAACTGCATAGTGTCAATTATTGACCAAATGAGGTTCTTTCTTTCTGTCTTTCTCCACCTCTCCACTTAGCATTATTTTCCAAGTTTTCTGTGTTAAGCAGGCACACTGTGTTGATAAAGAATGTTCAAAATATAAACTCCAAAAGATAAAGTTCTCACTTTTATGAATCTAAAATGAATGTCTATATGGCCACCATCAGTCATTTTAATGAGTTCCAAAAGTGTTTACTAGTCAAAGAATAGGATAAACATAAGAAAATCATAAGAAAAGTTCAAGAGATGAGAATTATCTTTTTCTTCTTTCCTAGTGGTAAAGACAGTAGAACTGACACACACAGTTGTCCACCACCCAAGTTTGACTCCTTGGTCTGTAAAAGGATGGTTTAATTACAGTTTTAACCAGGAGGGGGCAGCAAGGAGCTGTTTCTTTAAAAAAAAAAAAAAAAAAAAAGACATAAAGCCCACTCCAGAATCTTTTAGAATAGGAAGTGCCAGGTGGCAGAATAAAAGTCTAGAAGGGGTAATATCGGTATAATACAAACCAGGAAACAGAACAGACGCAGGACCAAGCATAACCAAGGAAAAGAATCACTTGAGCTACTAAAGCCTGAATACAGCATGGCAGTTCAAGCTCAAACTGAACTAAATGGCAGGGATAAGTTCCAGGAGAGAATCAGAAGTCTAAATAAACAAAGAACAAATATCTCAATGGACTTTTCCATGGAAAAAAATCTCTAGAATGAGGAAACAAATCATTCTTCTTGGTTCATGTATTAGTTGCTGAGGAGAGCCATCTTAAATGCCAACAAACAGAACTGTAGGTGAAGACTTCTATGATCAGGCATAAATCTTCTACCCTTACTTTTCTTCACCCTGCATGACTAGGGAACCAGATGATCCTCACAACAAGCACAGATCACATGGTTTATTTGTACATAGTCAGCAGAAAGCTAACCCAGGGACACTACCCACTGTTTTACTCTACCCCTTTCACAATCAGTATCAGCTGTGAACCAGATGTTCAGACTGGCTTAATTCTAACACTGTCACAGTGAACTAAAATTCTGTATGTGATCTGGCAATAAAACTGGCTTCCATTCATTCAATTTCAAATATTATATTACCCCTCCATAGAGAGAATCTAGCCCATTCTCACTTTTTCCTTTTATGCCCAATTCCTTAGGAGGCATTGCCTCTTAGATTGGCAGCATAAAGGGAGGGCTAATATCAAAGTTGCAAAGCCTAGTTTTTCTGTAGTATAACCTCTGAATTTATTGCCTTACCCTAAAAATAATTCTAATATGAAGGAATTATGAAGAATGACTTACAAAACCACTTTGTAAATAGGCACTCAATAAATTCTGACCAAAGTTTCTCATACTTTGCTACATTCCTTAACCAACCCACCCCCCCAAAAAAAATTGGCGTTTTCATGAAGCATATTAGAAGACTAGCTGTCACATACCCTCCTCACCCCTTCCCTTCTTTACAAAGACATAGTTAAGTATTTATAATTGTTGTTCAGATTGGTAACAATTTCCATTTCACAAGTTGCCTTTTCTTGCAGCTGAAGCCCTCTCCAAATGATTCTTAGATACATTAATTATGTAAAATTTCTCACCCAACATATGAAAAGGGCAAACAACGCTCAATAAGAAATGGACTCATTGCCTTGCTCATGTAACTGTAATCCCTCTGTACAGCATTTTTGCAATAAAAAATATATAATAAATAAATAAAAAAGGGCAAATTCTCAAATGACTTCAGGGTAATTGGAGTGGAATGCTCAGTCTCCTCCTCAGCAGTCATAGGAATGTACTTATTTGAGAAAGGCTAATAGGCCTGCTTACAAAAGTGAGGTCCCCTTAATGCCTCTGAAGCAAATGAGCAGATGTTTCTGCACAGCAAAAAAGGCAAAATCTGTGGTGAGGCATAGAATGAAATTCAGGACTCTGAGGCACTTTGCCATTGTGTTTTGGGGTTATTGGGTTGTGGTTTGGGGGGGGGTCTTAAATCACTCTTGAGGAATAAATTGCTATGATGCTGATAAGAATATTAAGGCAATCTCTACAGATACTATGGCCTTGCACTAATGGTTGTAGAGAAGCTTGCAAATAAAAAGTATTGATTCCTTCTCTGCATGTTCCTCAGTGAAGAATAAAAATATTGTTTCTGCAAGCTCAAATAAGGGCTCCTTTATTTGGAGAGAGGAGGAAGCATGAGAGTCAATTTAATATTACTGACGAGACTGTAACTGTAACATGAGTACTTAGAGAAACAATTTGAGCTTACTCAAATTCTTCTAGTTAGAAGGCAATAAATAAGTTTATCATGTTGACAGGTTAAGACTGCCTGAGGTGCTCTAAACAGAAGTAGGACACTTTCTGAGTGAATGCTTTCATCTGCAGACTCCTCTTCTTCTTATATCCACAGCATTACTTTGAATTCAAATGGCATTTGTTTCAAAAAAGCATATTTTTAAAAAGCCTCCGATTTTTGTGTTTCCTTTTACTCTAATGTCCAAGGAGATTTGTTATCTGATGAAGCAGATCAAAGTTCTCAATAAATCATCACAGCTACATGATAGGTACTAGTAGAGAAAATAGACCCAAAATTCAAGATCAAGTCTGTCAAAAATAATAGTATTGCTAAGAAAAAAATAGGAATTTCCTTTGTCTCTGGCTCATCCTAATCTTTCAATTATGCTAATAATACTGGTTCAAGGGACCCCATTTCATACGCACCATAAGGACAATTTAATTAAACACAGAGTAGACAACTTATCCTTGTAGACCATCCTTTGCAAAGTATTCCTTGCAGTATTTTGTACATTGGTTTTTATCTTTGTTAATCAAGAAATCTACAGTACAGAGAAATGTCTAGTGTTCACTTACAATGTCACATTTATGCCTGAAAACTTCCTCAGGAGAAGCATCCGGCCAGTGACCACATGTGTCCAAATATTCTATGAAGACCAAAAAATAGAATGTTTTAGAGTAATAATTGAAACTGAAAAGTACTCCCAAGCCTACAGAGTTTCATAGGAATCTTTAGTATGAAGAACAAGGGTTTGTGACACTTAACTAACCAGGCTTCTGGATTTTCCATCCTGGGAAAGCTATTGGCATGTTTAAGCCCTTTGAATTCTTTCTTTACTAAAATGGGGTGTTTGATGACGGAATAGCTAATGCTATAACAGGTAAGGTAAGGAGTGCATGTCATATTTGTGTAGTATATTTATGATACATGTATTTATTTTTTGCCAGTCCTGGGGCCTAAAATCTGGGCCTGGGCGCTGTCCCTCAGCTCTTCAGCTCAAGGCTAGCACTCTACCACGTGAGCCACAGCACCACTTCCAGCTTTTTCTGCTTACGTGGTGCTGAGGAATTGAATTCAGGGCCTCATGCATGCACGGCAAGCACCCTACCACTGAGCCACCTTCCCAGCCACAATACATGCATTCTATAAGAATAAATCACAATACATCAGATCAGATGTAGAAAACAGAAGACAAAACAGGCTAGTAAAGGGGATTCTAAGAGAACTTTAAAGCACCTAAAAACTTAAGAACTTTATCTACCAGTGACCCCATTGTACTGAAATTCAATTTTTCAGGATTCATTTCCCCTTAGATATTCCAATATGCTTAACACAATTAATATGTGTGCCAGATTAGTACTTAAATTTTAATCTCAAAGGCATTATTATGGCAATATGTGAGAAGAGTTTTTGTAATATATAACATTTTCAAGTTTGCAAAACTTGCTCAAGGACAACTTCCCTATGAATCTACTTTGGTTGATGACACTTTGATCACAATCTATCAGCCTAAATATATGAAAAGAAGACTACTGGCATTCCATGGAAAGTTCAAATTGCACCTGATATTTAATTAAAAGCAAAACCTCTGAGTGTCTTTATAATATGTTGTCCAACAGATCACTAATGGTACTTTTTTGGTACATAGCACTTCGTACCTCTCTATCAAATACAGAAATAATTATACTTAGCAAAGCCTCAAACACAAATCATGAAGCTGTGATTTGATGAAATCTACAATGAGTGAGTCATAGGGTCAGGCAAGTTAGGGTTTGAACCTATTTTTATAATTCTAAATGCAATGTACAAAACACTGCTTGGCCAACTTATTAATAGGAAAATACCTTGGCTTAGTGTTCACATTCTAGAATAAAATCCCTGCCTTTTCTGGTTTCACACTTGCTAAGCTTCTCTTCTTCTTCCTGTGAAGAAAGAATGGGCCTAGGAAGATAACTCTTCTTTTATCTACCTACCCATGAAGTTCAATTTCCCTTTGTAACTGCTCTTGAATATGTGTTAATTGATCTCTGCCTGTTCCTCAAGGCTTATTCTAGCCACCTAGACATGAAACTATCACCCATAAAAGCAGAAAGACCCCCAGTTTTGGTCTCGAGCAGAGACTTTTTAGATTTTAGGCACAGCACCAAAGGGACCATGAGACATGGCAGTATGGATATCTCCACAGGCACTCCAAACCCACAAACACAATAGTAAATTAATAACTTTTGCAACAACTTTAATTCTTCCAGTTTCTGTAACTCAAGAGTTGGTGCTTGTCCACCTTGTAGAATTGAAATCTATGGATTATCTTGCCCCTTCTTTGTGTCTGTAACCTATCATTAGCCTGTTGAGACTCTCACCATTTTTTTCCCTACACAACTCTGAGTGCATCTTAATGGGTTTCCAGATCTCCACTAATTTTGCCCCTGAAACAGTCCCTTCCCTAAGCCAGTACCACCCTCCATTCCAAACAGAAACACCACCAGAGTAATTCTCTGCACAAAAACATTCATCAGCTTCCTGGCTGCTGTATGATACAACCTCAGTCTCTGAACTTTTATCATACAAGTCCTGAAGTCTGGGTGTCTAGTTCATCAAGCAAAGCTCCAGAACATGGGAGGTGTATGAGGTGCTCTTCTCACATCATTGTGTCATCTTTTCACCAAGAATATCTTTTTATAGATATTTTATCAATAAAGACTCAAAGACTCCACTAGGTAGAAATGTACTTGGACAAAAGAGTTAAAATCTATCAGTCATACACTTGGAGAAGACTTGACAAGATCTGTTTGTTGAGATCCTTCTTGGCTTCTTTGGGTCGCGTCTCTTCCCATTGGGCACTGGGTTGGACTCTTTGTATGTTCCCAGGCTTTCTCTGGAGAAGAGGTGTTCTTGTATCTATGGCCTCCTTTAGGGGAGAAATGAGAGGATGAGATGACAGAGCAGAAGTTCTAAGAGAACTATTTGCTTCTGAGGCTCTCACAATCTCCTTCAATTCAATGTATTCAAGAGGCCAAAGCACAGCTCTCATAGTATTGCTACTGAATCACAATGAAATTTATTAAAAACCTCCCTCAAGATGAGTACTTTTAGGGAAGTTAAGATACTAAAATTGAGATGAAAGGGGCATAAGCACACAATAAGAACCAAGATGCATTGTACTCACAAACTGATGTGTTGAATAAAAATATCGTAAAATTAAAAAATAAATTATTAAAGAAAACCCCAGGTGATTCCAAATTGATTTCTAGAGCTAGAATTTGCTTTTAGCGATTCTCTACCTTGAGGAAAGAAGATGGGCCTTAAATTAACCCTCTCTTCCCCATATCTACGTGAACAAGTCATTGGATACTAGGTTCTTAATCTTGGGCTGCTATACCAATTACCACAGACTTGATAGTTTAAATATCAATTACAGTATTTCTCTCAGGTCCAGAGTCTGGAAATGGGAGATTAGTGTCAACATGGACAGGATCTGAAAGGGCCCTTTCCTGGGTTGGAGACCATGTATTTCTTATTGTATCTTCATATAGCAGAAAGAATATGGGAAAGATCTTTGGGCCTTTTAAGTAAGGATACTTACCTTTGGTTACTGTTATTTAATTATATTTTTATTATCATTAGGCAGTTATACAAAGAGGTTAGCCTTCAACAAATTCACTTATAAATACAATGATTCTTGATCATTGTCACCCCTTTCATTCTTCTCCCCTATTCCTCCTACCCCAACTCCTTTCCTATAGATGCTAATCTTGCTCGTGAGTCTCCATTCTCATGATCTTGTTAACTCAAAAAGGCATCTCTTTCTAACACTACTACTTTGAGGATTAATATTTCAATGTTTGAATGAGGGAGAAAGACATTCATCCCATAAGAGTTTCCAGTGAGAGATGGCCTTGGCTTACTTACATAGGCTTTTGATAAGAATAGGTCTCCCTTGAAAGCCACCCGCATTCCCTGAAATCATGCCTTAGTCCTAACAGGAAACTTGATGGTTCACAATAGTATCCAACTGTAGTTGATCATTGTTTAGTCATCCCTCGAGGATCTGACCCATTGTTTCCTTTGACAAGTCAAGAAAGCATTGCAGACATTGTGCAGGGCTTAGATAAGGCAAATGTCCTGAGTACTCCTCAGAGTCTTCTATGTTATTCTCTGACAGTAAAGTCTTCTATATATCCATTTGCTTCCTCACCAGCACTTGAGCTTTGAGATCCAGAATCTTCTCTTTATCTTATATCTCATAGTCCCCAATTCAAGTTTTAACATGTAACATGAGCTCTGTGAACATTGTTGTACAAATGAATATTTCCTTTCCTGCTCTATAGGTCTTTGGTTATCTAAGGAAGCTGTTATTTGGGCAAAAGTGAATTGGTTACTCAATGTACGGGGAAATGAACTCCAACAAAGTGTAAATAATATAGTAAAATGTTTTAATAGTTTGCTTCTTTACAAAACAAAACAAAACACATGCTTCATATAATCATTTGCATTTCCATATGTTCACTCCAATGAGCAAGGAAGAATGAAGGAAAAGGAGGAAATGTTATCTCCAGAAGTAGGGCACACACAAGCCAGCTGTATCAATACACAGCACAGAATAAACAACTCTGATATTTGAGATGATTGCAAATCCATGGTGTTTTCATTTTCCATCAAATCCTTGTGAGTTTTGTGGAAATATAAGGTGTATCAGAAGAACACCAGGTTTCCCTTTTATGGTAATTAATGATCCAGAAGTATGAAGAATGTTTTTAGCCAATAGTTTCAACATTATTTCAAAGCCTTTATAAAAGTAGAAAGAAATTCCATTACCTTTAACTCCACTAGTGGAGATGTTATCAAGCAAGAAAATAAGTTAAAAGAATACCGTGTAGAGAAAAGTCTTAACCCATGGCTGAGTAATCTTGTCCTCCCTCAGGAACACAGAGCTGACAGGATAGAGAAGAAAAACAAAAGTGTTCATTATTTTGAAACAAATATTGGGAAGTATATTCTTGGAGGGAAAATAGATTTCAATACCAATTTCACAAGACATATCTCATAGGTTTTCTTGTGCTGATCTAAACTCCCAGCTGATTTCTGGGCCACTTAACTAATGATATACACCTCTTCTCCTCCTAATTGAGCAATGACACATCTGGTTAGAATTTTGTCAACTGATTAACTGTGTTTAGATAGAAGAAGAGATTGAATGATCTAATTATAAATATTCAAAGGCATTATCAAATAGGTTTCTTTTCCAAGAAAAACATGGAGTTGAGAATATTTGTATTCTTACCTTTGAGTAGTCGTACAAAGGAGTCAGTATTCAACAAGGCAGTTTATGAGTGCAATACATCTCGATCAGTGTAACCCTTTCATCATTCTCCCCCATCTGTCTCAATTCTTTCCTCAGGTTTATTAACTTTGTAGAATTTGCCTTGAAAAAAAATCTTCAGTGGAGTACATGAAATCGGAGGTTTTTTTCCTGATTTATCCTCTAACTTGCTCTGGTATGTAGATTTTTTGTTCAAGTTTCTGAGCTTCGGTCTCTAGAAAATTAGAGAACAAGACTACATGACTTGTAACATGCCTGTGACTCAAGACAGGTTGTATTAAATGTTGAGACCCTAAAGCCAAACCTTTGGCACAAATCCAAGTTTCCCTCTTTGTACTATGTGAAGTGAGCAAGTGATTCTCCCCTTATGCCTAAGTTCTTCATGGTAAAGTCTGGAAGTATTAATATGTGCCTTACTGTGCATTACTGTATACAGAAGTTATCATTTTACTGTAACTGCTGTGTATTGTTATTGTCAATTTCCTATAAACAATAATATACTTAGATTTGTTTCACAATAGGTCAAATAAAAAAGTGCTTTTTAAATTCTAAATAGTGAAAAGTCAATCCATTTTATCTTTGATTCTCTGTGTTCAAGCTTTGAAATAATTCACCAACAAATATAGATTTTTCTCCTGTATATTTTCAGGGTCTGTGTACAATTTTCAGAAGCCTGTTGACCTGTGGATTTCCTCCTCTGGCATATTCTAGGCCCTCTTTTACTACTAGTAACTGAATAAATCTGTCTTTTCCAACTTGCTTTTCCTAAGAGTCAATAGCTTCGTGCATCATCCCACATATGTTAATAGTCAAAGCATACTTGATTACTTATAAAATGCTTATATGAATGTTTGAAGGTGGATAAAAGTAAAACATTACCAAAAAGTGACTAAAGTTCCAGGATTATAACTCTTAACTGTAATAAATTTAGTAGATATAGAAATCATATTACTGGAAGAATTATACAATTGACAGTAGCCAATTGTTAGCAGAGCTGCCAGAAAGCAATGTGTTTCTTTCTGAAATTACATGGTTATTACTCATGTTGTTTTATTTTTCCAAAAGGTTAACCTTTTTGCTGCCCTTAAAATGTTATGTGTTATTCTTTGAAAATTGTATTTGAAAAAAATGTTAAATTCAGGGTTATATTTCCACATAACTTACCAGCGGAAAAAGAGAAAGTCATTCTTCACATTTTGTTCTTTTAGAAAAAAAAAAAAAAAAAGAGATCATTTAGAAACAATAGCATCGACTTTTCTGAAACAAGGGAGTCATTTCCAACCTGGAGCTCATATGTTTGAGAATATGCCAAAAATTTAATGGTTTTCTTTTCCCCCTACAGCCGAGGAACCATATGAAATGCAGTCTGAACACCAAAAGACAAAAAAAAAAAAAGGAATAAAAGGCGAATTTCTGCACTCACTTTAACTGGAAAGAAGAAAATCAGTAAGTGTTCAAGCAGAGCTTTTTAAGAGTTATTTCAAGCCTACCCAAGCAACAAATGTTTTTTTAGGTGACATGTAAGAACCTGTTGAATTCCGAACTCACCCAAACAGCCCTCTGGCTGAAACAAACAGGTATGCTCGTTCTAACTCGTCCTTCTTGTGAGCATTTCTGAAAAACATACCTCCAGAAATAATAACATATTTTAGCAAGTACAATCCTTCTCTTTTCTGAAACTATTGAGTTATTATAAGCTAAGTACATATTCTTGGAATTAATAATACACTACTTTCAAAGTCAACCGTCTTGTTAACTTGTATGAGTTTCTGTTTTCCCTTGAAATAAACATATCCTGGATGTTTCCCAGCATTCCCTGCAAACATATCTCCTTCTAATTATCTTTATTGTAGAATTGGTGGTTCAGCAGATTCCTTGCAAGGAAAAATAAAGCAGCTATTTGTCCAGTAGGAAGCTATTAGATCTTACTTTAAGATATTTCTGCTTTTGAGAATATTAATTTTCAGCTAAGGCACAGCTCATTAATTTCCCATCCCCTAAAAAATTCAGAATTACCTTTCTATAACAAGATTACATTAACCACATAATTACAAAATAGAACTATAGAATATTAATGCTTGAAGGAGCCTCTGATACTCTGTTCATATGTCTCATTGTACAAATAAAAAAAGCTGAGTTATATAGATAAACATTTTAGAACTTAACAAAAGGAATTCAATTTCTTGATTTTCCTATAATCTTCCCATACTATACTTGCCACTCAGATATTTGCTTTATACTTTAATTGGATGCAAATGTTAATTTCTTCCTCTTTTTCAAGTAAACTTAACATTTTTGTGTCTAACATGGTTTATTTATTTATTTATTTATGTTTGTCAGTCATGGGGCCTGAACTCTGGGCCTGGGTGCTGTCCCTTAGCTCTTCAGCTCAAGGAGAGCATTCTACCACTTGAGCTACAGCACTACTTCTGGCTTTTTCTGCTTATGTGGTGCTGAGGAATCAAACCCAAGTCCTCATGTATGCAAGGCAAGCACTCTACCACTAAGCCACCTTCCCAGCCCCTAACACGGTTTATCTACTAGATAGGGTGACTAGTATCTACCAGATAGGATTGTCAGTGAGGTAATTATATGATGTATATCATCTCTTAATTTACATTACTTTATGAATTGCAATTATGATCTGGTAGTTCAAAATGTCAATGTCATATTCATAACATTTTGAATAACTATTAACTTCAGGATTCTATCAAATATAAATGACACATAAACCCTTTTGGGAGAAATTTTTAAAAAGCAGACTCTTTGCTAACTTCTAAATTCATCAAAATAGCTTGACAATGTGGATCATACAACAGAAGTCCAGATGTAGAACAGGAGCAGGAAACAGACACCATAGATAAGCAGACAAAGTGAAAGTGATGCTCTTTGTACCTTTTCTTTGTGCCATCTGTACAAATCCTCAGAGCTATGTACAAGTTTCTCCTCTTGTCCAAACAGCATTACAGATTATTCCAAGGATTGTCGCCCGATAATATACTAGTAGCACACTCTAATCCTAAATCCAGATAATTGCTCTATGAAAGATGTAAGTAACATTCAATATCTTCATTGAACAGCTTCTCAAATCTGTTGAAGACAAAAAAAAATCGTAACACTTCAATAAAACTCAAGTTGCAAATCAGAACGTAGATACAGGAAGAGAAGAAGATGTCATTTAACTTTCCTAAAACTAGTATGACTACTTGGGCTGGGAAGGTGGCTCAGTGATAGAGAGCTTGCCTTGCATGCATGAGGCCCTGGATTTGATTCTTCAGCACCACGCAAGCAGAAAAAGCTGGAAGTGGCACTGTGGCTCAAGTGGTAAAGGGCTAGCCTTGAGCTGAAGAGCTGAGGGAGAGTGCCCAGGCCCAGAGTGCAGGTCCCATGACCTACAAAACCGTTTTTTTCCCTCCATAGCCTGTTCTCAGTATCCTAATTGTTATGGATTGGATGTGGAATATCCTGGTATCGCTCCTGTATTAAAGGATTGCTCCTTGGTGCAGACATGTTCAGAGGCAGAGCTTTGAGGGGAAGTGATTAGATTGTGAGGTCTCTCATGATCTAATAAATTCCTTTCTTGATGGATTCATAATTGAATGGACTATTCCATTTCACATTAAATGGATTATTGCGAAGTGATAACTATAAGAAGTTGGGCCTCATCAGAGCGAGTAGATCACTGCGGACATGACTTTGAAGGGTATAACTTGCTGCCAGCCTCTTGCTTGCTCTTTATCATGAGCTTCCCCATGGTCTTCTGCCTCACTGTGGACTGAGTAGCAATTGAGCCAAGTGACTGTAGTAGACAGAACTCACTGAAATTGTGAGCCAAAATAATTTTTTCTACTTTAAGTTGTTCTCTTAAGGTATTTTGTCACAGTAACAGAAAGCTAACTCACAACTCATGCTTCTGCTCCAAAACATACTAGAGATGGTATGATGAAAGTGTATTGTTTAATCCTACCTCTAATTATACAATCTAGCTAAAGTGGTCATTCATTTGTTTGGAATTAAGTTCTGATGATCAAACTTCTCTCAGAAATCTTGTTTTTTTTCATCTAAAACTCCTCTCCTCTCCATTATCTTTCATACTCACCATGCTGTGCTACCAATGTGTTGGCATCTGGTAAGAGTCTGGTGATGGCAAACTGGTTTAGCTTTAAATTTGCTCAGCTACAGCTTATATATTTAATCAATGATGAATGATTCTTGCTTGAGATCATACTGCCCATGAAAAACTGATTGTTATCCAAAACTTTCAAGAGCCATCCCACCGCTTTGGTCTAGTGATCTTCAAAGAAAGACACATGTATAGTGGGTGGCCATGTTGACCTTCAGTCAAAGTATACAAAGAAATGGGAAAGCTGCCATTTATCATTTCCATGTTTCATTCTACTTTGTAAACAATGAACAATATACATGGCTTGTTAGTTTATTTATTTATTTTTATACGTTTTTTATTGTAAAAATACTGAATGGAGGGGTTACAGTTACATGGTAAAGTAATGAGTACATTTCCTATCAAGCATTGTTGCCTCCTCCTTGGTTTTTCCCCTAGTATCTCTTCCTTCCTCACCTCCCCAACTACTCTCTGCCCCCAACCAAAGTTGTAAAGTTCGTATTCAACATAGTGTCTTGTACATCTCGTTGTTACAATGGGTCAGTCTTTATCCCTATTTAAACATTTTGTTTTTTCCCTTCCCCTCCCCAAATTAGAAAAGTGAAGTGTATATACAAGATGCAGAGCACTGGAATCAAATACAGTGAAAACGAATTATACCATGGGAGAGGAAGGCTTGTTAGTTTAATATTGTGTATTAAGTAATAAATAAATAAATACTATGGTAAATAAATAGTATATTAAGGGTAAAGGTAAAGCCTTTCCATTAATATAGGTATGTGAGTAAAACTTTTACAGTTTGGAATAAAAACTATCTGACCCACAGGAAGTAATCAGTGAAATTCTGTTAACTAATAAAGTGAAGAATGAATAAGGCAGATGAAACTTCTGTGTTGGCCAGGTGCAGCTGGCTCACACCTGTAATCATAGCTATCCAGGAGGCTGAGATCTGAGGATCCTAGTTTGAAGCCAGCCCCAGTAGAAAAGGCCTATGAGATTCTTAACTCCAAGTAATCACTCAAAATCCAGAAGTGGAGCTGTGGCTCAAAATGGTAGAGTGTTAGCCTTGAACAAAAAGTGCTCAGGAACGCTACCTCACTGATAAAGTCTTTCTTGCTGATGGTATGGCTCAAAGTCTTTCCTCATTACCTCTAATTGTCTGACATCAGGTTTCAATGTTAGCAATTTCTTTATTATCAAGTCAAGGATATGCCAGTAGAAAAAGGAAAAAAATAAACTTTTGGGAGCAAAGGTCTCAAATGTAATACTTAGGCTGAGAATGTGGCTTAATGGTAGAGTGCTTGCCTAGCATGCATAAAGTCCCGGGTTTGATTCCTCAGTACACGTAAACAGAAAAAGATCAAGTGGTAGAGTTCTAGCCTTGAGCAAAAGAAGTTCAGGACAGTGCCCAGGCCCTGAGTTCAAATCCCAGGACTGGCAAAAACAAAACAAAACAAAATTAGATATAATCCTTACAAGGTACTTTATTTGATCCTACAATCCTTTGATTTTTCTCATCTTAAAATTATCAAGAAATCCCATTTCCCAGAACTCATTCAAACCAACTGCACCTTGTTGGTGCAGAAAAAAATATTAAAAATGATTGATTCTTGTCCTCGGGATCTAATGTACAATAAAGTGGTTATAGATCACAACACTATACTACTAATGATTCCAACACTCTATTCTCTATTTTAAATTTTCTAATGGGGTAGATCTCAAATATTCTTAGCTCCAAAACAAGCTAGCTATGCGCTGATGCATGTGTTAACTTAATTGTGGGCTGAATGCATACTTATATAAAAGAAAGAAATAGCATATTACTTGTCATGATGTTCACTTTCATTTGATTTAGAAAGTCCAAATATTTGAAAATAAACAAAATAATTGTGTCTAGAATTTAAAGAAAACAGAAAATGATAGAGGGCATATCCAGCATAGTTGTAAGTAAGAGTGTTTGAAATTGTCATACAAATTCTTACACCCAATGCACATTGGATTTATGTAACTCATGTATTTAAATGATATAATTTTCACAGTTACTAACAACCAAGATTCCTTATTTTAGGTGGTGTAGGGACAATATTTGAACCACAAGTCCATAGGGTCAGCTGGGTGAATCCTCTATAGTCAGCCCAGGCCTTCAACTCCATGTAGCATTGTTATTTTCTTTTCACATTTAACCCACATAACTCTGATTTTATTATGAGAAATCATAAAACCCTAATGGTATATATCCATAGAAAAATCTGAAGAAACACATATGTCTCTGGAAATGTGCTTGATATGAGGGCTTTTACAAATCTTCACTTTTATAACTAATAATGTTAATCTATTTATAGACTGCCTATTTGATGTTAAGCTTTGCAGGACTCATTAATTGATTTCTTGTTACCCTGCAAAAGTCCAATATTATTGGAAATAGATTTTGATTCACTAAGGGCTTGCTCACAATCATAATGCTTAGAAATAGTGAGACCAGGTATTACAGGTTGGTCTATCTGATTCTATATCCTCTGCTTTTGTTTTTGTTTTTGTTTTGTTTTGTTTTTAAAATAAATCTCATTTTCTGACCAATGTCTAGTCATCATAAACTGACAACTACAATAATAGCATGTATAAGTATTCTCATATGTCTTTCATAAGCCTAAACATTTCTAGACATAAAAAGTAGAGGTGGGGGGCTGGGAAGGTGGCTCAGTGGTAGAGCACTTGCCTTGCATGCCTGAGGCCCTGGGTTTGATTCCTCAGCACCACATAAGCAAAAAGAAAAAAGCTGGAAGTGACACTGTGGCTCAAGTGGTAGAGCGCTAGCCTTGAGCTGAAGAGCTGAGGGACAGCACCCAGGCCCAGAGTTCAGGCCCCACGACCGGACCCCCCCCCCAAAATAAGTAGAGGTGGATATAGGCATATGAATAGAGGTTTATGAGTATTAACACCCTCCTTCCATGTATGGTTTGAAATTGTTTTGCCATATAATAGAACACAAAAAGTGAAGCTGTATAGGTAAGAGGTATGCCCAGGGCTACTCCATTACTTACTGGAATATGCCATATGACTTCCATGCATCCAGGTTGATGGCTGTGCTAAGATTTCCCATTTGTGGAGAATGACAACAATGGGTGGGATCCATTCGACATCACTCACAATGGTTTATAATTTTATAAATCAATTGCCCAAGGGCAATAGAACCATCAGCAACATCCTACATAGAACAGCATTGTGGCAAGTGTTTGCCTGCATGTGTTTCCTTGGCTCCCACCAATCCTGGCTCTAGATTTCCCACTGGTATCCTTCCAGTAAATCCCTTAGCCAAAATTGATTACTGATATTTTTTGCAACAAAAACCATGATTATTGCACATTGGAATGAATGTTTATAGCAAAAACAATGTCTGAGATATGTCAAATTACAGCTTCTGTTAAGCAATACTTGGACTAATTTGATAAAGAATTAATCACAGCCCACAAAGCATTATTCGAACAAAAGTCACCTCAGGGTCCAAAAAAGTAAAGGAGCAGGCTCAAATCCTTCCAAATATCCCATTGACACCTAGGGAATATCGTTGATTAACTATTAAATGTGTACAAGAAGTTGGTAGTCAGCATATTACTATGGGAAACAGAGGGCTTCTCTTTCTCTGTCTTGCACTCACAGACTTGAAGTCATAAAGGGCACTTTGGTTAATATCATACTCCTGCTTTTCTGTATGTGTGAATAGTTGCATGCTTCCCAATATGACTAGATTCTCAACAGATCTACAGAGATGGAGCTGTGCCTGAGCAGACTCAAAGTTAATCCTGCTACTTTCTAAGCATCATTCATGCATTTTTCCCCTTGAAGATTGTCTTGGGAAATTACCATAGTCACATTGAGTCCATAGAAATCCATAACTCAAATACCCAAAAATAAGAACCCACAAGTGAATTCTATAATTAATCCACATTGTGGCAGTTTGTGAATTATAAATTATAAACTCAATATTGAGTAGAGCACTCCTGCTGTTCCCAGAATGTTAATTTTCATGGCTCAATCCCTATAGCAACCTTTCCATTTGCTAAATGCCCATATTCCTCACAGCCCAGCCTTGCTTGGCAGTTTAAAACTTGCAAGCTAGTATTTCATTTAACCTTCAGAATAACTCTGTGGGGTAAAACCAATTCTCACTTGAGAATCAGGAAATGGGCTTAGGGTGACTAAATGGCTCATTCAACATCACAGAGCTAGGAAATGGCAGTTCCAGGAAAGAAATTTACATGTTTCTAAACAAAGCTTATTGATATTGTTAGAAGATGTTTGTTTTTCTATGGATCTGTGCATTATGATTACTGTCTTTTCAAAGGAAGTATAGGGTACATTTTTGGTAGGCAGGGCATTAGAAGCTCATGCTGACTAAAAATATCTCTTACATAGGAATGAAAGGCCACTCTAAGTAACACATTGCTTTGTGTTAAGCCTTTTCTCTTTCTCTGCCAACCTTGTTTTAAAATGCCTTTGGAAGGGTAACACTGTATCAACAATTTTTCTTCTAATGCTTTTTCCAATATCTGATTAGTTGATTAGTTGTCAAAGACAACAAAGACCCTGGGGAATTTAACGGATGCTGGGGGTGGGCGGGAGGGCGGGGAGGAAGAGATTAGAAACAAGCTTTTGCTATTTGCAGCTCCCTGGATCCTGAGGGATTTCCTCACCCTCCACCTTCTTCCCTAAGTGTTCCCAGAATCCGGGCTCCTTTTCTTGCCCAGAAACAGCAAAGGTCCCCACAGACCAGAGAATTTATCTTTCCTTTTAAAACTGTGGGTTTTTAATTCTCAAGCAGACAATTATACTAGCAGAGGACCAAGTAGTCAAGCATTTTCCCACACGGTCATCTTTGTGTGGATTAATTAGGGTTATGAAGTTCTTCATCTCTCCTCACAATCTCTCCAGGCCTTAAAATACTATGGATCACTTGCAGCTGACTCACATGTATTAGCTCAGAAAATTCTCCTTGGATAATCTACCAAAATACAATTCCCTGTTCTGCCAAAGAATGAGTACAGAGAGCTTTCAAGACCCCTTAGCTTTTGATTAGCTGAACCCCCAATTATGAAGCTACTTTAATAAAGTTTGAAAGATTTCAGGATTACTTACTGAGGGCTTTAACATCATTACCTGAGGCCCAGAATATCCTCTATCACCACTTTTTAAGTAACCAAACTTCATTTATTCTCCTTCTAGAAAATCTACCACAGATATTCAGGCAACAGGCAGATTCACAAACTGTTAAGGTATCTTTTCTGACATAGAAGTCCCTGATACTAGTTTATTAAAAATTCAGACATTAGACCACCTTGTAAATGGTGCAAATTCCTTTATTTGTTACCTTTGTCTACCATCTTAAGGGGAATGGAAAAATGTATGATTGTTTTCCTAAAAATAGAAACTAAGAATTATCTAAGGGAAATGTTCTATATTTTAAATGAAATCATCAGAAATTAAAAATTCTATTATAGCTTCAAATTTTCTGCCATTCAAACTAAAATCACAGAAAAGGTTCCTTTTCCCATGTATAAATGATGAACAAATGAAAACAGACTGAGGAACCAAAAATCAACACATATCTAATCAATTTATGATTGTGAAAATGATACCATATTTAAAAGTCTTTTTGCACAAAGTTTTATCAACAATCTTATTCTAGTACTACTGGCTACTGCCTTCCTAACTAACCTCCATTTGTATCAAACCTTGGGTCTTTAGCTAATCCTGCTGAGTATTGATCTCCAACCATTGATTTACACAAGAGATGTGGAAGCAAATCTCCTTTCAGGGCTTTCTGTGGGTCCCCCTAGGAGACAGCCATGACTCAAGACTCCATCAAGACACACATGCCTGGAAATGCGTATCCACTGGAACATCTGGAGGATGGAGGGTAGATTACAAGAAAAGGAAAAAGTTTTCTGAGATGGGGCACACTTTACAGAGACAAGGAATAAGGACCCATAAATTAAAGGTAGCCCTCCTGGGATGAAGGAGGTAAATGACTTCAGATACTAAGCCTTTCACAGGTCTGAAAAAGAATCTATCATGGTTCAGTAACAAGGGACTTTCAATTACATTTGAAAACATGTGTGTGTTCATGTGTACATGTGTGCATGTGAGAGCACACATAACCTGGAAAGAGATGCCACTATAAACTACAGCATTTTGCACTCCAGGCCATTTTTCTATAGGACACAACTTAATAAAAACACAGAAGCAACAAAATAGTCTTTCCTTTTGTTAAGAACATTATTGAATGATACAAATACTGACTTTTTTTTGGCTTTAGGTACTGACCTTCATATGATAATTTTGTGTCCTGCAACACTGTTGACTTCGTTTATTGATTTCATTTCACTTGCTTTGAAGTAGAGTCTGTGAGAGTTTTCTATGTATGAGAACATATCTGAAGATAGTGACAATTTGACTGTTCTCTTTCTAGTTTGATGCCTTTTGTTTTTTTCTCTTTTTTGATTGCTCTGGCTAGAAGAACCTCAGCACTATGTTGAATAAAAGTGGTAAAAATAAAAAATGTAGTTTTTGTTTTAAAATTAAGAGTGAAAGCTTCTAGCTTTTACTCATTCAAATGTAATATCGGTTAATGACTTATTGTATATGAACTTTATTATGGCAATAATACATTCAAAGTTTATATAAATGAAAATTATTTAAATTTATCAAATGTCTTATCTTTATCTATTGCAAGGTCCTTCATTCCCCTGATGTGTTGTTACATCTTGCTTGATAACTTAATCTAATGGTGGAAAATAACTCACAATTCAAGAATCACTCCACAGAGCCATCAGTAAAAGGCAGGCTTAGCTTCCACCAGCAGCACACCTGATAATACACAAAAGTAAGCAACTTTATCCATTCAAAGTTCTGACATCACAACATGGCTTTTAGGATGATCATCAGTGAGCGAGGCATACATGCTCATACCTATAATCCCAGAAGTTTTGAGTTAAGGCGACCCTCAACTACATAAGCAATACACTTCTGGGAAAAAAAAATAAGGAAAGAAGGAATGAAGAGATGAAGGAAGTAATGAAAGAAGGAAGGAAGAAGGGAAAAGGGGGAAGGAAGAAGGGAGAAAGGAGAAGGTAGGATTAATAACATGACTGCAGCTCAATTTCCAGTAACCTATAGAGAAAACAAAGGAACATTTTTTGGATACAGAACTCAAGCCATGGACATTTTGAAAACTTTTGAAGGAAAGAATGTGAGATCTTATTAGTAAAGCAGACAGGCATTAAAATCCCTGTATCATTTGGACACACAGGTAAATGTCCTAAATATGGCCTTCTTTATACCCACATTGTTTAAGGCTTTTGCTTTCTATTTGCCCCACTACCCTATTAGGAAGATCAAATGATTGAGTGATACCACTAAGGCACTGTACTATCTAATTTTTGTGCTTTGTATAACTATAGTGTCCTTTACACAGTCAGCCTCTTTTCCTTTATTTTTTCTCAGTGGAGTGATATGGGAGAATTATTTTTTCTCAGTGGAGTGATATGGGAGAATCTTTCTGTGGACAGAGTACAGCTCCTAACAAAGGCTTTTGGGGTAAAAACATTTAGTTATAACTCAATTCAAGACTCTTAAAAGTCTTATATTGTTAATACTTTTTTTGAATATATACTAAAAGATGAAGACATTTTCACTCCTGGGGGTGGAAGGAAGAATGTTTGTATATGAGACTTTGGAACTTTCATTTAAAAAATTCTAGTAACACTTCCTCTCATCAATGTTTTTATTTTTGTGGATTCATTCTCTTTTTTGTACCTTTTTTATTGTAAAAATGCTGTACAGAGGGGTTACAGTTATATGAACAAGGTAATGAGTACATTTCCTATTGAACATTGTTACCTCCTCCTTTGTTTTCCCCCTACCATCTCTTTCCTCCCACCCCCACACCTGTTACACACCTCTACCCCCTCCTCCCCTACACAAGCACACACACACACACACACACACACACACACACACACACACACAGCTTGATTTTCTTTGGCTTATTATTCACTCTTTATTTGATACCACACCTGGCTTCTTTACAACAAAAAGAAGACCCAGCAATTGACTTAGATAGCAAGAATTCTTTTTCTTTCTATTTAATATGTTCAGCATTATTTTTGTCTTGATTACCTGACTTTGAATCTGAAGATTGAGGACAAGTTGAAAGGGACAAATATGTTAACAAGAACACAAATGCCTAGCTAACAGATGGAAGTTTAAAAATGACTGGCCAATTCCAGATGTTAATACATCTGTCTCTATCTTATTTGTAGGGCCATATAGAATTAAATTTTAAAAATCGAAGATGTCTTTTTTAGAGTTGGAGTTATAGAGAGAGCAGATTACATGGAAAATTAATTAAGAAGCCTTAAGGACAAGATTGAGATTTGGGGGTCTTTAATATTCTCTAACTGACCAACAGACAAAAGACTAACATTGTTCACAAAAAAATATTAGGAAGGTGTTTATAGTCTAGCATATTGGTATCTTTGAAGTTATAGAAGACTGAAAAGATTTTCTCTTTTTTCGGTCACGGGGCTTGAACTCTGGGCTTGGGCGCTGTCCCTGCACTCTTCAGCTCAAGGTGAATGCTCTACCACTTGAGCCACAGTGCGACTTCTGGTTTTCTGGTGGTTTATTGGAGGTAAGAGTCTCACGGAGTTTCTTGCCTAGGCTGGCTTTGGACTGCAATTCTCAGCTCTCAGCCTCCTGAGTAGCTAGGATTATAGGCATGAACCACTGGCACAGGGTTTAGATCGGTGACTATTTATTTTATCCAGCAAGACTATGTCTTTTTATTTTATCCAGCAAGACTATGTCTTTTTGCTGTTAAGCGAAATGAACCACAAGATAGGGACACAAGTGTGTTTTTCTTTCTTGCTGCTATTTTTAACTTATTTATAAGGTACTATGTGATTTTTTTTGTTTCTTTTGTGTTCTTCCCTCACGGTATAACCCCTGTTTTTCCTGTTTGATTCAGGTGCCCTGCATCTTGTATAAACATTTTTATAATTTGGGGAGGGGAAGGGAAATAACAAAATGTTTAAATAAGGATACAGGTTGCCCATTGTAACAATGAGATGTACGAGACACTATTGAAAACAAACGTTCCAACTTGGGAAGAGGGGGGAGGAGTTGGGGAGAGAAGGGATGGTAGGGAAAAACAAAGAGGAGGTAACAATGCTCAATAAGAAATGTACTCATTACCTTACTCATCTAACTGTAACCCCTCTATACAGTATTTTTACAAAAAAATTATGTCTTTTGTGTGTATGTATGTATGTGTTGGTCCTTGAACTTGAACTCAGGACCCCAGTGCTACCTCTGAGTTGGTTGGGGTTTTTTTGTTGTTGTTGTTTTGTTTTCCTCGAGACTAATACTCTACCACTTGAGCCACAGCTCTGATTTTGGCTTTTGGGCGGTTAATTGGAGATACAATTCTCACAGAATTTCCTGCAGTTTGGCTTCAAGTCCACAATCCTCAGATCTCAGCTTCCTGAGTATCTAGGATAACAGGCATGACCAACCAGCACCCAGCTCTATGATTTCTTTCTTTAAGCTTCCACTTAACCGTCCTTAGGCATTATATTTGCTCCTGAATCCATAATAATACACATGCTTTGAACTGTAATGTGATAATCTGAAAGGAGTTACATCTAGTCAAAGACCATTATATGAAAGCTCTGATGGACAGGATCCCTAATTCTGCCTTGGAACATCAAAAACAGCTCCTATCTAATATGAGACCCATAGACTCATTATGAATTTGCTAGAGGAAAGTAAGGAGAGACCACAGGGAGACTTTCTCACTGGAGAGATGAGTTTGAATTAGAAAATACTTGCTGAAAATGTGTTACTTCAAATCCAAATTATAAAGCAAAAATAATTTGTTCTTTGGTGAATAAATGTAAGAAATAAACCAATTATTTTCTAACTAGCTAATTTCTAAGCAATTTTGGATAGGGTGCTGATAGGAAAATTACCAGTGCTGGTGGACAACTTAGTAAGTGTTTATTATTCTCCTTAAAATATAAATACAAAGTTTCACATTGTGTTAAATTCAACTCCAATGCCAATGCTATTATATCCAAATTACTGGTATACTTGGATTGCCAATATGGCTTCAGCCTTTCATTAATGAATATAATAAGTGTCATTGTTATCTAAAAAAATTCTTATTAAAGGATACTCTATTGTTCTGAAAGTAATCACTATGTCAAACCAATATATCTTTCAGGATTATTATCAAGGGAATAATCTTCGAGTAGCTGAAATTCAATACTCAGAAGTGAAGATTCTCTGTGACTAATATGTAGTCTTAGAGAAATTCTTGCCAACATTATTTTTGGTGTTGGCTTATTTTAAAAAAGCATAATTCCTTCATATATATTTATATAATACAATGTGAAAGAATGAAATATATTATGAAAGAATGAAAAGAACAATGAATGAAGATTCTGGATTATTTTACAGCCTCTAATATGTAATGCGTCTGCACAAAAATCCAGGTTGTGATTCCATTGTTCCCAACACAAATTCTCCCATTTGCTACGTTCCAGGTTTATAGACCCAATAAAGGGATTGTATTTACAGCCAAAGCTTTATCTAAATTTGAGGATAGAGTTAAACCTTTGTTTGGAAGTCCAGAATCTTATCTTTAATCTCAGAAAAGAGAATTCATCTAGAAAAATGTATAAAACGTTAGAAAAGAAAATTCAAATTTAATAACTCATTTTGTGTTTTTTCTATCACTTTCCAAGTGTATATTTTTTAAATCATTTAATCAAAGTCATATAGTCCCAGTTTTACTGATGAGGCAGTTCATATATACTTCACAGGATTATAGGGATAAATGAAATAAAGTGTTTCACAGAGTGGCCAAATTCTGTCAGGTATCTCTCCTTTGCCAAGGCTAGAATACACAAACATGCTTTCAAATGAGCAATGGAAGACTTAAAATTATTAAATGTGTCTTTTGGTTTTTAACCAACATGACTTTTGTTTATTCTGTTACTAAGCAAATACGTATTAACTGTGTATTACTGATTTATCAGTATCTAGCAAGAGTTTTAAGTGCTGGTAATAATGTGACACACAACCTGCACAGGCCAATTTACTGATTTGATATGTTTTCACAGATAGAGCGAGCCAAGTGTCATCATGACATTGACAGTCAAATTATATGTATAACTTTAGTTAGCATAAGACTTTCAGACCACACACAGAGCCCAAATTTCAATTGAACTGAGTTACTAGAACTGTATGACATTCCAAGAAAGCTTTGTAGAGTAGCAGTATTCTGTAAAAATAACTTTGTCTTATATTTTTTAAAAGAAAAAACCTGAAAGATACTGGAATGCCATTTCTTTCCAAAAGAGTAGCCATATTTGAATTTTCTTAGCAGCTTGCTGAGAGAGTGCAAAGCTAACAAGAATCAAAACAGACTCTTTACATAGTTTGTTTGGGTCTAGAGGAAATCTGTCCATGAGCTTTTGTGAAGGGGCCAACATGTCAGCATATGCCTGACTACAGTGAGTTTATCTTTCAATGGATTTAGTCCGTTCTGGGGAATCAAGATGATGCAAGAGTATGGCACGTTACCAGACTCGTTCTCTTTTCATTGACAGAATTGATAGCAATACAGTTACTTACTCTTATAGTTAATTTAATCAGGAAATGGTACAGTCGGGGATTATGTTTAAACTTCTATTTCAGTGAATTTGTTCCTGCTTTAAGAAGTTACTAACTCAAGATCTTACTTAATATGAGAGATTTATATTTAATATCTTAATTAATGGTTGTCAATAGTAAAGATGGATTCACAATTCTATACCTTAGGGCCTACACACAAGTTTGTGAAAAGCCCGATTTGTGAATGAACACTTTAGACTCCTAAAAATGCAGAAATTGGACTGCAAGGATAGTGGACACATTTTCTAATGCATTTTCACATACAAGCATACACACATACACATGCAATCTGTCTAATCTTGAGATATTGCAAGAGCATTTTGTTCTCTGTTAACTTTTGTGTACTTTTGTATATGTAGACCTTAGGTGCATGTATACAGCAGATATGTTAAACTGAGATTGGGCAGCTGAGTTGAAGATAAGCTTCTATTTCTCCATGTTGCTCATGTAATTTCTCAAGCATTTATTTAATCCAGAGACACAGAACTTTAGAGAACATGACAGGAGGTATCAGAGAGCTATAACTCAAACATATCTAGATAGTGGCCATGTCTAACAGGCTGTACTAACATGGGGGAAAATTACAGCACTGCTGAGACCCCAAGAACAAGTGGGGGACATGTGGCATGGCAGGAACAGGGGTCTCATTAAGCAATATAGAAATGTCAAGATATTGAATAGCCAAATGGAAGGAAGTATAAATTCTGATACAATTTTATTCCTGTGTATGCTAGTTAAACCCAGTGAAATAAGGTTGTATATAAAAATCAACACAGATTGTTTGGGAAGTTAATAATGTCCAATATATTTGTGTGTGTGCTTGCGCGCACATGCACGCACACACATATATGTGTGTGAGAGAAAGCAAGAGGGGAGAAAGAAAGAGGACTAGAGTATCTCTGGTGTAAAGCCAGCCTGGGATACAGAAACAGAAACACAGCAAAGCAAAAAAGATCAATTATTGGATTTGGTGATAAACTCAGTGGAAGAACACTTGCCTAGCAAGTGTAAAGCCTGAGTTCAGAATCTAGAACATGAACAAAAATTAATTAGTGAAACAAGAAATAGTAGAATTAGAGAAAATAGACAAAAGCTTACAATCTCGTCCTGAGCAATCTGAATTTTGATCCTAAGCATAATTTGGTATAATTGCAAAAAGAGAGGCCAAAACTATGTGTGCTTACCATTAATGGAAGACAGAGGCATATAAGTTGTCTTAGGAAAGATTTCTATAGAGAAAAGAGCTCTTAATTTTGAGTATAAACTAGGCACTGGTGGCTCACATCTATAATTCTAGCTACTGAGGAGGCTGAGATCTGAAGATCATGGTTCAAAGGCAGAGAGAATCCAACTAACCAGCCAAAGCTATAAGAAGAAATGTGGCTCAAGTGGTACAGAACCAGCCTTGAACAGAAAAGCCAAGTGAGAGTAGGAGACCCTGAGTTAAAGCACCAGTACTGGCACACACACACACAGTGAGCACAATATGCATTGCTATGACAAAAAGGATTGGGGCTGGGAAGTTGGCTCAGTGGTAGAGTGGTTGCCTTACACTCATGAGGTCCTGGGTTCAATTCCACAGCACCACATAAGCAGAAAAAACCAGAACTGGCTCTAATGGCTCAAGTGGTAGAGCACTAACCTTGAGCTGAAGAGCTGAGGGACAGCACCCAGGCCTGGAGTTCAGGCTCCACAACCAACAAAAAAAAAAAAAAAGAAGAAGAAGGAATGGTATAGATATAAAAGTCAAAATCTGGATGACAATAAATTGATCTTTCTCCCTGAAATTATATGCTTGGAGACAATACTAAAGGATGGGAGTGGAAAATCTCAGTAGAGCTGTACTATGGAAGCCTTGGAAGTGCAGACTGAGGAAGATGCACCTTGCTTTCAGAACTCACATTCTCCTGTGTCTTTTACTTATTTACCTCCCAGAATCAGCTTGAGGTCCTATTTACTCTCCTTAACTATCTTATCCAACTGTCTTGTGGTGATGTTCTGAGTCTTATGTCAATTTTTCCATCAGGCAGATGGTCTATTCCTGTTTCTAAGACACTGCCAGACCCCCCTGAGTTTCTCATCCTCTGTCCCTGGGGATTCATTGCCAGTGCACCAACAGTTACCATGTGGTAGATGAGTCTAGAGAATTTAAGTGGTGGCAGATAAATCCATCCAGGAACCAACAACAAGTAGGCTCATGTTCCTTCCAGTGTGTAGCGTCTTCTTGTATGCTTTGAGGAAAGTCTATATAATAAGAGGAAAGTCAATATAATAAAATTTAGAGTTGGACTAAGGTAAATTGTATTTATTTGGCTCTCCTTAAATCTGCCATTACATTTTTTTCTTTTTTCATTGTAAAGAGTTCATTATGAGATCCATCATATTGAGTGGAACAAAAAAGTCAAGATAATAGATGTGTCTATCTTTGAAATTGAAACCTGTTGCATTTTACCATATCCCCATCATTCTTGAATCAAATCTTGATTAATATCAGACTTCAAATATTTTCCTGTCTGACTCACCAATGACCAAGACAATGTAGTTGATTCTTTCATCTGTTTCTCCTCTTTACTCTCTGCATTACTAACTTTACCCAGACCTCCTCTACATAACTATGGTAGACTGCATCTTGCAAAGAGTATTATCTGTTTATAATCTAGATTACCCATGATAGTTCCTTGATTTGTACATCAAGTCATTTCTGTGTCCCTAACTTTCCTTTACAAACCATATCTGAAATGTCATCTGCCAAGTAGAACCAACCAGGACTGAGCTGAATCTGTATAAATTCATCTTCCATATAAAAATATTAAATACTTCAATGCTTTTCCCAGATATGTTAATCCCAGGACATTTCCATGTATAAGAGTTACATATTGAGTCTCAAGATTTAAAGTTTAGTTCTAAGCAGCCATATGATTTGACCATGCGTAATTTCATTGTACCTTGAAGTCTACTGTTACTACAAATAGGATGCATTAAAACCTACTACAAATGACACTGAGGTCTCATTGTTTGACAGTACTCCAGCTGGAATGGGATATTTTTTGCTACTTGTCGCATCTACCTCGACCAGCAAGGAAGACATGACCCAGGATTCTTCTCAAAGCAGTTTATTCAGGAACCTTGATTATTAGCTTCTCTCTCGCCCCGCACCCGCACTCCCGTTATAAGCCTCCTGGATGGCCAATCCCGAGGTGCCACGTGGCATATACCAATAGGGTCGCAAACACGGAAGCAAACTAGGAGCCAAGTCATAGCCATATAAGGAGTTGTTTTTCACAGAGAGCACTCGCCATCGGGAAGGCAGAAGGCGGAAGCCAGCGCCATCTTTGGCTTGGCCGTGCCATGCGGCCGCGCCATCTTTGGCCGGCTCCCGCAGCTCTCCACAGCTCCCCCTTTTTGTTTTATTAAGCGACAGGTAAGAGTAGAGGTTGGGCCTCTGTCTAAAACATTAATGAGAGGACCTTGCACTGGTCTTCGCCTGAGGGGCGCGCTTCCCCCAGTGATGACCAGGCCCATCCGATGCCTTTTTTGCAGAGGTGGGATCTTGGGCATCAACCCACTTGCAGCCCAACATGCTCTTCTTGGGCTTACACCAGGAAGTGATTCCCATGTGGAGTGCGTTTGCCCAAGTGCAGTGCGTTTGCCTTACACCCTGTGCTATTCCGTTAACGTGGCAAGCCACGCGTGGGGGGACTGTCCGGCCTCAATGGCAGTGAAGGCCTGGACCACCATAGCCATACTCCTGCGCTGCGAGCTCCTAATCCGGCATATGCGCCACAGGCACAGCAAGATCACCAATGCCAGGATACCGATAAGGGAGCCTAATCCCGCCCATTCCTTTAAATGATCCACAGCTGTCAAAATCCAGGAGGAAACATCTTGTAACAGGTGGAGTTTACCACGACAATGGCCGATCATAGCTGCAACATCAATTGGTCGAATTCTCCCGTCCAGTTGCCTAAAAGATAACTTGACAGTTGTTTAGACAAATTTGCTGCCTGAGTATAGTTATAGGACTGAATAGCAGTAATACAAAGCCCTTCATATTTTTTAATACATCCCAGCTGAGCCAACTGCCACATGATATCAACCTGTTCCTGCACAAGATCAATCCTTTGATTTAACAGCATCAGTCCTCCTTTTAATTGTGCAAAGGCCACTTGTAAATCCAGAGCTCTGGCTGTAGTAGCCGACAAGTTATTTAAAGTCTGAGCCGTCTGCACAGTATGCGACATGGCGACAGCGGCAGCCGTCGTACCCGCAGCAGCCACAGCTATAGCAGTTACAATGGCCGCAGTGATGCCAAAATCTCTCTTATGTCTAAACAAGGTTACAGTTTGAGAAGCATCTACTGGCACAGGCACCCAATGCGGAATGCGTGCAACTATAGCAAGCACACACATCATCTGAGCATATAGAGATGTTGTTAATTACCAAAAACACAAAAGGGGAAACCACACACACGGGGGTAGGCTGATAGCTGATTACCGTATAATTTTTACTGAAACAACAATTGGCACCTATAGTACGGGCAGTACTAATCAAATTACAAGTCATGATTGCTATAAAAAAGTTTGCTATAGACATCTAAGTGAGGTGCTTGGAATAAAAATGATAACCACTTCTTAAATACATTAGCAAAGCCAAATTTCTTGGTCATTCAAAATCTGGCAAAAACAGCTAAGAAATATTAGTGACTAGTTGATTCTCTAAAGTAACTTTCATGCATGTCTAGTCAGGACCTCCCAGGAGAGTGAAATAGTGCTTTTTTAAACCAAGAACTGAGAAATTTCTATCTCACATTTGCCAGTTCTTGGTCCCTCTATCTCTCTGCCTCTCTGCCTCTGTCTCTGTCTCCCCCCCCCCCCGCTCTTTCTCTCCTCTCTCTCTCTCTCTCTCTCTTTTTCTCTCTCTCTCTCTCTTTCTCTCTCTCTCTCTCTCTCTCTCTCTCTCTCTCTCTCTCTCTCTCTCTCTCTCTCTCTCTCTCCTGCTTCCAATCTGGCTGCCTAGCTACAGTGATAATGATGTTTGATGTTTGAGAAGTAGATTCTAGTCTAATTTTGAAAGTCTTGTTTGTTGGCAGTTTTCTTGCAGGAGTGGAACTGAAAGTAAGTCAGTGCTTTCTCAACCCTGGCAAAGACCAAAGGACACCTGGGAAGTGTGAGTGCACTGAGATCTATATGCACTGCTGGAGAAAATTGTTGTTGTTGTTGTTGTTTAATTGAATCTTAACGTTTATGAGCCCGATATATTTGAAATAAAGGGGAGGGAGTGTTGAGGGAGGGGGGAAGGATGGGATGGGAAGGGGAAACAAAGGAGGAGGCTACAATGCTTGATAAGAAATGTACTCATTATCTTGCCCATGTAATTGTAACCCCTCTGTACAGTATTTTTACAATATAAAAAAAAAGAAAAAAAAAAAAGAAACTGGACTCCTGAGGAGCTGAAGTCTAAGGTAGTTTGGGATGATTTTCCTTTATATTCTTCCATTCTACTCTGTCTTGAAGACTACTTAACCCTGTGGGAAAGATCACTAATGCCAAGTATTGAATGCCAGTCTTATGTTTCCATGAAACAAAACTAGTGAGTAGAAAATGTCCTTGCTCTAGTCACAGCACATTTTTAGAACTCAGCAGCTGATTTTATTTTCTAATGAAAAAATCTGTGAGTAAGTTTTAATTGTACTGCGAAGGAAAAAACCCATTTGCAATTGAATCCAATTACAACTCATTTGTGATTAAGATTTGGTATTTAATATTGATGGGTTTGTATTGTTTTCTTATTGCTATCTATAGAGGATTCAATATGAACAATATATGGAACACAAAATACAAAAGTGCCCATTGTTTCTTTATTCTATAAATATTGGATGAGATTTATATTGTACATATAAAAGAATCTTTCGCTTAGAGTAGTTTAAATAAAAATATGAATATGCATAAATGAATAGCACCAGAGTTCCTGCCTAATGAAATTCTGTAAGAGGACATTACACAGCATTTACCATTGCAAATGCAAATGAAAGCTAGGTACTCTCAGATTACAAGCCCTTCTACTACCCTGTGTAAATCAAACAATTTTTATGTGAATTGTGGAAAATTACACTGGACAATAACTTATTTGGTTTAATAGCCAAACAGATCCTTGTCCTACTTTTGAGTTTTATTATGGAAATATAAAACTTTTTAACCTTAATGCTTCCTGATTGAGTCAATGACTTCACAAGATGGGAGAATCTACTGTGAGTTTTAGGTGTTGCCCCATGAAAGAGAAAATAAAAATACAATTTCAAATAGTTACAACCTCAATGATAACATTTGGGGATGATTAAGAAATTGTAGTCAGACATGTTGAATAGTTAACCCCATTGTGCAACCACAAGAAGAAGACCAAGAAGAAAGAAAGAGGAGGAGGAGAAAAAGGAGGAGGAGGAAGAGGTGGGAGAGGAGGAGGAGGAAAAAAGAAGAACACTAATGACTCACACCTGTAATCCTAACTACTCATGAGGCTGAGATCTGAGAATCATGGTTTGAAGCCAGTATGGGCGGAAAAAGTCTGTGAATGTCTTATCTCCAATAAACTACCAAAAAAGCTAGAAGCAGAGCTGTGGCTTAAGTGGTAGAACACTAGCTTTGAGCAGAAGAAGTTTAGGGCCAGTGCCCAGGCCTGAGTTCAAGCCCCAGGACCAGCAGAAAAAAAAAAGAAAGAAAATAAACTTTAGCTTATATAGGGATGGATACTAAAAGTACCCACTGTATCCAAAATATTTGAAGTACATCTACCACTGAATGAGGAAACACATATTTTATTTTTAACTAATAAAGAGTAGAAGAGCATGATCATAAATGGTTAAGAAATATGTGAATAATTTATGAATCATTTCATCTAGTTTAAAAATATTTTTCTTCTTTATGAGTTTCAAATGTATTATTTGTACAATGATCATCTGTTATTATCATCATCATCATTATTATTATTGTGTGTATGTGTGTGTGTGTGTGTGTGTGTGTGTGTATTCTAATATTGGGACTACAAATCAGAACCTGGGCAGTCCCTTAGCAATTTTGGTCAAGGCCATCACTCTACTGCTTGAGTCACAGCAACATTCCAGTTTGATGGTTTATTGGAGGTAATAATCTCATGGACTTTCCTGCCCATGCTGGCTTTGAACTGCAATCTTCAGATTTCATCCTCCTGAGTATCTTAAGATGACAGGTATGAGCTATCAGCATCCAACAATGCATTATGTTTTAAACTCTGGAAATACAGTGTTCTTATGGAACAAATGTGATTAGTTTACATGTACCAAACCAAAAAGCACTATCAACTCTAAGAGTAGAGAAATAGCTGTCACATATTCATTTGTCATAACCTATTTTCTTACAAATTTTAAAAAATGAAAGAAAAGGAAAGGAAAGGATGCCAAAGAGAATCGGGCTAATTTAGATGTTTCATAAAACTGAAAACATAGATACTAAATTCCCTCTGACCAGAACCATGGTGATTTCCTGGCCAATATCAATTCCATAAAAATTGCTTCACTCTGCTCAGATGTTCTCAGCCAATCCCTACTTCCCATGTTTCAGCTGAGAGAAATGGTCCTCTGCTCTCTTCTCAGCAGCCTCTACCACTTAGGCCTCCAGCTCAGATCTATCACTCCTGGGAACAAACTTCTCATAATATTTTGGCATTGATGACATATTCAAATGAATAGATTCTGTAAATCACAAATTTAATGAACTCCCAACAGTGAACTTTCTAGAGGAACTTGCATGAAATGACAGTTTTTAAGCCTCATAAAATATATTTTCATTCTATTAAAAAAGAAGCTGCTTTTGTGTGACTGTGTGTTAGACCAATACTGGGAACTGGTTCTCACAGGACTGAATGTAACAAGAAATAAGTTACAGTAAGTCATTAAAAGAAAATAGCCACATAGAATAGAATGGAAGGATCCCTGCCAGAGGCTTATGTTGGGAAATACTCAAATATTGGTTATTTCACCACCAAGAATGATCTAAGACAGAACTTAAATTGAGAGATCCAACAGTTCAAAACAAGGTGAAATTGACCTTAATCCAAAATATTTTCTACAGGTATTAGTACTTGTGAAGAGTCCTTACTTGGTCATAATTCCAAACAATATTTCATGTGGTGGCATGTTTACGAGACAGCAAGGGTGTGAGGTCAGTCAACTAAGGCAGGAGGTGGATGGATAATGGTAATATATGGCCCGGTTCAAAAGTCCTAGGTAGCTTGTATACTAAAAGTACTCTGATAATCCAGCTACTTTTCTTATTTAAATGTTTCAAAATATGGTTTTTTTTTTAATATTGACAATTTAACAACTGCTTTAACATGCTACCAAAGAATACTAAATTTCATAGCAAGATCAATGTGAGCACAAAAAATTCTACTGTTGCGTTAACCCATTAATTTCTATACCTAATTAATACTGTGATTCATTGACATCAGCGCATCTACTTTTATAGAAGATGCTTAATATAGATTTAAAATACTGGAAGATTTTTAAATTCTATTATTTTATTTTATTTTTTATTGGTCGTGGGATTTGAATTCTGGGCCTGGTGTTTTCAGCTCAAGGCTAGCTATCTACCACTTGAGCCACAGTGCCACTTCCGGTTTTCTAGTGGTTTCTTGGAGATAAGAGTCTCTTGGACTTTCCTGCCGGTTCTGCCTTTGAACTGCGATCCTCAGATCTCAGCCTCTTGAGTAGCTAGGATTACAGGCTTGAGCCACCAGCGCTCGGCTTTTTAAATTCTATTATTTTAATACTAGGAGTGAAGACTAAAATGCTAGAATGCTAGAATATTGTGTGCAATCAAAGTATGTGACCCCACTAAGGTCCCAAAGTCAACCTTTACCATGAAACCAAAATGAGGAATATAATATGCTTTAATTCACTTGTCACTTATTGTTTAAACTTTTAAAAAATATTTATTTTTAAAAAGTGTTGACATGTATAATGTGATTTAGGAGTAGCAGAAGATTCAGAGGAAAAGCCACATAGTTTTGTTTTTTTGTTGTTGTTGATCATGGGCTTGAACTCACTCAGCCTGGGCACTGTTCCTCAGCAATTCAGCTCAGAGTGAGCACTCTACCACAGCGCCACTTCCAGTTTTCTGAGTTTTTTTTCTTTTCTTTTTTTTTTTTTTAGAGATAAGGGTTTCAAGGACTTTCAGGTCTAGCCTGGCTTTGAACCGAGATACTTAGATCTCAGCTTCCTGAATAGCTAGGATTACAGGCGTGAGCCCCCAGCGCCCGACCCACATACCTTTTTATCCTTTAAGAAATTTTGAATTTACTAGGTAAAAAATATAAAATATTTTTAATGGTGATAGTACCTTTATCTAAAATAGATGTGCACCCACAATTTCTGTTCCCTCTTTCCTTTCTAATTAGTGAAACACCCTCCACCTCTACCTCAGCAAGTCAACCTGATACCTCAGTGCCACTGTACAACTTCAACAAGCTTCTTATAAAGTACAAAGAATTTGCTCTTCTTATAATCTTTAAAATTCACTGTATGCCCACACACTGTGCTAAATACTTACTTACTGGGCTTTGACAAGTGAATATTTCTTGAACTCAGGATCCAGTTCTAGAAGAAAAAAAAAGTGACTGAGTAGGTGCTAGTCTTGCAATAGTTCGTTGTAATCTACAATGTGTGATTATACTGATAGATTACACTCATAGTACTGATGAAAGCAAGTGAATCAGACAATCACCTGACCCAAGATTTGTGAAGAAAGTCCATGAAGATTCTATCATCTTAGAAAGGAGGAAATATCTTTTGAAAGAGGAAATTCCTTTATAGAAGCAACTCAAATGAGTAAGGTGATGATCAGAGGAGTTTGAAAGTAGAGGGAAAGGATTTTAAAAATTCAAAT
This sequence comes from Dipodomys spectabilis, assembly GCF_019054845.1. NCBI lineage: Eukaryota > Metazoa > Chordata > Mammalia > Rodentia > Heteromyidae > Dipodomys > Dipodomys spectabilis. Next base: position 13,235,231 of record NW_024870758.1, read on the forward strand.
CCAAAATATTTTTAGGAGAAAAATGTATATGTGGTTGAATTCATTCATATCTAATATATGTCATATAGTTCATTACCTTGAGATTGAAATCTAATTAACTATTAGTTGCTTCTTTCCCTTTATTTTTCCCAAAATATGAAAATGCCTTGATAATCACTTGGGAACACCTTTCAAACCCTTCTTCCCCTTGAAGTCCATTTTCCATTTATTTGTGTCTCCGACCCAAAAGCTGGGAATAATAGAAACTGGCTTGTAAAAATTGGACAGGTGCCTTTATTCTATGGGTGTGTCAGCAACAGAGCAACAGTGTCCCTGTGGTTCACTGCATTTTACACTTAGTCTACTTGGCCAATAGGAATTGGAAGATTAGACAATATTCATGTGTCTCAGACCATGTTGTGCTATTATAACAGAATGTTATTTTACAAGTTCAATGTACTTGTAAAAACAAACTAATATTTATTTCCTATAGTTACGAGACTGAGAAGTCCAAGTTTGAAGAGCACATTCCCTGAGAGGGGTTCTTGCTATGCCTTCCCATACCAGAAAGCAGAAAAGCAAAGAAAGTAACAAATGTACAAGGCATGAAAGGAAGTTCACTCCTTATCTGGAACACACTCCTTCAACAATGAACTCACTTTCCTGATAATGTCATTAATGCATAGAGCCCTCATGAGCTAATCACATCCTACATGTGCCACCTCTCAACATCATTTCATTGGGGGTAATACTTCCAGTACATGACTATTGGGGGACACATTTAAGCCGTTGCACTATGATTCAACACTGCATTGCCAAGTGGAGTTTAAGCAAATCTTATTTGTATTCTAACTGAAGTAGGACAGCATTTATTTTTAAGGGATTCGTATTTCAAATCATTCCCAGCTTAGTGTATGTGCTTGGTGTTGCCTCAGATTACAATAAACCATTAATGATAGATAATGGTTCTCAGGCCTAGGCCATATCTGGATCCTGGATATAGTCAGGGATCTGAACACATTTACAAAATAAATAAATATAGAGAGAGTACAGATTTAAAAAAAAAATTCTGTGGATAGCCTCACTGGACAACCAATAGCTGTTTCTGAGTACCATTAGTGATAATGTGACTTCCCTTTCACCAATATTCCTCACTTACTTGATTCAGCTAATTCAATTTGAATTATATTCTTCCTGTATTCTTTTAAGTTTACAATCTAGGTGTAGATTTTGACATGAATGAAATTCACAGTTTTTACAAGTGGTAAACACCTTGAAAATTAAATGGCATTATGCCTATAGCACAGAGGTGACAAAGGGATGCAGCTCTAACTTGCCAATTAATTCTGCTTAAAAAAATACACAATGGGGAAACAAAATGGGAAAGGCTCTGGATCTTGGTTGGCAAATCATGTGTCAATTTCATTGTCTGCTGCTATGAATGGATACTTTGTATTTTAATTCATTTGCATGGTGAAATCATAATACCCTGGGAATGTTTGAATTGTGTATAATATATATCAGAGAGCCAATTCCCTCCAGCCATTATATTTAGAGGCTGGCATTTGATCTATTAAGTTCTATAGCTTTCATCTGTTTATTCTGCATTGATCGGTGTTGAAGAACTTGAAGCTTTTGTCTTCCAAAGCCTGCTGTCATTTGCATTGTTTCCATTAGATGGCGCAGAAGATTTTTCAGCTACTGAACTAACAGGCACCTCTGAGAGAGCTGGGTATGTGCTCAACTACTATGTAAACACCAGCAATTTCAGTTCCACCATGAGTACCTTATCAGAAGGAATCTAAGTTAAAGTATTTCTGAGGAGGTGCGAGTTTATAACTTACAAGCCATTTTCTACTTAGATACTGTAATAAGACCATTTCCTTGGTGATTAAGCTTTATTGGTGCTATTTTACAGCCCTGTTCATTTTCAACCTTGCGAGAAATAAATATTTAAACCAAATACCATAATACATATGGGCGGGGCACTGTTACACAACTAGGAACCAAGTTCAAACCTAATACTGGGAAGATATGGATCAAATATTTCTACTATCTTCCCAGTGGTACATATCTACCATGGCATTCTCTATCTTTACTTATTTTTATCCACTGCTCTGAATCTTTTAATGCCATCAACATTTTCTTTTTCCGTTTGGTAATTTAAGATAAGAATGTTTTCTATATACTTTGGATAAATTAAACCTAGCCATAGTTGTTATAGTATTCCAAGTACTACTCATTCTGAGTGCAACTTTAGTGTTTCTTTCAGGGATTCTTCAGAGTTGAAAATCTTTTTCAAATTGTTTTGCTGTGATTGTTTTGTTGTAAATTCTAAGATAAGGTGTTGCGCATTCATTTCATTGAGAGTTAAAAGAATTCAACAGAGCCCTATCCTTTGTTTTTGATGCATATTGAGATAGAATTTGAGACAAAACCAGTAAGATGTCTGTTCATTCAGCTTGGATATCCTTCATTATTAAATTTGCATGTATCAAAAGACTTAGAGAAATCCCTTAAGAACCATATGCACTAATCAAAATGAAAATGATTTATATAAATAAGAAGAAAATATTCATCAGCATGGAAAGCTCAGCAACTTAGACTAAATTCTAGCTACCTGGTAGTAAAAGTGCACAATATTTACAAGTTTCTCATATTGTCTGATACCAGTAATTAGCTCAATCTTTTTTTTTCCCCAAGTGACTCATTTTCATTGTCCCTTTCTGTACACTAGTGTAAACTTTGATGTTTTAAAGTAAGGGTCACTATTGGAAAATTATAGCTCAACATAGAGCCATAGTGTGATTTTTGAAAACTGAATTAATCGAGGAGTGAGTATACGAAACAAAGGAAATTATAAGTATAAAAAAGAAAGGCCAAAGGGCTGCATTTGATGTGAGTCCTTGACATTACCAGTGACAAAGCGTGAGGGTAAAGTTGTTCCTTATATACTATGTAGTCTCATTTGAATAGAAATGAAATGTTCCTAAGGTGAATTAAGGACTCAAGGTAGAACACCTTGGAAAAACAGCACAGTGAACAATGAGTCATTGTTCAAAAAGATGTCTTAGATACAGAACAATTACATGTAAGAAGATTGCTACCTTCACTGAGGTAGCTTGCTTGAAAACTGCAAAAACAGAGGGACAAACTCTATATGTTCTTCATAAGTGTAAAAATATAGCTATTAGAACTCTCTTGTGACAATAGGAATGGCAGATTTCACTTAACACAATTATACTCATTAATTTATAGGAACTTAAATATATCAATAAGGAAATGAAACTGGACAAGGGAAAACTGCTAGGACATTCTTCCTAAACATTGTAAGGGACACATGAAGATCTTGGCTCAGTCCTTGCAATAAATTAGGTCTCAAATCACTAAACCTGATTTCATTGATTTTCTTGTATATACATATGCAGTTGTGAATGGATGCATGTTAGACCAACCACACAGAATAGTGACTCCTCTGCTTTTTAGGTAACAATTAGTATATTTTCCCATTTCAATTTCTTCAGATCCATAACACACATACACACACACATACATATACCACACACACACACACACACACACACACACACACACACACACACACACACAACTTTCAATGCTAAATTATCTGAGAACCCAATTCTCTTACATAGAATTAATAATTTTGGCTCAACTTTCTAAACATTTTTGACTATTCATTATATTTTCATGAATATTTGATCATTGTGATTGTATGCTTTTGATGAGACATTTCCTCAAACAGTAATAACACACATTCTGTTATAAATTTTAAAAAGCTATACATATGACATTATGACAATATTACTCATACCTATCCAATAAAATGACAACCTATTTCAGGAAATAAAAACACCATTTTCCAAAAAAATGGATATGATAGGAAAAGTCAAGTGTGCATTAATATAATAAATGTAAGATGAAAGTTAAAAGAAAATATTTTTTAATCAAGCAATCTGTTTATAAAGTTTAGTTCTTTTGCTATTATGCTTATTCATGTTTGTTAAGAAGGTATTATATATTACTCTTCCACTTGTAGTCCATGTTTTTGTCAGTTCTATTCTTCTTTTCTTCTACATAGAGGAAATATAACTGGAAAGAGAAATTAGGAAGAAAGGCTAAAGGCATCACATCTATTATCAAACCTTCTTCAAAGGAAATACAGATGATTCACGGAATAACTCAAATGGTATAGCTCCTTAGAAAGGCAAATCAAAGTTCAACAAAAATAAAATACAAGAAGATACATGAAACGGCAAAAGAGTGGACAAACAAAAGAGAAGAGGGGGAGTACTGTCAAGAATCCAATGTATATCCTACAAAATTAAGAAAAAACAAGGCAAGTATTGAGTAGGGGAGGGATGGGTAAGAATGTTGAAAGAGAGGACATTGATAATGATATATTGCATTCATAAACTGCTTTGTTAAAGGAAGAAGTGAATCTCAAAAACAAAAGAATTTTAACTGTCATTACTTGATGTAATGAGTCTAGAAATCTATTATTTTCTCTTTCTTTTTTTTTTGTTACCTTTCTTATGGGTACTTGCACTCTAATGCTTTTACCAAGTATTGATAAATAAAAAAATCCTCTCCATGTTAAAGGAATATTAAGCAAGAATTGAAAATGATAGAAGAGCCTTGCATAGAATATTATGGCATACAATTATAGTATATAAATTATATTTTGCAACTTTATTTAACATAAAGTAAAGCCACATCTCATAACTGATGGTTTGCAATTTCAAAGAAATGGACTTGAACTATTGAAAGGAGACTTTTGTGGTATGTGGACTATTCACAATCCATATGTGTAAACATGTATACTCTTACAAAGGAAAATCAACAATAAACGAACAAGGTTTTGTCATAGATAGACTTCACCTAGCAAGAGAACTTGCCTAGACAAGCTCTGGCAGTTCTGTTAAAATATGTGTATGAGTGACACAGATTTCTCAATTCACCTCACTAGATTACTTCAGGGCAAATTGTCAGAAGGATGTGCAACAGGAGACTGAGATTATCTTTTGTTTTTATTTTCAGCTAGCACAAGAACATTTGAGATGATTTATTCATCACTTTGCAAAACTCTGCTGTGACACTGAGAGGGAGAAATCTATCAGCTGAAGAGATGAATGCTGAAATGCAAGGAGGGAGAAGAACTGAGTGGCTCAGAACATAAAGCCCACAGAAGATTCACCCCCCCCCCCCAAGGAGGCTGCCCAACATGTAATCCTTAAAATAGTTCATTTTCCCCTCTGATAAACTATCTCTGAATAATCACTTGAGAATCACGGCATAAAGAATAAGATCTGTTACTTAGGAACAAAAATCATGATCAAAAGGAAGAAGGCAGGCACTTCAGTGAAAATGAGGAAAAGCAACAAGTGAGATTCTCACTGCCTCACAGCAATATTGATTCAGAGAGCTGCTTTCAGACTGGAATTACATCTTGGATCCTGACACCTGGAATAAGCAATGTCAAAGGTGAAGTACAATCTTAGGTAGTCTGGGCAACGCCAGGCAGGAGGAAATGGGCCTTTTCTACTCTTACCCTCATTACTTTTTGCAATTAAGAGATGCTTTTGTTACTAGTAATAGAAAGCCCAACTGAAACAGACTTTGGAAAATGGGTTGGTTTCTTTACCTGCTATTCAAAGTCATGACAGCCTTCAGAGGTGAAATGATATTTGGGATGCTTTTTTTTGGCATTTTTTTCCATCCACTCTTCACTCATGATGTTGTTTCTAATCTCTATTCCATGGTCTCCAAAACATCAGCTAGCCACAGTGGGGTTTTATGCTTTCTTGTTTATGTACAGTACAGAAAGACATGAGTCTGTGTTTTACCATTCTCAGCAAAATCTTCTAGGCTCACTGTGATTGAGCCAATATCTTCAGACTTATGGATACATGCAGGGCAGTGTCATGTAATGAGCTGATTGGTATTAGTCTGAATTATGTTCTTATTCCTAACAATTTACTGTGGTCTGTGCATCTTAGGTTGCGGGTGAGGATCTGGGATTGGCTGGAAGCAATCAAGATTTGCCCCTGGAAGCAAGAGTGGGTTCAGTCATACCTAAAAGCTTATGAAAGAGCAATGTCAAGATGTCAACTCTGGAAATGAGACTCTGAGAACAAGGATTCTGTCCTGGGAAGAAGAAAACAAGTGTTGATCAGCAAACCAGGGATGCTTGTCATGGGTCTTTTTAGATCTCTATTCTTGGCTCCTGATATCTACCTACTACACTGTTTCTGGAAGCCATAAGTTCAAGTATCCTCTTAACTCACATGAATTGATTTAATTCAGAAATAACTCAGAGTGTGTTTGGTGTGGTATTAGACATCTATATACCAAGCCAGGGCCATAGGATCAAGTAAGCCTGAGAGTCTGGGACCAACTTGGGCAACAAACCAGGACTTCATCTCAGAAATATTTTAGGGCCTCTCCTAAAGGCCTACTCAAGGAAACATTATCTTTAAGGAAGAAAATACTTTTCTAGAAAACATAGGTAAATAGCTATGTCAATAGTCTATGTTATCTAAAAAATGGGCAAAAATCATAACATTATTTTAAATAATAATAAAATAATAAATTCAGCCAAACAAAGTCTATTCTCTCATAACAAAATCCCCACTATTTTGCCAGCTTAAAATAACATATACTTATTAGCTCGTAGTCTCTGAAAGTAAGAATCTAACATTTGAAGTCCCTGTTTGAAACAAGCAGACAAGGCAAACAAAGCAACAACTAAGGCTTGGTTGTTGACAGAACTTATTTCCTTTGGCTGTAAGACTTAGGCAAGGATCACCTTGACACAGGGTCCCTTTCACTTGTAGCTACCTTTGAAACTAATGAAAGGTTTTTGAATCCTTCTTACATTTTAAATTTTGGTGGCTTTCTCATAGTATCACATTGGGCCCACCAATTTGCAATAGTCCAAGATGCTTCTTATTTAAAGGTTCAATATTTATCAGTCCTAATTACGTCTGCAATGTTTCTTCTGCCACAGCACTAGGGGATGCAGACTCTAAAAGCCAGAACTCTGCCTCTCACACTGGATATAGCTTGTTTCCCGCATGAATGCTATCAGATAGAAAAGGACAAAGCTCACCCTAGGGAGCAACCCAACAGTGGGCTCTAACTTGTGGTTTCTGGTGAAAAACATTCTTATATCAATTGATATATATGGAAACTCACAGAGAGATAAAAGATGCTGTGACTTTTCTCTTGTTCTGATTAAGGTTTCTAAAAACCCCTGCTTTGCAGACTAAGAATCAGTAATAAGGACAACTTTGAAAGAATCTGCCGGCATTTATCTTGTGTTTCTTTTTTGTCAGACAGTACAAAGAAAATTAAGGTTTTTCTTCTTTGCTATACATATAATACTCAGAAGTGAAAGCTTAATTAACTTGTCAGAATCCATGGCATTTCTTTTCTTGAACGGCTGCATCCACCTTCCCAAAAGATTTGAAAAAGGAAGAATAAACCTTCCCAACTCCTTCACTGGAAGAACTGTACATCCAAAGCAATCTTGCCCTCTAACATTGCTTCCTGTCATTATCAGTGGTGTTTCCACCCTTCTGATTGAGCACATGCTTTCACCATTTGTCAAGAGATGTCTAAAGTGCAGAACACTGATTGTTTCATAAGGTGGGGTGCAAAGAGGAAGAGAAGCAGAATAGCTAATTACCATCTACCAAATTCATCTTTTTCAGGAAGACAAAAAAAATTAAAAGAACTTGCCTACAAGTTAATTTTCACTTTCTTGGTATTGACTTTTTAGTATTCTACTGTCTCAGAGAGAGATGTTCTCTGAAGCATCTTAAATATTGGAGCAGAGAGTGTATAAGCTTCCCCTTGAGTCTAAATTATTTACCTTTGAAAGCTCCATAAACTCCTTCCAGAAGCTGAGACCATGAGTGTAAATTGCAAATTGTTTTTTTAGCTTACGAAGTATAATTCTAGGGAGTTGAGGTACTTCCATGCAATGAAAAAGATTGACAGCCTCTTCTTCAACCTTTGATATTCATATTCTTAAGCTTTCCCCTCTGACACATAACTTGGCTTTCCTAAATAAGTTATACTTTCTGATACAATCCGTTGCCTTCCTGATAACACCTTTATTCGAGAATTACATAGATTTTACTTCCCAGTATTTACATGTGTGTTGCCAGATGATTTAGTTAAGTTCCTTTCAGTACTCATTAGCAGTGTTTGCCATCTTCCCAACAGTATGCATAGGAAGAGATCACAGTTTTTCTTACTAGTTAATGTCAGTTAGTATAATTGGCTCAATCATAAATTCTAGCACCTCTTTAAAGTACATAAAAAGTCATGAGGCTACGAGTTCTATAATTTCTCAGCAAAAAAGTAGTAGAATGAACAAAAGTCACTTCCTCAAGAGATACTTCTTCAGTGTCTACTGCCTTTGAAGTATATTGAATTCCCTTGGCTTTTGCTTTTTCCAGCAAAATCATTGTCTATTGCTCTTTGACTAATTTTATCATCCATATTGCAGACTATAAAACCAGCCCACACAGTGCTCTAAAAACGTAAATTTTCATGTAAAAATTATCTACTTGCTGGTCTGGCTTTGTACTCAAGGGAACTTTATGATTTATCAGATGTATAAGATACCTTCCATTGTAGAACAACTATTTCCTAAAGAGCAAAGTTTTGCCATTGAAGAAGTAAGCATAGAAAATAAACTTAGTACACTTTTTAGAGAAGGGAATCAGAGTTAACAACAACAAAAGAATTTCATAACTTAGAAAAGATATTAACTAATTCCTAAATTTATTAATTTGAATATATGTTTCTACTATGATTAAAAAATTGACTAATCTAAGAGAATCACGAATAGTACAGTTATATAAGTTCATATAATTGATTATACTTGGTAGATTCAAAGAGCCATTATATACTGGGCATAGCATACCATCTGTTGGTGAAATGCAAAGTCAACACATTTTTTTCCTTTGCAATGTAGCATTTCATTCATCTATGCACAATTTTAAGTGAATGTTTTGTAACAAGAGAGACTTCTGCATCATGGTTGGAGATGTCAACATATGTAAATATTTACCAATTTATCATTTATCTTTGCTATAATGTTGTATGTTTAGCAAACACAAATCTTTAGGACACTGGCACTATGATTTTCCCCCAGTTGGCTGGCTGGTGATTCCAAACTTGATGATTTGGGTTGACCTTGCTTTCCTGAAGTCAGGTGTAAGTTGGCTTGGGAAGTTTGAAGGGCCTCAGAGATTGCTCAGTTTTGTTTAAGTTGGTCTCCTATCCTCCATCCTCCAAAATTAAGATCAGGCATATTCCTATAGCGAATGTAACTATCAAAGAGGAAGGTCATAGACCTACAAGGCTTCTTGAACTTCAAGGTCAGAGTTAGTACATCTCCATTTCTGATAGACCCTGCTGTTAAAGTATTCCTCAAGGCATTCAAAAGTTGAAAAAGAATACGGTTTTCTGGTGGAATGCTACCAAGTCACTAAGCAAGAGGTGGTTACGTGGTAGCAAAGAGAACAGCTGTGGGCATTTTTGCATTCAGTCTTCAATACTAGCTTTGTAATATTCCAACATTCTTAAGGATATTACACACATTTTCCTTCACTATATCAAATGAGGTAAATAATATTTAATGCAAACAAGTAATTTGTTATGACTAAAGAAAATAACCCACTAAATTTACCAGTGAATCTTTAATGCGTAACATTTTTTCAACTTTCTCTATATTCTAAATATAAATATTTTCAAAAGCTTATTTATTAAGTTCAAGAAGTTTATTTTACATTTTAAATATATCTGTCTATGCCTCACTCATTTGATATATTATTTATTTGCTTGATTTTTTTTTTTTTTTTTGCTGCTGAGGCTAACCTTGAGACACTTGTTAGACAAGTGTTCTACCACTTAACTAAACTTTGATTCTCCCATATTTGTATTCAACATAACAGTATACATTCATGTAGGGAAAATAAAAGTACTCTTTCTTGGGAGGTACTTCACATACACACACACACACACACACACACACACACACACACACGTGCACGCGTGCACACACACATACACAAAGCAAACAGTAATACTTAAGCCCATCTTGAATTTTGGTAAGTCCTGAGATTTAACCACATGCTTCAATCTTCTCATAAACTCCAGGAATACTCTATATAATTGTAGGCACATGGACCTCCAACTCCTGTACTCTATGGAGAAATGCTATTCCCCATTCTCATTATAAAAAGTGCACAAAAATCTTAAATTACTGAGTCCCACATTTATTTCTGCACATGTAACTAATTAGATTTAGCTTGGTATTTTTAAATGCAGTACACGTAGCCAGTTGGTTGGAAATACTTTACTATAGACCTTTTCTTAAACACATGGGTATCTGTAATCAAGAGAGTTTTGAGAAAGTGTTTTTGTTATTGTTGTTGTTAGTCAACATGTTTAAAAAGGAAAACTGTTCATGAGGATAAGGAATTGACATCTTACACTGTAATTATGAAAGACATAATGTCTCAAGTCACTGGTTCTTATTAGTACAGTAAAGAGTAGCTTATGAAACAAGTGTTGCCATTAAAAAATTCACATGGTTCCATATGCCACCATGTCTCATGCCGACCCCTGTCCTCATAAACATGAATGAAATGTGAGCTGTCCACACTGGGTTTGTTCCATAAGAATAGTGTTTCATCCCACATTTCCAATAAAATATTCCTTTTGGGAAATGATTGGTAACAGAAATGCCTTTCTTTAAGATACATAAAAAAAGCTTTCTAATGGTAAGCAAATAGCTATGCCAGTTAAACAAAGACTGATTGTGGAAGGGAATTTGCACTGCTCTCAGAGGTCTTCTGTTCTCAGCTTTCTTACTTTCTACTGTAAGACATCCTTGGGAAAAAAGGACAGTGATCAGTCATTCATATGCATAGATATCCTTTAGGGAGAGGGATAATGTTTTCCTAGACTGCAAGAAGAATAAACAAGTAATCAAGCAGTGAGTCTTGCTGGTTTTCCTTCCTGTTGCTTTTATAACCATCTCAAATAACTAGCAGTGTACATGCCTTATGTGGAAGGTAATGTGCTAGTGGAAGCCCAAGTTAGAAGATCTTTCAATGACTCAATCTGAGACTTCTAATTATTTTGTCTTACTGCTTCGGCTCAAAAAATTTTTTTCATTGTCGAGGTGATATACAGAGGGGTTACAGTTATATAAGTAAGGTAATAAGTACATTTTTTGTCAAACTTGTTACCCCTTCCCTCATTTTTCTCCTACTTTCCTTCCCCTTCCCACCCCCAAGTTGTACAGATCATTTCCAACATATTGTCTTGTAGATATCACTGTTGCATAGATTATTTGCAATAATTAGAATACATCTAGGATGATCTTAGCAGATGAGCAGAATAGCTCAATAGCTATGAACATATGACCACATAAGTTGATAGTGAGCGAAATGAACTCCAAGAAATAGACCCAAGAGGTTTTTCTTTGTTGTTGTTTTTAATGTACTATGTGATTTTTTGTTTCTTTCATATGTTCTTCCCCCTATGATATATTCCCTGCAGCCCAGGAATCTTAAAGGAAGCAGAGAAGCCTCTATGGCTTGTGATGAAGAAATGATGTAAGCACCAAATTAGCAAATCAATGTTTAATTGTTACTAAAATTGCTTTAAAATTTAAAAGATCACTACAGTAATTAGACAGGAAACAGAACAATGTGGTAGGAAAAGTACTGGCTTAAAAGTCACGTGGTCTGGTTTCTAACCCCAGCTATGCTCCAGGTTTACTAGATAACCTTAGGGAAGTCATTTGAGCTTCAGAGCCATAATATTTTCATTAGGGAGATTATAACAAGAAACAAAAATATGCTGGGAAAAAAATAGGTCAGCTTTTACATCACCTTTTCCTTGTATGATCCCATATATGAAGTATATTCTAAGACCAATGATTAAATCTTAAGTATGTATGGAGGTGTCATTTAGGGGGAAATGAGGAAATCGATTGGCTTTCACACACTCTAGATGCAATGTTGAATGTTTGTCATTCTTGTTACTGAACCAGCACTGACTTTCAGTTCCAGTTATATTTTGTAATAAGGGCCTACCTCCTCAGTTTTTAATCTGACTTCTGGTATCCAAATAATCACTTAACTACTTGAGAGACTGGACTTGGGTCCTCTAGGAATTTTGAGGCATTCTTGCTGGTTACCAGCTACTATAGATCAAAAGTTTTACTTTCTAGTATGTCAGCTGATTAAATGTCAAGTATTGCCCTTCATGACCTGCGCTACTGACTTGATAGTGTCTTTTGTTGTTCTGTTCAACTCTTGTTTACCCTCCCACACTATACTTCACTCCAGTATTTGCCATAACCTCTCCATCAGGTAGATCAAGTTCCATATCTGAAAACCCATGGTTCTACCTTCCTCCTTTCAAGTTAGTCATTCCTTGCCAGGTTAAGCCACAAAATAAAGCCCAGGTATAACACAAAAGCAAACAAAATGTGCAAAAATCTCTCCTAATGGGACAGCCTTCCTCCAAACTCATACATTCAAAACTCGTATTAAGGTCGAACATATTACTTAGTAGAAAAATTGTATAAATAATTGTTGACAGGAACACATTTATCAATGTCACAGCTAATCTATCTCATACCAAGACCTTCAGGCAGGAAACATTCAAAACATGATAGTATCCTTTGAGAGATCTAAACCAATCTATCTCACATGTGTAAGAGACAGAATCGAATTTACCAGGTAAGGCCATAAATTAGTATATTAACCTTAATCTGAGTGGAGGGTGCTCCACTCACTTGTATTTGTATGTGTACCTAAAAGTAATTTATATGACCCACTACTATAGCACAGAAAGCTAAACAACTCAATGTCTGTCATCACTGCTCACATTATCCATGAAGGCTTTCCTCTTGATCCTATCCTTTCATAATTTCTGATCTCATATTCCTTAACCTCTTTTTCCTTAACCTTTTTCGTTAACCTCTTTCCTGTTCATTCTAATAAAACATATCTGAAGACATATAGAATTTGTAGCATGGAATATACTAAGATCTTAGTTGTGGAGACGTGTTTTGTTAGGTTGGGTTGGGCTGAGGAACAGGAGAAACTCTGGAAAGGCAGCATACACATAATATATGTGTTTTACATTTATGCTTAGGATCCTTGTAAAAGACTAAACAACGAAACTGTTGGAAGATAACAATGCAGTTAGAAGGAAAGAATGGTAGCCTATACATTAGATTATAGCAAAATAATCTAGATAAGTGGGCAAGGAACTGTGTCCTTTGTCTTACAATGCACCAACCACATGACACTAAATCCATATAGTTATCACCTTTTGCAACCTTTTTGCCTACCTGGCACCATAGAAAACCAGACTATTTGGAGTCCCACAGTTGTGTCATTCCATCCACTTAGTCCTGAATGTGACTAGAACTGTATTTCAGGTAATGTTCCCACACTCATCAAGTTCACTTTCACACTCTTGCTTTGTCTGCTCTGTAGAGGCCTAGTGTACTCCACCAAGGTCATCATGCTAAAGAGAAGGCATCTAAGTCCTTCTCATCATCCCATTGCATGGCCCTATACACGTGCCTCTTCTTCATGGAAAACTTTGTCTCTTGCTTTCTAAGGCTATACCTTCATCTGTACTCAAGATCCCATCCTTCCCCTATCACCAGAAAACCTGGTTTTCAGAAATTTCTTCTTTTGTAGCTTCAATATTTTCTCTTCATACATTCATTCTCCTCAGTCAACACACTTGTGTTTTTTACCTGAAAAGAATTCTTTCATTTCCTGTTTCTCTTTAAGCAGTCATATTGTCCTTTCACTTTTTGTACCATATTTTTTGAATGAGTAATTTAAATGCTTATTCACAATTTCACCAGTTTCTAGTCATTCTCCAACCTGGGGTCTCGTTTTCCTTATGTGATTTTAATGATGTCATCATTTGTTTATCTCAGGTCTGCTTGGTCATTAGGAACACAAAGCTGAGAAGACAAAAACCCACTTTTGAGATTGGTCTGTTTATGACAAGCAAAGTAGCATAGACAAAAACATGATTAGGCTATTGCTTAATATTTAAAAGTCTATAAATTATATCTGTAAGCAAGGAAGATATATATGTATATGTTTACATTTTTTCCAAAATCATTCTAAAGAAGTTAAAATTTAAAATTTATGTGACACATTGAGTGAAAAAAGCCAGTTACACACCATAGAGCTCATATATAAAGATACATAATAAAATCCATGTCTCTGAATAAAAAAGACTAAAAGATCATTAACCAATTTAACATATTAACTCTAAACAGTCTCCTTGTATGTTGCATTATGAGTTGCTTTGTTAATGTATTTATAAATGCCTAATTATTTAAAAATATTATCCAATTAATATGGTTTAAGTTTATTATTAGCAAAATATGGCATAAGTGAAATATATATATATACATATATATCTTTAAATATTTCAGCCACCCCTTTTAAATTAATCCAGTTTCCATCCTAGGTATCCTTTGTACTTGCTTTAAATCTATTCACAAGTTTAATAGTGTGATACAAATCATCATGTTGTGAAAAAAATAAACAAATACAAGTCTGATTCATTAGAGCAGCACTACAGCCCAGGGACCTGCAGCTCAGAAAGAGTTGTTCTTATCTTTGTGGCTTTTTAGACTATTGATCAGATTCTAAGAATAGAAATTAGAAAGATCAAGGTCCAATGAAGAAGCCAATCAAAAGACCAGGCTGCTGAATTCAAGGTATCAACAAGGCATGAAAGCTATCGAAGTGAGTAACAAAGGGAAAGCTTTGTTTGGGTGATTGTCTTAAGATACATTTATACAAACTTAAGATGCATGAATAATCAGGACAACTAACAAATTAAAAATAATGAATATAAAAATGAATGAAACAGCAGCCAGAAGGAATAAGCTTAGAGAAATTCTCAATCTTCCTAATGAATAGTTATAATGATTTTATTAAGCTTCTGAGAATACCAGAAGTGTAGATGGAAAACTCCTGAACTAATTCCCTGTGTCTAGATCCATATTTTCAGTTGCCAATTCAATAGTGCCACTTGATTATCACACATGTATTTTGAACTAAAATTTTCCAAATCCGAACTCATTGCTTTCCCTCTTAATCTTATACCTACTCTTTAAATCCCTGGTCACACTGAAAATAACACTCTCTGTCCATTTGTTGCAGCAAAACCTTAATCATTGAACATCCCTTGTTTGATTTCCAAACCTTTCCTTCCACCATAACTATCATGTTATGGTTTCTGTTGTGCACCAAATTAGAGGTTTAGCTTCTTGACTGACTAGAGTAAGTGTTTCAATAAATATTAGTTCCACCTTTTTTCTAATCACATTGAATGACTTCCTATTTACTCTGCCAAGTATACATTCCTCTATACATACTGACGTACAATTTTCCCTGATAAAATTTTATGTAACTCTTCCTTACTACTCAATGTAAATACCACCTTCTTTTTAAGCATGGTATGAGCTTAATATAGACTTCTATTATAACTCTAATCTTCACCTAACCATATGTATTTATGTTTTTCTATACAGTAGATCAAGATGAATAGACTATATATTCTATGAATGTGGTCCAAGCCACATTCATCTCCATATAAGAGACATTTCTTCAAGTCACTCAAGCCTGGGACTCTGTGTAAGAGTATAATAATGCACAAGTTTGAATTTATATCTCGACTTCTCCAGGGGTTTAGGCCCTTCCAAAGCCTCCTTTCTACTTTCAGTGTGGATACAGTTTCTCAGAAATAGCCCACAACATGTACTTTCTGTTTTATTCAGTTTCTTGTCCCACTTGGTACTGTCCCACTGTAACCAATGCCATTTGGTTTTCAGTGTGTTGACATTGTCCAAACATGCCACCTGCACCAATGCTGTTCTTCACTGGGATTCTCTGAAATGGGTATCTATTGTCTTTGTATAGAACTTTAACTAAATCTCACTTTTGGTGGACACCCAGGTCTGCTAATCAGAATTCCCTGATCTCCGTTCATTCTCAGTAAGCATCTCAAGAATGAGTTTATGAACAATGCCAAGAAAATCAAACCTTCAATAAATTTCAATCTAAAGACTGTATTCCTGGTCCTTTGTCTCACCATTCTGTTGAGTAAGGGAAGGCCCTTATTCAAATAAACATATATATAATACGAGGGTACCAAATTCAAGTACAGTGACAACAGGGGATATACCATATGGGGAAGAACAAAAGAAACAAAAGAAATCACATAGTATATTAAAAACAACAACAATAAAGAAAAACCTCTTGTGTCCATGTCTTGGAGGTCATTTCACTTAGCATCATCTTATATGGTCGTATGTACCATAGCTATTGAGACAAAGGACAAGGGGGAACCAATGCAACAGCGATGTACACAAGGCAATATGTTGGAAATGATTTGTACAACTTGAGAATAAGGGGTTGGTGGGGGAGGGAAAGTACAAGAAAAATGAGGGAAGTTGGACAAGAAAGGTACTTATTACCTTACTTATGTAACTGTAACCCTCTGTACATCGCCTTGACAATTGAAAATGACAGTGGGTGCTAGCTACCACCTTACCTGCCACAAAGAAAACATGCTGACGGATTGGAGTGACACAGGTCAGCAGGGCCTGGAGAATGAGCTATAGCTCCTTGGAACAGGACAGGTAAGAAAATGGGTTCCCTTGTGGTTTACAGAGGTGATTTCTATCACTTATAACTGCAGGAATTCCAACAACTTCTAACATTGCTTTAGCACAAAATCCAGACTGTGTGTCCCTGGAATAAGTGGATGAGGCTCTGGACTGTTTCACATTCGTCTCCTTCTGCTAACAGGACTTTTGTTTTCCTTCCATTTTTTCTTAGGAAAAAGAACCCAATCTACAGGACCTTAAACCTGAGTTTATTACCAAGACCATAGCCTGGTGTGGGAAATTGGATTTTGTGTTTTTAGTTCCTAGAGAATGACTATGTCATTCAACCAAACATTTAATCCACTCTCTTAACCCTGTATCAGAGGCAAGAGTTGCAATACGTTTTGTAAAAGCAAGCTAATAAATAGTTTATGCTTTGCAGATTATAGTTGTCTCTTTTGCTGCTGGGCAGGCATTGAGAACATGGAGACAAATGAATGGCTGTGCTCCAACCCATCTTCATTTACAGACAATGAAATTTGAATTTTATATCATTTTTATTATTTATTTTGTTTTTTCCAACTACTTAAAAGTTCAAAACATTATCACCTCACATGTCATACAGACTATATAGTTTTTCCATTCTTGCTTATTTCAACATCCATCTCCTACACCCATATTTCCCCTAAGCTAGTCTCACACCAGCCAACTCACCTTCTTCATCAGAAAAATAGGCAATGTGCTGAACTATTTTAACCTGTCATCCAAACTGCAAAAAGCAATTCAACGTAAGATTTTTTGAAAAACTGGACCAACAAAACTTACTGGAAGAATTGACAAAATTGGAGAAAGATACAATGAATGGATGAATTCCTGATTGTTGAGTTAAACAGGCTTGTGGATTTCAAATGGGAATGTCTTGTTCCAGCATAATTTCATTAGGAAGGGAAAGGGCTGTGTGGAATGGTAATTCTGGAGGGCACTCAAAGCTTCCATTTCATTAAGGGGAAGGATTCTCTCAGTCAACCTGTTGAAAAAGCCAAATGTAGATAGCATATATAAAGACTGGCCAGCTGGACCTCTGTTCTTTGAATGTGAGTTCTGAGAGATTGTTCTGGTAATTTCTAAATTAAGAATATAGTCATAGTTGGGTGAAGGCGACACAAGACAGAAAATAATGACTAATTTATCATCTTCAATTAATCTAAAGTTTTCTAATAGTCAAACATTATCATAATTACTAAGTCAATTTCCCTATGGATTTTAAGCATTCATGTAGGAAATGAAGTAATTTCTCATATTTAAGTTCAAATATCCTGTGTTCCAATGTAATACAGATGAAACCATAATATGTTTTAGTAAAGGCAGAAGAAAAGTCATGGAATCCATCCCCAGCCTTGCAATCCTCAGCTTTTCTTGTGAATATACTACACCTACCATAACTCCTATTACAGGTGTGAATTTGTACATATATGCAAACCTCTAAGGGTGTCTGGTTTGTTAAGCAATTACAGCTCTAAGGGCCTGGAAAATCACATCTGGCACGCAAGAGTGAGAGTCTTGGGACCAACAATACTAAAAAAGGTAGAAAATATCTATTTCCAGTTTGTGTGAAATAGCGTCAAAGGCTACCATGTACTTGGCTTCAGGAAATCTTTCACTTTCACATAGCCTTGGACCCTTTCTGGTTCTCCATCTTATTCTCTTCTGCTGCTCCCTTTAAAATGGAATTGAAAGCATTTAGAAACCTCAAAATATATTGGCCATGAAGTCAACTTTCTGCAAAATTTGAAAAAGTTTCTACAAAATCTTCTGACTCAAGTGTCACAGCTCCTTGTTCTCTTGTATGCCATGTGCCAAGAGAACATAGTTCATGCTAATGTACTAGGCAAATTTGAAGCATCATGAATTTTCCCCATGATAGCTATTCTTGTAAATATATGAAATTACAAGGCAAAGGGCATCTTGCTGATGCAATTTAGGTTACTACTCAATTGACCTTCAATGAAGAGATTAGCCAGGCTCATACTTGTAACCGAGCTACTCAGGAGGTTTGAGGATTGCATTACAAAGCTAGTCTGGGCAGGAAAGTCTGTGACACTCTTGTCCAAATTTAACCACCAAAACAGTGGAAGTGGAGTTGTGGCTCAAGTGGTAGTTCATAAAGCCTGAGCAAAACAGCACAGCAATAGCTCACATGCCATGGGTTAAAGACCTAATATCAGCACCAAAAAAAAAGAAGGAAAGAAAGGAAAGAAGAAAAGAGAGAGAGGAAATGAAAGAAAGAGAGAAAGAGAGAGAGAGAGAGAGAAAGAAAGAAAGAAAGAAAGAAAGAAAGAAAGAAAGAAAGAAAGAAAGAAAGAAAGAAAGAAAGAAAGAAAGAAAGAAAGAAAATGGGGATTTTACATTATCTAGAGTGTTCAATGGAATGGTCACTTGAGGCTGATCGTAAAATCAATAACTGAGGTAAAAAGGACATCAAAGTATAATAAATATTCATTGTACCATTGCAGGTTGGAAGATAGGAGAGCCACGCATGAGAAAGAATGCAGGAGGACTTTGGAATTCATTCAAGATTCTGGCTAACAGCAAGTGGGAAGTACAGATCTTAGCCCTACAACTGTAAGAAATATCATTCTGCAAACAAGATTTACAGGTTGGAAGTAGATTCCTCCCTAGGGTCTTCAGATAAGAGCCCAAACTAGCCAAAAATCTTCATGGTAACTTCACAGAGAACCAGTTATTCCAGAACTGACTTCTGACCCATAGCATCCCAGTTGTGAGTTCTTAAGTATGCAATTTTTTTAATCCTCCATGTTTGTTGATAATTTATAACTGAATAATAGAGAATTAATTGGAAACATTGGTGAATAAAATAGGGACAGAGCTTTCCTTTGAATACAAGGTATGTAGCTTTTATTCCATCAAGTAAAGAGAGGGTGAACCATAGATCATTGGAAAGTAGTGACATATTATGTTAGAAATTGATAAGTGCTGTTAAAGAAGAAAATATAGGAATGATGTATCTAGATGGTAATACAGGGAAAATTAAAATGTAGCAATAACCTAGGAAAGTGATTATGAAGAAGATGCTATTTTGGTTGCCATGATGCTGCTGCAGTGGGTTGAGGAGATGGTTAGCACCATATTGAGAATATTACATTGGAGTGAAAAGTTGGAGGAGATACAAGGAGGCAAACAAATACATGGAGGGGCTGGGAAGGTGGCTCAGTGGTAGAGTGCTTGCCTTGCATGCATGAGGTCCTGGGTTCGATTCCTCAACACCACATAAGCAAAAAGAAAAAAGCTAGAAGTAGCACTGTGGCTCAAGCGGTAGAGCACTAGCCTTGAGCTGAAGAGCTGAGGGACAGTGTTTCAGGCTCAGAGTTCAAGCCCCATGATTGACCAAAAAAAAAAAAAATACATGGAGTAAGAACATGAGAGGTAGACAAGCCACATGAATTAAGGAAGCTTGCTGATCTCTGGGACTGGCCAGAAGCCATGCTCTGGAGGAAATGAACTGGGGAAAAAAGTTAAGAGAGATGACAGAGGCCATATCACAATAAGAAATTGTGCATGTATTGAAAAAAATGATGAATGAGAAAACAATTTTAAAATGACTACAAGATTTTATTTTTGTGAGAATACCATACAGAGGGGTTACAATTACGTGGGCAAGATAATGAGTACATTTCTTATCAAACATTGTTTCTTCCTCCTTTGTTTCCCCTTCCCATCCCTTCCCATACCCCCTCACCTCCCCATACCCGATCCTTCCCCCTCCCCCCCACCAAAGTTGTAAAGTTCGTTTTTCAACATAACGACTTGTACATCTCATTGTTGCAATGGGTCCAACTGTTTCCCTATTTAAACGATTTGTTTTTTTTCCCCTTCCCCTCCACAAATTGTACCAACATCAAATACAGTGAAAGCAGGGGTTATACCGTGGGGGAGGGTCATACAAAGCAACAAAAAAATCATCTTATAAATATGTTAGAAACAATCTCATAAAAAAATTTGAATACTTGATTTTTATGCTGAGAAACTCGAAGAACAAGTCATCAACTTAGATGAATCTTAAAAGTGGAGCACATTCTATGAAGAGGAAGATAAGTTCACTCTTAAATATGCTGAGCTAGAGGCAGCCTAATAGAGATTCTGATTAAAGAGTTTCATAAACTTCATCTGCAGCTTTTTAGAGAGTCTGGTCTGAGGGACTAATCAATTGAGTAATCACCAGTATATGGCTAACTGGGAATTCACTGCAAATGGACAATACTTTAAAATGCCGGAATTATTGAAACCATCAAGACTGAAGTTGAATTTTACCAAAGGATATAGAATGGAACTTTGAGACAGTCTAAGAAAAAGCTTGCAAAAATGAGTGGGATGGTAACCAACCTCATTGATGAGGCCATCAGCCTCTTTATCCAAATCCATGCCATGAATTCTTCCCAGCCATATCTTACTCTCCATTCTAGCTTCATCCTTTCACAAAATCTAAATGCAAATGATGGAAAAGCAACATTGCAAAGATCCCCACTATGTAAATTTCATGAGTAAAGAACATCTGGAGAAGGTCATTGTTAATAAAGCCTTAGTGGCTAAATTGATCAACATAGTGTCTGACAGGAAGCCTTCCTTCCTTCCTTCCTTCCTTCCTTCCTTCCTTCCTTCCTTCCTTCCTTCCTTCCTCCCTCTTCCTTCCTTCCTTCCTTCCTTCCTTCCTTCCTTCCTTCCTTCCTTCCTTCCTTCCTCTTCCTTCCTTCCTCCCTCTTCCTTCCTTTCTTCCTTCCTTCCTTCCTTCATTCCTTCCTTTCTCCCTCCCTCTCCCTCCCCCTTTTCTTTCTTTCTGTCGGTCATGGGGCTTGAACTCAGGCCTGGGCACTGTCCCTGAGCTCCTCAGCTCAAGGTCCACTTCCTGTTTTCTGCTGGTTAATTGGAGATAAGAGTCTCATGGACTTTCCTGCCTGGGCTGGCTTTGAATTGTAATCATCAAATCTAGGACTACAAGTGTATGTATGTATATATTTATCTTCTTTGTATTTCAACATATCTTGATAGTACAAATCTATTAAATCAAAGGATAACTGTGATTGAGTAGTAAGATTACAATTTCTTTTTAGAGCCAGGCACCAGTGGCTCATGCCTGTAATCCTCGCTACTCAAGAGGCTGAGATCTGAGGATCGAGGTTCCAAGCCAGGCCGGGCAGGAAAATCTGTGAGACTTTTATCTCCAATAAACCACCAGAAAACTGGAAGTGGTGCTGAGGGACAGGATAGCGCCCAGGCCCAGAGTTCAAGCCCCATGACTGACAGAAAAAAAAAAAAAAGGTTTCTTTTTAGGTTATTGTTTTATTTTATTTGTCAGTTGTGGGCCTGAACTCTGGACTTGGGTGCTGTCCCTCAGCTCTTCAATTCAAGCCTAGCACTCCACCACTCAAGCCACAATGCCACTTCTGGCTTTTTCTGCTTATGTAGTGCTGAGGAATCGAACCCAGGGCCTCATGCATGCAAGGCAAGCACTCTACCACTGAGCCACCTTCCCAGGATGGTTTTTTTTTTTAAGGTTTTTTGTTTTGTTTTGAGAGAGAGAGGGTTGGTGAGTGCATAATGTGAGTTTTCCAAAAAGCAGAATGAGATCTAGAGGTAAATGCTTACATTTAAAGTTACTGTATGGAGAGGGGAAATGGAATAGTGAGACAGGAAAGGGAAAGAAGTCAATGAATGATGTATTAGTTAATGGGTTATTACTATGGTAACAGGAGATCAGTCTTAATTAGGGAACTCTAGGAGACAATGAAAGACATGTTTCCCTTCCACTCAACAGAGAAAAGAAAGGTGCTTCCCATGTATCCCCAAACACTTCTCCATGACTGGTCAAGGGACATTAAATCTCTCTCACTTGAAGAGTAAGCCATTATGTGTAGAAAACAGTATTTAAGTTATCACTTGCTTCTAAAATAGCAGATGTCAAAAAAGTATGGGAGAGACTCCAACAGCAGCTGTTACATCAGTCCTCTGCTTGTGCTCACATTCTTTGTTAGACACAGTATGTGTGTTTTTTTAATATCTTTCCAGTATCCATTCTCTTCCAGAACTGATGGGACTCATTGTGTCTCTTCACCAAACCCTGTGATGGCAGGCAATCAAAGTGAAGGCAGTGAGAACCTGTAGTATGAATATAAATACGAAGCCTTCCTCTTGAATATGTTAGTCCAGCCACTCTGGAAACCAGCATGAATGTTCCTCAAAAAAACTAAAATAGGATTGTTTTATGAATATGAGTCCAAAGGAATAAAAGTCAACAAGCAATAGAGATCCTGTATACCCATACTCATTTCAGCACTATTCACAATAGCCAAGTTATGGTATCAGCCTGCCTACCTCACAGCAGATGAATGGATTAAGACAATGTTGTATGGCTACAAATGGAGTATTTCTCATCAAGGAGAAAATAAACCATGCATTTGTAAGCAAATGAATGGAACAAGAAATTATCCTATTGAGCGAAGTAAGATAGAAAAGCAAGCATTGCTTGCTTTGTTTTCATAGGTGGAATCTAGGTGAAAACAACATGAAAGGATTAGAGTGACTGTTAGAATAAGAGGATCAAGAGGGAAAGATAAGAGAAGGTAATGGGAGTAACTATGTTCAAAGTATATTCCTGCATGTATAAAAGTTCAAAATGAAACCCATAATTTGTGTAATTAAACATGTTAATTAAAAAAGCTAATAAAGAGGAAAGTGTTTCTATAAATATGAAGACAAATAAAATGTGGAAAGGCTGGTATCTCAGGATGCTGGCTGTAAAGGTTATATAAACCCAGTCTTGCTTCTGATGTTTCTATCTTAACTTAGATGCAAACTGCCTAAGAATGAAGCCAACACAGAAGGAAAGGAAAGACAGATGTTGTCTGGGGACATCACCTGCCCACCTAGATCCAGCTGTGTATGACTGAAACAAATATCAACCCAACTTAATAAAATGCTTTTTCTTCCTTTCTTCCTTTCTCTTCCTCCTCTCTCTTCTATTTCCCTCTATCTTACCCGCCCCCCCCCACACACAAGAATATTCTTAAGATTCTTAGACAAGTAACTGGAATTTTGGGCTTCCACTTGGCTTTCCCTTATTAATAACACAGCTGGAATTAATTGCGGTAATAAAAGTCTAGCAACAGTTGTTGTCAAAACTTTGGAAAACTGTCCTTAAAACCTTGGTGATTAATAATGAACGGGGAAGTTGGACAGTTCCCTTTGCACACACTGTGATTCATTACAGATAATGACAAAGTAAAATATGTCATGTTGCACAACAATGGATAAATTCAAGTCCATTTAAATTATTGCAAGTAAAAGCTAGCCTTAACTAACTCATCTAACTCATGAATACTAAGGAGTGTCAGGATGACCCTGAAATTAAATGTCAAATGAATACTAGTTCTATACTTCGAGCCAGTATGAGGAGATTCACCAGTTATATGGCAATCTGAGGAGTTGGAAGAGAAAAGGCAATGCATTCATCTTGCCTTTCAATAATACGAAGAAGTATGTATCATGGAGTGGTTTACTATCTATTCACTTGAATAATCAAGCAAGATAAGCTCTGAGTTTTCATAAGCATTCAACTTTGAGATTTCAAAATGCTTATGTTTTTCCGAGTCTATACATTCATCTTAAAGAAGTCAGAGAACTGGCATTAGTCACAATGCCAAACTTTCAAACAACCTTTCAATGCCAAAATTTCAAACAGTTTGAAATTTTATTCAGTTACTGATTGCAAACTAATTCATGTTTGCTAAGAAGGAAGAATGGTAGACATGAAAAAAAATACGTATTCATTTGAACATACATAGCACTACCTGAAACTCAGGGATTTTAATAAATGCCTATAAGCAAAACATTTTAAAGAAAGTAATGGTTCCTCCAATGGTTGGGCATAAAGTAAATATTATAATCACATATCATGAGGTGCATAAATGAAGCAAAGTTATGAACTTACAAGAAAGCTAGGCAATTTCCAACAGCATGTAAAAATTTATTAAGGAAGAAAGGTACATGCATTGAATGTTTACTATGTCCTAAGCCTTATGCCCCCTCCATTATGAGCTGTTAATTATTATGGCACTGGAAAAAGTGTTTTTCGTTCTTTTTTTTTAATTTGTTTTTTATTTTGAAAATACCATACAGAGGGGTTACAATTACATGAGTAAGGTAATAAGTACATTTCTTTTCAAGTATTGTTGCCTCCTCCTTTGTTTTTCCCCTACCATCCCTGCCCTCCCATCTCCACAACTACACAGCCTCCCATTGCCTCCCCCTCCGTCAACTTGTAAAGTTCATTTTTCAACATAGCATTTGTTGTTGCAATAGGTCCACCTATTTAAACAATTTAAACCAAATTTAAACAATTTGTTTTTTTCCCTTCCCCTCCTTATTCAAAGAGGAAATACTTTAAGGTAAACATGGATTTGCCAAAGCAAAGATTTAAATCAACTCTTCCTGAAAAGATCCTATTTTTCTGTAATTCCTACAAGAAAAAAAAGCAAATCTCAACAATAAATAAATAAGTCATATTTGGGAGCAAAATAAAATAGCACTCTAACACTTTAGATGTATTTTAAATACTTGAAGCATTATACTAATGTGATGTTTCTTCCAACATGCATATTAAGACCACTTTATTTTTAATGTACAATTAGTCATTTGCCTCAAGCAAAGAATATATATGTACACACATATTTATATTCATATATAATAATAAATGTTTGTGTGTCTCAAAATGGTAGAATCTAATCCAGAGTATTACATTTTCTTTTTTTTTTTTTTTTAATTTTATTTTATTTTATTTGAGAACATACTGTACAGAGGGGTTACAATTACATGGGCAGGATAATGCATACATTTCTTACCAAGCATTGCAGCCTCCTCCTTTGTTTACCCTTCACCTCCCTTCCCAGCCTCCCCCCTCCCCCCCACCCAATCATACCCCCCCCCCCCCGATATTGTAAAGCTGGTTTTGACGTGACATTTTGTACTTCTCATTGTTGCAACAGGTCCACCTGAATCCTTAAACGACTTGTTTGTCCCCGTCTCCTCCACATGTTATACTGACATCAAATATAGTGAAAGCAGGGGTTACACTGTGTGGGAGGGACATACAAAGCAACAAAGAAATAATCTTATAAATGCGTTAGAAACACATGCATGAAAGAAACAAAAACATTAAAATGCATATTTGAGGGTTCGTTTTCCTAACATCACATTCTCTGACTTTTTCCGCTTGACTCATACCTATACTAGATATTGCAAATAAGGGAAACCATGGGACCTATGTTTCTTTGGGCCTGGCTTACTTCACTTAATATAATTTTTTCCAAGTTTTTCCATTTCCTAACAAATGGGGAAATGTCATTCTTTCTGATGGAGGCATAGAATTCCATTGTGTATATATACCACATCTTCTTGATCCATTCATCTACTGAGGGGCATCTGGGTTGGTTCCATATCTTAGCTATGGTAAATACAGAGTATTACATTTTCTTAACCTCAGATTTTACCTAAAGAACAATTAGCCTTTAATAATGTTCTTAGAATTTATAAGCATATCTTAATTGGCAATACTGTGATTTGAATTTAAGGCCTTGTACTTACTTCTCTGGTGTTCTACCATACTCTACCACTTGAACCATGCCTCTGGCTTTGCTTCTTGTTGATAATTTTGAAGATGGAATTTTGGAGCCTTTTCTGCCCACACTGGCCTCAAACTATGAGCCTCTGATTCTCAGTCTCTTGAGTAACTATGATTATAGGCATGAGACACCAGCACTTAGCTAAGTAGCATTTATTTTTTAATGTTCATTCACAAATAAGTCTAAAAGCAGAATAATTTTGTGGAGGAAATAAACAATAATCCTCCTTTGGAGAACACAAGAGCCATCCCAGGTAGAGTCTGTGGAAATAGTCATTATTATTCCCAACTGCAAACCTAGTTTATTATGCACTTCAGGAGGACAAATTCTGAAAAGGCGCATGAGACGCAGGTGAGGCTTTTTAAGTTCATTGTTTACTATGGATTCTTAAAGAAATGCAGGCTGCTCACAAGGGGTTATTGGAGCCAGTTTCAAAATTTTGAACGAAGCTCTACCAACAGCTTTCTAATTGAATCTCAAAAGACTGTAATTGTGTTCCACCCTGTAGTCAGCCTTCATTCCATGCAGCTACAGTCGGTTGTAGGTAATCAGATTACTCATGGGTTACTGCCTGCAGCCTGCAGGAGAGTGCCAAGAGTAGAAGGCAAAGTGTTGTAGGGTTAATGAAGCTTAATATGGTGCCAATATCACACTGAGCCATAGCCTACAGAGTGAGAAAGGATTATATCCCATGTTAATATGCCATTTGACCCGTGCCAGAGAAGCGGTCTAAATCACTGAGTAAGTATGTAAGTCACCACAGAGAAGCGTTTGCCATGCCAGAGCTCGTTGCTGTGAAAACAAGTTGTTCCCTAGCTTGTGAATTTAGCTTTGGTGCTCTTTAAAGTACAGCTTCAATATTGGCTCCTCACATCCCTGGAAAGACCACATACATCCAAGCCCTCGGTTCTCTGTTGGAGCCAATGCGAGGATGCTCACATGTTTTTCTCCAATTTGATCCATACTTCGTTGGAGAACACGTCTGACGCTGATGTGCTCCAGATGCCCAACATCCCGCAGGGATTCCATTTCTCCCAATGTGTCTTTAGCAGAGAGGTTAGGCCATCTTCTCCCAATGTGCCTTTAGCAGAGAGGCTAGGCTATCTTGAACCTTAGGATTATTGTCATTAATTAAGATTTTGAACAAACGATATGGCAAATGAAGCTTCTGCAAGAAGTCAAAGAAGGCTTGAAGGACTGGGAATAAACCAGAAAGGTCTTCAAACACTCAACTTCATGCAACAGGAGATCATGAATCATTGCACGAACACTCTGGGTCCTTGTTCTGCACAGGACATGAGAAAAAAAAAGAGATCAATAATTATGAATGCAATGTGCAACAATTGTATTGTGTATGAATGCATTGTGCAACCTTGATTGTATTCATAAACCATAATATTTAGAATAAAAAAAGTATTCTAACCATCAAAAAGTTACTCACAATTCCCCATAGATCAATTGTATTATTTAAAAATAGTCAGTGTATTAGCTCACTCAGTAGGTCATAGAAGGAAAAGATATGTGAGGTGTCAGTGGCTCATATCTGTAATTCTAGTTACTCAGGAGGCTTAGATTTGAGGATCATTGTTCAAAGCCAGCCAAGAAATGCTGTGAAACTCTTATCTCTACTTAACCAGAAAAAAATTAGAAATAGTATAGCTTAAGAGGTGGATCCCAAGCCTTGAGGGAAAAGGCTAAGAAATAGCCTCCAGGCCCTAAGTTCAGAATCAGCATAAAAAAAGAAGTACCTATACATTTATATATATATATATATATATATATATATATATGTATATATATATATTTGCATGTAGGCTACATCTATGTGTATGTGTGTAAATATGTATTCATGAGACAATGGTCCACAAAGTCTTATATGTAGAGTTGAATGTTTTAAATAACAACAACAACAAAAAACAAACATGTAACTGGGTCATTACCTGGCCACCTTTATAGATTCCTTGAAACTATAGTACTCAAAATATGTCATCTTAATAAAACAACATAATGTATACTTCTCTGTCGGTACTCTTTTGTTTAACATTATTTCTATGAAATTTATCTTGTCCTGTGAAAATAGTAGTTCATTTTTGGTTACCATGTAACATTCTACTATTTCCTTATCCTAAATTACTTGGTTGTTTCTTTACTCCCAGACTAGTACTATAATAAATAAAATCACTGCGAAGATTATTTACATATATTTGGGTGGATATCCATACTCATTTGCATTAGTTAATGGCTGGAAATAAAATTACTGGGTCAAAAGCTATAGTCGTGTTCAGCTTGAGTAGATGTTGACCATTTTTCAGAATTATAGCAATCAATCTCAAACCAGCATTTTGCAAATATGTTCCAGTTTTCCTCTATTTTCCAAGCTATCTTGATGTGTATCTTCCCATAGTTTATGTCCCTATATTTTAATTAATGCATATTAATTATACAATATGAGGGCCTCACTTTGGTATTTCCATAAATGAATGTAATTCATTTAATCATATTCACTCCTTCTATTACTCATTTTATCCTCCTCCACGCATTTTGTCTTTCCTGCAAATTTTTAATGTTTCATTCTGAGCTTTTCATAGAAGTACACGATGTGTTTTGATCATATTCTACCCCTTTTCCCTTAGTTACCCTTGTAATCAATAACACTGAGCAACATTTTATGTTCATTGAAAAATTGCACAATTTCTTTAATGGAGTATCTATCTAAATATTTACTGATTGAAAAATGGATCCCCTATATTGCTTATTTATTTTATGTTTTCTTATGTATTTTAGTAACATATATATATATATATATATAAATACATATATATTCTACTTATAAGCTCATGGCTATATGTGTGGAAAATACTCCTTTAATTGTATCTTTTGACAAGCTAATTTAATCATTTCTCTTTACATAGTTATTGAGAAAAATCTGTAATCTGTACATTTAAAATATTCAGATAAGTCTTGACATATGTTAACACTCATGAATCCATCACTACACTCAAGATAATGAGCATATCCAAAACTCCCAGACATTTAATCACATTCCTTCACAAACTATCTTTTCCTTTTCCCATACAAAATTACAGGCTGCTACTGATGGGCTTTCTCTTAAATGGTTCTCATTTTTCAGAGTTTCAGATAATTGTAGCAAGGGAATATATATTCTTTCATATATGGCTTTTTTAAACTTAGTACAGTCATTTTGAGATTATCTGTGTTACTGCTTATTATCATGGTTCTTTCATTTTTATTGCTGTATAGTATTCCATATTACAGGTATATCCCACTTTGTTTAATCATTCACCTATAGATATTCTCATTTATCTCAAATACTGAAAAGCACAATGTCTGAGTAGTGTATTTTTTTTCATTTGCAGTCCTGAAGTTCAAATTGAGCTTTGAGCTTGCTAAACAAGCATTCTACAGTTCAGTTCCAACTCTTTATGGTTTGCTTATTTTTGAGGTATAATCTCACTTTTTTCCCTGAGGCTAGCCTAAACCACAATCCTTTTATTCGTATTTCCTATTATATGTGGGATGACTAGAATGAGTTACCACACTCAGCTGTTGACTGAAATGAAATCTCACAAGGTTTTTGCTCAAGCCCTCCACAAACTACAATTTTCCTATATTGGCTTGTTAAATAGCTAGAATTACAGGTGCAACCTACCAGTTTCCAGTACCCAATTCATTTGATGTCAATCTGTTTTCTAGTGTGATTGTATCCTTTTTAATTCCCATAAATAACATTTGGGTGTTGTAACTTTTCCATGACTATGTCACTGCTTAATGTAGTAGATTGCTCAAACATTTCAGCATTCTGATTTATTTGAAAGAAAATCTCAATGAAGCAGAATTTGCATTTTATAAATGATTGGTGTTCTGCACATTGTCTTGTTGTTATTTTCTATCTGGATACTGTGCACTCTGGGGAAATGTCTCTTCAAATATATTGTCTGTTTTCATTTGGATTATTTGTTTTATTGTTGTCTTTTGAGAGTTGTTTGAATATTCTAGACACAAGTCCTTTGTCAGATATGACATGTAAGTAATTTATCCCAATCTGTATCTGTTTTATTTTTGTAATAATAGCTATAAAAGAGCCAAAGTTTTCAGTCTTGCTTAAAAGCACTGTCTTGATTTTATTCTTCAATGTTTCATGCTTTTCCTGTTGTCTGTGAAAACTCGCCACAAAATCCCAAGTCTCTAAGACATTCTCTTAAGTTCTTGGAAATACAAACTTGGTTCTTGTTTACTGGTATATGATTCAATTTAAATTAACCATTCAAAATATGTGCAATAAGACTGAGACACATGTTTTGAGATGTTTAGTTTTTGTTTGTTATGTCCATCAACTTATTATCCTTAGTTATGCATAATGATTGTTTAACTAAATTGCTTGGCAACTCTGTTTTAAAAAAGTTAAAAAAAGTCAATGTTTCTACCTATTGTGGACATTCTAGTCAATCATAGTGATCTATATTTGGATATAATAGTTTTATATGAATTTGATATCATATAATAGTTATATCCAATTCTTTTTCAACATTGTTTTAGCTAGTCTAAAATCTTCACACTTACAGGTAAATTTTAGAGTCAGGTATGCCTGCAACATTTTTTTTTTTGCATAACTACCAAAAAAAAAAAACCCTACTGGGCTGGGAATGTGCTTGTTTAACATGCATGAAGTTCTGGATTCCATTCCTCAGTACCACATAAACAGTAAAAGCTGGAAGTAGCACTATAGCTCAAGTGGTAGAATGCTACTCTTGAGTAAAAGAAGCTCAGGGACAGTGCCCAGGCCCTGAGTTCAAGCCCCAGGATCAGCCCCCCCTCCCCCTCCAAAAAAACCTACTTATTTTTATTGGAATAGTATTTTTAATTTGTATTTCAGTTTGGATAGAACTATCATGTTTATGATATTAACAGATTGACCTTAAATCAATTGTTTTTTTTCAACAAATATGCAAGTCTCTTTAAATAATGTAGGTCATTTTTAAATTCTTAGAACATTTTATAATTCTTAGTATAGAAGGCTTTCACACATTCTACCAAATTTATAACTAGATATTTCAATATCTTGATTTTATTGATGTTATTATTAATGTTAAATGTTTGGTTGAGGGCTAGGAAGGTGGCTCAGTGGTAGAGTGCTTGCCTTGCATGCATGAAGCCCTGGGTTCGATTCCTCAGCACCACAGAAGCAAAAAGAAAAAAGCTGGAAGTGGCGCTGTGGCTCAAGTGGTAGAGCGCTAGCCTTGAGCTGAAGAGCTGAGGGACAGTGCCCAGGCCCAGAGTTCAGGCCCCACGACCGGACCCAAAAAAAAAAATGTTTGGTTGATTATTACTAGATTAAGAAAAATAGCAAAATTTCTTATGTATCCTGCTATTCTGTAAGTCTGGTATCCTTATTCATTATAAGAGCATTTTTTTATATATTACATAAGATTTTTCATAAACAATTTTCTTTGAATAAAGACTACATTTTTCCTTCCTTTATAATATGGGCACATTTTACTTTTTTCTTGCCTCTTATACTATGTATAACAGTATAGTCCTGAAGAGAAAGAAGAGTAAGAACAAGCATCGTTGCTTGCTCTAGTTTTTGTAGGAAGTGTCTTCATCACCACTAAGAATGAAGTTAGCTATAAACTTTGCATAAAGACTGTTCATGATGTTGAGGGGCTCCTGTCTATTTTTTCTTTACTGAAGGATTATTTTCTCATGAATGGATAATAGAGTTTTGTGAAACCATTTTCTGCAATTATTTAAATGACCATATGATTTTCCCTTTCAGTCTGCTAATATAAAGAATTCCACCAGATGATGTTGTTCTGTATTTTTTTTAATTTTACCTTTTCTATCTTTTGTTTGATTTTATCAGAAGAATGTTAGTGTCGAAAACTAGTGTCGAAAACTCTCCCTTTAATTTTTGGAAGGAGTTTGTACAGAACTTACATTATTCCCTTAAAAAATCACTAGTGAAATCATTCAGGCTTAGAGTTGTACTTATAGAAATACTTTCACCTAAAACTCTAATTCCTTTAATAGATATAGGGCTAATTGAGTTATTCATTTCTTTTTGAGTGAATCTTGGTAATATGCACTTTTCAAGTCATTTGTGTGATTTATCACAACTATTAAATATATCAGCATGTGATGGTTGGTATTTTCTTATTATTTTAATTTCTATAAGATCTGTAGGGATTATCACCCAAACATCTTTGGTATCTGCGATTCTTGTGGGTTTTTATTGTTTCTTTTCTTTTCCTGATATCCTAGAATTTTCAGACATAGCTCTCTTTTATTTGTCTATCAGACATAGCTCTCTTTTGTCTATGAGTTTAAAACATTTATTGGTCTTTTAAAAAATAGCTAGTGATAAGAAGCTTTATTTTCAATTATTATCTTGTCTTTTTAAAAGAGTTCCTTTATTATTATTTTGGGATGGTTTCTATCATATAAACCTAGGTCTTTAAAACCTTTCCTTTTACTGGCATATTGTGCTAGAAAGGTTTCTTCTAAGCATTCAGTTGCACTCTGCAAACTTTGTTACATTGTGTTTCTACTTTCATTCATTTTAGAATAGTTTCAATTTTCATTGTGATTTGCTATCAATTCTGTATGTTATTTAAAAGGGTTTCCTATCATTAAAAAAAAACATACAAAGAAACAAAAAAATCACATGGTACATTATAAATACTAGAAACAATAGCAAGAAAGAAAAAAAAAACCACTTGTGTCCCTATCTTGGTGTTCATTTCACTTAACATCATCTTATCTGGTCATATGTACACAGCTTTTGACCTTTTCACTGTATTTGATGTCAGTGCCCTGCATCTTGTATATACATTTCTCTAATTTGGGGAGGGGAAGGGAAAAAGTAAAATGCTTAAATAGGGATACAGGTTGACCCCTTATAACAATGAGATGCACAAGACACTATGTTGAAAAACGAACTTTACAGTTTAGGGGGTGGGGGGAGTGTAGCTGTGGAGGTGGGAGGGAAAGGATGGTAGGGAAAAACAAAAGAGGAGATAACAATGCTTGATGGGAAATGTACACATTACCTTGCTCATGTAACTGCAACCCCTCTGTACAGTATTTTTACAATTAAAACAATATTAAAAACAACAACAAAGAAAACCTTCTTTAGTATGGCTTGTTTGTGGTCATTTGAGTAAATGTCCAGGAGTGGGATTGCTGGATCATAGGGGAGCTCTATGTTTAGTCTTTTTGGACCCTCCATACACTGCTTTCCAGAGTGGTTAGACAAGTTTACATCCCAACCAACAGTGTAACAGTCTTCCTCTTTGGCCATATCTCCCCCAGCATCTGTTGTTGTTAGCTTTCTTAATAATGGCTATTCTAACTGATGTAAGGTGGAATTTCACTGTTGTTTGGATTTGCATTACTTAATAGGGGATTCCAATAACCCAATTGCTTTGTGCATGGGATCATACATAATGAAGCATATCTACATGAACTCCAGTATTTGGAAATAATAAGAGGTTATTACTTTGTCCTTTGTTTTCTTTTCTCTCTCTTTTCTTTTTTTTTTTTGTTGGTCATGGGGCTTGAACTCTGGCAGCCTGAGCACTGTCCCTCAGCTCTTCAGCTCAAGGCTAGTACTCTACCACTTGAGCTACAGCACCACTTCTCTTTTCTCTTTTTTTATCATTTTTATTAATTTTCAGTATTATGTCTTTTTTATTTTTAAACATATATTTTTATTGTGAAGATACTGTACAGAGAAGTTACAGTTACATGAGAAAGGTAATGAGTCCATTTCCTATGGAACATTGTTACCCTTCCTTTGTTTTTCCCCTACCATCCCTTCCCTTCCCTCAGCCTCCCCAACTCCTACTCCCACCACCTGCCAAAGTTGTAAAGTTCGTTTTCAACATAGTGTCTAGTACATCTCATTGTTACAATGGTCATTCTGTATACTATTTCAGCATTTTGTTATTTTCCCTTCCCCTCCCCAAATCAGAAAAATGTCTATACAAGATTCAGGACACCAGAATCAAATACAGTGACAGCAGGAGTTGTACCATCGGGGAAGAATATACAAAAAACAAAAAAATCACATAGTACATTCTAAATGCATTTAAAAGAACAGCAACAAAGATAAAACCTTGTGTCCCCATTTTGGGGTTCATTTCGCTTAGCATCAATTTATATGGTCATAGGTACATAGCTTTTGACCTCTTCTTGTCCTAGACATATACTAGTTATTGCAGATAAGGGAAACCATGGGACCTATGTTTCTTTGGGCCTGGCTTACTTCACTTAATATAATTTTTTCCAAGTCTTTCCATTTCCTAACAAATGGGGCTGTGCCATTCTTTTTGATGGAGGCATAGTACTATGTCTTCTCTATGTAAGACTGTTCAATATGTGGAAGGGAAAGGGAATCACAGAAACAGAAGGACAAAGAATGAACCAATGCAACACTGATACTCACTGGACACTGCGTGGGATAAGAACCTTACAACTTGAGGTGTGGGGGGCATAGGGAGGTGTAAGTGGGAGATAATGAGGAATGTGGTAACAATGATTTTAAAAAATGTACTGATCCTTCTGCTCATCATCTTTTCAATAAAAACAAAAACAAAAACAAAAGTCTTCGGAGGCTGGGAAGGTGGCTCAGTGGTAGAGCGCTTGTCTTGCATGCATTAAGCCCTGGGTTTGATTCTTCAGCACCACATAAGCAGAACAAGCCAGAAGTGGTGCTTTTGCTCTAGTGGTAGAATGCTAGCCTTGAGCTGAAGAGTTTAGGGACAGCGCCCAGGCCAGAGTTCAGGCCTCACAGCCAACAAAAAAGAAAACAAAAATAATAATAATAAAAAAAAGTCTAAGGGTTTTCTGATGTTGATTTATATTTAAATCCATTTTGTTCTGAGAATATTTTGTACTACTTAAAATATATTTGCACATTTACTGTGGCATCTTTTGTTATCCCTACAATGATCTACCTTGTGTTCACTTGGAAAAAGTGTGTATTCTACTGCTGTTAAAGCCACTTAGATCAATTTAACTGCTAGGCCTGTTTAGGTTTTCAAAAGCTTTACCAATTGTTTTGCCTGTGTATTTCATTAACTACTGAGGAGTTTTAACTTTGCTAATTTTACTGGGAGAATTATTTCTTTCTCTGTGCAGATCTGCCAAATTTTTAGGCATTATTATTGCTATTATTATATATTGTTAGTACAAGGGTTTGAACTCAAGAGCTCACATTCATTTGGCCTGCAAAGTCAGTGAGTGCTCTATCACTTGAGCCTTTCCTTGATTCTATCATCAGACGTTTTTAACTCAGTTACTAAATATATAAACTATCAAGATTTTGTATATTTTTATAAATTATCTATCTTTTTTTTTGATCAGGGGTGGGGTAGGGGGTTGCGATGCCTGAACTCAGGGCTGAGGTGCTATCCCTGAGCTTTTTCGCTCAAGGCTAGAACTGTACCACTTTGAGTCACAGTGTCACTTCTAGTTTTCTGGTGGCTAATTAGCGATAAGAGTCTCACAGGCTGTCATGGACAGGCTAGCTTCAAACCACCAGATCTCAGCCTCCTGAGTAGCTAGGATTACAGATGTGAGCCACTGGCACCTGGCTTGAGTTTTCTTTTTAAAGTATCATCTTTATACCTGAAAATACTCCTTGCCTAGAAATATAATTTATCTGACATTAATATAGCCACTCCAGTTGTCTTTTCCTTAGTGTTAATACAATCTGTTACAATATTTATACCAAAAGTCAGGACATGTTCCTATAAACAGCTGTATTTTAAATAGGTTGGATGTTTCATTTCTCTGTCTTCATAGGATGCCTAAATTCCCTGTAGAGAAATGCATTGACCACTGATTCTTTTTTTGGGCATGTATTTTGTTTGTGCATGATTTTTGTATGTGGAGTAAAGCTGTAAATTTTATGAGGGAGAAGTAGTAATAGTTCATATTTACTTTCACAATGTGGAATCTGAGTGCTTCCAAATCTTCTTTACTAACTATCCCACAGTATGATTCTACTTCTTCAATGACGAGATTATCAACAAGGTGGCTCTGTGCTCCATATTATTAGATCATCTTTCTTGCCAAGATGAACTCTGGGGAACTGACTAATTTACTGTCATTCCTTCTTCCCAACCCTCTTCTTCTCTCCAAAACTCATCTTCCCCTGTCCAAATATGCACAGAGAGATTAGAAGCCCCATTGCATAAGCACATTGCTCAATTTGAAAAACTTGTCAACCATCTCCTCTTGCTAGAGGGCAATTCATGTTTACAAGTAAATCCCTCTGGAATGATCAGCTGAATTACCCACTGACTTCTGTAAATGGTTGAGTATTTTTTACTGCTTGACAGCTGGATTTCCAAAGTGAGGGTCTTGATAGAGACTCAGGAGAAAGGAGTGCTCAAGTCTTGAAAATCCTGCAGCCTCATCTGTCATATTTTGTTTGTCACAGTGAACCATTAAGGGTAGCAATGTGTAAGGATGCAGAAATTCAATTCCACCACTAGCTGAAATTATTTACATGTGCAAAATAGACTTGTCTACTCCATAGCATGTTTTAAAATACTACATTACAATTTGTCTGTTGTGACCATTCAGTTAAAAATACTTGATCCACTAGATAGTTGATTTGTTTGGGTGCTCAGAGGTAGCATCTTGACTCAGTAAGCACTATGTTTAAAATGAGCTATACAACTTGTGAGGGAGGGGTGTGGGAGGGAAAAACTGGGAGTAAACAAGGGAAGGGGTGACACTGCTCAAAAAGAAATGCACTCCTTACCTGGCATATAACTGTAGCCTCTTTATGCATTACCTTTACAATAACAATAAAAATTGTATGAATTCTGTATGGATCATTTTTAGTTTATTCCACTAAACAAAAGTGATTTACAAGCATACTTTCACAATACCTTTTTATACATTGAGGTCTTAGTAAAATTTTGAGGAATAATTAGCTAAAAATTATTAGAAGCACTAATTTTTTAAATTTTTGCATATATTTTTATTGTAAAAATACTGTACAGAGCGGTTACAGTTACAGAGTAAGGTGATGAGTACATTTCCTATGGAGCATTGTTACCTCCTCCTTTGTTCTCCTTTGTTGTTCCCCACCATCCCTTCCAGGCCCCCCTCCCCAACTCCTCCCTCCCCCTCCCCCCCCGAAGTTGTAAAAGTTCATTTTCAACATAGTGTCTTGTACATCTCATTGTTACAATGGGTCAACCTATATCCCCATTGAAGCATTTTGTTATTTCCTTTCCCCTCCCCAAATTAGAAAAATGTATATACATGATGCAGGGCACCAGAATCAAATACAGTGAAAACAGGGGTTATACCATGAGGGAAGAACTAGAAAAGAAACAAAAAAAATTCACACGGTACATTATAAATACATTAAAAACAACAGCAAGAAAGATAAAAACACTTGTGTCCCTATCTTGGGGTTCATTTCACTTAGCATCATCAATTTATATGGTCATATGTACATAGCTTTTGACCTCTTCTTATTGTCCTAGACATAAACTTGTTACTGAAAATAAGGGAAACCATTGGACCTATGGGCCTGGCTTACTTCACTTGATATAATTTTTCCAAGTCTTTCCGCTTCCTAACAATTGAGGTGGTCATTTTTTCTGATGGAGGCATAGAATTCCAATATATATAACATTTTCTTGATCCCTTCATCTACGAAGGGATCTGGGTTGGTTCTATATCTTAGCTATAGTGAATAATGCTGAAATAAACATAGTTGTGCTGGTAGCTTTGTTATGGCCTTGTTTGTGATGGTTTGGATAATTGCCCAGAAGTGGGATTGCTGGATCATAGGGAGCTCTATGTGTAGTCTTTATGAGGAACCTCAATACTGCTTTCCAAAGTGGATGAACAAATTTATACTCTCACCAACAATGCAGTAGGGTTCCTTTTGCCCACATCCCTTCTAGCATCTGTTGTTATTAGATTTCTTGATTATAGCCATTCTAACCAGGGTGAGATGGACTCTCAATGTTGTTTTGATTTGCATTTCTTTTATGGCTAGAGAGGTTGAGCATTTCTTCATGTGTCTATTGGCCATTCTTATTTCCTCTTCAGAGAAGTTTCTCTTTAAGTCTTTAGCCCACTTATTAATCAGGCGGTTGTTTCTTTGAGGATTTTTTGTTGGAAGATTTAATTTTTTGAGTTCTAAGTATATTTTAGATATGAGACCTTTGTCCATTGTATGGCTAGTGAATATCTTCTCCCAATCCGAGGGCTTTCTATTGATCTTGCTAGCTATGTCCTTTGTCATGCAGAAGCTCTGCAGTTGCATGCATTCCCATTTATCCAACTTTTCTTTCTTTTTAACAGAGATAAATTGTAAATCACATGCTCTAAAGATCCTTAGATGGCTTTTTTTATTTGTTGAAAATGTATATTAGACATCATGTGAGTTTCATCGAGTCTTAGGAAGTGTTTTAATTTTTTTTTGGATTATGTTTTCCCAACAAAGCCTTAGATTTGATCTTGGCCTGAAAGTTACTCCATAATTTGAAATAGATTATCATCTGGAGAGGTTGGGAATAACCCCTGTTTTCACTGTATTTGATGTCAGTATAATTTGGGGAGGGGAAGGGAAAAAACAAAATGTTCAAATAGGGATACAGGATGGCCCATTGTGACATTGAGATGTACAAGACACTATGTTGAAAAATGAACTTTACAGTTTAGGCTTGGGTGGGGGGAGAGTGCAGTTGTGGAGGTAGGAGGGAAGAGATGGTAGAGGAAAAGCAAAGGAGGCAACAATGCTTCATAAGTAATGTACTTATTACTTTGCTCATGTAACTCTCACCCCTCTGTACAGTATTTTCACAATAAAAGCTTAATAAAAATATGGTTTAAAATCTGATACCAAATCCTGACTTTATATAGAACAATTTATTTTAAATCCTCATTTTTTCTGTTATGTAATAATGGGTGACAAGAAGAAATGAAGAGGCATATTGAACACCTTGGATTGAAATCGCTCTCAAGTTTAACTATCTAATTTATTAGTTCTATCTATTTTCCATATTGTAAGAGTTTATGGTGTCACCAAGCTTCTCCCCACTACATAACAAG
The DNA here is from genome assembly GCF_019054845.1 of Dipodomys spectabilis. Classification (NCBI taxonomy): domain Eukaryota; kingdom Metazoa; phylum Chordata; class Mammalia; order Rodentia; family Heteromyidae; genus Dipodomys; species Dipodomys spectabilis. The sequence continues at coordinate 13,274,723 of NW_024870758.1, forward strand.
GATATTGTTTTCCTTTGTGGAAGAAGGTTTTGAAGAAACTATACTAAGAGAGACAAGAGGAAATAGTATATCTTTTTGGACCTTGACTCAGAATTCATAAAAGTCATTTCCACTTTCTCTTTCCATTTAAAGGAAATAGAATTAGACATTCCTCTAGCCTCTGATCACTGTTTTCTCTCCTTTTTTTTTTATTTCTTTATGACAGTCCTCAAACCCTTTATGCTTTGTAATAAATATTTTCTCCCACCTATTGATCATCTCTATTCCCAAGTCAATGCTCATTACCTAAGTATACTTATGACACTCTTCTGTGTGGTACCAACAATCCATTCAAACTTAACATCATGTAAACATGAGTTGATAATATCTGTCTGGGTTGAGTAGTCTTCGCTAATTCATTATAATTGGAGGACTTTAAAATTAATTTTAACTAACATCTAAAACATAATTGCATAGATCCTAAGGGTACAAACTTACATATTTCTCAGTATCTTAAATATAACTATTAGCATTTGCTCATGGTGAAACATTTTAAATCCTTTCTTCTAGGTTTTGGAAATGTACAGTATATTATTATTATAATCAATAGTCACCTATTGTTCAACAGAATAACAGAGCTTCTTAGGCCTATCTATAACTGAATGCCTATTGATCAACTTTCTCCATCTGTCCTTCATCCTCTTCTCTCCCAGCCTCTGATAACCATAGCTACTACTCTGCTCCTAACTTGCATGAAATAAACTTGTTATATTCCAAATATGAAGAAGATTATGAAATACTTGTCTTTCTGTGCTTGGCTTATTTCCTATAGGATAATGAGCTCCATCTTTAGCCATGTTGCTGCAAATGACAGACATTTGTTCTTTTTGTCATTTAATAACATTCCACTGTGGACACGTCACTTCAACTCACATGTGCATTTTGCAACAGTTCCCCTATTCTCTCAGTTTTCCTTCATCCTATCAGTCATTTCCTTGGCTCAGCAAATGCTTTGGAATTTGCTGAGTTTCTAGTTTGCTTTTGCTTTTGCTTTCTATGTTTTGGAATCTTGGTCTAAAAAGCAAGCCAGTGCCTTGGAGGACTTGGCCTTTGTTTTTTTTTCCCTGTAGATTCCTAGTTTTAGGCCTTAGAGTTAGTCTCCAATCCATATTGAGTTGGTTTTTGCAAGAGATAAGAGATATAAGTCTACCTATGAATGTCTATTTTTTCCAACATTTCCAATGTGAGCTTAGCATATTTCTTAAAATTCAGTTGTCCACAAATGTGTAGGTTAACTATTCCACAGATATGACTATTTTTACGCCAATCCCATGATCTTCTGTTTAGTAGAAAGTTACACTACATTTAGAAGTTAAATAATATAATGCTTGCTACTTTGTTCTTGATAAGGTTTGTTCTGATTAAAGTTGGAGACCAAACAAGGTTGATAATTTCTATTGCTTTTATTCAGCATAGTATTGGAAATCCTAATCAGGCAAGACAAATGTAACAAAGTCAAATTTTCACTTTCACATTTTATGATCTTCCAGTCAGAAAACAGTGGTTACACCAAAAAATGTATTGAAAGTAACAAATAAAATCAACAAACTTTCAGCACACATAATGGGCATGCAAAAGTCAGTATTGCTATTACACATTGATAATGACTAGAACTGAAAGTCAAGAAAGAAATCTAGGCAGCAGCATTCCCCTCTACTCACCTGCCCAATGATTTCCCTTCCTGCTCACCTGAGAAACCCCTGGCTTGCTTTGCTAAAGTCTTAATCAATTTTTATTTTCCCATTTGCAAAATAGAATAAAGTAAAATATCTAGGAATAAACTTAATCAATGAAGTAAAAGACCCCTACAATGGAAACTATAAACCGTCAGTGAAATAAATTTAAAAAGTCAGACAAAAATGTAGAAAGATACCCCACTTTGATGGATTGGAAAATTGATACTGTTCAAATTACCTTCTCTCATAAGCAACATGAAAGTTCAATGCTTTTTGTATCAAAAAAACTAAGAACTTTCTTCACACATAAAAATATCATAAAATTGATATGGAACCCCCCAAATACCCAACCAAATAGTCAAAATAATCTTTGAGTGCTTTATAAGCTTATAATTAGACACCAACTGAGTCAGAAACTATGTATCATTTTCCCTTGGATATATGGTAGTTAATGCTGGTTGTTGTCTGGGGCTTGGATTGGATATTGATCTCAGTGTGCTTACGTGTGTTTCTTCATATGGCCAAGGATTTCTTTTCCATAGCATGGTATTTAGGTTCCAGGAGAATCATCTAAAGAGAGTCAAGAGAAAGCAGAAATTCTTTTTATGACCTAGGCTCAGAATTCATGGAGCATCACTATAACTGTATTTTCATGCAGAAGCAGAAGGTGAAAATGAATATGAATACAAAAAGATGAAGATGAATACAAAAAAAAAGAAAAAAGATGGAAAAGAGGGGAGGAGGAAGAGTAGGAGAATAGGAGGAGAGTAGGAGGAGGAGGAGGAGGAGGAGGAAGAGAGAACGGGAGGAAGGGAAAACAAGGCATTGATGCCTTGTTGTCAAAGAATATTCAGACTAGTTTAAAAACTCCGCAGTTCTTATTAATGGATTCATGAAAGTAGCATACTTTCAGTACAGTTATATTTCAAAATTTTATGAAACATGAAAACAATGAAGCTAGAATGTTTTTAAATTCTTGCAAAGATCTTCTTAGTTAAGCATTAAAATACTGAGAGAGTACATCTATAGTCATACAACTGCAACAGAAGACTAATTAGGAGATGGAACGTCACTGACCTGAAAATGTGCAAACATAAGAAAATGTCATTTCATATCATAGTGAACCAAAAGGATCCAAACAAGGTGATAAAGCCATTTTATGATATTTCAAAGACCAGGAAAAGGGTTATCACTTGGTTCATCTTTACTATGACAAACCATATAATATTTTTAACATCCTAAGAAGAAAATAGGAAATGATATGTAACACATGCATGACTTCTGAGAGAAATCCAAGGTACATGAATTATAAAAAGATGAATTTTAGCTCTATACATGGCTTTTTGTTTGGTTCTCTATCACTAAAAGTGTTCATGCAGAATATAAAGAAAATTATCTAGAGGGATTCATTCATTAGGGAAATTTATGTAACTAAGAGATACAGTGATATTATGATTGTATAAGGATGAAAAATTAAGGTCTTAGAATTGTTTATGAGAGAAATTTTGTCATTAATTTTATGGAGGCTATTTTGGTGTTTTGTTTTGTTTATGCTAGTCCCTGGGCTTAAACTCCAGGCCTATATGCTGTCCCTGAGTTTTGCTCAGGGCTAGTACTGTATGACTTGAGCCACAACTCCATTTCTGGCTTTTTGGTGGTTAATTGGAGATGAGTGTCTCTGGGACTTTTCTGCACCAGCTGGCATTGAACCTTAATCCTCAAATCTCAACTTCCTGTATAGTTAGGATTACCTCTTCGTAGACTGGTTTTAAAATACATCTAATTAGGATTCTACAAAAACTTTGGCTTTCATATTGGTCTACCTAGTGCTTCAAAATACCACTAGAAACTGGAAACTACTAAAATGAATCTGGCCAATTGTAACAATTGGTCAAAGGGCAATCATGTTTCACTCATTTTTATTAAACTTGCTTTGCCAAACCCCTAAATATCTATCAGTAATATAACTAAGAACTAGCTAAGAGGACACCTCTACTGAAGATATTGACAATAGGACTGTACCTTTGATGCTAAAATATTGACTGATTTGACTTAAAAAATAAAATAAAAACTATGATAAGGAAAGAAAAAGAAGCATTGTGAAATTTAGTTTTCATCTTTCTTAATGTTAGAAGCCTGGCTAGATCTTTGGGATTTTTTTATTTCAATATTTACTTAGCATTGTTTTTACAGAACCTAGAGGTGAATATAAAACACAAAATGCTATTTGGGCACTGGTGGCTTGTGCCTGTAATCATAACTATTCAGGAAGCTAAGATCTGAGGATCACGGTTCAAAGCCAGCAGGGACAGAGAAGTCCAGGTGAGACTCTTACCTCTAAATAACCACAAGGAAACCAAAAGTGGTACTGTGGCTCAAGCAGTGGAGCATTAGCCTTGAGCACAAAGAGGCTCAGAGACAGTGCCCAGACCCTGAGTTCAAGCCCCACAAAACACACGCACACACACACACACACACACACACACACACACACACACACACACACACAGTGTACATTAGCAATAAAATGTAATACAAAGTAGAAAACTAGTAAACATGACCTGTTATGTATAAGTAACTGTGTCTCAGTATAATACAAATTATAAAATGACATGACACACTATTTTCAGTTTTAAAACAAAGACTTTTTGTGCATATTTTTGGGTCACAGTAAGGAGATACTATAGGCTGGAAGACACTTTTCTTGTGTCAGAGGTAAGAGACCATTTGGAAGATGTAAGTTAGAGGCTGAGAAAAACAGAATTTTTAGCACAGTCTGTTGACGAACAAGGGATTAGGAATGAATACGTGGAAATGAAAACAATTGTTTAAGATTGGAGTGAAATAAACCACAAGTCAAATATAGTATGTTGTTGTTTTCATGACTAAAAAAGTGCAAAAAAACCACAAAAAGACATGTCAGAGAAGGTGTTTATGGTCAAGGTACAAATTTCATTGAATATATGAAGGTTCCTAGGAGCTACCTGCAGGCTATCAGTTATGGGATAAATTAGCTTTCAATAACAACAGTGTGACGTAGATATTATTTGTAAATGGAATCAGGAATTTGGGGGTGAGTAAAATAACTTCAGAATCAATTTTTTTTTCAATAATTTAGAGCAAAAATAGGCAAAGTCAGGTGAAAATGAAAAGGAAGGAATGTATTACTCAATTTTGAAACAGGGTAACTTGAATAAGCCAAATAAAGAATAAAGTGTGGACTGTAAAGATGATGAACAATTATTGAATGTGGAAATCAAAGAATAATATAGTAAACTGGGAGAATTCATTGAAGTACCCTTCCTAAGAGAGATACTCCAGAGCCTCAATCATGCCACTCCTACTAAGAAAGCCTGGCTTCCTACAGAAGTCAGCAGAAAGGGTTGTGCCCATATGTCTGTCCCAATGAGAAGATCATCATTATTTTGAAATGAATACATCAGGTTATGTCATTAAAGCTTTATTTCATCCAATTCCTCCTTTTCTATCTGAGGCCTTTTCAGTAAACTGCTTATTAAGACAATTTCTTATAAGGACTGAACTTCAGGGACAAAAAAGGGCAAACAGTATTTTTTATCTGCTCCTTTTATCTCATTATAAATGAATTCACTATCATTCCTTCATTCACAAAAGCCTGTGTTTTCTGTTAATGTAAGTACTGCTATGAAAGATAGATCTACTGTCCCACTGTCAATATATCCCAGGCCTTGCACTGCAGAGTTGCTGGTATATACCCTGAGTAAGCACACTTTTTTTTTTTTTTTTTGCCAGTCCTGGGGCTTGAACTCAGGGCCTGGGCTCTGTTCCTGAGTCTCTTTGTGCTAAAGGCTAGCACTCTGCCACTTGAACCACAGCACCAGTTCTGGTCTTTTTGAGTAGTTTATTGGAAATAGGAGTCTCAAGGACTTTCCTAACTGGGCTGGCTTCAAACCACAATCTTCAGATTTCAGCCTCCTGAGTAGCTAGGATTATAGGTGTAAGCCACTGGCACCTGGACTCAGGGCTAGTGCACTTACTATAAAAGTCATCATGTGCAAATGTTTGTTGAGTGTCTTAAAACATAATTATTCCTATTCTATAAATGAAGAAGAGATATTTGGAGTTCAAATTCCTTTAAAAATACAAATACATAAGAGAAGCAAATCTTACTTCACTTAATATAATTTTTTCCAAGTCTTTCCATTTCCTAACAAATGGGGCAATGTGATTCTTTCTGATGGAGGCATAGAATTCCATTGTGTATATATACCACATTTTCTTGATCCATTCATCTACTGAGGGGCATCTGGGTTGGTTCCATATCTTAGCTATGATAAATAATGCTGCAGTAAACATAGTTTGCTGGTCTTGTTTGTAAACATTTGGATAAATGCCCAAAAGTGGGACTGCTGGGTCATAGGGGAGCTCTATGTGGAGTCTTTTGAGGAACCTCCATACTACTTTCCAAAGTGGTTGAACAAGTTTACACTCCCACCAACAATGAAGTAAGGTTCCCTTCTGTCCACATCCCCTCCAGCATCTGTTGTTATTAGAGTTCTTGATTTTTGCCATTCTGTCTGAGGTGAGGTGGTATCTCAATGTTGTTTTGATTTGCATTTCTTTTATAGCTTGGGAGGTTGAGCATTTCTTCATGTGTCTATTGGCCATCCTTCTTTCTTCTTCAGAGAAGTTTCTCTTTAAGTCATTATTGGGCAGTTGTTTCTTTGAGGATTTGTTGTTGGGGGATTTAAAAGAAACATAGGTCCCATGATTTCCCTTATTTGCAATATCTAGTATATGTATGAGTCAAGCAGAAAAGGTCAGATAAGGTGATGTTCGGAAAATGAACCCTAAGATATGTATTTTAAATGTTTTTTTTCTTTCATGCATTTGTTTCTAACGCAATTATAAGATTATTTCTTTGTTGCTTTGTATGTCCCTCCCCCACAGTATAATCCCTGCTTTCACTGTATTTGATGTCGGTATAATTTGTGGAGGGGAAGGGGAAAAACAAGTCGTTTAAATAAGGATACAGGTGGACCTGTTGTAACAATGAGAAGTACAAGTTGTCATGTGGAAAAAGAACTTTACAACTTGGTGGGGGGGGAGGATTGGGTGGGGGGAGAGGGAGGATGGGAAGGGATGGGAAGGGTAAACAAAGGAGGAGGCTACACTGCTTGATAAGAAATGTACTCAATATCTTGCCCATGTAATTGTAACCCCTCTGTACAGTATTTTCACAATAAAAAAGAGAAGCAAATCTGAGTGATATTTCTTCAATAATAATCCAAGACTTCTTCAAATAAGGTAAAGCTCCTTAAAATACTTTGAGAAAAAGATTTAATTTTGCTAGGAGAATCTTCATTATAACAATAAATACGCAATATCAAGACTCATAAATGCAAAAAATTCAAGCATGTTATTCCTTCCAAATTCTTCATCAAAATAAAACATTTCTTTGTTCATGTTAAATATAAACCATGGACATTATAGTTTATAGTTACTTTAGTTTAATAGTTGCAGTTTACCACCAACTTATTTATTTATCCATTATCTGTTTTTCAATATATTTAAGTAGTTGTACAAAGTAGTTGCCATTTAACAAAGCCATTTATGAATGTTCTCTCTCTCTCTCTCTCTCTCTCTCTCTCTCTCTCTCTCTCTCTCTCTCTCTCTCTCTCTCTCTCTCTCTTTGGTCTGTTGTGGGGCTTGAACTCTGGCCCTGAGCACTGTCCCTCAGCTCTTTGGCTCAAGGCTAGCGCTCTACCATTTGAGCTACAGTGCTACTTCCAGTTTCTGGTGGTTAATTGGAGATAAGAGTCTCACAGACTTTCTTGTCGGGGCTGGCTTTGAATGGTGATCCTCAGATCTCAGCCTCCTTAGTAGCTAGGATTACAGGCGGGAGCCACTGGTGCCAGGTGAATACAATATATCTTGATCAATGACACCTCTTTCAACATTCTCACCCACCCCTCCCCTACAACTTGTTCCTTCTTTTTAATTTTGGAGAATATACATTGAATTATTCTCCCCCTCTTCTCCTCCTTATTCATCAACCCCTTTCCACTTGACCCCACCCCATACCTTTCAAGTACCAACTTCTTGGTATTCATCTTATTGAAATTCGACTTTGCCTTCTAAGGAATTACACTATTTGAGTTCTCCATTGAATCTGCCATATTTCAGTTAATACATGTGCATATACTTACATACCACCCAATATATTTATTCATACATTTACAAGCTAAATATAGTCTCCACATATAAGGGAAAACATGGATCCTTTGTCTCTCTCAGCCTGACTTACTTCACTTAACATAATTTTTCCAGGTATTTCTATGTCTTCATACATGGTACAAAAATTTGTAAAGGGTGGGCAAAATTCCATTGTGTAGCTGGGCACTGGTGGCTCAATCCTATAATCCTAACTACTAAAGAGACTGATATCTGAAGATTGTGGTTGAAAGCCAGCCCAGGCAGGAAAGTCCTTGAGACTCTTATCTCTAATAAACTACGCAGAAAAAGCCAGAAGTAGCACTGTGACTCAAGTGCTAGAGTGCAAGCTTTGAACACAGAGAGGCAAGCCCTGAGTTCAAGCCCCAGGGCCAGCAAAATCCAGCAATAATAAAATTCCATTTTTGAATATATACATTTTGTTTCTTCATCCGTTGAGGGGCATTTAGGCTGATTCCATACATTGGCTATAGTGAATAGTGCTGCAATGAATGTGGTCATGCTGGTGGCTGTACTGTATCCTGGTTTGTAATCTTTTGGATAAATACCCAGGAGTAGAATTTCTGTATCATAAGGTAGCTCTGTGTTTAATTTTTTGAGGAACCTCCATACTGAGTGTTTAAACAAGCTTACATTACCCCCAATAATATATCAGAGTTCACTTTTGGCTGCATCCCTGTATCTGTTACCATTTGGGTTTTTTTGACAATGCTTATTCTAACTGAAGTGAGATGCAGTCATAGTATTTATAATTTTAAGAGTTAGGTACTTCTTATTCTCATAAAGCTCAGTTATTATGAAAAAAAAAAGATCCTTAGCTGGGCACCAGTGGCTCAAACCTGTAATGACTCTTATTTCTAATTAACCAGCCAAAGCTAGCACTAGAATTATGGCTCATGTGGTAGAGTGCCAGCCTTGAATGAAAAAAAAAATCAAGGTACAGTTTGAGGCCAGGAGTTTAAGCCCCAGTAGTGACATAAAAATAAAAAGAGGGGATCCCTAAAAACATATTGCTTTATAATTTGGTTAGCTAACATGAATGATAATAATGTATCTCCTAAAATCCATGACATTAGATGAACTTTGTTTCTTCATTTGTTTTAGTGGCGCTGGGATGTGAAATCACACAGTGTGTTTGCTAGGCAAACTCTGCTACCACATGAGCCACACTTCAGGCATCTCGCCTTAGGTGATTTTTTTTAGATAGGATTTCACTTTGACCCAGTACTTAGACCCAATGCTGTGCATTGATGGTGATCATCTTGTCTAGTCCGCCTTCATAGATAGGATGATAGCATTTGCCATTAATAATTAATTGTTTTGTTGAGATTAGGGTCTCACTAATTTTTTTGCCCAAGCTATCCTGGAACCATGATCCTTCTAGTCTCTGCCACCCCAGGTAAGTGGGATTGTGTGCTTGAGCCACAGTGCTTGGCCTCTGTTACTTTTCGTATCTTCTCATTTTCAGTTGAATGAAACAGGCATTTCCAAGAAAGGGATGAACCTAAAGAGAAGATGTTGTAATCAAATTCTATTTATATTAAGTATATCTTGGAGACTCATATTATTCACATTTTTAAATTTTACATTGCTTTTTCTATTCAGGGGATGAACCTGGCTCACCCTTCAATGCCAATCATAAGAAACAAGAGTCACAAACTGAAGCAAAGAGCACGAGAGATCATTTTCATCTTGCCAAATGTTTGTAAGGAGAATTTCTTTGCCCCTCAAATCTTTGGATTAATTGAAATGATACTGTTTGTAAGTAATATCATTTAATAGCCTCTGTCTATGAGCTAAATGTTTATGTGACCATGTCTCTCTTCTGATACACATCTGGATTAGCATCTGAAATTACACATCTATTCCTTAATTCCACTTTTACTCCTTTATATTTGAGTTTATGTCTGTGCTACTTTTAGTCATATTGCTCTAAACACTGAGAAGATGGGGCTTGTGCCTTGTGAGGATATATTTTCATTTCACACTTTAAAATGAAGGTAGATGTGAATCTATTCACATTTCCCTCATCAAATATTTACTTGTATAAATTATACATAACTTAAGGAAATGAGCAGGGAAATGCTTAAGGTATAGTTATTCAAATTTGAGAACTACCCAAACATGCTGCTCCAAATACAACTAATAAGAAATTATCAATTGAGCTTAAATGATGTAGTGAATAAAAGTACTTATGAATAAAGTCCAATAAAGCACACTGAATTTTCAACACACATTTCTTTTTGCTCTTTTGAAAATCTTTTTTTACATTACAAAATGGGTTTCATTATGAAATTTCAATACATACATGTATTTCCATCATCTTCTCACTTCCACCTTCTTTTTCCACCTTCCATTGCCTTTCTTCTCTGTCAAATAGTTCCCTATTTTCAGTCATATTAATTTTTCCCCTTTAGATCTAGTTTTGCCTGTGAGTTTTAAAACATTTTACTGAAAATGACACCATTTTCCTGTTCTTCAGTGGTTGAATAATACTCCATAATGTCTACATGTAACTATTTTGTCCATTCATCAGTTGGTAGACACCTAAGCTAATTCCATAACTTGGCTATTATAAATAATGCTACAATAAACTGTAATGAACAGGTTTCTCTATTATGTGCTGACCTATACTCCTTTGGATAGATTTTTAAGGGTAAGATAACAAGATCAGATGGTAGCACTATTTCTGTTTTTCTGAGGAATCTCCATACTTATTTCCATAGGAACTACACTAATTTTCATTTCTTTATAGCACCACTACAGTTCCTATTGCTTGTTAACTTGACAATGCCCATACTGACTGGGATGAGATAGAATCTCAATATTGTTTTGATTTGTATTTTTTATAGCTAAGAATGTAAAATACATGAAGTATTTATCCATATGTTATTAGGCATTCATATAACTAAGAACAGCTTATTCAATTTTATTTGCCCAGTTATTAATTGTATTATATATGATTTTGGTGTTTAGTTTTTGAGTGCTTTATATATTCTTGTTACTAATTCTTCAGAGGTTGGCAAAAACTTTTCTCCCATTCTGTGGATTGTCTCTTCATTCTAGTAATAATCTCTTTTGCTATATATAAGCTCTTAACTGATGCAATCCCATTTCTCAATTCTTGTTCAGTTGCCAAGCAATTCTAGTCAGAAAGTGTTACTATGTTTCCAGTGTTTCCCTATATTAATTTCAAACTTCAGGACTTACTTTACTGTCATTGATCCATTTTGAATTTATTTTTTTTGCATGGTAAGAGATAGGGTTCTAGCTTTAGTCTCCTACATGTGTATATTCAGTTCTATTGCTATTTATTAAAAAGGATGTCTTTTTACCAACACATGCCTTCAGTATCTTCATGAAAAATTGACAGGAAAGTGGGTGCTGGTGGCTCATACTATAATCCTAGCTACTCAGGAGGCTGAGATCTGAGGATTGTGCTTGAAAGCCAGCCCGGACAAGAAAGTCTCTGAGACTCTTTATCTCCAATGAACCACCAGAAAACCAGAAGTGAACTGTGGCTCAAGTTGTGGAGTGCTTGTCTTGAGCTGAAGAGCTCAGGGACAGTGTTTAGACCCACCACCAGCCAAAATAAACAACACTAACAAAAAACTGTAACCCCTCTGTACAGCACTTTACAATAAGATAAAATTTTAAAAAAATAGATGACTGTATCTGTGTCACCTTATTTATGTATCTTCTATTCCATTGATCTAAGTGTCTATTTTATACCAGTACCATGCTGTCTTTGTTACTATGTTTCAGATTGAACTATGGCTCTGTAGCGTAATAAGAAGTCAGATATTGGGATACCTCCAATATCACCACTTTTATTCAGGATTGCTTGGCCCATTCAGGGACTTCAGAGTTTCCCAGTGGAACTTTGATGAGAATTACATTAAGTCTGAAGATTGCTTTTGGTAATTTGGCCATTTCCACAATGTTGTTTCTGCTGACCCATGATTATTTGATGTCTTTCTTGTAGTGTGCTCTTCATTGTCCTTAAAAAAAAGCATATTATAGTTTCATTAGAGAAATCTATCAGCTCTTTTGGTACGTTTATTCTTATAAGTCCAAGGATATATTATTCCTATTATGAATGAAAATGTATTTCTGAGTTCTTTCTCAACTTTTTGAAAATATTTTAACTCTTTTTTTTTTGGTTTTCTTTGTACCTTTCCTCATAAGAACACAAAGCAACAACTATTGATTGAGTGTATAGAATGTGAAACACAACATCATTGCCTAAGCATGTGTATTTTATTTTCTAATTCTTAAATGGTCAAGGCTGGACAGTGTTATCATGAAAGAAGACAATTGGGAGACAAGCTGTGACATTATGCTACCACATTTAAAGGCACAATAAAGAGCACCAGCTTTGGAGCAGACACAATGAGTTCTAATTCTTGCTCAGCACATCAGATCTTCCATGATGGGAAAATCATTTAACCTCTCTGATCTCCAGTTTCTTAATATGAAAATGGAGCTAAGAATAGACCTTGTAGAAAAATATAGGAATTATATTAAATAATGTATCAAAGGCCCAGTAGATGATAACCAATAATTGTGTTATATTAATTCTCCTTCTCCTTAGAGAGGGCCATGAAAGATACAGAAATCAAAATGATTTATTTTTCTTATTCCAATCAGGAAATGACTTAATTTCCTCTCATTGTAAACAAGAAACTTAAAATATATAAGTGAAAACTTTTCAGCTATTACTAAGTCAAAAGCATTCAATATCTTAAAAATGTCATTGATAAAAACCAATCCAACTTTCTTTGCAATTTGTTTTTGCCTATTTTACCTTACTTTTCTTTCAGTAAAACTTAAAAACCATGATCTTCATTAAAATGTCACAAGGTCCAATTAAGCCTGGGGAAGTTCAATTGACAGTTTAAACAAATAGAAAAAACCACCGCCTTTCAGATCCATTTAAGAAGAGTGTTTTTCACAGAATCTCTGCTCTTATGAAGTTTAGTCCCATATCAGAGCCTCCTGCTTTGCCATCTTCTCTCACAGTGACATGTGGTTTGCTGTGTAGGGTATTTTAAGTGTAAGCAGCAGAAGAATTTTATACCAACCACTGTCATACAAATAAGACTTCAGCCATCCACATCACTGACACCAGCTGTTTCTGTTAAAGGAAGAAGTAGAATCATACTCTTTTTTAACTTAACTTTGAATTTTAGTGTCAAGGTGATGTACATAGGGTTTACAGTTATATAAGTAAGGTAGTGAGTACATTTCTTGTTGAACTTGTTACGCCCTCCCTCATTTTTCTTCCACTTTCCCTCCCTCCTTTTACCCCTCCCAATTTGTAAAGATCATTTCCAACATATTGTCTTGTGAGTATCACTGTTGCATTGGTCCCCCCTTATAAGTATTTCCTTTTGCATAAATTTGCTGTCTGGTATGTTGACTACGTCCCTATTCAATCAAAGTGGCCATGATAGTGACAGTCATATATTTTTTTAATGTAGTGTCAGTCCTGATTTCTCTATAATGTGACTATGTTAGCAAACATTTAGACACAGCCCAAGGAAGGCTGAAGGTACCATCCCCACTCCAATTCATATGTCAAAGTCCTTAGGATATGGCCCTACTTGGAGAACTCCTAAACACTAGCAAGAACTCTAAAGACTAACAAGTTGACACTAATTGTTTCAGGCAAGATTCTGTTCTCCATAGGAACCAAATAGGCTACTCCTTTCTCCAATGAGCATGTCTGGATCAAGTAAAGACAATTTAGGGGGTAGACTAATAAAGAGTTTAATTGGTGCAATTAATATAGAAAAAACTCTGTTTTCTCTTTCTATTTAATTCATTAATATTTTTGATAATAGAAATTCATATTTGATACTGGAAAAAGCTTCCAATTTTCATAGTATGTAACAATTAATAAAATTCCCAAATGCTACTACACATTCAGTAATATGCTTAAATGTTGTTGAGGATTATACTATTATTGATGTATATTCAATAATATAGATCGTAAGTGCAGAACACAAATGTCATAATAACTCTGGTTTGTTTCTCAATTAGCATCGCACTATGTGGGCTTTTATAATGATCCCTATTTATCTGTAGATTCACTGACCATGTTTCCAGAGTCAATCACAGCCTGACATATTAAACAGAAAATTTCAAAAATATGTACTTTTATTAGAATGTATACTGTTTTTTATTTACTGTTGATCTCTTACTGTGCATTTATAAATTAAACTTTATCATAGTAATTAATATGTATGGAAAATAGCATATAGTGGAGAGAACTCATGTTCTCTTCAGAGAAGGGGAAATACTGTATTACAAAACTCCTTTGAAAAATTACCAGACTTATGTGGAAAAAAGAGTCTAAGTCTGTTTCCTAAACACGAGGTAGAGAGAGAACTGGAAATCCTGTCAGCTGTGACCACCACCATATTGCTATTGAATGGTTGCTATAGAACAATGCTCTGAAGACAGAATGCTGAAAGGGTGGGCATGGATGTCTTTGATGTTCTGCCAACACCTCTATGGTTCCTCAAACAAGATTCCTAGAATGTAGAGTCATTCTTCCCAAAGGATACCGTCAAGGTTAAACACATTTTGTGCTAATTCTAATCTTCCCATAAAACACTTGAATCTGTATTGAGACCAGATCTCCATTCACTGCTCTCACAAGTCTTCTATAGAACTTTTGGCATCTTCTCACTAACTGGACTTGGATAGGATCATCATTATTCTCTCTATACTCCTAACTTCCAACCTCAGGGATAAGAGTGCCTCACCACACCCCCCCATGCACACTCCTTCACTCACACACACACACACACACACACACACACACACACACACACACACTTATCCTAAGCAATTTCCTGACTGTTGCTTAGTCCTACCTTTATCACTAACTCAGAAAACCAAGATGCCTAGAGCCGAAAGGGTCCTATTAAACGATCCTTCCTAGGACTATGGGGTTTTCTTTGCTTAACTAAAAAGAATTGGGGAGTAGGTAAGTAGGAGAAAATGAAGGAGGAGGTAACAGTGTTTGAAAAAAAGTTGCCTCCTCCACAAGGTTGGATAAGAAATGTACTCATTACCTTGCTCATGTAACTGTAACCCCTCTGTGCAGGATTTTCACAATAAAAAAACTTAGTTTAAAAAAATGTACGCATGCAAAAAAGAAATGTATTCATTACCTTACTTATATAACTGTAAGCCCCCTGTTCATCACCTTTACAATATTTTTTTTCAATTTAATTTAATTTAATTTTTTTGTGAACATACTGTACAGAGGGGTTACAATTACATGGGCAGGATAATGCATACATTTCTTATCAAGCATTGCAGTCTCTTCCTTTGTTTACCCTTCACATCCCTTCCCAGCCTCTCCCCCCACCCCCCACCCAATCATCCCCGCCCCCCCCGCACCAACGTTGTAAAAAGAATTGCTCAAGTAAATTTTTCCCTTAAGAGAGAATTATATTCCAAGATATATTTGCAATTCCCATTTCTGCACAGAGATACATTTGTAAAACTTTATTTCATCTGCTGCAAAATATGTTTGAAATGGTATATAAAAATTCTGTATCAGGCACTGTATTAAGTATTATGCATATATTAACTCATGTAACAACACTTGGAGTAGGTATTAATATTTCCATTCTTCAAAGGCTGCTATGGATTACAGAATTTCTTCTGCAACTATGGTAGAAACAGGATCAAACTCCAGGCTTAACAGCACAGCCGCTGTTGTCAAGAGCCATACCAATGACGGCTCTGCAGTGCAGAATGACAACATCAAGCTTGGCTGTGAAACCCATAGAAAAAGTTCATCCGGGGACTAAGTTATAATCCAAACTTACAGGCTGCTTTCTGCACAGGTTTACATATCCTGTTCTGTCCTCCTTTCATTATTGCTAACTAACTATCCTTTGAATTTATTTCTGCAAAATTGATGAGAGTATATTTTCCTTGGTGATAGTCTTTGCTTCCATGCTATCTACATATTTTTTTCATTTTTTTATTATGAAAATACACTACAGAGGAATTACAATTACATGGGCAAGGTAATGAGTACATTTCTTATCAAGCATTGTTGCCTTCTCCTTTGTTTACCCTTCCCATCCCTTCTCATTTCCCCCCCTCCCCTATATCCCCCCTCCACCAGCCAAAGTTGTAAAGTTTGTTTTTTGATATAATGACTTGTACATCTCATTGTTGCAGTGGGTCCAACTGTATCCCTATTTAATCGATTCTAAAGCTACCGGCACAACTATGTTTATTGCAGCATTATTCACCATAGCTAAGATATGGAACCAACCCAGATGCTCCTCAGTAGATGAGTGGATCAAAAAAAATGTGACATATATATGTATATATATGGGATATATATATGGAATTTATATATGGAATTTTATGCTTCCATCAAAAAGAATGACACCACCCTATTTGCTAGGAAATGAAAGACTTGTAAAAAATCATATTAAGAAGTAAGCCAGACCCAAAGAAATTTAGGTCCTATGGTTTCCCTCATTTGCAATAATTAGTATACATATAGGATAATTTTATCAGATGAGCAGAAAAGGTTCAAAACCTATGTTCATATGACCATATAAGATGATGCTAAGTGAAATGAACTCCAAGATAGGGACATAGAGGGCTTTCCTTGTTGTTCTTGTTGTTTTAAATGTACTAGGTAACATTTCTTTTAATTCCCTTTGTATGTTCTTCCCCCTATGGTATATCCCCTGTTGTCACTGTAATTGATTTTGGTGCCCTGCATCTTGTATATATATTTGTCTAATCTGGGGAGGGAAAGGGGAATAACAAAACACTGAAACAAGGACACAGGATGACCCACTGCAACAATGAAATCCATAAAACTGTATATTGGAAATGAACTTTACAGCTTCAGTGGAAAGAGGGGGAGTGGGGGGAACGAAGGGGTAGTGGGAGAACAAGTAATGTCCTCATTACCTTACTCATGTAACTGTAACCCTCTGCACAGCATCTTTACAACAACATAAATTTAAAAAAAGAATTCTGTATCATATTATATATAAACACAATATATGATGCATTGCTAGACATATAATTATTCCATTTTAACACACCATTTAGCACACATAGAAAGCAACAATTTAGACTAATTTAGGTCTTGTGGGTTAAATGACTGGTGACAATGATAGGCATTTGAGTTTGCACATCACAGCCTTCAGTCTGTGTCTTCTGAATATTTGACTAGAATAACAGGACCAGAAGGGAATGTAGAAGAATATTTAAGAAAATACTATTTTGGACAGATGGGAAACATTGGAGCAGAGGTGTTAGGGGCTTTCTACTATCTCTGCTACTGTATTTTTCCTATGGTTCAGAAACCCATCTAGCCTTATAGAATATTTGAATCTATCAAAAGGATTGAGAAAGGTAGTAGTAGTATGAAGACAATTCAGACTTACTCTGTTGGTTATGGGGTTTAGAAGTGAGTCACTGTCACAGAATGGCCTCTTATAATGTCGAGGCCACTAGGTCAGTATCAATTCCATGACCAAAAAAGAGTTTTATCTTGTCAAAAGAATAACATGAAAACTTACAGAAAGGAGAAAAATTGAATGCCCTTCTCCATTCTTCTCAAAAGCTCAATAGAGGATGGAGAAATGTGTTATGTCATTTTTCTGTTCTGCAATCTGCTGTTTCCCTTAGGTATTTCTTCCTCTTACAAGCTTCTCACTATTTCACAGAATAAGATGGCATTTTATCTGAAAGCATTTGGTAAATGTTCTTTGAATCTAGGAGGCTGCAATTTAACAAATGGCTTCCTCACACAAACTATAAGTATGATACAGAATGATTGACAACTATGCCAACATTTGAGAAGCAGCTAAGAGCTTTAATGCATACAGTAGCTGAGACCAGGACTAGAGTTTATCGTCAGCCTTGGAGATTGTGGTTTATGTTGGCAATATAAAATATCTGTCATTTTTAATACAGCGCTTATATAGATTTTTAAACATGTCATTAAACAAACATACCAGAAGGATGGGCCCAGTAGAAACCTGCTTTAAAATAACAACAATAGAATCAAAATACATTATTACCAGATAATAGTTTCCTACTGTTTGATAAAGGACTCAGCTTCTTATGCCAAAACAAACAGAGCTACTGCACAGCCAAGATGTTTGTTTTAGAAGAGGAAGACATTGATCTTATGACACATTTCCATTACAATAGTTTTTATTTCTGTTATACTCAAAGCAGGTCCAACTTAATATGCTATCTTGATTTCATGAGTGTTCAGCAGAAGAACTTACTCAAGGGCAGCTTAATGCATTTCTCCTGTCTAGATTGCCCCAGATCTTTGCCCTTCTTCCTCATTCCCTGTCCCTTGAGAGAACCTGCTGAAACAGAATCCCAGTGACTATGAGATGGAACCAGCAGGAATCTGAGTCAGTAAGTGGAGTTGATGTATGAGGAAGGAGAGAAACAGCATCTGTGGTATTTCTCACTACATCATTTTGAAAATTCATGTTCAACACTGAGATACTTATACCTATCTCTTAGGCAGAACTCAAGATGCACTGAGAGATGTCATTAATAGAGGACTAAAGGCCACCTTCAACTCCATTGCTTTAAACATTGTAAATAGGCTTGCTCATTTCACAGATCTGGCCTGTGTCGTTGGGTACAGGGGCAGTTATCATATCTGATACACACTGGGACACTGTATCCCACTCTTGCTGTGATGATAGACTAGCTCTCTCCTCCTCTCTCTTCACTGATTTACCCTGTTCCATGGTAGAGAAGGCACTGTTTTCTTTCGACCAACCCTCAATGATTTCTGGTTCTTCTATCAGCCAAGGTATCCATATGTATCTTCCTAATTCTGGTAAGGAGAGCCAATATCAACAGTGAGCATGTAACACTATTGAAAGGCTCCTAGATGAATTAATGCTCAAAATGCTTCCACCATAATACACTTCCAATACCTTTCAGAGCGTTGAACATATTTTATTCAGTTTTACTCTGTAGCCAATACTGGTCCTTCCAAGCCATTCAGATACCATTCAACAGATACCAGGTAACAAATTCATTGCAAGAGCTATCAGGGTTAATTAAGGATGATGCAGGACAATGGCAATTTAAAGAAGAATGAAGCAAAATTCAGATATAAAGACACCATCAAGATGGGAAGGCAGACAAATGAACTATAAGTACTGCAACACAGTATTTTTAAGAGTACTAGACTTAATTGAAGAAAAGTCCCTGGGATTTGCAATTAGATCTTAATGATAGTGACCTTAGAGAGAGAGAGTAATTTGAGAAGATGAAAGCAAGATTGTATTACAGTTGTAATAATTGGGAGGTTATTAGAAAAGACAATAAACTGCTCTGGTGAACATTTTGCTTGAAAATTGGTAAACACTGGATGGTAGCTAATGGGATGTCAGGTGTCAAGGGAACATTTGTTTCTTTGTCTTAAAGATGAGAGAGTTGTGATCATATTTATGGGCTGTGGTAAAGGAATTTTATGCCTTGACTCTCAGAGGATTTTGTTTGAAAGTATCTAAGTCAACTTTTAAAGTGAAAATACTACTGTGGAGAGTAGGCTCTTAGTAAAATCTGTCAGTTGTCAGTTAACACCTTAGCAGGGCACAGGATGCTACAGGATGCCAGGAGCAGACAGGAGAACACTGCTCCTGACGAGGTGGGAGAGCACCCAATATCCGCTGCTTCGCAGTTGCATCTGGGAGCCAGCCAAAGAATCCCAGCTGGTCCTGCTCTGACAAACAATCCTCATTCTCCTTCAGTTGCTGGGAATATAGGAACATGCAGGCCTCCAGTGAGTGATTTTGCACATTACTCTTTCTTGCTGAGATCTGTTTTCAAGTAAATGAGAGTGTAGATAACAGCAGCTAACCAGGAGTTACATGAATATAACTTACATTATTTTAAATAATATCTATACAACTCCAACATCTACAGTGGTATTCACAGTTATTTCTGTTTGTTTACTGATGTGCATGTACTTGTAAATATAACATATATATATATATATAGATGTATATATATGTAATTTAGTTGCTTGTCCCCCTTTCTGGGCCTTGATTTGGAAAGTTCCATGGTGTTTCACAATATTAACACTAATATTAATAATAGTTAACATTTACTAAGTCATCACTACATTATAAACAAGGTACTAAGCACTTTTTCATTCTTTCAGCTTTAAAAATAGTAATTTTCAAATTTCTCCTCATCAATAAACAAAAGCTGCAGAAATCCCCATATTTAATTCTCTTAATCTTCAAACCTTCCACTTGCATGACTATTGTTACCAGTTAGGTGATGGCCTAATCTAGATGTGTTTAAACTGTACCTTTATACACATGAAAAACATAATTTGCTTTTTAAAATACCACCACCGTTTGGATATTGTGCAGAACTCCTCTTTTTCATTGTAGTCATGCAGGTCTTTCCATATCAAAGCATGTCAATCTAATACATTCTTTTTAACATTTGCATAGAAGCAATGCTAATCCATTCTCTGGTTTTATCACAGATTAATTTCTCATTGCTTTATTGGTAGGCTTCCAATTTTCACAGTACCAAAGAATTCAAAACAAGAAGTCAGATGGGCCCTTTGGACACATGTTAGTATTTTCTTCCGTTGGTGAGATGAGTAGTTACAGAGAACATACTTACCTGGCAGCCATTCCTTGCTCTTTTTTGCTGTACCCCTCATATTCCACTCAAATTCTTTTGGTCTGGGTTCTGATTGTGATAGAGCTAGACCTTATAACAGGCTATGACAGTACACAAATCTAATGCCTCTGGTAACATCAATGGTTTAGAATATGATATACATCTAAAAGTCAATATAGTCAAAATGGAACTCAAGATTTTTTATGGGAATTTAGAGATACAGACTCTTTCTAACACATACACATACACACCTAGTCTCTTTCTCTCTCTCTCATTCTCTCTCTCTCATTTTCTCTCTCTCTCTCTCTCTCTCTCTCTCTCTCTCTCTCTCTCTCTCTCTCTCTCTCTCTCTCTCTCTCTCTCTCTCTCTCTCTCTCCCTCTCTCATACACAGAAGCAGCATAGTCCTGGGAGATTTCAGCACCTGCATCAGTTTTCTAAGGCTTCCATAACAAAGAATACAAACTAGTCATATGTATCTTCTCACAGCTCTGGAGGGTAGAAACAAAGGCGTTTATGGGGTTAATGCCATCTTTTTCCTAACTTTTTAAAAAATACCATCCATTAGTTGTAGCAGAGTGTTTCATTTTGACATGTCCATATATGCATACAGTATTTCCTTGTGTCAGTCTCCCTCATTCTTCCTTCCCAAACCAATCTCATCAAGTTCCAGAGTTTCATTTTCACATATCTACATGAAGTGTTTTGAACATATTCACCCTCCTAGCCTTTCTGTGGCCTTCCCTCTTCCCTCTAGTAGCCACACTCCAGACCAGGAGGTTTTCATTCCTGACATTCCTTAATCATTTCTTTAAGCTGTATGTTAATTATTCCAAGAGTACCAGCTTAGTTCCTTCTGAGGACCATAGTGGAAGGATCTGATCTAGGCTTCTTACTTGTCTGGTATGAACTTGTTTCTCCCAGTGTTTTCATGTTATCTCCCTAAAACATATTCTCCTGCTCAGTTTCCCTCTTTTATTAATTATCTACTTAAGGATATTGACCATATCAGACTTGGGCTCAACCCTACTTAATTTCAACTTAACTACCTGTTTGACAAAATCTTCTCTAAATATGGTTATATTCATCTCACAGCACCATCTCATGATCACAAGAGGACATCATAAGAGCAAAGCAAGAACTGAGAACAACCCTGTCAGCATTGCTGCAGCAGGATCCATCAGTAGATCTAAAACATGCGGGATGAAAATTTAAGTAGAAACAAATCAAACCTAATGTGTAGGGGGAGAAATGAATGAAGTGCATAGTCATACTATAGTAACTTTAATAATTCACTGGGTAATTCATTAAATAACACAATTACTGGATATAGTAAAAGCTTAAGAAAAACTACTTATGCACTGGTTCCAGTTAGTAACTTTGTAATTAGAAGGGATAAAACAGTTACCTTAGAGTGCAGAATTGGCCCATACCATGCTACTCAAGTGACTTGGTTTAAAATCATCATTAATATCTTATACCCCTGAGACAATTTACTAAGAAGGAATATTACCTCTGTTGTAATGTATAACCAATAATCCAATGAAAGGAAAGCTTCAGAAAGACCCAGATTGAAAAAATAGTCTATAAAATAAGTATCCAGTACTCCTAAAAAGCACCAAAGTCATAAAAGTCAAATGAATAAATCACAGATTAGAAGAGGCTAAGAAGACAAATTATTACAATGTGATGTTCCAAACTGAATCATGGAAGAGAAAAGCTGGTAATAATTCTATGTGAAGAGAAAAATCAGTAATAATTTTATGTAATTGATGGACATTTCCATTTGTTAATAGCATGTAATTATAGGTAAAGTTGCAGTAATAAACTTATAAGTAATTAAGTTGATTTCTTAGGATATAAGTAATTGTTGAGATTACTTTTTCAGATTGATAAATGTTCTAAGGTTATGTAAGATGATGATTTCAGGAGAAGCTGAGTGAGAGGTAGATAGGAATTCTGTACTATTTTTGTAAACTCTTCGGTAAGCTTAAAATTTTCTCTACATAAAAAGTTAAATTTAAACAAAAGAAAGAATGAGAGAAAAGCCCTGACATAATAATGGTGATTAAAGTTGAACTTAAATTATTAATTGCAAAATTGACATTTTATAACACTCTATCTTATTATACCTAATATTTCTGTTTATTTACTCAGGGTTTTCTGTTGTTTTGCCTTCTAATAAAGATACATAATAAACATTCATACTTAATATTTATTGGTATAGGTCTTTTCAACATGTTTTGTAGATTTTTTTCTGTTATTAAAGTTATATTTTTATTATTTTCCTGCCTTATTTTCTTACTTGTAGTAAACCTTGATTCTTGTAAATGAGTCTGATATTTGGGAATTTTATATTTTTTACTTAATGTTTTCAATTATTTTGTCAGAATTTTCTAAGTCAACAGTCATTCGTTCTCCAATGTCTTTGCTACAGATAACAAATCTGATGCCAGTTTAAGGATTATCTTTAATAGAGAACCATAATGCTGTTCTCAAAAGGATGAGGACTGACACATTAGACACTGTAAGATTTCACCATGGAAAATCTAGGTTTTTTTCTATTTTCTTAGCAACATCTTCAAATCCAATCAAACCATACCACATATGTCTTCAACCACTGTTGGGACATTACTGCCTCTGTGTTTCTTTTGCAAGTCTTTCTAGGCTTATAATGAAATTAATTAATTTATTTTCCATGTATTCTAATGTTTCCTTTGTATCTTTGATCTCTTTACCCTTTGTGTCTTATTCTGAAAGAATTCCTGTCATCTGTTTTAAATTTTGAGTTCACATTTTATTCAGCTTATTTATTCCATCTTATCTTGATAGTAAAGGCACTATTATTTGATGAGTGCTGAGAACTTTCCTTTCAGAACTTTGCTATTGTTGTTGTCTTTGGATTTGTTGCTCTTTTTAATAGTCTTGCTACATTTCCTTGTGGCTCCAAAATTTTATTTAGAGATAATAAATACAGTCACATTAATTTAACCATTTATTCTTATGGAAATAGTTTTTCTTGATATTTGTACTTCTTTGTAGTTAAATAATTTAATGTTATGTTATTGTAAATTTAATGTTACAGTTACAAGAGTAAGGCCATGCATACATTTCTTGTCAAGCATTTTTACCCCTTCCCTTGGTGTTCTCCCACTATTTCTTCCTTCCCCCACCGTCATCACTCCTCCCCCTGCCAAGTTGTAAAGTTCATTTCCAATATACTGTCTTGTGAGTATCATTGTTGCAATAGGTCATCCTGTGTTTTGTGATTCCCCTTCCCCTTCCCAAATTAGGAAAATGTATATACAAGATGCAAGGTACCAAAAATCAAGTACATTGACAACAGGGGATATACCATAGAGGAAAAAACATAGGAAACAAAATGTGATGGTAGAATTTAGCTCAGTGGAAGAGCACTTGCTTGACAAGAGTCAGGCCCTGAGTTCATTCCCCAGCTCTGCCAAAAAAAAAAAAAAGAAAAAGAAAAGAACCCATAAAAACAAAAAAATGGAGATATACAGAGGAGTTAGTTAAATGTGTCCTGTAATTAGCACATTTCCATTCGATCAGTGTCACCCTCCCCCTCATTCCTGCCCAGGTTTTCCCTTCCCAACTTCCCTTCCCCCAAAGTTATATAGTTCATTTCCAACATAGTGTCTAGTGGGTTTCACTGCTGAATTGGTTCACACTTTCTCCCAGCACTCTGTCCTCCTTCCACTTGCCAAATGAGATTAAACTTACATACAAGACAAAGGGTACAGAAATAAACAACAATGACAGAAGGGCATAAACCAAAGAAAAAAAGAAAAGAAGAAAAAACCCACAAACAGTATAATAAAAAAACCCTCTTACTTCCATTTCTTGGAGTTAATTTCAATAAGCATCGTTTTATATGACCTTACAAAACTATTGAGTCATTGGGATCTTCTCCTAAGAATATCCTCTTTGGTCCTCACTAAGCATTATCAAGAAAACTAACAGTAACAAATGTTGGTGATGATGTGGCCAAAAAGGAATGCTGCTGCACTACATAAACTTGTTCAACCACTCTGGAAAGCAGTATGGGGGTTCCTCGAAAGACTAACATAGAGCTCCCCTATGACTCAGCAATTTCACTTCTGGGCGTCTATCCAATTGAATACAAACCAGGCTACAGTAAAGCATGATCATCTTCATTGCAGCATTGTTTACCATAGCCAAAATATGGAATCAACCCAGCTGCATCTCAGTGGATAAATGGATCAAGAAAATGTGGTGTATATACACAATGGAATTTTATGCTTCCTTCAGAAAAAATGGCATTGCCCCATTCTTAAGGAAATGTAAAAACTTGAAAAAAATACATTAAGCAAAGTAAGCCAGCACCAAAGTAACATAAGCTGAAAGAAAGAAACATAATGGTTTCCCTTATTTATCATAACTAGAATGTGACTGTAAATCTACAAGTAAACCCAATGGATAGTAAAAGACAAATAATTACACCTGGACATGATTAATTAAACAGCAGTCTAAATATTCATAATATTCATACAATTAGTGCACCCTTTGTCCCACTATTTCTTTCCCTCTTCTTTCCTTCCTCAGATCTGCTAAGCTTATATATAAGACAAAGGCTAGAGAAATAAAAAATGGCAACAAAAAGGTAAAAACAGATGAAAAGAACAAAGAACCACAAACAGTACAATTAAAAAAAAACCTCATTTCCATTTCTTTAGAGATCTTTTCAATAAGCATAATTTTGTATGATCAGATTCACATTGCTATCAAGCTCTTGTGATTCTCTCCTAAGAATATCTTCTTTTGTCTCGCTGTGTGAATGTTTCGAATCCTGTTTAATTTATTATGTCCAAGTGAAGAGATTTTATGCCTTTGGATTTTTGTAATTTCTCTTATAAAGAACTCTTTTATATTATATAATTTTCTCAAGATCCTTTGTGTTTTATTTTAAATTATGACCAAACCTAATCCATAGCAAAGTTATAATAAAGACATAGAGAAGTTGATCCTAGGAAGTGATGTTTCTGTCCGGAGTCTGTGTGAAAATTTCTCTTTCTGTAGAAATGAATGAAAATTCTAACTGCAAGGACCTGGGATATGCAGCATTTGTGTAGGAGGTGAAAAAGACGACATACATTTAAAGGTTTCTTTAACAAGTGATGTTAATTCATTATCTATGTAACAGTTTCTCTTCCCTCCTAGCAACTTAAAGCAGATACAGAACTGTACTGGTTTGATAGCCAAAGTACCCATTCTGGGAATATCTTGAATTGGAACTTGCAAATGTCTTTGGCACATGAGGTATGGCACAGTTTACACACAATAAATAATGAAATCAACTAATCTAAGAGGTAAGCAATGGAAAAGCTGTTCAGCACCCAATTATGTAGCCTTCTTTCTCTGCCCTTTACTTTCTCTGATCTGGAAGAACTTTGAAGTTCTATTAATGTGTGTGTGTGTGTGTGTGTGTGTGTGTGGAGAGAGAGATAAGTTCTATACAGGTATGTATATTACATATGAGCCAATTTAATATATTTATATCATATAAAAATGATAGTTTGTTCTGAGCATAATAACTCATGTACTATCACTTATAATGTCATAAGAATAGTTTTTATATTTCTGCCTGTTATTCTACTAAAATTGAGAGAACAAGAGGTAATATAGTGAGACACTTCAAACTGTATGTCTTTTTTTATAGAAGGAATACAAAATAATATATATCACATCTCAGTTCTATGACCTGATATTCAGAAGGCTTAAGAAAAAGATGAAAAGAGACAAACAGAATCCAAAATTAGAGAAATTCCTTCTTAACACAAAGAGAGAAAAGAGATTTAGAGAAAAAAGTCTCAAAAATAATAATGAATACATAGAGCTGTTTTCTAAAATTCACAGAGATGGAGAAAAACAACACACAATAAAAGGAACCCATACATAGAAAAATGGAAAAACACCTTTAGATACAAAAAGAAAATCAATGATAAAATATATGTGTATGTGTGCACACACAGAGACAGACAGACACACATACACACACACACACACACACACACAAATAAACCAACATTTTATTCTTCCTCCAAGGATGGTAAAAAAAAATGTTCCATACCAGCTCTTATTTTGCTTTTTTTTCTCTGTTCTAAATTCTGTGAAACAGGTTTTTTTAAAAACTGCATATTGGCACAGTGAAAGAAAATGCTAAAGGAAGCAGAATTTGTAGGAATTAATGAAAATAACACCCTGGTGGAGATAAGGAATTGCTGAGGCAATTGCCCTACAGTATTTCCAGATGTTCATGTGCATCCAGCAGTGATCCATCCAGTCCCCCATGTGCTATCCACTGGTGATAGGTAGTTTCCTCAGGGTCTGGTACCCTTCCATCTGCAGAACAGCCAGAGGATGGAGAGGATGCTGTGCTTCTAATGGCCAGGCAGGTATGTGCCAATGACCCTACTAATATAACTCCACAAATTTGGTATTTTTCTGTGGTTTCAGTTTTATAATTTCTAGGAGGCAGAAGAGTAGACAATTCATTAATGGTTGGTGAGCTATCCAATGTCAATAGTGAACAATAATTTAATTACTGTCCACAGATATATTGTTGGACATTCCTGTACATGGGAATTAAATAAGAGAAATGAGAGAAGACTAACATAGAAAGTAAATGTTCTTGGTTGCCCTAGATGGTCCAAAGGCAACTAAAATAAAACTAACATGGCCAGAGCTCAAAATGAGTAGGACTAGAAATTAAAAGTTCAACCACTACTACAATTGTTTCCTGGAGTGAGATTATCCAAGGTTAAGTAACAATTGTGTGATCCTTAGTGATACTAACCTTTCCATTATTTTCTCCCAACATCCTCAGTAAGTGCCTTCCAGTCTCACTGAAACTCTAGAATGGTTAGAGGACCCTGGAAAGAGCCACACAGACCATATGTGAAAACACTAGATCTTGTTTCTTTTTTATAGTGAAGTTTATGGACGTTCCATCCCAATGGTCAGATTCAGAAATATGGCTAACACTTTCAACAAGCTGGTCTGAGAAAGAGTCTGAAAGGCTTCACTGACGCTTCAAGTCTTATTGTGGTTTTGTTATCAAGGATTTAAATCTCTGAAATAATATCCCCAGAATCAATAAAATCAGGGGGGAAATGGCTCTGATAAGGAGCAAGGTAATTTCCTTGAAGCATTAACTCTTCATTCCTGAAGAATTTTGGCTTCAAAAATAAATAAACTCATTTATATAAGAAATTCTTAACTATAAGCTTGAAAGTCTAAATAATTATAGACTTGGTAATTTAGAGCTTCAAGACCATATGTAGTATAACAATATAACATTCTTTGTGTGCCCTAAGGGCCTATCCAAAGGTACATCACAGCACTGAGATTTCTCTTCAGGATGGGATAAGACTTCATTTTTTTATTTCTCCTTTGTCATAGTATGTGTTTGTGTGTGTGTGTGTGTCTGTGTGTGTGTGTGTGTGTCTGTGTGTGAGCATGTGCAGTACATAACAAATAACCCAAATGCTACAGCTTTCACATTTATGGTAAGTAAAAAAGATCAAAGTGGAGGTGTGGCTCAAGTGGTAGTGTCAGTCTTGAGTGTAAAAGCCATGAGAGGGTGAAGTCCCAAGTTCAAGTCCAAGTAGCTGCAAAAAGAAAACCAGTGTAAGCAAATGAAGTTAAGATGTTTGGAATTATTGCTATAAAAGGCTTATTAATGCATTGTTTAGGCAACTCAAGGAATATCTGTGTGAGCATTACAGACCAAATTACTGACATAGGAATATTTGTGATGACTTGATCTTATTGCATTCTCTTTCTTCATTGAGAAATGGAGCAGTTCCGCAATGGCAGAGCATAACTTAGTAATGAATGACCACCTCTGTCAGCCTTTTGGTCCTGATGTCTTTAGTCTGCTGAGATGCAAAATATTAAACACAAAGTAGAACAATGGCATGATACATGAAGAATTGTACATTTAAAAAAATCACCATATTAAAATATGTTGTATGCAAGGCAAGCGCTCTACCACTGAGCCACCGTCCCAGCTAAAATATGTTGTATGAATCTTGAAATAATGATACCAGTTTTGTTTCTAAAACCACATTCTTTTTCTAAGGCTTCTAGCTCTCATTGTGTTATAAATAATTTTTCACAAATCTCAGACATAGGCATGTTCTCCTAGGATTAATAGACTCTAGACTTCTCCATTCACTGTTTCAAACAAATAAGAAAAGACTCCTCCTTACACACACACCAAAATTATGACAGCAATGTTTGGCAATATATCTAATATTTAGACAATGGGAACTGTTCACCAATTGATATTTGTTCTGAATGTATAGTAGCTAATTGTTTTGCAAAATTTAATAGTAGTTTTTGCTTAATAGGTGAGATATTATTTGTACCAGACCTTAGTCCTCAATGTTAATAAGACCCAAAATGACAGTCTAGCAAGAAGGAGATTTGTAGGACATACAGCAAAGGAATAAGTTATACAATGTAAACCATACCTACAAATAAGAAGACAATTTTGCAGTGCTATTCATTGCAGTATTGCTTGAAGTTGTATAATTTGAAATTTCTAGAAAAAAATAGATTTCTTAAATTACTGAAAAACGATCATTTTTACTTTGCAAAATATGACTACTGAAGCTATAGGGTCCTTTTTTCCTTTTTTTTTTTTTTTTACACTATTTCAATACTTGTTGGTTGAAATAGTAAAACCCTAGAAGTAGAAAATCAAAACAAAATTAGAATATCATTTATAGATAACAATAAATGTGAGCTTTTTTTCTTTTAAATTTGATTGTTGAAGTGATGTACAGAGGGGTTACAGTTACATATGTAAGGTACTGAGTACAATTCTTTTCAAACTTGTTAGTGCCTACCTCATTTTTCTCCCACTTTCCCTCTCGCCTTAAGTTGTACAGATCATTTCCAACATATTGTCTTGTAACTATCGCTGTTGAATTGGTTTGCTCTGTTTTCTGTCTCACCATTTTGTTGTTTCCCTGCCCTTCCCTAATTCAGATAAATGTATATACAATGCCCAGGGTACCAAAATAAAATGCAGTGACAACAGATGCTAAACCATAAGAAAAAGAAAAAAAGAAAAAGAAAAAAGAAATCACATCCTACATTCAAAACAACAATGAAAAACCTCTTGTTTCCATGTCTTGGAGTTGATTTCGTTTAGCATCATCTTTTTTAAAAACCATATTTCATTGTGAAGATGCTTTACAGAAGGTTACAGTTACATGAGTAAGGTAATAAGTACATTTCCTGGTGAGCATTGTTATCCCCTCCTTTGTTTTTCTTCTACTATCCTTCATCTTATATGGTCATTTGTACATACCTATTGAGCTATTCTGCTCATTTGCTAGGATTATCCTAGACATAAATTAATTTTTACAAATGAGGGAAACCATGGGATCTATGTTTCTTTGGGTCTGGCTTACTTCACTTAACATGATTTTTTTCTTATTCTTTCCATTTCCTTACAAATGGGGTACTGTCATTCTTTCAGATGGAAGCATGGAATTCAGGTATATATATGTGTGTGTGTGTGTGTGTGTGTGTGTGTGTGTGTGTGTGTGTGTGTATATATACACATATATATGTATATATATATACCTAAATATATATATATATATACCTAAACATATATATCTAAATATATATACCTAAGTATATACACACACACACACACACACACACACACACACACACACACACACACACACACACACACACACATATATATATTCATTCCCTTTCTGCCACATCCCCTCCAGCATAGGAGAAATTCTATGGCTCCTTGGCACAGGCTGAAATTTTCTTAATAAAGAACCAGAAACACAACAACTCAAAGAAAGGTTGGATAGATGGGATTGCATGAAACTGCAGAGCTTCTGCATGACAAAGGACATAGCTAATAAGATCAATAAAAGCTCATGGATTGGGAGAAGATCTTCACTAGCCATACAATGGACAAGGGTCTCATATCTAAATACTTAGAACTCAAAAAGTTAAATCTCCAAAAAAAAAAACAAATCCTGTAAGAAACAACCACCCCATTAATACATGAGCTAAGGAGTTAGAGACTTCTCTGAAGAGGGAATAAGAATGGCCAATAGACACATGAAGAAATGCTAAACTTCTCTGGCCATAAAAGAAATGCAAATCAAAACATTTGAGATTCCACCTCATCCAAGTTACAATGGCTATAATTAAGAAATCTAATAACTGTGAGCTATAAAATGAATCAATAGTATAACTTTAAGTTGGTCCATACGTGATAGTTTGTTATGAAAAGTAATCAAAGAAGAGTCCAAGAGTATGACCCTGATTAGAAAGTGAGGTGAGTTAAGATAGAGTTCCTTTCAGTTTCCTTCAGAAATCTCCTCAGGTAGAGACTTGACATTGATTAATCTCTAAAAGGAAACTTTAAGAAATAAAATTAAGGTCCAGAGAAAGATGGCAGAGAAGCTAGATGCTAAACAAGCTCTCACATAGAAAGCAGTTTTGGTGTTCCAGTAAAAAGTCCTAGGATAGAGAGGCACGCCAAGTGTGCCATCATAGTATAAAGAGTTTGGCCAGAGAGGAAAAATCCAGGAAACTTGGTTAAGGAGATAGATTTGAGCACTTGCTGGTGTCTGCGATGGTGGCAGCTGCTGCTGTGGCCACCATTTCAACAGAGAAAGCATGGGACAAAGGCTCCAGAGGCAGTGTGGAAGCTGATTCTACTCACTGCCAACAAGAACTGACAAGGAGAGGAAATCTTCATCTTGCTGATCATAGATAGTTACAGACCATGGATGGCCTGGAAACCAAGGGATAGGCATGAATACCCCAAAACAACCTCACTCCTCATGGAGCAGTGGTAGGAAGGTAGCCCCTCCACCACCACTGGAGAAGAACTCCATCTTTATACTGACAAAGGCCCAGCCTGAGCAGCAGCTTCTTCCAGTGGAAGAAGACAATAGGAGCTATTCAACAGGTCACAGGAACCTGACTTGCCCAGCTCAGCTCCACCAGGGAAAAGCTGCCCTTCCCAGGCAGAGAAAGATCTGCCCACCGAAGAGTGGCTTTCTTCACTGGGTAAATAGAGCCAGAGGATGCCCTTCTCTACTGCAGCCTCAGCCCCAGACCCAGGGGCAGGAGGGGTAAAAGAAAAACAATTAAAACTCAGTAAACATAAATCCTGAGAATGGCTCCAGTCTGGGTTTTGTGAGTATCTCAGGAGCTAGTCCCTCAGGGAAAAGCCACTGATTACTGACAGGCCTCAACCCTACCCACAACTGAACCCCATCACAGCAACTCCAAGCTAGAGGAAACAGCCATCTACCTCTTTTGTGATACTCAAAGCAGATCTCCAACCCACTGAACTAGGCTGGGAGGAGGACCATAAAGTCCCAATCAAGCCACAGGAAAACCAGATGTCACAAGCAAATCAGAGACTCCACCAAGAGACTCCACCAGTCTCTTGAAGATACAAGATCCCCCCCCCACACACACAAAAAAATCAAAGAACTTTTTTTCTACATAAATTTTTAAAATATTTTAAAAATTGTTTTCTATTTTTATCATCATTTTTATTTTAGGTGTGTGTGTGTGTGTGTGTGTGTGTGTGTGTGTGTGTGTGTGTGTATTTAACTCTTTTCAATCTTTTCCCTTTTGGTCTTTTTGGACTGTGTGTGTGTGTGTGTGTGTGTGTGTGTGTGTATGTGTGTGTGTATGTGACTTAATCACTGTTCTTCTCATCCCCAGATATATACCCATCTTCAATTAATAGACCTTATCCTTCATGTGTGCATACTTAATTCAGAAATTGATTACTCAATTCACAAACTCTCAGCCTTAACTCCTTTAATAGTAATATTATTTCTTTATACTTATATAATTTTAAGTCTTTCATTTTTAATTTTTTTCCTTTTTCCTTTTTCATTATCTCTCTCCTCCTTTCCTTTTATCCTTTTCCTCTCTCAGTATTATTTCTTTATATAATTTGTGTTTCATTTCTTAATTTTTAACTTTTATTTTTTCATTTTTCCTTGTTTCTTTATCTCTCTCCTCCTTTCCTTCTGTTTTCTCTCTCTGAATTTAGGTCCTGGTTAAATTCCCTCTCTCCTTTTCCCTTCCCATGTTCTTCTAATCTTATTTTCTCCCCCAAATTCTCCCTAAACCTATTAATTTCTGGTCTACTTACTCTTTCTTTGATGTTCTTAGTCCATTAATCCATAGTTGTTTGTTGTTGAAAAAGATTGTATCTGTTGAACTAGATTGTATCTGTACTTACTTTGACTTTGTCAGTGTGTGCAACTACAGGGTTCTGAGTGATGCTTGCCTTAACAAGCCAGAGAAACACAAGAAAAATGGCAAACCCAGATGACTCAATGCCCACTCATGGATAATCAGGTGACAGAGCAGTTAATGAATAATCCAGAGGAGAGCTCCCCAAATGCTCTACAAACACTACTGGTAAACATGCTGAATGAAAAGACTGAAAGCCTGCAAAGGACTCTGTGTGAGCTTGATAGGGAAATGTGTGATTGTGATGAGGCTAACCAAAGATTAATACAAGAATTTCATGAGCATGAGGAAGCTGATCAAAGATTAATTAAGGAATTGTGTAAGCAGGATGAGAATAGACAAAGATTAATGGAGGCATTCATGGAATCCACAAACAGACAGCTGAAGAAATCCAGGGACACCACAAAGGAAATGCTGAATGGAGCCCATCAGAAGGAAAGGGAGTCCAAAGCAACCATAACCAATCAACTAAGGGATTTGAGAATGAACACTGAAAACCAAATTAAGGAAGTAAAGAAGTCCATACAAGATCTAAAAGCTCCAACAAAGAATTTGAAGCCATCAAAGCCGAGTAATTAGAAGAAAAGGAAACAAAAAACAAAGTAGAAAGTCTTGACAGTAGGTTAGACCACTCAGAAGATCGAATCTCTGGGATTGAAGACAGCCTAGATATTATAAAGAAAGAACATACAACTATTCAAGACAAATCCAAGAAATATGATAGATCTATTCAACATTTAGAAGACACCATCAGAAGGCCTAATCTGAGGATAATGGATGTAGAGGAGCACCTAGACACAAGTTTAATGGTCTAGGAAATTTATTTAACAGGATTCTAGCAGAGAACTTCCCAAACATGCAAAAAGATAGGCCTATTCAGATCCAAGAAGCCTTTAGAACCCCAAATAAACCAGACAAGAACAAGACATCTCACTGTAACATTGTAACCTCCCACAGGATAATTCAGACCAAGAAAGAATCCTTAAAGCTGTCAAGGCAGACAGATCAATCACCTATAAAGGGAAACTAATCAGAATAACAAGAGATTTCTCAGAAGAGGCAATTAAAGCAAGAAGACCCTGGAATGATGTATGCTACATTCTAAAGAAAAACAACCATCACCCAAGAATACTGTACCCAGCCAAACTCTCCTTCACAATGGAAGGTCAAATAAAAACCTTCTACAGCAAAGAAAACTAAAACAATATATCTCTAACAAACCAGCCCTACAAAAGATATTCAAAGATGTCCTACACATAGAAAACCAACAAGAGCACAATAAAGGCCAAGAAACCTCCCCCCAGGGAATCCAAGAATCATAGGAAGAAACAAGTAGGCACAGCCTCCAAGAAGGTGGATAACATGGCAGGAACTACCAAACACCTCTCAGTCCTAACGTTCAATATTAAGGGTGTTTACTCTCCAATTAAGCAACATAGACTATCTACTTGGATCAGAAAGCAAGATCCTTCTACCTACTGCCTTCAAGAGACATACTTACCCACAAAAACAAACATATTCTGAAAGTAAAAGGCTGGAATAAAATCCACCAAGCAGACAGTCCCCATAAACAGGTGAGAATTGCAATCCTAACATCAGATAAAATAATAAAATAAAAAATAAAGTTAAAAAAAAAACTTTACAACTTGGCGGGGGAGGAGGAGTTGTGAGGGGGAGGTGGGAAGGGATGGTAGGGGAAAAACAAAGGCAGAGGTAACAACGCTCAATGGGAAATGTACTCATTACCTTACTTATGTAGCTGTGTGGTATTTTTACAATAAAAAACATGTAAATAATTTAAAAAATTAAAAAGAATTCCATTGTGTATATATACCACATTGTCTTGATCCATTCATCTACTGAGGGGCATCTGGGTTGGTTCTATATCTTAGCTATGGTAAATAATGCTGCAATAAACATAGTCATGCTGGTAGCTTTAGTGTGGTCTTGTTTTACAACTTGGGGGCGGGGAGGACTGGGTGGGGGGGGAAGATGGGATGCGAAGGGGAAGCAAAGGAGGAGGCTACAATGCTTGATAAGAAATGTACTCATTATCTTGCCCATGTAATTATAACCCCTCTGTACAGTATTTTCACAATAAAAAATTTTAAAAAAAGAAATAAAAGGAATAAAATTAAATCTTACGAATCACCTGTAGTACTCCCTGATCACTGTGATGACAAGATTCAAGGGAGGACTTCTACTCAGCTGCCCCCAGTAATCAGATTATTAGCTTTGTAGCCCTAGCTTTTATGTGCCTACCTTACCTCTCCTATCAAGAAGGCTGATCAGAAGTGGTAATTGAATGTACCCTAAATTCATAACCCCTGAATGTGTGAATCAAGAACTGATAAAAGAAAATAAAACTTGATATTTGTCTCAAAGTGTTCACAAACTGGCAGAAGCACTATAAACACAAAGACAAATAATTCCGTACATTAAAATCACTTTAATAATTGAAGAGCCCATTTAAATTCTGAAATTAGCAAAGTGATCCATCAATAGACTGTATAGGTTATGTACCACACTGATTAAAAAAAAAAAAAAAAAAAAGCCAGCCCAGGCAGGAAAGTCCATGAGACTCTTATCTTCAATAAACCACTTAGAAGACTGGAAGTGGCACTGTGGCTCAAGTGGTAGAATGCTAGCCTTGAGCTGAAGAGCTGAGGGACAATGTCCAGGCCCAGAGTTCAAGCCCCACAACTGACAAAAGCAAATATACGAACAAAAATTATCTTTAATTTGTAAGTAGTTATACAAAGGAGTTGTCATTCAACAAAGCAGGGGATAAATACAATGCCTCTTCATCAATGTCACAACCTTCAACATTCTCACCCATCACTCTCAGTCTATGCCTTCCTTCACTTTTCTTAATTTTGTAGGATATACATTAGTTGTTTTCTTTTACTGTATGCTTCCTCCCTTCTCTTCATTGTTTATCTATCTCTATTCCCTTGATCCCACCCCCTTCTTTCATATACCTATTTCCTGGCGTTTATTTTGTTGAGCTTTGATTTTTGCCTTACTAGAAATGTTTGTTTCTGATATTAGTTTCACAGCCTACAAAGTAGCTAACTTTATTCAGATGAACAGTATATACTCTATTCTCTGGAAGACTGATTTTCAATTCACTAATTCAGTCAGAGAAAAAGCTGAGAGCAGATACATGGTTGCCAACTCGCCTCTCTCTATTTAGGGTGGAATGGTAAAATAATTCACAATGAAAATGAAACTTCTTTGGTGTTAATTAGGAGGGGAAAAGTCCGAATTATAAAGACCCTAGAATGATGGGTCCTAATGGAATTGGATCAATAACAGAATCCTGCTTTCATTGTACCCTCAACTCAGTCCTTGAGGACATATAGACAGATATACAGATATATGTATATATACATATATCATTTATATACATATATAAAAGCTGTCTCTTCCATGCTTGAGATTCCCCTTCTGATTCTCTCTCAATTCTTCTCATTTTTCCCTTTCTCTCTCCTTCCCCTCTCCTCCCTTTCTCGCTTCTTTTTTCTCTGTCTCTCTCTCTCTCACACACACTCACTCACACACACTCACTCACACACACTCACACACACACACACACACACACACACACAAACAATTTATTAAAATTTTCTTCCTACATCACCAGTGAACTATATTATGAAGTCTCATGGTCAGCAGCCCTCACTCTTCATTCTTATCCAGAGCACCATTTTGACACAGTTGATCTTTCCTTTCTCATTAGTGCACATTTTGAACTTGGCTTCCACCTTGTACTTACTAGGCAGGTGCTGTACCACTTCAGTTACAACTCCATCTGTTTTTGCTTTAGTTACTTTTCAGTGAATTTCTCATGTTTGGGCCCAGGACAAAGCCTTAGACTTTAACTCTCTTATCTATTCCTTTTACATAGCTTAAATTAGAAGCATGAACTGCTATAAAGTTTATTTTTTGAGAATGGTATCTCACTAACTCTGCCTAGCTAGCTTCAAAACACAGTCTTCCTGATCTCTGCTTCCCAAGTAACTAGAATTATAGGTGTGGGAACCTAGTTTGAACATTTAATACATAGCTCAAGCTTAGATCCCAACCTAGTTTTTTGTTTTTCCTCTCAATCTGTTTCTCATGCAGTGTTTTTTTTTTTATCTCAGTTGTGACAATTTTATTCCCCAATTCAATCAAGCCAACAAACAGAATTGCTATTTACTTATTCAGCTAGGACCGCCTTTTAATGCTATGTTCAAAATTCACCATCTAAATAAACCTTTAGTCTAAATCTTCCCTCTCTCATCTAGGCAGCTGCCAGTTTTTTAATTTCTCGCTGGTATCATTTTTGCCCCCAGTTACCACCAACTAACCTGTCAATTTATAGTACCCCAAGACAAATGTATAGTCTCACTGAGTGGTGTATCAATCCTGTGAACAAAACTGAGCTAATAACATGTATTTTGCCAGGATGATATAAGCAATCATGAGATCACACATACAAACAACAGAGTGTACATTTCTTTTCTAGTAGCATCACAGGACACTAATATTTATGTCATTCCTGAAAGGCATTGTGTTTATGAATTATTAGGTACTTATGGCTTTCCAAGTACTAGAGAGTTCTGCTGTTAGGATTTTCTTCTAATGTTAAAATTCATATGCTAAAATCCTAATAGTGATTGTAGTAGGGGGTGAATGCTGTGGGAGGTGATTGATCATACGGACAGACCCTCACAATTGAGGCCAATGCCCTTATAAAACACACCCCAGAGATCTCATTCACCCTTTCCATCAGATGAAGACAAGCAAAGGACCTATCTTGAATGGGAAAATGGACTCTTGCTAGACAGTGACTCTGTAGCCACCTTAATCCTGAACTTCTCAGCCTCCAGAACCATCAGAAGTAAATTTCTGCTACGTAAAAGTTACTCCGTTTATGTATGACATTTCATTAGAGAACAAAATAAATGGAGACAGAGAATATATGGTTTAATATTCTCTGTATATATGACCACTAAGCTACTGTTTGAAAAAGTCCTAAATACTAGACATCATGACCAGGTGAGGACCCGATGTACTGGGTATGGGGACAACCAAGGGAAACCCAGGAATCCATTACAAGATAATCATGTTGTGGCTTTCTACCTACTGGAATGAGGGAAATGGGGTTCCTGCTCCATTCAGTGTAGCAAGCCCAGCCCTGCCATTTCATGAATTGTCCAGGGACTAGCCCCTTCAACCATCTCCCAGTCTGCATTGCAATATCCACAACTCTTTCCTCACTTTCTTCACTAGTTTTGTGATACATGACATTTGTTTTGGTAAATTGCATGACTCCAAAAATTTTCAGTACTCACTCTACGTTAGCTTGTAGCTAATCTACAGTCTGGGCATGTAGAGATTTTTCCCCTATCCTCAGCTTTGCAGCTGCCAGTCTAACCTCCAATCCTACTGCCTACCTAGAGGATGCATCAGATGGCCCCATTGGATGCTCTGGAACTAATACTATCAAGTTATAGTCTGATGAGTGCACCTCCCCAGCAGAGCAGTAGGCAGCTCCTATAATATTTAAAATAATAATAAGAGTGAACACTGCTTTAACACCCGCTGTGTTTCAGCAAATACTCTTAGTAGTTTCCATATATGAACTCCTGCAACCCACAGTAAGTGTTCTATGAAAATGCTGACACTGAGGTATAAAGAGGTTAAGTAATTTGTTTTAGATCACAGTGATGGTTTTGAGATTGGAATCTGAACAGTTTGCTCCAGCACCTGTGTGCTTTTATCCACCTACTGTGACAAATAACGCCTTACAATAGTAAGGCAGGTGTTAAGAAAATATAATACTTCACAATTAAAATATTTGACTTTAAATATTAAGAATTTTAGAGGTGGAAAGCCAATGAGTTGATTCAGTAAAATACTGAATCAGTGCTTAAAACTGAACAGTTACAATTCAGCTTATAGTCTAAGAAACATTAGCCAGATCCTCACAAAGCTGATGAGTAAAGCCATAATACCAATGTGAGTAAACACTTAAAGCAACTTAAGACAACTTTAAATGGCAAGAATGTTCTTTATAGTGGTACACAGGGCGTGTGGTAACATGTAGTTCCAAGCATGGCAGACATCTGTGGGTGTAGCTGTAAAATAATATAAAGAAAACTGAAGAGGAGACAGTGTTAACTTCAAATTTTACAGTGAAGACTGGCACCAGTTGTGATGGGGTTCAAAAGCAAGGCATCAAGGGACCTGGCTATTTCCCCAGATCGTTTGCCAATGCTGTTGTCTAGAATTTTCTAGTGAGCAAGCTCTGGCTCAATGTTTCTCTGCAGGTTCCCATAAAGTCAAAAGCATTGTAAAAGTGTGGGCAATACTAACAAAGGAAGTAGGCAAGCCCTAGGTACGCCAATACTTTTCAAATGGACTTACATCACAAACTGAGATTTATTGAGTATTTGCCATACCACATGCTGTCTTTGGTGCCTTAGTTTAATGTATTCAAGCCACACAAGAAAACTGTTAAGAAGAGTTGGACATCCCTGTTACACATGAGGAAACTCAGGCCCTTAAGAAACTACTTCGGCCAAGACCCCACAGCAAGTAAGTATTAAAATTTAAATGCAAATCTGATTTCTTATAACACTGAATCCTATGCTCTTAGCCACAAAGCTACTGAGAAATAAATAACATTTGACATGAAGTATTTTTGTGCCTCTATTTTTCAAGAAGTCTAAAATAAGAAGTTATGATATTTCTCTTTCAAAATATCCATATAGCTAGGCACTGGTGGTTCGTGTCTATAATATAACTACTCAGGAGGCTGAGATCTGAGGGTTGAGGTTTGAAGATAGCCTAGGCAAGAAAAGCTATAAGACTCTATTCTCCAATTAACCATCCAAAAGTGTCAGCAATGGAACTATGACTTAAGTGGCAGAGTGCTAGCCTTGCTTGAACAAAAACATTAAGGTTGATGTCCTGAGTTCAAGTTCTAATACTGGCAAACTACATACATAAATAAATACATAAATACATACACATATACATATATACATACACATGCACATCATTGTTTTCACTCCATGATAATAGTAATTATGTACAACCTTTTAAAAATAATCATCTCATTTCACCTCATCTGACAATAATACATATGGGATAGAAAGACTCTGAGGAAAAGAATTTAAACATTTCCCAAAATGTCATTGACTTAAAGTACTATGAGCTGCCTTTCTATGACCTTGCCTGAAACAAACGTAGGCTCTGTGTCCTTTCATGCCGCTGACATGTTTCCCAACAGGCTGGGGAACAGGCAGATTGACCAGTCTAGTACAATAGGGCTTGAGGACAAAGGAGAGTCTTTGGCCTTTAGATAGACTGTGTCTTAACATTGACGTCATACCTCCCACCCAAATGAACCCCCAAATAAGTTTCCCAGGCTAGGTAGCATGGGAAAAATATATTTTAATAGGTGGCTTTTATAAGTATCCTGCAAACTATGCAGAGAAAAAAAATGTTTCATTCTCTCGGATAGCTCCAGTGTTACTATTCACTATCAGAACAAGTGTGAGAGCCCCAGGCTATGGCAAGCTTATTGTACAGCTTTCAACAATGCCGTGATTGTTGGTATAACCCCTTCAAGATCTACATCATACAGGATATGAATATGTCCCAAGTAGGGCTTGACAGCTGTTTCTGAGCTTTCTAGATCAGAGGGAAAACTAGATATGATCCACATAACCACCTTTTCACATTACATTTCCAAGAAAGTGGGTTGCCTTCTATGTTACACAAACAACCTCAACCAGTTACCAAACTTCCCACGTGACACAGGCCTGCCCGGCCACACCTTGATGTCCACTACCATCTCTTCTTCATGAACTATTTTCTAAGAAACTTGGTATCTCGCCAACACCCCGAAAATCTGATAAGCCATTGGTTGCTTTGCAGAGTTACTAACAAAGCACAAGAACTGGATACAAATTCACAGAGTAGTAATTCAGACTTCCAGCAATTGAAACCATCATGATTTAACAATTCCAGAGAACTCTGCAGTCACCCTGCAGGTCATCCTTTCATTTAAAAGATATTTGGAGAGTCTCGTATGATGTGAGTCCACACAAAGTGATAGCAATACTGTTCTAAGAGAGCCTGCAATCTAGTGATGATATTAAATGTAAATGATATTAAATAGATGAAATATTATGAAAGCAAAGCAAAATTATTCCCATTGGGAAATAACTACAGGCCTGAAGATAATAAGGAAGGTACATTCAGTTCTGCAGAGGTTAAAATAGACCAAAAATTATATATATATATATATATATATATATATAGACAAGTGAGCTTATTAAGAGCAAGTGCTAGTCATGCTTGCATTTGTTGCTTCATCTCCATGATTTAAAATAGGAGCCCACCTCTCTAACAACAGGTTATACCAGAGCATGGGAAGCTGATAGAAAGGCAGTTTTGCAGTCCCTGGACATAATACTGAATCCCAAGATAGCACCTCAGAAAATCCAATTCTCTCTCTTTTTTAGAAAATTTGGGAAAATTGGGAGAAAATTGTCACTGAGAGTGAAATAAAAAATGACAGGCATCACAGAAAGTATGTCTGGTAGTAATTTTAATTGTGAGCCTCACATGGCTTGCCTGAAGTCTGAGAGGGTGTGTGCATGTGTGTGTGTGTGTGTGTGTGTGTGTGTGTGTGTGTGTGAGTGTGCACATGTCATATTGGAGCTTTGAATCTAGGACCTTGCAGTTGGTAGGCAGGTGCTCTATAATGGCGCCAATGCCCCAAGCATCTAAAATCTGAAAGTTGTGGAATTTGGATTCACATCCTCAAGCTGCATTTCCATTTCCAGGTCCTCCTGACATCTCAGCTTCCTCAATACCCACAACAAGCTCTCTGGACCTGTGCTCTCCTGACTTAACTCCGTTCATTATAATAAGCAGCTGAACACGAGTCAGAGTACGTATCAGACAGTTGAAGTGTCAGATTCAGTCAGAATTTTAATTTTCATGAATTAATTTTTGGTGAAACCACAAAAATATAAGTGAAAAAGTCATTATAATTGACTGAAATTCCTTGCAACCCCATCATCCTCCCAGGAGCTAATGGCAAGTTTCTGCAAACTTAAGAAAGCATATACACATGCTGGATATGGCATGGAATTCCAATTCTCAGGAAGCAGAAACAGGAAGAGAGCTAGTTTCGTTTCTTTTTTTTTTTTTTTTGTCGGTTGTGGGGCTTGAACTCTGGGCTTGAGCACTGTCCCTCAACTCTTCAGCTCAAGGCTCGCACTCCACCACTTGAGCTACAGTGCCACTTGCGGTTTTCTGGTGGTTTATTGGAGATAAGAGTTTCACGGACTTTCTTGCTCGGGCTGATTTTGAACCGAGTTCCTCAGATCTCAGCCTCCTGAGTAACTAGGATTACAGGCGTGATCCACCGGCGCCTGGCTCAAGGAGAACTAGATTCTAACAGTCTATGCTACACAAGACTATGCCAAATAAACAGCCAAGATAAACAACAACAAAATACACACACACATACAAAAAAAGGACATTAACAATTATATACACAAAAACTCTTCAAAGTATATTTGTGTTTAATCCTTTTTAAATACTTAGACTCATAACATAATTATTCTAAGCTCATTC
Organism: Dipodomys spectabilis; assembly: GCF_019054845.1. Taxonomy (NCBI): domain Eukaryota; kingdom Metazoa; phylum Chordata; class Mammalia; order Rodentia; family Heteromyidae; genus Dipodomys; species Dipodomys spectabilis. Next base: position 13,317,303 of record NW_024870758.1, read on the forward strand.
TAGGACAGTTCAGTGATTGTTAATGCCATTATAGTAAAAAAAAAAATTGGATTCTAATTCCCTTACTTGTCACTTATTCACATTAAATTTGTCTAGAAAGCTATGTACTCTTTCTGGTTTAAAACCCTGGATATTGTAATCAATTTTTTTTTGGTTGGTCATGGGGACTGAACTCTGGGCCTGGGCGCTGTCCCTCAGTTCTTCAGCTCAAGGCTAGCGCTCTACCACTTGAGCCACAGCACTACTTCTGGCTTTTTCTGCGTATGTGGTGCTGAGGAATCAAACCCAGGGCCTCATGCATGCAAGGGAAGCACTCTACCACTGAGACATCTTCCCAGTCCCTTCATCAAAAAATGTTAAAGACTTGATATTGTGCAAAGTAGAAAAAGAGAACAATAAATCAATTACTTTAGAGTAATAATACACATGAGGATCACAGTGAAACCCAGATCACTCTCCCACCCCACTTAAAAACCCGAGAGAAAGAGACAACATCAAATGCATACAAAATAAGGGCCATGGTAAAATATTATTGTAAAAGTTGGATAAATTTTCCTGGTCCTTACTATGAATGTAAATTTGACTTAAGCAAATATTGTTAAGCTTAATATCTTTGTATTTAGATTAGTCCTATATAAAACTGAATTATAAAATATTAAGTTATCGACCTGTTCCTGTAAGGAAACAGGCATTGAAAAGACAAAAATAAACAACTAGAAAAGATTTTTCTGCTCTTAAATAGCTGTAATTCCAGCGATGATGGTGAAGAACATGGCACTGCAAAAATAAAGCACAATAAAATATAACCAGTGCTGTTACTGCCATTGAGAGAAATGTTGTAAAGCATCAAAGAAGAAGAAACTCCCTTTGCCTGAAGGCTTTGAGGTTAGGGAAAGCTACATAGGACCGATGGTTTCTGTTCAGCATGAGCTTAAGTTTGGATCACCTAATAAAATAGCAGAGTTGAGCAGGAAATCTGTGAGAACCTTCCAGCTCTAACTGCCTTAGAATGTAATAATAACAAATGTAGCATAGAGTTATACTTGCCTCTCTCCATATGCACAAAATCAGGATACAAGTGAACAGGCAGTGCTTTAGGTTACACATAATACCCAATAAGCAAAGCAAGACCTGACTGTAATTTCTCTGCAGACTGCCCCTCTCTTCTTTATATGTTCCCACCCTTTTATCTAGAAATTGAATCCATGACTACCAGGGATAAAGATAAGGCAAAGTTTCTATTTGGTTCCATTACATTTTATTCTCTTGGGTACTAATGATGAAGAAATGCTCTTGAGCAGAGCAAATCATTATTAAGAGCACAGAATGACAGGAATGTAAAACAGGTCTGCTCAGGGTATGGGCATAGTGTGAGTAGGGAGAGTGAAGAGAGAAAGTAAAGGAGGGTAGTATGGTCAATATAATCTATGTTCACATATAAAAAATATTATCCTGTTGGATACTCCTCCCCACCCCCACCCCCATCTCACCCTGCTCCTTCTCTGCTTCCTGGCTGCCATGAAGCAAGCAACTCTGCTCTGCCACACCCTCCTTACCTCCATACTTTCAAATTGGTTGATTGTTATCTCCTGGATACAGATACACATTTGTGCATGTTTACAATCTACCTATATAATTTAAATAGTTACATTACACTATTTAATTATTGTATATAATTTAAATAGTTCTATTACACTGTTTAATTATTGTATTTAATACATTTATTATTTATTACTTATATGTATATACTATATACATCACTCTATGAAACTATGTGAAATGATACATTAGTAGTAGTAGCTTAAAACTAAGGAATGAAAAGTGAAATTCTCTGAAACCTATACTTGTTAGCTAAATGATAGATTCTAAAATATTTAAGAAAAAATTTAGAAACCTAGCAAACAAATATACATTCTCTGCAAAACTATAACTTTGAACCACTGACTTTTGAGCAAACTTATATTTTCATGCTGCTGAAGTATATACTGACTCTGCTTGGGAAATAAAGCATAATCAAGGCAGAAAGCCAGAGAAATGTGTGATCTGCTTCTTGTCTTCATCAGCCTACCCATTGCACTACTTGCAGATTTCCTTGCAAAGACCTTTTTTGCCTCAGTTCAGCGAAGCTGGCACACACATTTTACATTCCCAAGATAGTAATCATACAAAGATGCCAGAAAAACAAAAAAGAAAAAAAATTAAGATACTTCTCTGGGCAGCATGAATTTGGCCTACTTTTCATTGGGCCTGAATCACAGAATTAGGTCTCCCAGATCTTGGAAAATACCCATTGAGAAATGGGTGTGTGAGAAACAAATACCAAACAAGAGGTGTAGCTAGCCCAGTCCTGTGATCTACCAAGATAAGCCTATGCAGTGATTTGTGCCTTTGACAAATCTTGTTCCAATCAGGGTTGAAAGGGTTTACATTATGTAATTTGCGCAATTGTCCTCACTTATCCAATGAGACATCTGTGAACTATGTCTGGGGGCAACAAGGAGAAACTACTTTAGTACCTTACACAAGTACTCTATTAATATTATAATCATGGTAATTATAATCATTTTGTTAACAAAATATAAATTTGATTATTTACTGAGTTACTAGAGTCATTTGTTTATTTCATCAGCTGAGATTTCCTTGTACAAGAGCCAAGAGTGAAACTCTCAGTCTCACATAAAATATTTTTAGATAACATTTTTATTGAGATATAACTCATATATCATAAAATTAACAAGCTTAAGGAATAGAACTGAGCATTTTCCACATGAATTGACCAGTTCATTGACAAAAAATGTCCTTTCTTTCTTGTCTCTGTAACATTTCATCACAAATTGTATTTTCTCTGATGTTATAGTAGCTAGTTTCTGGGGGTGAGATGTCATTTTCTATGCTTTTGCTTTCAACTTATTTGCATCTTTCCCTCTAAAGTGTGTTTTTTGTAGACAGCATATATCTAAATGGTATATGTGTTATCCTGTATGGAAATCTTTTACTTTTATCAACAATATTAAATTCATTGGATTTACTATTACTACTAAGAAGAGAATTTTTGCCTGTCATTTCTCTATTTTATTTGTGTGGTTTTTGTCATTTTATTCTTTTCCTTTTTCCATTATTGGCTTATTTTATATTTTTCTTATTTTCCATTTAACTTATTTATGGTCATTGTATTATTTTCCAAGTAGTTGCCCACAAGATTAGTATTAACATCTTAATTTGTATAGTTCAGATTCATTTTTCAAAAATTGGGAAATGGGAAGAATACTGGGGTTTAAATTCAAGGTCTCATGCTTGTTTGTCAAGACTCTACAACTTGAGCACCATACTTTCAGCACTAATTTTAATTTTTTTTTGGTCAGTTGTGGGACTTGAACTCTTGGCTTGGGCACTGTCCCTGTGCTCTTCAGCTCAAGGCGAGTGCTCTACTGCTTGAGCCACACCACCAAACTTCCAGTTTTCTGGTGATTTATTAGAGATAAGAGTTTTACGGACTTTCCTGCCTGGTCTGGCTTTGAACCTCGATCCTGAGATCTCAGTCTCTTGAGCAGCTATGATTACTGTCGTGAGCCACCAGTGCCCGGCTTAATTTTAATTTTTTAATGTGTTATTATTTCAATTAAATACATTCTGTAGTCATTATAAACCCACTAATAGAACTTTCAAATTACAGCTTTATAAATTATGTTAAAATTAGATTGGAGAAAAGTATATAATGACAAACATATGTTTACACTGACTTTCACACATACTATTGTGATCTTCATCAGCCTCTTTATTTTATTTTATTATATTGTAAAGATGCTGTACAGAGGGGTTGCAGTTACATAAGTAAGGTAATGAGTACATTTCTTGTTGAACAATGTTACCTCCTCCTTTGTTTTTCTCCTACTATACCTTCTCTCTCCCACCTCCTCCACTCCCCCACCACCAGAAGTTGTAAAGTTCATTTCCAACACAGTGTCTTGTGAGTATCACTGTTGCAATGGGTCATCTGTGTCCTTGCTTCAGCATTTTGTTATTCCCCTTTCCCTCCCCAAATTAGATAAATGTATATGCAAGATGCATGAGAATTTGACCACCTGTCTCACATTTATTTCAGACTGAAGGACTAGTTTAGTATCTCTTACAGGTCAAAATTACTAGTAAGAATTATTCTGTTTTTACTTAATTATGTCTTATTTTTCTCTTTATTCTTTGGAGTTCTAATGGATATACAATTTTTCACTGCCAGACATTTTCTTTTTGATTTCTAAATATATCATTCCATTCTCCTCTGGATTTCTTAGATTCTTATGAGTTGTCTACCAACTAAATGAAAGCCCTGCTTTCAATTTAAAGATTCTGCTTTTATCCTTGCCTGGTGTGTACGCATGTATGATATGGTGTGGTGTGGTGGTGGTGGTGGTGGTGGTGGTGGTGGTGGTGTGTGTGTGTGTGTGTGTGTGTGTGTGTGTGTGTGTGTGTGTGTGTTCATGATAAACATGTGCCAGTACTGGGCCTTGAACTCAGAGCCTGAGAAAAATTCCTTGGTAGTTTTGTTCACTCTACAATTTAAGTCACAATTCCACTTTCAGGTTTTTTGGTGGTCATTGAGAATAAGAGTCTCACAGACTTTCCTGCGTGGGCTGGCTTTGAATTGGTATGCTCATATCTCAGGCTCTTGAGGAGCTAGGATGTTAGGCATGAATGAACCAATGGTGCCATGCTGTCTTTCTCTATTTTTTAGTTTTATTTCTATTGATTGTGGGAATTGAACTTGAGGTCTGGCACTATCTATGAGCTCTTCTGCTCAAGGCTCTAATACTTTTAGCCACAGCACCACTTCCAGTTTTCTGGTGGTTAATTGGATATTAGAGTCTCAAGACTTTCCTGCCCAAGCTGGCTCTGAACCTTGATCCTCATATCTCAGCCTCCTGAGTAGCTAGCATTATAGGTGTAAGCCACCAGTGACAGGCTGTCTTGGCCTTTTGATAGGTTGATTTTTATCCATCTTATTATACATCTTTTGGGTTTTTCCTACTGAGAAAATTTGTTTAGCTTCTTAGGTGGGTGATTAATATGTTTCATCAATTTTTAGAAGTTTTTCAGTTGAAATCTCTGTCATTCCCCTCTAATGACTTTTTTCAAGTATTATACTATTTTCTAATTGTAAAATTTTATCTATTTAAAAATGTTTTTTATGTCTTTATTGGTATTCTTCTGATAGTGAGATGCCATTTTAATGTTTGATTTAATTGTTAGCCATGACTTCCTTTAGTTCTTTGAATGTAACTATAATATTTTATATTATTTTTATAGTAACTAAGTCCATTTTAATAGTCTACTAAGTCCATTGTCTACACTGTATCAGCAATATTTATTTGTAGATACAATTTTTCCTATTTATACTATATATCCATATATATGTGTATATATATCCATGTATCCAAATATATATGTATATATATACATATATCCATGTTTCCTTCTTTCTGTGGAAAAGTGGGCATTTTAAACAATAGTAATGTTACAACTCTAGAAATCAAATTAGTCTCCCCAGAATGTTTGTAATGTTTTTATTGTTGTGACTGCTACTAATGCAATGTTTGTGTTCTAAATAATATTACTTAACAAACTCTAAAGTCTATAGTCTTTATTGCGTGTGGTCATTAAAGTCTCTTGGACAATTTAGTTGTTAAGTAAGAATTGGACGGAGGTATTCTCAAATGTCTTTAACTTGTGGTAAGTCTCTAAACTTTGGCAAGTAGGACTGTACATGAGTCAAAGCATTCTCTCAGTGTTCCAGCAGGCTGTTTATGACAGTGTCTTACACTTCATTTCCTGTTTCCAGAAAGACTCAATGCCAGCTAGAGATAAGAAGATAGAACTTTTCCAGGCCTTTACATGCATGTGTTCTTCTAAATTCTCAGAAATATGCTGTGGTTTCCCAAAGACATCCATAGATAACTTATTGCCCAGTGTTTAAGTCTTTTGGCTAGCTTTTTTTATTGTGAAAATACTGTACAGAGGGGTTATAATTACATGGGCAAGATAATGAGAACATTTCTTATCAAGCATTTTTTGTTTGCCCCAATTAAAATGTTAAACAATTGCCACTGATTTTTTAAATTTTTAGTTTTATTGTAAAGATGCTGTACAGAGGGGTTACAGTTACTTGAGTAAAGCAACGAATACATTTCTTCTCAAACATTCTTACCTCCTCCTTTGTTTTCTCCTACTATCTCTTCCCTCTCCCACTTTTCCCCTCCCCTCCCCATCCAAGTTGTAAAGTTCATTTCCAACATAGTGTCTTGTGACTATCATTGTTGCATTAGGTCATCCTTTGTTCTTGTTTCAGCATTGTTATTCCCTTTCTCTTTCCCAAATCAGACAAATGTATGCACAAGACATAGAGTACCACCACTGATTTTTTTTTAACACAAGCCCCAGAAGAAAAGTTGTTTACATTAAATAAATCCTAGAACAATTGAAATAAATGTCCTTTTTGCAGATGGTAGTTTCTAGGGATTTGCCATACTTCCCAAATAATGAAAAGTTTATGGGAGCAAGACCTGTGGGATTGCCAAACTTATTTTTCACTTTCCTGTGATTATTATATTATTGTTTACCATGATCATAATAATTGAAAGGCTATTGTTTTATAAGACCACCATGAGGAGAAGCAGAGTGAGAGACATTGGAATGGACCAGTTTAAAAGACCCCAAAACTCAGGACTGTGACATCAACAAAAAGCAGAGTAAAAGGCCACAGGTCTCTTCCCCCCATAAAACACTAATTTAAAACCATTACATTTTGTCTCATCTCATCCAAAAAACTGATAAGAAGCAACATAGTTTGAACATCTAAAGGCTGCTAAGGACAAAAGTCAATCAACAACTTTTATCACAGAGGTTGCATTATCACAGAAACACAACAGGGGGAGCAAGAGATTTCAAACCTAGGAAGAAGACAACCTTTTATTATTTTTTTAAGGTGAGAAATTACGTGCCCAAAGTAGTATCCCTGAACAATTTTAGTTAGGAAAAGATACCAGAATCTCCGATTGTCTTCCCTTACATAAAGAGAGTAGAGGTTGAGAGAGAAGAATGTTTCTTCAAATGCCCAAATTTAAACAAATGATTATGAGAAACATAGAAAAACAGTGAAACTTGGTCCAATCAAGGAATACATTTTTTTAAAAAAAGTACAGAAACTATCTGAATAAATTTATATAGGTGTGTGTCCCTGCAGAAAATTTTAAATAATGGTCATAAAAACATTCCATGAATGAAGAGAAAAAACAGACACCTGGTTGAATTCAGAAAAATGAACATCAACAAAGAGATACAAGCTATAAAACTGGACCAAACAGAAATCCTAGAAACTGAGGAGTACAATAACTGAGATGAACAATTGATCAAGCACGGACATATTCTCTGAATTAACTAGGAGATAGGAAAAATAAAGTTAGAAAAACAAGGAACTTATGAGATTTCATCTAAAAGAAAAAAAGAAACAGAGAGGTAAAACAAGAGATTTAAGAGATGCCATCACTTAAGACGGTAATTGAATACATGATAGAGGCATGGCTTTTCTGTCTATTATATAATATATTTTATATTGTATAATATATATAATATATTTTGTAAATAATACATTTATTATATTGACATATATAACATACTATATATTGTATATAATGGGAATTTCAAAAGGATAAGAGAATATGAAAGGGACAATGAGCCTAGTAGAAGAAATAAGACCTCAAACCTACAAAATTTGGGTATGAAAATGGACAAATTTAAGTAGCTCTTTAAATTTAATCTGCAAAAATCCAAGTCGATACTGACACACATTATAAACAAACTAGCAAAATTCACAAAGGAAAAACATTAAAAAGAAGTAATAATTCTCCTGAGATGACAGTAGAAACCGTGCAGATCACATGCATAAAAACATATACTCAAGATGCTGAAAGGAGAAAAAAAAACAAAACAGTGAACCAAGAGTACAATAATACATAAAAATATCTTCCAAAAGTTAATAGAGAAATTATGACTACCAGATACATAGAAACCAAGGGAGTTCACTACCACTGAATCTCTCTATGAAAAATATTGAGGGGTTATGCAACTTGATATTAACATGAGAGCTTAGAAAAACAAGAGATTTATGAGATGCCATCAATTAAGAAGGTAGTTGAATACATAATAGAGATATGGCTATTCTGTCTATGATAATTATATATTTTGTATATTATATATTTATTATATCTATATGAGTTTGGTGTATATAAAGAATAATATAGATAATACATAGGTTTTGAAATGTTAGTGTAAAAATCTTTTATTTTTGGCATCAAACTTAAAATGTAAATAAACACATATAAATAACCATTTGCACACCAATGGTTTCATGGTGTAAAATATCATTTGTGACATCAAAAAGGTAAAAGAAATTGAATGTAGGTTAAAGATGTAAACCAAAAAGCTTTTATATATGACTGAGGTTAAGTTCTTATCAACCTTAAAATATATGCTTATATGTTCAAGATATTTTACTCAATCTCCATGGTAACCAAAAAAAAACTAAAGAAGACACATAAAATGAACTAGGAAAAGAAACAAAACATATGACTTTAAAAATAATAAAAAGTATAGTAAAATGGTAAAGAGATAAAATAGATACAATACATACAGAAAATAATAAAGAAAATAGTTAACATAATCACCTACTGGTGATTGGTATAATTGGAAATGGATGAACCTTCTCATTGAAAAGACAGATTTTCAGAATGAAATGAAAGACAACTTTCAATTACAGGCTAGCCACAAGAGAATATTTTGGATATAAAGACAGATACAGCTAATCTAAAAGTAAACGGATAGAAAAAAAGTTTTCTATTCAAATGCTAACCAATCTAGAGTAGAAGTAGCCTTACATATATAAGAAGAATATGTCAGGATTCTTATAAAAGGATGAACTAGAATGTTATATAATGCTAAAAGTCAATTTACTATGAATATATAATAAATATAAATATATTAGAACTTAATGCCAGACTCTCTATCGAAAGCAAACATTGACAAATTAAAGAGAAATAATAGTGAGACAATAATAATAACATAATAATAACAGGAGACTTTAATAGTTATTTTTAATAATCGATAGAACAATGGAAACCAGTAAAACCAGTAAAATCACAGAAGACTTGAAAATATGTTAAGCTATAAAACAAGGCTTAACAAATTTACTAAGATTGGACATGTGCTGGCTATTTTATCACATCATAAAGGAAGGAAACTGGAAATTATACAAAGAAAAGTAGAAAGTTGGTGATTATGTAGAGCGTAAACAATAAACTTTTAAACTATTTAGATACTTATAAGTCAATGAGACTAACAAGATCACAGATATTCTTCACTTATCTTGAGATAAGTGAAAATACAGAAAGAACATACAAAAACTGCTGGGGTACAGCAAAAAGAAGTTGTAGTAGGAAGCTTAGTATCAATGAAGACATTTTGAAACAAAAAGATCTCAAATCAGCAATTTTATGCCTTAAAAAAAACTCAAAAGAATTTTTAATTTAAAAAATGTAAGCTAAAATCTAATCCCAAAATTACCACAAGAATATAAATAGCTGGATTTACTAAAACAAAAGAGAGGGTACAAATCAGAGCCTGGGAGTATACATCAGTAGAATGTTTGGAGCCCTGAGTTCTATACTGAGGACAATAAAAAATACAAAACTAACAAAATAACTAAAATCAGAAATGCAATGGGAACATTACAATGGATACTTCAAAAATAAAAAAGATTACAAAGACTAATATTAACCAATAAGTTAGAAATGTATAATCTACAAAAGCTGAATCATAAAAAATGAACAATCTAAGCCAATCAATTACTATTAAGAAAATTGAATAAATAATCTAAAACCTTCCACCTAAAATGTTTCCCACCTGTAATCAGCTGCTTTGGATATTGAGAGCAGGCCAGTGGTTTAAAAACCATAATTAATTAATTGTCAGGAAGGGGGCTTGAACTCAGAGCCCAAGTGCTGTCCCTGAGCTTTTCTGCTCAAGGATAGCACTCTACCACTTTGAGGCACAGTTCCACTTTCGGGTTTCTGGTAGTTAACTGGAGATAAGTCTCATGAAAACTGTCCAGGCTGTCTTCAAACCATGATCCTCAGATCTCAGCCTCGTGAGTAGTTAGGAGTCAGTCACCAGCACCCTGCCATAATTTCTATTAAATGTAATATTAGAAATTTTACTCTAAGCGATTACACAAGAAATCATAATATAAGGCATTCAATTTGGACAAGGAGAGATCAAATTAACTGTTCACTGAGGACAAGGCCTTTTGCATCATAAAAGATTCCACAAAAGAAAATCTGTTACAACTAATACCCGAAATCATGAAAGTCACAGGACCCAACATCAACATGAGAAAAGTAAGTTTCTTTTTTATATACTAATAATGAACAATGTGAAAAGGAAATTAATAAAACCATCTCTGAGTCCGATGCTGGTGGCTCAAGCCTATCATCCTAGAATTCAGGAATCTAAGCTCTGAGGATCATTTAGCAACCAGCCAGGGCAGGAAAGTTTGTAAGATTCTTATGGCCAATTAACCACTCAAAAGCTGGAAGTAGAGCTATGGCTCAAGTGGTAGAGTTCTAGACTTGAGCAAAATTGTCCAGGGACAGTGCCCAGACCCTAAATTAAATCCCAAGACTAGCACCAAACAGATAAGAAAATGAATTATTAAAATTTCTGTTGTTGGGGCTGGGAAGGTGGCTCAGTGGTAGAGTACTTCCCTTGCATGCATGAGGCCCTGTGTTCGATTCCTCAACACCACATTAGCAGAAAAAGCTGGAAGTGGCACTGTGGCTCAAGTGGTAGAGTGCTAGCCTCGAGCTGAAGAGCTGAGGGACAGCACCCAGACCCAGAGTTCAGGCCCCACAACTGACCCCAAAAATCTATTGTTATAGCATCAGAAGGATGCTGTAAGTATACTTAGAAATAATACTTAGAAATAAACTTATCTTAGGGGGAAAGACATCTATCCTGAAAACTATAAAGTTTATAGGCTAAATGAAAGAAGACATAATGTTTATTGATAAATATTTTTATTACTCAAAGTGATTACAGATTTGAAGCAATCTTTCTCAAAATCCCAACAGCATTTTTGTAGAAATGAAAAATATCTTCCTGGGTTAGGATGTAGCCCAATGGTAAAAAGCACTTGACTAGCAAGTGCAATGTCCTAGGTTCAATTCCCAGTATCAATTCCCAGAAAAGAGAAACACAAAGGAGGAGGTAACAATGCTCAACAAGAAATGTATTCATTAATTTACTTATGTAACTGTAACCCCTCTGTACAGCACCTTTACAATAAAAATTTTTCAAAGTCTCCTTAAATTCAAAGGATGCAGAATAAACAAACACATCTTTTAAACAACAAAGTTGGAGGCTTTACAACCTTTGATGTCAAATTATGAAGCTCAGTTAGCAAAACAGTGTTATCAACATAAAGGAAAAGACACAGAGACCAAAGAAGCACATACAAAGCCTATGAGCAAAACCTTATACATAAGGTAATGGATGTTTGGCCAAGGTGCCAAGTTCACACAATGAAACAAGGGCATCCTATCCACTATGTGCTGTCAGGAAAACTAGATATTCAAATGTAAAAATTAATGTTGGAACCCTATCTTAGAAAATACACAAGAATTGGCACTAGGAAGGTAGATCAGTGGTAGAGCGCTTGCCTTGCATGCATGAGGCCCTGGGTTCGATTCCTCAGCACCACATAAGAAAAAAGAAAAAAGCCGGAAGTGGCGCTGTGGCTCAAGTGGTAGAGCGCTAGCCTTGAGCTGAAGAGCTGAAGGACAGCGCCCAGGCCCAGAGTTCAGGCCCTATGACCGGACTCAAAAAAAAAAAAAAATACACAAGAATTAACCCAAAATAGACTCAGGAGCTGTACTAAAGCTACAGCTATAAAACTCCTAGAAGAAAAGACAAGTCACAGCTTTATTATATTAGGTTTTGTATGTTACTTTAGGTGCACAGGCAACTAAAGCAAAAATAAACACATGTGATTCTATCAAGCTGAAAAAAAAAAGCTTTGTGCATCAAAGGAAACAATCAACATAGCCAAAAGGTAATGAAAAGATAAAAAGCAATGTTTCCCATCACATATCTGATAAAAGCTTAATATACAGAAGGTACAACTCAACCACAAAAATTCCCCCTATAATCAGAGTTAAAAATAGACAAAGAACTTGAGAAGGTAGCTATTCAAAAAGATGATGCAATCACCAATGAGCTTATGAAGAAGATCAACATCACTCTTACAGAGGTTAAACTCAAATATACAGTGAGATATTACCTTTTCCATGGGAGGAGGCCACTATCAAGAATAAAGAAAATAACAAGCGTTGGTAAGGATGTGAAATAATTGAAACCTTATGTACCACTGCAGTGAACATAAAATGGTATAACCATTAAGGAAATAAAAAAAAAAACTGTACAGATCATTTCAAGCATTCAATTTCCAGTCCGAAAAGATGACTTTCATTATGTTGCCTTCTTTCTTTCACAGAGGAGTAGAATTTTGGAGCTTTTACCACTCAAAAAGTCTCACATCTCTTGTTTAAATCTTGATAAAATCACAGCCTTTACTAATTTGGCTGAAAACTTAATCGAGCTTAAATGATTAATAACTGCTTATATAGTCTGTTTTTGATATCTGTTATCACTATTGAATTCAGAGATATTTGTAATATATTTTCATTAGCATTGATATATTTTAACACAAATAGAACAATGAATTAGGGATGTTTTTGTCTACTTGAATTTATACTTGCCTTCGATACTCCAGTGTCAAAGTGATTCTTTCTAATTAAGTTAAAGTGATTAATTAAAATGTTTACTTTTTTCCAATAATTACTCCACAATTTCTATTAGAGGACAGTTGGGGAATGATCAGACTGGGTATAGAGAGCTGGAGAATTTTTTCTGAAACTGTTTGCATAGCTAAGACAAAGCCACTTTAGATTGCTTGCTTATTTGGAGTTATTTAGGGCAGTCCTTCACTAAAGACTTTATTTGCATTGAAGGTACAGTTTTTAGAAAATGAGAATGCCAGTGTTTTGAGGGCTTGTGTATAGGCATAGTTTCTAGTGCCTTGTCAACTCAGTCCTTACACAGCAACTGCTTCCACTTACCATATTATTCCTATAAGGAAGAATGGGGAAAAGGGACTCTATTTTAAAATGAGAAAACTATAGAAAACAAAGTGCAGCTGGAGACTTTGTCATCAAGTGATGGCTCTAGAAGCTCCTACAAAGTGCAAAATCTGAGACTAAATATTTCCTCTAGCAATATAGGGGCTATCCAAATATTATGTTATGATCTTTATGTGGATCCCTTCTGAGAGGAGCCAATCTTCTGAGGACTCACTTCTAATGTATTGAGAAGTACCTTTGGAAGGAAATGTACAGATGAAAGGGCTGACGTTGACCAAAATACATTGTACTCATAAACTAACATGCTGAGGTAAAACCCCTTTGTACAACTCCTTAAGAAAGGAAGGAAGGAAGGTAGGAAGGAAGGAAGGAAGGAAGGAAGGAAGGAAGGAGATTAATAGACAGTAATTTATTTCCTAAGGATAATCTTTATTGAGCTTACTATGTAAATTAGTTGAAGAGTCTGTCTTCAAAAATACACAAATAAGCATGGGAAATCAGCAAAAGAAGATAATTTTTCCTTTAATCTATTGTCATGAAGATAGAGGTCACTTACAGCACAAGAAAACACATTATACAGTATGAGTAAACACATTATACAGGATCCCTAGTGCTGAAGACATTCTAAACATCCCTCCTTATCCTTCATCTCAAAGTATGCTAAAGTTCTGCAAAGACCAATATGGTGCATTATTAATTATAAGGAAATAATTTGAATAAATTTCATGACTTAAATGAAGAAATTACACATCATGTACAAACCAGACCAAATATATATATATTGGGGGGAGGGGTCCGGTCGTGGGGTCTGAACTCTGGGCCTGGGCATTGTCCCTCAGCTCTTCAGCTCAAGGCTAGTGCTCTACCACTTGAGCCACAGTGCCACTTCCGGTTTTTTTCTTTTTGCTTATGATGTTGAGGAATCGAACCCAGGGCCTCATGCATGCAAGGCAAGCTGTCTACCACTGAGTCACTTTCCCAGCCCCCAGATAAAAATATTTTGACAACTGGAAATGTGATTGAACTCTTAATTTAAATAGCCCAGAGTTTTAGTTAAATATCATGGAGTGTCAGCAAGTTATTTTGGAGGTCAGTAATTCAATGCCGCTTTATTCTGTGGTTTCCAATTTCTATTAGCAAATGATTTTCTTTAATATATTTTTAAGACTATGTCTGCTAATTGCTAACCTGATCATGGTTAATTTATGTAAAACTCTTTTATCTCTGTTTCTTATTGAATATGTGTCCATTTTCTCCTGTACCTCCAATGTCTTTTTACAGTACTATGAAGTCCTTAATAAAAGGACTAGTGGAGAAGAGTTTACATTTTTAGGATTCAGAGCAATGTAGTATTATTCCATCCCTAAAAGAAAACATGACCCAATCACACTGAATTTTTAGAATGCTTTGATATTTCAGAAGCATTTTCACCTCTACCATTTTGTTTGATTCTAAGCAATGTCAATACTGTAGCATCACTTCCTGAGTTATATCAATTGCAATGGTTGTTTGTATTGGCTACTTTGTCTTCGAAGAGAGACACAAATTTCTTTTATAGGATTATTAGCTTCTCATTCTCCATCTTTGTGGTTTAAATACAAAACAATTTCCTCTCTGATTCCAGAGAAGACACGTTATTCACTTGTGTCCAATTGGTGTGTTCTGTCTCCTAGCAACATTAATGAGTTTCATGGGCAGCATAAAACAATAGTAATAACAGCTGAAACTTATTATGTGACTGATACATTAATAAAATTATTAGTATTTCCAACAAGATAAAAGAGTAGAAACTACTTCTGACTTTTCTTTGCAGATGAGGAATTATAACCAGGGCTATTTCTTGGAAGAGATTAAAGAACAAGAAAGTGGTAGTCAGAGTATACACAAATGGAGGAGGAAGCCCCCATCAGTCTGTACTGCCCCTGGTACTGAGAATCAGTAGGAAGAAAGTATTGGAAAAGTAAATTGAGGCAATAGCTGCTTAGCATTATCAGGCCAATGGGCCTGCCTGAGCAAACATCATTGTAAAGGAAAACATATTGCAAAAATAGACTGAGTGCCTTTGACATTGAGTGAGGCCTTGGATCTAACAGTTTCTGAAGCTTGCAACTTAGGACTTGGCAGTTTTATTAGCAAATAAATTTCCCTCTTCTTTTTAACCTGCTTTTTACTGGATTCTTCTCAAACCAAAATGTCCAAACTAATAAAACTAGGAAATGGCGAGCCTACAGAAAAGCATGTTGAAAGCCAAACTTGAAATTAAATTTGCACAAGTAAGTATTAGTCACACAGAAGGTCCTTCCACACTCTGCAGTATCATCATAAAAGTCATGTTAAAAGAACTAGTGATATCCATACAATTTTATAAATATTAATATGAATAATGAAACTGGTACCTGGAAGATCCATGCTGCATTTACAGTGTGGATTGGGAAAAATAAAATTAATCATAAGATTCCCGGGAAGTTTCCTAGCAGTCAAAAACAGAATCATCACTACCACTCTTCAAGAGGGAATCTCTTCCAGGATGAGGAAATATTCAAGCATAAGTACTGAATTACCTGGAAGTTTCCAGAATAGTGACAAACACTGAAATTTTTATGCGCAATATGGGCTTCTGCGTTACAGTCTTTACATACTTGCTGATTCCTATCTGCGAAGATCCAATGTGTAGAAATATGAGCCTCAAACCAGATAATCTCTGTCCACCCACTAAGAAAGCAGATGAGTGACGAGTGACCCCAACAAACAATGGAAGTGGCCAGATCCAAGCTCGGTATCATCAAGCATTCATCCCCCCATGCTGCCAACAATGCCCCTCAGATCTGCTACTGGAAAGTGCCCCTTTTCTTTAGCTCTTCTAATGTACATGTGCTGCCAAACAGGATGCCCCTAAAGGCACTTAAGGGACTTGAAGGGTGTATGGGTACAGAATGAATTTCATATTTGAAGACATTGTATCTGCCAGGATGTCCACATTTGAAGGACAAAAAAGTACTCGATATACTTACGTTTTTGGAAATTAGAGAAAAGTCTCAATGGCCGTATCACCTGCACATGCATGATCTCACCCCAAAACTAGAGAAAGGCCCATTTTCAACCTGACCTGAAGAAACTTAGGCAGTATTAATGTTCACAAATGCTTTCTGATTTTGATGATCATTTTACTTTTTTTCTGATTGGACAATTTTATCTGTACTGTCTATAATAGCCAGTGTAGCACCAGGCCCCCTAATTTATGTGTTAATGTGCTGTTCTGGAAGCTTGATGTTAAAATGATGAATATCACCTGGGAAGAAGATGGGAAGAGAGCAAAAGAACTGGCAAGCTGCCTCATGGAAATAGCTTTCGACTTTATCAAACCATGGGGTAACATGTCAGATTGTATTACATACAGTTAATTATTAATGCAGTCTGGGCCTTATTTTGAAAAGCGCAAACATGCGCTTCTCATAATTTTCTTCCCATGGAAAATCTGTTGTGTCCCTTAAATTGAGCAGCTAAATGTCCCTTACAAAATACCTTAAGGCTTCCATTTCTCCAGATTTAGCATGCATCTGAGACAAGAAAGCTTTCACAAACCTCCTTGCCATGGACAAAACAGAGATGTGTTTTTGCTTAATTAAAATTCTTTTTTGGCAACAGATGTCCTTGCAAAAATAGCTCAGAGTGCGGTGAAGCATTTTTATGGGCTGGAGTTCAGCAACAAGGAGCCCGTCATCTGCCTTCTCTGCTCTGAGAGCAATACAAGAGAACCAGGTGGCTGGTCACAGTTTGAAAAGTGAACAAATGTATTTATTCATTCTGAGCAATTTGCAACCTACTGGGAGATCAGGAGCCCTCTCCCAGGCCCTCGCTTCTGAGAGCTAGGACTGTGAGAGAAGGGAGCTGCTTAATTGCTTTGCACAGTTTCTCTCACTAAAGCAATTAGCACCCAGAAGAAAGTCCAGGAGAAGGACATAGCCA
Organism: Dipodomys spectabilis; assembly: GCF_019054845.1. NCBI lineage: Eukaryota > Metazoa > Chordata > Mammalia > Rodentia > Heteromyidae > Dipodomys > Dipodomys spectabilis. Next base: position 13,334,510 of record NW_024870758.1, read on the forward strand.
GGCCTCACACACATATGGTGGCCTGATATCAGCCTGCCTACTGTCCCAGGCTCACAGATGATTCAATCAGCCATGCAGGCTTAGGCACCATAGATGCTCTGCTTCCTGGGCTCATTGTACCTTCCTACTGCAAAGCCTCTCATCAATTGAAGAATTACTGTACAATTTGAGGAAGCTCATCAACTTCATACTCAGCTATTACAACAGGGGAAAAAATGAGAAAGTATATCCTTACAGACCCAAGAACTAAAAGAAGGAAGCTTAGATCTGTCCTCAGAACAAAAATGACTACTAAATGGCAGGTGAAAATTCACACCAATCAGCAGAGGTTATCTGGGCAAGAATCTGAACAATGTATTAAGCAAGATATGTTGTACTCATAAGTGAGCTGTTGAATTAAATCACTTTTGTGCAACTATTTATAATGAACACAAATAACAAATATTTGCTAAGGATTCTCTGAGTAGAGTACCTGGCTACTATGGACTACAACATTAAGTAAGAAATACATGAATTAATGGTGTGTGTATGTACATCTGGTTTATTTAACCTAGCTGCTAAGCTATATTACACGAAAGGCATTCTAGGTGTTTTTAGTAGATTTTGTCAATGACCAAATCAGATAATTCAATGATGACTAGATCCTTAACCGAGACAATCACAGAAAGTTAAATTATATGTTAGTAAAAGTTTCTAATTTCTGAAGTTTGTTTTTTCTTGAGAATACAAGGCTTTCTAGAGTATTTAACCACTTCTATTGAAAAGTATTCTAAAATGTATTATACAAGTCCTGTAGCAAAATTGTCATGCAAGGCCAAGTGAACATGGATGGTTCATACAGGATATATTAACACAATATTGTTTCTTTTTGTCAAAAACTGTATATTTTAGCATTTACCTGTATATTATATGCTTTTAGATGTTTAAGACACCTGAGTGATCCATTCTTAAAACCTGAAGAGGTAGACAAGGCACTGGGTAGCATGTTTATGGAATCATTTAGCACTAGTTAGTGCTCACCAACTGTTAGGTACCATCCCAAGGATAGTGATTCAATGGCAAACAACACAAAGTTCTAAACAACATTGTCTGTATTTTAATAGGTCAGATTATCAATAAAGCATTGAATTCATCCATTTATTCATTTCTTATGCAATATAATGTCAAGTGGGGTTAAGCAACAAAGAGAAAAATAAAGAGGTTAAAAGGAGAGAAAATACTCAGAGGTAGTTTCTCTAATGACCTAACATTTAATCTGAATGGCAAAGAGTGAAAGTCAAAAAAATATTGGGACAGGAGATTCCAGACAAAAGAATATAGGCTGTAGAATAGTTCTTTATGACATTTCTACATGTAGAAAACTTGAAACTATCTTTCCAGGCTGTTTGTAGCAAACAGCCTGGAAAGCTAGAGATAGCATCTACTTTGGGGCAAGGAGCAGACTTTTTCATTGACCAGGATAATAAACCTCCTTTTTTTCCTATGGAGCTAGAATTTGGCAGATTTTTTCCTACCCACTTTAGTTTTCTAATCTCGGAGTTCCAAAGTCAGGACACAGACAGAGTGTGGAGAGAATCCATGTGGGCGACCTTTTCCATGCCACATGGGCAATAGGATGCCAGGGAGCCAATGCACCTGAGAAACTCCTGCTACTTGTTAAGCTGAGTATGTTAAGGTAGCTACATATATCTTCCTTCAATGGAGAAAAAGTGTTTCAATAAGAAGGGAAAGAATATTGGATTGGAAAAGCCACCATTTGATTTATCAATATAAGGGTCATGTGGCCAATTGAGAGTAGTGTCAGACAGCAATGTCTTATAGAGAAAATGGAAGATAATAAAGCAGTAATTGAGTATGGAAAACTTCAAGAATTCTCCAATGCAGAAAAAATGAGTACTAATTGGGTAAGATTCTGAGAATCAAAAGAGGGAAGGATTTTGTCTTCTTTTGTTTTTAATATGTGATAGTATAATTTATTTGTATGTTTGGAAATAACCTGGTAGAGAGTAAAAACAACAACAACAACAAAATCAAGGATTTGGGAGAAAAAGAGATAATAGCAAGAGGATGAGCTAGATGCAGAATGACCAGTGCTGGCTCCAATCAGAGAGTGGGTAATAGGGTCACCATAACAGGAGAAAAGGCTGTGTATATATTGCATGGATACATGCAATTAGCATGTACTAATGTGATGTCGGGAAGGTTTTCTTCTGATTGCTTCTAATTTCCTAGTGAGTGGGGTAAGAATCAAATCATTGGTAATGAGTAAGGAACAGAGGATTGTGGGAACTTTGAAAAGATGGTGAGAGATAATGAAAGAACATTTACTAGAAACAGTAGCCACATCACAAAATGACACTAGAAAGTATTAAATTTGTACTTCTCAAATGATTACAAACAAGACCACAACTATGTTTACTGCAGCATTATTTACCATAGCTAAGACATGGAACCAACCCAGATGCCTCTCAGTAGATGAATGGATCAAGAAAATGTGATATATATACACAATGGAATTCTATGCCTCCATCAGAAAGAATGAAATTGCCCCATTTATTAGGAAATGGAAAGACTTGGAAAAAATTATATTAAGTGAAGTAAGCCAGGCCCAAAGAAACATAGGTCCCATGGTTTCCCTTATTTGCAATAACTAGTGTATGTCTGAGACAAGTAGAAACGGTCAGATAAGTTGATGTTAGGCAAAATGAACCCCAAGATAAGGACTCAAATATTTTTCTTTCTTGCTATTGTTTTTAACATATCTGTAAGATATTGCATTGTTGCTTTGTATGTCCCTCCCCCACGGTATAACCCCTGTTTTCACTGTATTTGGTGTTGGTATAACTTGTGGAGGGGAAGGGAAAAAAAAATAAATTGTTTAAATAAGGATACAGGTGGACCCATTGCATCAATGAGATGTACAAGATGCTATGTCGAAAAACGAACTTTACAACTTTGGCTCGGGGTGAAGGGCGACTGGGGGCAGGGGAAGATGGAAAGGGATAGGAAGAGGAAACAAAGGAGGAGGCAACAATGCTTGATATGAAATGTACTCATGGCTAGGTGCTGGTGGCTCACACCTGTAATCCTAGCTACTCAGGAAGCTGAAATCTGAGGATCGCGGTTCAAAGCCAGACCGGGCAGGAAAGTCCATGAGACTCTTTTCTCCAATAAACCACTAGAAAACCAGAAGTGGCACTGTGGGTCAAGCGGTGGGATGCTCGCCTTGAGCTGAAGAGCGTAGGGACAGCGCCCAAGCCCAGAGTTCAAGCCCTACGACCGGGCCGAAAAAAAAAAAAAAGAAAGAAAAGAAATGTACTCATTTCCTTGCCCATGTAATTGTAACCCCTCTAAACGGTATTTTCACAATTAATTAATTAATTAGTTAGTTAATTGAATTTGTACTTCTGTACCACTACATTTTTTTCGTCGGTCATTGGGCTTGAACTCTGGGCCTGTCCCTCAGCTCTACAGCTCAACACTAGTGCTCTACTGCTTAAGTCACAGCACCACTTCTGGTTTTCTTTTGGTAGATTATTGGAGATAAGAGTTTCATGACCTCCTCTGCTCAGGCTGGCTTTGAATCGTGATCCTCAGATCTCAGCCTTTTTAGTAGCTAGGAGTACAGACATGAGACACCAGAACCTGGCCACCACTATATCTGAAAATACTAAAAGAAAATCAATGGAGGATGACAGGAAATCATTCAATTCAGTTAATTCAGTTGGCATATGCTTGATATTAAGAATACAAAAGTTAGGCACTGGTAACTCATACTTATAATGCTAGCTGCTTAGGAGGCTGAGATCTGAGGATTGCAGTTTGAAGCCAGCCCAGGAAGAAAAGTCCCTGTGAGACTCTTATCTCTGATACACTACTCATAAAAGCAGGAAGTAGCACTGTGGCACAAGTGGTAGACTGCTAGCTTTGAGCACAAAGAGACTCAGGGACAGCACCTAGCCCCTGAGTTCAAGCCTCAGGACTGGCACAACAACAACAACAAATGAATATAAAGCAGATTTCTTTTCTGCAGGACTTCTTAAATTTTTAATGGCAACTTTTCCCTAAAATTTGTACTGTATGCAGCGATTTCTAAAGTTGCTTGATTATGGGACATTGAAGGGTTTTATAAGCTATGAACCAGAAATGTTAGTTACTCACCGATGTCCAGTTATGTATGCTTGCACTGTGGCCTGGTAAAATAGGCAACTGTCTCAAGAATAGGTAGGTCTAATAGCTTCAAATATGAGAATAGAGCTCTAACAGTAGTAGTGACTCCTGTGGTTGATGAAACACTACTTATACCATTGACTGGTGACTTCTAAAGAAGCCAAAAGAGAAGCTGATTTAAAATAAGTGAACAAAAGCTTAGTAATATTGATAGACAAAGTCAATTTCAAAACCTATTAGTGAAGTCATACCTGACACACATCTCTAGTGTGCTCCCAGAAATGTGATCATTGGTGAGTTGAGGAGTAAAAGGAAGATTCTTTGAACCAATAGGAAAGAGCCTTTCTCACTATGAGGGTGCAAAGAAGTCTTCAGGAGATGGCTGTGCAGTGATGACAGATTGCCATGGAGTGTGATAGGAGAGCCTACAGCAGGCATGTGGAAAAGTGATTTAGTCATCTTAGGAGACCTGAAGGCACCAGCCCCAAGGCTTCATCCTAGGAATGAGATTGGTATAAAGATCTTATCAGAGACAGAATATTGCACAGGCCTAGCAGAAGTTCTAGCCAGTTTCTACTTTGAGTTGAAGTCTGTGTACTCAGACTAACAACATCCAAAATAAAATTCTAGCAACTTTATTAAAAGTTTTCAGTGCTGTGTAGGAAGAAGAGTCTGAAAAAGCTAACTAGAATTAAAATATAATTTTAATTTATTCAAGTATTATAGCTTCTGTCTTGGTGATGTTTGTCATTATCCTCTATATGATTTTAGTTAGGAATCAGAAATGAACATATTCTTTCTCTTACTCAGTCTCTTTCTCTCTCTTTATGTCTTACAGGGCATTCTGGAGGATGGCAGAACATAAACGGAAGACCCTTCATTTTCACCTAAGCTTGGAGTAAGGGAAAGAACCCCAAGAAACAGTTATAAAATAGAAAGGAAAGATCTCCATGGAAGAAAAGAAAGTATGGTATAAAAATGCACCATCTTGGCTGGGAAGGTGGCTCAGTGGTAGAGTGCTTGCCTTTCATGCATGAGGCCCTGGGTTCGATTCCTCAGCACCAGATATGCAGAAAAAGCCGCAAGTGGCACTGTGGCTCAAGTGGTAGAGCGCTAGCCTTGAGCTGAAGAGCTGAGGGACAGCACCCAGGCCCAGAGTTCAGGCCCTACAACCGGCAAAAAAAGCAAAACAAAAAAATGCACCATCATATCCAACTATGAGAGGCAGGACTGGCAGCAGATCCTGAACATCCTCACCAAGAAAAATGTTATTTATTTCAGAGGAAAATGTGTATGTTCCTTAACTTATAATAGTTTCACCAATGAATTTTCTTTACTTCATGAAAAAGACGTTCACATTCAGTAAACTAATACTTGGAATTTTGAATTTTCATCTTTTTTGGGACAAATGATGTGCAGTAGGTGCTTTTCTTTATGCAGATCTGCATATGATCTACAGCTCCATCATTATACAAGCAAAAGGGGAATCCACATGTTACTGGATGAACACAGTCAGAAAAAGGCATCCTTAATCTCTAGGGCTTCCCAATCAATGCACCAAATATGTTACTAGGAACAGAGCAGCCAAATTGACCTTGGTCCTTGCATTTGGCAAGAGAAAAATTCAGGCAAGACACTACATAGTAAATATAATAGGAAAGTTTATTACAAAAGAAATAATGACAGAGGAAAAAAGAAAACACATATCATAGGCATAGTACTTCATAGTACTTCAGCCCATCTCGTATGTGAACTTCATCCTTAAAGAGTTTGACTTTGGGTAAAATAGGGAGAAATGAGTCCTTGAAGACAACTTTCTGATTGATGCATCTCCTTTCTGTTTTATGTACAGTCTTAAGCTTCAACCCCCGCCCCCATTTCTTTGTAAGTGGTTTTTGCTTATGAACTTATCCTGCTATAAAGTTGTAGCAACAGAAATTACATGAGAGCCTATTTTTCTACTAACTCTTATCAGTATGGTAGGTTAAATTTACTAAATGCTTTTTCCACTGAGGATATTTTTAATTTACAATGGGTGTGTTGGTATATAACCCCAGGAGCATCCATACTTCTTAGATTGAACACTTCTGAGGTCTGCTTTTCAAAGTCTTTTCTCCTATTTTCTATTGGCCTTTACTCTATTCTCCCATACTGCTTTTTAACCCAGAGTTGAAAAATTCAAATACCACAAAAAACTGGCATGTAATTTAAATAAGAAAAAGTTGGCCTGGAGTTAGAACTATGAGGATGATGAAAATTTTGAACACATTTAAATTCAAGTTGTGTCAAAGCATTGCAACTGTGCCTGCAAGCAGACAGTTGAAGATCAGTGCTAGAATGTAAGCCCATCTCCTTTTGCAGTCTGCTGATTCCCACAGGACCTCCTGTGCTGCCTCTGGGGCACTAGTGGCCTTGGGTTACCAGTGACTCTACAAAGACAGGATCCTCCTCTGCAAACACAGTTCAAAGACTGGAACCCAGGGGCTGGATTTGGTTAGCACACACTCTTATGGATGTATGAAAATGTCATAATGCGTACTTAATATGCACTAACACAAGTTAAATCGCAGAACAAAGCCCAAAAGCTTTCTGAGAGCTTTCTAACCCTTACGTCCAACTTTAAATTGTGTTCTAAATGTGTGCACTATGGCATATCTGTTTTCTAAAAAAGAATGAGGGAATGTATTGAAATGATTCATTTCAAATCACTTACAAATATATTATTAACTATCATATTTAGTTGCTCTTATTTGAATATGCATATATGGCATTATATACACACATGTAGCATGTGTTGTGTAGGTAACATGTATAATGTATCACCATTAGATGTGGCCAGAAGGGAACTCTACTGAATTGTTGGTGGGAATGTAAACTTGTTCAACCACTTTGGGAAGCAGTATGGAGGTTCCTCAAAAGACTTCACATAGAGCTCCCCTATGACCGGGCAATCCCACTTCTTTTTTAAAAATTTATTGTGAAAATACTGTACAGAGGGGTTACAATTACATGGACAAGATAATGAGTATATTTCTTATCAAGCGTTCTTGCCTCCTCCTTTGTTTCCCCTTCCCACCTCTTCCCATCCCCCCTACCCTACTACCAGATCCTCCTCCCCCCTGCCCCCCCACCAAAGTTGTAAAGTTTGTTTTTCGACATAACATCTTGTACATCTCATTGTTGCAATGGGTCCACCTGTATCCCTATTTAAACAATTTGTTTTTTCCCCTTTCCCTCCACAAATTAAACCAGCATCAAATACGGTGAAAACAGGGGTTATATCATGGGGGAGGGAACATACAAAACAACAAAGAAATCGTCTAACAAATATGTTAGAAACAATTGCAAGAAAGAAAAAACATTAGAATCCTTTTCTTGGGGTTCATTTCTCCTAATATCAACTTATCTGACTGTTTCTGCTTGTTTCAGACATATACTAGTAGTTGCAAATAAGGGAAACCATGGGACCTATGTTTCTTTGGACCTGACTTTCTTCACTTAATATAATTTTTTCCAAGTCTTTCCATTTCCTAACAAATGGGGCAATGTCATTCTTTCTGATGGAGGCATAGAATTCCATTGTGTATATATTCCACATTTTCTTGATCCATTCATCTACTGAGGGGCATCTGGGTTGGTTCCATTCATCATAGCTAAGATATAGAAACAAGAATGGATCAAGAAAATGTGATAGATAGATAGATAGATAGATAGATAGATAGAAGATAAACAGACAGACAGGTAGATAGGAATTCTATGCCTCCATTAGAACGAATGACACCACCCCATTTGATAGGGACACAAGAGGTTTTATCTTTGTTGCTGTTCTTTTTAATGTACTTATAATGTATTATGTGATTTTTTTTTGTTTCTTTGTATGTTCTTTTCCCCATGCTACAACCCCTGTTGTCACTGCATTTGATTCCGGGGTCCTGGATCCTGCATATACATTTTTCTAATTTTGGGGGGGAAGGGAAATAATAAAATGCTAAAATAAGGTTACGGGATGACCCATCGTAACAATGAGATGTACAAGACAGTATATTGAAAATGAATTTTACAACTTGGTGGAGAGTGGGGGAGGGAGGAGTTGGGGAGGTGGGGAGGAAAGTGATAGTAGGGGAAAAATAATGGCGGGTGTAATAATGCTGGATAAGTAGTGGACTCATTACCTTGCTCATCTAACTGCAACCCCTCTATACAGTATCTTTACAATACAAATACATATTAAGAAGAAGAAAAAGAATATATCACATTAAGTGATTGACTAGAATTAGAAGAAATCCTTTGTGTTATTTTAGGGAATTATGAACTGGCTAGACGTAAACAATAAAAATGTCTGTTACAGGGACATGATTATTATTACATGTTACCCATGAAATAAACCTTGTGAAAGAAAAAATAATCCACTAACACAGTTACTAGAGGACCATGAGCCAAATCTAATCTGCAGGATGTGACTGATAATGGTTTTTATGTCTTCTCATTTTATCAGTATATATTAATTTTACAAAGATTTATTGTGATATTTCCATACTGGTATATATGTACTTCAATTACATTTATATCTTCTATGATTTTTTTCTTATACTGCTTGCTCATTTTTATAACAATTTTAGTGGGCTTATTTATACTACTTCCCATACATGCATATGAAGTACATCCATCATATGCATCCTTCCTTCCCCTTCTCCATGCGTTTCCCCTTCCCATTGGTTCCCATTTCCAAAGAACATGATTTCATTCTTCTTCTTTATGGCTGATATATAGACAGATACACCCAGATGTGTATATGTATATATATAAACACTTTTGTATGCACATACATACACCAGTGTGTATGTGTATGCACAGGCACACACATGTGTACATGTGTGTGCATGCATGTGTGTATGTATACCTATTTTATCTGCCCATTAGTTGATGGAAATTTAGGCTGATTATGTCGATGCAGTTTGGCTATTGTGAACAGTGCTGTTATAAACATGGGTGTACAGGTATCTCTGTTACATACAGATGTAGTTATGTGCCCAGGAACAGTACAGTTGGACCATATGATAGTAGTATTTTTAGGTTTCTGATGAACAATTCATACTGATTTCCATAGGGGCTGAATTAATTTATATTGCCACAAACAATATATGAGAATTCCTCTCCTCTTTCTCCCTCTTCCCAAATCCTCACCAGCATTTGTTGTTTTTTGTTTTTCTTTTTGTTTTCTTGATCATTACTGTTCTGACTGGTATGAAATGGATAGCCTTGCTGTTCTGATTTGCATTCATCTTATTAGACCATGTCTTTTTTTGAAAGAGTTATATTTACCAATGTCTGTCTTTAAAGTGGGACATTTTACAACAGCTTTCTAATTCTTCTTGCTCTCTTCTGAGAAAGAGTTTACCTTTGCCATTTAACTTTATCTGGCTAGTCCTTTAAGATTTACAAACATCACATAGGGATCTGTCCATTTTTTATGGACACAAACCTGGAAGAAATTCAGAGAGTGATGCAGAGATAGAAAAGCCTGGAGCACTGGAGCTGGATCTCTGAGGACTTAATAGAATGAAATAGAAAACTTGCCTGTACTCCATAAAATAAGGAATACAATAAATAAAATCTAATAAGTACAGATATATAAACCATTCAAAACATTAGACAATGCTGTCTCCCAGGTTTAGAGTGGCATTTAAAATGAGAATGAAAACATTGAAAGAATCCACACTGGTCTAGAACTGAGTCATGTAGGCAAACAAGGGGCTTCCAGGGAATTCTATCTCTCAAGTTTAAAGAAACTGGAAGTTTAATTAAATTTAAACACTATCTATAGATTCCATTTGCTTTCCTGCATGTGCTGTGTGGTTTCTTCACAATCCCAAAGAATCCCTGGCTGGAAAACAGTCTAGAAATATAAAAGTGTTGTAGCATTTAGTTCAAAATTCCCTATAGAGGAGTGCCAGGAAAGTACATGATAGGAGTTAGGAGGACTAGAACATCTCATTTCAATTTTTTCCAATTCAGCTTCATGAGACTAAAAAAAAAAAATCTGCATTGGAACATGTTATTCAAGTCAAGGGTGCATTAGAAATTTCCAAGGCCATGCCTTCTAAGTTATTTTTAAAATATCTCCATTCCCATTTCCAGTTACTTTACACTTATTTAGAAATGTCAAGGTTTTAAGAGGCTTAATCACATAATTATGCTCCAAGATGAAGGAGTAAATATAAAGAGAAGAGAATGTGCAAGAGAAATAATTTCCCAACTTAGAGAATGTTGACAGAGAGGGTCAAAGAGATAGTTCTCAAATATGGAGAAGACAGAATTTAAGAAAAAATAAATTCTGTTGAAATGTTCGTTCAACAGGAAAATCATTTATCAGTAACTAAACTAACATACAGCTATTATAAAAATTCAAGGGCTAGGAATGTGGCTTAGTGATAGAGTGCTTGCCTAGCATGCATGAAGCTCTGGGTTCAATTTCTCAGTACCACCTAAACATAAAAAGCTTTAAGCAGTGCTGTGGTTCAAGTGGTAGAGTGTTAACATTGAGCAAAAGAAGCTCAGGGACAGTGCCCATGCCCTGTGTTCAAGCTCCAGGACTGGCGAAAGAAAAGAACTAAAATACACTTAAAAGAGCATAGAAAAGTCCCCAAACATCAAACAAATTGCTGAAAAACTCAACACAATAATAATGATAATTGTATGTTCTGAATACTGTCATCTTGATTGGTTAAAATAATAGGAACACAATCTGCTATCAAAAGAAATTTAAAATAAAAAAGTAACATGATCTTAACTAAGGACTATTGATTTTAATTTTGTCTCAAACTATATGATCTTGGATGTGTCATGTAATTTCTCTAGGTTTGTATTTCTCTCTGTGTGCACTGCCTGGAATGGACATGGTCTTAGCTTTTATCTAAAGCTCTCCCATCAATTAAGTGAATTAAAAGTAATACTTACACTCTTCCTTCATTGTGTGTCAGATTAGCCATGTGGGTATGGACATAATTAACAGGTGTCCTGCAGGTTCAAATTAAATATATAAAAATCACCAATAATCGCTCTCCTACCTCATCTTCTAGCTCTGATAAGTTATATTTTCTTAAAAGCTCTGAACTCTCATTCTTACCACAGCACTTACACAGAATGGAATTGTCTTCCTATTTGTCTGCCTCCCCAATTCCCAATCTAACTGTGTGCTCCTCGGGGATAGAGGTTTTATTTTCAACGTTGATTTCCCAGAATCTAGGACAGAACCAAACAAAGTACAGGTACTTAAGAAGTCTCAGTTGAATGAAATAAGAAATGAACTTCCTGGATATTTTAGGACAGATCTTCTCACAGTCATGCCTTTAGTACCTCATCATCTGAGATTTTATTAGAAAGAAAAATTGTTAGACTCCATTCAAACCTAAGGAATGGAAGTCTTTATAGTTTGGGACCAGACATATGTTTTAACAAGCTTTCTAAGAGGTTCTTATCAATGGATGTTGGACAAGAACTGTTTCAGAGCATATGGGAAGAAAATTGGAATAGGTCACAATAGATACATAAACCATTCAGAAGACATTTTGACTGAAGTCTATTCAAGTTTACAATCTAAATCACTAGTGGGATGTTTGCTATCAAACCTTGTTAACATATTCATTGAAGTGATATGTGAAGAAAATAATATGTATTTTTTATTCACTTTAATTCTATGCAAATATCAGTATCTTGCAAGAGTAAATGTGTTGGGGTTGGGAAGATGGCTCAGTGGTAGAGTACTTACCTTGCATACATGAGGCCCTGGGTTCGATTCCTCAGTACCACATAAGCATAAAAGCTGGAAGTGCTGCTGTGGCTCAAGTGATAGAGCACTAGCCTTGAGCTGAAGAGCTGAGAGACAGTACCCAGGCTCAGAGTTCAGGCCCTACAACTGACAAAAAATAAAGGTAAATGTGTTATAGTATCTATTTGCAAAGGCATTAAGGATTATGTCCCTGTATATATAATTAGCTTTAATAAATAAAATAGGGAATTTTAAAAAATATTTTCTTTTTGTTCCTATTCCACCTGCCCACCCTCAAAAGTAAAAGTGCTTGATGTAAATCTAGGGACATAGCTTATGTGGTAGAGCACCTATCTACCACACTCAAGGATCAAAGCTCAATTCCCAGTACTTCAAGACTTAAATACATCCTTCTAGATATTCTTCAGAATATCTAAGTAATCTAGGGGTCCATATATCTATATCAAACTTAAAAAGAGATGTTGCTACATGTAGAATTCTGTGATTTTCTTTTGACCTTCTTAATAAATATATTTATATATCTGACTTATTCATATCAATATATGTGGCCATTTATTATTTTAATGCTTATTTTGACTGATATACTTTAATTTATTCAAATAATCATTACTAATAAATATTTAGGAGATTTGTCTGTTCTAATTAGTAATGCTGCAATGGGTATATGGATGTTTGTGTGTGTGTGTGTGTGTGTGTGTGTGTGTGTGTGTTAGAGGTGTATAGTATGTAGTGTATTCACATGTTTCTGAATGGCAGATTTTTAGGACATTGCTGGATCAAGGGTCTATGAATGTTTTCTCTGTGCTATTAATATTTCTCTAATTTACACTCTCAGCAGCTTAGATTCTCCATGTTTCTACTAGTCCCTCTTGGGAGAGGCAAGCTGGCAGAGGGATCTTGGTCATCACACAAAGAATCTGGAATTTTAAAGAGATGAATGACAAAGAAGCAAAGGATAGATGTTATATCTCTCTGGACATGCTTGAAACGCTGTGTTTCTGCAAGACTTTGTCTCATGAAGAAGAAATACCAGCACTTTGCTTTTTTCTTTTCCAGAACTCCTTCCACTCTATTCCACCCATTTTGTTTTCTGAGGAAGCCTGGGTATGAATGTTTACATCTAGACAATGCATTCTAGTTCAAACATCAGCCCTGATTTCTTACAGTTCCCAAGTGTCACAGCGTGACTCTGATCTTCACCAATTACACCATAGACAAGAGGATGAAGTGGTACTCAGGGAATCCCTGAGCTGAGACAGAGATGGAGCACAGACCCAGGCATTGAACATTCAAATCTAGCCAGTTTCCAACTATAGCATAATGGTTTACTTAGAAAGAAAGAAAGAAAAAGATAGACAGACAGAGAAAGAGAGAGAGAGAGAGAGAGAGAGAGAGAGAGAGAGAGAGAGAGAGAGAGAGAAAAGAAAGAAAGAAGGAAGGAAGGAAGGAAGGAAAGAAAGAAAGAAAGAAGAAAGGAAGGAAGGAAGGAAGGGAGGGAGGGAGGGAGGGAGGGAGGGAGGGAGGAAGGAAGGAAGGAAGAAAGAAAGAAAGAAAGAAAGAAAGAAAGAAAGAAAGAAAGAAAGAAAGAAAGAAAGAAAGAAAGAAGGAAGGAAGGAAAGAAAGAAAGAGAGGAGAGAAAGAGAGGAGGAGGGTGGAAGGGAGGGAGGAAGGAAGGGAGAAAAGGAAGGAAGGAAGGAGAGAGGAAGGGAGGGAGGGAAGAAAAGGAGGAAGAAGAGAAGCTGAAGTTAAAGGATGGAAGTCTTTAAATTCTCCATCTTCATGGGCCATTTTTGGGTGTAAAAACTTTTGAAGTGGTCTCTTCACACAGAATTTGAAAGTTCCCATGTGTGATTCAGTTATGTCTATATCTCTTCCCTTGTTGAGACAATACTAGTGGGAAGGGATTATGACTTACCTGAGAATCTCCCTCTGTCTAACTTTTTCCACTATCAACATTAAATCCCAAGCCCTAAACAGGTTTCCAGAAGCTCAGGTCTTTTGGACAGATTTCCCAAGTTCTCTATTAGTCAGGATTCTCCAAGCAGCATTATTAAGGTTGAATATATGCATACAGAGATTATTTAAGGAGTTGGCTCATGTGATTATAAAGGTTGAGAAACCCTAAGATCTCCCAACATTTAGACTTGAAGGGAAATTAAGAGTGAAATTTCAACCTGAAATCTGGCAGGCTCAAGACACAAGAAGTGCTAACATTTCAATTCCAGTCTGAAAGCAGAAAATGCCTGATCAAGGAAGGCTAGAGTTCTCTCTTTCTCTTGTAGTTCAGCTGTTGAGTTCTATTCAAATCTTCAACAAATTAAATCAACCAATTTGTTTTCTCACTCAAAAACATCCTCAGAGATATAGTCAGAATAATATTTAAGTAAATGTCCAAGGACCTCATAGCTTAGTTAATTTGACACATAAAATTAACTAAACATCACAACTAATAACAACTATGATTCACTCTGTTGACAATTCTCAAGTTGTGACAGTCCCAAAACTAACTAACCCTAAAGTGAAAAGGAAGGAAGAGTTTTTCCACTTACTGATTTAGCTAATTAAACCACAAGATTCAGGAAGAGACTTCCTCTTACTGGCAATACAACAAGTATATACACAAAGCATAAGTTTAGTACCTAGAACATAGATTTTCCATCATGAACATGATAAATACACACAAAGTCTGATACACAGAGTAACAGTTGCAGAATTTCAGACCTAAAAAGGCTTCAAAACAGTCTTCACACACATGTGAAAACACCAGAGATGCATAAGCACACAAGAATGATCATCTGATCACACACTTTTATTTCCTCTCACTTTTGCTTCTTATTTATTAGGGACATTTTATCCTGAGTTGAATCTAACTATCTTTTAATCCCCTTATTCATATATCTTTCCTATCCATCAGCAAGTGCACTTTGAAGGCCAACTTAAAGATGAAGGTAATTAATCCCAGTACCTATGGAGAGACCCATTTCAACACTAGACAGTCTAAATACACAGGAAAATCTATGTAACAAAACTCATTGCTCTTCTCCAGATAATAATAAATAAGAGAGAAAATGCACAAAGGTAGCATCCTTACAAGGACCCAAATCTAAAACAATCTATACCTCTGTTAACTATAACAAATAATACATATAGATATACTAAAGCCATTGATGATTCAGAATCAGAATAGCAGCCTATTGGAATAAATTCAAAGTGTAACCATGTTACTAATTGGACTGTCTCTTCTCTCTCAAGACTATCAAATCTTTTCTTCCAAGTCTTCCCAGACTCTCAAAAACCTGCCAATAAATCTGTCTTCCTTCAGTCAATCCAGCCCACTTCCATGTCTCTTACAGCTGCTTCTGAAAGCTTCCTTTCCCCAAGAATTGCTTCCTTATCTTAAAACTCAAATGCTAAAGGGGTTGGCAGATTCCACTAGTCTAATTTAGCTAAGCATACAAAAACAAATGAAGTGTTTATTTATGAAATCATTATAATCCCTGAAATGAAGTATTTAATTGTATTCTTCAGGGTCTAACTGCCTATGTAATTTAAAACTTTGCAGAAAGGGACATAAGGAGAAATAGAGATGCTGGATTGTTTTCCAAAGGTCATACTTCAAACTGGAAGAGAGCTCATTACTTAATCTGCTAGCTTTAAGGCCACACACTGAGCTGAGGGTTACCTTCAGTATTGGTACGTAATGAATATCAAGTGATAAAATTATACATTTTTAATGTATCATTTTTATTATATGTATATATAGATAGATAGATAGATAGATAGTATGTTTGTGTGTGTGCGCGCGTGCATGCACATGCCCACTCATCTTGCCCTATCCTTGTTTTCCTTCTCCACTCCCACTCATCCATTTTGAGAGACATAGGGGTTAAATTTTTACTCTTCAGAAATTGAGTATAGCCAGGCACAGTGGTTCAATCCTATAATCCTAGCTACATCAGAGGTAGAGATTAGAGAATGTAGTTTGAGGCCTGGCTGGGCATAAAATTTCACATGATCCCTAAGTTACCCAATGACTAGGTGCAGTGATACATGCCTATCATCCTAAGCTATAGTGAAAGCACAATGTATGTGCATAGTGGCACATGCCACTGTCATCCCATTAGCAAAGAGAAACACAATTAGGAGGAAAGCAGTTCAGGATGGGCCAGGCATACCTGGATGGGCCACCTTTACCTGGAAAACAACAAATGCAATAAGAAGCTGATGATGTGGTTCAAATGGTATAGGGACTGCTTAACAAGCATGAGGTCCTGAGTTCAGTACCTCCAAATATATATGTGTAGTTATATATTGAATGTTTCCTATATAAATATGCATATATATGTGTGTACATATATACCTATATATATATATATATGTAGTCATTACTTGGTAAATAATAAGATAGATGGCCAGGAGCAAAGGCAGAAAGGGAGGCAGGCTATGATAGTCTTTCAAGGAGGGAAAGAGATTGAAGTGATGATTAAGAACATGGAAACTAAGTGAGGTACAGTGGCTCATGCCTGTAATCGTAGCTACTCAGGATTCTGATATCTATGGATCACAATTCAACGCCAACCCAGGCAGGAAAGTTCTTGAGGCTATTATCTCCAAGTAACCACCAAACAACTAAAAGTATAGCTATGGTTCGAGTGATAGAGCACTAGCATTGAACAAAAACAAACAAAAAAATTCAAGCAGAGTGTCCAGGCCCTGAATTTATGCCCCAGCACCAAAAATTTTGAAGAATTAGAAGCAGAAGCAGCAGCAGCAAAAGCAGAAAGAGGAGGAGGAAGAGGAGGAGGAGGAGGAGGAGGAGGAGGAGGAGGAGGAGGAGGAGGAGGAGGGAGGTAGAAACTATCCAGCTGACAAAAACACAGGAATTTCATCCCAGATTAATAAATGGCATAGGTATAAGGAATGAGAAGTTTGGTAACTTAAGATCAGAAACATTGGAGTGCTTCTGAAACACTGAGGGGCCTAATTGCAAACTCTGTGCCACAAGATGTAAAGAAATTTGAACATTAGCCTGCCTATAGGAAAAAAAGAAAAACCTCAAAGAAGTTTAACAAGTCAGAATTACATGGCCAACAGTAGCTTAGCTTCTAAGTCTCTCTTGAAAAATTAGAATACATTTCTCACTTAGTGGCAATCTTGTCTCCAATATCCTGTTCTCAAGAAATGAACAGATTCTTTACCTGTTAACCTGTCCACATAACTCATGCCATGCACTGTCCCCCAAGCTCAGGAAGTTCTGGAAGTAAAATCTCGCCGCAGCTGCAGTACAGTCACAGCGTGTCTGCTGACTACTCAAGAGTGAAAACAAATAGCAGCCATGTGCTGGCCACATATTCCAATGGGGATCCTGCCATCTGTCTTTGTATTCACACAGTCATTCAGATTTCCAGTTCATACCAGCTCCATGCCTCTCCCAAGCAGATCTTGGAAGAGTCAGAGCAGAGAAAGTTCATGGGCAGCATTGAGCTTTGCAAAGTGTTTAGCACACTCACATGGAAGAAGCAATATTAAGACAACATAATAGTTATACTTGTGATAATAATTAGCCATGGTAACAAGTAGGGTTGATAGTAGTGCAATGGTAAGGAAGGATCGAGAGACTGATTGCTACATATGCTGAATGTTGAGATGACCAAAAAAAAAAAAAAGCACAGATCTACTCTGAATTGTCTGCACATTATTATTCTACTTAATCTTTCACATAGGATTAAAGATGGTATTTGATGATTATCAGCTTTAATGGGGTCAAGTAATCTCCAAAAGCATCTGTAGAAGTGTTATCCCTGCTACCTCTGAGTCTGACCTTTGGAAAACAGATCTTTGTAAATGTACATGAATTTAAGAGGAGGTCATTAATCCAATATGATTACTGTCGTCATAAAAAAAGGGAAATTTGAACCCATCAAGGGACAAAGCTATGAGAAAACAGAAATGGAAGCTGGACTGATGCAGCTACAAGCCAAGGAATGCCATGGATTGGCAGACACCATCAGTGTCCAACAGATACTGAGAGCAACAGAACAGATTCTCCCTTAGAGCATTCAAAGGAGGCCATTCTAATGACACTTGCTTCTGGACTTATACCTCCATTAACTTTGAGATAATACATTTTCTTATTTCAAGCCACCCAAATTTGTGCTTAATGCTTTAATAGCTACCTAGGGCATCAGCAGTTCCCCCAGAGAAGTAAAGAAACGACATCCATAGCAAGGCCAGATACCTTGCTTAGAGTCGTGGGTAATGAAAACAAGTCTTAGAATGTAACAATGCCTGCCTCTAGGGCCAGCTGTCTCCAGCCTGTACCATCTATCCTCCATTTTTGTCTTTTCATAGAGTGCTGTTTAGATGAGTTTCCCAGACCCCTTCTCTAGGGTGTGATGTGGGACTGTAGTCCGGTTTCTTGGTGTATTGTTTGAAGACAATGGAAAAGGTTGAGAAGATTCTCATGTTCCCAATATGACACTGACTGTTGTTAAACCTTATTTATTACCATTATTATTATCAATACTTAATAACTGCAAAAGAACAAAATCTGATTTAGTGTGATAACACATAGCTATTAACTCAGCTTCCAGTAAAGTGCACCACTAACTAGGTCCTTTAATGCTGCTAATGGACGAATCCCTCTTCCACACATTGTCCAAATTTTGTTAATCCCCTTCAGAGAAAGGCCCACAATTTTAACACCCTATTTGGCTTCATCTGTTTAAGAGTGTAAATGGAGCTCAGAAACAAATTGTCTCTATTGATGCTTCTCTGTCCCGTGTGACTCGCAAAATGCTGGATTATGCTTTCTAAGCTTAGTCAGAAATGGGTTTTCTCTGTAGCTGTTAAGACTGAGGTTCTTGCCTGTGTTCTTGTGGCTCCTATCAATCTCTCTTCCTTTGGGGCCAACAGTGATGAGTTTGTGGATCTCCATGACTGGCAAGAGTCTTCTTATGTAAGGACGTCAATGAAACAGATCTCTCACTGAATCTGAAGTCTTTGATCTATCCCACCATGTAACATTCTCAAGGAAACAATAGCCCCTAAATGTTTGTTTGCTTAATCACTTGGTTCTCATTGAAATTCATACTACAAATGCTTCCCCTCCAAAAGGTTTCTAACAGCACTCATCATGATTACATACCACAAAGAAACTGAACATTCAGTACCTCCTTTCTGAGTGAGGTGTTAAGTACTTTGTTTATTCTCACAGTCATTCCTGGTCCCTAATTGTTTAGCTTAGCTGAAGAGGATAGAATGGCAGATGGGCTACTAAACTCGTAACAATGCTGCAGGAAATTCTTGTTGTTTCTATTTCACACAAATTGGAATTTAATGAAAACATTTAAACATAAAATTGTACAAATAGATGAACCTTGGGAAAAACTTTTCCGTGACTAAAATTGAAAACATAGTAAAAAGAAAAGCAGAGACTCAAGACCTTTGTTAGAAAGTAACAGAACAAAAGCCTTTACATCATTAAACTATATATTTGACCTAGCTCTTCATCAGTACCCAGTGGTCCTCAATATTGAGTTTTACTGAGTGAAATATTCTTGTAGATTGCTAAAATCACAGATCTTACAACACTAGAGTTTTGAAGATGCTAAATACATATTAATTACGCTTTTTTAAAAATATCAAACTTTGCAAAAAAGGAGTGTGTGTGCTATGTATGTGTATGTGTATATGTGTACCAGCAAGCATGGGTTATGTGATTGTATGTATATGATGCTTGCTACAAAGCTGCCAACTCTCATTCTTGCAGAATGAGGTGCTTCCATTTATTGTCTCAATTTCAATCTGCCTGGGGCCTAAAATAAAGAGAGTCACAATTGATTTCAGTTGGATATTTAGACACTCATTCAGATTCTTCCTGAGTCAATTAGATGATCACAACTTGGCAGCTCAGTAAATTTCCTGCTGGGAAGTAGATTGCAAGAGGAAAAAAACAAATAAAGATATTATGTGCAATTGTCCATCAAGAATCAAGAATTCTGGATGTAGCCATAATTGAAACACCTGTTCTCATACTTGCTGGATCCCATTTTGAGTACAAAGAAAAGGAAAGTATTTCCATACTATGTATGTGACATAACAAATGTATGGTTGGTACCTGTCTCCATTTCTGACAAATCCTTGTAATTTTCTGAATGATAAGTGACAAGAGTATCTTCTATTATAATGTTTGATTTTAGTCTCAAATTCCTAACCAATGACTTCTAAGGCCCTCAGAATCTCTGCAGTGATGAGTGGCTATTTGTATGCTGAAATGACTGGTACCTGGCCACCAACAAAACCAATGCATAATTACAAGATTACAATTTTTAGTCCTATTTAACCCCTGGGAAGGGAAGAGGGGTTAATAACCTTAGTCAACAATGGCCTGTAATTAGTTATGTCTGAATCATGAAACTGCTAACTATAAAACCTCTAAACCATGGAGATTGCTGTCGTTCCATTTTGGTGATCACATCCATTTGCTAAATAGGTGGCAATTCCAAAAAGATAGAAGCTCCTCTGCCTACAACCTCCTAGAACTAACCCTATGTGCCTCTTTGCATGGTTATTTCACTGGAATTCTTTGTAGTAATCTTTATAATAAGCAAGAACTATAAGTAAATATGTCCTTGCATCTTATGGGACATTATAACAAATTTTCAAATCATGGAAGAAAGTCCTAGAATTTCTACTCTGCAGTCAGCTGTTATAAAGCATATTTGCCAAATATTCCAAGACACTGGTATCAGAACTGAACTGAAGGACACATAGTTAATATCTGAAGTTAATATGTGGTATTAGGCATGTTGCAAGTATAGAAAAACATTATATGAGGATATCCATATATTTCTTTGTCTTTTATACAGGAAATGGGTCTGAATGGTTGTAGTGTTTATAGCATAGTAATCATTATTTTATGATTTGGGCTCCCTTTCTTGCTACTTCTATTCACACAGGTGAGGAAAAGGTCTTATATAATATTTTGAAGATATTTAGGGGTACTGCCAAATAGAAAGTAATATGTCACTGCCACATTTGATCACAAAATGAGAATGACTTCTAAACAAGGTTGCATGGTTTCATTATCTTTCTAGCTGGGGCCCTAGCTGTGAAAATCATGCCTCTTGTCTTCTTACAACAGTAATAGAAGTTAACATCAGTTACCTAGAAATGCTTAGGACTAGAAGTGTTTGGGATTTTGGATTTTATTTTTAGATTTTGAAGAATTTACATAAAAATGAAATGCCTTGGGGATGAGAATTCTATACTCTAAATACACTTATGTCCACATAAGTGGACAAAGTTTTTTTTTTTTTTTTTGGACCAGAGATTTCTAGACTTTAAAATTTCTATCAAAACCATTTCATTAGTCTTTGTGTCAGGAAAGTACCAATAGAAATAAAGTAGATGGATATGATCAGGTTCCAGTAAGGCCTAATTGGTAAATATGGAAAGTTGAATTTTATACCACTTTCACATTCAATGAGACATAATATTTCTTTTGATTAAAAACTAGTTTAAAAACATCTCTACTCTATAACTCATACAAAATAAACAAAATTTAATCTGTTTACCAATCTCTGATCTAAAGAATTAATAATATGAAGTTGGGCGCTGGTGGCTCACGCCTGTAATCCTAGCTACTCAGGAGGCTGAGATCTGAGGATCGAGGTTCAAAGCCAGCCCAGGCAGGAAAGCCCGTGAGACTCTTATCTCCAATAAACCACTAGAAAGCCAGAAGTGGTGCTGTGGCTCAAGCAGTAGAGCACTCACGTTGAGCTGCAGAACCCAGGGACAGCACCAAAGCCCAGAATTCAAGCCCCATGACCAACCAAAAAAAAAAAAAAGAAGAATTAATAATATGGATTTGTAATCTAACAATACCTAAAACTTCATGGTAAATTCTTAGGGATAAAAAGCAACAGCAGTTGCCTAAAAGTCTATCACTATGTTTTTCCAAGCACTATAACTTATTGACTATCCCTTTTCACAGGATTGAAAGATCTAGGAAAGGAAATTAACGCCTCAATTATTTGACAAGGCCAAAGAGAGATATAGTCAGACTAATGAAATATTCAAATCGACTCAAGATTATCTCTTTTAGGCATGAAATCTGAATTGGGATGCCAGGACATGCGGAAGTCTCCTGAAAGGAAGGGCTTCTTCATCGGCCATGAACCTTCTATCTAGAAACCTAATTATGGGTTATTCTATGAACACATTTTATTAAAAAATTCAAATTAATAACAAAAAAAAGTAAACCTAAGGATATTATAATTATATTTTACATAAATGCATGATACCAAAATAAACACATTATACACTTAAAAATCTATTTCAAATTTCTGCCCATACAAAGGTATATGCAAATTTTCTGCTATTTATGGGAAGGAAAAGATACTTTTCATCATTTAACCTTATAGTAAACACACAAAAAATTACCAAAAGTGATTTAAAAGTCATAGAACAGGTCAGAAGAATCAGTTAGTATTACACAAGTTCATGGATTTTGGTTAGAAAGTTTTAATGTGTAAAGTCCCTATTGTTAATCTAATAGATCCAAATATTTTCTTAAATGAGAAGAAACAGTAGGGAACAAATAGAAATATTGCTTTCCCTACAGTAAGTGAACGTGAAGAACACATCCAAGGTTGACACCACCATTGTTTTTATCACCAGAAGCTATATTAACTGGCTCTGCTCTGGATGGCGAGGGGTTAAACGGTTACATCCTAAGTTGATTTTGTCGGAGGAATTTTTATTTTAACGTGATGGTTAAATTTATTTGTCAGTCTGATTGCCCTATAGTAAAGTAGATGATTCTCTCCAATTTGGGTGAGCAGCATCCAAACCAGTAAGTCTTGACTAGAATTTAAAGACATACCAATGTTGTATTTCCCCTTCCTCTGTCTGACTGTTGAGCTAAGTTCTTGCTTGTTAAGTCTTCACACTCAGAATAGAACCTACAACACTGGACTTCTAGCTCTCCCAGGCTTTACACAACAAACTACTGGATTACCAGTGGCTCCCAATGGTTTCTCTCCTCTCTATTTATATATTTATATGTATGCATACATATATGTACATATAGGTGTACGTATAGGTATGTAATATGTGTATATGCATGTACATATATACATATATGTATATACATTATAGGGTTTGCCAAAGACATAGAATCAATATTATATGCATAATATATAATAATGTATATACATAGTATATGAAATGTAAATTATAAGATATCATATAACATATTGCATAGACAAGTATTATATATTTTTTTTTCGGTCATGGGGCTTTAACTCTGGGATTGAGCACTGTCCCTGTGCTCTTCAGCTCAAGGAGAGCGCTCTACTGCTTGACCCACAGCACCACTTCCAAGTATTATATATTTTACATAATATATGTGTATATGTATGTGTATATGTGTGTATGTTTGTATGCAGGTTCTATTTCTTTGAAGAACATTCTCACTCCAGAGTTTTATAATGGGGGAGCTTCTTCACCTCAGATCTAGCAAGGAAAAACACTTTGATATGGAGGATAGACTCTTCCTCCTACCACCACCATCACTGTAGCACAAAGAATGCTGAACAAGGAGAATGAGCAGGCAAACAGCCATGCTGTTTTAAATGAAGATTTTTAAACAAAGAGAGAGGAGGAGGGATACAAACCTTATCTCTGTAGTACTTTGGATAAATTTTAGGCATATCAGTTAAGTCTCTAGATGGGCAAAAAATGACACAGTCAAATTGAATACTTGAGAAGAATTTGAGAAGGAACTTTTATTACAGAATAAACATATTTTGAAATGCAAGGATACACCATTAGGGTCATGGAGACCTTAAAGTAAGCATATTTATAAGCCTAGTTCTCCATGACTTAAATTCAAAGTCATATATATAAATCCAGATCAGAAGAGATTAACCACAAAGGTAAACCTTGGGGACAAAACGGTGTTAGAAATACTATAAGGAAACACTCTTGAGAAGGAAGCCAGAAGATCAAGAAAATTTGGCAGTATCACAAATAATAAGGAAACTGTTTTAAATCTATAAAAGCCAAGATTTTTAACATTGAATATAATCAGAATATGTTAATTCAAAAGAGTTTTTATTGTAAAGACACTGTACAGAGGGGTTACAGTTACATGAGTAAGGTAATGAGTACAGTTCTTATCAAGCATTGTAGCCTCCTCCTTTGTTTTTCCCCTACCATCCCTTCCCTCCCTACCTCCCCAACTCCCCCCACACCCCAGTTGGAAAGTTTGTTTTCAACATAGTGTCTTGTACAAATGAGTCAACCTGGATCCTTGTATCATTATTTCATCATTTTGTTATTTCCTTTCCTGTCCCCAAATTAGAAAAATGTATGTACAAGATGCAGGGCACTGGAATCAAATACAGTAAGTGACAACAGTGGTAAAGCATGGAGGAAGATCAGCCATTATTTTTAAGTAACAGGGATATAATGGAAAAGATGACTGAAGCACTCATCTTTGAAAGACACTTATTTTATAATTAAAGAAAAAATATTAAACGCTAACTGTTTTTTTAACCAGTCCTGGGACTGGTTGAACTCAGGGCTTGGGTCCTGTCCCAGAGCTCTTTTGATGAAAGCTAGTGCTGTACAACTTGAGCCACAGCTTCACTTCCAGTTTGTTTTTTTCCTTCTTTTTGTGGTTAATTACAGATAAGAGTCTCATGATTTTCCTACCTGGAGTGACTTAGAACCATAACCTTCAAATCTCAACCTCCTGAGTAGCTAGGGTTACAGGCATGAGCATTTGGCACATGGCTTAATCTCACTTTTTATATCCAGGAGCTTAGCTTTTGACTCAGTGTTTTTTCTCCAAAAAATTACATGTATCATTTTCATAACTAAAACCAAAGATAAAACAAACAACAACAAAATGTGTTAAATTCCAGCCCCATAATTTATAGTACCCATTCTCCTAGAATGTGGAAACACATAGAGAAACAGTGCAAAACTTGTAAAACAGAGGAGGGCTTCAGTATGGGTTTGCTGAAATTACTGCATGAATGAAACTATCATGTCTATAAGTGAAGTAAAGAACTCTGGGAAGGAAAGTAGTATAGGGAAAGTAAGAAAAAGGGTTTACTAAGACCTAAAAACTTAATTTGCATTTACATAAGCACAAATAAGAATATAATTGTTTTCTGAAATTTTCTTATATTTGTTTTGAGTACCTATTTTTCTAGCCCTCAGTGAGTGACTTGTAGATTTTTCAAAAAAGACATATTGTGGTGCCAATGAAAGGGGAATGGAGAAAATCAGGCAGTCTATGAATCTGTTTTCTTTGAAAAATAACTTAGTGGCACAAATAGCAGAGCTTCTGCTAACCCCAGTGTATGTCAGGCCTTGTGTCAATATACAAGGGAGCCATCTTTAATTACTCAGTGAAATGCATTGACAGTGTTTGGCAAATAGCAATGCTTGGAGACAGGTACCATCTTGGTGGATTTTCTTAGTTAAAATACATCACCATTTGTCAGCTGGTTGTCATGGGAGCATCCCACATGCAATGATCTGCAGGATTTATGCAATCCAGGATTAAAATTAGGAAAGGCCCATAGTCTAAATGACAGAACAAAGAGCACTGTTTTTAGTCAAGAAGATGAGGTCAGAGCCTCTTTATTTATTAAGTGCTTCAGGCTCAAGATGCTTTTAGGAGATTCATGTCTTTATTTTCCATTTTAATTTCTTTTAAATCAGAAAAAATAAGCATAATGGTAATGCATCTAGATGGATTTTATTTGTGTTTATATCATTTATATATATTATATAAATCATTTTTATCTATTTATCTCCTTATGGAAGAAACTTACAAAGGAATATATTCCTAGAGGTCATATAAATCCTAAATATCCAAGGGTGGAGATAAAAAGAAAGCACTCACCCTTGTCAGACTGAACCCAGCTTTTAGTGGGGGCAAACTCTTAGCTGACTACCTTCCAACTTCAATTGCTATAAGAACATGAACCATTCAGGACTTGAGGAAAGGAAGACTGCTGGTCGAGTTCCTTCCTCAACTAGATGTGTTAGAACGCAGAAATTTAAATACACCGAAAGACCAAGATACATGTCTGAGTGACCACTACCCACTGGACACATTTATAATCCTATTGGTGAAGCTCACGTGTCTTTCTGACCACTGGAAATGACTTAATGAGTCAAAGAGTAAAGCCCAAGAAATTCCTCTACATTCCTGATTTGAGAAAATGAGAGTAATACATCCTTCAAGAGCCCCAAGACAGAACATGAATTGATTTTTAAAAAAAGAAATAACAATTAAGGAAGATATTTTTTAAAAGACAGTTTTGCTGAAAGGTTTACAGGCTGTTTTAACTTGCTTTCTGAACCTGTTCCTATCCATAAATGTAAAAGAAGGAAAGAATGTGGCAGAATTAGCTTTATCAATCATAAAAGCTATCAACAAGATGTCTCCAGTGTTTTCCATCTATGTGAAGAAAAACATTCTATCTGTGCTAAAAACATGCTGAGGGAAACATAATCTTCCTCATCAGACCACATTCAGCTCCATGTACACTCAAATGTACCAGGCTCTGTGTGGGAAATAAAGATGTGGCTATTACTCAAATAAAATAAATAAATAAATAAATAATGATCACTTCTTGACAGACACATGTACCAAAAGATAAAATGGAGGTCTCATGACTATTTTTAGTCATTGGATAACCTTTTAAATGAAACCCCCAAATATCCACATTTATTGGTTGGATAATATGTGTTATTCAATTGGGATTATTTTCTTAGTAAGACTCATGTCTCAAGAAATTGTAAATGCATGGCCAAATACAGTATGCCAACTAACTTTCATATCAAGGCTGAACGTGTATACTTTTGTTAGCTGAACAAAGTATATAGTCAGTGAGGTAAAATTTTTGTTCTCTCTGAAAAGTTCATGGCAAAAAAATATCTGAACTAACAAACATCAACCGCTTGATAGAATCTCACCAAGAAACCCAGTTTCTCCATATATTCGAACTTGCTCTCCATTTGACCACATCAGACTGCTTAGAAATCCAGCTGAAATTTTCTTCAGATGGTCAGTGTTAGCAAAATAAATACTGTGAGATATCCAGACAGCAAAATAACAATCCAAGCTGTCAGGGTTGCAGCTGACCTGTCAATAAGGCTTTTTACTCAATGAAAAATCTCTAGTGTAATTAAACATTTTTCTCCGGCAAAGCTGAGCCCTGAGTCATCCTACTAGAAACAATATCAAAGAGGATGGCAGAGAATGCCATTTACCAGGATCTTGTCACTCAGAGTAAGCCTATATTTAGATAAGTTAAAGCTGAAATCAGAGCTGTGTTTGATGACAGATCCCTAGGCACAACTGGACTACCGTTTGCTTGAAATGCAGAATGGATCAACCTCAGGGCACAAAGCAGCTCAGCACCTAGGGTTCCTAGTCCTCAGATCTTACCCTTCAAACCTGGTTGCTGAACTTAGTCTGGTAACCTCAAACCAAGTAATTAGGATTTGGGAAGTCTGAAGATAAAATTTATTTGGAGTGGCCTATCTGTGGACATTACACAATTCTGGGGCTCAGAACGAGAGTTAAAGAAAAGGAGTCATATAGAGCCTTTAAAAACTGCATGTGGCTCATTAATTACTGCCTAATGAAAATTACATGTGAAATATTTTTAGCTTTGTTAAGAGTAATAGTTTTAAATGACAGATGTATAAAGGACACTCTCTGAAGAAAGAAGTTAAAATTAAAATTAAATCTATGTATTTGAGCCTACTGATTGTCCTGGAACTTGTAACCTTTATCTGTCATTAGTCATATCTACAAAAAATAGAATAGATTTATATTTTGCAATAGAAAGTGCTCTTCACATTAAAAGTAGTAAAAATTTAATATTTTTATAATGAAATTTATAAACACTTTCATTTCATAAACAATATAAAACTATTAATGACTAAATTAGAACATTGTAAAGAAACATATCAATGTTATTATATTAACTTGCACAGGCTTTCAATTTGCCTATATTACCTATAGATAAAAGGTTAACCTCAATGGATTCAACAAAAGAAGGTCAGCAACCAGGTTTGAAAGGTAAGATCTGATGACTCAGGATTCTAATTGCTGGGTTGCTTTGTGCTCAGGGTTGATGTGATGCCATATATTCTGCATTTCAATACTTTTTGCATTCTTCTTTCATAAAAGAAAAAATGCAATGGCTAATAAAAATTTTACCAAGAGATAAATGCAAATTAAAATGAGTACATATTTTTTAAAATATTGTCAGGATTTCTAACATACAATACCCCAAAAATGTTTCTATATTCAATGCAACTTGAAGTAACATTTCTGGAAAAATTTCATTCCAGTTATCAGGAGACTCAAAGAATATTCAAATCATACACCTGGAATGTGAGATTTTTTTTTTTGGTCAGTTGTGGGGCCTGAACTCTGGGCCTCAGCGTTGCCCTTCAGCTCTTCAGCTCAAGGCTAGCGCTCTACCACATGAGCCACAGAACCACTTCAGACTTTTTCTGCTTATATGGTGCTGAGGCCTCATGTATGCAAGGCAAGCACTGTACCACTGAGCCACCTTCCCAGCCTGGAATGTGAGGTTTTGTTTAGAGATTTGGGTATGAGAGTACAATAATTTGTTGATTCCTAAGTGGAAAATGGTATCACTCTTCAGCTTCCAAGGGAATACTGCTAAGATTAATGAATAGACAGCATTAGTAGAATCCTGGAAATAAGTTAGGTGATGGAATCTAGATTATCAGTACAATCCTTTAAAATATTATTTGCTCTCCTCAGAAACAGCTCTTAGTGTACAATCATATTGTGCAACCAAATATTATTTGCAAAGATCTTTAATTAAAAATTTATAATTTCTTATAACATATACTGTGAAAGAATAAAACAAATTTGCATAGTACAGGAGACAAGCTTCAACCCATAATAGTATACATGTACTTTTAATAAACATAATAATTATTTACTAAAATATTTTTTAAAGAATGAATGCCAAGTAAAAAATTGTTGATAAAATATATAACTTTTATGTTATAGCAGCATATCTATGCAGGAAAACTATAGCACACAATAACGCTGATGTCTTTATTGTAGAATTATGAGTATTATTTTTAACTTTCTTACAACGAAAATTTATGTTAATAATGAAATCAATAGAGTCTGTTTGGTTAAACTTCTTTTGAAAAATCTGAATATAGTACCCAAATTCTATTTGATACTAATGATTTATTTAGTAACTGAAGTGTAGTCTTACTTCAAAAGATACTGTCAATGCCTTAAATTTTTGTAAAATTGTTCCTAAATTCTTTTAAAATTAATTTAAGTTACCTAATTCTTTAGTGTTTTCACTCAGTTCCTAGAAGGTCCTCAAAACATTGTAGTCTTCATGCATTTGTAAATTCTATATCACATCAGCCCTAGGTGTTACAAATGACCTGTAGCAGTGGGTAAAAAAGGGAACTTAGCAAATGCTATTTTCACCATTGGCTTCCTGTGGATTTGTACTATCTGGTGTTCTTTGAAGAGTTTTGGACTACCTCTAAATAACAGCTGTGAGGGGGTACTGCAGTACTTCAATCCTTGTTTTTGGCAGTAAGTATTTGTTTTTAATGTGAAAGCAAACAAGGAAAGAAAACCTTTCCATCTGCTTTTATCAGAAAGAAAGTCAAACGGAAGTCACAGTATCCTTAGCAAATAGCACTTGACTTTCGTGCACAAACACATACTTCATTTATAGACACAGCCTCCTAAAGTGTTAGGTCAACATTAGAATGATAAATAGTCAGGGTCCAGGTGCTTAGGAAGATTTTAGGCAATGCTGAATGAGGCTTACTTACACTCTCCATTTGGGGTTGCTTCTCTATAGAGAAGGTGGAGATGCTAAAACATAAATCCTTTTTCTAACCAAGACAAGCATGTTGTACTAATTTTCTCTTTCTACAAAACTGTTTTGCCTTAGAGATCAGCCTATGTCTTATTCATTCTACATTTGTGAACTTGTGAAATATCTACCTTCCAAATAGCAAGACTCCAGGCCACTGCCTGCCAAGTCCATACACCATTAGACAAGGCCACATAAAAGTGATAATGAGAGTTACTAGGTAGATCAGTATGGAAAGCAGTGAGCAAGCTGCTAATTAAAAGTGACTTGGGAAATTGGATTAAGATGGCAAATACAGCAAATGTGTTTGTCTCTAAATCCCTACCCAAATCTCCACAAATGACAGAAAACACACCCATTCTCTCAAATTGCAAGTTCATTACAGCCCTGGAATACCATAAGGGACTGAAGTTTGAGTCTGAAACATTAAGAAATCTCCAAATGGAAAACAGCAAATGGAATGAATACACATAGAAGTATCTCAAGTACTAAAAGAAGCTTCAGAGTTGCTTCCCATCCAGAAATCTGAGGGCAGCCATTAGAGTGATTTTGTTGATTAGTCAATTGCTCCCTAGTTCTGACATCAGGGATGCACACACATGCACTGGTGCATGTGTCCGTACACATAGACACACAAACACCCACACATCAACGTGCACACACACACACACACAAAATAATGAAGATTACTTGATTGTGTGAATATGGACTAAAGGAGAAAGGATAAATAGGGGTTTTTTGACACAAAAGTAACATCTAATCTAGAATCATAGAATTATATATATATGTATGTATGTATATATATATAAAACCAAACTAACACTGACAAAAATTAATACTTGAGAAAATAAACTTGACAAACAATAGTGAATCTTTTGATATTCAGTGGGGCATCTAAAATGATTTAGTTAATGACAGGAGAGGTCACTTCTTAGCTGTTCCCCATAGCTGTCTGCCTATATAAGCAATTTTGCATGATCCCTAAATGATGTTATAAATATCCAAAAGTCTCCTGGTAGAAAATTGTTTAAATAGGGATACAGGTCGACCCATTGAAACAATGATATGTATAAGACATTACGTCGAACTTTACAATTTAGGCGCGGGCGGGAGACGGGGGGCGGGGGGGGGGGGGTGGGGGGGGAGGAGGGAGGGACGCCGTTAGGGGGGGTGTAGTGGTGGAGGTGGGAGGGAAGGGATGGTAAGGGAGAAACAAAGGAGGAGGCAACAATGCTTGATAAGAAATGTACTCATTATCTTGCCCATGTAATTGTAACCCCTCTGTACAGTATTTTCACAATAAAAAACATTAAAGGAAAAGAATATGGTTCCCACTTCTGATAAATGCCTAAATCTCAATAATTCAGATTGATACATTTTGGTAATTGTATAAACTTGTACAACTAATACCCTAAAACATGATATAAAACATTTAGATCACTCCAGAGAAAACTCTCTTTGTCTTTTCATTAAGGCCTCCCATAGCCAACAACTTTCTTTTTTTAAATTTTATTTTATATATATATATATATATATATATATATATTTTGGGTCCGGTCGTGGGGCCTGTACTCTGGGCCTGGGCGCTGTCCCTCAGCTCTTCAGCTCAAGGCTAGCGCTCTACCCCTTGAGTCACAGCTCCACTTCTGGCTTTTTTTCTTTTTGCTTATATGGTGCTGAGGAATCAAACCCAGGGCCTCAGGCATGCAAGGCAAACGCTCTACCACTGAGCCACCTTCCCAGCCCTGCAACAACTTTCTTATTCATCTATTTATTTATTTTAGATGGACAAATACTACTTGTATGTAATTGTAAGTTACAATATGATGCTCTGACTCATGCATTCATTAAGTATAGGCAAACCCTTTCTCATTTCAGTAATGACAATTAATTATAGAAATTTTATTTTCACATAAGTAAAAATCATAATTCTTTCAAAAAATCTAATTTTTATGTCTGTCTTAGTTGTATATAATGGAGACAAAGTGTGTATTTTTAGTTGACAAGTAATAATCATTGGGCAGTTTCCAGTTTCAAACTATTATGAATAGAGCTGCTCTGAACATTCTTGTACAAATATTTTAGACTAAGTACAGAACCGATAGGCCACAGGGAGATGGAAGTTTAACCTATTTTAATGATGCCAAACAGTTCTCAAAAGTGCCTGTACCATTTGACACTGTGACCAGCAGTGTATTGGATTTCTGTTTGCCCTACTTCACAGCCAACATTTGGTGGTGTCAGTCATTTTGCTTTTAGCCGTTCTAGTGGATATTTTATGGCTTAAATTTGCATTTCTGTGGTGACCAATGATGTTGAACTTATATTCATGCACTCATTGGAAATTCATGCATTTTCTTAAAAAAAATGTTTGCCTGGGTGTAATTTCCACTTACTCACTAGGATGTTTGGGGATTTTTTTTGTCAATATTTGAAGGTTTATCTATATTCTTGGTATGAATCTTCTGTCAGATATATAGGCATGCTAGCAGATGCCTATAGCTCTTGTACTTGGGTTGCTGAGGGAGAAGCATCTAGGTTTTAAGGTTTTAGGCCAGCTCTGGCTATATTAGATTGTTTCACAAGCAAGAAAGCAAATAAAAGACTCAAAATCTAGACTATATGATAGGTAATATTGACCAATAATATATCAATTGTGCACGAGCCCATCTCTTTCTAATACTGGTTTATTCTAGCATCTAGTATCAGATTGTTGTAATTTTGATTTTATATAAGATATAATAACACTAGAAAGCAAATAGTATCGTTTGCTATTAGCTGGGCTCTGGTGGCTCAGGCCTATAATCCTAGCTACTCAGGAGGCTGAGATCTGAGGATCGTGCTTGAAAGACAATCCAGGCAGGAAAGTCCATAAGACTCATCTCTAATAAACTACTCAAGAAAAAACTGGAAGTAGTGCTGTGGCTAAAGTAGTAGAACACTAGCCTTGGGCAAAAAGAGGCTCAGGGATAGAGCCCAGATCCTGAGCTCAAGCTCCAGAACCAGAAAAATATAAAATAAAATTTGCTACTGCATTTTCCCTTCTCAAGCTTTATTTTGTGTAGTCTAGATTATTGGCACCTTCAAATAAATTTAGAAATAGCTGCTTTACTTTAAATGGAATAACACCAGAGTTTTGATTGAGTTTGCTCTTAATCTAAAGATGAATTTATAGAAAATAGACAACAATATTAAATCTTTAAATCCATCAATGGGATATTGATTTGGGTTTACTTAACTTTACATCAATGTTTCATGATATACACTGTAAAGGTATTTATCTAACATTATTTTTTTTACTAAATTTAGTGCCTTATGATATATTTGTAATTTTTAAAATTTAATTTGCATATTGTCCATTTTTAGTTATTACAAATAATATTTATTTTAATTTAGCAATTATAATAATTTCAGGTACAAGTAATAGTTAATGGTTTATTTCTTTGACACACATATATAGTCATTCTATATACATATAGATGGATAGATAGATACATATAATCATTCTGTCTGCAAATAACCACAGTTTTGCTTCTTCCTTCCTAATTCACAAGCCCTTTATTTATTTATTTATTTTTGCCTTACTCAGTGACTGTGATTTGTAAATCAATGTTAAATAACCATTGCTTCATAGAAGATTGGTTCAAATCCTGTGGAAGAAAAGTATTATTATATTAGATTAAAAATGTATCTTTTTTATTCTTAATGGGAAAATCTCTCTTTCTCTCTCTCTCTCTCTCTCTCTCTCTCTCTCTCTCACACACACACACACACACACACACACACACACATACACACACTTGTACATATTGTCAGTCATGTGGTTTGAACTCTGGGCCTGGCGCTGTCGCTCATCTCAAGGCTAGAACTCTACCACTTGAGCCACAGTGCCACTTCCAATGTTGTGAATGGTTTATTGGATATAAGAGTCTCACAGACTTTCCTGCCCAAACTGGCTTTGAATGAGGATCCTCAGATCTTAGCCTCCTGAGTAGCTAGGATTACAGGCATGAGCCACTGGTGCCCGGCTGGGATATCATATTGATTGATATTTTAAAAGTGTTAAACCAACCTTACATTCTACAACAATTATTTGAGCATAATTGATTCCCAATTTCTTTATTACTGAGTTTGATTTGTTACTAAAATGGATTTTTTTAATACATAGAATCCTTGCATGTACATTTTCTAAATAAAAATATTTGGAGTTTCCAGAAAAATCACCAATTCTATTCTCTAACTCTGCGCTGGTTTAAGAATAACTATGTACACTTTCAGTACTTTGTTTTATACTATAACATACATCATATGTGGAGACATATATACAATATCCACATGTGTATATGTACATGTACATGTAAATATGTGTTTGTATATATATATATATATATATATATATTAAATATTTCTTCCTGAAAATTGCAGTGTCTAGTCCATCTCTTGGTATGTTGCTATTGACTGTTTCTCTTTCAGGGTCACATTTCCTATTCTTTTGTGTATCCTATAATTTTTATTATATACAAGTTATTTTGTAATTTTATAAAAGTAGAGCACAGATTAAAGAAACAAGAGTTATTTTTAGTAGAGTACGACTGTTCAGTCTTGCATTAATATTGGAGGCTGAGTCAGCCTAATCTGTAGTTGAGCTGAATCTTGGCTTTGCTGTGTTTATTTGGATTAACCAGATAACCAATAGATTCAATTGCTTTGAGGAAGGATAAGGACATTCATCAGAATTCCATAAATGAAGGCAGATCTCTATAATGACAGAATATGCACAACTAAAGAAAACATAAATGAGTGGGAAGATGTAGTTGTTTATATTTGTACAGTATGACACAAACATTGTCAGATATCATAAGTATAAAAAAAGATTCAGAGGAATGATCCTCAACAAAGAAATTTCTTTCTTTCTTTCTCTCTCCTTCCTTCCTTCCTTCCTTCCTTCCTTTCTTTCTTTCTTTCTTTCTTTCTTTCTTTCTTTCTTTCTTTCTTTCTTTCTTTCTTTCTTTCTTTTTCTCTCTTCCTTCCTTCCTTCCTTTCATTTCCTTCCTTTTCTCTTCTTCTTGTCTGAAATCAGAATTCAAGCTTGCTATCTGACTCCTGTTTAAACTATTGGCTGGCAATTTACCACCTATACTGTGTCTCCAAACCACAGAAATTTAGTTTCTTTTTTTATATGTTTTTTATTGTGAAAATACTGAACAGAGAGGTTACAGTTACATGAGTAAGGTCAGAAATTTATTTTCTTAAGATGAATTATTTTTTAAAAGATAGAAAGTCTTACTACCTTATCAGAGTAGTCATTTACAAACTTCAACGTGCACCAAAATTATCTGGTAAACTTGCTAAATATCAGGTTGCTGGGCTCCTCTCTCACAGTTCTGACTCACTAGGTGTGGGGCACAACCAATAGTAATGCGTTTTAATGTCTGTAAAGGCAATTTATATTACAGATCTTGAAATTTCATTTAGTGAAATCACGGTGTTTGAGAGAAGGTTATAGTGAATATAAACTAAACAGATCATTGTTATTTAGGAAATTAAACATTAAAACAAGAAAAACAAACCCTCCGCACTAGCTAGGCACAGTGATCTATGACTATAACCCCAGATAATCACAGATAAGGGGACTATGGTTCAAAATCAGCCCAAACAACAAGTTCATGAGATTTCCCTATCATCCAATTAAAATTTGAGCCTGGTTGTACATGCCTGTCATCTTAGACACACACAGAGTATAATTAGGAAAATAGCAGTGCATGTAAACACAAAATCAAATCTTGAAAATAACCAAATTATTTCCTTATTGATGACAGTAGTTTAAATCCCATCAACAGTATACTAGTGTTCCTTTTTCCCTTTAATGTTGGCAACATTTGCAACATATGCACTTTAACAAAAGAATATTAAAATTTGAAACATTTCTTGTCTGAGGTATGGAGCAAATGAGGGGAGCAAGTTAGTGGAGAGGGAGAAAAAGGATGACTATAGTCAGAGTAATTTATATCAAGTGTGAAATTGGAACGTGGAAAACTTGATTGGATTGGTATGGGAAGGGGTGGGAGAAGGAGGAAGAATGGGAAAGGTGACTATGATCAAGATGTGCTGTAAACATAAATGGACTTACTAAATGAGACCCCTTTATAAGACTAATTGATGTCAATTACGAAATGACATAGTCAACAAGGCCACAGGCATAGCTCAGGCAGTACAGTGTTTGCCTAGCAGACACAAAGAAAAAAATAATAAAATAAAATGACTTGTTCCAGTAGAACCTATTTCCAAGTAGTTGAGACAAGTAATAACCATGAAAATTAGCAGACTATCATTATAATTTTAATAAGTACCATGGACATTAAAAAAGCTGTGTGCAGAGAGTAACACATAACAGAGGCAATATAGGAAAAAGCAATAATTTTCCTGGGTTGATGTGAGAACTAAGAAGTAAAAGGTGAGAAGCAGTGAAACTTTCAAAGGTCCTAGAGAAGAATTGTCCAAACAAAGAAAGCAACAAAAACATTGACATGAGAAGAAACTGGAAAATACCAGTAAGAAAAGCAGCAAGAAATTGGCAGGAGGAAAAAAAAATTGGAAAATACCAGTAGCAACCAAGGGGGAAAAAAAGATTAAGGTTGATTTTCATGGATTTACCGTGGGTAAAAATTACATATATGTAAGAAATACTAGAGTGGTATTAGTATTTTTAGCTCATGTTTTTATTAGCAACAGTTAGCCATACAAGGGGATTTCGTTCTGACCTGATAGTATACAATGTATCAAGGTGAGACTCACCCCTTCCACCAGAGTGGGAATTCTTAAAGCATGTTGTCATCAGAATCTGCACCCCAGGCCCCATCTTTGCTATAACAGATCATATATTCTATGTTGAGTCTGATAAGCATACAGATTTAGAGTAGTAGACTGTATAAAAATCACCAATGCCTTCCAAATAAGAAATCCAATGATGAAAGAAGAAATTAAATTTAATTTTGTGGTGCATATAAAAGAATTTAAAGACAAATGTCCTACCTAGAAGATGAATAGTAAATAGGTGATATTAATCATTAAGCTGTGTGAGTTTATACTTCATAAAAATATACCAGCCACTAATAACATGTGTTTACTTAAATTTAAGTTGAATTAAAATTCACTTTCCTAATCACACTAGCCATATTTCTAGTTCTCAACAGTCACACATGGCTATCGCTGTGTACCATAGGAGAGTGGGTATAGAACATTTCAATCACATGAAGAAAAGTTTGGACAGCAATGGTTAGGGATGTAGTATTGAAGGGGTCACAATTTAAAGGGTAAATCTGTGTTGAGAGAGGGCAAAGAAGAGGATTAGCAGAGCATAAGAAATAAGGGCAGCAATGCTACTCTGGATTTGACTTAAATTTAAAAAAAGACTGTATAAAATATACTCAATTCAAGGGCACTATAAAATCAATGCTTGCTGTGTTCCACAATTCACCACAATATTTTTTTCAATATAGGAAAATACCATAACTGATAAGATAAATATTATGATAGCAAGTTTTTTTCTCCCTCCTCTCCTTTTCTGTGGGTAATTACCAATGTCTGTAATTGACAACAGTTGATCAAATCAAAATAGGAAAACTAATAATGAGCCAGATTCTCCCACCACATTCCACCCGTCAAAGTCAGTGAAAGCTCTGTGCACACATGGAGACACATGGCGAGCTAATCTGGCCCAGTATTTACACAGCACTTTCAATCTGAGACTCTTAAAATGTTGAGCAAATATTCACTTGTAAAGGCCGTCCCAGGAGAAAGAACCATCACTTCTATATCTGACTAAATAGTGTTTAAAAGTTTGAGCTAAAGATTTGATGCCACCCAACATACTTGTATTTAAAATGTGTATTTTTCTTCTTTCCACACATGCATGTGTCAGAATTCACAAGATATGAATCTTCTGTTCTAAATTTGAGTATTCTTTATGGCTTCATTCAGCTTAGTGTTTCAAACATTACCACCTTTCCAGCTACCAATTTGGCCTCAGATAAGGAAGTTTTGTACTCATTTTTCCCACACTAAACCACTTCCCTCCCCTAATAATAGTTGGGTTCATGCACTGGAGTTGTGTGGTTTATTCATAATTTTGAATATATTGGGCTTTTTCAGATGAACACTCTACAAATTTGAAAATTGAATCTTGTTCTCAATTAACCACAAGTGGATTATCCAATTGGTAGGTCATTCAGACATTCTGGCCCTCTTCTTTCCCCTAAACTGCTGATTGTGGATAACTGTCCTCATTGCTCTGCAGCTGGTCCTTGTGTCATTAACAACAAAGTAGCCTGAGCAAGGAGAAGAGTGACTGATAGTTGGCCTCAGACACTCTGTTAATTAGACAAAGAGATAATGCTGCCAATTGGTCCACTAGTCCAATAAAAATGTATTCGAGTCATGAAGTACATGAGAATCAAGATATGTGTGTAGACAAGCTCTACCCTAGAGCAATGGAAAAGAAAAAAAAAGATGTAAAAGAATGAGGAAGATAAGAAGGAAGGAGAAGGGAAGGAAGAGGGGAAGAAGAGGAAGAGGGAGGAGCAGGAAAGAGAAGAAAAGACAGTCTGTTCCTACTTAATACTGTGTTACACAAATCCATCTAATTCTGCATGTAACACTGGAAAGGCCTTTCAATTCTTCTGTTCACTATTATTCCTGCCATGCCTCATAGTGTTTACATCCCTGAATTCCTACTGGTGCCAGGTTAGGGTAGTCTCAAGTATACTGAAGTACATAGCCTATGGCAGTCTGGAGATTAAGCAATGTCAAAAACATAAGCCTCTCTGGCCTCCAAGTGATTTTTCAAGCCCATGAAGGAAGGAAGAATCTAAGAAAACAAAATACTAAAAATGCATAGGATGCTTTTGTTAATGCTGTAGTTCAATGGTAATCATAAATAAGATTTGATGGTGTTTCTGATAAAGGATAGAATTCTAGTTAAAAGAGGTTTGGCTTAAGAGGCTAAGAAACATGGCAGATGCTCTTAAGTTTACTTGTGACTAGCTCTTTGGCCTCAGTTTCCTCCTCCATAAGATGTGGAGATGAGAATGTCTATACACAGTGCTGAGATGGAGATCAGATGTTTTAAATCCTGTCAAGTACTTAGAAGGGTCTAACTATGAATGCTTACTACTACGAACTTGCAATGGCAAAATTATTTCATTAAATTGGACCTCAGACACTTTCACCCTGTGAGGGCATATGGGATATAGCCACAGAATATCAGGGTTTTTTGAAAGTTACTCAGCAACCACCTTGCAGGAGAGGAAGAGAGATATTAAGAGACTGAAGGACAGTTGGCAGAGTGCCAACCATTCATTCCTTCAAGTTAGACCATAGTCACTCTGACTTTGTGTTTAATTTCTGTGGAGCCAATTTTATTTAACTTAAATATACATTTGAAAAATTGTTTATGCTGATCTTTTTCACTAGTACCTGATGGTTTGGCCCATTGGCTGCCATTCTACCAACTGAGCTAAATTTCTAACCCCAATTTTGTCAATTTTTGGAAGTTTGAAAAACTTTCAGAAATAACTATGATGTTTTGGAGCTGTGATGCCATTTTATTGTCAATATATGGTTCACTCACCTGTTGAGATGCAAGATGCTATAGATTTTTAATGCTATGCATAAAAGAAGGATAAAAATCATGCCTTTTCTTCCCAAACTATGAACACAAGAAGAGCTATATCTGATAATCTAATTAAAAGCTTTATATAGCAATTTCAAGTCCTTATTTGGTCTGTTTCTTTTTCTCTCTAATTTTCTAAAGGCTTGGATATTAAGATATAGTTGGTTTATTAAAAATCTAGTATTTTATGGTTAAACTGAAGGAAGATAACAGGAGGAAACAAGTAACTTGGTAATAGGATTAAGAAAGGGAGTGAAGAACTAATTCCACTATAAAAGAGCTACTTTATAAATTATAGAGAACCTAAAAAGTATTTTTCCTCCTTAGTGATTTAAATGGCCCCAACTTAGAAAATTAATGTATATCTTGAAATGGGTGTCTATGGCAATCAGGAGAACTAAAAGGCAACTTTATAACTCAGGGCCTGATCCCAACTTCTTTCTACAATGAACTAGAAGAAGCAATCCAAAAATTCATATGAAACAACAAAAGACCCCGAATAGCAAAAACAATTCTTAGCAGGAAGAACAATA
Organism: Dipodomys spectabilis; assembly: GCF_019054845.1. Lineage (NCBI taxonomy): Eukaryota > Metazoa > Chordata > Mammalia > Rodentia > Heteromyidae > Dipodomys > Dipodomys spectabilis. The sequence goes on from NW_024870758.1 coordinate 13,374,608, forward strand.
TTGGAGGAATTTCAATATCAAACCTCAAACTCTATTACAAAGCCATAGTAATCAATACAGCTTGGTACTGGTGAAAGAACAGGCCTGAGGACCAATGGAATAGATTTGAAAACCCAGAAATGAACCTGCAGACCTACGGCCACCTAAACTTTAAAAAAGGAGCCAAAAACGTAGGATGGAAGAAAGATAGCCTCTTCAGTAAATGGTGCTGGCAGAATTGGCTACCCACACGTAGAAAAGTTATATTCCTATTTATCACCCTGCACCAGAATCAACTCCAAATGGGTCAAAGACCTCGAGGTAAAAGCAGAGATCTTGAAAATATTACAGGAAGAAATAGGAGAAACACTAGGACTCATTGGCACAGGTCCAAACTTTCTTAATAAAGATCCAGAAACACAACAAATCAAAGAAAGGCTGGATAAATGGGATTGCATTAAACTGCAGAGCTTCTGCATGACAAAAGACACAGTTAGCAAGATCAATAGAAAGCCCACGGATTGGGAGAAGATTTTCACCAGTCATACAAAAGTTTCATATCTAAAAATATCAACAGCACAAGAAATTAAATTGACCCCCAAACAAACCCCCAAAGAAACAACCACCCCACTAACAAGTGGGCTAAAGACCTTAAGAGAGACCTCTCTGAAGACAAAATATGAATGGCCAAGAGACACATGAAGAGTTGCTCAACACCTCTGGCTGTAAAAGAAATGCAAATCAAAACAACATTTAGATTCCGCCTTTTACCAGTTAGAATGTCCATAATCAAGAAATCTAACAACATCAGATGTTGGCGGGATGTGACCAAGGGGGAATGCTACTACACTGTTGATGGAAGTGCAAACTTGTTCAACCACTATAAAAAGCAGTGTGGACGTTCCTCAGAAAACTACAGATAGAGCTCCTCTTTCACCCAGCAATCCCACTTCTGGGAATCTACCCTAATGTCCACAAACAAGGCCTCACTAAACCTACCAGTCTGACAATGTTCATCACAACATTATTTACCATAGCCACTATATGGAACCAATCCAAATGCCCCTTGGTAGATAAATGGATCAAGAAAATGTGGTACATATACACAATGGAATTCTATGTTTCCATCAGAAAGAATAACATTGTTCCATTCATAAGGAAATGGAAAGCCTTAGAAAAAATATATTAAGTGAAATAAGTCAGACCCAAAGAAAAGCAGGTCACATGATCTCCCTCATCTATAAGAAACTAGAATATGTAGAAGATACTCTAATGGGAGATCTCAAGATCCCAAATGTTTAGTGCAAAGGACTACATATAATGAATAGTCACATATAATAATATTGACATGAACTCCAACTTTTGGAGAAAAGAGGTTCTCATTAGATTCTGTATATAGTTCATTCTTTTTCTCTATTGTTGTTTTCCCCCATGGTTTCTCTCATTGCAATAATTAGTATATGTCTAGGATAATTTTATCAGATGCATAGAAAAGTTCAAAAGCTATGTACATATGACCATATAAGATGATGCTAAATGAAACGAACCCCAAGATATGGACACAAGTGGTTCTTCTTCGTTGTTGTTTTAAATGTACTATGTGATTGTTTTGTTTCCTTTGTATGTTCTTCCCCCTTTGGTATATCTCCTGTTGTCACTGGACTTGATATTGGTACCTTACATCTTGTATATACTTTTGTCCAATTTGGGGAGGAGAAGGGAAATAACAAAACACTGAAACAAGGACACAGGATGACCCATTGCAACAATGCTACCCACAAGATACTATATTGGAAATGAACGTTACAACTTGAAGGGGGGGGAGTTGAGGGAAATAGGAGAGGGAAGGAATAGTGGGGGGAAAACAAAGGAAGGAGGGAGTAACAATTCTCGACAAGAAATGTACTCATTACCTCACTCATATAACTGTAACCACTCTGTACAGCATCTTTACAATAAAATAAATTTAAAAAAAAAAAAACCTCAGGTACTGACTCCAAGGAGTGATTTAGACTGCTAAGGATAGTTTGGTATTTCCAGAAGATAAAATAATAAATGTATAAAGTGAAAAGGTCCACATTTTATGACATTTGCTCTGTCTAGAGGTAAGATTTGTTTTCTGTTCCTTGGCTCTGAGAAGGCCCTGTGAATTAGATGACCAACAGAATGTGATGAAAATGAGGGTGTGTTTTTCTGGGCGAAGGTTTTAAGGTTAAGAGTTACTACCTCATGGAAAACCAGCTCTCGGTCGGGCTACTGTGCTGTGAAGAAGCTTAAAGAAACTAATCAGAGAGATCCTGGGAAATGAGGTACATGTGAAGCAAAAGAGAGAAAACTGAGACACGTAATTGAAGACATCTTGGGAGTGAATCTTTCATTCTCAGCTGCTGTCACATGAATCAGAGTTCACCCTCATGTCTGGGACTTTTCCAAATTTCTGACCCACAAAACTTTGGTCTAAATAAAATAGTGTAAGCACTAAGTTTTATAGTAGCTTGTTATATACCAATAGCTAGCCAGAATAGCAAACATTCAAAGAAGAGAATTTTCACAGGTGCAAGCCTGAAAAAAAGAACCAAGTTTAGAAACTGAGTCCATCCTGTGAGGATTTAACTTCTTGGCTTTCTTTCATGTGAATTGTAGGAAATGTCATAGTTAACATGCTTCATCAATTTTCTCTTCTAAGTAGAATTTTTATTTTGTTTCACTGATGTTTATTAATCCTCAATAGCAAAGCACATGTAAGTTGGATGGAAGTATAGTGGAAAATAAAAGGTCAGGTTAAGAAAGAGAAGAATCAGTGCCACATTTACTCCTTTGTCAAAGACATTCTTAAGACCCAACTATGTCTAGGAAAAACCTGCAGAGGTGTGCTGAGTGGTATTAAGGATATTGGTCTAATTCAGTACTGGTATAGCATGCATGCTTCTGAGAAGACCACAAAATAGAAACTCTTGTGAATAAACCTAGTCATGCATGTACTATGTCATTTTCTTTTAAAATAAGCTAAAGATCAGCGGCCAGTAAGAAAAGAAAAAGAAGAGATGTTCGCTGTTAAAAGGGCCTAGAACAATGATACTGGCTTACTACTGTTTACCATAGCCCAATACCAGTCTGAGTTTTACAGATTACTGCTGAAACTCTTTTAGTTTTCATTATTTTCACTCCTGCCTTTGGGCATTAGTTCAGGAAAGGAAAATGCAAGTGACAGACACTTCCTGTATACATAACTCTTTAACTCCAACCCAGACAGCTGAGTCTTTCTTAGAATGTTCTCTTCAGTCCAAGGATCTTTCTACCTCCAGAATGCGTTCTCACGGGGCTGGGAAGGTGGCTCAGAGGTAGAGCACTTGCTTTGCATGCCTGAGGCCCTGGGTTCGATTCCTCAGCACCACAGAAGCAAAAAGAAAAAAGCCGGAAGTGGCGCTGTGGCTCAAGTGGTAGAGTGCTAGCCTTGAGCTGGAATGCTGAGGGACAGCATCCAAGCCCACAGAGTTCAGGCCCCACGACCGGACCCAAAAAAAAAAATGTGTTCTCACAAGAAGCTCCTCAGAGATCATCCAAACAGATTCTGGTGCTCATTCTGGGCATTATATACATGAATTTTTAGTGATGGATTAGATAGATGTTAGTCAAAATTAACTATAAAGTGATTAATTTTTTTTAAATCTCAAATAAAGAATAGGACACCATAAGTGAGTGAATTTTTTTTCTTTTTGAAAAAGTCCCAGAAAATAAATAATGTAACATTTCTGAATATCTTATGTTATTTTTCCCAATCACAATATACAGATCTGAATCACTAATAAAAATATGCAACCAGCAATATGGTATGTGGAAAGGACTGAAGTAGATGGAATTTGGGATGTGAGTCTGAGACAGAGATTTATTTGAATGTAGGTGTAGTATTACCATTTAGAAACTATAACTTTAGCCAAGCTTTCTGTTCTACACTCTATCTTAGCATATTGTAAAATGTAAAGATGGTAGGAATATTTCCCATTTTGCCTAATAGACAGCATTATTATATTAAATGTAATAGTGGCTTTCTTATACTTGTGTTTACTACATGCCAAGCACTATTCTAGGTTGTTTACATGTGTTATTGACCATCATCCTTTGCTCCTTGGGAGGTAATTATTAACTAACAAGGCACAGTCTTTGTCCCAGGGATAATAAAAGTCCTTTTCTATATTCAAGGAGGAGAGCAGAGCCAACCCTAAAGATAGACATATTTAACATTAAAGTCACGATTTTGGTTTTTTCGCTAAACATTGCTGTTGCCACTACATAAATATTATTTGATTTGGTACTGGTATTTTCCTTTAGGATTGACAAAGCCTGAAAGCAGTAGCTGAGTGCTTCTTCTTAAGACCTGTGTTACCTACAAGCACAAAACACAGCTGACAAAGAAAATGAGTTCCAATTACTATCTGTTGGATGTACAGATACAAAACATGAAATGTCCTGGGTTCCAGTCATTCACACCTGTAATTCTAGCTACTTAGGAGGCTGAAATCTGAAGATTGCAGTTCAAAGCCAGCACAGGCAGGAAAGTCCATGAAATTATTATCTCCAATTAACCAGCAAAAATCTAGAAGTGGAGCAGTGGATCAAGTGGTAGAACACTAGCCCTGAGCAAAAATGTTTAAGGACAGTACCATGCCCTGAGTTCAAGTCCTAATACTAGCATGCATATGCTCATGCATGTGCATTGTCTGTCTCTATCTTTCTGTATCTCTGTCTCTGTCTCTGTCTCTGTCTCTGTCTCTGACTCTCTCTCTCTCTCTCTCTCTCTCTCTCTCACATACACACACACACACACACACACACACACACACACACACACACACACACATTCACACATACAGCCATGAAATGTTTTTGCTTTATACTGAGTTCTAGATTACATAGGTAGTATGACACTATCAAACCTTGACATATGAAAAGGACACCCTCAGCATGAACAAATTATTAAACTAATCATACACAGTTTTTAAAACAGAAACTACATGGCCAACTATAGTTAATTCCATTAATCAGATAGGAGGAAAAAAATTACATCCTGCTGCTTCAGGAACAAAATTGATTTAATACCTTTTGAAAGTTTTAAGCTATCTCAATATTTCAGGTTAAAGAAATAACATACATTGATATTTTAACTGAAAGTAAGAAATAATGTCTGTTTGTGAGAAGTGTCAAGGCTGTGATTTTCCCAATAGTTTTGCATTCCTCTAACTAAAATGCTATCTACATCTCACTACTGGTGGATGTAAAGATTGTGAAACAAAATTGGGCATAATCCATCAAACTCACACCCTATGCCAACTTTAACTACTCACTCTCTGGAGCATAGGAACTAGGTAAAAATTTATGGGAAAGTGTTTAAATCAGAACTGACTGCTACTGATGAATATCTTCTAGGGAAATTAGCTCTTTGCCTTTTGATTTAACTCCCTTTGCAGTACTTGGCATTTCTATTTATCTTCTTCCTCCAGCAGACCAAAGCAAATTTAATGCTCTTGAGTACCTGTTCTACATAGGCCAGTAATGAGATACTTCCGCTAATCATCCCAAGAACCATAAGAGACTGAAGAGGTGTTCCCATTTTAAAGATAGGAACATTCAAGCCAGGAGAGGCCATGTCACCTGAACAAAGTCCTGAATGATAGAACTTGAATTTGAACCCAGTCTGATTGCAAAGCCATAGCTGTTCCTCCCAAGGAAGGGATGACTTTGGTATTCCAGAGATTGTTTAAGCTCGAATTAAAAGTAAAATTGAATGTAGTCTGAAGAAACAACATTTAAATACCACTTTAGGAAAAGACATTTAAAGATGAGAGGGAGGAAAAGAAGGGGTAAGGGAGACCAAGAGGGGAAAAAAAAGATAAAGGGATGAAAGGAGCGGAGGAAATAGTGCAGATTATTCATTGAAATAGGTCAACATGGTGAAGTAGAAGAGGGGATTTAAAACAAAATCCAAAATGCTTCCAAAATCCTTTCTCACACGAGATGAGTTAAAATTCATTCCTCGATCTGTATCTTCCCTGTGATAGCATTATGATCTTTCAGATTTTATAAGCCCATGCTATTACCACATAACAGTTACTTTGCACATCAAGCAGGCGAAAGGCTGGGAAAGGGACTCTGTTCATGTTGTCATGCAGATGCCAGCTATGGGTGTGGAGACCCTCCTCAAGACTATATGTTGGCTTCACTCTTATCTACCCTGCTTACTCTCCTGCCTTTCTAATTTTGCCCTAACTCTGTTTTTAGATGTGCAATTTTGGTGTTTATGATAGCTACAAGCTTGGTTTGTTTTTAGAGCCATTATGAATACTATCTAAACCCAATTGTGTGACATTAAGATGCCTCTTTTCCCTGATTGTGTTCTAAAAACTTCCTATTCGAGAATTAACTGTGGGGCAATTCTCTGATGCTGTTCCCATCAGATATGAGAGAAAGGAGCACTCAGGCATTGGCAACTTAAATCAGTAGTTGTTAAACTTGGCCACACAGTTATATGAAAGATTTTAGTAAACACTGACACATGTACCTTATACCAGAGAGTCTTCTAACATGCTACTCAGGAAAAAATACAATTTAGAGCTTTCAACTACAGGATAAAGCTTCTCCTTTGAGGACTCTTGAAAAGCTGGTTCCTGGATAAACTAGTCCCAACTGGTGAACCCAAGTTCTTATCTGAATTATAGCTCTGCTTCAAACTGTCTCTCAGGCAAGCCCACACAATGAATAGCAAGTTCAGTCAGAAACAAAAGCTTCTTTTTTTTTTTTTTTGTGGTTGTCATGTATCATTCAAAACAACAAGTCAGGTGACTAACCAACATGTTCCTGTCAGAAAGTGATTTGTAGCCTGTTGGTAAAAATACACTATTAGGTCTGTTGGTTTTTCTATGTTTCAAGAGGACTCACAGGACTCACTCAACTGCAGAAAGAGATGATGAGTACCAAAGTCTGTACTTTTCCCTGTAACTCTATTTGTGTGTGTGTCAGTATTGGGACTTGCTATCCCTTCGATTTTTCACTCAAGACTGGCACTCTACCACTTGATTCACAATGCCACTTTTGGCTTTTTGCTGGCTAATTGGCAATAAGAGTCTTATGGACTTTTCTGCCTGGGGTTGGCTTCAAACAAGAATCTTCATATCCTAGAATTATGGCATGAGCCATAAGCACTCAGCTCCAATAACTCTGCAGTTTGGGGTTGCCAACACGAATACTCACAATAGTAAGGCAATGTAAGTGATTGAAGAAGGCGATCTTGACTAGGTAGAGAGCTCATGTCATACCCAACTCAGGCAGCTACTTAGCTGTTACTGTTTTCATGCAGAAACGAGGGCTTTTTGTTGCCTGTAGGTTTGTTTTTCCTATTTTCTGCATAACTATGTACTCAAGTCTTATTTGTCTGTAACAACTTGTGGTATACATCACCTACTTATAAAATCTGATTTCTAATATGTAGAATTCAAAGCCCTTAATCAAAAAAAACCCTTTCTGCCAGTGGACAACTTTATTATTTTTGCTCTTCAACTTAGATTTCTGACTTTTCCAAATACTCCCTCTTTCTGATGTTACATATGACTTTCTGATTTCCATCTCATCACTTGTACTGATCACCTCTGCAGAAATGTGCTCTCCATTCTCCATTCTACCAGTTCAACCTTCCCTATTACCTCACTTTCCTTCTGTATCATTTCCTCCCTTCTTTTTTCATTTTTCATACTACTTTCCAAATGTTCCTCTGTTTCATTCAAGTTTAAAGATCCATTCCTTTCACAGATATCAAACCATCACCTTAGCACTACCAAGCCAATTTATCACTCTGCCTTCTCATGTCCTAAGAAGCATTATCAATATTACTGTGGAAAGAAAAGTTATAGGAATAAGCACCATAAAGCTCTTTGTAATCTTACCTCTGTGCAGTAATGCCACAAGTTCACACAGAGCCTTCATATATGTGTGAGATGTTTTACATATTTTTGATATAATGTAACTAACACAAATAATGCTTGTAGCCTTCATCTGTAAACAGCAGTGACCCAACAAAAGTGTTTTGTCTCTTGTATCAACATATTATTAGCTGGGCACCGGTGGCTCACGCCTGTAATCCTGGCTACTCAGGAGGCTGAGATCTGAGGATCACAGTTCAAAGCCAGCCCAGGTAGGAAAGTCTGTGAGACTCTTATCTCCAATAAACCACTAGAAAATCAGAAGTGGCGCTTTGGCTCAAGTGGTAGAGCTCTTGCCTTGAGCTGAAGAGCTCAGCGACAGCACCTAGGCCGAGTTCAAGCCCCATGACCAACAAAATATATATATATATATTATTTACATTAATTAATTAAAAAATTTTAAAGCCATAAGTCTAAAATATTATAAAGCTATTAAAACATGTTTTACTGCTTCTAGTATCATGTGCTTCTGGGAATAAGCTCCTTCAACAAGGCTTGTAGAAAAGATCTTAAGACTTTGTAGGACACCAATCCTGCCAAAATTAAAATTAAGTGGCAACATTTAATCACTCTATTCTTCAAATCATAGGTCATCATTGAAATTGCTAGTTTTTCTTGCTACTTGCTAAGGAAATATGACCACCCAGATTAAATGCTAAATCAAATGAAATTTAATATCCTCTGAAATCACCACAATTTCAAAGTAAAAGTAAATGGAAAAACCATAAGTTACATAGATTAATCCAAGTATGTCCAACTTTTTCTAGGAAGGTTTTGCTTGTAATATAAGAGAATGAAACTCAAATGAAATGATTTTTATCTTAATGTCATGACTCAATATCATAGCATTGTTTTAAGCAACAGGATTCTAAAAATTTTGTTTTTCAGTAAAACTTTATAGAGCTGTAAATCTATATCACATACAATGCAAAATGAACATGGAAATTTTGTTTCTCAAGGAAACTATTCCTGAAGCTCATAAAATGTTACAATATCTTTATTTTTTGTTGGTATTTTTCAAATTCCATCATTTCCAAGTAGATTCTGTCCTGGCATAGAGCAAGTATTTTGGATTTTCCTTAGGTTTTCCCCTGCTAAGTAAAAGAAAAAAATGTATTCAATGAAGAATAGAAGACACAATTGTACTTGACAATATATTAGGGGCTCTGCAGATTTTCACATTATTTGTCAAAAAAGTGTTGACTGTGCTTTACAAACCAGCAGATTCATCTTTGTAGGAAATATATAATTTTCACTGGAGATCTCACATGACTTTTGTACACTCTCTATGGTGTAGAGGGTAAGTCTTCTCTTTCCAGATAAGAAAAGCATTATTGAATAAGAAAATTGAAGTGATAGAAATAATTTAATTCATCTGTTTTATGACTGTGCTTTTTATGTAGGTCAAGTGTGTAAAGTTTAACTCAAATATTTTATGTCTCAGATAGCAAAGTTTTCTTATTAAATATATTTCAATAATACAATAGATACCACTCAGTAGTGCAGGATAAACAAATAAGAGACATGAGCTACAGAAAGCTTTGGAGATGTTGTCAAAGGAAATAATCATGACACTATAGAATAGAAGGCAGCTGAGGTACTATGACCTCATTTGAAAATAAGTTTGAAGGAAAAAGAAAAGACACTGCTCCAATGGAACTTACCCAGTTAGGTACAATCTGGAAGTAACAGAGCATTATGTCCAATCATCATACTCAGATGCAACTAGGTTACTTGTTTACTCTAGAATTATTATTATTATTATTAGGTGATCCTCCAGACCTAAAAAATCAGAATTGCCTTATCTGGCACTTAGGAATCAGAATTTGGGATCCCTTTGGGGATCTGTAGGTACACCAAATTTTAGTAAGCATTACAAGATTGCCACAAAGATAAAATAACAAGCTTCAGAATTTGGGAAACAAGGCTTGATCTCAGCACTCTGAGGTGAAAATTAGAATAATAACAGTGCCTGTTAACTCAAGTGAGATCATGTATATGAGCCATGAAGAATGGGTTCTTCATAAATAACACTGTTCATACTTTATATCTGCTTCCTCATGCAATATAGAGCCCCTTATGCAATACAAAGCCCCTCTTGCAATATACAGATGGAGACAGGAACCAGAATTCTGAGTAAGGCCTTAGGGCACCTGAGCCTTTTGTCTTTGGTTCAGGGGCTGAAGTGTTTGCACTGTGGTAACATCCAATTTCCTCTTTGTAACCAAGGTTCATTTTGACATGAATCAGGGCAGGAATACATTTACATGCGTGCCGAAAGTGATGGACTTTTGTCCTTCTGGGAATTAAGAATTAAAGGCTGATTTACATAATGTTTAGAAAGCTTACAAACTTTGTATTTTGTCTCAAATAATTGTGATTCTCCAAGGTTTTCCCGACTGTGCCAATTTGGCTGGTGCTGCTTGCTTGGATTGCCAGCCTGCATCCAGATTTCTCAGTCTAATCTTTGGCAAGATCTTACTAACTCCAGTTTCAAGACCAAGTGACTGGCAGTGGCCCAACAGCTCAAGTGTGCTCTCCTGCCAAATCAACACTGGCCAGGAAAAGGCTTCAAGAATGTGAAACAAAAGAGAGTCCTTCCCTACAGTTCGGAACTCAGCTGAGTGGGCCACCCTGCAGTTAGAGGGACAGCCTCACTCCTCCAATCTGAGGTCATGGCTAAAGATGCCACTAGAGATACCTTTGAAGCACACACACCACATAAGTGAGAAGTATTTGTTGTTAAAGGAGGGGCAGATGAGTCAAATGGCTTCATTTCATATAAAAATCCTATTCCAGTAATGGTTTATTCTTTTCTCTATCTTTGCCATATATTCATGGATTACATAGATGGCAGAGGGTGAAATGTGCCCCAATGATTATCTGAATAATTGATTAGTACTCACAGTCTAGCAAAGCAGTTCACTTTAAATCCTAAATTATCTTTCCGGGCTACCTATCTTGATCAATAAACCATAAAATTTCCAAATACCCACTTCACTCTGTAATCTATGCTAATAAATTTCGCTTGCTAATAAATATAATGGTGGCATCACAGCCAGTAAACTTCATGATTCTGAACAGAATTATTTTATATTGCCACTGTGAACCATCAGAAAACTAATGCTATAGACATTTGTCCATAAGAGTTATGTACATAGGGTATCATCTTGATCCTGCTAATCATAATGCTTCGGGAAAAGGGCAATGCAGAATACTACCAAGCCTGAAAGCACACTGTGATGTGAGGACATAAATCATTCTATGCTCTTCTTTCAAAATCTATGGGGTTATTCAACAATAAATAGGAGAGGTGTTACTGTTCCTTTTTCTGTTTCATCACAATTCAATTAATTTGGTCATTTATTTACATATTTTCTCCAAGGGTTCTGTTCCAAGGCTATCTTCAACATTTTCCCTGAAAGATAACATTTGAACTGACAGTCCCAATAGTCTCAGATTGACAGATTAAATTATCTTATTACAAGCTTAAAAACATTTCTTTCTTACATCTGAGACCACAGTAAAGTAGAAAAACTTTCTGAAACTCAGCAAGAAAAATAATTCAATAACCAAGTGGTATTTTATACATAAATCCAATTAACTATATCAAAGATGTGCAAATATTAAAATGTAACTATGCATATTTTAAAATGTATGCAGGCTAATTAAAGATCATAGCTGACAAAGTAAGCAATGTATGATTCATATCATTTCAGTTCAGGTCATAAGATACCCTTTTTTCCATGTTGCCAAAAAGGTAAAAGCGCCAATCTAGACAAAGACATCAAAACTCTGTTGAAAATCTCTAAAGATTTTTATCTTGAATAACACAAAATTTTTGTTTACTACAATGCCAAGTAACTACCTAGATCTTGACACAGGCTCATCCAAATAAAATGCTTGAACAATGCAAGTGTGGAGGTAACCCAGTCACCCAGTTGCTTTGACATCATCTTAACTCAAACACAATATGCATATTTTCAATCAATTTACTTTGGATTCGTTTTTATATATGAAACATGGTCAGTGTTCCATGAACACATTTTCAGAGGAAAGACTGCTATAAATATGATGTGATAATGACTGGAATGTTTCGGGGAAGGACAGGAGGAGAAAAGAAGGCAAGTGCAAACTCTCATAAAATTTAAAATAAACTGTGAACTAAGACTTGGCATTTCATCATTTTCAACCAAAATCTAATTAGTTAGTTCTGTCCTTAAAAGAATATTGCAAGATTTTCCTTAAATAAATATTTAATCCATGCTTTGGAAAAAAGTAATGCTTAAGACTTTTACTATAATATTAAATTCAGCTTTCAAAACTTGAACAAAAATTTTTGGAGTAAGAATAACATGTAAGGTAATTATTACTTAGATAGGTAGGTAGGTAGGTAGGTGTTAGGTAGGTAGGTAGAGAGAGAGAGAGAGAGAGAGAACTTAAAAATTTTAGAAGTGTAATATTTTAACTTTGGATACACTTTAATTATTTATAATTTAAGCTTTTACTTAAAATTTTAGACCCTTTTAAGCAAAGAAAACTGTAAAATGAAAAGAAATTACTTAAATGATAAAGAGGACAATTTATCAACCTCTTAAAATAGCTTATATAATTGAGGTTTGAATTTTAATCTTGAGTTTCTCAGAATCAAAGCTAAATATAGAAACAAACAAGTTGCTAAATACTTTTACTTATTATAATAAAGAAAAACTTTAGTTCTCTAAAAGATAAAGCTTGTTCAAACCAAGCTTTTAAGTAAAATACATATACTGACTGCTATCTAAAGCACAATCCAAAGTTAATAGGTGAAATTCTGATCATGATTTTTACAAAGAACTAAGAAATGAATGCTCTTGGCTGAAGTGGAGATGTGGGTCTAATAGTAGAGCACTAGCGATATGAAAAAAGCTCAAGGACAGTGCCCAACCCCTGATTTCAAGCCCCAGGACCAGCACACAAAAAATAAAACAATAAACAAATAAAAGAAGGTAGAAGAGTATTTTGACTTTTCTTGAATATCATTTATTTCAGTTAGAAACTAAAATTTATCAGTTTAAGTTAAATCCTGGCAACCTCTAAGGTATAATATTCAATTTGGCTGGTTGATGGCAAAAATATTTGAAATTCTGGTTATCTAATTAGTATGTAAGTCCAAACATTTTGGATTCATCTCAAGAAAACCCACACTTTAGATGTTTAAATCACAAAAAAAAAAAAATTCTCTTGAAAATCCAATTCCATTTCCTATAATTATATAAAAGCAAACACCAATAGATTGTTTTCTTTCTCTGGTTTTCTTGGGAGATAGTATCAGATGATAGAAGGACCCTTTTCAGACAAAAAGCTAAACTTTGGCTATTGGTTACGTCATCCCAATTCCTAGGAACAGTGGCCAGGACAGAGGATTAATCCCTAAGAACATGGATTATAGAAAGATAAATAACAAACAAAAGCTGGTACAAGGATGAGAGAGTATGTTTGATTTCAGGCTAAGAGTTAATATCCACTGACAATGTAAGTTACTGCTGGGCATAAACCTTCTTTATACTAAAAACCAAAGTGTTCTCTATTCGCAAAAATACAAAATTAAATAAAGAAAGGTAGGTGGAGATATAGTTTCATTTCTAGGGTACAGAAATATGGCATAAGGAATCAAAATTCAATTTGAAACTATAGAGTAAAAGAAAACATTATCAACATAATTCAGCTGTTTTCCCAGCAGTTGATTCGAATTAGGGTAATCCACTGGACCTCATGTTTTTTGTTTTTCAGTAAAACAGTTTGTGGCAACAATTGAAGATGTTGAATACAAAGCTCTTAGCGCAATCCTGGTACATAGAAGAAACACAATGTTATTAGCAGAAAAACACAGATGGAGAAAGTGAGCATTTTTGTCAAGGGCCAATAAAATAATGTGGAAAAGAAACTATTTTGAACATTTTACTGTAAAAATGTTGGCTATAATGCCAGCTTTCTTTTTCATATTTTAAGTGAGGTATTTTCTTCAGGGTTTGATTCCTGTTTCTCTTGATTTCCTCACATGACAGATGTAATGTATAGAAATATAAAGAAGTATATGGGCTCTTGGACAAAGAACCATGAGTCATGATCTATGGCTTCAAGTAAAATATTATACACAAAATAAATGAAACCAAACAATACATAGGCATGTGTGGAAATTCACTATCAGTTCTCTAGATGAAACAGAAGAATGTAGATAATACTTTGCAAATATTTTTCTTAATTTGTAACTTTTAATAGAACATATAGTCTTAAATTTTTTCTAAGAAACTCGCTAGTTAATTTCATTTCTCTATTTGATACAATTTTTAGGGAAAAAAAAGCTCATCAGGAAACTATAGCCACAGTATACAAGATAATCATCTATTTATGATACTTTATTGAAGGGAAAGACTAAAGCTATCTGTGCAGTAACAGTTCTTGAAGATCTTTCATTTAAAAGAATCACTGAGACCACATCAAGTTGGGATACCATAATTTGTTTTCTACTCTTGAAGAGTCCTAATGTCATTTATATCGTAAATATTTTTAAAGATTTTAAAAAACCTTACCATTACTTCCTAAGATCTACAAAGTACAACTCTTAATCCATGCTCAGCATCACTTTATACAAACTAATTTCTGAAGTGTATTTGGAAAATGCTGCTCTGAAATAAGCATGTGAAAGGAGAAAAATGCTACTATAAAGCATGCATGTGGCATTGGCGTTATCAGATACTTAACCTTTGTAAGTATTATAATAGTCAAGGGCTAGTAAGAAAGGTAGAATTTTTTTTAAAACAGTTGTGGGCCTTGAACTCAGGACCTAGGCACTGGGTTCTTTTGCTCAAGCTTAGAGATCTACCTCTTTTAGCTCCAGCTCTACTTCCATTATTCTAGTAGTTAATTGGAGATAAGTTCTCACGGACTTTCCTACCCCAGATGGCTTTGAATCTCTATCCTCAGATCTCAGCCCCCTGAGGGGCTAGGATTACTGGCTAAACCACCAGTGCATAGCTGCGATTTTATATTTGATGTCAGTCTAGCTTTCTTGACCACTTTTACCTCAATAGAATAAAACATGGTTAGGAAGTAGCAGAGCTATGTCCAAATCCAGTTGTTGGCAAATCCAGCTTTAATTTTCAGTACAAGTGGCCCTGAAAGACTTCCATTAACCCTGCTAATAGAACAGAACAGGATGGAATTTAAAAAAACAAAAACAAAAACAAAAACACAATAATAAAATAAAACCTAGAAATGTAAAATGCTGAGTAAGTCGATTAATACACACTAGTCTAGGACAGTAGTTCTGAAAGCATAATCTCTGAGAATCTGCTAAAAATGCAAAATTCTCATGAATCTAATAAACTGGGATTGGAGCTCAGCAATCTGTTTTAGGAAACCTTCCAAGTGATTCTGATTCACATCAAAGTTTGAAAATTACTGTCTGAGAGTCACAAGTTCTAGGTACAGATGCTGTGTTTGCTTCTTACAGATTCCAAAAATTTAAGCAAATTTCTGATTTTTATCTCCTCATCAATAAAACAGTAGAAAACACCTAGGCCTGCAAGCTATCCAGAAGTGGGACTACAAAATGCCCTATTGGCATTCAAGTCGAGTGGCCTAACAGCAAGAACAGTGATGGAAGCTTTCTGGCCTACCTATAACTAAAGAGGTGGATTCTATTCACAAAACATCTTCTTTGGACTTTTCACTAGGGAAATATAATAACCTTAAATTGACCAATAGTATAGAACTACAAATAATCATCTAAACATTTGTCATTATTACTTTTTAAAAATTAAAAAAAATCACTTCTCAGTAAACACTTTGTTTAAAACATGTATATAAAAAGTAAACCAGGGGCTGGGAAGGTGGCTCAGTGGTAGAGCGTTTGCCTTGCATGCCTGAGGCCTTGAGTTCGATTCCTCGGCACCACATAAGCAAAAAGAAAAAGCCAGAAGTGGTGCTGTGGCTCAAGTGGTAGAACGCTAGCTTTGAGCTGAAGAGCTGAGGGACAGCGCCCAGGCCCAGGGTTCAAGCCCCACAGCTGGACCCTCCCCCCCCAAAAAAAACAAAACTAAACCAACCTGAAGAATTAATCAACAAAAGATAATAGTTACATAGTTACAAAAATTATTGTACAACTACTTAAAGATAATAAAAATATGACTTTATTTTTAGTAATATAAGTAAATATAGATATTGAAACCCATGCTCTTCTTGATTCATGGGTAGTGAGAGAGGACATGGTATTATGTTAAATAGGAATTTTTTATTTTTTAATATGTATTTTTATTGTAAAGTTACTATACAGAGGGGTTACAATTACATGAGTAAGATAATGAGTACATTTCCTATCGAGCATTGTTATCTCCTCTTTTGTTTTCCCCACTATCCCTTTAGTGCCCACCTCCCCAGCTCCTCTTTCCCTCCCCCCAAAGTTGTAAGGTTCATTTTCAACATAGTGTTTTATACATTTCATTGTTACAATGGGTCAATCTGTATCCTTATTTCAGCATTCTATTATTTCCCTTCCCCTCCTCAAATTAGAAAAATATATGTACAAGTTGCAGGTCACTGGAATCAAATACAGAGAAAACAGGGGTTATACCATGGAGGAAGACCATACAATAGAAACAAAGAAACCCACATAGTACATTATAAATAATGTACATAGTACATTAAAAATAACAGCGAGAAAGATTAAACCTCTTGTGTCCTTATCTTGGGTTCATTTCTCTTAGCATCATCTTTTATGGTCATATAAGATTGTCATAGCTTTTGAGCTTTTCAAACAGAAATTAATTATGAAAAGTAATCAATGGAAATAGATAGATAAGAGATACCAATCAAAGAGGCATTTTTTTCTATCTCACAATATAGCAAAGAAAGTCTTGTTAACACTTCAGCAAAAATTAGCTTCTGATGGGGACAGGCCAAAAGAGTGTAGTTGTTCTTTCTTTAATTCAGAAAACTCTGTCTCTTAAAGATTTTCATATTAAGTTTCCCACATTAGAAAACAATTTCTTTAGTTACTGCAAAAATATGATGAGTAGAATTAATTGGAGAGACATTCATTCAAATCACAGAAATTGCCAATGCTCATTTGATTATAAAAATAAAAATCTATTTCAAATGTAACATATATGTTTCCAGCTAGTTCTTTCTTCTGTTCCTTTAATCCTAGATGATTTCTCTAAAGCATTAGTCCTGGAAAAGAAATGGTCATGATCTCACAGGAAAAAAATAAAAAAGGAAAACCTATCAAGTTTCTAAGGTAGAGTAGCCCTAAAATACTCCTAGGCCTGCAAGCCACCTTGAAGTTGGACTATTAAGGGGATTGTCCTACTGGCATTCAAGTCTAGTGGCCTACCAGCAAGAACAGGGGCCTGCCTATAACTAAAGAGGTGAATTCTATTTACAACATCTGCTGCATTGTTAAGCAAAAACATATGGAGAGGCAGGTTTAGAGGCACTGGGGTTATTTATATTCACAATGGAATGTCCCTATATTGGGGCCTTATCATAGCATAGGAATCTTCTAGTGATATGATGCCGAAAGTTCCATTTGTTCAGATAGATGACTGAAGAGTCATTTTACCGAAAAAAGAAAAGTTACGTTAAAATTCAGAGCACTGTGATAAAGTAGATCCACAGAAACGGGCCTATGTGATTTTGTGACAGCAGTACTTTCCATGTATTATATGTTAATATCCAAAGCAGGCAAAGTACTTTGCCCTATTTTTCAGATGATTTTTTAAAGAGAAAAGTGCCCACTTTCTCTGTAATCTTTATTTGAAAAAGGCCTCCTTAGACTCTTCTCTCCAAGAAACTGGGTCAATGAAAGAGAATAAAATATTAAAAGCACTTTGAGAGGAAAAGGAGTATAGCTATAGAAATTAATGTCATGATCACTTTTTGTATCTACTCTCAGTTACAGTAAATGCACAGACATTGCAATAAATATTTCTGAAAGAATGATACCAAAACCTTACCTGAAGCTTTATTATAGGTCTGCTTGTCATACACTTTTTTCAGTTATTGAGAAAGATACTGACACTTGCTGGTTGACTCATTCTTTTTTCTTGAGTGGTAATGAGCATATAAAATTAATGAGGAACATATATTATTACATTTTATCTATTTGTACTGACCATGATGACCATCACCATAAATACTTCATACATCACAATTTACAAAGGAAGTGATTGGAGAATACTACCTTAATTGCTTCTTTTAGTTTTGAAATGGAACTTTGACGCAGCCAGGGTGACTCTCAAATAATAGATCCTCTTTTGTCTACCTTAAGAATTTTAAGTTCATCCAAGAGGAGAAAGGAGGATGTGTAAAACAGTCGAACAAAAAGCTCCAAAGAAAAGATGTGCTGTTCTATCACTTTGCTTTTATAATATTCTTGACTGTTTCCCAGAAGGACAACTTTCTCTAATCTCTTCTACTCATTGAAATCATTTTTATTCTTTAAGGCCATTCCTCTTTTGACAGTCATGTGTGCATACAGCTACCTGCCACGCAGGTTATATACCTCCTTAAGGTAACACACAGAAACACCTTGGTCTGGGAATTTGATATGTCTTGTGAGCTAACCCACAGGAAGATATAAAGGAGAGTAAATATGTTCTGTACAAGGAGGAGTTAGGTTTGTTTTTTCTTGGCATTTTCTGGTTTATGCCAAGGAGGTAGGCTCTATTGATTCTGTACTATTTCCTATATCAATATTATTCTTTGGAATCCCAAAAAATTAAGGCTATAAATTACTCCATGAATGTGTCTAAGGACTAAAATATTTATGCTACCAGCCTCCCTTTGTCTCTATATGACAATACTCAACATTTGTTGAACACTTGCTGTACATAAGAAACTAAGTGACTAACATGGAATCTCAATTGAAAATCCTATATACCAGTACTATGGGAAGCTGGGTGCTGGTGGCTCATTCCTATAATCCTAGCTACTCTGGAGGCTGAGACCTGATAACTGCTATTCAAAGGGAGCTTGGGCAGAAAAGTCCATGAGAATCTTATTTCCAATTAACCACCCCAAAACTGGAAGTGGGGCTATGGCTCAGAGTGGTAGAGCACTATCCTTGAGCACAAAAGTTTTGAAACAGTGCCTAAGCCCTGAGTTCAAGCCCTATGACTGCCAAAAGGCAGGGGGGAGCCTATGGGAAGGGACACTATTATAATTCACTCTTTACTAATGAGGAAACAGGATTAAAATCAAAGTTAAAAAGAAAAGTGGTTGAGGCAGGATTAGAATCTAGATTTGACTGATTTTTAAAATTTTGGATATCAAAATAATAATCATAAAACATACTAATGAATGGATTTCTATCATTAAACTCTAATAGAGGAGTGGTAATGGTAGTTCATGCTTTTAATCCCTTGTGGTTAGGGAGGCAGTGTAAGTAAGTGAATCAAGTTCCAAGGCCTGTCCAGGCAAAGTTAAAGCTTGGTTTTTCTATAAGGAAAGCTTTTTTTTTTAAATGAGGGAATTGGGAGGAGCCTGGAGTTAGGCTCAAGTGATAGAGTAACTGGCACTCTTCTCAGATTTCAGCCTCCAGAACGGCTAGTATTACAGGTGTGAGCCACTGGTACCTAGCATCAGAGGGATTATTTTTGAATAGGTGTGTAAAGAAAGACTTCTTCAGAAAAAAGGAATATAAAAGACAACAGATAGACTGAACTATGACACTTGGAATTTAGGAAATGGGTCACTCCAGGATCATGAAACATAGATCCACACAGTTATAACACCATAAAATTTCTATTTTTGAAAATTTCTGGGGAGTAGGAAGGTGGCTCAGTGGTAGAGCACTTGCCTTGCATGCCTGAGGCCCTGGGTTTGATTCCTCAGCCCCACATAAGCAAAAAAGAAAAAAGCTGGAAGTGGCGCTGTGGCTCAAGTGGTAGAGTGCTAGCCTTGAGCTGAAGAGCTGAGGGACAGTGCCCAGGCCCAGAGTTCAGGCCCCACGACTGCCCCCCACCCAAAAAAGGAAAACCTCTGGTCTTGTTTTCAGGAATATACACAATTGTAGAGATAGAGCAGACTTGAATGCCATATTAAGGAATGTGAATTGTATTCCATAGGCAATATTGAGTCACTAAAGCCAAGATGTGCCTTAAAATATATTGAGGTGTTTTAATATAAAATTAATTTATATGATAGTTGTAAAGGTTTTTGTTTGTTTGTTTATTTTGTTTTTGTCAGTCATGGGGCTTGGACTTTGGGCCTGGGCACTGTCCCTCAGCTCTTCAGCTCAAGGCTAGCACTCTACCACTTAAGCCACAGTGCCACTTCTGGTTTTCTGTGATTAATTGGAGATAAGGGTCTCATGATGTCCCTGCCCAGGCTGGCATTGACCCACAATCCTCAATCTCAACCACCTGAGTAGCTAGGATTATAGGTGTGAGATACTGGCGCCTGGCTGACAGTTTTTTGTGAATAGTAGTAAGTGAAGGGGAATACATCCTTTGATTGTAGGTAAAAATACCTCTAGGTAAAAATAATGACAGTGTGAGGCAGGTGACTGACCCTACCTTGCAGATGTGAATGTATGATATAGGTCAAGATATGGGGAAAAACCCAACAACTCAAGATACTCCATGATTTTGACTTGAGCAACTGGTGACTAAAGCAATCAGCTTGAGGAGAAAATACTACACCCATTTGTTGTAGAATGCTAGATACCAATCAAAAGCTTAATATCTTTTCATTTGTTGGGGCTGCACAATTTAGTAAGCACCGAAGAGAGATTTCAGATAAAGAATCTAAAAGTGGTCTGGGGTGAGATGATTATTAAAGTGCAGAGAATGAATACATGGTGGCTTAACACAATCGACTCTTCATTTCTTTATCTTATTTCCGCATTGTGATGTGTTAAAAAAAATGCTGCCCAAACTAAAGTGAGGTCATTTTCTACAATCTTTTCCTAGTTTTTTAAAACAATTTGTTATTGAGATTAAGTGATTACATAAATTTCACAACTTTCACAGTATTGTAAGATAATGATACTTAGTTAATATCACAAACACATTTTAATCTTCACAAGGTAAATTGTCATTATCATGGTCTATAATGTTTGTGAATTCTATGAACTTTGACAATACAACTATTTCTTCCACATTGGGTGATATGTACATTTCTTTCCTAGTTTTTAACATGAAAAGGAGAAAATAGATGGTCTATGTTTTTGATAATAAGGCATAAATACATTCTACTTTTCCAATATTTATTTATTTTTTAATTGTGAAAATACCGTATAGAGGGGTTACAATTACATGAGCAAGGTAATGAGTTCATTTCTTATCAAGCATTGTTGCTTTTTCCTTTGTTTCCCCTTCCCATCCCTTCCCATCTCCCACCCCCGTAACCCCCCAATCCTCCCACTCCCAGCCAAAGTTGTAAAGTTCGTTTTTCAACATAACGACTTGTACATCTCATTGTTGCAATGCGTCCACCTGTATCCCTATTTAAACCATTTGTTTTTTCCCTTCCCCTCCACAAATTATACCAACATCAAATACAGTGAAAGCAGGGGTTATACCATGGGGGAGGGACACACAAAGCAACAAAGAAATCATCTTATAAATATGGTAGGAACAATAGCATGAAAGAAAAAACATTTGAATACTTATCTTGGGATTCATTTCATCTAACATCAACTTATCTGACCTTTTCTGCTTGTCTTTGACATATACGAGTTATTACAAATAAGGGAAGCCATTTTCCAACATTTAGTAGAGAAACATAGCTCTGTAAACCTCAAAGCTCATGAAAAATGTATTGAAAAAATCACATCTCGAGGCTATAGGAGAAAGCATGCTAATTGATAATTTACAGAATTCCCAGTGTCATCTCACAAGTGAAGAACACTGGAGAAATGATGTGCCCTTCCATATTAATTGACTTCAATCCTTTGAGCATTCTTCCTAATGAGTAGATCAGGGTGGGACAGTGGGCAACTGGATATCGGGAAGCATGTGATACAACTACATGACACGCAGATCAAAAGCATAACTGAGGGAAGAACTCTTGGAATAGATAACACAGATTGACTTGGGGACAGAAAACTGCTGTCAGCTAGAGAAGGGACTTAGGGCAAGCAGCTAACAGGCAGGGGCCAGTCTTTTGGTCTCCCTCTACAAGTTCCTGCTAGCTCTATGCAGGATACTTGAAGAGTTTAAAGTTTATTCATTATAAAAATTGAACTGAAATTTTCAATGTTCCTAGATGCAAAACAAATGCTCAGAACTATCTAATGAGGAATAGGAATTGCAAAGTATTGTACCTGCATTTTCCCAATTTCCAGTGAGGTAAAGTAGTTACAGAGTAAGTATTTAGGAACTTTCCCAGTAATTGGACAGAGTATATCTGTTTTGCACCTCTTTTTATTTGATTTTTCTATTAATTTAATTTTATAGTATGTATATACATATTATATATTCACTGCTTTTGATAGCTTTCAGGTGACAAATAAAAGGTCATGGATCTTTTATCATACATCGTTTAAGAAACACTGGTTTCAAAATATCCTTTTTGTTAGTAAATAGGATTAAAGCATATTGGGGTATAAATGTTCCCTCTAAAAGATAAGGTGAAATTTATTTATTATTATAACAGTATTAGGAAGTGCTTTAAGTGGTAATTAGACTTGGCCATTCTGAGTGAATCAATGTGTTATCATCATCACAGTAGGTGATTATTTGTTTTATTGTTATATTATTATAGAACTCTTTTGCCTTTCAATGCTCACTTGCTCTTCTGCCCTGTTATGATATAGCAAGAAGGCCCTTGTGAAATTCGGCTCCTTAATTTTTGTTTATTAGCCAATAAAATATACCATAGGTATAATATACTCAGTCTATGGTGGTCCACTATAGTAAAAAAGATGAATTAAAACAAGAAACCTCTTTAAACAGTTACCAAATCTTTTAAAAAATGAATAACAGAAATGTGAAACTGTAAAATTTGGAAGAAGTATTGGTGAACAGAGAGGGGGAAAGAGAGTAAGTAGGGTAAAAATACTTCATGTACATATGTGAAAATAAAACACTGGGGCTTGTCAAGACTCATTTCAATCAAGACCTGCATTAACTTCCACAGGATGCAAATATTTGTCCCCAGATCTCCTTTTATGTGTGCATAAAATTTCCAGGTACATTTTATGCACATATAGACATGTCAAAATGACATGCTCTTGTACATCTACTTGATGCTAGTAAGATATGAGAAAAAAAAGACAAGAGACTTGGTTTGGTAGAAGTATGAGAATTTTGTACCAAGGTATTTTTCATGGAAATACTCATGGACAGCAAAAATGATTGCCACATTTTCAGAATCTTAAGATGAGTTATTCAGTAGAAGTCCCAGATGAGGCCCTGAAATCTGTACCATTAAGTGCTTTTTAAGTCACTTGTGATCTACACATTTGGAAACATGTCACAAGGGGGGGCAAGGCAATCATAAAATCAGTTTATTGAAGACAAAGTCATAGAAATGCTGGGTATCATTTTATTGAAGACAAAGTTATAGAAAGTGCTGGGTCTCTAAAGATGTCCCAGCAATGGAGGGAGTAACTAGTGATGGTTGCCATCATACTGACAAAAGTGGGAGCCAAATGCCAGCCACTGCCAGGGGACTTACCTAACACAGCGTGCGTGCTAGGCTCTGACATGCAAGCTTCTGCTCAGGTTGCCTCCTCCTCCCAAGGGCCTTTGGAGTGTCCTGTCTGCCACCCACCTCCTTTTCCAATGTTACCCTTTCTTTGATTCTCCATATAGTACTCTCTTTCTCTGTTCCAACATTATTTCCATTCATTCTCATTCTCCCTTTAAGTTTTTTACTCTTTCCTCATCCCTATTCCCCTGATTCTGTTCTTTGTATTCTGCTTTCTTTTAGCTTTTCTTTACCTTTTTCAGTTTAACTCCTCCTCTTGAATGCTTTGGAAGAGATAGTGCATAAGGACTAAAGATAGGGGACATGCTAGGAGTCAGACATGTCCTCATCTAGGGATCATTTGATGGAGGGGAACTTGGGGGCAAGTTCCCCCCATGCCATGTCTCATTTCCCTTCCTTCCAATCATACGAAAAGGAAACTTTGAATCTTGTGGAGACCTACATTTGACTCCACAGAATGCCAACATTTGTTCCTAGATGTGCTCTTTTTTTTTTAATTAAATCTTCAATATCCTTTTGATTTACTAGGACAGAGAAGGTTGTTGGTTTGGTTTCTTTTTCAGTTTCTTCATGTAGACAGTCATACTGCACAAATATAAAGCCATAGGTGTGTTGTTCGGCCCGTTTGGTTATCTAAAATGACCCTAAACTGTTGCAGCTTAGAACACCAAGTGTGCACACTCTCTGTGTCAGGAAGCCAAGAATATCTTAGCTGGAGAAGCAGGGGAAGTTGGGAGGTTCTGGATCCGAGACTTGAAGGTTCAGTCTAGATGACAGCTAGAGCTTCCCTAATCTGAAGGCTTCACTGGGGCCTTCAAATGTTTTCCAACTACAGCTCAATTGCCCAATGTCTGTCGGAGATTTCAGTATATTGCTAGTGAATTGCAGAGAAGCTTTTATACCTCAATATGTGGACCTCTCACAAGGCTGCTTAAATGTGCTCACACATAGCATGTGACTTTTCTCAGTATAGAAGATCCAAGAACTAAAGGGAGGAGGAAGTCAATGTTCTTTAATGACCTAGTATTAGATGCTGAAAACCATCACTTGCACTTCATTACATGTACCTCATTAATCCACACTCAATGGGAAAGAAATTAAGCTCTGCCATTTGAAGAACAAACATCAATAATAAAGAACACATGGCATTTCACTGTATTGGACTCCTTTATGTCATTATATTCTGAATCTATATCACTATCAAACTGGCTAGGCCAGTTGTACCCTTTTCTTTCAGACTCCCATTTAAATTCATTCAGTTCATATGTAATTCTGGGATGAAAATCTCACTATTTTTAATTAATTTAACATCTTTTGTTTTTAATCTCCTTATCAAAAATCATTTCAGTTTTCCTACTAGCTCACCAATGTTTGTCAAAACAGGTGTGTACAATTGCTTCTTAGAATCAAGCTTTGCCTCTAAATTAAACCTCATTTTTCTTTCATCTTTCATAGCCATGAAAAGATTGCTAGACCCTACTTCTGTAAGCCTCAGCAGGAGGCTGAAGTTCAGATCAATTAGTCTGAAGTTCAGACAAAAGAAGGGCTGTTGTTTTTTAAGGCTGGCGGCTGCATGGAAAGTATTGTTTCAAGTCTAAAGGAGTTTCCTCTGCCTGGACACTAAATGAAAGAAGACCTATAGCTGTTCTCCTAACTGATGGATACCAGCTACCTGATAATATACCCAGTACATAGGGGTCCTAAAACTATCTTCTCACCCAAGCAACGAATAAAAGTGAGTCAGTAAACAAATGAACTGAATGAACTGTGCTCTGTGGACTCACCATATAGGGCTGTTGCTGTCACAATTGATACAGTATTGTTTCACATTTCCCAAGCCAAAAAACTGTACCTTTCTATTTTCTCCTCATAGAGCCAATATCTGTTTATTCATTTTAATGTGATCTTCTTTATTATTCATATAAAGGAAATACATGCAAATGATGAATTCATAAACTTATTTTCAGATTAAAAACATAAATCCTTCTAATTTGAATTCTGGCACCCAACACAAAAGCATATAATAATACTGAAATTTTTTGTGAATACATCATATGTAGTTTGGAAAGCATTCATATCGTTGATATTAATATCAGGCACATTCAATAAAAAATAAAATGAATTTAATTGATTTGTTCAACAGAGATTTGCCCTACCATTAGATATATAGCTAGATATATAGCTCTGCTTCTGACCTTTTGGTAATTAATCTGGGGAATGAGTCTCGGGACTTTTCTGTCTTAGCTGGCTTAGAATCTTCTCAGATCTCAATCTCCCGAGTAGTTAAGATTAGAGGAAGGAGCTGGGAAGGTGGCTCAGTGGTAGAGCGCTTACCTTGCATGCATGAAGTCCTGGGTTCGATTCCTCAGCACCACATAAACAAAAAAGAAAAAAGCCAGAAGTGGCATTTTGGCTCAAGTGGTAGAGCGCTAGCCTTGAGCTGAAGAGCTGAGGGACAGCGCCCAGGCCCAGAGTTCAAGCCCTACAACTGGACCAAAAAAAAAAGAAAAAGATTACAAGCAAAAGCCACCAGCAATAATTGCAACATATTTTTTAATAAAATTTAAATTTTAGAATTAAAAATAAAATCAAGAAATAGGATTCAATGAAAATAATAAATATAGAGTGTTACCTCCTTTGGCAATTGAAAAATGAACATGAAATGTATTGATAGACAGTTAAAAACCCCTGGGTGGATAGACACTGTTTAGTAAAAAAAATTGGTGTTGGCTCATGCCTAGCTACTCAGCAGGCTGAGATCTGAAGATCATGGCTGAAAGACAGCTGGAGCAAGAAAGTCTCCAATTAACCACCAAAAAGCCAGAAATGGAGCTCAAATTGTAAAGTGCTAACCTTGAGCATAAAAGCTAAGGAATAGTTCCTAAGCCCAAAGTTTAAGCCCAAATACTGGCACAAAAAGAACCACCATTTAGTGGGTATGTGAATCCATTTCGTACACAGTACATGGTAATGGTGTGTATTGACTGTACTCTTGGTGTTACAGGCTTACACTTGTTTCAATTTACCAAATGATAGTTAAACACAAGTTCAGTTCATGCTTCATAAAATGCTTAAGTGTGTGTAAAGGTGTCTTCAGTATGGCTTATCTTATATGGAATACTTCTAAAGTAAAAGTTACTTACTCTAGAGCCACAGGAAAGTTAGTAGAATTTAAACCTTAGTCATTTTAGAAAGGAGGCTGTCAAATCTCACCCATGAATCACTTGAGACTGTGATAGGATTTGGATATTCCTCTCAAATTCATGATCCAGAGACTTTAATAAAGCAATGTGTTAATTTCCCATTGACCTGAGACATTATCAATTTGTGGGAGGAAATATTTATTTTGGCTCATAGTTCCAGTTCAACATTAGCTGGCTCCATTGCTTGGCAGGTGAGCTAAAATATTGTGATCCTAGGAGCATGAGATAGTTCACCTCATGGTGTCCAGGAAGCAGAGCAAGGAATGGGTGGGAGGAAGGAGGACTGAACACAAGATACTCTTCAAAGTCATGCCTCAAATAGTCTATTTCCTCCTAGTTACTACCACTTCCTAATAATGTCAGCAAATTATGAATTCATCAATGGACTAAAATATTGCTTAGGTCAGAGTCCTCATGATCTTGATCACTTCCCCAAAGTGCTACTGACTAGAAACCAAGCCTTCAACACACTATCCTTTTGAGGAGAATACTTCTCCAAACCAGAGCAAAGGCTTAGTTTCAGAATAAAGTGGAAAAGGCATAAAAAAAAACATAGAAGTAATGGATCACATTATCATCTCAGTCCTGTAGAAGTAAGGAAAAAAATCTATAGACAGAAAAAGGGGCTTGGGATGAGCCACTCCACACAGACTGTGATATTTTGCTTATAGAAGTAGCCACCAGGGGCTGAGAAGGTGGCTCAGTGGTAGAGCGCTTGCCTTGCATACCTGAGGCCCTGGGTTCGATTCCCCAGCACCATATAAGCAAAAAGAAAAAAAGCTGGAAGTGGCGCTGTGGCTCAAGTGGTAGAGCGCTAGCCTTGAGCTGAAGAGCTGAGGAACAGCATCCAGGCCCAGAGTTAAGGCCCCACGACTGGACCCCCCCCCCCAAAAAAAAGAAGAAGTAGCCACCATTTGGCAAACACACAAGAAACCAAGAAAAAAAGACCCTCACCTCAACGTTACTTTCTTCCATTAGAATTTATGCACATCCTCTTCAGTGGGCAGTGAGAAAACAGAAGGGAAAGAAATGATTAAATTGATTCCACTCTATCTCCTTACGCCTGGAAGTTAGAAGAGGATCATGGAGTCAATTAAATCTTCCAAGAATTACTCCTATGTCAAAACTCAACTGTCAACTAATTTGCTGGAAGGCATTCAACGTTCAAATCACAAGATGACTCTCTAAGCCTAACAATCAGGATTCATTTTATAAAGGTCTCCTGGAAATTCAGGTGCACTCAAACTCTGAGATGTACTCTTCTAGACTCTTTTTCCCAGTTTTTTTAGTCACTGGACTCCTCATGTGTTCTGTGTCTCTCAAGTAAATACATATATGGAAGTGGCGCTGTAGCTCAAGTAGTAGAGTGCTTGCCTTGAGCTGAAGAGCTGAAGGACAGTGCCCAGGCCCAGAGTTCAATCCCCATGACCACCACCACCACCAACACCAACAACAACAAAAAGGAATAGACCTTCTTAGGCAACCAAGTAAATACATACGCATGATCTGCTTAGGGGAATAAAGAGAACAAATTCATAGAGCAGCAGTTTTCAGACTTTGGTCTGTATATAAACATAAATCATCAGGCCTTGCTAAGAATGTCTGAATCCATGTATCTGGATTGGGACCTAATAATTTGTGTTTTTCACAAGTTACCACCGAGACCACACTTTGAAAACTGTTCTTAAATAGTGTAACATGGGGAGGATGTATTGAAGGGAGCTGGTTTTCTGAGGCCAGCAGTTGTGGTGGTACTGGCCCAGTGTAACATCTTTCTGATCATGGCAGAGGCCCTGGGGTTCTGAGGCCAATGGCAGCAGCAGCTTTCTTAGTGAGCCAGTTTTCTGTGTGGTTCCGGGCATTGTTCCCAGAAACTCTGCCTAGAGTCTGTACTTTTAACTCTCCCAATAATTGTGTGAACTATCATAAATATCTTTCCAAGTAAACTTGTTAGGTCAGATTCTGTTGCCTATAATTAAAGAACTCTAGCCAACACAGGTTGGCTCAGCTCACTTCACCTGAGTAGTCTAGCTGATAAAAAAAAGACAAGACTTAGCTAAAGCCTTAACAAAAAATACAAGAGTTCATTTTGTATCATATAGTTTAAGAACTTAATCACAGAACAGGTGACTAGATCAAACACAGTAAGGAGCACTCAATACCTAGTATTGTTGGGAGGGAGTAAATGTAATACATGAGGCTGAATTCATATCATACCTACAAATCTTAACACAGTGATTGACAAAGATTTTTTATTTTTATTTTTATTTTTTGCTGTTCCTATGTCTTAAACTCTGGGCCTTGGCACTGTCCTTGAGCTTCTTTGGCTCAAGGCTAGCACTCTGCCACTTAACCCACAGCTAACATCTGGCTTTTCTGAGTAGTTTATTGAAGATAAGAGTCTCAAGGACTTTCCTGCCCAGGCTGGCCTTGAACCATGATCCTCAGGTCCTAGCCTTCTGAATATCTAGGATTACAGGTGTAAGCCACCAGCATTATCACATTTTTAATATCCATTGAGAAGCAACTTATACTAGGTTCCTAACCCATATCATAAATTAGCAAAGAAAGCCTTGACTTTTGATAAGACATAAACATATATTCAAAATAATCTTTCAAATTAATGGATCTAATTACATATACTAACTATTCTTAGAAACTGCTGGCCACTAAATTATTATTACACTATAGTAAATTTCAGCTCCTTAAATACCATCAGCACAACCTGTTGTTAGAGCAACGCTGACTTTATTCCTTACTATGTAAGGGAGGACACTACTCTGTTGGGTTTTTAGTGGTCTATTGAAGAGGTTATATTGGATTTCATTGGGAATTGGGAGTTTGGCTTAAGATAGTTCATTCAATTTGGAAACTATGGTTAGGATGTGGAGGAGGGCTGGTTATGATTGAATAAAGATTATGAGACAGACAGGTAAGGATTCTTGAGGCAAAAGAATTTGTGGGAAAAAACTGCCTGCTGATATTTTTCCATTTAATAGTCATTAATCTAGACATGAGTTTCACAGAGAAACAAAGCTTTATTAATATAGACAGTATGTTTAGAGTATACTGATTAGTAAATTTGTTTAAGATTTGTGAGGAAGCAGTAAATTATTTTTATTCTTACATCCCACTAGAAAGTAAAATTCCTCCAAGGAAGAAAACTTTTATTTTTAGTGCCTGTACCTAACCTTCAATAAACATGCATTGGATTAATGAATGGATGGGTGGGTGGATGGATGGATGAATATACCACGGGTTTGTTTGAAGTCTCAAGGGTCTAGTCAGAATCAGATGTTTTCAAATATTTCTCATGTGACAAAGAATTTCCTAGGAAAAATACAGCTCCAATAAGCAGGGAGAATTTTGATGGCCATTAAAAAATTAAGTTGCGAGAGTGTAGATACTACAATGCCGGTCTGAATGGAAGTCCTTCTGTAGATTACAGTTTCCTTAAATTTCAGCAGACAGACAACCAAAACCTATGATAGAATTATGATCTGACTGTTGAAGGCAGCAAAGGGGAGATCAATATGTAAATTACTCTCTCTCCAAAAATTCTACATGTGCCTACAGAAAACATCATCTTAAGAAGAGTCAGAAGAAAGAAAATCTTGAATTGAGCTAGATTTAAATTCAAAATCATTGGGAAACCACAAAAACTGTAAATAACTAAGTGAAAATTTCTGTTTCAGACTGCAAAATGGATTAAAATTAAGTCTAGTTTTAGAAAGATAAATAAAGTAATATTTTGCATCTCTGTGACTCATATAATTAGTATATTCCTTCATAAGCCTATTATTCCCTCTCCAATGAAAAGATTAGGCTCCAAAAAATCCCTATGCCATGAGAATTTACATTCCCAAAATGTAAATAAATAAGTCTTTAGAGGAAAGATAAGACTGGGCTGGGGAGGTTGTAAATAAAGCAATAAAAGTTGAGGCTGTAAATAAAATTATGAAAGTTATTATAAATACAATTCCTTCTTGAAAATTAAATGATAAAGATACCATAACAATAAAAGTCTCTTCTCTGTATTTGCAGCAACAAAATTGTATGCTTGTTTGCTTTATGGCATCTAATATACCTTTGTCCTACCATATATAATGCAATTCACATTAAAGTTTAAATTCTAGATGGTTGAATGACTCATTGACTCCTCTTTCTCGTGTCACATGGTAACCCCAAATACATACACAAACTAGTTTGCAGCAATTCCTAAGTGATTTGTTTAAGCAAGTAGGCATACCTGACAGACACTTCTCAGGCCTACATCCTACCCACTGACATAACTCTAGCTTTGCTAATAGCAATTTTGTATGAGAACACATGTACCTCTCTTCATTCCAGCCAATGGGAGGCAATGCTAACTTTGCCTAGCTCTCTTAATTTCTCCCAGAGCTGCATATTAAAATTCTCTCTCCTGTTCTACCACCTGCTTACCTCTTTTTTGCTCTTTCAAATTCCCAACTCCTGACTCCCTCTTTTTCAAATTATCCCCAACAGGTGTGCATCTAATCAAAAGTAAGATTTTCATGATTGTAGAAAAGTACATCAAAGAAAATTCACATATGTGTGATTTCATGAATGAGAAATTGCAATTGGCTTTCTTTTGTAAATGCAATTACATGTGAAAAGTGCTAAGGCAGTGCAGTGGACAAAGTGCTGGAGAAGCACTTGAAAGAACTTTTAAACTGAAGCACCAGGCAGCTGGAGTCAAAAGGAATGCATCATAGTAGAGACCTGTGCCAAGAGAATTCACATTTCCTAATTGTAAGTCTTCGAGGAAAAAAAAAAGGGTTATGGGTGAAACTATAGGAGTTGTACCTCACTTTCAGCAGAAACTGGCTCTATGCCTAAAAATGCACTGATAAGGAAAACATGGGCAGATTATATTTTTTTTCTTTATTGACCCATTTATTCAACAAATAATACTAGGAACAAAATAAATTCTTTCTTCTGGGCTGAGAACTGGCAAGCTAAAACAAGCAAATACACATACTGACTCCACATTCAATAGCCTTAGGGTCTATTTTCCCTGTTCCATGGTTGGCTTTCGCCAATGGAAAACACCAGAAGAGAAGGAGGGAACAAAAGGATCGTTCCTTAATTTCCCATGTGTTAACATAAAATAATCAAATCTAAAATAAAATAATATTTTGCTGTCATGATCACTGAATGTTTATGTTATCCACATTTTTCTTTAGCACTTCCATGGTATTATAAAATCTGATCTTTAGTACGTGGCATTCTAAAACTGGTGAAATATTCTTAGACTCCATTTCTTCTACCAATAATATCTAAAATCATTACTGTCACAGAAAAGTCACAATTTTTTCTATTTCTGAAGGATTTGTCTACTACACATCTGATGTAAGTAAAACTATACTCAACTTTTTCTGGAAATGGTTTAATGCATGCAAGAAATTATTTTAACAGTAATAATGAAGAATGAACAATTACAGTATGTCTGCCATTGAAATGAGAACTGAGAACACATAGATTTAATAAGGGACAGGCCTACCAAATATCTGCTGCTGCTGCTACTACAGCAACAACAACAACAACTACTACTACTGCTAGTAGCTAAATGTCAAGACTTTTATAGTATAAATATATTAATGTGGAAAAAGAGTTGGCCATTGCTGCCCAATGACATTGATGAATAATTCACAGAAGAGGTATTTCATCTAGTCTTTAATAATTACACTGATTCTTTCCTAAAATATAATTTATCTTGAAAACAGGACCTTCTAGTAAATGTACCTCATGCATTTTGAAGCACTGAGTTTTCCTGTTGGTTTTCTATGTAGTTGTCTATTTCCTTTGACCTAAACACTCTTATCAGCAGCAATAAAATACATTCTTAAATTTGATTAGATTGGGAGGAAGTATGTTTTCAAATGCCCCTGATTTTGCCTGGAAAATTACCCATGTGATATTAATAATGAACTAAGCTGTTCTAAGCATTGCTTTGCTGTATTTGACTTGTGACTTTTTCGTACACTTAATCAAGTTGTATCTAATAATATTATTTTGTGGTGCTTCAAGCACCAGTTATGTTTTCTGATAGGTGGCATTACTTAAAATAAGTTACACAGAGTTCTGCCTACCAATTACCCACTAATAAGATGTCAGAGTGTTGCTCTGATTCTACTAGGCAAACAGTGACATTAGTAGCTAGTTTGTGGAACAGAAAATCAATCATAACGCCAGTACAAAACAGGTGCTATGCAACTTAGCTAGAAGATAGAAAAAAGCTTACAACAATGAAGTGCTTAACTTTGGAGGAACTAACTATACCATTCAAATCCTGTGCCTACCAGAGGTACAATTTGTCCCGAGAAATTAGTAATTAACACTAGGAAACTGCCTTTTACCTGCTTACAATATAATTTCATGGATATATTGAAAAGCTACATGTATCTGGCAGATAAATGGGTACCTAAAATATCCTGACCTGCAAAAAAAAAGACAGGAGGAACAAAAACAATCCCTAAGAAAATGACAAAATTCCCATGTCTTCTTTTTTTACTCCAGTCAGGTGGTCTCATCGACAGTGGGTCATGATTATGGGAACCTGGAGTCCACTGAAAATCACATTCTCCAAGTTTTAGCGTGCCTCTTCATCCCCTGTAACCATATTCACCAGTGGCAGCTTTACCAGCAGTGAAGGACTTGCATCCTCCTGCATTTTCCATGAGCGTTCCTCCATGAGTCAGCATCACCCTGTGACACTGTATGTGCTACTATCTAGTCTAGTGTGTTAACGAAATACAGTGATCTTGATATAAAAATAATTCTGTATCATTTGCTTCCAATGTAGACATTTTCAAAATCTCTAAGACATATCTGGGAATAGCCCTCCCCAAAAGGCAAAAATCCTCAACACTGGAAATAGCGACTTACTAGAAACTCAGTGCTAAAACCTTTGAGAGATACAAATTAAATGTAAGGAAATTCTATCTGACCAAAGAAAAAGCTATTCAAACTTTTAAGAAAGACTGCATGTAAGAAAGAGGAAAAAGGAAGCAAATCTTTCTTTTCACAAAACTGTGAGTGTGGTCTAATGTTAAGACTTAAAATCCAAGCAATAAAAGAAACATGGTGCTCCGGCTTCTCTGCTGTTCTCCTTTCTGAGATGATGAACGCTATTGCTGTAACACACCCACACACCTACAATCTTTTCAAATCCTTTCCACACAACCCAGAGAAAAATAATTAGGAAGGGGAGAAATGTCAACACACATTGCACTTTAAACAGTCTGATTCCCAGAAGTTAATAGTTATATAAAGTCAAAAATTTCCCAAAACAACAAATGGTGAAAATGAAATTGTACTGTTCCTCCAGTCACTTGGCCACATC
Source organism: Dipodomys spectabilis (assembly GCF_019054845.1). Taxonomy (NCBI): domain Eukaryota; kingdom Metazoa; phylum Chordata; class Mammalia; order Rodentia; family Heteromyidae; genus Dipodomys; species Dipodomys spectabilis. The sequence continues at coordinate 13,408,825 of NW_024870758.1, forward strand.
TGATGGCAAAGGATGCTGAGGAATGTTACGGAGAGGAAGGGTACAAGGTTTTTGTAAATAGCTCCCTGTCTCTGTCTAAAGTACAGCTCTATTACATTAATCCTAAACAGATACTCGACTTTTCTCAGAAGCTGATGTGTCATTTTTTTCTACACACACACACACACACACACACACATGCACACACACACACACAGAATTTGTTCATTGTTAAGAACTACGGTGGATGCGACTGGCTGGTGGCCCAAAAAGGATAAGACCAAACTTGAAGTATTAGAGCATCCTTCTCAACCCAGTCAGGCTCAGAGTCTTCTTTTTATGAAAATAATTTATAAAATTCCTTCATTGCTATAAAAATTAAATTAGTCTAATATGTAAGATATTTATATAGATGAGTTACAACAATATTAATGTAAGATGTCAAGCTTCATATAAAACAGAAAGAATGAAAAATAATTTGAAGTAAAATGATATGCATTTCCATATGAAAATTGCTCAGGTATCATAACAAGGAGCCATATGAAGCAGTCAGATGTTTGTGTCTATACTTAGAATCCACTGAATATGACAACTACAAATGGAGTCAGGTACAGGTGTGCTGCATTGGCAACTCAAATACCACAAATGGCGTTGCCATTGGTGATGTAATTTTCTAAAACTGTGAGTAACTCTTGATAGAGTTTCTAACAAAACAAATTATGATCTTTCCTCAATTTACTATGCGGTTGCATTCCTAGAAATTTCAGTGTGTATTGAAACTATGAAAAAGTACTTTGGGATTATAGATTAAATGGGATGAGGCTTTAGGTCCAAATAATTATAAGATTTTTCACCTACATGAACATCTGGCCAGACACTTGAACATCATAGGGGATGCAGAAACTCTACATCCTTCCATGAGGCTGACCTGTACAAAGTAGGATAACAGGAATCCCTGATGCCTCCTCCCGACACACATACATACACACCACTAGTTAATGTTAGAAAATGTCCCAATAATTGAAGATGTACACCCAGAGTTCAAAAATGCTTCCAGAGATTGGCACTGCCCTTGTTAAGACCCACTAAAAGCTGGGGTCTTACGCCTAATTCTAGCTGAGATATCAGGAAGCTGAGATCTAAGGAGTGTGGTTCAAAGCCAGTCAGAATAAGAAGGTCCACATGGCTTTTATCTCCAATTAACCACCAAAAAGCCAGAAGTGAAGCTGTGGCTGAAGTCGTAGAGTTCTAGCTTTGTACAACAACGAGCAAGGACAGCAACCAGGCACTGAGTTCAAGCCCTAGGACTGTCACAGAAAAACAAAAACGAACCACTGAAAAAGGAAGACAAATGTGGTTAGTACAGGAAGAACTGAAAGGGAAGAGGTGGGAAGTGAGTCAGCAGGGTAGGGAGGAGACAGCTGTTGCTGTTGTTTCTGTTGTGTTACTGTTGTTAAGTGTTCTGGGGAAACATCAGAGGAGTTTAAGAGGGAAGCAACGTAATTTAATGTATGATTTTAAAATACCGCATTTGCTGTGTACAGAATGTATTATAAGGATACAGGAATAGAGACATCGCTGTTGGGAAGCTACTGCACATAGATTAAAGAGAGAGGATAGTGGTTTGTATTGGGGTGGTAGTGATGAATATGGGTATGAATTTCTGCTTGAGATGGAGATAAGAGAACTTACTGAGGAGGTCCAATGTGGGGGAGAGGGAAGAGGAAATTATGTCTGCTTCTTACGATTTTGTTGGAGCAGTTAGAGAAATATACATATTCCAAAATCGAATGGAAAATGAAGAGGTTTTTAAGAAAAAATAGTCTTGTTTGAATTGTGGTCATGTAAAGATTCTTACTAAGTAAACATACAAGTGGAAGTGACAAGTAGACAGTTCTGTGTGTTTGGAGCTCAGTAAAGGGGTCAAGAGAACTGAGTTAAGTAAGTTAGGGAATTGTATATGTGGGATGATCTTTGCCCAATCACTCACAGCACCAGAAAACGAGCTACAGGGGAGGTAGAAAAATACATCCTTACTCCAATCAAGAAAAGAAAAAAGTTCTTGCATATCTTTAATTATGATGTAAGAGTGAGTAGGATGAGGGTGGAGAGGTGATCATTAGTTTGGGGATCCGAGTTTCATAAAGAAAAATTCATCCAGGTGCCGGTGGCTCAAGCCTGTAATCCTAGCTACTTGGAGGCTGAGATCTGAGGATTGTGATCCAAAGCCATTGGACCCTGGGAAGGAAAGTACATGAGACTCTTATCTCCAAATAACCACCAGAAAACCAGAAGTGGCACTGTGGCTCAAGTAGTAGAGCACTAGCCTTGAGCTGAAGAGCTGAGGGACAGTGCCCAGGCCAGGAGTTCAAGACCTACAACCGACCAAAAAAAAAAATTCAAAGTAGTGATTAGAAAGGGAAATCCTATGAGATCCAACTGCAGTGACATGTGAAACTTAAAGGTGCAACAGTGGAAGCAAATACGGTAGAAATATAGAGATACTTTATTAAAGGGGAAAAATATGAAAAATGTTAGCGCTGATAGCAATCCAGCAGTAAGGAAGAAGAGCAAGATATATAAAGCACTAAAATAAGATTGTACTAATCCAAATCTGAATCTAGCAGCAGGTGAGAAGTGAGAAAAATGTGCCAGACACTGTTAATGCTCTGCCCACATCCTCTTTTTACTCAGGATGAAGGCTGAGAACTGAGGGGAATACCCGAAACTCCACCTGTGCAAGAATGATGATGAACACAGAAGCAAGGTTAACTCAAATGTAGCTCAGACTGAATAGCAGAGAATTAATGCCCCTCTTCAACCATTTATGAGTAAGGAATTGGTAGATGAATACACCAGCTTCCTTAATCCTATGTGAAGATGAAACTGTGCTCCATTCTACACTGTTTCCCAGGAATTCCCCAGCTCTAGGTAACTTCCTCGCAACACACATTACTGACATCTTTCCCTTCTCTAATTTCCTTCTTCAATTCCTGCCAGTGTTTTGGAAGCCAGGGATGACTTCTCAAATAAAGACTTGGTACAGTAACAAGCATAAATAGGAAAATCCCCACCAGGAAGGACAATTCAAACATCAGTATACTTAGGAGAGGAACACAAAGGCTCAATATTTACATTCATCTGATCATATAAAATAACACTATCAAATAAAACTCCAGGAAATGGAAACAAGAGGGTTTTTTCCTTTGTTGCTGTTTGTGTTTCCTTTTCCCTTTGTCTTGTTTGTTTGTTTATCTGTCCTTGGAAGCGTAAGGGGGTAGGACAAAGGGTAAACAAATGCAGCAATTGTACTCACTATTGAAAATGCAGTATACAACTTATGGGTGGGGATGGGAGGGAAAAACTGGGAGAGAGTAAGGAAGAGGTGACATTGTTCAAAGAGAAATGTACTCTTTATCTGACTTATGTAACGATAACTCCTCTGGACATCACCTTTATAATAACAATAAAAATGCATGAGGAAAGAAATGATAACAATAAATTATATCCAGTTGAACACAATAATTTTGCTAATATAAATAAATGAATTAGTTGAATGTTTGTTGGGGGAAAGGTCAGTAGATGACAATGTTTATGAGGCATTGGATATTTATACAGTTCTGAAGTATCTTTCCATAAAATCCTAACAATTACACTGAAGGAAAAAGTAATATTTCATTGGAGAAGACTGGCAGACATCATTTTTATCAAATGGTCAAGGTATATAATAGCATCAGTAACATGACAGACCAAAACTGTATGCCCTTGATTCAATACAGTGAAAACACAGCATCCCTTCTGTGATTTTCCTGCCAAAGACATATATATATATATATATTCATGAAGAATCAGGAGATGAGTCCAAATTCAGAGACAGCCTACAAAATAACTAGCCTGTAACTTGAAAAGCCTCAAGGTCATGAAAAATCAAGGAAAGATGAAGTAATTGATTCAGACTGAAGAGGACAAAAAAATGTATGACAATTAAATGCAGTTTGTGATTCAGAATCATATCTTTTTGCTCTGAAACCTGACTGAAAAAGCTATATAATTATAAAATTATACAGTAGTGATGTATGAATGCTAGCACCTTGATTTTCATGATGATAGTATGCTTGTATGAGGAAGTGTTCTTGAAGTAGGAAATGTGTGTTGAAGTATTCAGAGCTGGTGGGGCCTGAGCACAGCATGTTACACTCAAATGGCATAGACAAATAAAAATCTTTCTAGTCTACCTATAACTTTTCAGATTTATTTTAAACTTTAAAAAGAAAAAAATGCAGCAAGAAAAAGTGTCTAGGACATGAAGAAATGCTCAACCTCCCTAGCCATAAAAGAAATGCAAATCAAAACAACATTAAGATACCACCTCACCCCAGTTAGAATGGCAAAAATCAAGAACTCTAATAACAACAGATTCTGGAGGGGATGTGGACAGAAGGGAACCTTACTTCATTGTTAGTGGGAGTGTAAACTTGTTCAACCACTTTGGAAAGTAGTATGGAGGTTCCTCAAAAGAATCCACATAGAGCTCCCCTATGACCCAGCAATCCCACTTTTCGACATTTACCCAAATGTTTACAAACAAGACCACACTAAAGCTACCAGCATGACTATGTTTATTGCAGCATTATTTACTACAGCTAAGCTATGGAACCAACCCAGATGCCCCTCAGTAGATGAATGGATCAAGAAAATGTGGTATATATACACAATGGAATCCTATGCCTCAACCAGAAAGAATGACATTGCCCCATTTGTTAGGAAATGGAAAGACTTGGAAAAAATTATATTAAGTGAAGTAGCCAAGCCCAAAGAAACATAGGTCCCATGGGTTTCCCTCATTTGCAATAGTTAGTATATGTATGAGTCAAGCAGAAAAGATCAGATAAGGTGATGTTAGGAAAATGAACCCTAAAATATGTATTCAAATGTTTTTTTTTCTTTCATGCGATTGTTTCTAACGCATTTATATGATTATTTATTTGTTGCTTTGTATGTCCCTCCCCCACAGTATAACCCCTGCTTTCACTGTATTTGATGTTGGTATAATTTGTGGAGAGGAAGGGGAAAAACAAGTCGTTTAAATAAGGATACAGGTGGACCTGTTACAACAATGAGAAGTACAAGTTGTCATGTCGAAAACAAACTTTACAACTTTGGTGGGGGGGTGGGGGGAGGATTGAGTGGGGGGAAGGCTTGGAAGGGATGATAAGAAATGTACTCATTATCTTGCCCATGTAATTGTAACCCCTCTGTACAGTTTTTTCACAATAAAAAAAGAAAAAGAAAAAGAAAAAGTGTCTTGGGTTAAAATTTTGTCCTCAGTGTGCTGACCAACTCTCCCCACTATTAGTTTCCGTCCTGTCCTTGTGTGTGCTATTTATGTGCTTAGTCTAGGAGAATGTAAGGAAACCTGTTTTCTACCTCAAAGGTTTCCTAGCCATCTTTATAAGTGGTGAGATTTTTGAATCCTTGCTTTCTTCAAAATTTCAAGCCCTGTTTGGTCCTATTTGCCTTGCCTAAGTCTTGGGTATTCAGTCAGTCTTCCATTTTTTCATTCATTAGGCCTGCAAAGGTAACTCAAAGGAGGGCTATGCATGTGCCAGACAGTAGTAGAAATAACATAAATCCCTGGATACTGAAACCCACAAGACTGGTCATCGTCAGGAAAAGCTCATTTCTAAGGTCATAATTGTTATTCTTCATAAACACATACACACATACTGAAAATAAAAAGAAGGATACCAAATAAAAGGGTTTACAGATTGTTATTCTCCAATGCCATTCACATTCACATGGACATCATGGCTCAAGAAAATAAATGACCAGTACCTGTGCCTTTTAAATGTCTATGACTCATGCCTAAAGTATCCCATTTGGCTTATAATGCCTCTGGATCAATTCTATTAAAAATACCATTAACACTTGCTTACTTCATTTACAAAATGCACAGGGACTAAATTAAGAATTTAGAAGAGTTCATCTCTAAACCTGGTTTAATATAACTATATACCTTATGCCTTTTTTCACATTCTCTTATTCCTAGTATATTGGGAGAAGAGATGTTACCTTAAGACTTCTTAAAATTTCCCAAATGATACACAATGACTTGTTTCATCCTTAAATGCTATCGTTTGTAAAAAATATGTCCATACTTCTGTACAATTCACATATATATCTTGTCCCAGACCAAGTTGCTCCTGAACAGAATATTTCACTAGATTCTTGTATTGCATTCCAATATCTCAAGGAAATTCCTCAGCCAATGTGTTGACTAAGGTGATTTCTTTTTTTTTTTTTTTTTTTTAATTTTATTTTATTTTATTTGAGAACATACTGTACAGAGGGGTTACAATTACATGGGCAGGAAAATGCATACATTTCTTACCAAGCATTGCAGCCTCCTCCTTTGTTTACCCTTCACCTCCCTTCCCAGCCTCCCCCCCCCCCACCCAATCATACCCCCCCTCCCCCCCCCCACCGACATTGTAAAGCTGGTTTTGACATGACATTTTGTAATTCTCATTGTTGCAACAGGTCCACCTGAATCCTTAAACGACTTGTTTGTCCCCGTCTCCTCCACATGTTATACTGACATCAAATATAGTGAAAGCGGGGGTTACACTGTGGGGGAGGGACATACAAAGCAACAAAGAAATAATCTTATAAATGCGTTAGAAACACATGCATGAAAGAAACAAAAACATTAAAATACATATTTGAGGGTTCGTTTTGACTAAGGTGATTTCTATATTATCTTTTATATATCTTGTTTTATATTTTTATTTATTTATTTTTTTGGCCGTTCATGGGGTCTGAACTCTGGGCCTGGGCGCTGTCCCTCAGCTCTTCAGCTCAAGGCTAGCACTCTACCACTTGAGCCAGAGAGCCACTGGCTATTTTCTGCTTATGTGATGCAATGCTGAGGAATCAAACACAGGGCCTCATGCATGCAAGGGAAGCACTCTACCACTGAGCCACCTTCCCAGTCCCTATATATCTTGTAATTAAGATTTTTTTTTTGGTCCGGTCATGGGGCCTGAACTCTGGGCCTGGGTGCTGTCCCTCAGCTCTTCAGGTCAAGGCTAACACTCTACCTCTCTTGAGCCACAGCACCACTTCCGGCTTTTTTCTTTTTTGCATATGTAGTGCTGAAGAATCAAACCCAGGGCCTCATGCATGCAAGGCAAGCGCTCTACCACTGAGCCACCTTCCCAGCCCTAATTCAAATTTTTATGCTTACTGGATTTGAACTCAGGTCTCATGCTCACTCATTGGTTACTTTGTTGTCACTTTACCATTTGAGCCATGGCTCCAGTCCTGTTTTTGCCTTTTTACTTTTGGAAATGAGTCTTACACACTATGTTGGAAATGAACTTTACAACTTTGGGCCTGGGAGGAGTGGGGAAGGTGGGGGAGGGAAGGGATAGTAGGAAAAATACAAGGGAGGGGGTAACAATGTTCAACAAGAAATATATTCATTACCTTATTCATGTAGCTGTAACCCCTCTGTACAGCATCTTTACAATAAATAATTTAAAAGAAGAAATGAGTCTCACAGACTTTTCTGCTAGGGAGGGCTAGCTTTGAACCCCAAACCTCTAAATCTCAGACTCTTGAGTAGCTACGATTATATGCAAGAGCCATGTTGTCTGGTTGTTTTAATATGCTAATTTAAAAATACATGTTCATTTTATTTCCAAATTGCAATGGCATAATAGACTATCTGAATAATCGGTGTATACAAGGAACACAGTGATTCCATTCAGACCCTACGTCTATGTGAAGCCCATGTGTCTCACTGATCTGTTTGACCTGTGTCTTAAGTGGTTGGTTTCTAGTTTTACAGTTATCCAAATGGTCAGCTTTGTGACCTTTTCCCAATGCTCACATTAAATTCCTGGTTCCAATAGCCTCATCTACTTCAAAATCCAGTCACTCAGATTTGACCCTTGATTATTCACTCTGCTGTAACAAATTTCATGCAAAATAGGCCCCCCATATGCTCTACTCCATAATCAAATAATAAAAGCTGATCTTCAACTTCCTGGCAGTCTCCAAGTCCTGTAAAGCCATCCTTTCCTATAGTCTCATAGATTTTACAGTTATTGCTATGGTTTGAATATATTAGAGGAAAACATAGTACAGAAGGAGAAACTAAAACACAAATAGGTTGATGTTAATCTTTATTGTTTGTAGACTCCACATTTAAAGTATCTTTTCATTTTGTATTGAAAATGAGATTGGAGGGGCTGGGAAGGTAGCTCAGTGGTAGAGCGCTTGCCTTGCATGCATGAGGCCCTGGGTTCGATTCCTCAGCACCACATAAGCAAAAAGGAAAAAGCCGGAAGTGATGCTGTGACTCAAGTGGTAGAATGCTAGCCTTGAGCTAAAGAGCTGAGGAACAGCACCCAGGCCCAGAGTTCAGGCCCCACGACCGGACCCCCCCCCCCCAAAAAAGAAAGAAAATGAGGTTGGAGAAAAGAAAATATGTTTACATAGACATAAAGAGATAATTTATATTTAATTGTAAAACTCAAGACAACAAGCTTATACTATCACCTTCAGCCTAATGTCATTGTCCAACAATAAAAGGCAAATGCAGGGTGTAGGTTAAGCTTTAACACTCTGGAAATCTAGGGATTCATCTTTATGTCGAATAAAAAAATCATCTTACTACTTAAAATTTCTTGCCTGGCTAAAAGTCGAAGCAACTAACTCTCTCCATACAGGATAAAAAACCTGTACGCATTTGAGATGCTAATTAGAAGCTGGGTGTACAACATTATAATTTAAGTAAGGAATGCTGCAAGTCATGGCTGGGTTACAGATTTTAGAAACTTTCATCTAACTCTGGTTCATTTCTCTAGTATATCCCTTTCAGAGTCCCACTCTGCTTTTCAAAGTGAAGCTTATGGTTTGCTTCTTAACCTTTGACTCTGTTCTCCTTAAGAATTCCATAAAAAATTTAAGGGAGAAACTGGAAAGGTTGAGATTGTTTCTCTGTGTCTCTACTCAACCTAAAATCTGGTCTCCTCAACTCCTGAGAGTCATCATACCCTTGAGTTTCAATTTTTGTTTCTCTTAATGTTTGAAGTCATGAGAAGTTCTGCTGGCTAATCTGACTCTTAGCTACAGCTATCTACAATATTTTAAGATTTCTTCTACTGAAAGAATTGGCAAATATGTCTGAGAGGAAAACAGCTCAAAAATTCAGCTCAGGGACTAGGTGACTAGCTCAGTGTCAGAGTATTTGTGTAGCAAACGGTAGTCACTGAGTTTCATTTCCATCCCACAAATTATATTCTATTTATTATCTATCATCAATTCTATCAAATATATGTATATTATGTATATACACATAATATATAATGTATATATGTACATATGTATATGTATATGTGCATATATTTCCATATATGCATATGTGTATGTATATCTATGTGTATACATATATATGTATATACATACGTATATATGCGTAATGCATATGCATTATACACATATATCATATATATGTATATACATACATACATTCATATACATATATACATATAATCTATCTATCTAATCAGCTCATTTCTCAGTAATGTGGTCCCTCAGTTGCATCAGTTGTTTTCCAAATTCTTCACACAGATCAATTTTTATACTTTGTCCAAATTTCTCACTATGAACCTTACTCTGCTATAAGCTAATATATTATGCACTTTGGGAACTTTTTTGACAAGCTTTTAATCTGAACAGTCATCACAGTTCAAAAGAATGCTACTTAAGTGCAAGTTCGTAAAACAAATTTGTAACTCCTGTCTCCATTTTTCTATGGTATTTTATTATCTCATGTGATGTGATTTGAATAATGTTGAAAAAAGATTCCTAACACTGAATAGTTGATTCTTATATACCTGTTATTTGAGATCCATCCGTAGAAAGTATGTTCCGGGAATTGTTCCTGCTAAAACACATCTCTAGCAAAAGATTGGCAGCCACTAGTGTTCAAAATGACAAAGATCAGACTTTTATAGGAGGAGAAAAATAGTGTCTGAGTTCTGCTATGAAGGGAATCTCAAGGCCAGATTCAAAGTGTGCATGTAGGTAAAGATAAGAAAAGCTACAATATGAGGTTATTACCCTGAGAGAATCTAGTTTCTCTATGTCACAGATTTGGCCAGGTTGGCTCTATTCTGTAGAGTTAGTACACCTCGATCCACACAAATAAAAAAGCACTGGAGAAAGCACAAAGCCCAGTAAAACTGGACTTATAAGAAACTACTTTGCCTGCTTTTTTCAAGCATATAGCACAACTAGGCCTGAGCGAGTATCTACTTTCCTATTTTTCTTTTTAGTGGAAGGATGTTTTCATTGACACAGTATATTGACATTTGTTCTATATTATTTTCCTTTAATAATCATGAAATTCATAACAATGGCCCATGCTTTCATAGAAAATAAAAGACATTACAGAAATGATTCCAGGGTTTTTTAGCCTTTGTGCAATGAGTAGCAGCTGCTCTAATGAGACATTTCATATGCCAAACTTTGGTCATAGGTTTGGTTTGAACTAAAGCAAGTTCTGTTACTTATTGAGAGATGGGTATGTTCCTGTTACCCAGGAAGTAGAACCAGACTGCATGGAGATGTTTCATCAGGGGGACAGAAAAACCACAAACCACGTACATGATCAGCTTTTGCCATCAGATTTCATGTTACTGGATTTTCTTCCAGTTCTGCTGGCATAAATCATTGGCACCTGTTATCCAATAAGCTATATATGGGAAGGATGGAGTGATGAGAAGAAAGCCACAATGCCCAATTGCAGCAAATGGTGTTGTATTTATTTCCAAAACCAAATGAAGATGATTGCAAGCCTAGCCAATCTCAGGCTCTTGTAGACAAATTTGTCCTCAAACCAAGAAATGGAAACTATATCTCAAGGATTCAGTGATGAAAAGAAATGGAAGAACATATCTACAAGCAGTAAATTATTTTAAATTAGGTTCAAGTAAAAGGAAATATTTGTTATTAAATTCCTATTATACACTTGCTAAGCTCAAGATTTATTTATCTTGTAGCATTTGTATTACTCATGCTAGCTGAAATTATTCTCATTTTAAAGAGAAATTTAGTGTCTTAAAGGTTAGATCACTTACCAAGGGAATCTTGTCAATGTCTAGTAGATCTGAGGCTTAAACATAGGTCTCATTTCAAAGCTTGCATGCTCTCTGTTGTACTGCAAAAATACTACTTTGTATGAGCTATTGATTGAATCTTCTGGGTATTATGAAGATCATACCAGTGTGATACATGCCATGTTCAATGCCTTTTAAAAGCACATGGAGGCATGTGTTCCTCATGCTTCACAGTGAGACAGCTCAAGACATAAATTAAAGCCTGAGCCCATATTTTCCAGGGCCATGATAATATCATCCTAGCATAAACTGACATAGTGGTGGGCTGCCTCAATTCAAGTTGTCAGATCCAATCACTTAATTAAAGCTCTGGGAATGATGGGAATTTCAATAGCAGGGCACTCTGGGAGCATTCTATACTCTAAAGCAAATAGAGAAATAAAATTACCAGCAAGAACCTATCAAAGCCATAATACATCTATTACCACAGCTGTTTCTCCCCAGACACTAGGCTCCCTCCTGAGCCTATTATTAAGTGCAAATGACCAGGCTCAGTGACTGTTATTTTGAAAAACATTACTTATCGTGCATTGTGTTCTGAAACTTGTTGACTTATTTTAATTTGCATAATTATAGTAATTTTCTCCTATGTCAATGCCATAGGATTACATTAGGATTTTCCTTTTATTTAATGAAGACATAGGTTCAAAAGCAGGATTTTGTTATATAACGTTTTTGACCCTTTGAGGCAGATGAAATGCTGTGCTGGTGAAAGGCTGTATCTTGTCACTTTCACTATTAGTTCATGTTTGGCAGATTTGGCATAGGTATGAGCAGCAAAAACAAAGCACACAGAAAGAAAAGAGACTAGAAGAGTAAACAAATGCAACGAAATGTCAAAAAAGGGGAAGGGGAAGAATTCTTTTTGTTGAACTTTTGCTAAGTATACTTCAGTCTTTGTTATAATATAACATTAGCAACTCAGGGAAATTGACTATACTGTCCTTACTTTACACTTAATTAACTTATAGATAATTACTCAGCTAGCTTTTCTTAGAGCCATGCTTATACCCTAGAAGTTCTAGGGTGTATTAGATTCTCCTCCATGGAATAAGAACTTTGCCTAAGACTTGCTTAGTGAAACACTGGGTACTCTCATGCTGTTATCCTTTGTATTATAATCAAGAAGCTTTCTACTATGTAGTCAATTTCCATTTTAAATGAAAACTTCTCTAAATTTTCCAATATTATCACTGTTTTCGGTTTTTGCTGTTATTCGTTTGTTTGCGTTAAAACCAAATCTTGTCATGTTGCCAAGCTAGTCTTGAGTTTGTATCCTCAAGCAATCCTCTAACCTCAGCTTCAAAGTAGCTGAGACTGCAAGCATGCACTGCCAGATGTAGTTGTCACTGCTTAAATGTTACTTTCCTTGCTATTCCTATAGGCACTCAAAGGTACTTTTAGTATGTCTAGTTAAAAAAAAATAAAAAAAGAGATCTCTAGTAGAATCAATAAAGCGGGATTCTATGCTTGGCTCCCATCCCTCAATCTCATGCTCAAGGTATTTCCCCCTCAAAAAAATATAAATGATTTCACATAAACTCAAGACATATTCTTCCAACTATAAAATGTGAATAAGAGAGCACTTTGGCTTGCTACATGCAGTGACATTCTATCCTTTTTCCTTTTTTTAAATTTTTTGCTGATCTTGGGGCTTGAACTCAGGGCCTGAGTACTGTTCTTGGGATATTTTGCTCAAGGCTAACTTCCAGATTTTGGTTGTTTAACTGGAGATAAGTCTCACAGCCTTTCCTTCCTGGGCTGGCCTTTACCCACAATCCTCAAATCCTAGCCTTCTGACTAACTAGAATTACAAGCATGAACCACCTGTGCCCAGCTCTTCCTCTTCATCTTAAAGTTCTATGGCCTGTCAGGAAGAAAATAATTAAACAACTGACAGCTGAGTAAGGGGAAAGGGAGGATATGAAGGATGTTTACTTGATTTGCAGATCAGGAGAAAGGTTCAGGGTAGAACATCTGAACCCCTCAACTCTATTGCCAACTTTCTTCTTAAACACATCCCACTGGAAAACACATGTCTTCAAATGCCACGAAATCCAAATCAAACAGATTCTCTTCTCCAAAACCAGTTTCTCTTTAGAATTCTAAATGCTCAGAATACTCAGATCAGAAAGCACAGAATTATTCTTGAATCTTCCTTCTTCTACTTTCCTCATCTAACATCCTTATGTTACAGCAACTGCAACATAATACAGAGATATTGGACCAAGTCTGAGTCAGCGCTTCCCCTCACCACCTATTTGCAGCCTTACAATTCTTCCCTTTCTCTTCTGTTCATTGGAGATAATACCTGCACAGGAAGGTCAGGAGGACTCGATGAACGAGATAATATATGCTGCCTGTAAGCACTCGGAGAAAACTGTGTTAACTTTAAAATGGTTCCTTCTTATTCATTTCCAGCATGGCTGTGCAATTCAAGCCCTTTGGAGAACTCACCCAGATAATTACATTATGTTCTAGCCTGATAATTCCCAAGTACATCTTCTGCGTTGTCTCTCACTGCTATTATATGCACATTTAGACCCTAGTCAAACAGCAGTCTTTTTTTATCAGGAGACCCCTGTGCTACTCTATTTTTCTTTGTTTTCTAATATCCCCTTTCCACAGAAGGCTCTCCTTTTTCTTCTCCCCTTGGTTCATCTCGAATTTCTATAAACTTCTGTAAACCCTTTACTTTAAAAAAAAACTCTTCCTTTGATTTTTTCCAATTATATCTGATATATCATATTCTGAGTACATTCTGCTCCAAGAATTTTAACATTTTCTTTGTACCACCATGCAATTTGTTATGTGTTAATCATTTGTCTACACTCCAGCTTCTGCTTCCCAATTTATAACCTCTTTGCAGGGATGGGGGCAGTGTAAAGGAGGCTTAGTAATTGATCCCAAAGCCTTGCTCCAGCTAAGTAAGTAGCCTGCCCTACAACTACACCCCTAGACTAGAACTTTTTAAGATCAAGGTTTTATTTGTCTTTATATGGCTAGTTTCAGATGCAATGCTTTCCTTATTTTGTTTAAAATTTTTTGTTATTTTCATGGATTCTTAGTTTAAATTGGAAGTACTTCCTCTAACTGCTCCCATAGTAACATGAGACACTATCGGTTTAAAGTGTAATTATTCAAAAGGAAAAACATTCATAAAGCCAGCTTTGATATAACCAAAGACCTCTTAGGAAATGATTGAAAATCATCAATTTGAACTGAGGTGATTCTAAAAGAAGTTGTTGTTTTGATAAGCTATGACACTTTAACTGCAATAATTATAATATTGCTTAAGCGCTATTAAAAATAAATATTTTCCCCAAGTAGGAGACAAAGATTGTATATGTGTCACCAAGAAGTAGAGGCTTGGTAAGGATGAGTAACTTACCTAAGGTAGTATAAGTAGAATGGGGTTGTTTAAACCAGGTTGCAAGCCAAACCCACAATCTTCAAAGCTCGATCTTCTCAACACGAACCATTTGACACTTTTATCAAATCTATTAATGACAAATTCAATCTCTCTCAAGTTTAGAAATGGCAAAGAAAGGTTGAAATCCATTTCCTGAATCACAGTCTTTCCACCTAGAGCTTGGAAAAGTTGCATTGTAAAGGACCAGTTTGTAAATATTTTAGGCTCACTCAAATTTGATCTTATGACATGTAAACTGCCATGGAAACTATGAGACAGAATGAAAATATCTGTGTTCCAATAAAACTTGAGGAACTTTATAAAAATCAGATTTAGGCCAGGTTAGGTCCCCAGATTGTAGCTTGGAAACCATTGTTAAAATCCACAATTAAGAGGCCTTTCTACTGTCACAGCAGAGAGGCAAGCAAAGTGGGTTCATGCTATTATAAAACCATTTATTAATTAATCACTCATATTACACTTGCATAAGATATTTAGGGCACAATACTGCATAAAGCATGGAAATTGACAAAAATCATACATAATTACAACTCAGAAACACATGTTGTTCCATCAGTAGAAATTGAGATAATTTACTGAAACACATTTTTAAAAACCTAAAAGTGGAAAGCATTTTATTTCTTCAGTAGTTTGAATATAGAATAAGCAATTGATAGGTTTTTAAGTCTCGAAAATAAATGAGGCCAAATGAGTGTGACCTCTGGCTTCTCTACTCTAACTTCTCAAGTAAATGGATCCAGAAATGTGTGTCTATTGCTTCTAAGCCCAGAAGTGATCCATAAAGAGATGATCTTTCATGAAGAAAAGCCTTGTGTAGGAAATCAAAGCTCACAAAATTTACCTTGTTCTTATTAGAGGTATGCTTTGTTTTCATGTAAGCTCATGGACATATTTGTTCAAAGACAGTGGCCTGGTTATCTATAAAACTCCCAAGTCTCCCTGAAAACTACTTGAGATTATTGGCTGAGTGCTTCAGGTTGGCCCTGAAGTGGGAAGAGTATACACATGAGATTGTGACTGCATAAAACAGTAAGTGGCTCACTACTCTTCTGCCTGCCTGCAAAAGCTAGCCACAATAGCGACTTCTTTTCTCTCTCAAGATTCACAATACTCTTGGCTCCTATATATTATTTTTGAAGTTTACATCTTATTCAAAGGATTAGACTATAATATTGAGATGGGGATCTATACCTCAATGCCACATTAAATTGGTTTAGAAGAATTGCTTGTGAACCTATTCATCTTCTCTAAATTAAGAGATGGCTTTTTGTTGGTTTACATTTACATTGTAACCATAGTCTCCATCATCACAAACACCATTATTCTTGTGCCTTCTCTTCAGCTGTGATACCTAAACTAGTTATTCACCATCTCACTTTCAGAACTCATTTTCAGAACTTTTTAATTCTTTATCATTTTATGCCACATTGTAATTATTTGTTTGCATGTTTACTTTCCTATTGAAAATAGTTCCTTTACATACTCGTAAAGAATGCTTTCAAATAGATGTTAACTTAGGTGTTCTTATAGAGATCAAGAAAAATACTCCTTTGTCATCTTTGTAGATCTTGCTCTCCTGACATAACACACATAAATCAACATAGATTGTAAGCTTACTCTTACTGTTTACAATGTTTTCATAAATTATTTCATTTCTGAGCTTCATTAGCTGAACCTACTCCTAATAAAATAATCTTCACTTATTTAAGTCTTTGGCTTGTTACTGAAAGTAGACATATGTGTATACGTAGATATATATATATATATATATATATATATATATGTATGTATGTATATATATACACACACACATAAGACATTTATGTGAAACCACCTATACACCTCTTGTAAAGCTGTAAATGAAAATGCTATATTGTTCAATGATCCTCCTACATAGTCAGCTGATATATTCTTTTGAACATAAATTCTCTGAGAAAATGTGACTTTTCTTGAAAACTGTACTACCTCCTTCCAAGAGTAGTAAGAAATTATTTAAATACATTTTACTCTTTGTCCTTAATTCAGATTCTGACCAGTAATACACTTTACTTACTGTGTCAGCTTTTCCTTTTCCAGGGCTCTGATTCTTTAAAAGCAACTTAGTCACACACACACACACACACACACACAAACATCACTCAGTTTACATGTTGGTTTGATTCCTGGAAAATGGCAACTGATTAAAAAACACTTAAATCAACCAAAACTTTTACATAATAAAAAAGAGATCATTTCTGCTAGGTTAAAAAATCTGATTTATGCTCCATTTTTTTCTATATCACATCAATATAAACTGTAAATCGTTTATGTAAATACCTGAATATATTCAAATGTTTATTCATGAGCAGAAATACAGACTCACAAACTGTCCAATAGTCTACAATGGCATAAGGCATGAAACTACTAGCAATTCTTGCATGGAAAGTGTTGCTCACCAAAGGAAACCATGAAGACTATTATGTTCATTAATTCACCTTTATAAATGGAACTGGCAGCTCAGATTTTTCGCTCCACTGCTCTCAGCCTTTAAAAAAAAAATCTCTTTATCTGTGGGTCTCCCTGCTCACATTCATTTTTCATTTGAGATAGACACAGAGGTTTACAGGAAATAATTCCAGAATACCTGATGGCAAGTATAATGCCTGGAAAAGGATTTTATGCATACTGCTAAGTAATTATTGTGCATTACTATAAGGGTAATGTCACACGACATTACCTTGGCTACTAGGCAGTACCTTCAAACTGAAAGAGTACTCCATGTATCTAAAATTTAGCAGACAGCTTAAACCTCATTATTCTAACCGTAATATAGATATCTGCTAAATACTGTTCATTGCTTTATCATATTTTTTCCATACTAGCTACTCAGGAGACTGAAATCTGAGCATTGAGGTGTAAAGTCAGCTTAGGCAGACAAATCCATGGCACTGTCATCTTCAATTAACAAGGAAAAAAGACAGTGGACGCATGGCTCAAGTGGAAGAGTGCCAGCTGAGAACAGAAAAAGTGAAAGTGAGGCCCTGAGTTCAAGCCTCAACACTGTGCACACAAACACACAATAAAATAGTACTAATGCACCTCTTTCATAGAGTTGTAATAATTATATGAAGTAACAAGAAAGGTTAGTAGACTGTCTATCATCATAAGCACTTATTGTTAGCTCACATAATGTAGTGTGATTGTTGTTACTGAAAATCAAGAGATGCCAATAAATAGAAGCATTATTAATTTTTGCTTTATCCTTAGCCTTTCAAGTGAGCCTCATACAATTTTTAAATTTTATTTTACTGTCAAGGTGATATACAGAGAATTACAGTTACATACATAAGTATATTTTTGTCCAACTTGTTACCCCCTCCCTCATTTCTCTCCCACTTTCCCTCCACCCCAATCCTCCCAAGGAGTACAGTTCATTTCCAACACATTGTCTTGTGAGTAGCCCTGTTGCATATGATCCATGAAAGGAGGAGGCTACAATGCTTGATAAGAAATGTACTCATTATCTTGCCCATGTAATTGTAACCCCTCTGTACAGTATGTTCACAATAAAAAAAAAAAGACTTGGAGGGCTGGGAAGGTGGCTCAGTGGTAGAGTGCTTGCCTTGCATGCCTGAGGCCCTGGGTTCGATTCGTCAACACCACATAAGCAAAAAAAAAAAAAAAAGACTTGGGAAAAAATTATATTAAGTGAAGTAAGCCAGGAGCAAAGAAACATAGGTCCCATGGTTTCCCTTATTTACAATATAGAGTATATATCTGAGACAAGCATAAAAGCTCAGATAAGATAATGTTAAGAGAAATGAACCCCAAGATAAGGACTCAAGTGGTTTTTTTCTTGCTATTGTTTCTAACATATTTATAAGGTATCACATGATTTTTTTGTTGCTTTGTATGTCCCTCCTCTACAGTATAACCCCTGTTTTCACTGTATTTGATGTTGGTATAATTTGGGTAGGGGAAGGGAAAAAACAAATTATTTAAATAGGGATACAGGTTGACCCATTGCAACAATGAGATGTACAAGACTCTATGTCGAAAAATGAACTTTATAATTTAGGCGGGGGCGGGGAGAATGTAGTTGTGGAGATGGGAGGGAAGAGATGGTAGGGGAAAAACAAAGGAGGAGACAACAATGCTTGATAAGAAATGTACTCATTACCTTGCTCAGGTGCTTGTAACCCCTCTGTACAGTATTTTCACACTAAAAAATTTATTAAAAGAAAAGAACTAACATCAGTGAACATTTACTCTAACTTTATTTCTATCAACACCCAACATCCAGCCCTAAGGTTAGAAATCTCAACCATAGGCTGTCATCTAGAAATATGTACAACCATCTTACAGGATCAAAAATCTCAGTTTTCTTGAGAACAAAAAACCTAAGTCTCTTTCTACCCATTTTCACACATCTTCATCTTAGGTGTTTTGAGTTAATGAGTACTCTGTGCTAAGAAACAACTTCAATTCCTGTTCAGAATACTAACCTCTGTTATCCAAACATAGAATAACTCTCAAACAGCAAGGCGAAAATATGAAAATATACCTGTATCCTCTCCTCTCCCCCTCCTCTCTCTCTGATGTGCTGATCAGTTAAGATCCAAGTATTTGTGATGCTGTTAATAAACTTCTGATAGCTGACATTAACCTCAATGGAAAAGATTTTTTGTATCAGCACATTACAAAACAGGCTTCTCCCATCTCTTCTTCCGGCAGTCAGTTTACCAGCACCTATTGGCTAATGTATATTTTTCTAATTTGAGGAGGAAAAGGGAAATAACAAAATGCTGAAACAAGGATACGGGTTGACCCATTATAACAATGAGACTTACAAGTCTCAATGTTGAAAACGAACTTTACAACTTGCAGGGGGGTGGGGGGGATGGAAGGGAGAAGTTTGGGAGGTGGGAGAGAATGAATAGTAGGGGAAAAACAAAGGGAGGGTAATACAATGCTTGATAGGAAATGTACTCATTACCTTATTTGTGTAACTGTAACCCCTCTGTACAGTATCTTTATAATAAAAATATTTTAAAAACAAGTAATCAAAACTTAGCTTGGGGCCACTTACAAGAAAACAATAGCATAAAACATTTTAAATGCTCAAAAATTTAAATACTCACTAGGTAACAAAAATATTTTTGCGGACAAGATTGGGGAAATTGGATCTTAAATATTACTCAAACAAGCATATAATTTGTAATATTGTCTATAGTGTTGATGTTTAAAACCTAGCAATGTTATAGAGTTTTGTGTATACTCTGGATGTTTTCTGGAGTAAAAAGGCGAACAGGACATAATAATGAGTCCTAATGATGTAAAGATGAAATCATGCCACAATTTGGATGTGGAACAACCTCCAAAGGGCCTTTGGTAAAACACTTGGTCCCTAGTTGGTATTATTGGAAGGCATGCCATTGAGCGATTGTGGGCTTAGGCCTCCAATTTCCACTTTCCAGCCATGAAGTAAGCAGTTTTGTTTTCTTTTTGTCCAGAACATATTTTGTTGCCTTATGATAGATCCAGAGCAAAGGGGACACTTGATAATGGACTGACACCTCTAAAGTCATGAGCCAAAATAAAAGTTTTCCCTTTATAAGTTGATTATCCCAGTATTTGTGATAGTAACAGGAAGCTGACTAACACAATCGTACTAAGTGAAACAAACTCAGATAAGCAGCATCATACGTCCAGACCCCAAATGCTTTCTGACAGTGAGTTTATGAAACAAGTCACCAGCAGTGTTACAAATCACAGTAATGGAGGCAATATCTGAAATTAATAACTTGCCACTTGAATCCTATCAAAATTGATTCTAATTCATGCTTTAAAAGGAGGAGGATTAGGGGCTGGGAAGGTGGGTCAGTGGTAGAGCGTTTGCCTTGCATGCCTGAGGCCTTGAGTTCGATTCCTCGGCACCACATAAGCAAAAAGAAAAAAGCCGGAAGTGGCTCAAGTGGTAGAGCGCTAGCCTTGAGCTGAAGAGCTGAGGGACAGTGCCCAGGCCCAGAGTTCAGGCCCCACAACCGGACTCAAAAAAAAGGAGGAGGATTAAAAAGATTCAAACACAACTAAAGGCACTAAATTCCCCATCACCAGGAAGAGACAAAAAGAGGTATAACAGGTAAGACTTGAATGGTGGAGCTAAGTTATAAATGACTGAGATTAAACACCATTCCATAATTAAGAAAACACATAGTCTGGAAGTAGTGCTGTGGCTCATGTGGTAGAGCACTTACCTTGAGCTGAAGAGCTCAAGAACAGTGCCCAGGCCCAGAATACAAGCCCCATGACAGAAAGGAAGAAAGGAAGAGAGAAAGAGAGAGAGAGAGAGCGAGAGAGAGAGGGAGGGAGGGAGGGAGGGAGGGAGAGAATGAGAGAAAGAAAAAAGGAAAAAAAGAGAGAGAGAGAAAGAAAGAGAAAGAAAGAGAAAGAAAGAGAGAAAGAAAGAGAGAAAGAAAGAGAGAAAGAAAGAGAAAGAAAGAAAGAAAGAAAGAAAGAAAGAAAGAAAGAAAGAAAGAAAGAAAGAAAGAAAGAAAAAGAAAGAAAGGAAGGAAGAAAGAAAGGAAGAAAGAAAGGAAGGAAGGAAGGCAGACAAGCACGCAGTTATCATGTGCAAATTTTTACCAGGTTTGTAAAAGTGTAGGCATCATATCTTTAATAACTGTGAGAACATTCATTAAAAGTTTTGTTCTTACAAGATTAAAGCTCTAACAATATCTTTCAAATAATTCAAATTTGCAAATGGAAAACATAACCAAATTTTTTTCTTCTTTTTTTTATTGTGAAAATACTGTACAGAGGGGTTACAATAACATGGGCAAGATAATGAGTACATTTCTTATTAACATTGTAGCCTCCTCCTTTGTTTCCTCTTCCCATCCCCCCCCCCAATCTTCCCCACCAAAGTTGTAAAGTTCGTTTTTGACATAACGATTTGTACATCTCATTGTTGCAATGGGTCCACCTGTATCCCTATTTAAATGATTTGAACATAACCAAATTTTGAGTATTCAACTAACCACTATCAAAATTTTAGAACACCAAGTTTGGGCACAGTGCTGCTTTCAAGACATAAGTTGAAGGCTAATGTAAGTTGAAGATGAGCTTCATCCCTCAAAGCCAACGAAGTAATATTTTACTTTTATACATAAATTTCAAAGAGGCTGTTACAGATGAACTCATAAAGCTTCTAGAATTTCCTTTTTTAACTTACCGAGTTTACTTTTAGGAATATTGTAACAATACATTCACTATAATAGACAGCTGCTCACTATGTATGTATCTTACCTCTTGCAACTTGGGCTAGTTTAAAGATTTCTCTGAAAAACTGAAAGTCCATAATCATGTTGTATATCATATAGCCACACAAATGTACAACTGACTAGTTTGATAGTTTATTTTTGTATGTTTTTTATTGTAAAAATACTGTACAGAGGGGTTACAGTTACATGAGCAAGGTAATGAGAACATTTCCTATCGAGCATTGTTGCCTCCTACTTTGTTTTTCCTGTACCATCCCTTCCCTCCCACCTCCACAACTATACTACCCCCCACCAAAGTTATAAAGTTCATTTTCAACATAATGTCTTGTACATATCATTGTTACAATGGGTTAACCTGTATTCGTATTTAAGCTTTTGTTTTTTCCCTTCCCTCCATGAATTAGAGAAGAATATATACATGATGCAGGGCGCCAACATCAAATACTGTGAAAACAGGGTTTATACCGTGGGAGAGTAACATACAAAGAAAAAAAACATCACATGGTACACTATAAATACATTAGAAACAATAGCAAGCAAGAAAAAATATTTGTATGTCAACTTCAGTTCAACTTCAACTAGCAGATAATTCACTAGACATTATTTCTGGGTCGAAGGAGCTGTTTCAGGATGAGATTAACATCTAACCTTGTTAAGTAAAGCAAATTGTCGTTGCCAGTGTGGATGGGCTTTCTATAATCTGTTGAAGATCTGCAAAGAATAAAAGATTAAGTAAAAAAGAGTTCTTTCTCTTGCCTGTTTTCCCCTGAGGACATTGGTTCTCTCTTGTCTTTTGGGCTTGAACCTAAAATAGAATTTATACCATCAATTCTTCTGGTTCTCAAGTCTTTTGAACTAGACTGGAACTCTTATCATTGGCTCTCCTGAGTCTCCTGCTTGCCAACTGCAGATCTTGGATTTCACAAAGAAATCATATGAATTAGAAAACACAGAGATAAAAGGGGTAAGATTAGTTGGAATCTATTATAAATAGGTATGGAAATATAGCAGTGAAATCTACCTATGCATAAATAATGTAAACTAGTAAAAAAATAAAACTCCACATATACATATATTTTAATGTTTCCTATTAGAAAATGTCTGTTAGTCTTCTTCAAGACACCGAAACTGCCGAGTGCAAGTGGCTCATGCCTGTAATCCTAGCTACTCAAGAAGCTGAGATCTGAGGATCACGGTTCAAAGCCAGCCCAGGCAGGAAAATCCGTGAGACTCTTATCTCCAGTAAACCACTAGAAAACTGGAAGTGGTGCTGTGCTCAAGTGGTAGAGTGCTCACCTTGAGCTGAAGAGATGAGGGATAGCACCCAGGCCAAGAGGCGATGACCAACAACAACAACAAAAAAAGCCACCTAAACTAAAAAGAATAATTATTTTATTTTATTTGAATTTGTATTTGTTTAGTTGTTGCTGTTTCTCCTTGTCTTCTGCATTTGCCAAAATTTTCATCTTTTTAAGACACCTCGATACTTCTTTGAAAAAATAAAAAATACAAATAAGTAATAAAGCATTAATTGTATGGTTTCCTTCATTTCTAACAACCAGTAGACAATGTTCTTTAATGCTTATTAGCCATTTTTATTTCTTCATTCATGATTTTAATATTCATATCTTTGGTTTAATATCTGAGTGGTTATATATTTGTTCTCCTACTGATTTGTTATAACTGACATTGAATAGCTGGTCTTTCATTAAGAATAATTATTTTCATCTTATGAGATAAATGCATTTTTCAGTTTTCTATTTGTTTTTTTTTAATATTTTTGTCGCTTTTATGGAGTAGCATTTTGGTCCTATAGGAGACTGAGGAGAGACTTGGAGAGACTGAGGCATGAGAATTATGTTGCTCCCATTTTTGGTTGTTTCTCTCTCTCTCTCTCTCTCTTTCTCTTCTCTCTCTCTCTCTCTCTCTCTCTCTCTCTCTCTCTCTCTCTCTCTCTCTCTCTCTATCTCCCTACCCCTTCTTGTTACTTAGGTTTGAACTTAAGACCTTGTATTTACTAGGCAGGGTTTTCCACCAGTTGAGATACAGCTTCAGATGATTTCACCTATTTGCCTATCATGTTTAAAGGTCCTTTGAAAGTCCAGTTTCATAAAGGTATTTATCTAGTTGCTTAAAATTAATGTTTTATACTTAAAATTTCAATTCTGAAGCTTATTTTACTAATTTTAAGCTATCTTATTGCATTGTTGCTAGCAATTAATAACTATTTCATCTTTAGCCACTGATTTGGTACAATATGCTTATTATATATTGGTTCATTTCTTGGCTGTCAGTTTTGTTCATTTAAATTTTTCCATCTAATTTGGAACTAGCACAACTCTACTACAATTATTTTAGCTTTATAATTGGTTTCAGAATCTGGCATGTGTAAGTGCCTACTTTTATTCTTCTTAAATATCTCCAGGTATTTTGTCTTCCTATTTTTCACACTGAGACTCCTTAAGTCCTTTTCCATCAACACAGACACACATACCTATACACACACACTCTCTCTCTCTCACACACACACAGACACACACACACACACACACATACACACACACAAAATCACACTGAGGCCAAAATCTCACATATGTAATTTCATTAAACTTGTGAACAATGTAGGTTACTAGAGAATATCAATGGTTATTCACCTGATATTGATTAAAAAAAAAGATACTGTCTTCTGTGTCTTTTTCCCCAATTTTGTGAAAATGTAGTATATTTACTGAATCTGATCTGTTAAGGGACTTTCAATTCAACCATAATTGGACTCTATTAAGTTGCGAGATAGGAGGTGAAAGTTTAAATTTAAATAAATTATTATATCTGCCTTGAAAAATCTTACATTCTGTGTAAGTTTGTATTTTCAAGGAAACAATAACAATGTTACTAAGAGTACATATTTTTGCAGGACTATTGCTACAGTGATTATTCTTTCTACTTGCTTCTATCTTTCATTTTCTGTTGTGTCTTCTTACTTCATTCTTATGTGATTAGTTCTAATGACTAGCTTTACATATGTAAATAAATGCTTTCATAAGTACATATTAAGAAACCATAAAATATTAATATGAAATTATTTTAGGATTCAATCAAACACAACATGGTTTAATGTGTTTATTATGTGTATATTTATATTTAAAGGAGTTTCTTTATAAAAAGATTCTATGTTGGGTGGGGGGGGGCGGAGGGAGGATGGAAAGGGATGGGAAGGGGAAACAAAGGAGGAGGCTACAATGCTTGATAAGAAATGTATTCATTATCTTGCCCATGTAATTGTAACTCCTCTGTACAGTATTTTCACAATAAAAAAAAGATTCTATGAAAATGTCAGGTCAATTTCACAGGCTTGAGAATAATACAGTATTTTTAAATTATAGACATTATATTGTGTATTGTATCTTCACAACTTATTCATTATACATAACTGAATTTTGTAGATCTCGTGTTCTGTCCATAAATAGTCTTCTAAAGTTAACAATATAAAGTAACAAATATGCTAATTTAATAGCTGTAGTAATAATTGTGTAATAAGTATCATGGTATATACCTTAAACATATATAATTGTTAAAAAAAATAAAAATAACACGTTTCTAAAAGCTATACAAGTCATACAATGAAAACAGCATGAAAGAACTGGGGAAATTGACTGTTTCTACTTTTTAACAATTACATAGATATTGCCTTCTTAATTGTGAAATTTCAAACAAAATTTTAAAGAATAAAAAGGAATGACTTCTTTTTATTTCATTGGTTTGGTCATGGGGCCTGAACTCAGGTCTGGGTTCTGTCCCTGAGCTCAAGGCTAGCACTCTACAACTTTGAGCCACAGCCCCACTTCTGGTTTTCTGGTGGTTAATTGGAGATCAGAGTCTCAGACTTTCCTGCCTAAGCTAGCTTTGAACCGTGATCCTCAGATCTCAGCTATCTGAGTAGTTAGGATTACAGGGGTTAACCACCAGCACACAGCTGGAAAGGCTCATTTTGTCCTCCTATCTCACGCTCCTTCCCAAGGGCAATGAATTTGAACAGTTTAAAAGAGCTCACATACCACTTTTTGTCCAATCATTTCCTAATATATGGACAAATATATGTTTTTTAACATATAGAAAATCACATTTTAGGGACTGCTCTGAATCTTATTCCCTTCAATCAACAATATACAATCAGAATATGTGTAAATTGGTTCACATTCTTTTTAATGATTGAATAATATTTTGTAATATACTTTAGTCACTGTTAATTTAAATATCACTCTACTCATAGATTCTTTGAAATTTTCCATTTGGTGGAAACGCTTGTTCAATTATTGTCCTTTTATGTGCATATTTTTGCATGAGTAAATTTCCTATTGATTTGACCTAGGATAAATACTGACTACATACATATGCTTTCATAGACACAAATTTCTCTTCGAAAATGTTAGAAACAACACCATCACAAGTGTGACAATATGTGTTCCTTTGCACATAATAAATCCTAAGAGATAAACACTAAACTTATTATCAATATATTTCATCTTAACATAAAAAATGAGTCTCTTTTTTGATTTATACTTTTAATTTCTTGACAACAAATGTTCTTTATCCATTTTTAAATTTTTCCTATGATTTATTTTATATTATACACTTGTTTTTTATTTGGATTTTGGTCCTTTTATAATCAATTTAAAAAACTTCTTTTTACATATACTTTCTTTTTTTTTATGTTTTCTATGGGGCTAGGGATTGAACCCAAGCCGTGTGCATGCTAGGATAGCAATCTACCAAGCTATGATCCTCAGCCCAGATGAGCTCTTTGATTTTTATATGGACTCTTCCATTGTTCATGAGGTGTGACCATTTTATTGTTCACTTTTCTCATCATACATCATTGTTTATATTATATTATATAATTTATAATATTCATTCAGTTTAATAAGCATATTATAGTACTGAATCTATTCTGCATTAAGAGTATAATCATCTAATTCTTTGTTATTTCATCTAATTTCCTAAATTTCCATTTAAAAAGGCAGTGACTCCAGCGGCCATCTTCCTTATGTTTCTAATTTCAACAAGTACATTCTAATTATGTCATCACTCATTATAAGGATTGTTGTAAAGTTTGTGAATGTTGTTTCCATAGGAATATAATTTCAACTCCTTTTGAAATTTTCTGCATGGTATAGTGACTGGAAGCCTTGAAATAACATTTCTAAAATCCTTTCCCTCCACGTTTCTGGTTAAAGTCCACCAATGAGAAGTACTTTTGTGATACCTAAACATTAAAAGGAAACAAGGAGCCATTCCTAGCCCTTTCTCAATAGTAGGTAGATTCTTGAATTTTGGGAGATATGAAGTTCCTCAGCAAACCCTGGCTTTTCTCCTGAGTCTACCAACTCAACCCAGCAGTCAACAGATACCAGAAGCTCACTCTCCTTCAGGTCCAAAGTAAGATGTTAGTAAGAACTTCCTTATTTCCTGGAAACCATGATAGTCTTGAAATCTGATGGTGAGCTTTCTAAAGTCAATTAATGTGTTTTTAAATATTCATTGGGAAAAGAAATAGGATAATGTATATTTCAGTTTTGAAAATAACCAGTTTCCTAAGTTAAAATCCTGCATGAAATACTTGGAATTGTTTTTGTTTTTCTGACAGAGCACTGAGCTTTTAAGGTGAGGAGAAAAAGTTTTAAATGTTACCAATAATTCTTGGTTTTGTAATAATGGCATTTAACTCTTTAATAAATTACATTCATAGATTTTTCTAATGTTGAACTATTCTTGCATTTCTGGTCAATATTTATTGAGCATTTATGCTCATTAAAACTTACTTCAGCATGATGTATTATTCTCTTAAGATGTTACTGAATTTGATTGAGTTATATTTTATTTAGTGTTTTTATTTATTCATAAATAAATCTATAGGTTTTTATTATTACTCTTCATAGATTCAGTAAGAGAGACATTAAATTTATGAGTTGTGATGTTTTCTTTCTTTTTCAATACTCTGAAACAATATTATTTGAAGATTCTTTTTCTGTAATAAATTCATTGCAATCATCTACAACTACTTATGCCTGACATTGTTCTAAGTATGTAGCATTAACTGCATTTCATTTTTCTCTCTCTATTGATATATTCAGTTTTTCTACCTCTTCTTGAGTCAGTTTTGACCACTTGTATATTCCATAAAGGAAATAACAAAGATTATAGAGTTTTTTCTTATATAGACATGTAAAATACTCATAAATCCTTCCTGATCTTCATTCAAAATACCTATCACGGTCTACTTGGTCTAATTGTTACTGTGCAGGTCCTATCATACCCCTCCAAGTCTAGAAGAAGTCATGACCCTACAACTGTATTTTTCAAAACATAAGCAAATGACCTTTCCCAAAGTAGATGTTTTATATAAATGTTTAGGAATACATGAATAAATGTGTATCATTTTATTTGAATTTATTCCCATGATGGCATAAAACTTTGTCTATTTCACCAGTAAGTACTCAATACCTAATAATGCAAGGAACTTAAGAGATTGAATAAATTATTCTAAGCAAAAATGAATATGCAAGAAATGCTTAAATGGGGGGTGGGTTAAGATGAACCATAAACACTTGAAACGTGTCATTACGATGGTTTTCAAACACGTCCACGAGTTTGATGATCCTCTAATCAAGAAGTTGGGTCTATTTCTCTCCTTGAAATCAGCTTTCCTAACAACAGGGAGGCAAAAGTGATCATGCATCACTTTCCAGGCTATCTTGATAACACAGCTTCTGCCTGCCTCTCTTTTTCTTCTCTTCTAGAAGTCTCATCTTTGAAAAAAGTCATTATGTTGTCCAAAGGCTCAGGCTAGTTGAGGAGCTGCATCAGAACCTCAGCAGCTGGACAGACAGCACTTCCCTCCAGTAGGTGAAAGCATTCTCCTGGAAAAGATTCCCACCATCCCTTTGATGCTTGGAGGAATAGGGAAAAGAGATCTCCAGGGAACATTCTCAAAACTGTAAACCTAAGTAAATGCTGCTGTTTCTTTAAGCTACTAAAATCTGGACTGGATTCTTATATGAAAAATTGATAGCAGAAGCAGGTATATGATGTGTGTACCACTCTTTTTTCCTCAAAACAATTGAACACATAATAGTTTAGCTGCAAGCTTATATATAGGCAAAAAGAAACTGAGCCTCAGAGGGAATATATCAAAACTATTTAAGACTTCATACTAAGTAACTGAACTTCAAGTGCTAGTCGACTTAAAACCAAAGTGTGCATACTTTCTTCTCCATTGCTGCTTTCTCCCCAGTTATTTTTGCAAAGATACTCTCCTACAACCTTTATGTCTTCTTTCACATTTTTAAAGAAAAAATAACACAACAGTTTAATGAAAGTATGCATTTAATAATACATCATATTTTCTTAAAAGGCCTTATTCCTTTTAAGTCTCTAATACATCCATGTCTTTGGCAAGAATTATTCAAATGATCTCAAATAGGTCACACTAAAGCTACTAGCACAACTATGTTCATTGCAGCATTATTTACCATAGCTAAGATATGGAACCAACCCAGATGCCCCTCAGTAGATGAATGGATCAAGAAATTGTGGTATATATACACAATTGAATTTTATGCTTCTATCAGAAAAAATGACATTGCCCCTTTCATAAGGAAATGGAAAGACTTTGGGGGAAAAAATCATAATAAGTGAAGTAAGCCAGACCCAAAGAAACATAGGCTCTATGGTTCCCCTCATTTGTAATAATTAATTTATGCCTAGGATAGTCCTCGCAGAGACTCATAATACCTCAAGAGCTAGTACATATGACAATACAAAATGATGCTAATTGAAATGAACTCCAACAGGATTTCATTTGGAAACAACAGGTCTTTTTTTCAGTTGTCAATCTTGATGTTGCCAATGTACTGTATCTAGTTCTTTCTTCTTATTTTATTCAATTTTTTTTATTTAATTTTTCTTTTTTTATTTCATTTTTCTTTTTTGATTGGTTTATCCGTGGCAATCTCTGTCTTTGATTCTGGTACCCTCCATTTTGTATATACATTTATCTGATTTGAGGAAGGGAAGGGAAATTACAAAATGCTGAAAGAAGTACAAAGGCAAACCCATTGCATCAGTGATACTCACAAGACACTGTGGCCCTAAATGAACTTTACAACTGGGAGGGGGGAGTAGGGGAAGGGAAGGGATAGTGGGAAAACAAGATTGGAGCGGGTAACAATGTTCAACAAGAAATGTACCTTACTCATGTAACTGTAACCCCTCTGTACAGCATCTTTACAATAAAATTTTTTAAATTATGTATGTACAGATATTAATGCAATAATGGAACCACTTTGTATAAATAATAAATACTAATAAGATGAAAAAATCCTTAAAAATGGAAAAAATACATAACAAGCTTGCCAAAAATGTATTACATTCTTTCAAAATCCAAGCCCTAAATTTAATGAAACACACTTGTGTTTTGGTCATCACTTCTGAGACATATGTGAGTGCATTTACATATAGGTGTGAATAGCTCTCATTTTATAGTTTTACAGTGTACCTGAGGACAACTGGAAATATTTTATAAGAAACTAGCTGCTATAATTGATTTATTTAGAATTTGGGAATGAAATGTTAACAGATATCTCAGCAGATAGATGAATTAATCCTTTATACTTATGGGCATGTAGTTACATACCTTCATACCTAGTTTTAGTCCTATATTTTGAATTGTCTAATAGATACCATTTGTAACCTCATAACTACAGAATCTGTGAGCTCATTTAAGACTTCTAAATTTTTATTTCATTCTTTTATATTCAGAATTCAGCACCCCAAATGTGCCATACAAACCAAAAGAAGTTCTGATTTGAGAAGGTAAGGGCCACTTCAGGCCAATTTTAATGTGTAAAATTTGCATGGGATCTGAGTTTTCTGAAATGCTTTAAAAAGTGCTTCTTTGTAAAGCTGTAGTATACCTTAAACTTCAGTCTTCGGGGTTATGTGAAGGTAGTAGAAAGTAAACTCATGTCCAGCCTCCAAATCGTATTTCTATGTCACTCAGGCATCAGTACTGTGCCTTCTAGTAATAGATAAGGCCTAATACTGAGTATGATAATAAAGGAGTAATAAACCAATACTTTATTAAGAAAACAAATAATTAACATCTAAAATACAATTTCTGAAGAAGAAAGTAGTATATATATTTCTACAGTCCATATAATCCACAAGAGAAAATTATAATGTAAGTCTTGTGGCAAAGACCTTTAACCAGCTGCTTTTCCTTTTTTCCCTTCCTATAATAAAACACTTAAAATTTAGCACAGTATCTGGTCATTCCCAAAGGAGCTAGATGTTCAAATTCCTTGCTGTAATCATGTGGCTGTTCTAAACAATGGGATACATGGTGAACAATTATATCAAATAAAAAAGTATTAAATACATAAATATTCCCATTTCTAGCCAATTGCTTCTACAAGTTTGGTAAAAAAAAAAACAGATTTTTGGGGGATGCTTAAATATTATGACTCTTAGAGATGAATACCAAATACCCTTGCAGCTTGTAGACTAATTAGCAGAATAAAGCAACATTCTACATGATTCAAAGTATGCCTCTTAGCCGGAAGGAAGGAAGGAAGGAAGGAAGGAAGGAAGGAAGGAAGGAAGGAAGGGAGGGAGGGAGGGAGGGAGGGAGGGAGGAAGGAAGGAAGGAAGGAAGGAAGGAAGGAAGGAAGGAAGGAAGGAAGGAAGGAAGGAAGGAAGGAAGGAAGGAAGGGAGGGAGGGAGGGAGGGAAGGGAGGGAGGGAGGGAGGGAGGGAGGGAGGGAGGGAAAGAGGGAGAAGAAGGTAAAAGGGAAAGGGAAAGAAAAAAAGGGGAAGGGGAAGGGAAAGGAGAGGGAAGGGAAGAGTGAAGGAAGGGAAGGATGAGAGAAGGGAAGGGTTAGGGAAGGGAAAGGTGAGGGAAAGCAAGGGAAGGGAAGAGAAGGAAAGGAAAGGAAAGGGAAGGGAAGGGAAGGGAAGGGAAGGGAAAGGAAGGGAAGGGGAGAATACTTCTAGAAGGTTTGAAGATGGTTCAGGTCTTGGATAGTAGAACTACTGTCCAGATTTTAATTCCATCTCTATCTTCAACTGTCCATACAAATTGAGAAAGTTACTTAGCTACTAAACCTCTCTGTGCCTTAGCTACCTCAACTACAAAATGATCATCAAAATGCCTGCCACACATTGTGAATGTAAAATGAGTTAATACTGTACCCAGCATATGGTAAGTGTTGATTAAATATTAGCCATTATTCTGATAAAGTGTGTGAAAGTTAAGGAAAGAAATACTGTGTCTATCTGTGAAGGCAAATATACTTTCTTTTCACAGATTCATTAAGCAGAAATGACAGGAAGGCGCCCCATCAGAATTTATCATGAAGAGCAAAGTCTGTTGCAAGTGTAACAGAATTGCAAATGTAGCAGCAGATGTTTGACACAGAATATCTCAACTAAAAGTACTTCAGACATTTTAAGCGTAGCCTCTGAAATTATCTTGCAAAGTAAATGTGCATTATCAACCAAGATAGTATTGGGCTCTTCTTACAGGAAAATGGATTCTTTTTTTAAAAAAACAGTATGCCTTATTGTTTTTAGCTTTATCATTTATTCAAACTTTGTTTCTAGCTGAGAGGCAAGGTTTTGTGGATTTTCCAGCTATGTGCTGGATAGTAATAAATTGATATTAAATCATGATGATCGTCCTGTGTTCTGAGGACTACTTATACTTATTCTTTTATAAAGGATATAATTCAAGATCAAACAGCACTATCTGTTTCATCCTCCTCCTCTTTTTTCCTTACTTCTCTGGATATGGAGTTGCAGGACCCTTATTATGACTAAAAGTGTCAACTATAAGAAAAAATTAACCAATTCTAGCTTTTTCAAATTAAAGCACTAAATCAAAGCCAATAGCCATCTATTTCCAGACATCTTGTTACAGAATAAACATAAACCCCAATTCTGTCAATCTACTGTAAACTGCCTTGATATTGTTTACAGCTGAATGAATTCATACTGGCATAGCAATCCATTTAAGGAAAATAAGCCAGGCATGATGGCGAAGACCTGTAATCTCTGTGCTCAAAAGACTGAGCCTCAGAGCAAGAATCTAGACCAGGCCTCCTGCACTGGGCTCCTTCTAATCAACACAGTCAGCTAACTGTTTGGACCCTTGCTGTATGTTGAAATCCAAGAAGGTCAATAAGATTGATTAGAACCAGAGGGTCTCACCTGTGCTTACATTTCCTACCTTCCACTAAGATGTTTAAAATTCCCTAGACAATTTATTTTTTTCAAATTTCAGATTTCATATTTGGGTATGTGTGCTAGTCCCAAGGCTTGAACTCGGGGCCTGGGCACTGTCCTTGAGCTTTTTCACACAAGGCTAGCATGCTGCCACTTTGAGCCACAGCTCCACTTTTGGCTTTTTGGTGCTTAACTGGAGATAAAAGTCTCATGGACTTTGCTGGCTGTGCTGGCTTTGAACCATGATCTTCAGATCTCAGCCTTCTGAATAGTTAGAATTGTGAGTGGGAACTACCAGCACCAAGCGAGAAGTGGTTGTTTGGTTTTTAATGTCAGAAACAGATTATGATTAGTATGGATTGTGAAAGTTAAGCCAAATAATTCCTTTCTTTTTGAAATTTTGTTTAGGTAGTTGTACAAATTCAACAGGTCTGTTTACAAGGACAATGCATTTTAATCAATGTCATCCTTATCATTATTCCCCCAACCTCACCCATCACCACAAGTTACCAATTCCATTTTCTCATATATACATTAAATATTATGAGGACATTCACCCATTCTTCCTTTCTGCATTCATGCCAGTCTCCACTCCCCCCACAACATATTCTCCTGGTTCATTTTGCTGTATTGTAAGTTAGTTGTTCAAAGGAGTTGCACCATTGGCTAAGACAAAGAATTCTTAAGTTCCTAGATAACACAACAAACCCTTTGTCTCTTTGTGCTTTGATAAACAATTATGTTCCTATAGTCAATTATTCATGAGGAAAAGAAATCAGGGTCTTAGAATTGTTTTGGTTAATTGCTCCAAGGTCAAATACCTCAACAAAATTGGAGGGCCAACCAATAGTGAGATATAATGATTTACATCTTCCACAAATTGGAACATAGTTTTGAAAAGTCAAGAAAATGTTTCTAAGAAAGATCAAAGTTTGGAGCTAAGCACCGTTATACTTCCAAATCTAGGGAAGGATTTTGTTTGTTTATTTGTTTGTTTTGGTCGGTCAAGGGGCTTGAACTCTGGGGATGGGCGCTGTCCCTGTGCTCTTCAGTTCAAGGCAAGTGCTCTACCACTTGAGCCACAGCACCACTTCCAGTTTTATAGTGGTTTATTGGAGATAAGGGTCTCACGGACTTTCCTGCCCTGGCTGGCTTTGAACCGTGATCCTCAGATCTCAGCCTCCAGAGTAGCTAGGATTACAGGCGTAAGCCACTGGTGCCCAGCTAGGGAAGGGTTTTTTTAAATTGTTATTGTGAAAATACTGTACAGAGGGGTTACAATTACATGGGCAAGGTAATGAGTACATTTCTTATCAAGCATTGTAGCCTCATCCTTTGTTTCCCCTTCCCATCTCCCACCTATCCTCCTCCACCGCCCTCCTCGCCAAAGTTGTAAAGTTCGTTTTTCAACATAATGACTTGTACATCTCATTGTTGTAATGGGTCCACCTGTATCCCTATTTAAACATTTGTTTAGGGAAGGATTTTTCTTTAAGACATGATGACATCAATCAATACTACTTGCCATTTTTGGAACCAAAACAAAAATTACATAGCTCCAGAGGGCTAATCTTTTCCTTTGTCTTTTTTTTCAATAAATATATACTATGAAGTACAAGTATTACATACTTGGAGAGCTAAGAGTCAGCTTCTTTGATTTAACTGTGTTAGTCTCAAGAACAGAGGACAGATTTCAATTTTACTTTTGTATTTTGTAAGTAAAGTACGAATTATCAAAGGAGTACTGAATTTCTCAAGCATTTTTTCCAAATTTACCTTTTACTAACTTCAAAGCCTGGATATGACAGACTTATAGCATGGTCTTGGAATAAGAAGCAGTAGAAATCAAACCCACTGACAACAACAACGGATCAACAGAGAGAGTAGCAGTATAAAAAGGCCGAAGCTAAGGTTCAAACTGATAGCTATATATCATATGCAGCTTTTCAAATCATAAGCAATCCAACCCTCCAGCAATGACTTTGAGTAGGAAAAATATCTGCAGGGTACACCTCATGGTTAGCAGTGGACATTAGCTTCTGATAAAGGTGAATGCATACTCAGGTAGGAAGGACCGTCTTGCTGCCAGAAGAAGTCAAGTCATTTGTATTGAAATATATTCCATATTCCCTGAAGCAACAAGACTTATTTAGGAAGAAAGTACTAGAAAGACAGACAAGGACCCCAACTAAGGGGTTCTGAAGAATTCCTATAGAAACCTATGCATAGAAGATAAATAAATTATGGGGGTAGAGGGGGAAGGTTTAGCTTATTATGCACTATAATAGCCAAGAGTGTGTTGGGAACCGTTTTAGGGCAGTAAATATGCATCTACCCACTGGCATATTCTAGATTGCCTTACCTGCTAAGGTCAACTAAGGCAATACATGGAGTTGACTTGAGAGGAGGGTGGGATAAGTTCATGATCATTCCCTGAGCAGTGCGGGACAGATAGGAACTGCAATTCTCAGTAAAGGTACTTAATTTAGAATTTCCTTCAGAGAATGATGATAAGTGTATTAAACTAGCATTACAATAGGCAAAAGTTAAGTTTTGCAAGCTATTGAGAACCAACTATAAATTCTTATATTCCACTTACCTGATTTGTATAAGGCTCTAATACATATGTTATAATGTCCTACTCTACTATTAAAGTTGAGTTAGGATATGAGGGCTCCAAATGGCTAAATAAAAATATTCCCATTTGCCTGGATAGCCAAGAAGATTTTTTTCATTCCTTGTCTCCTTAAAACTCTACTGAGTTGATCTTGAAATTACCAAATTCAAATATTTCCAAGGTAAACAAGTTAATAAAGCTTTAGTGAACTTTTGTAATCGGCATCTAAAGACCAGGAGCAAATGTGAGTACTTTGTGAAAAGCAGTTACTTTCCCTATGTTATTGCCTTACTTGCCTCTCAAACAGTGGCTTCTGTGTAAAATAAATAAATAAATAAGTGGTTCAGGCCTCAGCATTAACTAGGGAAACACGGTAAAATGGCCTCACAAAACTAAGTGTACATATTCATTGTAGTTCACCTTTATAGTTTTCAATGAGATCTGAGTACTGAAACCCACAACTTCATGTCCAATTGTGAACACAATAGCCAGATGTCACATGTGTCACTAGGAACACTTTTGTTGTAAATAATAGAAGCCTGTATAAGCCAACAAACAACAAAGAGGTAACAAAGGTAATACATATAAACTGTATTTGATAAAGTATAATAAAAAAAAGGTGATGCAGATGATTACTAAGAAAAACAGAACCACTGCAGACATAATTGAACTTAGGCTAATTCCCTGATTTTCAAATCATTTAGTAAAATAATTTCTTCATTTTGATATCATATATATCTCATATTTTTATGTCTACCAGTACTAAGGCTTGAACTCAGGGCCTCAAACACTTGCTTAGCTTTTTCATTCCAGGCTGGTACTCTACCACTTGAGTCATACTTTCACTTCCAGCATTTTGCTAGGTAAATGGAAGTAAAAGTCTCTAACCTTCATTGGCTTAAAACCAAGATGTTCATATCTCAGCCTCCTGAATACCTAGGATTGCAGGCCTGAGGTACTGGTGCGCAGTTTTAGATTACTTTAAATATTAAAAATTCACAGGCTTCTTATAGTTGAGAACATTACTACAGGAAAATGGTACAAATCATGTATCTATTTTACAAAGACTAAATATTCTTATCTGTCTGCTAATCTTATAGTATTTAATATATAATAATTTCTCGGGCTGGGAAGGTGGCTCAGTGGTAGAGCGCTTGCCTTGCATGCATGAGGCCATGGGTTCGATTCCTCAGCACCACATAAGCAAAAAAGAAAAATAAACCGGAAGTGGTACTATGGCTCAAGTGGTAGAGCATTAGCTTTGAGCTGAAGAGCTGAGGGACAGTGTCCAGGCCCAGAGTTCAGACCCCACAACCGGCCAAAAAAATAATAATAATAATAATTTCTCTAAGCTGTAGATTATATTCAGCAATTCTGCTTCATTCATGCACTGATAGCACTCAGTTTTGATAAGCACGCATGGAAAAAGCAATAAATCAAAACTTAAAAGAGATTTCAAAAACAAAAAATTTTAAACTCCCCTATGACCCAGCAATCCCACTTTTGGGCATTTACCCTAATGTTTACAAAAAAGACCACACTAAAGCTACCAGCACAACTATGTTTATTGCAGCATTATTTACCATAGCTAAGATATGGAACCAACCCAGATGCCCCTCAGTAGATGAATGGATCAAAAAAATGTGGTATATATACACAATGGAATTCTATGCCTCCATCAGAAAGAATGACATTTCCTCATTTGTTAGGAAATGGAAAGGCTTGGAAAAAATTATATTAAGTGAAGTAAGCCAGGCCCAAAGAGACATAGGTCCCATGGTTTTCCTTATTTGCAATATCTAGTATAGGTATGAGTCAAGCGGAAAAGGTCAGATAATGTGATGTTAGGAAAACGAACCCTTTAATATGTATTTCAATGTTTTTGTTTCTTTCATGCATGTGTTTCTAATGCATTTATAAGGTTATTTCTTTGTTGCTTTGTATGTCCCTCCCCCACAGTGTAACCCCCGCTTTCACTATATTTGATGTTAGTATAACATGTGGAGGAGATGGGGACAAACAAGTCGTTTAAGGATTCAGGTGGACCTGTTGCAACAATGAGAAGTACAAGTTGTCATGTCGAAATCAGCTTTACAATGTCGGTGTGGGGGGGGGGGAGGGGGGTATGACTGGGTGGGGGGGAGGGGGGGAGGCTGGGAAGGGAGGTGAAGGGTAAACAAAGGAGGAGGCTGCAATGCTTGGTAAGAAATGTATGCATTATCCTGCCCATGTAATTGTAACCCCTCTGTACAGTATGTTCTCAAATAAAATAAAATAAAATTTTTAAAAAAATAAAAAAATTAAAAAAAAAAGAAATGTACTCCTTATCTTGCCCATGTAATTGTATCTCCTCTGTACGGTATTCTCACAATAAAAAAAAAGAAAACATAAAAAAAAAAATTAATTCTTCATGTACATTACATAGTTCAATGGAATCCAAGAAGTTCTCAACTGGCCTCAAGTTATTATTGTCAGTTTTGACTAAGTCATTATGTGGTCTGCTACATGTATTTCTAGCCTTAGTTTTGTATAAATCACATTCTAAAAGCAAATCATCACAAAAATCTATATTGATCTTTACAAGCCAAATAGGATACACAATCTGCTTAATTTAAGCAGAAGTTTTGTGGCATTATAAGGAAAATGAATGGAACACCTACACTGTCCTGACTATTCATAAGTTTTCCTCAATGGCAGTCTCCTTATTGTAATGATATGCCTGCAGACACACTAACCAGTGGGATATACTCACTGTCATCTTCATAAAATAAATTATTTTGCTGGGCACTGGTGGCTCACATCTGTAATCTTACCTACTCAGGAGGACCTGAGAATCCTGGTTCAAAGCCAGCCAAGGCAGAAAAGTCTGTGAGAGCGCTATCTCCAGTTAATGACCAGAAACCCAGAAGTGGTACTATGGCTTGAAGTGGTAGAACACTTGCCTTGAGCAAAAATTCTCAGTGCCAGGCCTTAGTACAAGAGCTACCACTGCAATATATACATATATATATATATATATATATATATATATACACACACATACATATGAATATAATTTTTCCTGAGACATCATGCCATTTTTTTAACCCCAGCAATGATATGTAGGAGTTTTCATGTCTCCACATTTCAGTCAGCGCTTGACTTTATCATAACATTATGGCATCAGACTCAGGTTTGAGAGTTAGAATCTTGAAAGATAGAACACATTTAAACATGGTCTAGTCCTGGTAGAGATAAGCAGCCTAGACTAAAAGAGGGAGAAACAGGCTCTGCCTCTTAATGTGAGAAGTAATAATCATGTTGATGCTAAGAATACTTGGTAAATAATGTTAGTAGCATGGTCTTGTTCTTCAAAGTTGCTGTATTCCAAATGTGATAGTTTATGCCTGTAATCTAAACAACTTGGAGGTGAAGATGGTAGTTTGAAGCCAGCCTGGGGAAAAAGGTATAAAAATTGCCGATGGTGGATCCCATCTGTGATGCCAGCCATGCAGAAGGCATAAGCAGGCAGCCCAGGAAAAAAAAAGCCAGACTCTACCTGAAAAGCAACTAAACCAAAAAAGCTAGAACTGTAGCTTGAGCAGTAGAATGCTTGCCTGGCAATTTCAAGGCCCTGAGTTCAATACCACAACAGATAATGTCCACATTATATTGATAATGTGGAAAAAAGGTGTTTTTTTCCTAAACATATTATCTCAGAAAATATCCAGAGATTCCTTTATTTCTAATAGTTTGCCAATCAATTCTGTATAAGCAATTGTGTGATCTGTGGCAAATACCTCCAAGACAGTTGTATCACTCTCTTGGCTTAGACTTCATTATTTACAAAACAATCTCGACAGTTTATGCGTTTCTATCTTAAGTATTGAACTTACCATCTCAGAAGTTCCCACTAATATGAACAAGTCTGGATAAGCATATTCTTAACCAAACCATCTCTTTTTTAAAAATAAAAAAAGTATCTGCACAATGTTTGGAGAAGCATATTGCCTTCCTAAAAGAATATCTGTATTCAAATATGACTGCTACAAAAAAGATGAAGTGTAGCAAACCCAGTGTTACGCTTTGAGGCAACTGTGTTTGGAACTGACAGATAATTTCTGTTTTAATAATACTCCATTTCAATATGGTATAATTTGCCAACATAAAATCCAAATATTTGCCTTGTAATAAACCTTGATTTAAAAAAATACAAATCAAGGAGTACAGCACCTAAACTCGTTGGGCGGTATGCAAGTAATTACTAATGAATTAACTGAAGTATAGATTCTATGGAGAGCCCAAATAATATAATCTTTTAGAAAGACAAAGTCAAAGCCCAACAAAATCACCACCAGGATAATGAGAACATGCAAGGCAGGGGAGAGGGCTGGGCAAAGGCAAAGGGATAGACGGAAGAATAGGGCAAGGGAGGGAGAATGCAGTCAAGAATTCA
The DNA here is from genome assembly GCF_019054845.1 of Dipodomys spectabilis. Classification (NCBI taxonomy): domain Eukaryota; kingdom Metazoa; phylum Chordata; class Mammalia; order Rodentia; family Heteromyidae; genus Dipodomys; species Dipodomys spectabilis. The sequence continues at coordinate 13,449,019 of NW_024870758.1, forward strand.
TATACCACAAAATGAAGAAAAGTAAGGGAAGGGGTGGGTTGAAGAGGGTGAGAACGTTGAAGGAGTGACAGACACTAATCAAGATGCATAAACTGCTTTCTAAAACTACTAAAAGATAATAAAATATTTTTCATAAATAGAGTGCCTGAGTTCCTCACCCCTCCTCCCACCCCTGCCAGCATTTCTGACTTGCAAGTGTTGCTTAACCTGGAAAATTATCAGCGTTGCTAATAATTATTGTCTTGCCTCCAGAAGACAATTAAGAATGTGCCATTAATTTTTTACATAAAACTTAAATTTTAAGTTATAGGAATCTCAAGACATAAGATGTTATAAAACAATACTTTTATGGGTTTTTTTTCACTTCATGAAAGTATCATCAGCAGGGCACCAGTGGCTCACAGCTGTAATCCTAACTAGGCAGAAGGTAGAGCTTAGAAGGATGGCAGTTTGAGGGGCTGGGAAGGTGGCTCAGTGGTAGAGTGCTTGTCTTGCATGCCTGAGGCCCTGGATTCGATTCCTCAGCACCACATAAGCAAAAAGAAAAAAGCCGGAAGTGGCACTGTGGCTCAAGTGGTAGAGCGCTAGCCTTGAGCTGAAGAGCTGAGGGACAGCGCCCAGGCCCAGAGTTCAGGCCCCACGACCAAACCCCCCCCCCCCCAAAAAAAAAAGAAGGATGGCAGTTTGAGACCAGTCTAGGCAAAAAAATTATCAAGACTCCCATCTCAAGAGGAAAAAGGACACATCAGCCAGCCCAACTACAGAAAGAAGCATAAAATAGGAGGCTCATCCTCCAGGCTGGGCAAACCTAAATTAAAAGCTATATCTCAAAAATAACCAGGATGGAAGCATGGAGGTATGGTACAAGTGGTAGGGCAGTTGCTGTGGAAGAAAAAATTCTGAACTCATACCATAGTACTGCAACAACAACAAACAAAATATTACATTTTCTGGAGCTACTTGTTTGCTCTGCTGTTGTTATAATTTCTTAAAGTCCTCGTTGCAGTACATGAAATTGTCATAGTATGTTTTTGTCAGTGGCCCAGAATAGGAGGTTTGAACACCTGAAATTACGTTGGAATATCCAGTAGAATTGATAAAATCTCTATGTTCATTCTGTTGTCTTTTCGCTGCTTGCTTTCATTATTTTCTTTGCATGTCACATTCTGCAATTTTACTGAGACAGAACTAGATGAGGATTTATTTATCCTGAGTAGATATTCTTCGTATTAAAAAAACAAACCCAAGTCTTCATATCTCTCAACTATTGACATTTTCAGCCATGATTTCTCCCATGATTTCTTGCCTATGTGTCTGATTCACTTTGTTCTTATGTCTTATAATTCCTATTAAACTTCTATTGGACCATTTCATTACAGCCTCTGTGATTTTTTACTGCTCTTGATTATCTCCCATCTGTTTACCTCCTCTCTTCCATCTGTTTATCTCTCTAAGATGCATTCTGAATGATGCTTCAGATCTACCAGTATGATTTGGTTTTTTGCTCATTCTTTTCGCTTTATCTTTTTCCTTTTTCTCTCTTGAGCATCTCAGTTTCCTCTTTTCCTATTTTATGATTGCTTATCCTATTTTGTCTATGTATTTATGCATTTTGGATGATTAGTTGAATACTTTTTTTCAGTGGAGAGGGCAGTTCTTTGTCTGCCTAGCTGTTTTTTATTGTTTTTTTGGTGTGTGTCTGATGAGTCTCTCTTGCTAAAGTTCAACTTCTTTGTGTGGATTATACTGTTAGTCTCTAATTTAGTTGTGCTGTTCACAATTATTCCAGTTTCATTTTTTTCTCATCTATGAACCATATTTACCTGTGCCCATTAAATTTAGGCGAGCCTAAGTGATAGAATATAAAAATAACTTGTCATTTTCTTGTACAGGTTTTAAAAGCTGGACTTCAGGAACCACAACCCCCATATTTCTTGCCTTGACAATTACATGTGTCAAGGTAGGGTCCATAATCTTGGTCCCTACATGAGTTCAATGATAGAGTCCTCTGTCAGTGGTGTTACACATGCAATGTGAGCCAGGTTAAGCTAGCCTATCCTAACTGAATTTTTTAATTTTTATCTTACTTTACTGTAAAGGTGTTGTACAGAGAGGTTACAGTTACACAAGTAATGGGTACATTTCTTGTTGGATATTGTTATCCCCTCATTTTTCTCCAACCATCCCTCCTTCCCACTCCCATCCCCCTAAGTTGTACAGTTCATTTCCAACCTATTGTCTCGTAAATATCACTGTTGCGTTAGTTCACCTTTTGTCCTTTGTCTCACCATTTTGTTATTCTCCTTCCCTTCCCCAAATCAGATAAATGCATATGCAAGGCACAGGGTACCAAAATCAAAACAATTGGGGAGGTAGAGAGGGAAGGGAGGGTAGGGAGAAAACACAGGGAGAGGTAACAATGCTCAATAGGAAATGGACTCATTACCCTACTTGTGTAACTGCAACCTCTCTGCACAGTATTTTTACAATAAAAATATATGGAAAAAAAACAGTGATAACAAGAGATAAAACAAAGGAAAAGAATGAAAGAAAAAAGAAATAACTTCACACAGTACATTAAAGAAAAACAAACAAATAAAACCCTCTTGTTTCCATATCTTGGAGTTTATTTTGATTAGCGTCATTTTATATAGTCATACATACATAGCTATTAAGCTATTGTGATCCTTTGCTAGGATTATTCTATACTTATACTAATTATTACAAGTGAGAGAAACATGGAGCCTATGTTTCTTTGGGTCTAGTTTACTTCACTTAATATGATTTTTTCCAACTCTTTCCATTTCCTTACAAATGGAGAGAAGTCATTGTTTCTGATGGAAGTATAGAATTCCACTGTGTATATACCCTACCTTTTTTTTTTTTGATACATTCATCTACTGAGGGGCATCTGGATTGGTTCCATATCTTAGCTATGGTAAATAATGCTTCAATGATTATATATGTTCTGGTAGCCTTATCATGGCCTTGTTTGTGATCATCTGTGTAAATGCCCAAGAGTGGGATTCCTGGACCATACGGAAGCTGTATGTTTAGTCTTTTAAGTAACCTCCATACTGCTTTCCAGAGGAGATGAACAAGTTTACATTCCCACCAACAGAGCATTCCCTTTTGGCCACATCTCCTCCAGCATCTGTTATTATTTGTTTTCTTGATAATGGCCATTCTAACTTGAGTGAGGTGTGGTTTTGATTTGTGTTTTCCTTTATGGCCAGAGATTTTGAGCCTTTCTTCATATGTATATTGCCCATTCTTATTTCTTCTCAAGAAAAGTTTCTTTAATTCTTTAGCTTACTTATTAATGGGGTGGTTGAGGGGCTGGGAAGGTGGCTCAGTGGTAGAGCGCTTGCCTTGCATGCTCGAGGCCCTGGGTTCAATTCCTCAGCACCACATAAGCAAAAAGAAAAAAGCTGGAAGTGGCGCTGTGGCTCAAGTTGTAGAGCGCTAGCCTTGAGCTGAAGAGCTGAGGGACAGCGCCCAGGCCCAGAGTTCAGGCCCCACGACTGGACCAAAAAAAAAAAAAAATGGGGTGGTTGTTTCTTTGAGGATTTGTTTAGGGGGCTTAATTTTTTTAGCTCTAGGTATATTTTTTATATGAGGCCCTTGTTTGTTGTATAGCTAGTGAAGATCTTTCTATATATCTTGCTAGCTATGTCCTTTGCCAGGCAGAAGCTCTACAGTTTAATGTAATCCCATTTATCCAGCCTTTCTTTAATTTGTTGTGTTTCTGGATCTTTATTTAGGAATTATGACCTGTGCCAAAGAACCCTAGAGAATCCTATATGCATTCCTGTAATATTTTCAGGGCATCTGCTCTTACCTCAAGGTCTTTGATCCCTTTGGAGTTGATTCTGGTGCAGGGCTATACATAAGAATCTACCTTCCGTTTTCTACATGTATATAGCCATTTTTTTTCCAGCACCATTTGTTGAAGAGGCTATCTTTCTTCCATGTGATAATTTTGGCTCCCTTACCAAAGATTAGGTAATAATAGGTCTGTGGGATCATGTCTGGATCTTCAGTTTTATTCCATTAGTTCTCAGGCCTGTTCATATTCCAGTACCAAGCTGTTTTTATAACTACAGCTTTATAATAGATTTTGAAGTTTGGTATTAATATTCTTCCAGCACTGTTTTTCTTGCTAAGGATTGTTTTTGCTATTTGGGGTCTTTTATTATTCCATATAAAAGTTTGGATTGCTTCATCTATTTATTAAAGAATGTTATTGGGATATTGATGGGTATTGCATTGAATTTGTAGATAGCTTTGGGCAGTATTGATATTTTCATGATTCCTAACTGAATTTATTTCCTATCATATGTTACCCATTTGGAGATCTCAGACTGTGAAAGAATTCTGGCAGTTATACTTTAAATTCTCTCTGCTTATTAGCATTTCTATGGTGTTACTGTAGGAAGAAAAACTTTTCTTCTTTTTTTTTTAATATATATGTTTTATTGTAAAGATACTGTACAGAGGGGTTACAGTTACATAAGTAAGGTAATGAGTACATTTCCTATTGAGCATTGTTACTCCCGCCGTTTATTTTCCTACCATCCCTTCTTTCCCAACCTCTCCAACTCCTCCCTCCTCCCCACCCCTACAAAAGTTGTAAAATTTGTTTTCAACATAGTGTTTTGTATATCTCATTATTACAGTGGGTCAAAAGACTTATTAATTTTTGTACTGGCCTTGGAGCTTGAACTCAGGGCCTGGGCACTGTGCTTGAGCTTTTTTTGCTTAAGGCTAGCACTTTACCACTTGAGCCACAGCTCATCTTCCAGATTTTTTTTTTAGCTAATTGGAGATGACAGTCTCATGAACTTTCCTGCCCCGGCTGGCTTTAAACTATGATCCTAGCTCCTGAGTAACTAAGCTTACAGGTGTGAGCCACTGGCACCTGGCTACACATGGCTTTTCATAGTAGATAATTTGACCATCATCCCAGAAGCTGGCACTTGCACTATTGCTCAATCGATTTATAATTTTAAATGCTGCACCACTAATAAAAGTATAATGCATGCATATTTATACATAGTTTACCCATACACATTTTATAGTGAATAAGAGATAAAACAGATCACGGAACCCAAAAAAAGACAGTGCTAAAATTTATTAATACTAATAAAGGGAAACAGAATTCTGGAAGAACCAGCCTTAACATGTGAGGACCAGTCCCAATATGTTGTCAGAAAGGCAGATAGATGTATGCTGCACAGAGTAAAATTTATTAAAGATTTACTGACAGAAATGTATTCTTGGACAATTGCAAGGATATGTTGGTTCTCCACAATTTTAGTTAAAAGAGGGGTGCATATATATGAGTTAGGACACAAATGACTTCATCCTGGAAAAAATGCACCTGGTTTATCTTAAGCTAATATCAAAGAGACAACCACATTCCTGGCACCAGGGTCTGGTTGTAAACCTGCACATACCTCTCTAATGGTTTTGTCTCTGTATAGCTTCCTGAGAAACTTTGCAGAAGAAACTGATTGGTATTACTCTGGAGAAATCATGGCAGTTACAACTCAAGATGGCTGCCGCCATGTCAAGCTAAATTTATACAAATGGATCATGACATGAAAATTTAAAATTACTGTCCAGTCATAGAAAAAGGAATGCTTACTGCTTTTAAAAATGTATAGGCTTTTTCCTCAAGTTATTTCAAAGGAAATTCCTAAAAAGCTATTGGCTGAAACCAATAGTGTCATGTCCATAAAAATGAAATATATGATATTATCAAAATTATTCTATATGGGACAATATTAAACTTTATAATCAAGCATCAAAATTTCCAGAGATATTTGACTTGGATGGTTTTCATTATTAATTACTTGACTTTATACTAGTTTTTTAAAATTCTTTCTTTTCTGATCTGTTCTCTTATTTGCTCCATGACTGGTATGTACTAGATACCTAATATATGGTGCTAAATTGCGTTATATCATTTGGGCCTAATCTTATGTTCCAAAAAGTGGTATGAGAAGATTCAGTGAATAGCTCAGTGAAATTTGACTTTGGGTTAGCTAATTAGTGAACAATGCAGTATTCTTAGATATTTAATATTTTTTCAAACCAATGTGTATCAGCATGATATGTTTTCCAAATTAAAAAAGTCTTTAGGGCTGGGAAGGTAGCTCAGTGGTAGGAGTGCTTGCCTTGCATGCATGAGGCCCTGGGTTCGATTCCTCAGCACCACATAAGCAGAAAAAAAAAATCCGGAAGTGGTGCTATGGCTCAAGTGGTAGAGCACTAGCCTTGAGCTGAAGAGCTGAGGGACAACACCCAGGCCCAGAGTTCAGGCTCCACAATCAACAAAAAAAAAGTCTTTAAAATATTTTTAAACTCTGTGTTTTCACTTGGGAATAATTTTTAAATATATGCTTTTATAGTAAAGATACTGTACAGAGGGGTTACAGGTACATGAGCAAGGTAATGAGTCCATTGTTACCCTTTCCTTCATTTTTCCCCTACCATCCCTTTCCTCCCAACCTCCCCAACTCCTCCCTCCCCCCACCCACAAAGTTGTAAAGTTCTATGACCCAGCAATCCCACTTTTAGGCATTTACCCAAACAATCACAAACAAGGCCATACTAAAGCTATATATATATATATATATATATATATATATATATATATATATATATAATGGAATTCTATGCCTCCATCAGAAAGAATGACATCATCCTGTTTATTAGGCAATGGAAAGACTTGGAAAAAATTATATTAAGTGAAGTAAGCCAGACCCCAAAGAAACATAGGTCCTATGGTTTCCCTTATCTGCAATAACTAGTATATGTCTAGGACAAGCAGAAAAAGTTGAAAGCTATGTACATATGACATTACAACCTGATGCTAAGCAAAATGAAACCCAGGATAGAGACACAAGAGATTTAATCTTTCTTGCTGTTGTTTTTAATGTACTTATAATGTACTATGTAATTTTTTTTATTTCTTTGTATGTTTTCTTCCCCCATGTTATAACCCTTGTTTTCACTGCATTTGATTCCAGTGCCCTGCATCTTGTATACACATTTTCCTAATTTGAGGAGGGGAAGGGAAATAACAAAATGCTGAAATAAGGATACAGGATGATCCATTGTAACAATGAGATATACAAGACACTATGAGGATCATTCTTTTAATGTGAACATGTTCTAAGTTGTCTGGAACATTGAAAATGCGGCTTCTTATCCAATTTTTGTCCAGAATTTAAGAATCAACTTTTGCATGTCACATGATCAAATAAGGCTCACAATTTTGCCATTAATTATCATAAACCAAAGGACAAGAAAAAATGGCAGATTGTCAAGACCATCAGCCCACAAGTAGGCTAGTAATCACGTCACATATTAGCAGTAGAAAGTTCCAGGGCACAAAACCAGGATTATTGTTCTACTCCAAACAGCCTGTTCAGTCATAGCAGTAAATACTATCATTCATATTTAATCAATTTAATTCATATTTTATTGATTATTGTGGTTTGCTTTTATTTCATTGTTTATTTGCTGAGTGTTTTTGTAGTGGTAGAAAAAAAGTTTATTCAGAAAAGGGATGTTGATAGCTTAAAATTTTAAGTAAACATTTAAGTCACAAGAATTGTATCCTTTAAGTGGAATATTATAAGATTTAAGCCTGACATTTTACTATTTAAAATATCCATCCAAACAGTCTACTGTAAATATATTAGAATAGGTACATTCATTATTCTACTTTTAGATCTCATATAAATAAAATCATCAATATACACAAGGAACAAATGTTGGTTCTTTCTGTGTCTTAAGCCTTTCTCATATTACTGAAGCTAAAACAGAGTTCAAAAGTATTTCTTCCTTATGAGGTCAATGAATTGTAATCAGCCAGTTGTCTTTATGAATGCTTTTACTTATACAAGTAGTTATTATTGTTGAATAACTATAAACAGCTCCAAGTCTGACTACTTGAAAAAAAAAACAACTTTCTTTTTTTCCCCCGTTTTGAGACAGGTCTCACTGTGTAGCCTAGACTAGCCTCAAATTTGATCAGCTTACCTTTGCTTCCTAAGCATGAGATTATAGGCATGTGCTCTCGTGCCTGTTTAAAAAAACTAGAAATCAAAGGCATTTCTCTGTCAGCTGAAAAGTCCTTTCAAACATAAAAATGATGACTGTCATTTGGTCATTTTAACTCCAAGACAGAACCAGGCAATCAAAGATACTGCTCGTCATGAAGACGGTCTCAAGCAGTTGAACATCCAGGAGAAGGGTTATTTTTTTAGGGTAAATAATACTCCCTGGGAACACAGATTCAGACCTTTAATACCCCATATATCAACTTGATGGCATCATTTACATGGAGGGCCTACTGCCATCAGCTCTCTGACTTACACATGAAAGAAAATCACTTCCAAGGCCCAGTTGAAATTCTGATTAATAGGTTGGTCAGGTACAGAGCCAAGATTTGCAACCGGGCTGCAGTTAGCTCTTTGTCCAGGACCATGGATCATTTAGGATGAATAGAGACCTCAGTGATGGAGTTAACGGCATCACTCAGGCAGCAACTTGCAATGCATTCTCGGGTTTGTTTGGCCCTCCAGTTGGCACCACACTCAGCAAACACTCCAGCTGGGCAGCAGAGCCCCAGCCAGCCCTCCTCACCTGATCTGCCAAGTTTGGCAGGCTCTCTCTTTTCACCATCCAGATTCTGAATGTGTGTGGAGGGAAGGAAGAAGATGTGGTCATGGTTCTTAATAGTGAAGATGTTGGAAGAGGTAGAATTTTTCATGGTAGCTGTTATTTTTTTTTTTAATCATGCTCTTCCTTAAGATAAGTCCACTTGGAAAGAAAAAAGAAAGGCAAGCTGTAAATGAGAAAATTTCAGGAACTGCTGCTACAAATAGTGTCTGCATAGATGATGTTGCATTTGTTTTGCAGTATCTATTCCTTGCAGCGAAGTGCATGAGGCTTTGGCAATAGAGGAAATCCATGAAGTGCAAGAGCAAGGATACTCTAGCCACTGTGTCTTAGGATACAGCTGCTGTCTGACGGTATAGCACAAAGAACCTGGTTGAAAGGCAGAATGGTTTCAGGTTTTCGTGCTTTGGTCATTAGACATGTGAGCTGCTCTCAGAGGGTGTGTTGGGCCTGGGAAGCCAGGCACCTGTTGTCGGCAGAAACATAATACACTTATTGATTTGAGAAGCCTGCATGGAGTAACTGAAGAGGACACGCAAATTCCCAAAATAATAAATGGGCCCGTTACCCAAGGACGTTGTGTAGGGATCTCAAAGGAAAGCCATAGATCCAAATGGTATCGAAGATGGCGCAAAGCATTAAGAATTGTTTCTGAGGGGTTGGAGGAAGGGCAGCGTAAGGAGGGGAAGCACTGCTTAATAAAAAATGGTGTTGTACTTGAGACCATCTGAAAGAACCTCTTCTGATTTATCTTCTCACGACGCAGCAGCAGCAGCGATTGAAGTGACTATAATAGCCCAGGAGAAATGTTGGTGCTATTAGTTGGGTGATTGATGGAAGCACTGCCAAAACAGCTAGGGAATTTGTCAATGTGTTTTTTGAAGTTTGTAAATGATGACACTAGCAAAGTGTAAACAAACTCAGCTCCAGCAGACACGTTACACAGTCCCCCAAACTGACACTCATTGCTGGAATGTTCCAATTAGGAACCATCGGCTGGAATAACAAGCTCTGGTTACCGAGGCCAGGGCAGATGGGTCCTGTGTACCAAGCAAGATTTTTTAAAAAAAAATAAGGTATCAGAGTAAGTTTGTGGACTCATCCAAAAGATTGGATTGCCAGTTAGTTGCAGAATACCTGCATAACAGCACAAAGGCCTAGAGATTTTTATAACCTGATAGTCGCTTTTTGTTTTTGAGGTCAAGTCCCATTGGTTTGATTTCAAGAAGTCTATTTTTTAAAATAAGGTTTGCTTTCCAAGCTATTTGCTGTAGGATTCTGTTCTCCAATCTATTCTGATTGTATCTAGGTGACTCAGCCAGATACATTCTACTTTAACTCTCTTCAAAGTTTATTCCATCCACACAGACTGACTGGTTAAGTTGTGTTCAAGGATGTATGTTCCAGTGCAGGACACAAGGTAAGGAAGACCAAGACAGTCTCAGCCCTTGTCAAGTATACATTCACTTGATAATGACAGATTTTACTCATATAAAAAGACAAGCAGCTATCTAATTACAGCTGTGATGAGAACTATCAACAACTGTGTTATCTGAATGGACAGAAAAGGACATATAATTGCAGTTTTAACCCAGTTAAGTTGGCAAGGCAAACTTAAGGAAAAGGTACGTGAATGTTTTTCTAAAGTATATGTGGAACTCAGCTCAGGGCATAACAGGAGAAAGAAAATTTGAAAACTAGAATAACAAGTAACAAGATTCAGAGGCATGAAATAGCAGAGCACCTTGAAGAAAGACACTAAAATTCTGTGAAGAGATAAAAGCCTGAAGGACAATTATATTATGTAAAGAATTCTGTTCCATGTTTTTAGACAAAGCCACTGAGAATTCAGGCATGGAAATGACAACCTTGATTTACATTTATTTGGAGAAGGCCACAAGGTCTGGAAGGCAGAGAATGTGTGGAAGGAACTAAGTGTGCACACAGGTCAGCTAAAAGGAGGTTATTGTGACACTTTAGGTAAGAGATTAATTGTACCAAGAATATGGTAACAGGAATGGAAAGAAATGAGCAGATGAAAGAGACATTGGAAAAATAAAGATCCACTGGTCTTCATAATTGCATAGATAAAAACAGTGGGCAGTGTCATCAATTGTATGAGTACAGGTTCCATTTTTTTCATGGTAATTTTCTCAGGAAGCTGGAAAACATGATCAAGTAGCAGGTTTATAACATCATATTGTCTTTTAATAAGAAACAACACAAAGCAAAAAGGCCTAATTAATAGGAGGTATGCTGAAATGCACATCACCTACAATTTTCATTTTACTTTCTTCAAAAACTCAGGAAATATGAGAGCTACCCAATCCTCTGGAGGGTGAACACTGCCTATATCAGCTATATCAGCATTTGAAAAACTGCACAGAGAGTTTTAAATTATATCTGTGGAGGATGAGAATATACAGAAGGATGAGAATATAAATACAACGTTTAACAGAGATATACCAGTTTCTATGAAAAAAACTATATATACATATATATGTTATATGCACACATATATACCACATACATATGTATAGATGCATAAATGTATATGCATATATATGTATATATATTAGATGTACATATGTGTGTTTCTTTTTGCATTCAAGAGAACCCATAGTAAGGTCAGTTCTCAAAACAATGTCTCTACTACCTTGTGCTAAAGTGGCAAAAATCAGTCTTAATTTTTTTCCTGTTATATTTTTAAAATAGGAGTCTCCAAGAAGAAATCACCTGGAATAAGTTATATGTTTCCTGATAAGCTAAGTCAAAATGCTTTCCTGTTTTCTTACAAGAAATTTCACGATGTTTTTAACTTTAGGGAAAACCTATTTGTATGTACAAACCTGAAAAGAATTTGCCTAAACCTCCTTCAGTACCAGAACTTGGCTGAAATTCCCCACCTCCAGGCCATTCCATCCCCAGCAGCACATTCCACGGCCATCCGCCCGCTGCTTTCCCAGCACAATCCTGGATCCAGAGCACACTAGTGTCCAGTGCCCAGGGAACTCAACAAGAGAGATGAGCTTGTCAAGATATTTTTATTCTCACTCTGTTGCTCCAGGGACTGAGCTGTTTTGCAAAGGGATAGCCAGACAGACATCCAACAAGGCATTGACTGGCACTGAAAGTAACTTCACTTCATCTGTCAAAGACTCTCCCCCGTAGAAATGCAAAAGGAAACGAGTACCATTGAAACAAACTGAAAGCACATCAGGGTGATTGGCAAGCTGACTCCTCAAAAGAAGAAATAATTATTGCTTGATAATGGCAGCTTATGTCAGAGACAAGAATTTTGGGGCAACCATTTGAGCTATTGTAGGCTGCCTGACATCACAGGAAGTCCTTTGTGGCTTCCGAAGGAACTCAGGGAAGTGGCCCTGGCCTCGTCATTTTGGCAGTGGCAGCACCAGCAACAGTGGCACACAGCCTGTGTATCCCATGTGTCGTTTCCTTGCTGACATAATCACCAGACAGAGCAAGTATAAGAGAGTGACTTGTGGACATGTAGTCATGCATCTACTACTTTTAACAATCAGTTTTCTAAGCATATTAATAATCAATGTGGGCACAATCTATTTCAGCCAAAAAAAAGCCAAACTTAGCTTTGCACTTTACTGGTTTCTAAAACAACACAAAAGAAAACGAACATGAAACAGCTCCTATCTTCTAAAGGCAGATTATTATTCCCTGTTTCTTCTTGAGGGACTTCTTTTTGTAGGTTTCTTTATTTTTTTCCTCTAGGAATAACACTTGAATGCAAACTGTTAAGGCCCATAAAGGCATAAACTACCTACAAATAAAGATTAGGGGAAATGATCAATTGTTAAATTAAAATTTAACAATTTCAATCTGCCGATGCATTTGTTAGTTAAGGTTGTAAGAAAGTCATTTCCTTCTGAACCCTCCATTCATGTAAGCAAACCAGTGCATTTGTTTATTTATTTAGCTATTTCAAATGCAGACAGACAGATAAGTCCATAGATTCTTTTGTTACTTTGTTCTAGGCATTGTGTAAGGCACTTATTTATTTCAAATATTTCTTACAAGTTTTAGAAGAAAAAACACTTCAAGTGCTATGCTACTTTCTGATAGAAAGGGAGGTATGCATCAAGGAAGGTCTTTCTTGTAGAATACTAAATCTTATTCTCCTACAAGGCAGAAGGATTACCCAACATCTACTTTTTTTTCCCCTTATTCACTGAACTGGTTGTAAAAACAGTACAAATTGGCCTAGTTAAAATAGCTATTCCTCGGACTTCCCTCACTTTTGTAACAATGGTCATTAAACTCAGATCTGGCTAAGTTGTTCTCAGAAGAGGGCACTATTTTCTAAAGTGAAGTGAGGGCAGGATATGGAGACAAAACACAGTCCTTTCATTGTCATCATAGGGTTAGTAAACCAGCTTGGGCCTTCTAGATAGAGGCATTTTATGACATGAAAAAAAAAATCTATCTGGTTAAGACACTGTAGCAAAGAAGGATGGTTGTGTTCATCAAAACCATTCATTTCTCTTCTCCATGAACAGATTACTTTCTCTGGCTTCTCTTGAAATGAAACCAGGTAGATAGTACCATGATACAAAGTATAGCAAAAGGGACAATTCAACTTGCAGACCTTTGTATAAATCAACATGATCTTCTTCTTCTTCTGCAAGCTGGAAGTTGATATTAAGCACAAGACTAAAGACAACGTATAGCAAAGCCTCCTTCAAGAGTTTAGATCTAATTGACATGATTTTTACATAAAAGAGAGAAAAATTTAAGGTGTATAAATTTTTAGAATTAATAACCACCAACACTTTTCTAAATCCTGCATTAACCTGTTTGAAGTAGACTACCAGAACAAAACTAAGTGCTCAGTCTTAGTTTAGCATTCAAGTTGTAGACAGCTAGAAAGTTGGAAACCCCTGTTTTGTTCTGGTGAAACAATTAGTCCTTTCAAAAGTGGAGAAATGCCTTCAACAATCTGGAAGTCAGACCAGGTGTCTGTGAGACTTGCTCTAGGGGTAATAGTTGAAAAGAGAGATGTTAGTGTCTATCACTTGTACTTATAGCAGGTAATTGTAAGGAAGATTGTACCTCAGGCAAGAATAAACAAGTTTTTAGTAAAATTCCAGGATTAAGGTAAGTCCAGAAATTTGAGGATTCATAGCTTGAAAGAGATAACTACTTTTAAACCCCAGGAATTATGAAATAAAACATGAAAGAGACAATGGAAAATACTCATTAATTCTTAGCAACTAAACAAAGGGCTTGCTTTGTCAACCTCAAAACAACCTTCACTAAGGGAAAGAAAAATTAAAAACTTTAATGGAATAAGACAGACTTGGGAATCATCTGAGAAAGACCCTTGAGAAATAGTTATGGTTCATGAAATAACTTAGAAATATATAGCTTGAAGCCTATTTAGTTTATAAAGGAATTGTATTTTTAATCTATTAACTTGCTTGGAAAAATAAAGCAGAAGAAAAGAAGAAACAGAAAACAGAAGAAAAGTAGTAGACTCTAAAAAATATCATAGCAAACTAAATCTGCACTAGCACAGAGCAAGTTGTAAAAGTTCTGTTGTACTCAAGAAAGGCAAATACACTAATAACCCCTTTTATATGGACTAGGAAAATAAGTGCTTTAAATTTAAAACACCTCAAGGAAGGATCAAGAGTAGCACAAAAATCTATGTAAAGGAGAATATGTACTGTGAATGCATTTAAAATGTCCTGCTTCTTAAACGTACATTCCACCAAGATTCCATTATTGAAATGGACCAATTCCTATCAGTTTTCTAAAGAAAAATTGTCTTGCAATTATATATCTGACAGTGAGTGGGGAAGGGCTTTCTATTTTTCTTTTGTCTTCTTTTAGGTAGAAGGGTTTGAGATCATAGAGCCCTACCCAGATGTGATGGAGAGAAATACTTATCATTCAGATATTCGACACCTGAACGCTTCCACTAAATTTACTGAATGGGGGTTGGGGGGTAAAGAACCATAATGCAAACAAAGGAGGAGGCAACAAAACTTGATAAGAAATGTACTCATTACCTTGCTCGTGTAACTGTAACCCCTCTGTACAGTATTTTCACAATAAAAAAACATTAAAAAAATAAAAAAAAAAGGAATCAGAGAGTTCTGGTTATGAAAGGTACATTCTGCTGTGCCCAGTAACCCTGTTACCAGTCTTCATTCCAGGGTAAATCCACTCTCTAAGGAGCTCAGAAATTTGCAAAGAAGAAGATTTTTAAAATTTAGTGTGTCGGGGCTGGGAAGGTAGCTCAGTGGTAGAGCGCTTGCCTTGCATGCATGAGACCCTGAGTTCAATTCCTCAGCACCACATAAGCAAAAAAGAAAAAAGCCGGAAGTGGCGCTGTGGCTCAAGTGGTAGAGCGCTAGCCTTGAGCTGAAGAGCTGAAGGGCAGCGCCCAGGCCCAGAGTTCAGGCCTCATGACCGGACCCCCCCTCCAAAAAAAATTTAGTGTGTCTTAGAGTTGGGCTCTATCGGCAGGAGTGATAAAACTGATTGCAGGCAGGGACATTTCATTTTTGTTGGACAACCAACTATTCTAGCTGTTATTGTTTTAGTTGAAAGGTGATGCTGTCTCATTGACTTTGGGGTCTGGGGACCTGTATGCCTAAACTTAATTAAATACAACAGGGAGTTATTTGGCCAACTGAGGATAATTTTCCTTGTTCAGACCATAAAAGGTCTCCCTCTGTCTATTCTCACGTCTTACATTCATGGAGTTTACTGGAGGGTTGTGACTGATTCTCATTTGGGAGTGATCTTCCATCCCAGGGGGACATATCACAATGCCAAGAAGTGGCAGGAATACTGTCAGTCATCTTGCCGTCCATAGGACAGAACCCCTGTGACTAAAAAGAAAAAAAATTCAGTCCAGCATATTGGTACTGCCCACTTAGCCATATTCTACAAAAGACCTTTAATGGTCGATTATGTAGTTTATTAACTTTGATAAGTGACGATCCTTACAAAGCAAATCAAAGTGATAACTCTTATCACTTTAAATAGACTATAAAAATTCAATTTATGATCTGTACAACTTGGGGAAGGGAAAGAGGGAGAAAAATGAGGAACAGAGTAACAAGTTAGACAAGAAATGTAATTACTACCTTACTTATATAACTGCAAGCCCTCTGTACATCACTTGGACAATAATTTTTTTTAAAAAAGAACCATAATGCAATATGTTAATTGCCAAAATGTGTTTCATTTTATTCTAATTTCTCAACTTAACTGGGTGACAAAGAAGTAAATCAGACCTGAGATTTATGTTAGCAAAGAACTCTGGGGGTGGTTACAGGCACATGGAACTGAGTTGGGAGAAAAATAGCTATTTGTTTCTCTTTTCTTTACAGGTTTCAGCTTCTATATTAGCAGATGTTTTAGCTTATGTGAGTACCACCCAACGTAGAGGAAGTAAAAATTACTGATGTCCACTATTTCCAAATTTGATCTAGGAAAATCTCCCCCACAGCTTCTCTATGTTCTTAGTAATTACTAGAAACCACATGCTCAAGGTGGGCCTATCATGCTTGTTTGATGATTGACATTTTTCAATATAGCCCCATCCCTCAAGCTACATGGACCAGGAAATCTTCCATTGAACTAAAAATCATCTGTTTAGCCACTGTAACCTTAAGGTTGGTCCCAGCACTCTGTTTCACTGATTCTGAAATGATTTTGAATTCACTGATTTTGAAATCAAAATCCATCCTAAGTGTATGAAGGGTCACATTTCCTCACTGATTCTCCTTTGATAAATGAAATTTTGTTCAAATTTGTTTGGATACCTTGGTGGCAACTACTGGATAGCTTGTGTATAGATTGAATTGGGGTAAAAACCATGAAATAATTTCTTTTTCTCACCTGCCTTATCTGTTTATTTTCATATAATATGCCATCCTTCTATAGTTATTTCACTTTTATTGGCTCATGGGAATTTTGTGATTCCCCTATTTTGTCACAGAAGTTTAAAAATGCTTCCAAATGTTAGTCCAAAAGAATCTAGAGATGACATTCTAACCACTTCTTCAACTTTGAAATGAGATGAGAAGCAAGGAAAGCAATTAAAAGAAGGCAGCCACAAGAACCTGGTTTAGGAAAGGAGACATTAGACTAGAGATGAGAACAATTGGATGGGATCAAAGCTATTCCAACCCTGAAAAGAGATTTGCAATCAAGTGGCTCCACTTGTGACCAAATGTGAGGGGAACTTAAGAAGGCATGCTAAAGGAGTGTCTGAAATTATTATCCCTAAGGGGTTAGAGGAAATATGTGCAGCTATATGTGAGGCTGCTATTAAAAGTAAGTAGCATGGGGAATTGGGATATGTTTGGTTCCAGAGTGTTCATCATTTAACCCACCAGTCACAAAAAGAGTTGTTAAGGACGGAGAGCCAAGTACATTGGGCAGCTGCTGGAGTTTATATACTAACTGAAGATTGATTTACACACAAACCTGGACCCATCCAGTTGTCACCACAACCCCAACTGACACAGGGAATCATTTCTTTCAAAAAAAATCTATAAAATGGATGAACTTTGAAACAATAGACCAGAAATTGAATCTTTTTATTGTTTCTCTCTTGTAGTTTGAAAATGTGACATATTTATAGAAAAGTACAGATTGTCCCTATCCAAACAACATTAGTAGTTTCTTTCTAAAACCAAACACATCCAGATATGTTTTATAGGGATTTATTTTACTTTTTAAAAAGATTTAAAATATTATCACAAAACAAAACCAATACAGATCTTTAAACTACTCTTGATGCTTTGGATGATTCATTACACTTTGTGACTTTCTGTAACTTGCATATGCTCTCAATCACCAAATATTTATTAAGAGTTCACCGTGTGAAAGAAGTCAAGGTAATTAAAATCTGTCAGACAATCCTGTATCCACCTATATTGTAATGGAAGACTCTATAAGCCCATTAATAGGGGGCTGAGAAGGTAGCTCAATGGTAGAGCGCTTGCCTTGCATGCATGAGGCCCTGGGTTCGATTCCTCAGCACCATATAAGCAAAAAGAAAAAAGCCGGTATTGGCTCTGTGGCTCAAGTGGTAGAGCACTAGCTTTGAGGTGAAGAGCTGAGGGACAGTGCCCAGACCCAGAGGTCAGGCCCCATGACCGGACCTCCCCCCAAAAAAAAGAAAAAGAAAACCCATTAATATAGAACAATACAAAGAAACCTGGTTTCCAAAGAGTCAAAATTTTTCATTTTCTACTTGCCAAGTAACACTTAAGAGCTTGGTTATTTCCATGCCTCAATGAGGCAGTAATAATATTAATAATAATAGCTTCCAATACTTACTTGGCTATAATTATGTGCCAGACAGACTAATAAATGTTTTATATGGATTATTTCATTTTTTTCTTTACAAAAACTCTATGAGGGAGGTAGAACAATTGAAAGTTGTCATAACTTTTCAGACAAGGGAAGGAAAATCCAAAAATTATAGTAAACTGTCCAGGGTCACACAGCTAGAAAGTAGTAATGCCCGGGTTTGAACTCAGAGAGTTTTGTCATATGGCAAATAAACATAAAATACATTCCATTTGGACCAGATCTTCAGCAGAAAACTATATAAAGCTAGTAAAGGTATTCTTTATCTGTGACCTTAACATCGCATAGAAATACTTTGCTTCAGCCAATTTACATTATTAGCAAATGCCAATATCTGTGACTCTATTTGATATACATTATGGGATATTGGAGCTTATAATTTGACAGGTCCAATTAACTCCATAGTTCTTTCTAAATATCTTAGTCATTCATAAGAACTTATTGGGTGAAAACAAATGTACTTATTATAATCTTTTGCACTTCTACTCAGCAGATTTTGACCCAGAAGGAATTCTGAAATACAAGTATCTCCAAATTCTGGACACATACATAACCAACCACAATACTCACAAGAAAATATCTACCAAGAGCCATTCACTTTGAATGGTTGGCATCTCTTACTTCATTCCTTCATCCATTCACTTGTCTGTAATCAGTGCTTTCTGATTGCTAAAACAAAACTTGAAATTGTAGACATTATTCCTAACCTTGAGGACAGATGTGTTACTAGAGGACACAGAGATAAATCATTCTGTGTTAGTGAAGTACTATTTTGGAATTTTAGAAAATGCTTATTTTACTATTTATACCAACTTGTAAAATTCATAAATAACATTGTAACACATATACCTGCTCTACATTTAGTTGGTAGATAAGCTGCTCTTGAAAGTATACAATGATTTGCAGAATAAAATAATTTTGAAACAAATTAAATAATGACTACTCCAAACCCTTCAAGTGCTATGGCTGACTAATTTTAACTTAAACTGAGCAAATTCTTTCTGAAGTCATTTCAGTGATGTTTCATATTTTTAAGCCCAGTGAATTGTTGTAATTACAAAATGACTTTCAAATTTTAGATTTGCAGTAGAAATAAACTATTCTAACAACTGAGCCATATTCCTTTCCTACCCAAGAAATGCTTTAATACATGTATGGATTTAAATATTTCCTTGTATTGAATCTTCTGATTTTATTCTAGTCATTCCAATAAGAACTTAACCAAGAATCAGATCCAAAATCACATACAAAATTCATGGTTTCATTACAGTGCTTGGAAAATATAAAGGCCAGGCTGAGGTGGCAATAACAGGCTTCAGGAATAAGAAAGAAATATTTTGCCACAGACAGTGAGTAGATGCTCTTGCCTCCATAAAAGTTGGAATGAAAGAAGAAGGCATCAAAAGTTACAAGAGCTATGTTTTAAGTTGGTTGTCAATCACATAATTGACAAGGGAATTAATACATGAGCACCATACTAGAAGACATGAGTGAATTCCTTTGCCACGCAATGCCATATCCCAGAGATTTCACGTTTACCATCATGATGCATGCTAGCACTGCCAAGGAGATCTCAGAACATTCTGCAGTTTACAAAGCTATGAGAAAAATGATGTTTACCCTACTCACCTTATGGTCAATCAGTGGACCTTGAGTAGTGATTCTTACCCCAGTACTGCAGGCAATATAAAAAGAAAGACACTGTTTTCACAAGCAGCAATTAAATAATCAAATACAACATATCAGTATAAAATTAAGTTCCAAACTGGGTGATTCACTTCTAAATCAGGAAAAGGGGGCAGCATGGAATCATAGATTTCCATGCTAAGCCTTGATTTTTATCTTTTTTAAAAAATTAATCCCACAACAAAACATTAATTTAGTTTGTAGTTAAGGAAACTGTAATTTACGGGTGATGGATACACAATCATATAGTGAAAAGTACTGCATCATCCTTAATTTTTCACTCAATACATTCATCTCTCTCCACAAAAATATTTTCAAGATATTTTAATTGAGTGAATAGATGCAAAGCTTGCATTTCTGTTTTCTTCTCTTTAAAACATCTTTTTTATTTAGTGAATAACTGTGCTTGTATTTTATTACTGGTAATTTCCCAGGATGTTAGACCATTGAGCTGGATGTAGAGAAACAATATTAGCTCTAGGCATGGAATGAACGGATTTGCAGACACTAAATCTGGAAAACAAATGGACTCTCACAGTTCAATGTTTTAGAATTAGCTTCAAGTATTCAGCAGTCAAATCAAGAACCAACTTTAAAAGCCTAGAGTCAAATACAGGCTCTTGTTGCTTTTAAAATGTACACTGTGAGATTAAAATTCATAATACTTTTTTTAGGAGGTAAATTGTAAAAGACTGTACAGGACCAAACCACTAACCTCTACATAATATTCCAAAGCATACAAATCTATAAATATATTCAAAATTCAGAAGTTCTCAGTTACTTTTACTCTGGGTCCACATTTCTCAAGCTTTAATCACTCACATACCAGCATTCATGGCAGTTGTACCTTAGCAGACCAATGCACTATTATTCCTTTAATACTTTTTAAAAAGTGATTTCCTTTTTCTAATTCAAGATTCTTTTCAATGATAGTTTTCTGTTACAATTGTAAAAATACAAGTCAGTTTCATTTGCAAGGAACTAGAGGTTGCTATAAAAAACAAATGCATACCTTAAAGTAATACATAAAGGTTATTTTTGCATTAACTAAAGTCATCTCCATTCCACCAGTTGATTGTACACCCTACGTTAGCAAGCATGGATCTTCATCTATGCCTACCCTTGATCCTTTGGAATTAGTTTCAGCAAACAAGAGAACACGGGTAGATGGGGTGTCTCTCTCATCTCAAGTAAGATCAGCAAAGAGGATCACTTTTCCCAAGAGCGAAAGCCTAGGCATGCCTTTCAGATGCTCACCAAGGTGAGAAAGCAAACAGTACTCTGATACCCTGGAGGAATTGTTCCCCTTTTCCTTTCCTGCTGATACCTGAGCTATTAGGGGTTGGTATCTGAGATGCTTTTCAAGAGGCCTGCCCTCGCCACAGGGGAAAGAGAATGTTGAGAGCAGAATTCAGAGCCACAGACTCCTCACTTGGCTGTGGCTGCCAATCAAGAAACAGAAAAACTCAGGCCATACCCTCTCCAGAGACTTTCAGATGAACAATGGTTTTGGAAGTTGTTTTTCTTTTTTCTTTTCTAAAATTCAGTATAGCTTGAGCTTATCTACTTCCCACTCCTTCTCATTCGGAGCTTAGTAACCAGGTTTCCTAAACAAAATTAAGGGAAGTGTCAAGGTGGAATTGAAAGTGAAACTGGCAGGAAGGGCAAATCTCTAAGGCCCATAATAGATTGCAAAGCCAAATGGCAATTTCCAGCGAGGTCCCTTGCCTCAGGCTGGTTTAAACCAAAGCAATCACATTTCTGTCTGCTCTTCCAATAATTTTATCAATACGTTAGACCTTGTGAGGCTAATGTGCTTAGTTAGATGAGGTGGTCACCATATAGGTGATGTTCAGAATGCCTCCAAAATTCTTCCCATGCCAAATCTCTCTCTCTCTTCATTCCCTGTCCATGTTCCTGAAGCTGTCACCCATTTCTCTAAGAAGGAAATCATAAAGCTGACTATTACAGGTCAAATATATATACAAATACAAATAGGTCAATTTATTAAGGCAGGATCCCCTGGTGGCAGCAACGACAGTTAAATGCTAGGATTAGGGATTTACTCGTTTATACCTATGGCTTCAATACATCTGGGCAAAACAAAAAAAGGTAAGAAATCCATCAAAATCACCTAAAAGTCTTTCCAATACATACATGCCCAGTGAATTATGTGCCAGATTATTTTGACTCCTTATGTCCAAGAACAGCCAAATGGCTTCAACCATTGGGCTGAAGACCTTTGTTAAACTGTGAATAAGAAGCTTAATGGGAAACTGGAAAATTCTGAGGAGAAATTATTTTATTTTATACAAATTTGTGTATATCTTTGAGGTGATATTCATGGTAACAAGACTCCATTTCCAACTCTCTTCCCCTTCTGAATGAATAGAATGTCAGAGAATATTAGCTTCTGGTATGACATCAGTCTCTGCTACAGGAAGCCCTCAGTCTCTCTGCTACAGGAAGCCCACACCGGCTAGAAACACAAGGCTGCAGCAGAGCATCATGGGAAAGTTCCTGCTTTGGGACTGCATTCACTGCACTTAAGAAAACTAATCTGCTTTCCAAGTCTGCTGTGCCACCTCCTGCTTTCCCTTTATTCTTACAGATATGGGAACTCACGGAAGACAATCTGGGAAACTCAGGTTTCAGCAAGCTATGCATATTATAAGAGAGAATTCTCCCTCTCTCCCTCTCTCTGTTGCAAGTACTCCCTACTTAAATTGCAAACCTTGGAGCCTACTCGTCTGGCTCTAACTGCCTCATCATTCATAACCTTGTTAGGCAAAGCAAACCAAAAATCATTAAAATTCTAATTGAAGAAAAAAAACTATTAATCAAACAAAGTAGCCCAAAAAAAGTATTATTAAATTCTGTACTGGAATTACCAAAACATCTCTCAGATGTGTTTGGTGTCAGTTTTTAAACATTTTGGCTAAAAAGAAATAAATGAATGAGATGAATAGACAATCATGCTTGATATTTATGATTTTCATGAATTAAATGGTATGTTCTATTTTAAATTTCTCTTAAACATACTTCAGATAAGAGCAGAATCTATACCGAAGAAGAAGAAAGAAGAAGAAGAAGAAGAAGAAGAAGAAGAAGAAGAAGAAGAAGAAGAAGAAGAAGAAGAAGAAGAAGAAGAAGAAGAAGAAGAAGAAGAAGAAGAAGAAGAAGAAGAAGAAGAAGGAAAAGAAGAAGGAGGAGGAGGAGGAGGAGGAGGAGGAGGAGGAGGAGGAGGAGGAGGAGGAGGAGGAGGAGGAGGAGGAGGAGGAGGAGGAGGAGGAGAACAACAACAACAACAACAACTAGAAGAAGAAGTGGAGATCTAAGTTCCCTTGTGGAACCTCTGGCAACTGACAAAATCTCCTTCAGAAACTTCTCTTACGCTGGAGGCCTGTGCAGTATCACCTTGACTATTTCAGAGAATATGCTGTCACTTCCTCATGCAAAATTATGCCATTTATCCCTCTTGACCTTACTGAAAGCTTCCATAAAATGTAAATATTTATAACTCACAGGCTGCATTTTCCTCTCCCTATTCAATAATATTTTCCATCAAAATATTTTCTTTAAGGTAGGTACAGGGCCTTCTCTCTAGGGAAAACAGAAAAATTTTAAGACTTGTACTGCTACTAACTTCAAGAGGCCAGGTGATTGTTCTTAGTTGTCCTCAGACAAAGATTTTGCTAATGTAAAATGTCTATGAGAGACCTCCTGTCACACTGACATTTTTCCAGGGGATCCTATTCATAAAATAGGAAATAGAACTTGGGAGTAAGAAAATGACCAGACATGCAGAATACATTGAGCAGCATAGAAAAGCTCTTGTGACCAAACACATCTCTCTCACTTTGACCCCTCCACAGTTAAAAGTAACTTGATTAATTCTTTTACCTGTCAAAGTCAGAAGAAAGTATTGACTAAGAATTCACATAGTAATGCAACAAGTAGTCTCTTAGTGTTTGTTGATTTGAAATTATTACCTCGGCCCATAAATACTAAACTATTTGCCTGATTTACCCTTCTTAAATGCATCCTCCTTTCATGAATCTTCAAACATAACCCCCTGAAATATAGCTTTAGTCTTTCAGAAGCATAGCTTTGAAATGTGTATGTTCAAAGTCTTCTTATCTGTCTATATCAGTGAGCCAGTTTGCAGGTGAGAGGAAGAATGTGACAATAAATACTCAGGGAAGGATCCCAGCTTCCAGAAGATACATTATCTGACCAAAGTGGAAAGCAGTATATACTGCATGCATCTGTGTCAATTTTAAAAGCATAAATTAACTATGACATCATCTTAATATGCTTAGAATTTCCTTTACCATGTTGTAGTGGGGGAACATGGCATATTTCAGGCAATAGAAAACCCAAAACCCAAAACTGTCAGGCAATAGTGGCTCATGACTATAATCCTAGCTACTCAGGAGACTGAGATCTGAGGATCAGTTCAAAGCCAGCTGGGGGAAGGAAAACCTGTGAGAATCTTATCTCCAATAAACCACTCAGAAAACCGGAAATGGCTCTGTGGCTCAAGTGGTAAAGTGCTTGCCTTGAGCTGGGATGGGGCCCAGGACCAGAATTCAAGTTCCACAACTGACAAAACAAACAAAAACAAAAACAAAAATAAAACTGAATATGAAACACATTCTTGGACTTTGACTTAATATGTCAAAAAAACTGACCTGAAGTTAGGTCTGCTTCTTTATTACATTTGTTTTGTGCCCTTGCAGGTTACCTACTTCCCTAAAGACCTAACTTCATGTCAGGCACACTATACAGGTTTGATGGAAAAAAAAATATAGCATCCTTAACTTCTTAAAGCCACAATGCAACAGTTTGTACTAGACTGATTGTCTTACCGTGAACCATTTGCATTCTTAACAAAACGTCAAAAACATTATTTGGGAGTCCTCAATGTACAATTGAGGTAGCCAGGACTTGACAGGCCAAGTTTCATAGAGAAGGGAAACATATAGAAGTGAGCTCCATGTTTGTCTATTCATTTTACTTAGGGAATTTCCTAATTCTCAGAGTAACATAAGGAAATCTAATGGAGAACTATAACCTAGATCTTACAACAGTTTCAAGAGGCTGAAAAAAACAAAGGTTGGAGGTCAGAACCCCAAGTTGCATGAGATGTGATAGACCAAGATCTGAAAGAAGTGAGCCCAAAATTCAGTGTACCATCTCTCTGAAATCCTCAACCATAAATTAGCAGATTGAAATACTTAGAAAGCAAATATCTGGGAAATCAAGAAACTAAGCAGAGTCTTAACTCTGTTGTATAGACATAAATATCAGGTTAAGTAAACACCTTTGGGATTTCTATTGGCACTCCAGAAGAGCTATGCCTGTAGATGAAGAATCAGATCCTGAGAGTGATAGAACACCCAAATCAGATTATACCTAACAGACTTTGAAATGCAGCATTGACAAGAAAAAGGTGCTCTATCTTTAATTTTAATCTTAATGAAGAGAGTCTTTCTTGAGAAAGATACCATTATTTAGAACTTCAATGAAATTTGTAGTATAAGGTTCATCATTCGATACAAACTTTTTTTTTCTAAATACGTCACAAAACAACTCAACACAATAAGGAGAAAAATAATCAAGAAACTAACTCATTTACCATCCCAGTCCCATGATTATCAGACTGCACTATAACTAGCATCCTATCTCTTAATATGTGTTGCCTTGCACTGCCTTGGAAATTTGCCACCAAGAAAAATTCATCACTGGATATGATTCCTCAACGCTTGTACTCCTTGCTTGATTGCTTTCTGAACATTAAAAAATTGTAGTCATTAATTGACAAAATACCTCTTACCACCTTAACTGTGGCCAAAGGCATCTCTTTTCAGATCCTTTCAACAACCACCATATGTGCTGCCCATCACTGGCTTCATTCCTTTGAAATATTCAAAAGAAAGAAGAAACTTCTAATTTCTAAATGAAAATAAGTTAAATGAATTAAAATACAATAACTATAACATCAAAAAGAAAATCATCAAAACAATTTTATTCATAAGAACGGGAAATGATGCTTTAAGTCAAATGGAAATTCTGGAGTAGAAAAAATATAATAACTGAAACTAATTAAATTTACTCAGTAAATGAAATTAAGAACTCAATAGGAAGCTTCAATAGAAGAGTAACTAAAGCAAAAAATTGCTTATTTTGAAAATATCTAAGTTATAGCACAAAAAAGGAAAATATGAAAGGAAACATAAATAACATATATCAGATATAAAACGTGTATCTGGAATCTCAGGATGGGAGAAAAGAAGTAAGGAGGAACAAAAGCAAGAGTTGATGGAATCATAGCCAAAAATGTCTAAAACTTACCAAATCCAGGAAGCCACATTTTCCAGAAGCTCAAAACCTACCAAGTAGGATCAATATTTGGGAGGCCCTATCTAGATACATTATAATCCAAATGCTATAATCAAGACAATGAGAAAATTTGAAGCAGACAAAGGTGAGGAATAAGAAGATACTCCTTTCAAAAAGACCCACAATTCTACTGATAGAGGATTCTCAACAAAAACAACCACAAAAACAAATGGACCTGAATTTAAATAAATGTTAAAAGAAGAAAAAAATTAGCTTGGGCTTGGGATTTAATTATAGCTTATATTTAGGGAGTGAAATGTATGTGAGGGACAAACAATAAAAATAAAGTTTAAGATAAATTAACATGATTAATTGTTTTTAATTTCTTCTATTTTCCTAGCATGCTTACATGTCCAATATATGCAGTTATATTTTACATTTACTTGCCTTTGCATTTGTCATGGACTTCTAGGTTTGAAGAATTTTTATGTGATTACAGATAGTTGAAGGTTCAATGCTTTTCATAAATAATTTCAGATTTGGAACTTTACTATGGATCAGGCTTCTTACAGGACTACCTTGAAGAAGGAAAGGAACACTTAGATCAAGTACTCATTAATAAAGTATCAAAAATCCTACAATATTATCATGGAATTGGTAGATGAATCCCTTTTAGATATCACAATGTATATTAAACTTGATTTCTACTGCTTTTCGCCTATGCATATTTTATCCCCTATTTATAAGTTATAATTAAGTTCCATGACCAAACAATATACATGAAAAAATGCAATCCATTGTTTGTTTAAATTCTATAGAAATTAACAATGCCTTAAAATGCAAGGTTCTGGGGAGGGGGCATTCATTTTTCTTCAGCAGAGGGTCCAGTAGAACTTTCTGTGATCATGGAGATGCCCTGTATCTAGGACATCTATATTGTTGCCCAATATACTAGCCACTAATCACATGTGACTATTAATTACTTGAAATGTGAGTATTTTTATCCAAATGCTGTTTTTAATACTAGTTAAACGTAATTAGCTTTGAATTACATAACCACATAGGACTAGTACCTACTATGTTGGACAATGTACTTCCAAAGAATCTAGATATGAGAAAGAAAATTATTATAAACTTAATAAAGAGTATAGAATTTAATAGCTTATCAAATGCATGTAGGCTCAATTGCATGATTCAAAATTTACATGTACCTAGGAATTACCATAGTCATGTGTATAGTAAATTTAATAGAAAGAGATAAAATGCACTTAAAATAGATCAAAATTTTTACACTTAATTTTACACAGTAAATTTCTATTTGAACCAATTTCTATTCTGAACTGTGAAATAAATGATAAGTCTCAGAGTTCAAGTCTGCTGCATTATAAAAATTCTACTGCTATAAAAAAATAAAAGGAAGTTTAAAAGATGACCTCCTTAAGTACTAAAAAGAAACAAAGTGACACCACTGATGTAAACTATTATGTTTCTCAAATAACTGAGGCCAAGGCTCGACAGGGAACTAATCCTAAATAACTATAGAGAGATGACCTCTATGATGACCTTCAGAGGGAAAGAGTACTCTATAAAGATGCCTTAATTGGTAGATAACATGGGATCTTCATTTTCATGCTGTTTTTAACCCTGTTGACTTATTTCCCCCTGTGTAGTATAACATCCTCAAGAGTTAGTGGATCTGAAGTCTACTAGTTGCAGTTCAGACCAACTTCATGACCTACCCAAATCATAGGACCTCTCTGCAACTCTGTTTAACTACCTGTAAAAAGGAGATTGACCAAATGATGTCTACAGTCAAATAAACTTCTAACTCAGGCACTATTAGCTTCCAAGAAATGCCTTCCTTTTTTTATAGGATTTATTCCTAAATCAGGTACTACAACCCAAAGTGCTATTTTGTTTATTACAAAGGCCTAGATTTTCCTGAACTGGTCCATTCTTGAATAAAATGTGAAAACTCTTTGAAATGTGTCTTAAAACCCAAATTTACTTTGTATGTATTGTCAAGCATCTAAACCCTTTTCCAACTTCCTGTCTGGCATGGAGTGGGAAGAGAAGTACCATACTCCATCCATATGGTTGATTTATAGTTCACCCTACAAAAGGTGGGATGATATAGTCCCTACAATCACTTATTTCAAGGTCGAGGCAGTTTTATCTGATAAGAATCCAGAACTTAAACAATGAACTTACAATGATTTACATGCTTGCTTGCTTTCCAAAACTCATTAAGTTGTTCAGCATGTTATAAAAATGCATTGAGTATTCACGTTTCCCATACACATTAAGATCAGTGGAGTCTGAACTTCTCGCTCCTCACTCCTGCACATATATAAAAATTAAAACATTTATAATTTCTTGGGACTTCTATGAAACAATTCTTATCCTTAATGTTGCTAACCATTTCAGGACAGGCTCACATATTGACATCTCTCTTACAATGGACCATGAATTGAAGACCATAGTTCCCTTATGATTATTCAATCTCAGAATTCTAGACTTTGACCAAAAATGTAGCAATAGTAATAATTAGCAAATATGACACAAACCCTATCTGAATTGGACCAAACCTATGTGTCTGGAGGAGACACTTCAGGACTTGCTTGTGAGTACTCTTAGAAAATTTTCAACAGACCTGTCTTCAGATTGCTTTGTTTGGGAACAGAATAAGCTTAGAATTGTCAGCTTCCCTGGACTTGATCTTTGGCATTGCCAGGAAACTGAATGCTGTTAAAAATCCTGTCAAAGAACCATTGGCTAGACCCTACGCTGGCCTTTAAATAAATAAATAAGTATATATATGATCTTTATATATATATATATCTTCTATAGACATGTAGCATGTGGATCCTAGTTGCCTCAAATCCCACAGTAGCTGACAATTATTTTATAATTGACAAGATTTTCAGCACAATATTTCCTATTGGAAAAGACCTACCATTTTTAGAGATTTTGGTGTTTCTGGATGTTGATAAATACTTCCAAATAGATCTGAATCATGATTGCTGAATTTCTGAATAAAAATTTAAAGGTATACTTATTTATTCTTCTGTACCATATAGCCATGTCTGTTCAGAAACAGGAAGAGAACATGGGCCTTTCTTTTCACCTTATTAATTCTCAATTGAGATAAAGAGAAACATCCGTTAAAGCCATAATATCCCAGCTAATTAAAGTGCTTGAGAATTTCATTGAGAAAATTATGGCAAATTTGAAAATGTCAATAAATTCAAAGAGAAAGCATCTAAATAAAGCCTTTATTTTTATTATTTTCAGTGTTGTGTTCTTTATTTTTTAAAGTTTTATTGCTATTATTTTTATTGTTATTTTAAACATGATATACAGAGATGTCATTTCTAATGGTAAAATAATTAGCAAAATATATTTAATATGCCTCCTCATGATTTAATAGTTATCTGTATCTTCTGTTGAAAGCAGAAGGCACCAAAAGTTTCCTTTCCATGACTTTGCTAACTAAAGGCTAATAATCTCTAGCAAGATTTGTTCCTATTGCTTTCACAACAGTGTTTCATTTTTTTTGAATTGGTTATTGCTTTATGTTACAAATCCCTTATATTCCATGAATATCTATGACATGTAGTAGGATGTAATTCCTCTCAATTCAGTTCTTATATATTTTTTAAAGACCACAGGTCTTGAATCTGCAAACTGTCATCAAAGATGGAATTTCTAGATCAGCAAGTAGTTCAAGATGCTGCTGACTGTAGCATTATACATAATTTATAACACATGAAATGTTTAATAATGTCTCCTAACAAAACTTCAAAATGAACTCTGCATGGTAATAAACCATGTTTGATTCTAAAATAAACATGGGTATTAATGTGGGTATTTGTTAAAGAGATGACTACATGGCATGTTTACCAACCTCCAGAGTAAAAAATTATGCACTAACACCACAGGCAGAAAATTACCTATCACTAATAGAATATTTAATTTTAGAAAGAAAATGTAATAAGTAGACTAACATTATTTCTTACTTCTAAAATAATGGCAGTATTTTCACAATAAAAAAATAAAATAAAATAAAGGTTAACCATTTACCATGCTTATAAATCCTTTGCCTCCCTCTCTGCTCAAGTAAGATGATTGAGAGACTATTCAAAATGTATACAGATTCTCTAAGATCTAATTAGCACCACAAAAGTTGTTTGAATAATTAGATAAACAAATTAAGTAATAGTCCATTTCAGAGGAAGAATATGATCAATATTCAGTTCCATCGAATGCTTCATAATTCTTTAATAAGTTTTTTATTGTGAAAATACCGTACAGAGGTGTTACAGTTACATGAGCAAGGTAATGAGTACATTTCTTATCAAGCATTGTAGCCTCCTCCTTTGTTTTTGCCCTACCATCCCTGCCCTCCCATCTCCACGACTACACTCCCCCGCACCCCTGCCAAAGTTGTAAAGTTCATTTTTTTTTTTTTTTTTTTTGTCAGTCATGGGGCTTGATTGGGCTCTGTCCTTGTGCTCTGCAGCTCAAGGCGATCGCTCTACCGCTTGAGCCACAGCACTACTTCCGGTTTTCTAGTGGTTTATTGGAAATAAGAGTCTCACGAACTTTCCTTCCCGGGGCTGGCTTTGAACCGCGATCCTCAGATCTCAGCCTCCTGAGTAGCTAGGATTACAGGCGTGAGCCACCGGCGCCAAGCTAAAGTTCATTTTTCGATATAGCGTCTTGTACATCTCATTGTTGCAATGGGTCAACCTGTATTCCTATTTAAGCAATTTGTTTTTTCCCTTCCCCTCCCCAAATTATACTAATATCAAATACAGTGAAAAGAGGTTATACTGTAGGGGATACAAAGCAACAAAGAAATCATCTTATAAATATGTTAGAAAAAATAGCAAGCAAGAAAAAAAAAACACTTGTGTCCTTATCTTGTGGTTCATTTTGCCTAACATCATCTTATCTGACCTTTTCTGCTTGTCTCAGACATAAACTAGCTATTGCAAATAAGGGAAACTATGGGACCTATGTTTCTTTGGGCCTGGCTTACTTCACTTAAGGTCATTCTTTCTGACAGATGCATAGAATTCCATTGTGTATACATACCACATTTTCTTGATCCATTCATCTACTGAGGGGCATCTGGCTTGGTTCCATATCTTAGTGTAATGCTGCAATAAACATAGATGTGCTGGTAGCTTTAGTATGGTCTTGTTTGTGATCATTTGGGTAAATGCCCAAAAGTGGGATTGCTGGGTCATAGGGGAGCTCTATGTGGAGTCTTTTGAGGAACCTCCATACTACTTTCCAAAGTGGTTGAACAAGTTTACACTCCCACCAACAATGCAGTAAGGTTCCCTTCTGTCCACATCCCCTCCAGCATCTGTTGTTATTAGAGTTCTTGATTATAGCCATTCTAACTGGGGTGAGGTGGTATCTCAATGTTGTTTTGATTTGCATTTCTTTTATGGCTAGGGAGGTTGAGCATTTCTTCAAGTGTCTATTGACCATTCTTATTTCCTCTTCAGAGAAGTTTCTCTTTAGTCTTTAGCCCACTTATTTATTGGGCAATTGTTTCTTTGAGGCTTTGTTATTGGGTGATTTAATTTTTTAAGCTCCAGGTATATTTTAGATATGAGACCCTTGTCCCTTGTATGGGTAGTTAAGATCTTCTCCCAATCCGGGGGCTTTCTTTTGATCTTGCTAGCTATGTCGTTTGCCATGCAGAAGCTCCACAACTTCATGCAATTCCATTTGTCAAATCTTTCTTTGAACACACCCAAATAAACAAACTCAGAGATGAGAATGGAAACATCACCACAGAAACAACCAAGATTCAGAACATTATAAGGGAACACTTCGCAACCCGTTATGCTAATAAGTTTGAGAACCTGGAAGAAATGGACCTTTTCCTAGCAAATAGTGACGTGCAAAATCTAAACAAAGATGAGTTAAACCAACTTAACAGGCCCATATCAAGCACTGAAATAGAAACAGCAATAAGAGACCTCCCATCTAAGAGAAGCCAGGACCCGAATGAGTTACAGCAGAATTGTACAAAGCCTTCAAAGCAGAGCTCACACCAATACTCCTCCAACTCCTCATTGAAATTGAAAGAGAAAGTTCACTAAGGAACTCCTTCTATGAAGCCATCATAACCCTCATCCCAAAACCAGACAGGACTCATCAAAGAAAGAGAACTATAGACCCAATTTTTTATGAACATTGATGCAGAACTTCTCAACAAAATTTTGGCCAATCGACTTCAACAATTCATCCAAAAAAATCACACACCACAATCAAACAGGATTCAATAATTTTATCTTTTGCCTTTTCCATATACTTTACTCTTGCCCCTTGTGAAAGAAAACTCCATGTAAAGTGAGACAATTTTGAAAAACCTTACAATTTGTCATCCTTGGAGTCCATTTCCTTAGACAAACTCACTAAACTTCCATTAACATCAATTGAAATCTTATACCTGACACTAATGAGGTAAAAGTCTTAGAGGTATATTGGATGTGCACACATGCCAGTGTGTGTTGAAAAAAGCTATTTCCAACATCACCATTTAGCTGGTAGATGATGTACAGTAGATTTCATCTTATCCTGCATCTAGGAAATGTAGCAAAGAATGACAGAGACTCCCCACTGGAGTTTGGAGCAATCTCAAAAAGGTTGAATAAAAATATGTATTGGGGATGATTGATATCACTGTTATTGTTATTACTTCTCTCACTCAGGAAACTTCTAGTTGAAAATTTCATTCAAATCAGATCAAAGACGAATGCTATTTAAGTTTGTAAGAGTCCTCAAGAGATCATTATAATTATCAAAATATGATAAAAAGTCGTTCACAAAAGAAGTAGACTTATTTTATATCTGCATTGCCATGCAAGAATTTTAGATAAAATGATAACAGGAAGATTTCAATATAGATTAAAATAAAATGTCAATAAATATATTACAAAGTGCATAATAATATGCTAAAAATGCAAGGATGGCTTATTAACAAACTTAATATGACACATAGAAAAATCATTTTAGTCACTGAAAAAAATTAATTAATACAGCAAAATTCTATGGATATTAATAATTTTAAAAACAAAAGCTTTATCAGAAGGCTATGAGCTTCCTTGGAGTAAGAAATATACATGTGGGCTGGGAAGGTGGCTCAGTGGTAGAGCGCTTGCCTTGCATGCATGAGGCCCTGGGTTCGATTCCTCAGCACCACATAAGCAAAAAGAAAAAAGCCGGAAATGGCGCTGTGACTCAAGTGGTAGAGCGCTAGCCTTGAGCTGAAGAGCTGAGGGACAGTGCCCAGGCCCAGAGTTCAGGCCCCACGACTGGACCAAAAAAAAAAGAAATATACATGTGTAGAAACTGAGTGCAGAATTTTTAAGTATATACTTAGCACATTGGAGCAAGAGAGGTGAGTCTATTTGAGAGTAGTCTATTCTAAGCAAACAAACACTTAAATGGCAGCTACTTGATTACCTTCAGTATAACTGTTTTCCTTTCTCTCTATAAAGGAAAAAAATGAATGTGAATTTATTTTCTTTGCTTAGAATAGACTCCTCTTCCCTCCCATGCTTCAACATGCTAAGTATATACTTACAAAATTCTATACTCCCCCAAATAGGTATTTATATTAGTCAAACATTGCAATAATCACTTAATCACACAGCAATCAACAAATGCCAAAACGAGTTACTATTTTTAAGAAGAATTAAAATTTTTGTGTGATCAAATAAAGGTGAACCATTAAAAAAGACTTTACTAAACTATAAAGGTTTACAATAGCGTCAAACCAAGGCCACATAAAAGTAAATTAAAGACAGTGTTTATGTAAATATAGTTTATGCTAAAGAAATTACTTATATTTCCAATCAGCAGCCTACATTCAAATGAAAGTCCTTGATTCTATACCCCACAGTATAACCCCTGCTTTCACTGTATTTGATGTCGGTATAATTTGTGGAGGGAAAGGGGAAAAATAAATCGTCTAAATAGGGATACAGGTGGACCCATTGCAACAATGAGATGTACAAGTCGTTATGTTGAAAACGAACTTTACAACTTTGGTGGGGGGGGGAGCGGGGAGGATTGGGTGGGGGGGCAGGGGAGGATGCGAAGGGATGGGAAGGGGAAACAAAGCAGGAGGCTACAATGCTTGATAAGAAATGTACTCATTATCTTGCCCATGTAAATGTAACCTCTCTGTACAGTATTTTCACATTAAAAAAAAAGAAAGAAAATATGGCAAATTAGTTCAAATGTTTGAGTTAAAATATAAGCTTAAGGAATAAATGTATCATTTTTAGGCTAGATACATAAATGTATCTAGGCTTAAAACTGCTTTGTAAAGTGCCCTAAAGTCTAGTATTTCTAGATAAAATTTGAAGATGATAATTAGCCAATATGATGAAGCATTAAATTATTTCCATTCACATCAGGAAGAAGAAAATTGTTATTAGTAATAAAATACATGAAATAACAAAGCATAGAGACAATGAAAGGACGGGAAAAAACATAATTATCAATATTAAATTTTTCTTTATAGAATTACTAGCGAATATAATGCAAAAACTATTCGATATAAAAACTATTGGAAAAAATTGCTAAGGTAACTTCTCAAAGAATAAATAGAACTCCATAGTTTGCTTTTTGGAAAACAATGTTAGGTCTTTGGGGTTGTGCTTTTTGTTTCTTTCTTTCTTTCTTTCTTATGCAGGTCCTGTGGCTTCAACTGAAGGCACAGGTGTTATCCTTTTTTTATTTTTTTGGTCAGTCATGGGGCTTGAACTCTGGGCCTGGGAGCTGTCCCTCAGCTCTTCAGCTCAAGACTAGCGCTCTACCACTTGAGCCACAGCACCACTTCTGCCTTTTTCTGCTTATGTGATGCTGAGGAATCGAACCCAGGGCCTCATGCATGCAAGGCAAGCACTCTACCACCGAGCCACCTTCCCAGCCCCATAGTTGACTTTTTTCTAAAGAAACACACACACATACAATCTTCATGCCATAGAGTAGGAATGAAATGAAAATCAGTGCAATACAAAACTGAAGGTCTTTCCTATTGAGCTCTAATTTCAAGAAGCAAACAGAGATGGTCAGAATGTCATATTCTCTAGCATGCTAAGGACTAATGTCACTCAGTGCTGGAAACTGGTCACAAACCAACTCTTCAAAAAAAGGAACTAGAACAAGATGGAAAGGACACTGAAGGAAGTTGTAGGTATGTGAACACCAGGCACTGCTGAGGGAGCAGACAGCTTGGCAGCCAGCATTGTTCCAAGTGATCCTCAGACTTGGTGACTATTTCCACAATACCCCTCAACATCACCATACACTACAGGACTGGACCGAGAATATAAGGCCTGTCTCTTTACTGTCTTCCCCAGAATAAGGATGTGAAATCAATAGATTTCTAATAAGGAGGAAATTATAACTAGAGAGACAGATCAAAGAAGGGACATTGATCAAGATGCATTGAAATCACAAACTGCTTTGTTAAGTAGCAACTCTTTTGTATAATTATTTAAAGGTAATGAAATAAAATTTAAAAAATAAGTTTGAGAGGGGAGAGAATGTGGTCGTATATTAAATGCATACCCTCTGAAACTATGAAAATATAGGAGAGAGGTTGGGTTGGGAGAGATGAAAACAATTATGGAATGGAGATATTGATCAACATATATTGTACTTATAAACTGATTCATTAACTGCCAAGCCCTTTGTACAACTGCTTACCAATAATAAAAAATATAATTTAAAAATAATAACAAATTAAAAATAGAAAGATTTCAGTCAAACAAGTCTCTAATAGAAATTATAAAGTACATGAAAAGAATCTCTCACCATCCACCATCCACTTATGTGTTCGTCTACAGGTAGAGCAGAGTCAGAACTAAGCCACCTATCCATGAAAAATCATTGTACTATCAGAAAGACATGAGTATTTATGTAGACTTATTTTGTCTTCAGGTTTTAAATTTATAGTATCCCATCAAACCAGCATTCTCCATAGTTTATCTGGACAGTCTTTCATCCCCCTATCCTCTATACTGTGAATTGTTATACATTTGAATTCTAGTTATATTCATTTTTCAACTGCATTCATTCTGGGAATCCCATAACTTTCTGATTGATCATCAAGTATAATCAACTTCAGTTTTAAGTTTTGTGAATCATTCATTTTTAGTTTTTTTTCTTTCTTGTGTATATACCACATATCTGTGACTCATTTTAGGAGTTAAAATGCAAATCATTTTCTTTTAATAGATAAGTACATTTATTTTTTTAATTGCGAAAATACCGTATGGAAGGGTTACAATTACATGGGCAAGGTAATGAGTACATTTCTTATCAAGCGTTGCTGCCTCCTCCTTTGTCTCCCCTTCCCATCCTTTCTCATGTCCCCCCATCCCCTCACCTCCACCAAAGTTGTAAAGTTCATTTTTTGACATAACGTCTTGTACATCTCATTGTTGCAATGGGTATCTCTATTTAAACAATTTGCTTTTTTCCTTCCCCTCCACAAATTATACCAACATCAAATACAGTGTAAACAGGGGTTATACTTATTAATTTATACTTACTAATATAGGTTTAACTCAAAGCATTCTTACTATTTTATCATTATATATATATATATGTATTACATACTTCCTTTTCCTGCAAGTGTATATTTAATTAATAAGATTGCATTTTTATTCTAGTGATGAGCATTTATATTTATACACAGTTGAGTATCTCTTGTTACCTCTTTTCTTATTGAAACATTTTGCTCTCTGACTTCCCAGGACTTGTTCAGTATAGTCTAGCACAAACTCATTGCCTCTATATTAGCAATCTATGTTCCTCTTTTCTGCTTCCTTCTTCATTTACTTCTATTTTTATCATTTCATTTCATTATTGACATTGTCACAGTTTAGTATATCAGCCTTTAAACATTTTCATGTAGATTGCAGTCATAATTGAGCATTATATATTTTTATTTGTGGTGTTTGGGGGGGGGGGGTTGTTTTTTGTTTGTCAGTCATGGGGCCTAAACTCTGGGCCTGGGTGCCATCCCTCAGCACTTCAGCTCAAGGCTAATGCTCTACCACTTGAGCCACAGGGCCACTTCTGGCTTTTTCTGTTTATATAGTGCTGAGAATCGAAGCCAGGACTTCATGCATGCAAGGCCAGCACTCTACCACTGAGCCACCTTCCCAGCCCCAGAATGTTTTTAAATAGTACAGTTCTTCTGCTACAATTTTCTGACTTACAACTGGAGAAGTCACTGTGTTGTAATACATTTAAACCCATTTTTGCCCGTGCAAATTTTTCCTAGAGTCCTAAGAGATATTTTCTTTGCAATGTAATTGTTTGCTATGATATGTTTGAGAATTTATTATTCTTTGTTAATTTTCTCAAATACGTGATGAACTCATTTAATAATCAAATTATGTCTTTTCCTATTTCTGATTGTCATTTTATATTATACTTTTAAATATTAGTTTGGGACCTTTTCAATTATTTCCTCTTAATATACTATAAAAATATGAGTGTCATTTCCTTTTTCTTGTCTTTCATTGCATTATTTTCTTCCTGGCCTTTTTTGTTCTTTTTTTTGTTTATGTAATTTCTAGTACTTAGTTGTTTAATTTTTTCCAATTTCCTTATTAAATTCCCCTTTAAGTTTATTCTATTAATTTATAGTATTATTTGTTGTAATTATTATTGTTATAGCTGAATCTTCATTTATACAATAGTTTTCTCTTCTATCTCTATTCTAAGTTCACTGTCTCTTTTAAGTCCTCTCTGGCTTTTTATCATTTCTTTTGTAATTTTTGAAGTTCTAAAAAAAATAATTTTCCAAATCTTGTGAAGCTTGTATAAGTACATTTAATTCTGTTTACAGTGCTTTGTGTTCATTTCTCAAGGGAGTAGTGACTATTCTTCTTAGTTGATATTTAACTTCATTTCCTAATTTATTTTGCAATACCTCTATAGAGCCCTCATCTTTCTCTTTTGCATTTTTATGACAGTAAGGTATTTTTTAATATTCATGTAATTAATACTGTTCTCTTTTTGCCAATACAATAGAGTAAATATACTTCAGCAAAGCTTGTTTATTGGCTTGTTAGTATGTGAGGGAAGAGAATGTGGACTTTCCAGGTTTGTCTTTCTGTTTATTCTTGCAGGATATTAAATTCTTCTCACCTCTTTCCCCTATTTCTCTGTAACCTCCTGACGGTTACAAGGCTCTTCTCCTAGCTTTGGCCTATTTTCTTCCTGCAGAAATTACAATTTTAAAGCATTCTCATTTCATGGAACCTGCCCACTTAATCACATCAATCCTCTTAAATTGAGCCTACCCCTTTCAATTTCTAGTAACTCTAAAGTCCTTCCCTGGAACTTTGCTCAGCTACTCACAGATCTTTTTCCAGGTTGATTCATTTTTTCATGTTTAGAGTACACATGATATTTTGTGGCACGCTTTCCAAATCATCATACAGGTTTTTGCTTGCCTCGCTGCTTTATCTTTGTTGCAATTCATTCTTTGCCTGCGCTAACCACAAAGCTGACATGCTGTGACAATGTGAACCACCACTCACTGGAATCAGGCCATTTTCCACTATTCACAGTATGGGGCATTCTCTGCTTTTAGGTTATTTTAACAATACTGTTTACATGGAATTTTCTTCACATTTTTATGGCTTGGGTAGGGATTTTCTCTGGTGTTAACTTTACTTTGATCACCATGCTAAACTGCACACATGCTCGAAAATTTATCCTGAATGTGATGGTTCAACAATGCAGAGGAAGAATGTTTCCTAAATTAATTTATGTTAATTGTCATCACATATTTGCAAGGCACATATTCCAAACAGAGGACTTATTGGTTTGGTGATATGGAGTTTTGAGGTATGTTCAGGATGACAATTTAAAGATCATTTGGAGGAGCAAATAAGTTCAGCTGCCTGTGGAAATGTATGAGGATGGAATAGAATAAGAGATTTGTCCTATTTACTATCCTAAAGATCTATTAACAAGTGAATTTAAATCATGTAGTGTTGGTCAGAAGTAGATAAGCAGACTAATAAAACAACATGGATATTTTAGAAATAATTTACAAGCAGCTTTATATTAGAATGTGATAAATATTACCATGTAAATTCAGACAAAAACAAGAGAATGTATCTAATGGAAAGTAGAACTAAGACCACTGACTGGTCATCTGAGTAAAAACAAAACTGGATCCCTTCATTATATTTGTGAGAATAATCATGTGTCAAATATAAAGATTATACAAATAAGTAAAGGAAAGTACTATAAGAACATGCGAGACATTATTTTTTATAGAATATTAGCATGAGAGAAGACTTTACTAAGAACATCATAAAATTTAGAAGACAAGATTGGCTACAAAGAAATTTTTCTTTAAAACAATATCATAGACAAAATCAAGATGAAAAGAGAGAAAATATCTGGCAATAGGTTATTTCTTATAATAGAAAAGGATTTCTCACAAATTGTTTGAAAGCTCAACATACAACAGAAATATTTACATAAGATATTAACAAACAATTCAGAAAACATCTTGCTAACACTTAGCTAAATTTACTTAACCCAAAATTAAACTCAAGACAAAGTTTGACACCTGTAAGATTGACATTCTCCAGGATTTATTTCTTAACACTCCAATTTTCACCCTCTCTTCACTTTCTGGGTGGATCCCACCACATCTAAGACTTCAATTAGCACTTGTGTGCCAGCCAGTACTCATAGAGATTGTCTCCCAAACTCCAGACCCTCTTCACCCCACACCTTAAAAGTCCTGCCAGCTCCACCTCTTTTCTGTCACTTTAAACCAGTAAAATATCCATTTTTAGCTGGTGACCAGGTCAATTTAAGATAGAAATATAATCTTTCAAATAAAATATTTCCAGTTAAAAGAAGCCAACAGAAAGCAATCTACTATATAATTCCAATTGTATGACATTGTAAAGAAGGAAAAACTATAAAGACATTAGAAAGACAAGTTGTTGACAGAAATTTGGGAGAAGAAAGAAAGGAATAGGTAGACCATGGAATGTTTAGAGCAATGAAACCCTTCCTCATGTTGTTACAAAAGTAGACATATGTTGTTTTATTTTGCTTTGCTTTTTTGTTTTGGTTTTGTGCATGTATTAGGATTTGAACTCAGGACTCCACACTTTCTCTGTGGTTTTTTTCATATGCTGTTGTTGCTCAAACACTTGAACCACATCTTCACTCTGATATTTTGTTGTTTAATTAGAGAGATAGCTTCAGGGACTTTTCCATCAGGGCTGGCTTTAAACAGCCCTCCTCCAGGACTCAGGCTGTTAACTAGCTGTGATTATAAGTAGAGTCCCTGCTACCTGACTGGACATATGTAATAATGTATTTTTTAAAAGAAAAAGCTATAAAATATACAACACAGTGAATTACAATATTTGCTATGGAGTTGGTTGATTAAAAAAATCATAGTATGATTCTAACCAGCAAAACTATGGAAATAGACAAAGATCAGTGGCCGCCAGAGATTTTGGGGGAGAAAAAGATGAATACGTGGAACATCAGGATAACTATATATGATCCAACAGCAGGGAATATTGTTAGATATCTGTCAAAGACCATGGAAAATTCAACAACAGAGGAAACTCGAATGTAAACTGCAGGCTTTGGATGACAATGCATAACATTATCATTATGTGTAACAGGAGAGGTTCTGCATGGATGGAGCAGAATATATGGGAACTTTATACCCAATTTTGCTGTGAACCTAAAATTTCTTAGAAAAAAAGACTATCTTTAAAATAGAGATGGAGAGAGAGGGGGTGGGGGAAGAGAAATGGGTAGATGGTTTGGATGACAGATTATAGGTCCTGAAATAAAACCAAGGCTGAAACACATGTATACAACAGAAAAATGGGCAAAAGTTTAGTGCTTATATTTGACATAGTTATGCTTTGTGCAATATAACAATGGGGTACACTGGTCATTGTAAGTTTAGAAATAGTAAAAGTATTTATAATATACTATGTGGATACTATGGGCTAGTAATAAGGCAGAAGTTTTATTTTTATAAAAATACATAACAATACTTCTCTCTCTCTCTCAATCTCTTCCTCTCCCCACCCCCACATACATTTTAACTTGAGCGGCTCAGTCCGAATCAGTAAAAATCAGCTCAATAGGTCCAAGCAACAATAATAATTATTATTATTATATTTAATATTTAAAAAGTACTCAGGCTTGGAATGTGGTTTAGTGGTAGAGAGGTGGTGTAGCATTCATAAAGTCAGACGTGGCATTGTGACTCAAGTGGTAGGGTCTAGCCTTGAGAAAAACAGGCTCAGAAACAGTGCTCAGGCCTTGAGTTCAAGGCCCAAGACTGACAATCAATCAATCAATAAAACAAAAAGTACTTCATGCCTGGCAGACAAACTCAAACATGGACTCATTTCTTTTGTGGGAAAAACTGAAGGATTAGTGTGAATGGCAAAGACACAGGAAGCAGAAAGTATTGAGTCCATGCATCCAATCTGGCATAACATGCTGCTTCTTTTAATCCACTATCCTCTGACAGTGTGCAGAAACTAATTTAAAGATAACGGTAACAACAAAGTCTGAATCAGAGGCAGATAGTTTCTGTCAGTGTGCTGTCGTATCACGGTGACATTCCGCTATGATTAGAGACTTGAGTGCTTCCTCAGGAAGGAGGAAAGAATAGAGTGATACTACAAAGTTAACACAACTGGAAAGAACACTTAACATTAAAATGTTTACAACGTTTCCCAGAGTAAGCCCTGGTTACCCACACTTGTGATTTGTTTATCAAAGTATGTTTCTGTTTTATTTCTCCTTCCCATCTTATTTCCCCTATTTCTTTTGTTAGGGTTCCAAAGATGATCACACATAACAGCTTGAAGCTTTGAAAGAGTTTCCTGATCCAGGCTCAAAAGTTTTAGTAATTTTGAGTTTCCTTCCACGCTATAGGAATAGTGGAAGAAAATCAGATCAACTAACTCATTGGAGCAAATCCCATTACATGGCCCAATGTTAAGTGCAACTCAAGAGCTGAAATATGCAAGGTGAATTACTGAGCTACCTTAGTGCCCAATTCTTCCTGTCTTTCCAGGATTTGGGGGAATATAGGACTTGCAGTGTTCCAATCAGAACATTGCCAGGCAAACCATTATAAATGGTTAGCCAAACCAGAACACAAATTAGTCAATTGCATAGAAGGTACACTCATTTTTTTTCCATTTTCCTCTGTGGTTATTGATATTGAATAATATCTAGATGCTTTCTGACAAAAGAATGTTCAATGTCATCTAATTTCATGGAAGATTCAGAAAAAATAGAATTAGAAGATTTGTAAAATATTTGTAAAATATTTTTAGTGATAGAGAATTTAGAAACCATTTTATTAATATTTTTGAAGCTTGAATTGGATCCTATCTTCCTATAGCCTACATTAATTGGCCCTAGTCACTCATGACACTGAATAACTAACACACACATAAATATGGCAAGTTAGGGTCATGCAAATATTTGAAACCAATAATACTTCAGTATTCTCTATCA
The DNA here is from genome assembly GCF_019054845.1 of Dipodomys spectabilis. Taxonomy (NCBI): domain Eukaryota; kingdom Metazoa; phylum Chordata; class Mammalia; order Rodentia; family Heteromyidae; genus Dipodomys; species Dipodomys spectabilis. The sequence goes on from NW_024870758.1 coordinate 13,491,718, forward strand.
ATATTTTCTACCTGGTGAAAACCCCATCGTATAATATCTAGACTTTTTTTTTCTATTCTGGACATCCTCCTTTGGTTTTATGCACATTTACCAATGTCACTGTAAAACAGTATAATACTCTAGATGCAGTCTGATCTGTATAAAATTTAAGACTTATACTTTGCATGTTCTGGGTATGCTATTCATGCTACATTAAAGATTGCTTTAGATTTTTGGCTGCCCTGCTTTGTTATAAGTTCATATTAAACTTGTAACAAAATAAAATTGGAATTGTTTTTTCATAAATTATCATTAATTTAGGACTCATACTCTGTGAGCCTATGACTCTGTCACAAGGCTTAAATATCACCTTTTCTTCCAACTTGCTAGAAACTCTTAAGGCTTTCTTATATTGGTGAAATAGTATAATATGTGTGTGTACATTTAATAAATGTGTGCATATAGGGAAGTGATCCCTTTTGTTTTAAGTCACTGATGAGAGACTAGCCAAGACCAGTTATGCAGCTGGCTTGTAGTAAGGTCATTTCAAGACAATATTGAATCACTAATCAACATACTAAAGATATGGTTGCTTACCAAGCCACAATTTAACTTAATGGGGTTATTATTCAGCTCAGATTTTTTTCATATTTTCTATTAAGATATAGCAAAGAGCTGTAAAATGCTCTACTGAGATTTTGTTTCTGTGAATCTCAAACAGTCGAACAAAAATACCACTCATATTAGCAAAAAATAAAATCAGGTTAATTTATCAGAATTGGTTTGAATTACAGAATGGTCCAGTTGGTATTTCCATATTATTTAATTCCAAGTACTGATTTTCAGGAACAACAAGAAAAAACTGAAATTCTTGGGAATTTCTAAAGCCATAGTTATTTGTAGTATGCTTACAACATTCTTTCTACTCTTTTCTCACTATTACGGTGTGATAGTTAATTATGTGTTACCTTCATTAAGCCAAGAAAGCAGGGAAACCATTATTTCTAGGTGTATTGGAAAAGATTGTTTCCAGAAAAGAATACTACTGACTTCATTAACTGAGTAAAGATTACCCATATCACTCTTTCTATTTGAACTGAGATATCCATCTTCCCTTGTCCTTGGGAATCTGTGCTCTGTTTCTCAGGTCTTTGAACTTGAAGAGAATTAAACCAGCAGCTTTCAGAAGACAGATTGTGAGGCATTTCAGCCTCCAAAATCCCATGGGTCAATTTGTGTGTGCATGTGTATGTGTATGAGGAAAAGAGGCATACACATGCATCTACACATACACATTACACACACGTATATACAATATATATTCAGGTGAAGTTTTCCTAATTGATTTGCTATTTACATAGTCTACATATTTTATGATTTTACATTTGCTCTTTATTTGAGATACTTTCCTTTACTTTGATATTTGACCTTTAAACAAAATACCTGAACTAATTCATGAGCCATTACATGGCCCCATACTGTTCCACACCAATGCATCCCTTTTCTTTTCCTTGGAATCAGTGGTGATCATAAAGCCAAACAGTTTTTCTAGAAATAATGTATTCAAAATACCCAGCAGAGTAATTAGCTTGTAGTAAAAATTCAATTATCACTGCTGCTACTGTTATGAATTTTTACTTTATTTTAGCTTTGGTTCATTTTGAGTCTTTGGCAATGGAATTATAACTTGATTTCCTCAACACTTTTTGAAGTGCAATTTTGAAAGGCCTGGGATCATTTTCCTTTTCTGTCTTACCTGTGAAGAACTTTACTACTTCATCATAACTTCTATCTCTATCTTGGTTTTATTAGAAAAGTACCCTCACAGGTTTATGTGTAAAGGGGTTAGTCCCTTATTACTGATGTTATTCTGGAAGTTGCTAGAAACTTTAGGAAGTGAGGTTCAGTTGGGCAGGGACATTCATTGGATCTATGCCTTGTCCTCAGCCTGTTTCTGTTATTCTTTTTTCTCCTTACTGAACACCATATAGTGAACAACTTTGCTCCCCCATGATATTCTTCCTCACCAGGTCCCAGAAACAATAGAACCAGCAGACAATGGGCTAAAACCTCAGAATCTGTACACCAAAATAAATCTTTCTTCCTTTTAAATTGTTCATCTTGGGTATTTGTCCAATAGAATCCTAAATTTCCTAATACTTCCTTTACCAAGGAGTTCTTCTTCTTGGTTAAAATAATAGAAGTGAAGAATAAAGTTTCTCTTAATGTTTTCTTACATAGGAAATTCTGGTTAGGAAAACTAGCCATGTACCTGTGCCTCTCCTTTTAATGAGACTTGTAGTAATGACCAAAGAAGACATTTTTAAAATGTACCTGTATCTGTATCTTATCTCTTTACAAGTTTTCTCATTTATATCATGAAAGCTTTATTTGTATTCTGCAGCTGACAGACATACACAATACATTCACAATACTCTCAGGTCAAATATTCTCTCTTTATTTCCTTTCCAAAAATCTCTCCACCAATCATCATCTCTGCCCCATTAAAACTAGACTCTCCTATGATACCCTTAAATTCCATGTTATTTGAATGAAGCATATATTTCCCACTATCCTAAATTGCTATCCACTAAATCTCTATAATAGGTGGGAGCATATGTTTATTGCTAAAACTACATTTTTCAAATTTATTTTTTGTCAATAGCCAAATAAGATAATAATTTTCAGCCCTGATTATCTCTTCTGTTACCGGCACATCCTCAATCATTCTTCTACCTAAGACACCTGTTGTATTCCACAAGAGCTAGAATATAGCACTTTTCATTATTCTAGGAATTTATTTCTACTCCCTATAAGTGTCAGAGTAAATTTATCTGAATGGTCCATTACTTCTCTTGATAACCACAGACTTCCCAATTTTTATAGTATGCACTTCATCTTTGCTCAAAGTCCATTCTTCATTAAAGGAATTTTTGAGAGAGCATGAAAAATCAATCAGAGACATATAAGTCATAATATAAACTGACAGAAATGTTTAAAATAACATTCTAATTTTACACAATTTCATTCTCCTATTTGTAGACTCTTCAGGGACAGGATATGGAAGCAGCATTTACCTTTGGTTATATAATTTACTCCTACATAAATTATAAGCTATTAAAAATAAGGTTGAGTAGGGTGGCTCTTTGCTACTTGGGAGTCTGAGATGGGAGGGAGGAGTTGCAATTTTAACCATCCTGAGCATACATGTGAGACCCCTTTTCAACAAACAGCTGGATCTAGTGTTACTTGTGCCTGGCATCCTAGCCTCCTATGAATCGGAGGTCAGAAGAGATCATGGTTCCCGACTAGCTAGAGTAAAAATGTTTCCAAGACTCCATCTCAATAGAAGAATTTGGCCTGGTGGTATGTATCTGTCATTTAAACTTCAACAGGAAGCATAAAACCGGAAAATCTCAGTTCAATCATGGGCCCAGATAAGTAGACACTATTTCAAAATAACCAGTGCAAACACAGGCTGAAGACTGGCTCAGAGATACAGCACCTGACTAGCAAGCACTACCCCCTGATTTCAAACAGCAGTATTTTCCCACTTCCAAAAGAAGTTATCGGAGCTAGTAGGCTTTTTGTGCCAACTGTCTACAGTAGTATCTTAGATATTTCAGAAATTAGGAACAAAATAACTATGTTAACGCTTAGCAGCAAAATATGATTCTCACAATGTATCATTATCTGGACTTTGGGAGAGAGCTTTAAGTCTTTGCTGGTCCCTAGGAGAATGCCCACATGTTTCAGATTGCAGATACAGAGTCTGATTTTTTCAGATTGCAGATACAGAGTCTGATTTAATATTCAAAATATAAAGGATTTAACTTCAGAGGTCATGGACTTTTTCTCTCAAATATTTCCATTCAGTAGAACATTTATGATCATTTTAAATCTCCAATTCTCACAGAAACATGTTTCTCTTTGATTCCTTTGTGAACCATTCCTCTCATCATGTATAAAATAATTTTTACCTCTCTAAATCAGACATAATGTATGCATGCGTTCTCCCAATCTTTACCTTTATCTTTGAAGGCTATACACAGCTAGAGCAGCTCCTACACTCTTTCGGGGGAGGGGGGAAAGTATCTAGGCCAATTGCTCTAAGTGATCTAAACTGGATCAGTTATCTAAGGCTACCTAATTATCCCCCAACACCTGATGTCATGAAATAACCAATTAGTATTTCTGATGATTGTTTAAGCTGACTGGGAGGATCTGCTGATTTCACTGGACTCCTCCAGAGGTTCACTGAAATGGGATGAGGAACGGCTACATAGAAAGACATCCAGGGAGAGGGAATCAGAGCAAACTCCCCAGGGTACAGGAATTCAGGTGTATCCTTTGTAGGATTACAGCAGTGATTATAACTACTAAAAGCCAAACCACTTTGGATTACCACCATGCATCAGCAGTTTGAAACAGTTTCAGTTAACAAACTATTTTGCATGGGGAGGGGAGAAAAGAAAAGAAAATTTGTTGGTCTAGTCTCTAAACAACTGCTAGAGTTCTTGTATTCTAATAAATATACATAAGCTCCAAATTTACATATTTTAATGGGCATTCTTTAATAAACATTATATTCTATATAGAAATCAATTTATAAAACTGTTATAGTCACACCTCACCCTAATCCTCCCAGTGTCAGTTTACAAATGGTTAAGAATAATTTCATAATGATTGGGGATTATTTGAGTTTTCTTTGTGTGCACTTTGTCTGGCCAGCCCTGTGTTACTATATATTCTTGTATTTAAGCAGTAGATTTGAAATTAACTCAAAAAGAATGACAGGATAGAAGGACTCACATTCTGTTTCCTTGTTTTTACAATCATTGTCCTAAGACCATTTGGAGTTTTTAATTGTGTATAATTTTTTTAAGCTGAGGCAAGTGAGAGCCGTGAATTATAATACTTTTGTTTGTTATAATTTTAAATTCATAAATAAAATATTTTACTCAATTTGAATATATTTGACAACTATTCATTATTTTTCTTGCCAATTGTTTTAAAATTTAAAGCACATCAAGAAAATTGTAACCATTATTCATTATTATTGAAAATAATTTGGTCCTAAGGCTGAGAAGGTGCTAAAATGATTGGACACTTTGAGACTTCAACACTTGAGTATAGCATAAACTAGAATAGCCAAGGTATACTCACTCGTATACCTGGCATTGGTGCTGTTAGCTAGGATACCGGGCTTTTTCTCCTCTAAACTTCTCCTCCACTAAACTAGACTAGTTGTCTCACAAGATGATCTCAGGGAGCATGCCTAGAATCTACAAGGTATTTAAAGATTTACCAGCAGTAGTATTTGCATGGTTTCACTTTCCATATATTCTCCATGAGACCAGCCAACACAGGGATGGAGAAGTAATCATTGTCCCTGGATAGAATTTCATATGCTTTAATGGTTTTGTGTGTGTGTGTGTGTGTGTGTGTGTGTGTGGTCTGTCTCTCTGTCTTATATATGTATGTCTGCATATCTTTGTATTTCCCTAATAGATCTTTGTAGTAAAATTGTAAAACTCACTGCATGACTTGCTGGGGAAAACAAATTATTTCCTAGAAATTATTAGGTTCCCAACATGGTAGGAGCTCCTATAGACACTGCCTTATAGAACTGCTCCTATCGACACTACCCATGCTCCTTTGTATAATTACTATTAATGACTTCTAGGTATTGACAATAAATACAGACTGACCCCAGCCATGTGCCTTGAGTCTTTAGCATCACATTTTAAACTGGCATGCTGGCATTTTTGATCTCTTTTGTCATTCTTTTCAGAGCTATGTTCTAGTCAACTTGGCTGGGAGAGTTAGGGTCTGTCTATAAACTTTCCCATAGCCACTGATTGTTTTGTGCAGCAACTTATTCTGCCCATAATAATAAAGGACAGAATGAGAATCTGCTAAATAAGAATTTGGTTGAATTGTGAAGCAAATGTGACCAAAACTAGAAAGAATGCCTTCCGTCCTCTGATGTCTTATAGTCTTTCATTTTGACCAGACTGTAGCTCAGTCCACCTTTTGCCTTGCTTAACTGTCCAATGCTACTGCTACCTTCCTTCTGGCAGAATGGTCCAACAGTAGTTTTGTGTTGTTCTCTGCCTTGAGCCTTCCACAGTGTGTCTTAATAAATATAATGATTGATAAATGAAGGAAAATTTTCCCCGAGTAAAATTCTTTGTGACACACCAAATGAATTTACCAGCAAGTGCAACTTTAATCAACTATCTCAGAGAAATGAAAGATTAGCTAACAAGGGGACAATGCTAGGAGAGAGCAGCTAACCAGGAAATTGCAATAATGAATTACATGTGTAAATTTTGATTCAGTATTTCTATTCTCAGGATTGACTTTTTTCATTTGTTTACATTTAAAGCCCTCTACCAGAGAACATCATTATTCCAAGACTTTTTTTTGAGCTATAAAAGGAAAAACAAAATGCACACATTCATTTCCTGCAGACTGATGGAGGCACCAGCCATCACGCTCCCTGCTTCTGCCACAGCCATCCTGGACTGAGGACCTGCTGCCTTTGTTCCCTTAGCCTGGTCGCCTTTCATTTCCTTAAGCTGTGTGTGGCTTCCAGTCTTTTGTCTGCTGCCTAGAGAATGAGTATTATCTTAAATAAGTGACTGCTCGAGGAAATGAAAGTGTACAACCAATTTTTTTACAAGTCTGTCTAATGGTTAGGTACAAAAAAAGTGGAGGATGGGCAATAGTGAAAGAATGCTAGTTTATAAGAATACGATGAGAATAACATATGCCAAGGATCCAAACCAATATTGATCTAATCAAAGCATATTAACTATTTAAGTCCGGCTTGTAACATCTTAAATTAGCTTTTATTTAATAGTTCTTAGTTCCTCAATGGTTCCCTTCGTGTAGCAAACATCAGCATCCCCAGCAGAGCTTGTTAAACCAGATTGCTGGGACTCACTCCCAGACTTGTTTGTGTAAGCCTAAGGTAGAGACTGAAAAGTGTTTTTAATATGATATTAAAATGTTTAGATATACTGATACAGTAAAGTGAATTATGGTTTTGAAATAATTTTGCAACTTGACCACATAACATACTGATTTTTTTTTAATTTTGTGAATAAGATCTCACATTATTTTTCCCTAGGCCAACCTCAAACTGTGATCCTTCTACTGATACCTCCTTAGTAGCTGGGAATGCAGGTGTGTCCTATGATGCTGGACTTGTTTTGGAGATAAAGTTTCTCCCAGACTAGCCTCAAACTACAGTTCATTTATCTGTGCCACCCAAGAAGCTGGATTCCAGGCATTAGTGACCATGTCTGCCCCTGTCCTTCCTTTCTGTATCAGTCTCCCACAACTTGTTTTCCTTTCTCTGTTTATCTCTCTACCCTTGAGACTTGTGAATATCACTGAAATGCTACCAACTTTATTAGGACCTGGAAGCAGTCTTATCTTAAAATTCTGATTGCTACTAAATGATATAAACCATTAAGAAGGTGACCAAATATTATCACTGAATGAACTGAGAGGTGACTTTGAAGCCTCCTCTGAAACTTGCTACAAGTTAACACCAAAGAATCATGAAAGCTTCATGTAGCATGAGACAACAGATCTCATGTCAACGTCCTCTATTTTCACAAAGGGACAGTAAAATTTTTCATGATGCATTGAGGCATAAAGAAAGCAGTCACAGTAAGAAAAAGAATCCAGGGGTGGATTTCATTCTGTAAAACTCAGGATGTGCTGGAATTTTTGACATAACCTTTTACATAAACATTTGTGCTATAGGTAAAATAGAAATATTTCTTGTAGATAAGATTATTCTAGGACAAATTTTGGGCCATACCACATTCTCAATATGCTCCTTCCTATCTCTAACCACCCCTCAGTATACTTCCAAAGCCTTTGTCAGTGAATCTATTCTACCTCATTCTGCTCCAGTCATGTTAAAAAGAAAGAAGAGTATAAAATGTAAGCATATCAAGTTATGTGAGCCTCTGCCAAAGTGTGGGAGGCAGGGGCCCTGGGAGCCACACCACATAAAGCACTCTGTGGGCTGGGTTCCCATTCAAGGCCCCCTTTCAACTGCTTGAGACTTAATAGTCAGGTACATTCAGAAGAGAACAGAGTGTTCATAGCAGCAGACCAGTAATAATGCTCTTTCGGGAAGATCGTTGAGGTGCCTTTATAAGTTTTCTGCCTAGTTTCAGAGACAGAGAAACATGCTTATTATGGAGCTCATCTTATTCTTAGGTATGAATTGTATAATTCAACTCTCTGGAGTCTAATGCAGAACAATTTCTTCCTATTAGTGCTGCTTCATTTTATGCACTGTGCTTTAAACATTCACCTCTCTGTTTGGGTGTTCTCAGGTCTTAATCAGAACACTTTGAAATAGAGGCATCATTGTGAAAACAACCTTGGATTTAAACTTCTGGGTGGATAGTAAATCAAGATGTGGAACCATCTCTTTAAAAAAGCTACTGAAATCTAACCAAGGCCACCTCAAATACCCTGTTTCAAAACACTTTTTTCTTTGTGTGATTCATATGCCCCAATTTCCTTACCCAGCTTCCATTGTCTATTTTGTTTTCATTTCATTATACTAGTCCTATACACTCATTCCTTGTGTTTGGAATTAGAAAATAAGATGATCATCTTGCAGGTGCTGCATGCTTTAAAAATATGTGCAAGAAAATAAAATCTTACAGAACAATTAGAGAGTAATTATTTGCATTTTAAAAAGATCCACCTCATAACAAAAGGTTTTGTGCACTTAAAAACAATGCTGCATTTTGGCAGTGTATCTTACATATTATTGATTCACAACAATGGAAGAGAAGAAAAGAATCAAAGAGAAAAAAAAGAATTATGAAAGAAAAGAGGAAGTAGTTTTGGGTTGAGAATAATAAATGTCACTGACAATGACTCAAATACCAATAATGAGAAAAGCTCTATCACACACCTAAATCCTTTTTAGTCATATTCACTAGTGTGCTCACTGAAGCCTTTCTGAGAGTTAATGAATTCCAAGGTCTTTTGGCCTTAGATCTATATGAAAATGGTGAGCCTAAAGCCTGTCTCCTGTCTGGGATCTTTATATTCTATCCTAACCCAATTCTACTACCTGTAAACACTGACCAAGATCTAATCTTGTAAGTACTAGGTAGGCCCCACTGAGGCTCCCACATTCCTGACTTCTGGACTCCTGTTGTCACATTTCTGTTGGCGCACTAGACGCATCATGAATGAGGAATCAGAGACTGGGAAGGGGCTCAGTGGTAGAGCGCTTGCCTTGCATGCGTGAGGCCCTGGGTTCGATTCCTCAGTACCACATAAGCAGCAGAAAAAGCCTGACGTGGTGCTGTGGCTCAAGTGGTAGAGCAGTAGCCTTGAGCTAAAGAGCTGAAGGACAGCACCCAAGCCAGAGTTCAGGCTGCACAAGCAGACCAAAAAAAAAAAAAAAATGGAATCAGACAGAGATGCCACCTCCATGGGTACGGCAGCTACCTCTGCCTTGCTACACGTACCACTTAGCATTTATACAGGCACTGAACATGAACTTTTCATGAACCAGCTTTCTGGCTTTCATCATTCAAGATTTTTTCAAATAAACCATGGAACTCACATGCAAAGAAGCAGTAGGCAATGGCTTCTAAGTGGACAAATTTCAACACAGCAGGGCTCATAATAGTAAATATCAAAATACTAACCATAACACAATGACCAGCACTAAGCCATAATAAATACTGCTTTGTCTATAGGACTCTAAGTAGAATGGACTTCAAAATGCAAATGAATTGGGACTTCTCTTCACTTTATAGAGAAAAGGGTTCAGTAACAGAAGAAAGACTTTGCATCTTTGGTCCTAGTGTGGTCCCAGCTCTCTTTGACATCTACTATCTGTCAGGTTTTACCTAGTTATGTAAATTGTGCTGCTGACCAAATCAGGGAATGAGATAAAGTATTACGTAGAATCAGTTTCTTATGCTCATTCTAGGAAAGTGATGTATATAAATGTTTAGATAGGGATACAGGTTGACCCATTGTAACAAAAATGTATAAGACACTATGTTGAAAAACGAACTTTACAATTTAGTTGTGTGTGTGGGGGGGGGGGGGGTAATGTAGTTGTGGAGATATAGGAGGAAAGGGATGGTAGGGGAAAAACAAAGGTGGAGGCAACAATGCTTGATAAGAAATGTACTTATTACCTTGCTTAGGTAACTGTAACCCCTCTACACAGTATTTTCATAATAAAAGTTAATTTTAAAAAAAGTGATGTGTATAAGAAACATCTCCAAACTTGAGATGTCATCTTATGTGTAGGAGGATAGTGAAGTATGAAAGAAAAAGCATTTGTTGAAAGAAAGCAAAGGAAATAGGTTCCACTATTGCCTCTGTGACTTTTGGAATCCACTTTTGCTGCCCTAGTATCTGTTTCCACATCTGTGCATTGGGGGTAAAAATATACTCCCACCTCAAGGAGTTGCCATGAAAACACCATGAGAAAATGAGTGGGGAAAGTTTGCCTGATACTGTTGCCACATGAAACAAGGCACCACTGCATGAGCCCTACTTAATTCTTCCTTTGCAACTTATTACTTGATCCCACAGGGTGCTTCCTACTTCCCTTTAGCTTTCTTCTTTGGTTACACTACTGACCAAAACATCACTACACCCAACAGAGGTTATGCAAAGCTTGAGGAGAAAAACCAGACCTGACAGGTAGGCTGTAATGTCTCTAAAGAAATGATGACAGGCTAGGGCATGAGGTAAGGCTAACACCATCCTAAAAATGGATCAGAGATGATATAATAAATGCAAAAGAGCTCTGAAAAAATAAAACATGACACCACTGTTTGTTGTTACTGTTAATGAGGAGGAGTTAAGTTTGGGTGACAGTATCTCCTGGCTAGACCCAAGGTCGCACAGCCAGACCTCAGACATTGCAGAGATGGCTGCTGCCCTGATTAGGGAGCGAAAGTCCTAATCATCTTTGTCTCCTTGTGGGCCCCCAAACATTCCTCATATTGCTGCATCATTCTTGTTTAAAGCTTCTGTTGATTTCTGAAGGAGGCTGAAAAGAAATTTTCATTCACAACTACTTATAAACCTAGGGATACAATGTCTCCAATGCTCTTCAAAAGAATCATCTCGTCCATGTGGTATCTTTAAACCATTTAGCTTCATTGGACTAAACAATAATAGGACTAACTTTTAAATAAAGAATCAAAGGAGGACACTCTGTGCCTCTGATCATATAAAATAATATTTATCGAAATATACAACAGCAGCAAAAATAAGTGTTGTGCATCAGTGGTTCACACCTATAATCCTAGCTACTCAGGAAGCAGAGATCTGAAGATTGTGGTTCTAAGCCAGCCTGGGCATGAAAGTCTGGTCTGATGATGTTATCTCCAATAAATTACACTAAAAGCCAAAATTAGCTGTGGCTCAAGAGACAGAGCACTATCCTTGAGCAAAAGAAGTCCAGGACCATCACCCAGGCCTGAGTTCAAGCCCCAGAACCAGATAAAAAGGAAGGAGAGATGTATGGCTGGTCATTGTGGTTATTGAATATGATACTAAAGTTGCAACAAGCACCAAGTGCCTACTGACATCTTTTGTATTTTTAATGAGGCCATTTTGAAATGCGCCACAGCAATGACCCTGTAAAGAGATGGCATTATTTATCTGTCTTCATTGACTTTTCCTCACAGACTCACCCCAGAAATAACAGAACCTTAAAGTCCTTCTAATCTTATTCCCCTTCTTCCTACAACCCAATACCACTAAGCAACAACACTTTAATAAGATCTCTGGATTTAGGACTATGCAAGTTCAAGCTAAAGTGTTTCAGGTTAATGAAGCACTGGGAACTGCTTAATTATTCATCTCAATGTTTGTTTTCATTTACACTAAAGCACAAAAGCAACAAAAATATTTACATATCAGTTTATTTATAAAATGGAAACTATCAGTTCTCATGGATGTCTGTAATAAATATGTTACTCAGCACTGAATATCAGACCTGAATAATAAAGTAATTCCTTACCTGTGGTTACAGCACTGATCTATGTTATATTCTTTCTGACTACACCATGTTGACCCTTATCTTTGCTACCCCCTCCCACTAAAAATCAAGCTATACTCCCAAATCTTGGGTATCATATCTTTGTTCTTCAGATTTTCCAATGGCAAGGAATCATGACAAGCAGAATTATAAAAATGAGTTACTTTGCTCATTATATATACATCAGAACATGTAACCATAAAAAAATTTTTTGAAAGAAGGTAACACCAGGTCACATAAATTAAAATATAATTTTATTTAATTTGGGATTTTATTCATAATTAATATTAGGTAGATAGCAAAATACAGCAAAGTAACAAGGGTTCGGAGAAGGGATCATTACTTCCCCACTGATACATCACAGCATGGTAAATAGACTAGTCGGAAACGAACTCTCATATAAATATATATGTATATATATTTATATTTATATATATATATATGCCTTCCTGAGTACCCCTCCATTTCAATAACACTAATTGCCCTTTTTTCCTTGCTGCTCCTAGCCATATTTCTTGGAAAACAACAGCTGTGTTTATTCAAATAGCAGCATACTGATGACTTGATGATAGGGTAATCTGCTGGAATTCCAAGTGTAACGGTCCCAGAGACAACTTCTCCACGCACCAGAAAAGTATCCATTGCATAGTACAAAGCTTTGGAAAGGAATGCCCACTTTGTTAGCATGCCGGATGGGGATGTTCTTTATTTCAATTGGTTGCAACATTGAATTTCTTCCAGCAAGTATCATATTTTCTAGTTCTTGCAGAATAATCTTCCCATGCATCATTGTCAAAAAGTAAATCTGCAACATGAACATTTTTATTCCAATAGCTTCTAAGCAATGGGATTAAACCGTGCCTTGAATTACAATGAAAACAGTCATAAGATTCACTTCAAAATCAGAGCAGTAAATTCCACTTGTTGTTATTTTCTCTGAATCAATGGGCACTGGAGGGGATAATCATAGCTTAAGAAACCATTTACTGGAAAAAGAAAAGCAAACCAAAACAAATGAGCAAACAAAGAAGAAGCAAATATCCATGAGGATGTAATTAATTAAAGATTAATTTCTCAGTCTCAAGGGTTAAAATTCTACACGAAATTAGTCATCTTCCTTGATTATGACCTCTAAAGATGGTTTCCACCAAATATAATACTTATAAAGGGTATTTAAAAATAAAATACATTCTACAACATCTAGCCTACATTTTTAAGGTAATGAAGTGGTCTTTTTTAAAAATATGAATAACTTTTATTACCCAAGAAGTCTTAAATTTTATCCTTGATATGGTATTTATCAAGTACTGAATTATTCTGCAGATAGAATTGCATCAACTTAAAAGAACAGCTATATTATACTGATGATTATATTGAAGACAATAACAATAATAGTTAGATATAAGAGATATGCATAGACACAGAACACAAATATTTTTGGTGCTGTTTTTGTTTTTTTGTGCATTTTTGGTTTTGTTTTTTGTCAATCATGGGGTCTGAACTCTTGGCCTGGGTGCTGTCCCTCAGCTCTTCAACTCAAGGCTAGCGCTCTACCACTTGAGCCACAGCACCACTTGTGGCTTTTTCCGCGTAGGTGGTGCTGATGAATAGAACTCAGGGTCTCATGCATGTAAGTCAAGCACTCTACCCCTGAGTCAACTTCCCAGTCCCTGTTTTATGTTCTTAAATACTTAGCTTTTTAAGTGAAGGGATCCTCATTTCTCTTCCACAGGAAATTTAAAGCACAGAAACAACGCTGCCCAAGGCCATCCAGCTGATAGATCAATTAAGGTCCTAACCCAGGCCTCAGATTCTATGTTCCATGTTTATCACTAAGGATCTTCTGCTCTCAAACAAAGTATCCCATTCAGGAACAAACTACACATCAAAGGTTCAAGTTTTGCAGATATTAATAACAGTCAGATTAAAAAAGGTTTTCCGTAATATCTACACGTTAAAGTGAGCACATTAAAGAAGACTGGATCTGAGGAACCTAATCGAATCAGAAAATGTTAATGTACAAATATACCTTTATATGAGACTCAAAATTAACTGAGGAAGTTAATCTCCAACAAAAATTTGGACATTTAAAAAATAAAAGATGCTTTCCTGGACAGAAAATCCAGAAATAAGTTTCTAAAAAGTCTATTCTATTCAGGTTAGGTTGGTCTTTCAGAAGAGCCCTCTATCTGCCAAAATGAATTCTTGAAAAGGTTTATGGAAATTGTCTTTCTAAATATTATGTTTGATATTTTTTTTGTTCAGTGTAGATTTTAAATAGGGTAAACCACTAAAGGACTAGAGCTTTGTAGTGAATTCCAAAAAGATGCCAAATATAACCTCGTGAGGGCAATTCTATCTTTGGCAAAAAAATAAGAAAAGAGCTCAGTTCAGCAGACAATGAAGTCACACCCTGTTTCTTTGCTCACTCTAGAATATTCTCAATACCACTAACCAAATTTCAAACTGTCGATGGAAGAGGAAGGTGGAGACCTTCCTCTTGTAGATTTAGAAAATTAAAAGATGGTGGATAGACAGTTCAAAACCCCACTTTAAATTTAAGGTAGAAATTTCTAAAAGAAGCAAGGTAATTTCAGACTCATCTAGCAGTTAGTTGGCATGTATGATGGAGTGACTCCTAAACTTTCACGAAAATCCTGTCAGAAAAAAAGATAAGAATGTTTTCTCTCTCCCCTTTTCTCTCTTTCTCCTTCAGTTTTTCTTTTCTTTCTTTCTTCCTTTCTTCCTCCCTTCCTTCCTTCCTTTGTTTCTTTCTTTCTTCCTTTCTTTCTTTCTTCCTTTTTTTGTTGTTGTTGGTGGTCGTGGGACTTTAACCCTGGGCCTTGGTGCTGTCCCTCAGCTCTTCAGCTCAAGGCTAGCACTCAACCACTTGAGCCACAGCACCACTTCTGGTTTTTTCTGTTTATGTGGTGCTGAGGAATGGAACCCAGCCTCATGCATCAAGGCAAGCACTCTATCACTGAGCCACCTTCCCAGCCCTTTCACTTTTTCCTCTATCCTCATACGTACAATCAAACTACACAAACTAGGCCATATATTCCTATACATATGCTGTGTGTTGTGTACAATATAAATGCCTGTGTGTATATTAGTAAGCTTTCATTACTGTAAAAAAAAAAATACCTGCTATAAATCAACTTGTAAAGAGGACAGGATTACGTTGAGTCACAATTTTTAAGGTTTTGGTCTGTGAGCAATTGGGCCCGTTGCTCTGGTTGGGGCTTTGGTGGCACAGTACATCATAGGGATGAATATGTGGTAGGGAAAGCCCATTCACCTCATGGTGGTCAACAAGTGAAGAGAAAGCAATAGCTGTCCCACAATTCCTGGCAAGAGCATGCCTCCAAAGACCTAACCCCTCCCACTAAGCCTCATCTCTGAATCATTTCCACTACTTTCCAATAGCCCCAAGCTGAGGACCAAGCCCTTAATATAGGCTATGGGAATATGTTGAATCCAAACCAAAGTGGGGTTTGTAGAATAGAAGTAGAACAGAAATTCAATCTCAAAATCATAGAAATTTCTAAAGTAAAAAACAGAGAAAGTGAAATTGAAGCAGTAAAGATATAACTGAAGAAAACATTCTACATTTGAAAAAGTGTCCTAAATGATATATATTAAATAGTGGAGTGCATTTAGGAAATTTTAAGTGAAAGATATCAGCACCTAGAAAAATTCTTGGGGAATTCTTTTTTCCTCATAAAAATCCAGATATATATGTGCATATGTATTTGTCTATGTGTAATACATATACAATACAAAGGAATTAGTCTCAGACTTCTGCTTCATAAAAGCTTACAGAAAACAACCAAGCAAGTGTTTAAAATTTTGAAAAAAATTTATATATTGAGATGAATTGATTTAAAAATGCATACATCATCATATTCTCACTTTAAAATTCTGAAATCTAAGTACCAGATTTCCATATTGATTTACATGGCTGCCCCCAATTGAACCTTCTCTCACTCCTTTGTGGAGTTGTCTCATTCCACTTTACTGTTACCTGGTAGGTATGTTAGTATTCTTTCGGATACTCGACTTTGCCATATGCTCGTACCTCAGTGTTGTTGTTCACAGAGTTCCCTTTACTTCCTGCCACTCTGCACTTCTACTTAAATTTCAAGTCTCAGTCTCATGAATTATTTTTTTCAAATTTTCTAACCCTGAAATTTTGTTCTAACATACATCTATGTATCATCTTTGTAGTTTCTCCATTTTATTTTCATTTTACTCATCTGTTTTACCTGGTATGTTGTAAGTGCAAACAGATGGGCTATATATGTTATGTTCACTGTCATGATTACAAAAATTAGCATTGTAATAAGTATCTATCAGATGTTTGATAAACAGTTGCTACGTGGATAAATAAGTGAATAAACCACAAAGATACTCAATATCTTGGAAAATATCACTCATCTGCTATTCTACAAGTATCTATGTTTGCATGTGTATTCCAGCTATGTAAAGCAAGAACTTAGGAATTAGAACTTAGAAATTAAGAATTAGAGCAATTTGGTATAAAATGATCAGTAATGAGCACAATGATCAGTACAGTATGCATTTGCCTTCTAAAGGATTAAAAACATGATATTATATAAAAATAAATGAAAATGAACTTGAAGTTGGACAAAACATCAGTACTATCTAATAGTTCTAGATTATCAATCATTTTCACATGTTCTTTGATAATTATCAAGTAACAAAAAAAATGGAGCTGGGCATTTTGAACTCAGAGACTTGTACATGCTAAGAATATATGATGCTTTTCTAGTGAAAAAAATGTTTTTATAATTTTTATTATTATTTTAAATAGTTGCACAAAGAGTTTCAATTCAACATATCAGATATGAGTACAATGTATCATGAGTAGTATTACCTCTTTCAAAGAATTAGTTATTTCTCTATTGAAGATCATGTACTGAAAAAGTAGGGGAAGTATATAAAAATCTTTGGACCACTCTCTGCCAATGGTAAGTTCATGGTCAAGTGACCCAATTTTGACCCAAAAAAACAATGAAAAATCTGCTAAAAAGGTTTTGTTCTGGGAAGGATTCTTCCCTTTTGATAAATAAGGGAAAGATAGACAGAATTCATTTTCTTCTTTCTCTGTCAGTTTTAGATATGATTTTGCCACAAAATACTCCCACTACAAAACATCTGAAAATTGGCTTATCTATCATATTGTCAGGTAAAATAAAACTCTATTTTTCTTTGTAAGGCTTGGTTATTTTGGAAACTGATTTTGGAATTGAAAATCATATTTTTATTCCATTCTTGTCTTAACTTTTATAAGATGCTTTTTGGTATGATGCTTTTTACACCTGAAATGATGTAACTTTTTTCTCTTAATTTTAGTTTTCAAGTCAAATTTAAGCCTTCATTTCAAGACCACTTCCACTAAATTTTGATAAATAAATCATTTTTGTTTGTTTTTCAAAAATCAGCCAACTAATTTTATTGAACATTCTTTCAAGCATTAGGAAACAAGGAATATTAGAAAACATGCATGATTTCTGAGAAGAAGGAATAGAAATGTTTTGCTATTATTTTACTGAATACAACAAAACATCCTCAGGATACGAGAAAAATAACATGATGGTGAGGTCTCTGGTTTGCTTGTTGCCTCATATATTGTATTAATGAACCTAAAAAAATCTGACAACATCAAGGAAATAATATTGAGAAATCTCTTCCAGATTTAAGGTTTGCTGTTTGAACAAAGGTCAGAAAGAATAAACACTAAGAAATGCCTATAAGATATATTGTAATCAAAACTTGAAACAAAGGATAAAAGAATGCATTGAAATAGAAATAATTACTTTCATCAGAAAAAAAACTGAATGACAGTGAATTAATAACCCTGAAGAACACCTCTCTCTCTCTGTCTTTCTCTTTGTCTCTCTTTGTGTCTCTGTCTCTCTCTGTGTCTCTGTGTCTCTGTGTCTCTGTCTCTCTCTCTCTCTCTCTCTCTCTCTCTCTCTCTTTCTGTAAAATTGGTTGAACTGGACAAAAACTTCACAAGAATTAAAAAGAATACAATATCATAAACCAAAAGAACCTAATCAACTATTAGAGAATAAGCCACCAAATAGCAGCTAGATACACATTTTTTTCCAAAGTCCACAGAACATATTCCAAGAGAGATTATATACTGGGATACAAAGCAAGTCTCAGGAAATTTAAAAGACAGAATTAGAATAATATAGTATGTTCTCTGATCACAAAGAAATCAAACTAGGAAATCTAACTGGAATTAATAACTGTAAGATTAAGCAAATCTCTCAAGACTTTGAAATTAAACAACACATTTCAACATAGTCTATAGGTTATGAAGGAAATTTCTGTAGATTTGAAAATATGTTGAACTGTGTTGCATTTAGAACACAGCAGGTCAAAATTTGAAGAACACAGCTAAGAGAGTGCTAAAAGAGAAGTTTATAGCATTAAATATGCATATTTTAAGGGAGAGGTCCTCAATCAATCAACTACACTACTATACTTCAAGAGTCTGGGCAGGGGGAAGGGAAGAACAGCATAATAAACTGAAAACAAGCCAAAGAGAGAAAATAATAAAGAGCAGAAATCAATGAAATTGAAAAACAAAGGACAATAGAGAAAAATATCTAGAACTTTGAAAAGATTATAAAATTGGCAAACTGTTAGTAAGACTGATGAAGGAAAAAACAAAGAAGGCATAAACTACAAATATGAGAAATAAAACAAGAAATATCTTTAGCAACCCTGCAGATATCAAAAAGTTAGTAGGGAAACATGGCACATAGTTCTCTGCATAAAAGTTAACAACTGAGATGAAATGGATCAATTCCTTAAAAACTATAAACTACAATTCACCAATATAAAAAAGATAATTTGTGCAGCCCTGTAAATATCAAAAACTTAAATTAAATATAAAATTCCCCAAACAAATCTCCAGACATTACTTTACTGGAGAATTCTATCAAGGAAAATAGCACTAATTCTACATAATCGTTTCTATAATAATATCTTTCTTGCTGTTGTTTTTAGTGTATCTATAATTTACCATGTGATTTTTTTTGTTTCTTTTGTATGTTCTTCTTCCCCCATGGTATAACCTCTGTTTTCACTGTATTTGATTCCCGTGCCTTGCATCTTGTAGATACATTTTTCTGATTTGGGGAGGGGAAAAGAAATAACAAAATTCTGAAATAAGGACACAGGTTGACCCATTGTAACAATGAGATATACAAGACACTATGTTGAAAACGAACTTTACAACTTCGGGGGCAGGGGGAGGGAGGGGTTGGGGAGGTGGAGAGGTTGGGATGGTAGGGAAAAAACAAAGGAGGACCTAACAATGCTCTATAGGAAATATATTCATTACCTTATTCATGTAACTGTAACTCCTCTGTACAGTATTTTTACAATAAAAATATATACAAAAAAAGAGAAGTGAATAATTCCCAATAAATTATAATGGTATCTAAGTGTCATAGTTCTAAGCCAGACAAAGATATCACAAATGAAGAAAATTACAGATTAAAAGTTTTCATGAATATAGATACAAGAACCCTTAATACTGTATTAGTAAATAGAATTGGGCAATAAGTAAAAGAATTATATGGTTTGGCTGTGTTTTTTTTTTCCCACAGACACAAAGCTGATTCAATATTTGGAAATTAAAGTTATTTAACATATGCCATTGTTTGAATGCTTTTATTGCCTTCAAATGTTATGTCAAATCTGAGTCTCCAATGCAACTGTTGATAGATAGATTCTAATGGGAGGGCTCCTCCCTCATTAATGAATTAATGCCACTCTACAAAGGGACTTTTGAGAGTGGATTTGTTCTCCTCTCCTCTTCTGCCATATAAGAAACAGATTCCTCTCTTACAGAGGAGAAAAAAACTGAGATACCATCTTGGAAGCACTTCAGTTCTGTGTTAAATGGTTGATTCAAGCAGGATTTTACATTGTTGTATATTTTAGGATAAAGCATTAAATCAGTGACTAATACATTTGTTGTTAGCTATAAGTTTTTTGGTAGGATTTTGTTCATCAAGTAGAGGATATTTTTTAACCAAAAAAAAAATCCCTAGAATAAGCAAGCTCAACAGTTTTTTAATGTACCAGATAAAACATACAAAAATTTATTATAGTCTAGTAATGAATACATATGCACACTGAAATTAATTGCACAATACTAAGTACAATCATCTTCCTTAAAATGAAGCACTTAGTTATAATTATAAATGGAATATCTACAAAACTTCTATATTGAAACTACACAGTGCCCATGAAATAAATTATTTATCTAAAGAAACAGAGTAATACACTGTGTTTATGATCAGAAAGACTATGTATAGTAAAAATATTCATTTTCTACAATTACCTACATGTTTAATGCAAGTCCTGTCTAACATCTGGAAAGATTTTTTTAAGCTATAGACATTAATCATATAGCAAAGTAAAAGAACTTACATAGCTAAACTAATTTTGGAAATATTACAAGGTCATGTCTGTAATCTTACCTGCTTGGACAGGAAAGACTAGGGGCTCCTAATTTGAGGCCAGCTAAGTCGTAGAAGTTCATGAGACTGCATCTCAACCAATGGCTAGGGATGATGGTTCACACCTGTTATCCCAATGAGAGGAGGAGCATAATGTCTACGTGCAGTGTCCCATGCCTGGCAACACAGAGACACCCAAATAGGGGGACTGAAACCTAGTCAAGCTGCATAAAGCAAGACCCTACCTAAAATATAGCCAGCTGCACAAAAGTAGGGCTCAAGTGGTAGAGTATCTGCCTTGTAAGGCTGAAGCCCAGAATTCAATCCTCAATACCTCAAAAATATTAAAATGAAAAATGACTTAACATAGAAATATGTTCAGTTTCAATTATGAGCATTTATCCAGACAAAATGAAAACAATGTCCATATAAAACTCTTCATAGAAGCCCATTTAGGGTTTTTTGTTTTTTTAATTTAATTTTATTGTCAAGGTGATGTACAGAGGGGTTATAGTTACATACATAAGTGA
This sequence comes from Dipodomys spectabilis, assembly GCF_019054845.1. Classification (NCBI taxonomy): domain Eukaryota; kingdom Metazoa; phylum Chordata; class Mammalia; order Rodentia; family Heteromyidae; genus Dipodomys; species Dipodomys spectabilis. The sequence continues at coordinate 13,512,807 of NW_024870758.1, forward strand.
GCTTATTTCTTGTTGAACATTGTTATAATAGCACAGATCTGGAAACAAACCAGACAGCCTTATAATAAGTTTATAGTTAAAAAATAAAAATAAAAAATGAACTAAATGATAAAGAAAATAAATTATTGGTAAATACAACAATTTCTAGAAATCATCAAACACTACTCTAAGTGAAAAAGCCAACCCCAAAAGTTCATCAACTCCATGATTCCATTTATGAAACATTATTAAATATAAGAACAGATTCATTTGTCCAAGAGTACAGAAGGGCAGAAGGGCAGGAGGTAAGGTGTGGTCGTAAAAGCTGGACATGAGGGATCCAGGGTAGTAGTAGTGCTTTATATCTTAATTATATTAATGCCAATCCACACTCATTTTCATATTACAGTACAGTTTTTCAAGATATTCATATTAGAAAACTGAGTAATGAGTACCTATAATTCAGTGAATAAAAATGTACAATTATCTCAAAATAAGAAGTTTAATTTTAAAAATAGATGTACATAAAACTGTCCATAATAAAGCCATGATTACAATATCTGGCAAAGAGGAATTAATAGGAAAATTGTAAATCAATCTTATTCATTAATATAACTACAAAAGCCAATGTAAAAATATCATCAAATCTAATTCAAAAAACCATTAAGGTAATTATGCCTCATATTAGCATAGGCTGAATCTAAAGAGTTTGATATTAGGGTATTTATTAATTAATATCATAACATTAATAGGCTAAAAATTATCATTCCCAATGGCTTCTAAATAAACACAATAAAATTCAGCATCTATTGTGTTTTAATTGCAGCAAATACTACCATTATTTTTCAAATGTGTTTATTAATCTTTCCTAGTCCCTGGAATCTAAAGTGGCCTTGATTAATCCTCACCAATTGAACACAGAATGTGACTATTAGGATAGTAGTTGTTCTCTTAACATTTTGTTTCATGCAAGTGGCTAAATTTTTTTCAGAGAAAGAACAAAAGAGCTGATAAGGTTAGAATTTGGAATGAGCCTGAGTCCTTGAGATATTATTTGGGAAAGAAACACATAGGAAAGTAATCTATCATACACTGTGATATACATAAGGGATATGGGATAAACCTTTGTTATATTAAGTCACAAGATTTCAGTATGTATTTGTTTTTGCAGCATAGCTTTGTGTTATCCTAACTAAATAGAATATAAGAAATGTACTCATTACCTTGTCCATGTAATTGTAATCCCTCTGTATGGTATTTTCACAATAAAAAAGAACAATCAAAATCACCACTGATAAAGAATATCTGTTCTGAATCAGAAGACAAAAAGAGTATGTGTGGTTTCAAACTACAATCCCACAGAAAAATAGGACAGTGATCTTTGAGGAAAACACAAATCTGCATACTTAATATTCTTAGAAATTCATGGCACATGTTTGCATATCCAAGCCATTAAGAAGTCCTTTAGAAAAGAAATCATGTGTTCGTGTCTGTGTGTGTGTGTGTGTGTGTGTGTGTGTGTGTATGCCAGTAATGTGTACTTGAACTCAAAGCCTCACACTCTCACATGGCTTTATCACTCAGGGCTGGTACTCTACAACTAGAGCCACACCGTTACTTCTTAGCAAACAAATCTCTGTATCTTTGTTGAACTCAGCATTTTAAAACATATTTCACAGCATCAATCTTTTACATTAATTTGCCAGTATATTTTATACTATAGAAAAGTGGAAGGAAGGAAGAAAAGAAAACACCAAAATTATTTCCATGAGATTCAGAAAATGAACCAATATATTCACTATTTTTGCTGCATTAATATTTGCACACAAACCGGGCACTGGTGGTGCATGCCTGTAATCCTAGCTTCTCAGGGGGCTGAGATATGAGGACCACAGTTCAAAGCCAGCCCAGGCAAGAAAGTCTGTGAGACTTTTTTTAAAATTGTGAAAATACCTTACAGAGGGGTTACAATTACATGAGCAAAGTAATGAGTACATTTCTTATCAAGCGTTGTTGCCTCCTCCTTTGTTTCCCCTCCCCATTTCCCCTTTCCCCTGCTCCTACAACCATCCCCCCCCCCCCCCCCCCGCACCTCCACCACTAAACCCCTGCCACCCGTGCCAAAGTTGTAAAGTTCAATTTCGACATAACGTCTTGTACATCTCATTGTGGCAATGGGTCCACCTGTATCCCTATTTAAACAATTTGTTTTTTCCCTTCCCCTCCACAAATTATACCAACATCAAATACAATGAAAATAGGGGTTATACCGTGGGGGAGGGACATACAAAGCAACAAAAAAAACATCTTATAAATATGTTAGAAACTAGCAAGAAAGAAAAAACATTTGAGTCCTTATCTTGGAGTTCATTTCGCCTAACATCAACTTACATGACCGTTTCTGCTTGACTCAGACATATACTAGTTGTTGCAAATAAGGAAAATCATGAGTCCTATGTTTCTTTGGGCCTGGCTTACTTCACTTAATATAATTTTTTCCAAGACTTTCCATTTCCTAACAAATGTGAGACTCTTATCTCCAATTAACCACCAGAAAACCAGAAGTGGCTGAAGTCATAGAGTGCTTGCCTTGAGCTGAAGAGCTCAAGGACAGCTCCCAAGCCCAGAGTTCAAGTCCCACGACCAATACATACACACACATACACACACACACACACACACACACACACACACACACACACACACACACACATACACACAAGATTTGTATACAAAGACTTTTATCATAAATTTATTGATGAAACAATAAATAAATGAATATATATTGATGGAGAAGTAATAAGCATAACAATGCTTCCATATTGCATTGAATCCCTGGAAAAATCATATATTGCTAGATTGAAAAAGTAAAATATGAAGCTGAACATACAAGATGCACACACATACATATATACTATGCATACATCATACTATATACATATATGCATATCCATAAACAAGAAGCTCACCTATATAGTCAATGGTTCACTTTAATCTTCATGTTTTTCAGTATTTTAATCAGAATTATAGACATTATTTTTTAAAAGACATAGAAATGAACTGTTTCTTCCTTATAAGAATTCTACTTTGTCCTCCAGCTAGTACATCATTATTAATAATAATGCCTATTGAGCAGGAATAATCTCTTTTCAACATGAAACATCTCACATTCATGTGAAAATTATCTTCATACTTATTACTGTTAATAAGAAAAATGTGCTCAGGTTGAGCAACTTTTATCAAGTATTTAATAGAATACGTAAAGAACTTGATTTGCTGTAGACAACCAAATGTTACAGTTGCTAATAAGCTATGGAGAGTCTGGAACATGACGGGGGAAAAAGTGGCCATCCCATGATCATGGCTTAGAAGCAAGTCCCCAGCACTGAAACCATCACCAGCGCGCGTGCGCGCACACACACACACACACACACACACACACACACACACACACACACACACACACACATGCTTGATAATAAGTTCCCTTTAAGGCATTTTTTGTTTCTGTTCTGTTATTTCTTTTTTTCTTCATCATAATTATTATTTTTTATGTTCTAAATTTATTTCTGTACTTTTTATTGTAAAATACTGTACACAGTGGTTACAATGACCAAAGTAATGAGTACATTGTTGCCTCCTCCTTTGTTTTTCCCCTACCATCCCTTCCCCTGTCCACCTCCCTAACTCCTCCCACTCCTCCCCCCAAGTTGTAAACTTCCTTTTCAAAATAGTGTCTTGTACATCTCCTTCTTACAATGAGTCAACCTGTATCCTTATTTCAGCATTTTTGTATTTCCTTTCCCCTCCCTAAATTAAGCTTTGGTAAAATTTAGTGTACTATTTCATCACCTTTGGTGTAAGAATTTTGGGGTATATTTTAATACTAAAAGTCACTAAGTGGACATGTTTGTTTTTAAAAAGGATTGCTTCCATCACCTATAAAACACTGTCACTTTTTTTCCTCTTTCATTTTATTCATTTTCATCTTAATTTTTACTGGAGCTCTAAAACTCTGATGTGTAACCTGATAAATTCTTCTGGGCTACATAATGTCTCCAGCACTTTGTGAACAATAAACTTGCATCTCCTCATCGAATGAGACAGTTCAATGCAGTGAACTTATCCTCTTCCCATATGCTATCCCCTCTTTTTTTATTTTCAAAAGATTATAAAACACATTTCCTAGATATAGCATTGTGCCTTCCTTTGGTGACCTTTTTAGTTCAACTTCTACAAGAAAGAAACTAGATTCATTAGAGCATTCACATACATTTAAAGTTTTTATTTTTTGGCTTTCTGTCATAAATATAAAGAGCTGTCATTGTCGATTCATTGTGTCACACTATAATGTAGAGGGGAAATTACAGCCTTGCACTCAGATCTGGGTTTCAGTCTCAGCTCTACTAATGGTTTTAATGATGGTGTTATATCACTGACCCTCTCTAAGCCTCCATGTACTTCTCTCTGTGAAAGTACAAAAACGACTTTCCTTAAGGAATATAATGATGAATAAATGAATTCAATTAAATGTTCTATATACCTTTTCATCATTGTTAAAGTTTTCCCAATTATTTTGACTCAACTTTGATGTTTTATCACTAACAGCTACTATTCACGTTGTGCCTTAGAGAGGCCGATGGAAACTCACATAAGTCTTACCAGCAATGAATAAGAAAAACGTATCTCTGTGGACAAGTTTTTTAACATATACCTTGGCTTTAGATTTAAAACTGCCATTGACCTTTCTAAATCCTAGACTGCAACCCCTTTCCATTTTATAAAGGTCACTTATGACATGGCCAGCATGATGCTGGTTAAGTATTTTCTTAATCTATTTCCAATAACTTCTGCAACAAAACTGGCTAGAAACATCTACTACCATCAACTCCAAATGGATCAAAGACCTCAGAGTCAAAGCAGACACCCTGAAAACATTACAGGATGGAATAGGAGAAACCCTAGGTCTTGTTGGCACAGGCCGAAATTTTCTTAATAGAGACCCAGAAACACAACAAATCAAAGAAAGGTTGGACAAATGGGATTGCATGAAATTGCAGAGCTTATGCATGGCAAAGGACATAGCTAGCAAGATCAATAGAAAGCCCACAGATTGGGAGAAGATCTTCACTAGCCATACAATGGACAAGGGTCTCATATCTAAAATATACCTGGGACTCAAAAAATTAAATCCTGGGCTGGGAAGGTGGCTCAGTGGTAGAGCGCTTGCCTTGCATGCCTGAGGCTCTGGGTTTGATTCCTCAGCACCACATAAGCAAAAAGAAAAAAGCCAGAAGTGGCGCTGTGGCTCAAGTGGTAGAGCACTAGCCTTGAGCTGAAGAGCTGAGGGACAGCGCCCAGGCCCAGAGTTCAGGCCCCATGACTGGACAAAAAAAAAAAAAAAATTAAATCCCTCAACAACAAATCTTCAAAGAAACAACTGCCCAATAAACAAGTGGGCTAAAGACTTAAAGAGAAACTTCTCTGAAGAAGAAAGAAGGATGGCCAATAGACACATGAAGAAATGCTCATCATCCCTAGCCATAAAAGAAATGCAAATCAAAACAACATTGAGATACCACCTCACCCTAGTTAAAATGGCTATAATCAAGAACTCTAATAACAACAGATGCTGGAGGGGATGTGGACAGAAGGGAACCCTACTGCAATTTTGGTGGGAGTGTAAACTTGTCCAACCACTTTGGAAAGTAGTATGGAGGTTCCTCAAAAGACTCCACATAGAGCTCCCCTATGACCCAGCAATCCCACTTTTGGGCATTTACCCAAATGTTTACAAACAAGACCACACTAAAGCTACCAGCATGACTATGTTTATTGCAGCATTATTTACTATAGCTAAGCTATGGAACCAACCCAGATGCCCCTCAGTAGATGAATGGATCAAAAAAATGTGGTATATATACACAATGGAATTCTATGCTTCCATCAGAAAGAATGACATTGCCCCATTTGTTAAGAAATGGAAAGGCTTGGAAAAAATTATATTAAGTGAAGTAAGCCAGGCCCAAAGAAACATAGGTCCCATGGTTTCCCTTATTTGCAATATCTAGTACATGTCTGAGTCAAGCAGAAAAGGTCAGATAAGGTGATGTTAGGGAAATGAACCCTAAGATATGTATTCAAATGTTTTTTTTCTTTCATGCAATTGTTTCCAACACATTTATAAGATTATTTTTTGTTGTTTTGTATGTCCCTCCCCCACACTATAACCCCTGCTTTCACTTTATTTCATGTCGGTACAATTTGTGGAGGGGAAGGAGAAAAACAAATCGTTTAAATAAGGATACAGGTGGACCCACTGGAACAATGAGATGTACAAGTCGTTATGTCGAAAACGAACTTTACAACTTTGGGGGGCGGGGTGGTGGGGAGGATTGGATGAGGGGGGGAGGATGGGAAGGGATAGGAAGGGGAAACAAAGGAGGAGGCTGCAATGCTTGATAAGAAATGTACTCATTATCTTACCCATGTAATTGTAACCCCTCTGTACAGTATTTTCACAATAAAAAAAAGAAATATCTACTACCATGTTGGATATATATGCATATGCAGGCATATATACATAATGACATTTATATATATGTATATGTGTGTCATTATATATGATCTATCTATATATACTCCACATGGAGGCTACCTATATATATTTATATATGTATAAGTATATAAATATATATGTAATGTACCGCACATGTGTATATATGCATATATGTATGTACACGTGTGTGTACCTTCAGTCTGCTTTATGTGTGCATGTGTGTATATCTACATACATTTATTTATTTGTAACCATCATAGTTTCATTTTTAATACTATAAGTATCCACTCTCTATAATTTTTCCCTCTGTCACTTTCTAGGAATAAGTTAGGTCGATAGTTTTCTAGGAAATAGGGCTCCACTTTCCTCTATCAAATTTCTTGTTTCTGGTTTAACTGACCATTATTTTGGCAAGATGGCAGCCTCTACTTTGGAACTGAGAAATGCCAATGGCAGTACTGTGATACGTTTTCAACTTGCTCACAAGAACATCGATTGTTTTCATAGTTGTTTGGGGGAAGGGAATAGAGAGACTCCCTTTACAATGAGTCAGGCTTCATTTACATCTGAGGAAATGTGCAATTTGGAATACTTGGCAGTAAGATACTCCAATGTGGAAACCTAGAGTAAGTGAATGATATGTGAAAGATGTTGCCATGACTTAAGTAAGGTAGGGAGGTACCATGGTGGGGCCCTTGCATGGATAAAGTGTCTCTATCCTGAGGTGGCCCCAGAATCAATCATCCATTGTAAAGTTGATTCCTCACCAAATTAAGACAGATTCCAATTGAGATAAAATCAATTAGAATACAAATCAAGACCAAATTAACAAATGTGAAAAGCCACAAAACTCTGCCCTCTTAATAGAGGTATGTCTAGAAAGAGAAGAGTATGATCATTCACTTACCCTGAGGGTGTGCATTTCCAGGTTGACATCTATGTGCAAACTCTATCTGGAGGATCAAATGGTAGAACAAAATAGAACAAGAGAGATTGCCCCTCACACTAAAAATTCAGAGCCCTGCCCTCAGGAGTTTCTCTATTTCAGTCTCTTTAACTAGTTCTTTTCACATTTATGATCTCTAAGTGGTAGAATACTCTGTCTTTAAAAACTCTTTGCGAGGGGAGTTCCGGGAAGATGGCGGAGGAGAAGCTGGAATCTGAACAAGCTCTTGCATAGAAAACAGTTTCAGAGTTCCAGTGAACAGTCCCAAGCCAGAGAATCACACCAAGTGTGCCATCACAGGACAGAGAGTTAGTCAAGAGAGGGGAAGCCAAGCAGACACATCTGAGCAGCTGCCGCTGCGGCGGCAGGGTCGCAGCGGCGACCACCGCCGCGGAGGCATACCTGAGACGCAGTCCGGGACGAAGGAGCCAGACGCAGCAGACGAGCGGATTCTACTCAACACCAGCAAGAACCGACAAGGAGCGGACAACTTCATCCTGCACTTTGCAGACCAGAGACGACCCGGGATCCAAGACTCCGCATGAGTAGAAGCCCCACTTCCTCACTCCTTCTCTGGGAGAAGAGGAGGGAAGGCCACCCCTCCCCCCCAGCACCGGTGATCTCCATCTTGGATACCGACAAAGCTCGGAGGAGCGGCTAGCTCCAGCTCAGGCCTTGGAATAAAACGAGTCATTTAGCAGGTCACAAGAACTTAACGGCGAAGTGACCTCACAGACTCAGTTCCATCCAGGGAAAAGTCACCCAGCTCAGGCGCCAGCCATTGGAGTGGCTCTCCTCACCGGGTAACCAGAGCCAGAGGCTGCCCCTCCCTCTAGCAGCCACCACAATCAATTGAAAAACAGAAACCCTGAGAATGGCTCCAGGCTGGGTGCTGTGAGTTTTTTTTCACAAAATAGCCCCAGGGAAAAGCTACTGTTCCTTGAAAGGCCTCAACTCTACCCAGAACCTAGCCTCATCACTGCATCCCCCTCTTTTGTGATTCTCAAAGCAGATCACCCTCCCAGTAAACTAACCTGGGAGGGGGATCTCAAAATCTTGGGTAAAGCAGAGCATTTTTCTGCCTGTTCCAACAAACTGACTTAAGAAACCAATCAAGCCACAGGACCTCAAGCTGACCAGAGACTCCAACCAGACCCTGGTTACAGACAAAAGGGAGATACAGGACTCTTCCCACCCCTCCCAAAAAAAAAAAAAAAAATCAAAGAACTTTTTTTTTTCTTCTTCTTCTTTTCTTTTTTTCTTTTTCTTGTTTTGTTTTTTTTCATTTTTTGTTACCTTATATCTATATAAAAAATTTTTTTTGCTTTTCTAAAACTTTTATTAATCTTTAATTTTTGCCTCTTCTGAAAAAATAATTGTTTTCCATTAACTTTTTTTTTTCTCCTCTTATAATTTTTATTTTAGGAATACGTGAATGTGTGTTTTCTTTTCTTTTCTTGTCTTCTTTCTCTTTTTCTTTCATTCTTAATTATCTTTTTGTTTTTTTTTCTAGCTCTACTGAACTTCTGATCTTTTCTTCTCACTTTCCTATCCTCTCCATCTTTTCCTCTTTGTTCATCTTTATGTGACTTAACTCTTGTCCTGCACATCCTCAGATAAACAAGTAGTTAACCAGTAGACCCTATCCCCCATTGTGTACACACTTAATCCACAAACTTATTACTCAATTCAAAACCTCTGAGACTTAAATTCACTAATAGCAGTACTTTATACCTATACAATATTTTAAGCATTTTTTTAAAGTTTTTCTCATCTCCTCTATGTCCCTCCCTTTCTCTCAACATATTCATATTCCTCTATAAATAGATGGTCTTTTAATCTCTAAAATAACATTAATTTTTACATTTCTATTTTTTTTCTGGTCTCTTTTCATTCCCCTTTCCCTTTCTTCTTTTTCTCTCTCTCTCTACTTACATCCTACCCAACCTATTTCCTGCATTGTGATTAGGACATAGTTAACTCTCCCTGTGCCTCCCCACACCAATCTATTCCTATTTTTTACCCACATCTCTTCCTAACCCTAATAATTTCTGGCTTTCCAAATTCTTCTCTGCGGTTCGAAGTCCTTTAACATACAGTTGTTTGATGTCGAATAGATGTATCTGTTGAACTAGATTGTATCTGTAGACTATTGACTGTACAAATGCAAACTTTGGTTGATGGTTGCCTTAAGATAGTGTTCTAGCACAAAACTGGTGCTATCTTCATCTCAAATGGGCAGAGTAAGCCGGAAAAACACAAGAAAAATGGCAAATTCGGGTATCTCAATTCCCAATCCTGATAATCAGGGGTTAGAACAGATAATGAATAATCCAGAGGAGAGTTCCCAAACAGCTCTACAAACACTGGTGGCAAACATGATAAATGAAAAGTTTGACAACGTACAAAGGACTCTGTATGAGCGTGATAGGGAGAGAGAGGAGGCATCCCAGAAGTTTATACAGGAATATCATAAGCGTGAGGAAGATACTCAAAAACTGATACAGGATTTGCGTGAAAAACTTGAGAATACTCAAAGAGAAAGGGAGGAATGGCGTGAGCAGGCTGAGAACACTCAAAGATATCTGCAGGAATCCCACGAACGGGAGGAAGCTAATCAAAGAGTAATACAGGAATTGAGAGACCAGGTAGAGAACACACAAAGATCACTAAAGGCATTCATGGAATCCATTAACAAAGAGCTGAAGGAAGTCAGGGAGACCACAAAGGGAATGCTGAATGGAACCCAACAGAAGGAATGGGAGCCCAAAGAAACCATAACCAATCAACTAAGTGATTTGAGGACAAACACTGAACACCAAATTAAGGAAGTAAAGAAATTCATACAAGACGAAAAACAGAGCTTCAACAAAGAACTTGAAGCCATCAAAGCTGACCAATTAGAAGGAAAAGAGATAAAAAACAAAGTAGAGAGTCTTGACAGCAGGTTAGACCATGCAGAAGATCGAATCTCAGGGATTGAAGACAGCCTAGATATTATAGAGAAAGAACATACAACCATCCAAGACAAGTCCAAGAAATATGATAGATCTATCCAACACCTGGAAGACACCATCAGAAGGCCTAATCTAAGGATAATGGGTGTAGAGGAACACCTAGAAACAGAAGTTAATGGTCTAGGAAATCTGTTTAACAGGATCCTAGCAGAGAACTTCCCAAACATGCAAAAAGATAGGCCTGTCCAGATACAAGAAGCCTTTAGAACCCCAAATAGACCAGACCAGAATAGGACATCCCACCGTCACATTATAATCCACACAGGATCAACTCAGAACAAGGAAAAGATCCTTAAAGCTGTCAGGGAGAAAAGGGTAATCACTTATAAAGGGAAACCAATTAGAATCACCTCAGATTTCTCAGCAGAGACAATCAAAGCAAGAAGAGCCTGGAATGATGTATGCCATGCCCTAAAAACAAACAACTATCAACCAAGAATACTGTACCCAACTAAACTCTCCTTCATAACTGAAGGCCAAATAAAAACCTTCCATAGCAAAGAAAAATTGAAACAATACATCTCCACCAAACCAGCCCTACAAAAGATTCTTAAAGATGTCCTACACATAGAAAACCAACAAGACCGCAATAAAGGCCAAGAAACAGCACCCAAACTGAGAATCCAAGAACCATAGGAAGAACCCAGTTTTCGCAGCCCCCAAGAAGGTAGATAACATGGCAGGAACTCCCAAATACCTCTCAGTCCTATCTCTTAATGTTAACGGACTGAACTCTCCAATTAAGCGACATAGACTGTCTAGTTGGATTAAAAAACAAGACCCTTCTATCTGCTGCCTGCAGGAGTCACATCTTGCCCATAAAAACAAACACATTTTCAATGTTAAAGGCTGGAACAAAATCTACCAAGCAAACGGACCGCATAAACAGGCGGGAGTTGCAATCCTAATATCAGATAAAATAGACTTCAAATTAAAATTCATGAAAAGAGATAAAGAAGGTCGCTACATACTAATTAAAGGATCTCTCCTTCAGGAGGATATTACAATTCTAAATATCTATTCGCCAAACAATGGAGCACCCAAATTTATCAAAGAAACACTACTTTCCCTCAAATCCCATATAGATCCAAAGACATTAATCGTTGGGGATTTTAACACACCACTCTCCCCACTAGATAGATCAACTCGGCAAAAACTCAACAGAGAAACCGCAGATCTAAACAGCTGCATAGATCAACTAGACTTAACAGACATTTACCGAACATTTCACCCAGCAGCATCAGAATACACGTTTTTCTCAGCAGCACATGGAACGTTTTCTAAAATAGACCACATTTTAGGCCACAAAGCAAACTTGTCTAAATTCAGAAACATTGAAGTTATACCTTGCATTCTCTCTGACCACAAGGGAATAAAGTTAGAACTCAACATCAAAAGCCACCAAAGAAAGTCCAGTATCACATGGAGGCTGAACAACACACTGCTGAATCATGAGTGGGTCATGGAAGAGATTAGAAAGGAAATTCAAATGTTCATGCTATTCAACAAAAATGAACACACAAAATACCAGCTCCTCTGGGACACAGCAAAGGCAGTACTCAGAGGCAAGTTTATAGCTCTGAGCTCCTACATCAACAAATTGGAGAGATCTGAAACTAACAATTTAATGACACATCTAAACCTCCTTGAAAAAGAGCAGCAAGATAAACCCCAATCCAGTAGACGGAAAGAAATAATCAAAATTAAATCAGAATTAAATGAATTAGAATCCAAAAAAACTATAGAAAGAATCAACAAAACAAAGAGTTGGTTCTTCGAAAAACTTAACAAAATTGACAGACCCTTAGCAAATCTTATCAGAAAAAGAAGAGAACACACCCAAATTAATAAACTCAGAGATGAGAATGGAAACATCACCACGGAAACAAGCAAGATTCAGAACATTATAAGGGAATACTTCTCAAAACTTTATGCTAATAAGTTTGAGAACTTGACAGAAATGGACCTCTTCCTAGCAAATATTGACATGCCAAAACTAAACCAAGATGAGGTAAACTATCTTAACAGGCCCATATCAAGCATTGAAATAGAAACAGCAATAAGAGACCTCCCAGCTAAGAAAAGTCCAGGACCAGATGGTTTTACAGCGGAATTTTACAAGGCCTTCAAAGCAGAGCTCACACCAATTCTCCTCCAACTCTTCAATGAAATTGAAAGAGAAAGCTCACTACCGAACACATTCTATGAAGCCATCATAACCCTCATCCCAAAACCAGGCAGGGACTCATCAAAGAAAGAGAACTATAGACCCATTTCTTTGATGAACATTGATGCGAAACTTCTCAACAAAATTTTGGCCAATCGACTTCAACAATTCATCCAAAAAATCATACACCACGATCAAACAGGATTCATTTCAGGGATGCAAAGCTGGTTCAATATACGCAAATCAATTAATATTATTCATCACATCAACAGGAGCAAGAATAAGAACCAAATGGTTATCTCAATAGACGCAGAAAAAGCATTCGACAAGATCCAACACCCCTTTATGATGAAGGTTTTGGAAAAATTAGGAATCCATGGAACATTCCTCAATACAATAAAGGCTGTATATGACAAACCTACAGCCAGCATTATACTCAATGGTGAAAAACTAAAGCCATTTCCTCTTAACTCAGGAACAAGACAAGGATGCCCACTCTCTCCACTTCTCTTCAATCTAGTATTAGAATGCCTAGCTACAGCAATAAGACAAGATGCAGACATAAAGGGGATCCAAATAGGGAAAGAAGAAATAAAACTCTCCCTCTTTGCAGATGACATGATCTTGTATTTAAAGAATCCCATAGACTCCACTCCCAAATTACTCAAGCTGATTCAAAACTTTGGCAAAGTAGCAGGTTATAAAATTAACCCCCAAAAATCAATGGCTTTTCTGTATGCCAACAATGAGAAAAGTGTGGCTGAAATTAGGAAAGCAACTCCATTTGTAATAGCCCCACAAAAAATAAAATACCTAGGAATTAACTTAACTAAAGAAGTGAAGGACCTCTATGATGAAAACTTTAAAATCTTGAAAAAGGAAATCAACACAGAACTTAAAAAATGGCAAAACCTCCCATGCTCCTGGATTGGAAAGATTAACATCGTGAAAATGGCAATACTTCCCAAGGCTATCTACAAATTCAACGCAATACCTATCAAAATTCCACCCTCATTCTTCAAGGAAATAGAAGAGGCAATCCAAAAATTCATATGGAACAATAAAAGACCCCGAATAGCAAAAACGCTCCTCAACGGAAAGAACACTGCTGGAGGAATATCAATACCAAATTTCAAACTCTACTATAAAGCCATAGTAATCAAAACAGCTTGGTATTGGCATAAGAACAGACCTCGGGACCAATGGAATAGAATTGAAAACCCAGAAATGAACCTACAGACCTATAGCCATCTAATCTTCGATAAGGGAGCTAAAACAATAGAATGGAAGACAGACAGCCTCTTCAGTAAATGGTGCTGGCAAAACTGGTTAACTACATGTGGAAAACTAAAGCTAGATCCTTATATATCACCCTGCACCAGAATCAACTCCAAATGGATCAAAGACCTTGAACTCAAAGCAGACACTCTGAAAACATTACAGGATGGAATAGGAGAAACCCTGGGTCTCCTTGGCTCAGGCCGAAATTTTCTGAATAGAGACCCAGAAACACAACAAATCAAAGAAAGGCTGGACAAATGGGATTGTATAAGGTTGCAGAGCTTCTGCAGGGCAAATGACATAGCTAGCAAGATCAATAGAAAGCCCACGGACTGGGAGAAGATCTTTACTAGCCATACAACGGACAAGGGTCTCATATCTAAAATATACTTGGAACTCAAAAAATAAACCACCCAACAACAAATCCTCAAAGAAACAACTGCCCAATAAGTAAGTGGGCGAAAGACTTAAAGAGAAGCTTCTCTGAAGAAGAAAGAAGGATGGCCAATAGACACATGAAGAAATGTTCAACATCCCTAGCCATAAAAGAAATGCAAATCAAAACAACATTGAGATATCACCTCACTCCAGTTAGAACAGCAAAAATCAAGAACTCTAACAACAACAGATGCTGGAGGGGATGTGGACAGAAAGGAACCTTACTTCATTGTTGGTGGGAATGTAAACTTGTTCAACCACTTTGGAAAGCAGTATGGAGGTTCCTCAAAAGACTCCACATAGAGCTCCCCAACGACCCAGCAATCCCACTTTTGGGCATTTACCCAAATGATCACAAACAAGGCCACACTAAAGCTACCAGCACAACTATGTTTATTGCAGCATTATTTACCATAGCTAAGACATGGAACCAACCCAGATGCCCCTCAGTAGATGAATGGATCAAGAAGATGTGGTATATATACACAATGGAATTCTATGCCTCCATCAGAAAGAATGACATTTCCCCATTTGTTAGGAAATGGAAAGGCTTGGAAAAAATTATATTAAGTGAAGTAAGCCAGGCCCAAAGAAACATAGGTCCCATGGTTTCCCTTATTTGCAATATCTAGTATAGGTATGAGTCAAGCGGAAAAAGTCAGATAATGTGATGTTAGGAAAACAAAACCTCAAATATGTATTTTAATGTTTTTGTTTCTTTCATGCATGTGTTTCTAACGCATTTATAAGATTATTTCTTTGTTGCTTTGTATGTCCCTCCCCCACAGTGTAACCCCCGCTTTCACTATATTTGATGTCAGTATAACATGTGGAGGAGATGGGGACAAACAAGTCGTTTAAGGATTCAGGTGGACCTGTTGCAACAATGAGAAGTACAAAATGTCATGTCAAAACCAGCTTTACAATGTCGGTGGGGGGGGGGGGGAGGGGGGGTATGATTGGTTGGGAGGGAGGGGGGAGGCTGGGAAGGGAGGTGAAGGGTAAACAAAGGAGGAGGCTGCAATGCTTGGTAAGAAATGTATGCATTATCCTGCCCATGTAATTGTAACCCCTCTGTACAGTATGTTCTCAAATAAAATTTAAAATAATTTAAAAAAAAAAAAAAAAAAACTCTTTGCACCCGGCACCAGTGACTCCTGCCTGTAATCCTAGCTACTCAGGAGGCTGAGATCTAAGGATCACGGTTCAAAGCCAGCCCGGGCAGGAAAGTCCATGAGACTCTTATCTCCAATAAACCACTAGAAAACCCAAAGTGGTGCTGTGGCTCAAGAGGTAGAGCACTTGCCTTGAGCTGAAGAGTGCAGGGACAGCGCCCAAGCCCAGAGTTCAAGCCCCACGACCAATCAAAAAAAAAAAAAAAAATCTCTTTGCAATCTAAACTTAAAGGTTTGTTTTACTAGAATTTAAATTATTTATTCACAGAATTTTAAAAAACAGTGTTCTCTATCTCAGATCTCTTAACTTCATGAAAGTCTACTTACTTGGTGTCTTCATTTTAATAATCAATAAACATCTCAAATTCACCAAATTAAGTTTCTTTTCCCAAGTCTTCTTTATATTAGTAACTAGTATCTCTATACTCTGTCATTTACCCAACCTAGAAATTTGGAGTAATTTTTAAAGATCTTCCTTTCCTCCATGAATCTTCCAGCACATGTGTTTTGTATACAATGTCCAACCAGTTCTTAATAATTCCATTGCATCCATTTGTACCAAGTCAACACTATCTCTTGGTTGAAAAATTGTACCAGCATCCTATCTGCTTTCACCCATTTATAGTTGCCTCCTTATAGACAATTCTATAGACATGACAACCATGGAAATGCCTCTAAAAGTGTACATCTGATCATGTCACCTGAACTCACAAAAGACTCTCCCAATTGTTGCGATGGATTCCATAGTGTTTTTCAGGGATAAAATAATCTGAACCTCCCCTAGGTTCTCTGCCCTCCACTCCTACTTCTATAATGCTCCAGGACCCTAGCTTTCTCATTCATCAAATACCACAAGCACACTTGTTTAGGGGAGGGAGAGACCCCCAATGTGCTAGTCCCTACATAAAATGTTCTTCCATCAAATGTTCCTCACTTCCTTTATATCCCTCCACACAGGTCCAATTCTCAGTAAGGCTTTTTGTGAGCAATATGTATTCCTCTTTTCTTGCTTTATATCTCGTCAGAATACTTCTCACCATCAAATACATTTTATGCTGCTTACTGTCTTACTCCACTGATAAGAATGTGTACTCTTAGAAGACAGCAATTTTTATTATCATCACTACATGCATCCAGAACATAACACAATGCCTAGTATGATTTTGAATGGACAAACTTATCCATTCAAGTTCTGTCACTGGGAAAATAATCAGCCAGGAGGTAAAATCCAGATATGCCCCACCAAGTATAATACAACACAGCTAACTCTAATGCAAGCCAAAGGGATTAAACAAACAAGGTAGCACACAGAAGATAAAATTAATTCTAGCTGGGGTTAGGAATGGGTTGGAGTTTTCTCACACATACAGGCATTTGAACATACATCTGGGTATTTGAAATAGAATGGAACAGATAGATAAGATTTCAACAAGAAGTGACGTGGAGACCAGCCTGGGATCAGGGCAAGAACCTGAATACTTAGCAGTGTTCAGTGTGTTCCAGGAACAACAAATGATCCTGGGAGGCTGCCATCTCTGAGCAGGGAGAGGGAAATAAAACAGGAAAAAGTGAGACAGATTTTTGAAGAGCCTTGTTTATGCAGAAGAGTGGTGCTGTTTTAGGCAGTCAAGAATTGGTCATTATCAACCTAACTCCAGGCCAGCCTCTACTTGATGCTAGAGGTACAGAACATGTGGTCTCCTGTCCACATGTTCAGGAATATAGCACAGCCTAAAAGTCCCAAATGAGTGACACCCAGAGCTATGACTATCATAGCAGACACCTAAAGGACAGGCTGAGGATGGGGTGCAGAAAGGAGGCAAGTGAAATGAAATAAAATGTCATATTATGTTGAATAGATTTTTAAATTGTGACATCACTACACAGGCTTTCATGATGTACATTACTCCCACTTGTTTATCCTAACTAACCAAATGAAAAGGAACTTGTAAAAAATTCTTTGCTCTCATCCTTTTGCAAAAATCTCTTCAGGATTTCAAGATGTTAGCTCTGACAAGTTCCAATCATAATCATGATAATTAGTATTTGACACTTCCAGCCTCTTCACCAACAGTACATGGTGTTCATTTGTTAACATATAGCTGCAGTGTAGAAAATATTTATCATATAGAAGAATCACATTCTGAGTCATTCAGTAACATTTGGATGAGCAGAGCATACAGAAGGGGGCTTCTAGCGCTGATCAGATATTTCCACCTTTGAACCATTTCTAATTTGTTAAGCTATAAATTTATAGGTAACATCAATTTGAAATGTCTAAGGACTGAATCCCTCAGAATTCTCTGATTCACAGAAATGGAGCCATAAAGTTGATTTGCTGGCATGAAAAAAACTAAAAGTGCATCAATGTAATTCCCACACAGGTGACTCAAGGACCAGATTATTTGTCAATTTTCTGTTCACTACAAATACATGGGAAAGGACAAATCACTGGCCTAGGTTCCACAATATTTCACCTTTTTCTACAAAAAAAAAATGATACAATGCCCATGAAACCACTGGTAAGAATCCAATAATATTTTTATTAGCCAAATACATATTTTGGTGGAAATTTAAAGCAAGTAGATTTTTGCTTTCTTAAAGGCAATGACTGTTTTGACCTAATGTAGTATAAGATTTATTCTCAAGACCAACAAGAATATAGCCTTTGGGCCATTGGGGTCAATTATTAATAGCATCTGCATTCATTATTTAATTGCGTAGAATGTAAGTGTTCGGTTTAGTAACAACTAATGCTAAGTTGAACAGTAGTTGTCATTATGATTTTAATTTAGAAGACTGAAAAAAACCTGTCCTTCTCTGTTAAGCTGAATCTAGAGATGTAACTGTATTGACAATGCATTAGGACCTAGGAACCTTACTCAGTTTACCTCCTAAAATCTCTAGGGTTAAAAAACATTATCTAATATATATCTGCCCCTTCTGTGCTCAGGTGGCTTCTGGCTGGGCATTTCTGACTGGGGTTGGCCAGGCAATCTCACAAAAGAGTCTGCAAATACCTGCTGCACTCATTTGGCAGTTGCCCCATCAACCTCAGGTGGAGACCACATGGTGTGTATAGGTAGGAGTCCTAGAATTCTGAGTCTGTGATACAATCTGACTGAGAGATGATCAAAATGAACAATGCAAGTAACTGAACAGTGAGCTAATCACAGTTGGATAAATGACATTGCAGCATATACTCCTCAAAGCAGATTCCAGGATTCCCCTCCTCCAAATTATGATACTTTATTACAGTCTGCAGAAAAGAGCATAAAGAGTATTATGGTTTTAAAGAATGAGTGGAAACAGTAAAAGTCTGTGAGAATCTTCAGTTGAACTGAAATATAGAGAGATTAGGTCATAGAAAGATAAATGTATCTTTAAACAGTGTGTGCCTGAGAAATTATACAAAATCAAAAGTCCTCCCACAACCTCCATTTATGACTAAACAACTTTAGTCTGAAGAAAGTTACAAATGGGTACATATCTGCACTGAAAATGAGTCGTTTTTATGTTCCTAAGTTTATATTTATGTGGTCTATAGATTTAAAAAAATACAAGCATCATTTCTTTTTATCTTTAGAACAACCTAGTGCAGTAGATAAAACATTAGAAGAAAAAAAGAGCAGATTCACAAGCCAAGTTGTAGATTTGCTTAAAGACAGTGTCCTTGACTTCACTCCCCAGCTACTGGGGTGGGGGTAGGGTGGGGAACAGAGGTGAGTACTGAGTGGTACATGATACACTATCAGGACAGAGGCACAGGCATGAGTGATTGCTTTCCAAAATGAGCTTGAGAAATTTTTGAACTTCTATTGGTTTAAAAAAAAACTGTCTTTTCTCCTTAACATTTAATTAACAAGAATAACATATAGCATGCCACAAAGAATCCAGCCTAGTGTGAAAATTCACAGACAAAAATGTGAGGAAATCGAATGCAGCTCACCTTACAGCCCAGTATAACCCAGGGGATATGCATTCATGAGCTTCAAATGCATACCCAGAGGCACCCATAGACACCTGTGGAACAGATTTGGAGAAAAGCTTCTCTTTTGTAGTTGATTTTATGAAACAACTGTGTTCCAAGGTCATAGTTCTCTTTGGGAATATTTGGGTATTAAAATCCAGACTTCTATAACATTTATACGAACTGTTGTTCAGTAAAGATCTACAGAACAGTCTACCCCTCCCTGAGTGTACTTTGGGGCATATGGTTTCCAATTTCTAAAACTAATCTTTCTGTCTTCATCCTTCATTTGTGATATATAATATCATCCCACTTAATAAATGGTATGACCATATGCAATCTCCCAAACCATAAGCTATGTTGCCTGCTCCATTTCTTCTTCCCCACACCCAAACCTTACTTAGTCTCATTGATTTCACATCTACAACATCCCCTCACAAAAAAGCCTTTGATCTAGTCCCACTGCCCTTATTCTCATTCATGAAAAGTAGCAAGGTCTGATTTTCCTGTGAAGGCTTCTCTCACAGGACTGCAGGATCAAGCCCCAGCTCCTTAGCATAGCATGCATGGTCTTTATGCTATAAGTTAGCCCCTACCAACTTCTTCAGACAAGACTACCAAAACCTCGTTTCAGCCTTATGAAACTTCTTTGTGTAGCCCTCTAAACCCCATGACATCTTATTGTCCATTCTGCTTTTTGTTCATTCTGCATAATAAAATGCCCTTCCTCCCATGGAATAATACACAATCACAAATAAAAACAAAATCATGTCATTTGCAAGAAAATAGGTGGAACTGGAGAACATTATATTGAAAGAGGTAAGCCAAACACAAAAGCCAAATATTGTATGTTTTTCTCATATATGGAAACTAAACCTAAAAGAATACATATTCATGAACATGCACACACACACAAGTATACATATGTGTGTGTATATATGATTCTAACTTTAGGATTATGAAGAAGGACAAACAAAAGGGAAGATGTAGAAGATGTAGAAAATGTAGAAAATATTTATTTTATTTTATTTATTTATTTATTGGGTCTGGTCATGGGGCCTGAACTCTGGGCCTGGGTGCTGTCCCTCAGCTCTTCAGCTCAAGGCTAGCGCTCTACCACTTGAGCCACAGCACCACTTCTGGCTTTTTTCTTTTTTTGCTTATGTGGTGCTGAGGAATCAAACCCAGGGCCTCGAGCACCTAATGTACATAACAAATGAAAAATGATTTTAAAGTGATAGTAAATTAATTTAAAATCTCCAAGAACAAAAAAAAAAAAAAACATGATGACCTAAACTCAATTTGAACATTGTTATTGACAAAGCTCTAATTTAAGCCTACATTTTTTTTCTTTTTTTATTGTGAAAATACCGTACAGAGGGGTTACAATTACATGGGCAAGATAATGAGTACATTTCATATCAAGCATTGTTGCCTCCTCCTTTGTTTCCCCTTCCAATCCCTTCCCATCTTCCCCCTACCCCACCAAAGTTGTAAAGTTCATTTTTTGACCTAACAATTTGTACATCTCATTGTTGCAATGGGTCCACCTGTATCCCTATTTAAACTATTTGTTTTTTCCCTTCCCCTCCACAAATTATACCAACATTAAATACAATGAAAACAGGGGTTATACCGTGGGGGAGGGACATACAAAGCAACAAAGAAATCATCTTATAAATATGTTAGAAACAATTGAATGAACATTTTTTTGAAATGATAAAAGGAAATTAAAAAATAAGCTGTGTCATTTTAGCAGGCTCTAGTCTATCAATCTGTGTACCATGTAACTTTGGGAGGGATTGGCTGAGGTCAATTTTAAATGAATAGCCCATAAAGAAGAATAAACAAAAAGATGACTTCTCATGACAGTGTTGAAAACTTTCAGTTCATCTCCCATGCCTCTCTGAAGAAATGCCTTTGTAAAGACTGCAATGGAGAAATGAGGGCTCCAGTACACCCCACAGGGCTGCCTGCAGAAACCTACATGAAGTTAGCTGTGGTGTTCTTCTTAATGGTTAATGGTGTGTCTACACCATCTCTGAACAAAGGAACCAATCTCTATACACAAAAGATTAGCTGATACTGAGGTAGGAGAAAGAAGATTCAATATTACCACTACCAAATGAAAAGTATTCTTATAAAAATAGAAACATATATTAAATGTTTAAACGATCAGTTGTCTTGTGAGTTTAAAAAAACTAAATGTACAGCAATAAGGTAAATAGTTGGAACTATTAAAAAAAATGAGAAGCACAGGTGAAGAAAAGTTGAATGTGAGATTGTTGTTGTTTTTAATGAGTCAGACTTAATTTATTGTCTTAAGTAAGCTGGTAGGCTCATCACTGGGGAACATGATATCACAGAGAAAGCGCAGGAAAGAATTACAGAGAGTACTTAAAGAAGGAAAACTTAAAGAGCTTAAGGTAAGAAAGAGATGGTAAAATCAACAATGGTAAAAGACGTATCGCAGCAATAACATTTAAATTCTCCTTGTTGGTCATGGACCAACATCAAAAAGCACTGTCAAAATCAAAGAGGAAGAAATTTGGGCTTAGGAGAAGAATTCACTTGACTGTTTCAGTGATAAAAACTCTAGTTTAAAGGATACACTACCTTTGGGAATGACTGAAAGCTGCTTTTTTTAAAGCTTGGATATTCAGTTTTCTTCAGGAGAGTGCAACAGATCCACGATTCTACATATTTCCAGTTCTATAAGAAAAATAGTACTATTCATCATATATTTATATACCATCTAAAAAAGTACAGTACATTCTGCTTATTTAACATTCTCATATTTCTCCTCCTAACAGATTTAAACTTTCCTCATAAAATGCATGTTTTATATCTTTGACCATTTGTATCTACTAGACGGACCCCTCCTCAATTTCTCTGTAACTCTGTGGGGGGGGAGGTTTATACTGATGTAGGCTGGGCTTGAACTCAAGGCCTAGGCAATGTCCTTTAGCTTTATTCATTCAAGGCTAGCACTTTACCACTTGAACCACAGCTCTACTTCCAGCATTTTAGTGGTTAATATAAGAGTCTTACCACTTTCCTATGTAGGCTGGCTTCAAATTATGATCATCAGATCTCATCCTCCTGAATAGCTACAATTATAGTCATGAGCCATCAGCACCTGACTTACTTTTTCTGTAACTTCTAATAAATATGGGGTGCTGAAAAAAAAACCAGCTAGGACTCAAGCAATGCTAAGTTAAAATAAGCAGATTACTCCATGACTTCTGCATGTCATGCATCTATTAATACATCCTAGGATCATGTTCGCACTTTTAATAACAGCACCAGGCTGCTGACTCACATTCAGGCATGTTTCTACTTCCTTCGTACCTACATAATTATTCCCTTTCTTGTGTCAGCTTAGGTTGTTTTCATCTCTACTCTCATCCTGTTTGGCTTTGCCACTTCTTCAGATTTTCAACAGTCCATTGACATTTTTATCCTGATATCCATTTATCAATAACACCTCCAAAATGGAGACCTTCTAATCTGGTTTTCAAATAGTCAAAGCATAAAGGAAGGGTTGGGGTAGCTTGATAATCATTTGCAATTAGGTGGTAAGGTCTGTTAGGACAAACATGGTTCCAGCTTCCCCTTAAATTCCAGTCTATCAGAGATACAGATGATGTAAATAGAAAACTACAGTCCTATATATAAATGCTATGACAGAACAGCAACAGAACAAAGGGAGACTTTTGAGCATGAAGGAAATTATGAAAATAGATGAAATGTTGCAATACCTCCAAAGAGAAGAAGGATACAAAAAAGGGAGAGGCTACAAGGCCAAGAACTTGCACAAATGTATAAATTAGAACTTTAATCTCCACATAAACACTGCAGGCAAATACTATTATCCCACCTGTATAAATGAGGAAAGTCAGCACTTAAGGAGGAAGGGAAATTCACATGAGATCACATGCTTCTGGTTAATAAGTAACAGAACTGGATTCTAACCGAGCTCTATATGACTCCAAAGTCCATACACCACACCATGCTGCTTTTTCAACTAGTTCTTGTTTGTGATTTACAAACAGCAGTGCCACAAGGGAAGAAATCTAAAATTTCAGGAGTTCAGTTAGCACCAATTGTGTCCTTTCTATGTGGCATTTGATCAAGGTATGACAGAAAACCGATTTAATGTAAGCTCATCCCATGCTATTCTGGTAACTTCCTAATACTCTGCATTCAGGAAGTCAACTATCTAATGACTTGCCTGTTTTACTTCCAGGATTCAAAGATGAACTATCTATCTATCTATCTATCTATCTATCTATCTATCTATCTGTCTGTCTGTCTGTCTGTCTGTCTGTCTGTCTGTCTGTCTGTCTGTCTGTCTGTCTATCTATCTATCTATCTATCTTTTCAAGGATCAATAATTCTTGAGCCCAAAAGATGTCCCATATGTTTTCATTAGGGAATTTTTGTCTTTTGAAAAAAATAGCTTCACTCAATAGTGCAAAGCACTCAAGAATTTAAGAAGTGACTTGAGTATCAATCAGATTGTTCGGGTATAGCTCCTTATAGCTAATATTTAATATGTATTCACATAAAAAGGAAACAATCTAGGTAATACATAAAAATATCTGAAATTCTTTGTCAAATGCTGTGTCCTATAACTTTTATACATCCAGTGAAACACCTCTGTGAGAAAGTCTTCAGCGCATGAGTGTACCAACGACAATGACTTGTCTCAACACTACACCTGACAGAGCATCTATATCTGGTCCTTAGAGTTTCCTGGATAGATTATATGTTGCTAGACTTCTAAAATTACTTGCTCCTCTCTTCAAAAATGTACCAATATGGCATTCACATTGGTGCGACCACATTAGAAAAGCAATATTTACTGGAGCTTAATTTATGCATATATTATAAACCAGCACAAACATGCCCACAAATGCTCACCCAAAGAGATGCACACAGAATGTTTATAGCAATGCTATTTGTGTCCCAAAGTAGAAACTATACAAATGTCCGGTTACAACAGAATGAATTGTGTGAATAAATTGTGCTATATTCACACAATGGGATACTTTATTGCAATGGGAGTGCATACTCTCACCTACAAACAGCCATGGGAATAAATGATGAGTGAAAGGAGCCAGATACAAAAAATCCTATATGATTCTATCATATAGAGAACAAAAAGAGGCAGTGTTAAATATTTCTATTGCAATTCTGAACAACTACTACTCTTAAAGAAGTATAGAAATAGAAAAGGAGTCTGAAGAATGTTGGTCATATTCTGTTTCTTAATCTGGATTTCGATTAATTGACTGTATGCCATTTTGTGAAAATTAATTGGCTTACTTTTCTATATGTGTATTATACTTCAATAAGAGTGTTTAAAGCCCCAAAGGCTTGAAATTTTAAATAGCTAATTTTGGGAGAGATTAAAATGGACTGTATAAAATGTCACATGTGGGCGAGAAAAAGTTTTGAGCAAGGATCTACATTCCAATCAATATGGACTTAAATGTCTGTTCCAAGATCCACATGGGTTTCAGAACTCAGGAGATTTTCATGCCTCCCTACAAATTGCCACTAGACTTTTTTTCTCTCATTGTAACTTTTCAGACCACTTCTTCTGATTATATATAATGTTCTACTTATGTTAAGAGGCTGTCCTCTTAACAGAACATACCCTGGACTGTGGCCCTCAAAGGCAAGGTACTTTCCAACCAAGTCCTAACCGAGTTGGAGCTGGCTCTTTGTGACTCTAAACCACTTAACCACACAGTCACCTCTGTCTCTCTTTCTCTCTCTCTCTATCCGTGGAACTCTGGGAAATTGTCCCCACCAATGTCCCTCTCTCTTTGATGCCTTTTAGCTAGCCGAACGTTATCCTTCCATAGCAATTAAGAGCAGAGAATCTGAGATGTGTCACATTGTTTTTAATTCATCTAAATGTCCACTTGACCTAGATGACAGATAATGCTTTATTTTTGTTTTTACCAACCTGCTCACTGTTCATTTAAAGCACTAAGTGGACTGATATAGAAAATGAACCCAACAGGCCAAATTGCAGCGGCTTCATATCACCAGCCCCTTCCACGTATTCTGGTCCCTTTGGTAAATTATCACTTAGAAGCCAGTCAGCAAGCTACTTATCAAAACTGGTATGCAGACAATGTTATTTCCATAACTGGCTCACATTGGCACACGGTGAGTAAGTTGTGGAACCTGGTCCCATCCAGCTTCAAAAATCAATATTGGAAAGTAGTTTAAATACCTCTTAAAAGAGGCCAATTTAACTCCCATGAGAGAGTTAAATTGTTACATCTCATGGAGATAACAATTAACAAATATCTGCTAAGAATTCTTGGTTGGTTCTACACAACCTTAGAATATGGATATTATAATCACCCTTTTTCAGATTAAAAAAAAACCAGAAGCTCAGGGTTTAAATATATCACATAACATGTAAGATGCAGAACAAAATTTTAAACCAGGCTTCAGCAAATGTTTTCTTGTAAATAAATATTTTAGGCTTTGCAAGTCACATGAGTTCTCTGTCCTATATTTCTCTTTATTTCTTTGTTCCACAGTGCAATGATTGGTTTTTACAATCTTCTAACAATGTAAAATCTTCTCATGACTTGTTGGTAAGATTTGACCCAAAGATGGACAGTTTTGAGACCTCTCCAAACCCCTATCTTCAGAAATTGGAGGGAAATATGTGATTTAAAAAAAAAATAGGCTCTGGATGTAGTCTAAATTTAAATCCTAACTCTATCATTTAAAGTCTACCATTTAACAGCTTACAAATCAGCAAGCAATTCTCTAGTTATTTACTTATTTAATACCCACAAGGACTCTGTCATGTATGTCTCATTATTTCTTCCTCTCTACAGATAAGGAGATTGAGGCCCAGAGTATTGGCATAACTTGCCCAAATTTCCACAGAGCAAGAAGTAAAGCTTAAGCCATTAAACTACAAAGCTGATGCTATTTTAACATTAATGAAATCAGTAATAAGCAACCTAACCAGATAAGCAATTGGATTGCACGTATATATAAAAGGATTTTTTAAATTTTAACAATTATTTTATCTTAAGAAAAGGAATAGACTTGGCAACTGAGATTGTAACTGGAACTGAAATGTCAAGACTCTACAGAAGATGCTATCCATGTGCATTGTATTCATGTGTCCGGGTTCATTCAGAACCCAGACAAGGTGATTGCTCCATGGTAAAAGAATAGACTACATGTGAGGCCAATTAATCAAAGACAAAGGAACCCATAATGTGAATTGAGACTCTTAAGAAGCAATAGGTAAAGAATTAGGCAGAGGGAAATCTGTGGTATCCAAATGGGCAGGTGATTAGTGTTAGGACCTGTAGCCAACATCTAAGAGTACTCAAGTCAGGCTTCAGACTGAGTCCTGAGTTCTAAGTCCATGCATGAATATGAATGTGGCTTGGGCCATCACCCAGGTAAAATGTAGGACTCATCTTAAGAATGAACTAGAGTTAGGTCCACCTATTGCAGTTAAAGGTCAGTAGACAGAGAAACCCAGGATGATCTCTCAAAGATATGAACATTATATAAAATCCTTTAAATTCAAACAAGCAAGCATTGCTTTTTATAGTCTTACAATTAACTGGCTATCACCTACCAATAAGTAAAAGGTAAAAAACTAAAGACAAGCTTCTTTGAAAATTTCAGGATAGGGTCCTGGGGACAAATCTCAGATCCTCCTATCTATATTTTTCAAATACCTGGAATTGAAGACACATACACATCATTGTCTGCCTTATCTGCTGAGATGGCATCTACTAGCTTTTTTGCCTAAAGGGCATGAGATGTCAATTCCCCAGATCTCTGCCTTCCAAATATCAGAGTGGTATGAGCCGCTGAACTCAGTCCTCCTTTATGAATAAGTTCCTATTGGTAGGGCATTAAAACACACAAGTGTTATTTTTCCCAAATAG
Source organism: Dipodomys spectabilis (assembly GCF_019054845.1). NCBI lineage: Eukaryota > Metazoa > Chordata > Mammalia > Rodentia > Heteromyidae > Dipodomys > Dipodomys spectabilis. The sequence goes on from NW_024870758.1 coordinate 13,540,294, forward strand.
ACTGGACAAAAATCTCCCTGAAGCTGAGAAATACATACTACCAATTATCTGAGAGTCTTATGTCACAATACCAGGAAAATCATAAGACACAGGATAAATAAGGTAGCAACATGTTATTTATACCAAAATATGCCCACACAAGGTCCCAGGACAGAAAAGGGACTATATAAATAACAAAAAGATTTTGCTGATAAACAAATAGCAAGAATACTTCTGTCTTTGACACTATAAACAATATGTTTTGCTTGCTGATGAAAAACTTAGTAAAGCAATTGGTCCTATTTTTCTCCTTCTATTTTTTGACTCAACGGCTATAATTTACTAAGTCAACTACCTGGCATCCTTACAGTACTCAAAGTCCACTGCGTCTCACAACTCAAGTAGCATGGGCATCTCTGGCATTCCAAATGCACTGAAAGTAATCAATACTGAAGAAGAACAAATTAATCGAAAGTTAGGTGAACTTACACCCTGAAAAGGATTTGATTAAATCTCCATCTTTTGTATTTGATTCTGATCTAGAATAGGCCAAATGTTTACATTCTTTAGTGATTTGACCTCGAGTGACTGGAAAATAGTCTTAATTGCTTATCAAATGTAATTTTATAAGTGAAGTAAAGATATTGTGAATGTATATAAACTACCTCTGAAGTACAGCCTTTCAAAATGGGATTTTAGTTAGCTTGCTACTCTTTCTTTAGAGTCTGATTGATTTTCTTGACATCTCTTTAGCCTGGCAAACTGCCTGCCTAAGTACTTCATCTGACCTTCAGGCTGTTTGCCAAGTATTGATCCAGTACCTACAATGGCTGTGTTGTACCAGCTCTTCCAACTTTGATAAGGGCTAATGTACTAACACAAGGCAGACAGGAAGTCAATGGTTTCAAAATTTCTCTCATCATCCTTTAAAATCTTCTCTTTTCCTTTCATCTTATGCAATAATTTCAGGTTCTATCAAAATTAGATCTTAAGCAGATCAGTTGGAAATGTGTGTCTAATTTATCTTCTAGGAATTTATTGGTATACATTTTGGACAGGTCACTAAGTAATAAGTAATGAAAATGTCTAGAAGTATTTGATTTCTTGTTGAAGGTAAAATAATAACTACTTGGCGGTTTTCTTTTTGAAGCAAAATCCAAACTAAATATGACTTATGAAGATGCTCAGGAAAACTTTAGACAAAATATATTGTGTAAAGAGAAAGTGAGCAATAGATCTTAACATCATCTTCAGTGACATAGTAGAAGAAAATGAGACTCTTGTTTATTGGAAGAGTACTATCCTTGGGAAGAGAAGCATGATAGCTATCCAAGATAACTATCCATAAATTTAATGCATTAATGTATTAATTTGTAGACAGCTAGATCACATGTATTTCATAATTTACCTTAATAATAAATTTTAGGAAAGCATTTTCACTGGACAAATGTCCCTGGACAGTCCAATTACTTAGTCCAGAATGTAATCTTTGAATATGTAGGAGTAGAGGGGAAGCAAAAGACTTAAACACAGAATCACTGAACTAAGTCCCTTATAAGGAACAGAACCTAATGGGGATAGATGTGATATATTGAGGATAATATGAGATTGGTGGGATTAATTGATTGTCTATGACATTGCTGCTACTGGGATGCTTTTCCCTCTGTCACCTAACTGCAAAATAACAGAAGGAAGTGAAGATTTTATAATGCTTTTTATGTGGGCTAGAATGATGTTGACTGCAGCCTACTTTGTGTGATTTAGAGAATGTAGAGAATATAGAGACAAGCCATGAAAACTTTATTCTTATGTGACAACATGAAATTTTCAACAAAAAGAAATTCACATCCATCCACAGGAGACACTTCAAGCCATCTACATGTAAAAGTAGGTGAAAAAGGAACAGAGGTCTATGACAGAGGGAATACAGGTGTTCTTTAGGGCTAGTACTTGATGGAAGAAGTGCAGAGTATTTCCTAAGAGTAACGTGCTAAAGCTCAAAGAGGCTGTGCTGTGGATGAGGCCATGTGGGTTACTTCAATCTCCACCCATACTAATTCACAGCCATCAACGCTTTTAATTTCTCTTTTCACGACCTCAATCACTCCCAAATGACACTGCAGAGAAGTCTAAAGCACATACTGTTCTGTTTCTAAAACCATGGTTGCCTTTTGAATCTTAAATACTGCTGAACTGAGGCACACACTGTCAACGTATTAGGAGGGGCATGGACAGTACCTAAGAAGACAAGTGATATTAATGAAAAACAGATCACTACATATTCAATATTGTCTTGGGATTTAGATATTGACAGACTTTTGGCCAAGAAAGCTTTTTAGGGAAATTCATAGCTTCTTGGAAGGAAATGTTGAGAAGCCCTAAATGAGAGTGATGATTGCTCCAGATTGTTCTGTGAATTATCAGTGAAATTAGTTCTGGGCTGATGATCACAACAGTGCTTGTCTCCACACTAGAGACAAAAGGAACTTGAAAACAAGGAAAGGAAAGCAACTGAAATGTGGCAAAAAAAAGTTCAAGAAAATACACCTATGGGACTTAAGATTACAGATTGGTAGAAGTTCTGAAAATAGAGAATGGCCAATGCGACTGGAATGCATAGCAGAGCAGCAGAAGCTGCTGTGAGGGCCATGGAGGATCAGTGGAGGAGGCAAGTAAAGGTGATCCAAGGCCTGATAGCAGCTTCTATCTTTTTCCAAAAGGTAAACAAAACAGTAGAAGAAATGCAATCAATGAAAAAATAGGCAATGTGAGTGGCATTCTCCCACACAAAAAAATAAATTTATGAAAGAATGACAAGTTGGAATTCAAAATAGAAAAGTAATAGAAAAAGAATTCAAAATGCTGTGTATCTACAATGCTGCCTCTTTAAGAAGACTAAAAGTCATTTTTCTTATTTGACATAGTTTCCTCAATCATCAAGAGGGTTTGGGATGTTATGTAGAGGAGTTTTTTTTTCTGTTTGTTCAGCTCACTGCTATCCTCATGTCTTCAAGGTTAGTTGCTTGTGGCCCATTATTGTGTATAGCATACTTTCCGTTTTATAAATGGAAGGATGAAGATTATAGAGAATGGCCTAGAATTCTAATGCCCTGGATCTGGGCTCTGACTCCTCTACTAAGACTTAGGGTGCTGCTCTCATCTATAAAGAAAAGACAGGCCAGGCATAATTGCTCCAACTTATAACTCTAGCTACTTGGGGGTCTGCAGTTCAATTCAACAACCCAGACATAAAGTGTCCACGACTCCATCTCAATTAATGGCTATGTAGCAGAGCATACATATCATACCTGTAACAAAAAAAAAGCACAAATAGGTTCTCATAGCTCTGACATAAAGTGAAAATCTATCTCAAAAAGAAGCAATGAAAAAAGGGATTGGTGGAGTGGCTTAAGTGGTAGAGCACCTGCTTAGCAAGCAAGAGGTCCTGAATGTAAACTTCAGTGTCATAAAAACAAACCATAAGCAAATGAGAGAGAGAGAGAGAGAGAGAGAGAGAGAGAGAGAGAGGAGAAAGTCAAAGACACACACAGAGAAACAAAAGAGAAGCAAACCAGATTAGACCGTCTTGGAGGATTTTAACAGCTCTGCTGGTATCACCCTAGTTTTCAGGGCTCCTAAAAAGTTCACACTAATTACATGTTTCTTTTCTTTATCTTTTTACATTATTTTAATGTATGCATGTATGTATGTATGCATGTATGTATGTATGCTTGGTGCCAGTACTGGGGCTTGAACTTAGGGCCTGGGCACATCCCTGAGCTATTTTTTGCACAAGGCTATGGCTCTACCACAGCTCCATTTCTGTTTTTGTTTTTGCTGAGTAATTTGGGATAAGCATCTCACAGACTTTCCTGTCAGGGTGGTTTTGTACCACAATCCTCAGATCTCAGCTTCCTGAGTAGCTAAGATTATAAGCATGAACCACCAGTGGCTGGATAATTACATGTTTTCTTATCTGAAGTCAATCAATTCTCCACCTAATCCATCCATGTAAACTACAGCTCAGGCATCACATCTATGTGTCATAAACTACATGATGTAAAAAAAAATATTAATAAGATACTAAAAGGGAAACATTTCCCAAGATAGGTGGTTCAGTCCTTAGGGCCTATTTCTCCAGGGAATAAAGGAAGAAAGTGTACTCCTAGAGACACTTGACATGAGGTGCAAGAAAAAGTCAGACAGAAGAGTCAGCAATTGACCACACACACACACACACACACACACACACACACACACACACACACACACACACTTCTAACACTCAGAGAGCTGGCCCAAAACTTGTCTGAATTTCTAAGGTCAATAGCAGTCATGTCTGGGTAGTGCTAACCTAGAGACCACTAGAGACACACTGGCATCTCCTCTCAGCCTGTCTCTGGCTCTTTCTCCTCTCTATGCCATCCTTTCAGTATGTGGGCCACTACACACCCCACACTCCTGCCTGGTGTCCTATCAGGCAAAGCTGGTTTATTTAAGGTCATGTTGGCAGCTGAGCCCAAGCCTGCTGCTTGTGCTGTTAACCTTGCCAAGTTCAGCTGCATCTTATTCCCCTTCTTCTTCTTCAATCATTCCTAGAAATATCAATTCTGGAAAACTGTTTTCCCATACAGGTTTTGGCAGCCAATCCACAGCAGTTACCTCATTCCTTGCTCTGCTGCCATCTGAAAGACTGTACCAGGAAAAACAGTGCACCTGTAGGCAGAACGAATGCACAGAGGGTGAAGGATTGGATACACTCTTCATCCTGACAGGCTTATGGAGGGAAGGTCTCCATGGATTTAAAGAATGTTAGTGCTGCCAGAGACCTGAGACCTGCCTAACCCAAATCCATCATTTCACATGCAAGAGAACTGAGCTGAAGATGTCTCTTCTGTAGGATATAGCTAAAAATATTTGCAAATGGGTGAATTAATGAATAATGGATAAGTGAATTAACAAATGAACAAATGAGAGAAAAAGAGAGAAGCAGAAATGGAAGAAGGAGGATGATAAGTACCTTGGAAAGAACCAAAGCTAAGAGATCTCAACCTGTTCAAGCTGCTATAGCAGAATAGCACAGAACAGGTAACTTGTAAACAACAGAAACTTACTTCTCACAGTTCTGGAGGCCAAGACTTCCAAAATCATGGCAGAGAAAAATTTTGCAGAGGACCTGCTTTCTGGTTCCCATTTAGGCATCTTATGGATCTATCCTCACAAAGGATAGGGAGGAAACAAATCTTTATAGGGTCTCTTTTAAAATGCCTCCTGGATCAAGAAAATGTGGTATATATACACAATGGAATTCTATGCCTCCATCAGAAAGAATGACATTGCCCCATTTGTTAGGAAATGGAAAGACTTGGAAAAAATTATATTAAGTGAAATAAGCCATGCCCAAAGAAACATAGGTCCTATGGTTTCCCTTATTTGCAATATCTAGTATATGTCTGAGTCAAGCAGAAAAGGTCAGATAAGGTGATGTTAGGGAAATGAACCCTAAGATATGTATTTAAATGTTTTTTTTCTTTCATTCATTTGCTTCTAATGCATTTATAAGATTATTTCTTTGTTGCTTTGTGTATCCCTCCCTCACAGTATAACCCCTGCTTTCACTGTATTTGATGTCGGTATAATTTGTGGAGGGGAAGGGGAAAAACAAGTCGTTTAAATAAGGATACAGGTGGACCCATTGAAACAATGAGAAGTACAAGTTGTCATGTCGAAAACGAACTTTACAACTTTGGTGGGGAGGAGGGGAGGATTCGGTGGGGGGTGGAGGGAGGTTGGGAAGGGATGGGAAGGGTAAACAAAGGAGGAGGCTACAATGCTTGATAAGAAATGTACTCACTATCTTGCCCATGTAATTGTAACCCCTCTGTACAGTTTTTTTCACAATAAAAAAATAAATAAATACATAAATAAAATAAAATAAAATGCCTCCTGGGCTCATTTATAAGGTCCTACCTGCCCTTTGACCTAGTCATCCTCCCGAAGACCCCATCTTCTAAGATCACCATATTGGGGATTAAGTTCAACATACAAATAGAGACAGACACAAACTATTCAGCCCATTTAGCAGGAAGCAGATGTATGCTTCTTTCCTGCTTTTCTCAGGTCAAAATGGAGCCACTGGTCATCATTCTATATTTTTGGTCTAAGCAGCATCTCTGAAAATAAGCTGTTCATGACTCTTCTGTGTTATTGACAATGAATCATAAAGGCAGATCTATAGAGACTTAAGAAGCATATGGCCATATCTTCATATTTAAGACATGAGAGACTAAGACTTGAAAAAATTAAAAAGTAAAACAGCTTTCCCAGAATATTCAATCACCATGGGATGGACACAAAAAGAAAAGGCAATACAGACAGACCCCCAAGCTACTTATCCTTGCGCGTTCTTTTCCTTACTGAAATAAGTCCAAGACATGTGCATGCATACACATACAACCATGTCTTGCTACCTACGGCAGGTATAGAGAGTTGCTAAATATACTTTTTCAACAGCTGGGATTTTACAAGTTGACTTTTTACAAGGTGTTTGTGGTTTCTTAAAATGTGTTAGGCTCTCTTCTTTTCTTCTTCTCTTCTTCTTCTGAGACTTTTTGAAACTTAACATAGAAGTTAAGCATAAAAAGGCTGACATGATGAAGATGGCAAATGCAGTTATTTTTTTTATTGTGAAAATGCCATACAAAGGGGTTACAATTACATGGGCAAGATAATGAGTACATTTCTTATCAAGCATTGTTGCCTCCTCCTTTGTTTCCTCTTACCATCCCTTCCCATCCCCCACCCCCCACCCCTTGCGCCAAAGTTGTAAAGTTCGTTTAGCAAACCCAAATCCTGGGCAGTGAGCAAGTTTTCATAGTAGTGTAATGCTCAATTACCTGATTTTGAGAAATCGTGCTCAAATCAGATCACCAGAAGTCCAATCAGCCACTCAGAAACCCTGTTAAAGATGTACCAGTGGGTGTCTATCTCCACTCCTGTTTAGTAGAAATTCCCCTTAAATTCAATGGAAACTAAAAGATAGAGACCAGCCTCACAGACAACTTGAACTGGTAGGGAGTAAGCATCACTAATCTCACTGCCATCCACTGGGCTTTGCCTTGTGAGGAGTTACTAAATGGGTTATTTAGTTCAGAGAGTCCATGATACACATGGGGTGGGATGAGCTCATCCAGAAAACTAGACACCCACTGAGAAAAGGAGGAGAGGTGTTGAATAGGACTCAGACAAGAATTGCATTTCCTGCAAAGCTGCTTCCCTCCCCTCCTTGTTCATATTCAGTTCATCAGGAGCACAAGCATGTACTGTGTAGGAATGTGTAAAGAATGGAGTTGGACACTATGCTAGGAACCTCCTTCAAGATCTGATAAGAGAGTCACGACAGGTACACAAAAGGCTAAATAATTATACACCTAGCATAACGAAAGCACTAAGGAAGTTGGTGAAGCAATAAATAATTACAGAGTTAAGAGCAGGGCAGTGTGGTAAATTACAATGAATTATTTGGTTCTTTCCTCATTGGCAGGATCTAAATCCTTTCCCACATTTGATGATTCTTACATGTCATTATTTAAGGGACTTTTATAGCCTACCCTCATTATAGTTAGAGAGGTAGAAAAATGCAGAAAAGGCTAAGACAAAGTAGAAATCTAATTTCCAAATCATAGATTGAGCACCTACAATGTACCTGGCCTTGGGATGTAAACAACAACAAAACAATACAAGGAGCTGAGCCCTAATCCAATAGTTAAGTCCTAGGTGAAAAGCAACTACATTGGGACCAGGTTGGGATTCTTAAAGGAATCCCAGGAATGTCTTGGTAAACCTGAGTAGAGTCAGATGGAGACCAATGGCGCAAAACAGTATAAAAGAGCATGATTATTTCCAAAGAATAGCACACGGCCTTATAGCAAGATTATAGATATCAGGAATAGAGATGTAGGAAGAGTGAGAAAAGAAGATTAATAAGCATGTCAATGGAAGTGCCAATGGGATATTATGTGAAAGGTGTTGTCTAACTCAGAGGTGTTATACTTGATATGCATCAAGTGAGGAAGTTCTGGTCCTTCCCAGGCCAGAGACACCAGTGTCAAATGAGGCTCCAGAAAGGCTTTCTTTTATCTGCATTTGTTCCCCATATGGGAGGACATTCCCTACATCCCAATGGAAAGAAAGTGTGGGAATCTGACACCAAGCCATGAATGAGATTTGGGAGTAAATATTTAACAGCCTCTATCCTTCTATGATCTGGAGCTAGACCTCTGATAACGAGGTCCATCTTTAGTGTTCTCATTAATGAGAGACAGTCATATAAGGTAACATAAGTAGACATGCCTTCTCACGAAGAAATGTTCACATTGAATTAAAAGCAAAACACAAATTCTATGTTGAAATAGTCATTTGTTTACAAAAATCTATTTCCATGGTTCTTAAAGATTTAGCAATAACAGAGCAATGGATTTTAGAGCTGAAATACCATGTGTCAGACTTGTGTTAGTTCACTCCCCATGAGCCTCAATTAGCTCAAAGATTACCCCTTGCTCAGCACATATAGGTGATTCATTTTTTTAACAGTTACTAACTATCTCTAGGTTATATGATTTCTCAAAATGGCTATCAAATACTCAGAACAGTTTTTTCTTTAAAAAAAAAAAAAAAAAAAGCAAAGGCACATCTGGGAGCAGAATGTTTTCTTGTTTCCTTTAATCCTTAAGCCAAAACATGCTGTGTGGAAAAAGTATATATTTGGATGTTCTAAAACATGAAAACATCATAGCCCCTTAGCTCGTGGTTTGCAATGCCACACACCAGAAGCAATATGTAAAAGGAAAGATATTGTTTTTATAAACTATTTTGTTAAATGGCAACTCCTGTGTACAACAACTTAAAGATAACCATTTTTTAAAATACAGGATTCAGGCATGACTGTGCTGAAACAACCTCACTTACTTGTGATCATTAACAGCTAATAAGCATTGAGTCAAGCACTCTCATTGCCCCCATTTGACAGATTTTAAAAAAGCAGAGAGAGCTTGTTAACTTAGCCAAGTCACAGCAAATAGTCCAACCAGGTTTGATTCCATAAGTGTATTATATTTTAATATTTGTGCTCTAGTATCTTTTCCCTTTTGGATTTAGACTCTAGTAAACTTACTTTTACTGAGATTGGCTTCTCCATCAACAATATGAGAACTGTGCTATCTATCTTGCAGAACTGATGGGAAAATCAAATATTGTAATGAAAAATGTTTTATGTAGTTCCGAGCCCATAGCAGGTAAATCATTAGAAAGGAGCTGAAAGATTTTGAAAGATGGTTGTTTTAATAATCTGTAAGACTTCTCTGAGAAAATAATTACTACTTAACATGCACAGTTACCTTTCCATCAATAAGAATAAAGATATTAGCTTTTCCTTAATAAGAAAATCACAATTTCCACTTAACATCTTTTACCTAACTATTTTGAGAACGAAGTCAAGTGCTTAAAGATAATTAAGCAAGGAATAGCTTTAGTCAAGACCTATTTTTTAATTAAACAATAAAGTTAAATGAATGCAAAATGAACTATGGCCTTTAAGTTATAGTCTAAATTGCCAAAATCAGTGGCTCATGGTGACCCTGGGACATGGTATCACTCATCAGAAATATGGGTCCACTGACACATATAAACACTGTAGTTGCCAAGTCTACAGAGATTACCAAACCCCCTCTTCCCCTCTTCATTCCATTTTGTTGACCAAACCAAGGAGATCCTAGCCATAAACTTCACAGAAGTAAGTACTCTCCCTAGCCCTATTATCTAAACTAAAACTGTTTTTCCTTTTTCCTTAGCTAACAACTAACTTAATAATGAACTCATGATGAGACAGGATTTGGGAAAAGGTCTTTGACCTCCAAAAATAAAAATTCAAGAAGTAATTTCTTGGGGCTAGGAAAGTGACTTAGTGGTAGAGTGCTTGTCTAGCATTCATGAAGCCCTGGGTTTGGTTACTCTGTACCACATATACAGAAAAAGCCAGAAATGGCACTGTGGCTCAAGTGGCAGAGTGCTAGCCTTGATCAAACGAAGCTCAGGGACAGTGCCCAGGCCTAGAGTTCATGCCCCAGAAGTAACTTCTCTTCCTGACTTTGCACTTGGAAATATAGCAACTAGGTTCAGATCATGAGGAGAAACACTGTAAGATAATAAATTAGTAACTCAACAGTCACCAATAGTAATCAATATAAGCAAAATAATTAGGAGAACAAGAGTTCTTTTTACTGTTGGTGGTGGTGGTCATGGGTCTTGAACTCTAAGTATGGGCACTGTCACTGAGCTCTTCAGCTCAAGGTGAGTGTTCTATCACTTGAGCCACATTGCCACAAGAATAAGAGTTCTTGATGAGCCACTGAAGGTAATAATTAATCTTCAAGGTAAACTAACAAGGAACTGTCTAAATTTGCTGGTGAACTATTTAGTTCATTTACTCATTGCCTGACCCATTTGCAGTTGGATGTTCTGTTAGCAGAGGACATACAAGACAGGAATCTCTAAGCCTAGGGAACCCAAGATAACAGACTGACCAGCATGTTTGATTCTATGACTGCTACCAAAGTCATATGACTGAAACAGGTAGAAGGGGAGACAATAATGTAAAAAATAAAATGGAGGGATGAAACTATCTATAGGTGTCCACAGAATGTTCCAGTAGAACTTCGGATTCAATGAGAGTCCTGGAAAATTTGCTCCAGAATGTACATACCTCCCCATCAATGGTGCCTTTGCTCAAAGATGCCTTCTCTATTCTTATATGTTATTATGAGGTATCATATGCCTAACTGAGCTTTTACAGAACTGGTGAGACCTCAAGAGCAACTCAGTCAGCCTTAAGTAGGGCTGGATAAGCTACCTAGGACCTACTAGAGATCTCTGACCAAACTGAGCATCAGCATGGGAACTTGTTGTCTGAGTGGCCACAGCCACAGAGAGAGAAGTACAAGAGTTTCTGAGAGAAGTACAATAGTTCCCTGAGAATCAGGAAATTGGAAAGACCTATAGTAACAGCTTTCATTTATCAGGAACAGCTGAATGGTTGTTGTGATCAGCTGTTCTTGTCCACTACTGACTAGCAGCAGGATTAAATCTAGGAACAAAATTCCCCACAGCACAGTTTGTAAAAACAAATGTATACTAGAGAAAGACATTATCAAAATCTTCCCTGGACACTTCTTGTGTTTCTTTCTCATCAAACTACACATATAAAATAGAGACTGCTTGTGTATGTTTAAACATATATATACATATATGTACCTGCATATATTCACACACACACACACACACACACACACACACACACACACACACACACACACACACACACATATATAAACTAGGTAGAGAGGTGAACAGATGACATGGAAAAGATAAACCGATACTAGACACATGTAAGCTGGAACGGATAATACTTAAATATAACCTTCATGTACACAAGTTACTCTCCAGGCCTGTTATTCTATGAGAGGCTGCATCCTAAGGACCCATTCCACCCCCAACTCATTAATGATTATTGTCATCATGAATTATTCTTACACTGGCTAGTCAATTCCTTTCTTCACAGGCTTGACTAAAGACCTCTCCCTGCAATTTCAGCTGTACTTCTTCCTTACCATTGCTTCTCATATCCTCTTTGTTTCCCTGGGTCTCCGATTTCATCCTTTCCCCCTCTCTGCTTAATCCATCATTCTTTGTGAGACACTGTTGGCTGAGCACTGCACAATAGGCCTTGTCTCACCCTATTTACCATGCCCATTAAATCTATTAGTCTCAGTACACCATCAGCTTTTAAGAGTGCCCCTTTCACAGGCCCCCTTCTTACCTGTTCTAATGACATTGTTCCTCTCCCACTGCCCTTTGAACACTCATGTCATTAAGCTCCAATTTCACTTTGCTTTTGATAATGACAACATGGCTGCCCTCTCTAATCTTACTCCAGAGTCTAACAGAGAAACCTTTACAGCAGCAGCCACAAGAGACACCTATTGATTGCTGCCTTTGCCTCTTCTTCCCTCAAGGTCCCAGAGTTGGCATTGCTGGGTGATGCTTTTTCCTGCCATGCGTGGCCCGTTCCTCATAGCAATATCTATGGCATTTGTGCAGAACTTCAGCTGCCACTCTTAGACTGTTCCGGTTATTCCCATTTCTCTGGAAGCTGGTAGTCAGTGACTACCAGCTTTTTTGTCTCTCCTTTCCTCTTACTTGGATATTCTGCTCAATTTGTGCCATCAAATACATGCTTAATAAGTGTATTTTAACTGTCCACTTCTGCACTCATTGTTTAAAAAAAAAAAAAAAAACAAGAAAATTGAGAACTAGTTCCTTTCACAAGGATAGTCCCCTCTAGGGACAAAAAAGGGAGAAGATGGAGCTGCCAACTGACATGGCCTAAGAGCATTACCCAGATGGGAGGGAATCTTGTAACTCACTCCAACTTCTATTTTGTTGCTGCACTAAAAATAAGGGAAATGTGTGCTGAGCAGTGTCAAGACATATTGCACCAAAATAAGGAAGGCCTTTGGTTTGAATCCTGGTTCTGCCATAAATTTTAAAACTCTAAAGTAAGACACTCATGGGTATCAAGAGCCTCAGGGTTCCTAAGCTCTGAAGACTAAGAAGCAGTGCTTCCAAGGTGCTGTTGAGACAAGAAAATGGAGCCACATCTGAGAAGCTATTAGCCTAGCACCTCTCTGATGTAAATGTTCCTTGCGGATACACATACTTTTTATAATTTCAAAAATCTTCTGACTTTTAAGACCCAGAATCTATCCCTAGATGTTTGTTTGAATAAATGCATAAGCCAGATTGGCTTCCACTCTACCTAGGTGGAGACAGCACAATGAATTCATCAACAGCACCTACCTCTGGAGACATAGTGCCCATCAGATGTGGGGCATGGGGAATTAAGAGACTCTTCTGGGAATGTATTCATATTGTAAAGTGAAGCTGGATTTATTACCATCGACAATCTCTCTCAAGGGAAGCTCAGGGCTTGAACAGCCAGGGTGTTCCTGGGCATGAGTGAGTCATGTTAATAGACTCTCCATAGAGGCCTCATGTCAAATGCCTAAGAAGAAGAGACCTAGAGCCCATTTCCTGCTGCATTTCAATGTGGCAAAAGACCCCTACTTTCACCTCAAGGGAGGGACTCTTGCAAAAATGCCCTCTTCATGTTCCCATCATGATGACAGCACAGTATCCACTAAAGGACAGTGAAAAATGTGTATTAAACTGTATATAAACTGCCTCTGAATTTTTAATTACAGATTGTGTGTGTGTGTGTGTGTGTGTGTGTGTGTGTGTGTGTGTGTGTGTGTGTGTGTGTATAAGTTCTTTTGCTTTTCCTGTGTTCAATATAATCTTACCAGGATTGCCAGGAAAGAATAATACTGTAGTCAAAAGAATATTCAGTGCCCCTTCGGGCACTTTTCTGAATTCAGGGTGTTGGCACATATTTAAAAACCAAATACAGAAAAAAATGCATAACTTAGAGCACTCAGGTGCTAAATTAGCTGAAGCTGAGAGAAAAGATGAGTCAGAAAAAATGCCTTCCCAGGATGCAACCTAGCCTTTAGCCCAAACTTTTCCAGTTCTTGTCAATGTGCTGGAGTCTGGTGTTGATGTTAAAATCATCTGACAACTGGTAACTCAACTGTAAGCAGTTCAGCATGAGCTACAAGTGTCTATTTTTATACATTAACTGCAATTCCCACAGGAACCCCAGCCTTTCCTTGCAACCGACTCTTCTGTCATCCCAAAGAGCCATTCCATCCCATGGATGTCCCAACCTCTCATTGGATTCCTTGACAAAGTTGCCTTGCTGTTCCTAATTACCTCAAGCAGCTGTCTGACTCAGCTTCCAGGCTCAAACCACTGTGGAATATCCATTTTAACACTCAGCACTATCACTCACTGATGTGAAGAGAGGAGTTGCTTCTGTACCTGTCAGGAAAATAACAGTTCTGGTATTCATTGGCCTCCCCAGAAACTATGGTGCCCTGCCACTCTGCACTGGATTTTTCCTGTGGTGCTATGGCTGATGAGCCATCAGGCATGCCAAGAGGAATGGCTTGATTCTGCCCTCTGTTCTCCTTGGCAAGGACTACATCATTTTGTTCAAGTACCATCATCAACAGATCTACAACACACACTGCTTAAGCCAAAAGTAGTTAGGACCAACACCACTAACACAATACTGATTCTAGGTAACACAATACAGAGTTCAATTCAGACCATGGTTTACTTATTTCAGAAAATTTCACAGTTATAAACAACACTCAAAACATTTAGTGGAAAAATTGATTCCTTGATTATTCTGGAATCAATCTACTGAACACTATGAAGCTCACATTGTGATATAAGTGGGTGTGACTTTTCATAGTGATGTCATTTTCCACCAAGGTCTTAACTTTGCCCTAGTTTATAGAAAAGAAGGTACTGCCTCTGAGGTTCCTTTGTTTCTCACAAAGAATAAAAAGAATGCAAAACAAAAAAAACAAAACAAGGGGCTGGGAAGGTGGCTCAGTGGTAGAGCGCTTGCCTTGCATGCATGAGGCCCTGGTTCAATTTCTCAGCACCACATAAGCAGAAAATGCTGGAAGTGGGGCTGAGGCTCATGTGGTAGAGCACTAGCCTTCAGCTGAAGAGCTGAGGGGTAGCGCCTAGGCCCAGAGTTCAGGCCCCATGACTGACAAAATAAAAAAATAAAATAAAATAAAAGCAAAACAACAAAAGGAAAAAAATCAGAAGAGAAGAAAAAGAAAATGTTCATATAGGACTTGGCTTTTATCATAAAAGAAAAATGAACATTTACCTATCTTGTCAGTGGGTGTTTATAGCCAGATGCCATTTAATTTGGCACTTGGTTTTCAAAGAGTGGCCAATAATTAATTGTTAAGCATTTTGTCTTAAACACACTCATTAAATATCTCTTTCATTCTTTTCACTAATGGTTTCAGGAAAGAATTTCAGTGTCAAAAGAAAACACCTAAAGAGTAAGGCTTTTAAATGAAAATAAACATGCTAAATGGGTTATTCCTTGGAAAAATGTGAATAACCTGAATACTATCATTTCTACCTTAAAGTACATATTAAGCTTTCAACATTGAGCTTCCAAACACTGAATATGCTTTACCTGATAATTTCCAAATAACTTCTATCCAATGTACTTTTTCCAGAAGATGAATAAGTTCAAAGGCATCTTGGCTTTCCTCTGAAACACCTACATCGAGCTGATATCATTGTTTTGGGAAGATTGTCCAGTCCTTGATTCCCTAATATTCATCTTTGGCATTCTCTAAGATTCTTATTTGGCATAAAACAATGTTTCTAAGAGTTTGTTCCATTAGAGAAGTAGGAAAAGGTTTGATATTCCAGAAAGATCTGAGTTCAAGGCCTCTATTCAAAGTAAGAAAGATACTTCCATCTTCCTAAGACTCAGGTCCTTATCTCAAAATTAAGAATCCCTTCCTTATGATTATTCATTGTTACCTGGTGTGGGTAGGGAGAGAAGAGGAAGAAATAAAATTAAGTTAAAAGAAGATCAGAATCTAACCTGTTAGGGGATGTTAACCTTTCTAATAATCTTTCATCTGATTTTCACCAAGGGGGTGGAATAATCCAGGAGAAAATAGCATTTTATTTTCTTATTTTCTCTTTTCTTCTTCTTTTATTTTCTATTTTTCTTTTGTTTTCTTTTTCTTTTCTTTTTTTGATTTGAGACAGATCTCCCTACATATCCCAGGATACTCTTGAATTTACAATCTTCCTGCCTCAGCTTCCTGGAATTGCAGATATACACCATTATACTCAGTTAGAAGATTCTCAACACTTAATATATTGTAAGAGCTTAGTTACTTGAACTGAGAAGCCCAATTGTGTTTTCATAAAGCGCTCATTCATAACAGAACTGACTATCCTTGCTGTGGAAGGGGATGGAATTACTCACAAAGATCTCTAAAATGCACTTTGGATGTGCGGCTCAGAGGGATGATGAATTTTTCTTTTGGTTTGTTTTTGTTTTTATGCCATTCCTGTGGCTTAAACTCTGGGCCTGGACACTGTCCCTGAACTTTTGTGTTCAAGGCTAGCACCCTATCACTTGAGCCACAGCTCCTTCTCAGGCTTTTTTTTTTTTTTTTGTAGGTCGTGGGGCTTGAACTCTGGGCCTGGGTGCTGTCCCTCAGCTCTTCAGCTCAAGGCAAGTGCTCTACCACTTGAGCTACAGCGCCACTTCCATCCTTTTCAGGCTTTTGAGGGGTAAACTGGAGATAAGCGGGTCGTGGCATTTCATGCCAGGGTTGATTTTGAACTGAGTTCCTCAGATCTCAGCCTACTGAGTAGCTAGAATTGCAAATGTGAGCCACTAGCACCTAGCCAGATGGATTTTTGAACGGTTCCCTTCTGCCCAGACCAATTACATGTACCTGAGAAATACATGTCTGATGATACAACACACTGCTATAGACAACACTAGATGCTTGAAACAGCAAAATCCTCAGCTGAATTCTCCACAAAACACAGAGCCATTCAAATTTATGAAAGAAAGAGAAAGAAACAGAGAACCTGAGAAAGATAGACAGACATGCGGAGGACAGAGCAGATTGTTTTGCTACGTAAAGTTTAAGAAGTGCTGGGCACCAATGGCTCATACCTGTAATATTAGCTACTCAGGAGGCTGAGATCTGAGGATTGAGGTTTAAAGCCAGCCTGGGCAGCAAAGTCCATGAAACTCTTATTGCCAATTAATCACAGAAAAAGCCAGAAATGGAGCTGTGGATTAAGTGGTAGAGTACTAGCCTTGAGCAAATGGAGCCAGGGACAGTGTCCAGGCCCAGAGTTTAAGTCCCAGGACAGGAAAAAAAAAATTAAGGAAACACTGCCTTTTTTGTTTTTCCATTAGTTCTCTTTTTAATGTTAAAATTTTTCTTTTTCTATTCATATACACACCCAGTATGCTCACCAGTATAGAAATTATAAATGTGTCTTGGCTTTTTCATTTTTGTTGGGGTTTTTTAATTGCATATACACACCAATAATTAGGATTTTCTATTAGGTCCAGGATGAGATACCACTTCCTTACCCTTATAATTAGGCAAAGATGAACAATTAGTTTTAGTTTTGTCAGTGTTATATAAGCAAAGATAATGTATACTGCCTTGAGGAACTATACATTAAGAGACAGGGAATTTTTATAGACTCCTTTCTTCATGCCAATGTGATTAGTTAATCTCTAGATATTGGATGTTCCATTAACCTGGCTCCAGAATGAAAAATCTTGCAGCAGAGATACCACCTGACCATAGTAAAACTTGATGCTTTGAGCTACTAAAACTTGGACATTTTTCTTACTGAAGCATAACCTATCCTAACTAGTCTGACACATTATAATCATGGGTTTAGAGCTGTCAGTGATGTTTTTGCAAAATAGACAATTTCTAACATTTAAGTAAACATAAATGACTTTTTAAAAAAGTAATCTGTTCACAAGGAATTTTTATGATGATCTGCTGGATGTAAGGTTTACAAGTTAGTGTTATCTAAACAGTATTTTCCTAAAACAGTATTTTCCTCTATATTTTCTAGTATAGTAGTTATGAGAAGGACTATGGATTCAAAAACAGAGAAATACTTTGTCTTTATCATAGACATTTTCAAGGATTACTATGAGTAAATAATTTCAAAATATATACTTGTATACTTGCCAGAAATAGACACCAGCAAAATAAGATTGTTGTCATGATTATTTTATCATCTCAGTGCCCCACAGCTAAGTTCCCTATGATTTTTAACACCAAATAACATTTAGCCACTTCAAAACAGGCTTGTAAACCTAAAAAAAAAAAAGCAAAAACAAAATCCTTGAGGTTGAATCTCTATAGAGTATTTTTTAGATGAGCATTCCTTTAGTAGAAAAATTAAATATAGGAGACCATAGATATAAACAAACATTTCCAGGCCTTTTCTGAACAAAGCCTCATCCAGATGCTGGCATCACTTATTAAAGCTCCACTCCACCCCAACCCCTGTTTTCTAGAAACATGCTGACAAAAGAAGTTTAATAGTCATCATTTTTTACACTGGCGAGAAAGAAAGAAAGAAAGAAAAGAAAGAAAGAAAGAAAGAAAGAAAGAAAGAAAGAAAGAAAGAAAGAAAGAAAGAAAGAAAGAAAGAAAGAAAGAAAGAAAGAAAGAAAGAAAGGAAGAAAGAAAGAAAGAAAAGAAAGAAAGAAAGAATAGAAAGAAAGTCTTCTCCTAAACTTGAAGTTCTACCCAATAGAACAAAAGTCAAAAATAGAAATGTTTTCAGTCTTCTGTCCAGATGAGTGGACAACAGAGACACTGGATTAGAAACAGCCTGGTAGATTGCTTCCAAAACACTCCTATGAGATGGAAAAGAACTCAATAAGAACACATCCTAGAAGAGAAAAGTGCATTGTGTTCATTTCCTCAGCTTTTTCTGTACCTAACCACGTAAATAGGCATATGAATGCCATACTTTGAACAGGCTTAGACATTCAACCGTTTGCTATTGTCACATATTAATTCCACTGAAAAATAAGTATAAAACCCAGTATAAAATAACACCCTTTATATTGTTAACTTAACAAATCACTTCTCCTTTGTGATAAGAAATCAAAGGACTCTTTCTTGCTTTCCCCCTCATTTCTCTTTTTCTACTGTTGTTTTCAGGTCTATAAATCATTTGTCATAAAAAAAAAAAAAACAGCTGTCCCTATAAAATTTTTCACTACTCCCTCAGTCATGACTTGACTCAAAATATACTTAGCAAGCAGACATATATAGTAATATTAGTTATGATGGATAAATTAACATATAATTAACATATTAACAAAATTAACATATTCCAAAATTAACATATAATAACCTCATTTTATTTCAAAAATATAAAAAGGCACCGACTCATAACCCAGAAAAAAAGAAATGGCTCGGCCTTCAATTATGCCAAACATTGCTTATGATTTCCTATTCTTTTCCTGTAGAACAATACATCTTCAATGCTTCTGTTCCAATTTTCTGTATCAGATTTTTTTTAATTACCCAAATGTACACTAGAACTAAAATAGTGCCTAACTTTATCCTTTCTGGATGCGTAACTCTAAGACAAATGCACTAGATATTCAGTTCATGAGTTAATAAGTGCATTGATAGAAGAAGCTATAACTATAGCTTTTCAACCTTAAATAATGAACCTTTAGGTTTTGAAAGACCAAAGTTGTTCTTATTTAAAGCAAGCTAATACACAACTGTGACTGATTGACTTACTGATTGAGACAAAAATCTATGTAGCCTAGGCTGGATTCAAATTTTATGATAGCCCCACAAAAAATAAAATACCTAGGAGTTAACTTAACCAAAGAAGTGAAGGATCTCTATGATGAAAACTTTTAAAACCTGAAAAAGGAGATCAAAACAGAAATTAGAAAGTGGAAAAACCTCCCATGCTCCTGGATTGGAAGGATCAACACCGTGAAAATGGCAATACTTCCCAAAGTTATCTAAAAATTCAGTGAGATACCTATCAATATTTCAATCTCATCCTTCAAGGAAATATAAGAGGCAATTCAAAAATTCATATGGAACAATAAAAAACCCCGAATAGCAAAAACAATCCTTCAGGGCTGGGAAAGTGGCTCAGTGGTAGAGCGCTTGCCTTGCATGCCTGAGGCCCTGGGTTCGATTCCTCAGCACCACATAAGTAAAAAGAAAAAAAAAGCCAGAAGTGGCACTGTGGCTCAAGTGGTAGAGCGCTAGCCATGAGCTGAAGAACTGAGGGACAGCACCCAGGCCCAGAGTACAGGCCCCACGACTGGATTCCCCCAAAAAAATCCTTAACAGAAAGAACAGTGCTGGAGGAATATCAATACCAAATTTCATTTTTTTTCTTTTTTTTAATTTTATTTGTGAACATACTGTACAGAGGGGTTACAATTACATGGGCAGGATAATGCATACATTTCTTACCAAGCATTGCAGCCTCCTCCTTTGTTTACCCTTCACCTCCCTTCCCAGCCTCCCCCTCCCCCCCCACCCAATCCTCCCCCCCTCCCCCCCCCCCACCGACATTGTAAAGCTCGTTTTTGACATGACAATTTGTACTTCTCATTGTTGCAACAGGTCCACCTGAATCCTTAAACGACTTGTTTGTCCCCATCTCCTCCACAAGTTATACTGACATCAAATATATTGAAAGCGGGGGTTATACTGTGGGGGAGGGACATACAAAGCAACAAAGAAATAATCTTATAAATGCGTTAGAAACACATGCATGAAAGAAAAAAAACATTAAAATACCTATCTAAGGGTTCATTTTCCTAACATCACATTATCTGACTTTTTCCGCTTGACTCATACATATACTAGATATTGCAAATAAGGGAAACCATGGGACCTGTGTTTCTTTGGGCCTGGCTTACTTCACTTAATATAATTTTTTCCAAGTTTTTCCATTTCCTAACAAATGGGGCAATGTCATTCTTTCTGATGGAGGCATAGAATTCCATTGTGTATATATACCACATTTTCTTGATCCATTCATCTACTGAAGGGCATCTGGGTTGGTTCCATATCTTAGCTATGGTAAATAATGCTGCAATAAACATAGTTGTGCTGGTAGATTTAGTGTAGTCTTGTTTGTAAACATTTGGGTAAATGCCCAAAAGTGGGATTGCTGGGTCATAGGGGAGTTCTATGTGAAGTCTTTTGAGGAACCTCCATACTGCTTTCCAAAGTGGTTGAACAAGTTTACATTCCCACCAACAATGAAGTAAGGTTCCCTTCTGTCCACATCCCCTCCAGCATCTGTTGTTGTTAGAGTTCTTGATTATAGCCATTCTAACTGGAGTGAGGTGGTATCTCAATGTTGCTTTGATTTGCATTTCTTTTATGGCTAGGAATGATGAGCATTTCTTCATGTGTCTATTGGCCATCCTTCTTTCTTCTACAGAGAAGTTTCTCTTTAAGTCTTTAGCCCACTTATTTATTGGGCAGTTGTTTCTTTGAGGATTTGTTGTTGGGGGATTTAATTTTTTGAGTTCCAAGTATATTTTAGATATGAGACTCTTGTCCGTTGTATGGCTAGTAAAGATCTTCTCCCAATCCGTGAGCTTTCTATTGATCTTGCTAGCTATGTCGTTTTCCATGCAGAAGCTCTGCAACTTTATGCAATCCCATTTGTCCAACCTTTCTTTGATTTGTTGTGTTTCCGGGTCTCTATTCAGAAAATTTCAGCCTGAGCCAAGGAGACCTAGGGTTTCTCCTATTCCATCCTGTAATGTTTTCAGAAAGCCATAGTAATCAAAACAGCTTGGTACTGGCACAAGAACAGATCTCAGGACCAATGGGATAGAGTTAAAAACCCAGAAATGAACCCAGAGACCAATAGCCACCTAATCTTAGATAAAGTAGCTACAAAAATAGAATAGAAGAAAGACAGCCTCTTCAGTAAATGGTGCTGGCAAATTTGGTTAGTCACTTGTAGAAAACTAAATCTAGATCCTTATATATCACCCTGCACCAAAATCAACTCCAAAGAGATCAAAGACCTCAGAGTCAAAGCAGCACTCTGAAAACATTACAGGACAGAATAGAAGAAACCCTAGGTCTCCTTGGCACAGACCAAAATTTTCTTAATAGAGACCCAGAAACACAACAAATCAAAGAAAGGTTGGAGAAATGGGATTGCATGAAATTACAGAGCTTCTGCATGGCAAAGTACATAGCTAGCAAGTTCAATAGAAAACCCATGGATTGGGAGAAGATCTTCACTAGCCATACAACGGACAAGGGTCTCATATCTAAAATATAGCTGGAACTCAAATTAAATCCCCAACAACATATCTTCAAAGAAATAACTGCCCAATAAATAAGTGGGCTACAGAGAAATTTCTCTGAAGAGAAAATAAGAATGGCCAATAGACACATGAAGAAATGTTCAACCTCTCTAGCCATAAAAGAAATGCAAATCAAAACCACACTGAGATACCACCTCACTCCAGTTAGAATGGCTATAATCAAGAACTCTAACAACAACAGATGCTGGAGGGGATGTGGAGAGAAGAGAACCTTACTGCATTGTTGGTGGAAGTGTAAACTTGTTCAACCACTTTGGAAAGCAGTAAGGAGGTTCTTCAAAAGACTCCACATAGAGCTCCCCTATGACCCAGCAATCCCACTTTTGGGCATTTACCCAAATGTTTACAAACAAGACCACACTAAAGCTACCAGCATGACTATGTTTATTGCAGCATTATTTACTATAGCTAAGCTATGGAACCAACCCAGATGCCCCTCAGTAGATGAATGGATCAAGAAAATGTGGTATATATACACAATGGAATCCTATGCTTCCACTAGAAAGAACGACATTGCCCCATTTGTTAGGAAATGGAAAGACTTGGAAAAAATTATAATAGTGAAGTAAGCCAGGCCCAAAGAAACATAGGTCCCATGGTTTACCTTATTTGCAATAACTAGTATATGTCTGAGACAAGCAGAAAAGGTCAGATAAGATGGTGTTAGGTGAAATGAACCCCAAGATAAGGACACAAATGATTCTTGCTTGCTTGCTATTGTTTCTAACATACTTATAAAGTACCACGTGATTTTTTTTGTTGCTTTGTATGTCCCTCTCCTACGGCATAAGCCTTGTTTTCACTGTATTTGATGTTGGTATAATTTGGGGAGGGAAAGGGAAAAAACAAACTGTTTAAATAGGGATACAGTTGGAACCATTGCGACAATGAGATGTACAAGATGGTATTTTGAAAAACAAACTTTACAATTTAGGTGGGGGAAGGGAGAGTGTAGTTGTGGAGGTGGGAGGGAAGGGATGGTAGGGAAAAAACAAAGGAGGAGGCAACAATGCTTGATAAGAAATGTACTCATGACCTTGCTCATGTAAACTGTACAGTATTTTCACAATAAAAAACTTTGATCTTCCTACCTCAGCTTCCCCAATGTTAAGATTATAGGAACGTATTATACCCCTTGGCTCTGAGGTTAACTCAAATAGAATCAAATATTCCTCATTCTTTTAACACTTATTACAAGGTAATTCAGACATTTTGTTTTTATAATAAATTTTATAAGGTAAACTGATGTTATTCTAATATAGGAAACACATGTCATTGTACATAATTGAGCCTAACATAACACATGGTATTTCAAGACAACAAGACCACATATTCTATATCAATATAACTGATAGAGATATAACAAAGATTTAGTTCATCTTTTTTGAAGAGAATTAGGAGTTAGGGTATAAAAATCAAACAGCATTCTCACTTGAAATTCTAGAGTACATATGGCTTACAAACTTTCTTCTCATTCCAAGACTTTGCCTTAAGAGACTAGGCAACTCCTTGAGCATAACATAGAACTCTACTTTACTAACATTTGGCCACTGAAATATTTTTTTCTAAAAATTATGTACAGACAAAAAGATCAAATTAACTTAGAGAATTGTTCCATCTGAGTTCTTAACGCCTTAACTGCATGATTATCTCGGTCCCTCTATCTGTGCAAACTAATATAACTGCTTTGTCTTTCACCAGATTGGCAAAATTTGCTGAGAGGATTGTGTCTAGTGAGTTCTTATGTCCACCAAACACCTCTGCCTTGTTATTTAGCTGCCTTTGCTGTAGCCTGCCAGGATAAAGCAGAGGTCAATGGACTAGCCTGAAACGCAGAAAGGGAAATAGCTCTATTAAACAAAGAAATTAAAGCACCAGGCTCTGCAAACTAGACGAAGGCCCCAAACCACAAGATTATCTTGATGCATTTGATTGGGAAGGACTAATTAGAAGAGAGTATGTCATTTTATTTTCTAACCAGCCCTCTCTGATCTGAAGCCATGACGCCCCTCACTTGTTACCTAGCAACCCTTCTTTGTATATGTAAGGTTAGTCTATTCCTGCATTGTTAGTCAATTTATTTGCCATTTTAAGTGTTTTAATTCCCTTTAGGACTATTCCACCTTGATGTGTTGGCCTTAAGCTTTAAAATACCAGAGGGCAATCTATTAAATGGATACTGAAGGCCATGTCCAGCCAATTGAGGTCCCTAGATTGGTGCTACACAAACATTTTGGATTTCATCTTGATCTGAATGATTGTACCGGATTCCTCCCTCTGCATGCCCAGCCAACCACCCTCAGCCCAACCCAGAAATTGCTGTCATTGCTTTTATCTTGATTGAAAGAATATATTCAGGACTGGTTTCCTTTTAACTCAGTGGAAAAAATGACTATCAATTTAAACATTAACTCGTGCCCAATCTAATCATAAAGCTAAAAGCAGAATTCACTCTGCACACAGCAGTTTTTCAGAAAATCACCACCTAACTAAACTTCAAGATTTCACCTAAACCCTAGCAATATGTAAATAGGTAATCAGCCGCATTTGGAAACGCAGTTGTTAATCAGGTAGTTCAGATGCATAATCACCTCCAAATCAAACTGACATTAGAGGCCATTAACTCTTGAAGGCCAGAAACTCAGTTAGCTGCCAGAATTCTATTAGATACACAGGATGCTCTTACCTTCACCTTAAATTCCTACAAAACCCCAGCTTACACTTAGTACCAGAGCTGACTCTGTGGGCATTATTATTATTATTATCATCATCATCATCATCATTCTCATCATTTCTCTTTAAAAAGAAAATTATCATGATTTCCTAGTGCTAGATTAGAATGAGCAGGTTTAACAAAATAATGAATATTACTACTTGAGTTCAGAGGAAAAGGCTCTTGCCTCTTTTCTGTCCCAGTTTTCCCCCTCAGTCAGTCACTTGAGCATTGCTTCTAACAACCAACGTCTAAATACCTCTAGAAGGCTAGTCCTCAGTATATTCTGATATACAGTATTTCACACACAATCTACCATGCTTACTAATGGTACAATTTTCTCAACACAATTGCACAATAGTATTCTGTCCAAAATAACCCCCCTTGCAAGAGCTTACATCCTTTTCATTGCACTACTCACATAATTCCAAACTCTTCCCAGCTATTCTCTTCAGGGGGGTTATATAGAAAAGGAATTTGAAAGCATTTGTTGTCTACCTCCTACTGTGGTGGCTTGTCAGGATAAAGACAACAGGTGGACCTAAGTCCTAGGATATGAGATGGTGGGATGCATGACCTGCCAAATTTAGACAACTCAATTAAAACAGTCCATTCAACCATACCGAGAAAAAAATCGTTGGGAGCTGAGGGATGCAAGGAAGGAGTATGAGTGCAGGTGACAGCAACTGTGGATTTTCTTCTTTGGAGTCATTAGCTGTGTTTATATTTCTATAGCATAACTGTGTTACATGCTAGCATGGTTATTTTTGCCTTTGCCTCGTCACTCAGTGCGAAGGGGCAGAGGTGAGTGTCTATAAATTCACACAGCTGCTAGCTGGGAGAAGGCATTTAGACAACAATTCAGTAACATAGCCCTTTATTTCACTGAAAGAATTTTTTCTTTGAGAAACATTTTCCCCCTAAACTAAGAGAGGAACCCAAGCTTCTGTAATGCCTCCCTAAGTTAAAACAAAGTCCAATTTCTACTTCTGTGCCAACCGGAGGTATGCAAAAGATTTTTCTCAGCAGGAAGTCACTCATAGACATCACATGAATATTTAAACAATGGGAAGCCAGCAAGAAGATTCTTTCACGCTGCAGGATGATAGTGACTTCTGAAATTATCACAATTATCATTCCATTATTGCAAAACAAATGACCTGATTTATTATGCTCTGCCTCTGCTCATCTCTGGATCTCTTCCTGATATATTACACAACCGGCTACTTAGGCGTTCTTCACAAACAGCATTTGTATCGACTACTTCATTAATATTTTGATTATTATAAATCTCAGGAACTCAATCCACATCCGAAGCCAGAGTCAGCTCTCCCGAGCCATTCTCCCTGAAGAAGATGATCAGAGAATTTTAAAGTGGAACACGTAAGTTAGTCTACAGCATTCTGGGAAAGAGTTAGCTCATCCCATAACTCGCCCTGTAGGGTGGTTGATCCTCACTTGAAGTTCACAGCAGAAAAGGCCCACAATTGCTGAATCAGAAAAAGTTCTGATTTAAAAAAAAAAGTTAATTCCAATGATTATTTCATCATACAAGTGCTCTGACTGTTTTCTCTCTAGAAAGGAAAGACTAGAAAAGTTGTCAAGGAATTTTAACAGGTGTTTCATTGTATCAGAGATAATACTGAATGCCAGGTATTTCTTTCAATCTCCTTATTCTCTCTTAAATCCTTCATGTGTCTGGTATCAACCCATTGGTAAGGGTAAAGGCACATTTGTTTACCCTTTCGGCAAAATGCAGCGAAGACTCATCAAATCCCACCACTTACACAGCAGGGTAAGAGAGGAATTCTGGGACAAAAAGTGGAACAACACACTTGGCAAAGTTGATTGTGACAGTGTTGTAAGGAGACAGCTGATGAGCCTTGAGTCAAATTCCCTCTTCTTCCACTGGAACATTATCACAGTTTAAAGAACTTGAAAAAGAACATGTCTGCAGTACACTGATGATTTCAAATGAACTTGTGTGGCAGGCTATAGGTTTAAAAATATATATCTTGTGCTGTGACATAATTTCAAGATTTACCTGTCCATCAACAACTTTAATGAACAATTTCCTCATCTGGGTCAGATTTCTGTTCAGGGGACATAGTATTACCATCTGTTTTCACAGAGCATTAAAAACAGGCTGTTCCAGGTAAACTTCATGTGAAACCTTTCAATGAATGCTCTTGGCAACCATTACAAGCCCATCTTACCTCTATCATTACACTTCTTTTCCCTTAAACACCCTCCCAGAGAAAGGGAGAAATGGAACAAAGAGAGTTGGAGGGAAAGAAGAAACAAAAAGGGAGAGAGGAAGGGAAAAGGGAGGGAAGGTAGATGACCTGTGGGACATTGTGCTGTTTTTATTTCAACAAATATTTATTGAATATTACAACATGGCACACAAAAAAATGAACAAGACACAATTCCAGTCATGAAAGAGATGCAAACACTGCAAAATATAGAGATCATTAAAGAGGTCACTACAGCCAAGTTAATACAAATTCAGTTGGCTACTTACTGGAGACTCCATTAGTACTTCATTCAGTCAACAAGCAGTAAAGAGCTAAGAGGACATCTCATCTTATGGTTTAGGAAGGAGAATCAGACTACCACTCAAGGGCCATGTAGATAAATTTTAGAAACATAGTAATTCCTAGCCTTCTTGCAACTTCAATGTTAGAAATAAACATTAAAGAGTCATCAGAGAATGGAGAAAGTATGACCATCTTTTGTGTTCTTAGCAGACAGACCATCTTAGATAGTGAAAAATTTTAAGGAAGGGTTGTTCCCAGATACAGGCTTGAAAAAGACCATGTTTTCCTGGGACCAAGAGCTAGACTGGCCTGACTAGGGGGAAAAACAGCCTGCTTCTTTCTCTTTATCCTCTGTATGGGAGTGAATCTCTCCAGAGCACCCAAATGATGTCAAGAAATACCATAATCCACAACAATTGTCTCCTTCATTCAAACTGACATTAAAAGGGATAATACTACTAAAGTACACTTATTTCCTTTACATTGGGAGAAAAAAGTGCAAAAGGTCTTAAATAGAACAAATCTATTTTTTTGCAATACAATTATATTGGTTGGTAAAATAAATACCTCTGGGATAATTATTCAAACTATTCAGTTTTCAGAATGAAAACTTTCCTTGATGTTTAATCTCCTAACAGTTAACGATGATCAAAATATAAGACTTTTGAGGCATTTAACAACCAAACTAGGTAGAAAGAAAAAGAGGAGAAAGAGGAGGAGGAAGGGGATGAGAGTGGGAAGGGAAAGAGAAGAAGAATCATACCAGTGCTGTATAAGTACAAAATTCTAATCTTTAGTGGAAAGAACTCTATTGTATTGCAAATACCTGGAAAGACCAGTCTAACATTTTGAATTATGGAAATTCTCAATATTTCATTATAATCTTCTGTTGCCTAAATGAGACACATCTCTTGCCACAAAAGAAGTTGTAATTGGCCTTTAGCACCAACTGGAGTAACACAGGAGAGATTTTGGCAGACATCATTTGACATTCTCCCATTATTCTTTTTGCTTTTAACTAAAATGTTAATTTTATTTTCCTGTTTCTTTGTGTGCAAAAAGATTTCTTTTAATTAAAGGGTAAAGTTATTTTCCTGTGCATTTTAAATTCTTCCAGTCCCCTTGCAAGTCAGTAATAATGCTAAACAAGTGTTTCCACCATTTTGAATCTAAATCACAGTAACACAGAAATAAAAGATATGATTTTTCCATTGCTGTGGGCCACATTCTCAAGCCTCATCAACTCCAGCCCCAAAACAGTAATAAACTCAATCTATAAACTGGGTTTCAAAGAGTTTGGGAAATCTAAAGCATGATAATATTGTAACCAAACATAGGAGAAATAGCAGACTTACATTGATAATATTAAGTTATATCATATGGATTAATTATTTCTCTTTAGTTTCTGTATCTGCCCCCACTGATTCTGAACATCCATCCATAGAGATCTTTAAAATAATTAGAAATCTGGATCCACTCTAGACTTAATGAACTCAAAGTTTGGAAATAGTGAGGGTTTAGGAAAAATTTCAAAGCCTTACAAGGGATCAATTGAGGCTGAGAATCAAATAGGCTTTATACAAAATGAGAAGCAAATGAATTTTCCATCTTTCCAAAGTTCCAAGCAGGGAAGATTAAGTTTCATGATAAAAATGTTGTCCACATTTCCAAGGGAAGGCAAACACTTGTGATATAAGCAATTTTCAAATGTCTCTACAATGAAGATTACCCAGTTTCCATTTGAATAGGACCTCCCATGTACATGCCCTCTGAAAACGTGGTCATTCACAATAGTATACATGCACAATAGTATACTTGCACTCCAGGCACAGCATCTGTTTTACAGAGCAGAGCTTTAGGGAGACAATTTCTTCAAGAATTTCACCTTGCAGATAGGTTAACTGGCAGAGTATCGGAGCACAGAAGAA
This sequence comes from Dipodomys spectabilis, assembly GCF_019054845.1. NCBI lineage: Eukaryota > Metazoa > Chordata > Mammalia > Rodentia > Heteromyidae > Dipodomys > Dipodomys spectabilis. The sequence continues at coordinate 13,569,376 of NW_024870758.1, forward strand.
TATAAAACTGTCAAAAAGCAATGTATTGCATTTATGAGTTTCGAGAACAGAAAGATCTTCATACCCCTTCCATGTTTCCCAATCATTTGGGAATCATTATTTCCCAATCATTAGTACCAAATTTGAGGGAAAAAAATTTAGATATTAAAGAAACAGATTTTCCAAGTACATTGCCACAAAGTGATAAAAGGGTATATTGAGTTACTGACAAATAGACAAGCGAAGGAAAACACTTCTGCAAAGACATTCTCTGATATCATTGATATGAGAAAATACCAGTTCTGCAGTCATTAGACAATAGAAAACAAAATATGTATGAAAAGGTAATTTTCTTGTTGCTTAACAAACAGAAGTAGATTTCATGTGTGTAGGACCTTGGATAAAGCATTCAGGCACTATTTCATTTAATTAATATTCAAAGAAACCATGAGCAATATGCTGTTAATATCTCCACTTTATAAAGAATGAGAAAAGTTAAGAAATACACAAAAAAAAACTATATAATTAGTAAGCAGCAACCCAAGAATGCAAATTGAGGGAGTCTGGTCCCAGAGCTAGTGATCTTAACTTCTATAGTCTTAAATCTGTTATCTCTTAGCAAAACCCTGAATGGTAGAGAATGAATGGACTGTTTCATTTCATGTTAACCTACTTAAGACATTTTTTACCTCTTTTTTCTCCTAACACAGCTTAATATTTTCTCAGGCTCTTGATGTCTATTGGTTTATGGAATAATTATGTTTATACCAATCTGTCAACAAACAAATGGCTTGCCATGCTATCTTCTAGGTGTGAAATGGGTTTCTTCCTAACTACAGATATTTATGCTAGTTCAAAGCAGTATTATAGAAATTCTGTCCACCAAGTCCTTGGTGAGCACCTTTGTAAAGAAAACCTTGAATATCGCTAGCCCTTGGAAAAGTACCTGCGTTAGTGCTAATGAAAGATTATTGGGGTATAAAAGCAATACAGGATTATCCTATAATCATCCCACACAGGTCAGCAATATCCACATGTAGCTGGTTGGCCTACCATACCTCTCATAGCCCTATTGGGATCAGATTAATAAAATACTCTAAAACAGGATATATATATATATATATACATATATATATATATTCTACACATAAAAATAGGTCATACATGTTACACAGGTGATTTGTTATAGGTAGCCACATGCCAAGCATTCATGTGAAAGACACAGTTGATCTGGGGTCCTGTTTTATTGTTTTTCTTCAAGAAAAAGCAAGTGTTGATAAAATATCTTGACCACAGGTCATTCATTGATTCAGAGCACCAAGCTGTGAGCCTAGGACAAAAAGGAATCCTGGCTGCCCAGAAGAACCTACAACATAAGAGGCAAAGCTTGATGAAAGAAAACTGGCATCCAAAATAGAAATATGACTTTCAGCTTCATAGGCTTGCCTAGGGATATTTCTATGGAAAACTCACCAGTAAGGTAGATTATATTTCCAAAGAAAGTACAATATGATCTCTTATTGCATATGTTCTTCTCAAATGTGACTGCATCACTTCTAAAAAGCACTAAATAAAAAGATTCCCTCTCTTTATAGAAAGAGAAAAGAGAGAGAAAGAAAGAAAGAAAGAAAGAAAGAGCAAGAAAGAAAGAAAGAGCAAGAAAGAAAGAAAAGAAAGAGAGAGAGAGAAAGAAAGAAAGAAAAAAAGAAAGAAAGAAAGAGAGAGAGAAAGAAAGAAAGAAAAAAAGAAAGAAAGAGAAAGAAAGAAAGAAAGAAAGAAAGAAGGAAGGAAGGAAGGAAGGAAGGAAGGAAGGAAGGAAGGAAGGAAGGAAGGAAGGAAGGAAGGAAGGAAGGAAGGAAAAGGAAGTAGGTGGCAGCTATGAGGAAGCCTAGCAGGCACAAGGAGATGCCACATCTAGGTGTTCTGGTCCCCGCCCTCTTGCTAAGATCCCACGACAGACAGCTCAGGATAATGAAATTCAAGATGGCATCAATCCAGGTTATAGTCTGACAGCAAAAAATCACGAGCCTTCCTAAGAAAGAACCATTCAACCCCTAAGAGTCATAAAAGATACGCCCAATCAACCCATCGAAATCATAAAAGATAATAAAAATTTTGTAATTATAATAAATCCTTAAATATGAGGGTGATTTGTTATACAGTACCAGTAACTGAAATGCCCAGCCTGGAAAGAAGCTCAGGAGTCACTTGTAAACAGAGGACTGAAGCTCAAAAGAAAGTTATGCTTTCCTAATAAGGAAAAGAAGCTGAAACAGGCCAGAATGTGGATGGGATGGACCGGATCCAGGTAGCCAGAAAAACTCCCTTTCTCGTTCTTAAGTTCAGAAGCTATAAACCTCCCCTGAGAGCATGCTGAGCCTGCCCAGAGAGAAGCCACCTCATAGATGATTAGAATGTAAGTGGATAACGAGCCATTTGAATTATCTGCTCTAGTTCAAACACATGCTGTTGCCAATATGCTGTGGCAGCCAGCTAACATCTGAGCATCTTTAATTTAAATTGCATATACTTAACTTGAAATGGCATCTATACTCTGAAACTAAGAATTTACTGTACCATCATCAGATCATGGGAGAAATCATCTTTTCAGGAATTTCCTAAATTTGCCTTTTTACTGCACTCTAATTTGGTAACAGCTTAATGCCTGATGGCTCCCAAGTCAAATGTTTCAGAGTATGAGATATAACTCCTACTCCAATCAGTTTGTTAATACACATGCTGTTTCCTGTCTACATATGTGAAAGGAATGATTTTTTTTGCAGCTTTAGTCTGTATCTGTAACCTTAAACAATAGCAATCATAAAGCCAATAATTAAATTATCAAGGACAAGTGTTTCAAGGAAAAAATCCCAAAAAGAAGTTAAAAGAAACAAACAGGATATAAAATGAAAATACTAGTCAAATAAAAATACTAATATGTGTTATACAGATCATATATATTTTATATGATATATATGTACCATTTGTGAATCCCACAGTTCACAAATATATATGAGGTATAAAGATGTGTGTGTGTGTATATATATATATATATATATATATATACATACATCATTTGTAGAATTCAAATTCTAGGCTCAAAATGAAAACAAAAAAACCCAATATACCAAAATATGTATTATACCTATTTCAATTGCATAAACTTTTTAAAAATAGATGAGGAGACAGTCATATAAAATTACTCTTTTTCAGTCCTTATCCCACTTGTTCCTCGCCATATTTAAAATCGCAACTATCTCACACTTCAATCCCCTGATCTAAAACCACATTTTTCCCTTGGATATTTAGCCTCTACTCCCACCATATTTTCTTTCTACCTGAGTGACAATTTCTAAAGCTTAGATGTTCCTGATTGAGAGCTCAGCCCTTCACAAACCACATGGCTTTATGAGCTAAGTTTTTCTGGCCTTGGTTTATCAGTAAAATAGAGTTTATAATGAGATATTTCACACAAAGATTTAGGGAGGGTTTGATAAAATAATTAAATACTAAGGAAGCATATAGTAAATATTAGCTTATACTCTAACAAGACACTTGCTGGATAGCTCTAAGTGTCTTTTCTTACTGATCCCTGAAAGGGTAGAATTTCACACAGGATTCTGTTCTCAACTTCTGTTTACTCTCTCACCTACCTCTGTCACATCAAGCTTGTCTCTTAATTTTCACTTCCTTCTGATTGTCATCCTGTTCTAATGGATTCAAGCCATGACTACCTGTGTATCCTGTTCTTAAGTTTACTAATGGAATCAATCCATGACTATCTGTGTGTCTTGTTCTTAAGTTTATCGACAATACAAGTGATTCTAGAAATGACTCAGAAATGAATTGATATGTGGACTACTCAAGGCATTATCACCATCAGGAGAATGAAGTCAGGATACTGGATAGCTTTGGTTTATCTGTCCTAATCTGGTCTCCTTCTTTCTCCGCCTAGCCATCTGCACTACAAGACAGGTATGAATTCCATCACAAGGCATCTATGTTGTATGGCTTCTACCTGTGTTAAACTAACGCAATCCCCTCACAGGACACTGGAAGGAGAGAAAAGAGTGAGGTTGGAATTAATTCTTTGGCTCCTTTCTGTGATGTTGTCTCTCTCTGTCATAGCTTTCCTCACAGCATCCCTCTCCACTAGTCCCTCCCGGAGAGTTGCAGATGCCCAGGTTATTAGTCCCAGTGTACTTTACAAACTTGCTGACACTTTTGAATGTAGTTCCTTCCTTAAACTCTCCTTGTAGAATCCCATTTACAGCATGCCATCTGTCTTCTGCTGGAATCCCGACTGAAACACCTGGGTAGTAGTATTGTCTTTTCTTTAAAGAAAAATCTGTTAAATTGACTTTAAGAATTTATGATGAATATGATAAAACCATGCTACAAAAAAGTGGGAAGAAAACGTATCCACAGTCTCATCACACGAATAGAATATTGGCATATTGCTTTGCAGTATTTCTAATACATATTTAACATAGTTGTAATTAAGATATTTATTTAAAAAAAATTCCTGCCTTACGTTTTTATTTCATTTTAGAAAATAAGCATTTTTCACTTTGATAAATAATCTTCACAACCATCATCTTTAAAAGTGGTATAATCTTTCATTAAAGTTATGTGCTATAATTTGCTTGATTTTCCTCATATTAATGAATATTTGGCATATGCTTTTCCAATGACCTTCCTGGGCATACCTTCACACATTCCATTACACATATGCTGATTTCCTTCCATTTTTCTAGTAGCTATGTTAGGAGCAATTTTAGAAATTTACATATTTTCTATTAAGCAAAATCCTCATTCCTGAGTTGTAACTACTTCACCTACAAGATCATGATCGTTGTCTTCTTGTACTGGTTTAACCTTCATGACCATGCTTTCCCATCAGATAACTTTAATGATTCTCTCCCACAACTGCATATGTGAAATTGCTAATAAAGTCTCACAAAGAATCCTTAAGGAATATCAGAAATGAATGAAGCATGTAGAATTTGGAAGTAAAGAAGAAGTAATTGAGGCCGAAAAAAAAAAAAAAAAACAGAAAAAAATAGCTAAGTGTAAGTAAATTAGAATGAGCATTTGATTTGTACAAGTAATCAATGGTATTTCAAACTCATTACTGTCTATGTGCATAAATGCTCTGGGTCACCACTAACCATCTGATAATTACAATACATTTTCTTCTCACAATAACCCTTTGTGGTAATCACAGTAAGATTCCCCACTGAAAAGTTAAAGACAGAAGTAAAATGATCCACCTCTGACCCATATTTCTTTGTACAAAATTTGACTGCTTTAAATAGGAATTAGGTAAAGGGAATGAGCACCCTAAAGCCAGACCATCTGGAGAATCTTTGGAGCATGTCCCAGTGACTAGAATCTGGAGTTCCATGTTTAAGTGTAGACAGCTTGAAACTGTACTTTCTAGACTTCTTGGCTATCACGATATCAATAAAATTCAAATTCTTCAGAGTATATCCTCAGAGCTCCTGGAAACAGGGGTTCAAAATGAGCTGTGAAGCAGGAGCCTTTACCAATTACTCCTAGATAGCTGTATAGATCACAGATCAATACTTACAGCAAAGTGCTGACAAAATGAGAAAGCAAGAAAAGAATATTTGGTGCCTCTAGTTTGTCAAGCCACAGTATTAGGACTGGAAGAGACTGAAAATAACATTGAGTTCATCCTCTGATCTCAGTTTCTGACTTTTCTATCTTCCCAGTGTGTATGTCTCTCATTCCTGTTCGTGAGGTCAAAAGTCCCTCAGAAACATTGGCAGTCTTCTCTCATTCCCACCTACCCTGTGTTCATTTTCTAATACCAATACAGTTATTAAAAAATAAAAATAAACCCTGCCAAGAAATAGAGAAGGATAATCCATTATCTCTCTTTTGGCAGCTTAAACAACAGCCATCCTCCTTTGCTGATAATAGCATTCTAGTATGGAGAATAAATCATGGTCGTTTTCTTCTCTCCTGTATCCAACTTCCCAGCCTTACTTGTATTTAATGAATTCTGCACCAGTGAGAGTGAGAGAGTCATCTGCTAAGAGCAGAGCTCTCTGGCTATCACTACTTGGTTTCCTAGTTTGACATGGTATGTGAACATAATTCTCAAAGCCAGGACCAATATTTCATTACCATAAAATGACACAAAGGTAAAAAGCCAACAGGATGAGGATGATAATCCCAAAAGGTAGGAGAAGTGCTTATAATATCTCTTAGCAGGTAAACCAAGTCTCAGGTATCCCAACTTCCTAGTACACAATAAATATTCTTTGCCTCAAACTACTGTTAGATGAGTTTTGGGTTCTTGGAACTGAATGCACCCCAAGCACCCAATTCAGGTAACACAAGCAATTTGACATTGGTTTCAATGCCTCAGTCAAAAAGATTAACAAAGTTGGGCACCAGTGACTCACACCTATAATCCTAGCTACTCAAGAGGCTGAGATCTGAGAATCAAGGTTCAAAGTCATCCCAGGCAGGAAAGTCCATAGACTCTTATCTCCAATAAACCACCAGAAAGCCAGAAGTAGCACTTTTGTTCAAGTGGTACAGCACTAGCCTTGAGCTGAAGAGCTAAGGGATAATGCTCAGGCCCAGAGTTCAAGCCCCATGACGGACAAAAAAAAAAAAAAGATTAACAAAGCATTCATTGGGAGTGAGGGATCTCTAGAACACTATGGTACAAGAGGTATGCTTTTAGGAAAGATATCATCTAAAGAGCCATCATAAATGATGCTGTATTCTTATACCAGCACTGGGTATCAAATCTGGGACCTCTCCCATGCTTTGTAAGCACTGTCTCTGAGCTACATCCTGGACTCTCCAAGGGCTTTAAAAGATGAAAGGGGAGATATGTTCTTGGCAGAGAAACCTATCATCACAATAATTGCTATCAAAGTAGCCTTCCTCTTGATTCTTCGAGGTATACATGAGCTCATTTCTCCAAAATAAAGTCCAATTCCCAAAACAAGTCCTATGTAATAGCTGACTAGAACACAGCCCACAATCATGGCCACCACCACAGTCATCATCACTACCACCGTCACCATGACTGCCACCATCACTATCCAAAGGCAAGTAAGTACTTCATTCTTCAAAACCCACAGTCTCGGAGAGGTCAAAATACTCTTTTTCAGTAACATGTCTCAGTATTTCAGCATACAAACTGTTCAACCTTCTTCATGCCAGACTGACAGGAGTCTGCTATCATGCCTGGCTCTATGGAGCTTTTAAGTTCCACAGGTAGGGATTTCCTATCCCTTATAGAAATTTTCACTCCTGAAAGGCACATATAAAAATGCCTGTTTTACCAAGAGTTCAAACTTATTAGAACAGAGTGCTCCAAAATATTGGGCAGTCATTCAAATATTCTCCAGTGGTCACTCAGAAAAATGATTAATAACTCAGTGGAGACAAATCCTAGTTTTAGGATTACATATTCTGTGTTCAGTTTCTTATGATTTGTTACATGAGTTCAGGATCTCCTTAATAGATTTTGTACAATGTGGATCACTTTCTACCACTAATTATAATAATCTTTGTGCATTTCTCACCTTGCTTTTCAGAGGACAAGAATTTTTTTTTTGACTGTACTGAGTTTGAACTCAGTACCCCATACTTGCAAGGAGGGTATTCTACCTCTTGAGGCACTCTACCACTTTATCCACACCCCAGCCACTTTTTGCTTTCGTTACTTTTGGATAGGATCTCATATTTTGCCTAGGCTTTGTCTCAGATCATCTTTCTACTTATACCTTCCTTGTAGCTAGAATTCAGACATGAAACCCCATCTCGTCTTACTTGTTAAAATGGATGCCTTGCTAACTTTTCCACAGGATGGCCTCAAACAATGATCTTGATCTCTGCCTCCCAAGTAGTGGAATTCAGATATTTATAACCATATCCTGCCCAGCTTCTAGAAGACAAGGTTTTTAAGTGAAATCTGTGTCTTTTTAATCTGCTTAGACCATTAAATACTCAGAGAAGTATTTTATTTAAATATTACTCAAATAACTTTTTTTTTTTTAGGATTCTTTTTTTTTTTAATTTTATTTTATTTTATTTGAGAACATACTGTACAGAGGGGTTACAATTACATGGGCAGGATAATGCATACATTTCTTACCAAGCATTGCAGCCTCCTCCTTTGTTTACCCTTCACCTCCCTTCCCAGCCTCCCCCCTCCCCCCCCATCCTTCCCCCCCCCCCCACACCGACATTGTAAAGCTCATTTTTTACATGACATTTTGTACTTCTCATTGTTGCAACAGGTCCACCTGAATCCTTAAACGACTTGTTTGTCCCCATCTCCTCCACAAGCTATACTGACATCAAATATAGTGAAAGCGGGGGTTACACTGTGGGGGAGGGACATACAAAGCAACAAAGAAATAATCTTATAAATGCGTTAGAAACACATGCATGAAAGAAAAAAAAACATTAAAATACAAATTGAACATCATTTCCCCTGCTATATCTTCATTTTTTTTTTTTTTTTTTGGTTCTGGGGCTTGAACTCAAGGCCTGTCCCTGAGCTGTTTTGCTCAAGGCTAGTACTCTACCAAATTGAGCCACAGCTCTACTTCTGGCATTTTGGTAATTAGTTGAAGGTAAGCATCTCATGGACTTTCCTGCCTGGACTGGCTTTGAACGGTAATCCTCAGATTTCAGCCTCCTGAGTAGCTAGAATCACAGGAGTAAGCCACTGGCACCCAGCTGTATGCACATTTTTATATACCACATCGACATGGCAGGACATCTGCATGCAGCCCACCCACCAGCAACTGGAGAGACACTTTTCCAAATATCTACCTCTCCTAAGTCTGATATTGAGATCAAATTTCCTCTTATTTAAAAAATTTAAACACAGATACAACTGTTTCAGGGCTCGAGTTTTACAACCCCATTCCAAAAAAATAGTTGGGAGATGGTTTCAGATTTAGATTCCTTTGCTAATCTGCAATTTTGGAGTTATGAAAGAACTATGTGACCTTTGTACATTCAACCAGCTGTCTCCTCCTTAAACTCAGACTCTGATTCCATCACGCTTGCCTTTCTTTCTTTCTACTCCAGCAGACTCAAGCTTGTCCATCAGGTCCCTTCTGACTTTCTTGCCACCTTTACCACATGCCACACCTTGCCCCCAACATACACTCAGAATTCTGGAAAACCAAGCCCCTGTCTCTGGACAGAGAGATCAAAAGCATCCTCCCAAAAGCTTCAGTGGTACCCAGTTCAGTTCCCCACATGCTGTTCATTCTCTTGGGACCCCTAGCTGGAGCCCTTCACATTGCTCAATTCCTTAGAACATTTTTTTTGTTTTTCTGTGTTGCTTAAGGATAAATTGCCAGTCTCTGTACTGCAGTGACAGTTTCCTTCAGTAAAAGGCAGTGACCATGCTTACCCTAGATGATTCTCAATAGATTGTCAGTTTAACAGGAACTCATTGTTTAAATCTGTCCAATGCCAAGAAGAAACAGTTCAACATGTGCTATGCTGTTTTTCCAGATTTGGGAAGTTTAGACATCCACATAGTGAAATGATCCCTTAGTGTGGCAATGTAGAGTCCATGCATGGCTCTGAGTGAAAGAACACTAGACACAGCTGAGCCCCATTATGGACTAATCAACTGAGCAAATCTTAGAAAGGACCTGATAAATAGCATCTTGCAGACATTCCACAGTGAAATTGAGAAGATAGGACATTTAAATTGTCACTTTTAGAAAACAGAATTAGTTAGCATTTGATCGAATTTATTTACATGTCCAGCCAACCAGATAGAGGATAAAGAGAAGAAATATGAAGAGACTTCAGAGCTTAAGTTATTACAGACTATGTGAAGAAACAATGGATGTTTAAGTGGAATGCAAATGAGGAAAAACAAAAAGGTTGAATTTTTTGTGCTTTCCACTTCTGGTGCCAACCTGTCACCAGCCCATGTATGTCAACGGTTCTTGTCCTCATAGATGCACCCCCTCTCTCACTGAAAGTCTGTATCCAACTTGCTTGCGAAGCAGACCTCTGAACCTCAATCCAAGAGTCCATTCAGACTGAGGCTAGGCAGTCCCCAGGGTGAATTGGTGAAGTTCACATTAGAACACAAATGTCTTTACCAACATGAGCTTCAGACTCCCTAGTCCCTCCTTACATTTCACGACCCAGATACTGCTTTCCTCAAAAGGAGAAAAACTACAGATTCTAAATGGGATACATGGAAGAGACAAAGATAGACTGTGCATCCTTGAAACGTCAGTGGACATCCAGGGGACATGTACCTTGTGATACTGCTTTTCAGAGGCTTATTTTCTGCTTTGTTCCAGTTATATAGCTAACACTTGACTTTTATACAGGAAACCTCTAACTCCAGTTATGTATGACTTGAAAAATCCCTTGCTTATCTGACATAATCCTTTTTTTCATTTTGAACACCATAAACAAAATTAAATGAAGTTATACATAAACAACAGCAATCAAAAAATCCAGCTATAACAGATGGACCCAATCTATCTCAGTAGATAATATCTCATAAATGATTCATTGCCATCACTTTAACCCAGAGCCTCTGTATTTTGCACATCTAAGTGAATAACCATTAGTAAGCTTTACGAATTGCACTGTGTAAATTACCTTGCATCTATCAGTCTAGGGAGCAGTTCTGTATGGGGGTGGGGAATGTTCTAATTATTTCTGTGCTTAATCTTTTATCTGGATATGAGATCTAGGCTATAAAACAAAAATAGATCCAACTCCAAACTGGATCCAAGCTTTTCCATTAATATTTGCAAATGGGAGCATATGTCTCATTTAACACATTAACACACTAAAAAAAATTTATTTTTTCCATAGGTTTAATAAATATTTTATGTTTGACAGGAGACTTAATTGTGAAAACAAATTTTTTTAAACCCAGGCTTCAAGACAAAGGGTACCAAAATCAGAAACAGTGAGCACAGGAAATAAAACAGAGGGAACAAAAAAAAGAAAAGGAAAAAAACTGCAAACAGTACACTAAAAAGAGAGAGAGAGAGAAGAAAGAAAGAAAGAAAGAAAGAAAGAAGGAAGGAAGGAAGATGGGAAGGAAAATGGGAAGGAAGGAAGGAAGGAAGGAAGGAAGGAAGGAAGGAAGGAAGAGAAAAAACTCTGTTTCCATATCGTGAAGTTTATTTTGATTAGCATCATTTTATATGCTCATACATACATAGCTACTGGGGTATTGTGATGCTCTGCTAGGACTATCCTCAACATATACTAATTATTACAAATGAGCGAAACCATGGTCTATGTTTATTGGGTCTGGCTTACTTCACTTAATATGACTATTTTTTCAAGTCTTTCCATTTCTTTACAAATGGGACAATGACATTCTTTCTGATGGAAGTATAGAATCCACATATTCTTGATCCATTCATCTACTGAAGGGCATCTGGGTTGATTCATATCTTAGCTATGGAAAATAATGCTGCAATGAACACAGTTGTGCTGGTAGCTTTACTGTGGCCTGGTTTGTAATCATTAGATCCTTATATGTTACTCTGCACCAGAATCAACTCCAAATGGATCAAAGACCTCAAGGTAAGAGTAGGCACCCTGAAAATATTACAGGAAGGGATAGATGAAATACTATAGCTCCTTGGTTCAGGTAAAAACTTCCGAAATATAGCCCCAGAAACATAAAAAATCAAAGAGTCTGAAAAAATGGGATTACATTAAACTGTAGAGCTTCTGTATGGCAAAGAACATAGCTAACAACGTAAACAGAAAGCCCACAGATTAGGAGAAGATCTTCACTAGCCATATAACAGACAAGGGTCTCATATATTAAATATAGAATTAGAGCTCAAAAAATCAACCACCCCCCCCCAAACACCCACCCATTAATAAGTGGGCTAAAGAATTAAAAAGAACCTTCTCTGAAGAAGAAATTAAGAATGGCCAATAGACACATGAAGAAATGTTCAACATCTCTGGCCATAAAAGAAATGCAAATCAAAACTACATTGAGATACTACTTCACCTCAGTTAGAATGTTCATTATCAAGAGAACAAATAATAACAGATGCTGGTAGGGATCTGGTCACAAGAGAACCCTACTACACTGTTGGTGGGAAAGGAAACTTGCCCAAGCACTCTGGAAAACAGTATGGAGTTACTTAAAAGACCAAACATAGAGCTCCCCTAGGGTCCAGCAATCCTACTGTTGGTCATTTACACAAATGATCACAAACAAGGCCACACTGGTAAAGCTTTCTTAGTACAGATCATTTCCCCCTACAACTGCTTTATGAACCACGGTGTCAAATTCCAAGCATATTGTGGTAATGGAGTCATATATGCAGGACTGTAGTGGCTACCTCCCACCCATGGTACAATGAAGAGAAAGATTAGGTGGAAGATCTTTGCCTCTCTTTGTCTCTTTTTCTCCAATTTTCTTCATGGGCTCACTTATCAGATTCCTGCAAATTTCTGGCAATGACTGACATGCACCCTCTTCTCTCCTATGTCCCATTTCCTCCAAGTCAGTAAGGTCAATGCTAGCTAATCATTTGTCACTTCAGACTGTAATGTTAGTGATTGTTGATTCTTCATGCAGCAGACCTCCGAGAAAATTTTACTTCTTGAATTTCCTTTCACTTATGGGAATAAGGAACAAAAGAAAAGACATATTTAGGATCTCCTCCAACATTCCACATAAAAAATTATTAATGTAATGTCTCCCTGGACTATACTTTGTGACATAATGTTATTTGTGTTTAAAATAATCCTGGGGCTGGGAATGTGGCTTAGTGGTAAAGTGCTAGCCTAGCATGCATGAAGCCCTGGGTTCAATTCCTCTATACTACATAAACAGAAAAAGCCACAAGTGGCGCTGTGGCTCAAGTGGTAGAGTGCTTGCCTTGAACACAGAGAGGCTCAGGGACAGTGTCCAGGCCCTGAGTTCAAGCTCCAAGACCAGAAAAAACAAACACACAAACAAATAAATAAATAATCCTGCATTGAACAAAGACTGTGGAACAGAACCCATTAGGAAAAGTAGATCAAAATGTTGTTCTCAAAAGGTTTGTAAATACCATGAGACTGTATAGTGATTACTGAGAAGAACCAAAGAGTTATCTGGAAAAGGAAAGAAGAAATCTAAGGGTCTGTGAATTACCCTGAAGGAAGTGAATAAAGATTTTTAAATACAACACCAAAAGGAGAAAACACAAACATTTTAAAGTGGGTTGACTTTTGCCCCAGTTCTGAACTATGTTGATAAATAAAATAAAAGCAGCTAATTAGCATTAGTTGGGCTTCAGCAGCACACCACCCTATGAGTCATTTTATGGTGTTTTTAACAAGCAAGGTCATTAATGCAAGATAGCACAAACCAAATAAATAATTTAGACAGGAGGCTACTGCACATGTTTTGGGGAGTCCTTTCCATGACCTTTGAAAGACACAGCCCTTTCACATAATTGATTCCCAGTGAGAGTGAAGTCAGGTGGAAACTTGCTTCCCATTCTGAGAAAGGAAATGATGATGGGTGGGAAGGGAGTCCATGGAGAAGAGAGACTGGCAGCACTGTGTTCTCTGTAATTCTCCTTTGCAGTTCCTGCCCAAGTCTAATTGCAGAGCTCACAGCCTTGTAGCTAACCAGAAGGGAAGGCTTCTCTGCCCCTTATATAAGGCATTGGCAAGGAAGCAGTGCCACTATGGCCAGGCAATCACAATGCAAGAGTTTGTCTTGAAAGGGTAGAATTCAGTGAGATGTCTTACAGCCCATTTGAAAACAACTAGGCAATAAAAATCCTGAGTTAACTTTTACTTGCTAGCACTGTGGCATGCCATTTAAGTCACCCTCTGAAATTATGTTCAACTCTAAGTTATAATTATTCATCGGTAACAGTAGGCCTCAGTTTTTACATCTATCAAATGGATGCAATGACAGTGTTTATGTCATAAGATTGAGGTTTAGATTAGGAAGTATTCTTAAGCACTTAGACAAGCCAGGCTTGACATAGCCTGTGGCCAATATATACTGATTGTTACTATTAATGTTATCCTCATAATATTCCCATAAAGGCAGGAGATCATCTTCTGTCAGGCTGACTTTTCTCATGGCAAAATTGGCCAAAAAAAAAAAAATTGACTGTCTCATTTATGAGTGTCATAGTCATCTTGGTCCAAACAAAGTAAAGACAAACGCCAATGAGTGAAATGGTCAATAAGTCCAAGATTTGCTTACAGGGATAACGATAGGCCAGCTTTCAATTCATTGTGTAGAATTCAATCCATTGCAGTAGAAAAGCAGAACTGCCTGTGGGGAATGTCTTCAACATTTCATTCCAACAAGTATAGCCTATTAAAAACTGAACAATCATTATACATTTGAAAGATGGATGTTATTGTTTAGAGAAACTGGGTGAAGAGTTCATGAAATGGCTGTATTATTTCTCTTTTTTCTTCTCAGTACTGTATTATTTCTTACAACTACATGTGAATTTGTAATTACTTCAAAATAAAGACTTATGAAAAAACTGTATAATTTCTGATGCTTGAGGCAGAACATGGGATTACTGGCTGTTTGACTTTTTAAAAGATCTTGGAGATAAACCACTGTGGCCTGGCCCTTTCTTTCATGGACTGAAAACTAAGAAGAGGAGCAGCTCTGCTTTGTGTCTTGTTAATAGCTTCTGAGTGAAAGCACAGCCCAGTGTGGCTTTTCCTGCATCCATCGGTAGGTGTTGCGAACCTTGATGTTTGCTCAGCCCTGGGCAGAAGCTAAGAGGCTGTGTCATTACCCTTAGGTCATACATAAGAAAGGTATAAAAGTACCCCAATTTAAGTTTATGATTCTTTTTTCCACTTGGTTCTAGCTCTCTGGAGTAGAAAGCATGCCTAAGGGTTGCCATAAGAAAGAATCACCCACTGAATAGCTTAAAATCATAAAACATGTATTCTGGTTTTGTTGGTTTTTCTTTTTTTTTCTCTCACAGTTTTAGAGTCTAGAAACTCAAGCCAAGAGAGCCAGCAGAATCATATTAACTCAGTCTACTGGGTAATAATCCTTCTTATATCTTTCTTGCTTCTGGTGGCCTCAGGTGTCCTTTGGCTTGTGAGTACAACATTCCAGTTTTCCTTCTTTGGCCTGGTATTCTCTCTGGAGGGCTTCACAGCGTATTCCCTCTGTGCATGTCTGTCCCTGTCCAGCTTTCCCCAACCGGAAGTACACTAGTCAAATCAGATTAGAACCCACCCTAATGAGATTTTATTAAGTGGATTACTACTTAAACTTTATCACTCTAAAGATCTTATTTTTACACTCTGAGGTATTAGAAGTTAGAACACATCTTTTCTGGAGGACAAAATTCACCCAGTACTCACCACTGCACATGGTGATTGTGCAATAAATATCTGACTGCTCACTGACCCAGGAAGGAAGAAAAGTCATTAACGCTCAGAACAATGGAAATCACAGTGACCAAGTTCTAGAGATAGAAAATGTATTATTGGATTCAAGGGTCAATAACAGTTGTTTGGAAGAAGCTTAATCCACAAAAGAAGAGAAAGCTGAGAGACAGAGAGGGACAAGTTCGTGAAGGGCTGACTGGAAGCTTGGGAGAAGACAGATCCTGTGTAGGCCACTCACAAAGACAGGGAAAAGCAAACAGTGGTTCCAAAGTTGCTTATTGAACTATAGATAAAAACTAAATAAGTCATCATCTGCACTCTAGGGCCTCATGCTCATGCAGAGGAAATCTAGGAGTAAGCAAATCATTTCAAAAGTTCACTGTGTGCCCCTGAAAACAGCAATAAGGCTGCCGTCCTCTAGGTCTTCACTGACAAGCCTGCAAAACAAAGTGGAACCCTGTTGGCTGAATGATTGTGAAGTGTAAATATGGTTATCTCTCATGATTACAGACATAATAACAAAAGAAATAAAGATAATAATAACTACCCTCAGGATATCAAGAACCACAATAAGTGTTCTGATTGAAGCTTAATCCAAAGGATGGATTTCTTTTAAAGTATAAATAAATTGAAGCTTGATGGACTATAAATATTTATCTTAAAAAATATGGCCTACCAGCCTGGGCAGGAAAGTCCATGAGACTCTTACCTCCAATTAACCACCAGAAAACCAAAGTGGCACAGTAACTCAAGTGGTAGAGTTTTTGCCTTGAATTGAAGAGCTCAGGGACAGTGCCAGGCCCAGAGTTCAAGCCCCATGACTGACAAAAAAAAAAAAAGACCTAAAGTGGCACTTTTCACATCCTGTGAACTGTTGGAAGTATCCATTTAAGATGTGGATGGGTCAGGAGATGTTAGCTTCTTCTGGCCACAGATCTTTGCAGTTGTTTATGGATCATATCCATGTTGTCTGGGACAGAGTTGATTAAGTTTTAATGTAGGAGTTTAAACTCTAGGCCTGACTTCCTACACTAGACAAGGCTGGGACTTGAACCTAGGTCTACTGGACTCCTAAACCTTGCATTGTATCTATCTCATTGGGAGTTAAGTTGGTGAGCTTCCCAATTACCTTTTGTTTGTGTTCCAATTCTAGAGTTAATGGTTAGGTACGTTTGTTGTTGTTGTTGTTAAATCATTATCCTTTGATCACAGGGGGTAAAACCTATAAAAATGCTGACTGAAATTCAAAAGCACTGCATTTGTCAATGGCTATTAATCAATCTACAATCAATGTATAAACTCATTGCTAAACAATTAACTTGTGTAAAAGATATATAAACAAGACCATTTCAGCTAAGGTAGATATTAGCCCATAGTTAGGGCATAGAGGGCTCAGCACTAGTTCTCAAAAGACCAGCACGTCGCCCTTCATTTAATTATTTTTGTAACCTGCCTATCCTATATGTAATGAACTTCCTTAGAAATCAGCCCCCTGGGATCCTTAGGTAATTGGGAATCGTTCCTTTCTGGCTGATTCACAAAACAATCAGTCTCACTAATAATAAATGGAAAATCTAGTTGGGTGTGTGATTGTAAGACAGCAGGCTACAAATAAACAATCAATGTGGCTCCTTGCCCGTATCCTGGGAGTTTGCAAAGCAAACTGGATGACCCTGGGGGTGGGGTGTTGGGGAGAGGCTCTTATTGGGCTTTACCTGCTTGCCTAGATATATAAAAGTATGCACATCTATTTGCTTTGTAAATTCTTATTAGGGCTCATTTCCCGAGGCACAATGAAATAAAGGCTCTGAGTTGTCAAGACAGCTGAACAATGTCAGTCGTTTGGGGGAAAATCTAGGACAAGGTCTCCCTGCCTAGAGTTTCAACTCCTACATCAAAAGGTTAATAAACCCTGTCCTGGACAACATGGATACAATCCATAAACAACTGCAAAGATCCACGGCAAGTGGAAAGGATCACCTCCTGACCCATCCACATGGTAATCAGATACTACCAACAGCTCACAGGATGTGAAAAGTGCTACTTTAGGCCTTATATTTTAAGGTAAATATTTATAGTCCATCAAGCTTCAATTTATTTATACTTTAAAAGAAATCCATCCTTCAAGTGCTATATGGTATATACATTTATATGGGATGTAAACATGACTTCCCTTTTCTCCCTCCTTCTCCCCCCTCAGTCTCCCCTGCTGCCATGATTGGCCATTTCCAACAGCAACACAACGCAATCCCCTTCCCTACTAAGCACCCTGCTGCTATTCTGAATGTAATTGCTCAGCACCCTGCAGAGAATGCATTCTCTAAAGCAACTGCAAAGCTTTCCCATTGAGACCAGGCCACAGTACCAAAGACTAAGCTGGAAAATGTTAAGGACCTGTTAAAATAATGAGCTTTACTTTTTTCAAATGAAAATATAAACCCCTCAAATTAAGGTCTTGACTCTCAGCTCCATTCTTATTATCCCTGGTCTACAGCTATACTTATTTTCAACCTAGATTATGCAATTGTTGGACTTACAGGACCAAACATGTGATCCATTGAAAATCTTTCTGACACATGACTGGGGTCCATAATTCCCAAGTAACACAAACTTCCAGGTAGCTTAAAGCCTCACATTTGATTTTCCTAAATCTGGTTTTAGGCAGCCTCAACATAGCAAAAGAAATGGAGGCCTTTTCTCTCCTCCTTGGTCCCACCACACCTATTATCCCTTTCTACCTTTTCCTTGGTGAGAAGAACTAAAAGACCCACTATCTAACAACAGCCGGGACTAGATAGCATTAGTCTGGTTTATCCCATGGATCTTTGCTCTACCTTGCATTTCCAAATACAACTTCCTGAGCTTTACAAATCTGCCTGGTTGCTTTCACTTGATTATATTAAACTCGTTGGTTCCAAACACCTATGCTTGTTGCTTGGATGCTGGAAATCTACCCAAGAATATTCTATGTGTTTATATTTTAAGTGATAAGGAAATATATGTGCTGTTTGCTGCCATGACAGTGAGGAGCTTTGATGACATAAATGTCTTCGGAAAGATGAGCAAATTGGCCCTTTCACTGAGCAAGGCTGCCAAGGAACCGAGGGAATGGGGGTGGTGTCAGCTTCAGAGAAGCACAATCAGGCCTATAAATGAAGCAAATCACTTTCTCTTATAACTGTACTTTAGGAATTGATTTTTATATTAAAATGGACAGATGGATAGGGCATTCAATTAACACGCCTCACCTTTATCTCCTTTGGTTCAAATTAACCCCCTCTTTAAATGCTCTGGGCACCACCGAAAATGAATTTAACAAATTATTGGAAAGTTCCTAATCCCTGATTAGCATCAAATCTTAGCACTTTTCATACTACAAGCATCAAAATACTTTTTTAAAAAAAATTAAAGGCTTTCTCACTAGCTCTTCCTATTTTTTTCTGTTATATCACTAAATATAATTTTTAAACCTCAGTTTTTGTACTCCCAACATCAAAAACAAACTCAGAATCTCCATTCTTAAATCAATTATTTTCTTGAACAACTTATTTGGAATCCACCAATTAAGAAATCATTCATTTTATTCACAAATACTTATTTAGAAACTAGGAAGCATCCTGCAGTAGCAGAAAGTAAGAATATTACAGCAACACAAATCAGCAGACATCAAGACAACTTTTGGAGAGGATAAAGGAGTCTACTGCCATTGCCAGTGACCAAAACCAGGCTAGGGCCACAAAGAAGTTCATATCCTGAGGAAGGGGAGACTGGGTTTTATACAAGCTGCCTACACACACACACACAATCAAGTTCTTAATCAGAAAGGCAAAGGTCAGGCAGATGTGATACTCACTCCAGACCAGGTGTACAATTTCTACCTTGTGGGCTTTCTGTTATCGATCAAGATAGCCCCACCTGCCCTGCTGGAGTCCTACCAGCAGTCAGTCTCATCTAGCCACATTCTGGCAAAATGTCCTTTGCTGTGAACACAGTTACTAGGGAGGGGTAACTATGTCTACTTCAAGGAGACAATACCTTTCTCATTGAATTTACATAAGAGATAGATAATGCCACAAATGAATATGGTTATATTATCGTGTATGTTTCTGAAAAGTTAGAACAGTTCCAGTCCCTCAGATCCAGGGATGGGAAGAACTTTGTTTAGAATTACATTGCTATTCACTAAGCTGAAGAAGAATTCAAGGAAAGCCCTTCATATCTCTAAGAAACAGGGCTAGGGACAGAGTGAACCCTTCAGTAATAGAAAGAATATACTAGAAATAACACTAACACTACTTCTAAAGTGAGCTTAATAACCCCAAAGTAAACTGCATACTATCATGAAGAAGGAACTATGGCAAATCAAATAAACTCCAAATATAGACTAAAGCTGTCATCTCTACTGAGATCCAAGCAAATTGTCAACTCTGATTCTGCATCTGCTTAGAATGGTGACTTGGAGGAGAAATGGGAATGAGCATGTGGAGGGGTGAGGACCTGAGACCAGGAGGATGGTGTTTCTGTCTTGGAAGGACAGCCATGGCTGGTTTGAAGAGGGTCATGATCATTTCATCTCTGCCAAAGCACAGGTGTCCTTACAACCAATTACACCTGAGTTGCAGAGGGGGCCTGACTCCGAGTGCCAGCTGGAGCCAAAGGAAGGTGGGCTTTTCAAATCCTCTCAAAAG
Organism: Dipodomys spectabilis; assembly: GCF_019054845.1. Classification (NCBI taxonomy): domain Eukaryota; kingdom Metazoa; phylum Chordata; class Mammalia; order Rodentia; family Heteromyidae; genus Dipodomys; species Dipodomys spectabilis. Next base: position 13,589,457 of record NW_024870758.1, read on the forward strand.
GTTTATTTGGATGCACATGCTTTGGCCCTATGTTGATTTCAGATGCCAGCAGTCCTCTAAGTACAATTATTAATAGTTATAATTAAAGATTATTTTGCCTTACTGTACATCAGCATTTTACCAGAGACTTTACCTACATTCTCTCATTTATTCCTTAGGGGAAAATAAATCACACAACCTCTATTATTTTTTCACTTTTTAGTAAGCAGAGGCTTGGAGACTGTGAGACAGAATTTGAATGCATATTTGACTCAAATGTGCTTTTAAAAAAAATGGTATGGGGGAAGGGAGTAGGGAATCTGGAGAGGGGATTATTTGAATGCAAATCCTGGCTCCAGCAGTGACAGGTCTGTAGCTGTAGGCAAACTATTTTAATATTCTTGTGCCTTGGTGGCTTCATCTAGAATATGGGGATAACTAGTAATTACTACTTGTTCTCTGAGAAGAAATACATGGGAAAGGGTCCTGAACACTGCAACTACAAACCTATAAAATGCAATTCAAATAAATCTTAGTAATTATCATTTTTATGATGTATGAGACAACTGGAGACAAGCAGAACACAAGCTCAGACATAGAAAATAATCTGGGTGTATATGGGATGTTGGAGAGGTAGAAAAACAGTTCCCAGAGTGTAATAACTTTGCTCTGACCTATAATGTAACTCTATCTTTATATGTGGAGGAGGAGGAACAAGATGTGTCTTGAAAGAATATACCCAATAGGATCTGAAAGGTAGGATATAGTTTTGCAGCTGCCTTGCTGTTACAGAGATGAATGAAATAAAATCATTGAATTTAAAGTCAATCTTATTACTCTTGATGGTTTGGCTGCCTGACAACATTTTGGAACTGACAAAGGAAGCAAAGTTACATTATGTAACTTTAAAACTGTCAGAAAAGTGGAGAATAAAATTAAGTTTGTTCCTTTTTACAACTACAGGTGGAGGTAAATTGCACCGCTGGATGAAGGGGAAGGCATGTGACAGGTCTAATATTATAAAGGAATATCTTTATGAGCACTGAAAGTTTGTGTACATAGAATGATTTTTCTCCTGTTTAGGAAGATTACAGAAAACTGATGTATTGCAGGTCAGAGCAGAAAGCAAGAAGTACAACCAGCAACAATATAATAACTATTCAACAAAAGTACAGATGCAAGAGATTACATTTGTTTCAATTTATGTGTGTTTCTATTTGAAGATATGAGCACCTGATCTGATGTTTACATAGAAACTACTTCCTTTTGATATATCTTGAGTCTCTCTCTTTTCCATCAGAGTTAATGAATCATGATCATAACATGAGCCTTGACTTATAACTATGGTACATGGCACTATAAGCTTTCTCAACAACCATTTGTCCACTTCTCTCCAATTACAAGGAAGAAATATCCACTCTCCTTTCAAATACCAAGATTTAAACATGGACCCCGGGTCCTAAGCCCACTAGCCTTTCAGGAAGCTTATCTTTTTTAAAAAAAAATTTGTGTAGAATATGTATATAAAAGACAATCACCCTCTGATCCCACCCAGCAGAAAACATGTGCAAACCCAAGGTATGTGTGGAGGGGAGCTACAGCCCCAGTCAGGAGCTGGCTGGACTGAAGTGTTGAGCAGGCTGGAGCCCCTGTTGCTGGCCCTAAAACAAGCGTGCTCCATAGCCAAAGGTCTGTTTGATGCCATCAAAGTAATGCCACTGCCATACACTCTTCCTCAGGGGCATGGATGCCTTGGCCCTCCACACACAGCTCGGTCTCTCCATTCTAATCAGTGAAAGTCAAGGTGATGGTGACAAAGTACCCATCTGGCCAAGTCTTAAACCTCCACTTCATCGCAAAATGCTTCTCAGGAACCAGATCAGTAAATTCTCCAGACACGTTGCTATCTACCATGTGGAAAGTCCGACCTTTATCTGCTTCTAACATTGCAGGAGCATGCGTAAAGGCCTAACTAGCTCTTGAGTGGTAAACACTCCATAGAGCTCTTCTGGTGATGTCAGGAAGGTTTCTCTAAGGGTGATCTTACAAGTGGGGATTTTGACACCAACAGGTTTAGCCTGGGATTTTGAAGGAGCAGGCTTAACCTTGGCTCCTCAGTTTTCAAGGCTGGCTGCCCCCACTGGGTCTACCGACTCTCCATTCACTGTGGGTAAGATCATGCCCTGAGTGAACTCTGTTTACATCAGTAAATTCCCATGGCTTCTCTTAGAAGTTTCACCCCTTCTTCCTTCATTAAGGCCACAAGATTAGTGTCAGGCTCATCTTTGAGAAGGCTCACACTAATCTCCACTTCATCCATGCTGTTTTCATCAGACAAATTAGAGATTTCCACATGTCCCTTGTATTGTACTCCTGACTTAGAGGTACCTGTCCAGTACAGTTTGATGTTCCATTCATAAAAGAAGAGAAGTTTGCCTTTCTGATTGTTAATAGATGTTTCTCCATCTATTCACTTCTGTCACCTCACACTTGCCAGAAACAGTTTTCAGCTTTTCTGTGGACCAGTTTGAAGCATCCCTCTCTGTCCAGTGCCAGTTGTTGAAGTTACTGGCATCCGCCCACTTATCCATGATCCAGTGTGGGTCGCCCTCACCCCACTTGGCCACCAGCTCTCCTAGCCCTCCTCCACCAGCTCCCAAGCAGCCGCAGTCATAGCCTCAGGACGGCTCTGTCCCAGCCCCCCAGCAGCACCTGCAAACAACTAGAAGCTCAGGAAGTTTATCTAAGCCCTTTTGCATCATCAGTCTTCAAGCTCTTTTTCACCATTATTCACCTACGCTCAAGTATCGCCCACTTGAGACTCTGGAAATCTGGATCTCATGGCATTTCTCAGCCATTGCCCTTTCTCTCTAAGATTCCATACACAAGAGAATTTGAAGAGTGAAGCAGCCTCTTCACCTCTCCAGCCCTCTGGAATCCCCTCTGCTCAGGAGTCTAGCCACACTAGAAACTATCCTCCTGACAAAAATCATGCACATAGCTTGATTCAGTGTCTTCACTTTTTTAAAAAACCATTTTTATATTTCAAAACATGTAGTGATAGGATATTTTCTTCTTTATCTTGGCTTCCATAACATTATACCCTGTCCTCAGTTTTGCTTTCATCTCTTCCTGGCTATTCTTTATTTTTCTGACTTCTTCTCTACTATCTGATATTAAATATTCTAGATTCTCTTCTCATGTTACGTTCTCTCCATAGACAATCTCATATATAGAGTTTGTTCATTTCTAGACCTATTACTGGAAATTATAAATATATGCAGTGGTTCCCCAATGTATACTTCCAGCTCAGTTTCTTCTTCAAGGCTTCAACACTGCAAAATTAGTTAGCTGCTCAATGTTTCCCACTTGTTTGTCCCCAGGTACCTTCAAATAGCCCAAGCCCATCTTCTAATCTCTCCTTGTAGCTTTTTTTTTTTTTTTTTTTTAAGATCAGGGGCTTGAACTCAGGGCCTAGTCGCAGTCCCTGAGCAATTTGGTTGAATGCTAGTGCTCCACCACTTTGAGCACAGCACTACTTCTGATTTTCTTGTGGCTAATTAGGATAAGAGTCTCATGGACTTTCCTTCCCAGGCTGGCCTATCCTTGTTCCTCAGCTCTCAGCCTCCTGAGAAGCTAGGATTAAAGGCATGAGCCACCAGCACCCAGCTCCTCCTACTTCTTATTGATGCTTTAATATACCCTATCTTAAGCATTAGTCTGGTCTAGTATACATCCTGTCAATACCCTCAGATGTAGCTTTGACTTGAAAGGCCCTGTATCTAGCATATGAACACTAGAATGTATCTCGTTCCTCTCAAAAGCCACTACAATTCAAACTTACTTATTAGCATCTTTCACCTGGACTGATTTCTCACTTTCATTTCCAATCTTTTAATACATGGGGGGGGGTCATATGATTTTTGATGAGGAGTCATATGATTTTTTATGGAGCTGCAATCATGCCATTCCTATGTTTACACATTTTCATGGCTTTATTGCACATAGAATAAAATCTTTAGCACCCACAGGTCCTATATCATCTGGTGATTGTTACCCTTTTACCTTCACCTTCAGTTATTTTCACCATCTATTACTAAGATCTTCCATCTGATGCTACAGGACTTGATCATGTACAAATCATTAAGTGAAAAGTCTTGGTCCTTTAAGAACTTAGAAAAAGGCTGACACACTAAAAGAGAAATTATTGATTTAAATGTAAGCATTGAAATCAATTACAAAATGAAATTGATGTGCTTAATCCCATTTCTATAATACACAATAACTGACTAACATTACATTTATCTCTTGCACAGTTAAACATAAATTAAATTTATTTAGGAAATGAATACATATATTTTTATGGCTACCAATATTGAGTGTCTTGGGCTTACATCATTCTTTTTTCTTTTACCTTAAAAAAAATTTTAATGCTACTAGTGGGGCTTGAATTCAGGGCCTGGAGCTCTTCATAACCAGTGCTCTACCACTTGAACTACATATCCAGTTCCTTTACTGTTTAATTGGCAATAAGAATCTTTTGGATATGTCTGATCAGACTTGTCCTTAAACTATTTTCTAAGATTTTAGCCTCTTGAGTGGCTGGGATTATAGGTGTGAGCCACCAGTGCCTGGCATGTCATTCTTTAAATATCCATGGAATTCAAATTATGCATCTTACTGATATTTCAAATGTATGCTTTAAAGTTTTTCACATTTGATGCTTCAATTTTTTATATGTTTTGAGGGTACATTGCCAAAGCCTGACTTCAAAATAATACTGAACTTAAAATAATCATGTTACACACACATCCAAAGAAAGAACCATTTGTAAATTTATGCCACATTTAATAAAATATCAAAATATACTTTCAAATCCAATCTCAGAGATGAATTGAACTACAAATCAAGACTTATAAAAGCTCTTTAAAATAATAAAAACATTATTCTCATTTTATTTTTAAATTGACATCATTGTTTTGATGAGTAAAACTCATTTTAAATTCTGGAGACTTTCTTATAACTTTTTTTAAGTTAATTTTTTTTTCAGTTTGCTTGACATGATTTGAATTTTAAATACTGAATAATTGGAACTAGAATGGTATTTATTCCACCACTAAAATGTTACAAAATATATAAACCTTAAAAATTAATTATTTTGAGATACAGTATGGCTTAATAAAGTTATGTCACTTAAGCCAAATATATGTACTTAACTTCAGTTTCCAATCAGCCTAAAGAAATAGATATGTAAGGCATTCATCTTACAGATGAGAAAACTGGAACCCAAAAAGTAAGTGGAAGTGTTTGAACCCAAGCAATCATGTCTTAGAAGCCATGCTCTTAACCACACAGTTACACAATCCTTAGGGTATAACTGATGACATTAGGTCTGTTGTATCAAACTCCCTAGCATAACTTATTGTGACATTACTCAAAAACTATCAGTTTTTCCATGGTCTCTTTACAAAAGTGTAACATACACAACTTATAATAGACTCCTTCCTATCTGCTTCATCATTACCAGAACTATCTATTTCTCCTGTCTACTGGTAGCTGTACCACAAGCAGAGTGTTACCTTGGCCTTAGGTTTTCACTATGTGTAGATTATGATGCCAAGAGGTTACAACTAGCAAATCCCAAAGAAAACTAACCTGACACAGCTCTGCCCGGAGTGTGCCTAGAAGAACAAATGTCATATGAGTAATATTACCATAGTCTGGCTAGACTCAGAAATAACTTTAACAAATATTGTACATAAAAATGATTTTATGAGAATATTCTCTAATCTACTATAACTCCAGCTTATTGTGCCATGATCCAAATTATACTAAATTACTATTGTCACCTTTTGCAGAATTCCTTAAAAAGGCTTTAACAACATTAAAAATAGAATCATTTGCTTATACAATGCCCAACAAATAGTGTTATTATCTTGGTGTGCATAAAGACAAAAAATATAGATTTCCCAAAGAAAGGTTGGACAAATGGGATTGCATAAGGTTGCAGAGCTTCTGCAGGGCAAATGACATAGCTAGCAAGTTCAATAGAAAGCCCACGGATTGGGAGAAGATCTTTACTAGCCATACAACGGACAAGGGTCTCATATCTAAAATATACTTGGAACTCAAAAAATTAAACCACCCAACAACAAATCCTCAAAGAAACAACTGCCCAATAAGTAAGTGGGCGAAAGACTTAAAGAGAAGCTTCTCTGAAGAAGAAAGAAGGATGGTCAATAGACACATGAAGAAATGTTCAACATCCCTAGCCATAAAAGAACTGCAAATCAAAACAACATTGAGATATCACCTCACCCCAGTTAGAACAGCAAAAATCAAGAACTCTAACAACAACAGATGCTGGAGGGGATGTGGACAGAAAGGAACCTTACTTCATTGTTGGTGGGAATGTAAATTTGTTCAACCACTTTGGAAAGCAGTATGGAAGTTCCTCAAAAGACTTCACATAGAACTCCCCTATGACCCAGCAATCCCTCTTTTGGGCATTTACCCTAATGTTTACAAAAAAGACCACACTAAAGCTACCAGCACAACTATGTTTATTGCAGCATTATTTACCATAGCTAAGATATGGAACCAACCCAGATGCCCCTCAGTAGATGAATGGATCAAGAAAATGTGGTATATATACACAATGGAATTCTATGCCTCCATCAGAAAGAATGACATTTCCCCATTTGTTAGGAAATGGAAAGGCTTGGAAAAAATTATATTTAGTGAAGTAAGCCAGGCCCAAAGAAACATAGGTCCCATGGTTTCCCTTATTTGCAATATCTAGTATAGGTATGAGTCAAGCGGAAAAAGTCAGATAATGTGATGTTAGGAAAACGAACCCTCAAATATGTATTTTAATGTTTTTGTTTCTTTCATGCATGTGTTTCTAACGCATTTATAAGATTATTTCTTTGTTGCTTTGTATGTCCCTCCCCCACAGTGTAACCCCCGCTTTCACTATATTTGATGTCAGTATAACATGTGGAGGAGATGGGGACAAACAAGTCATTTAAGGATTCAGGTGGACCTGTTGCAACAATGAGAAGTACAAAATGTCATGTCAAAACCAGCTTTACAATGTCGGTGGGGGGGGGGGAGGGGTATGATTGGGTGGAGGGGAGGGGGGAGGCTGGGAAGGGAGGTGAAGGGTAAACAAAGGAGGAGGCTGCAATGCTTGGTAAGAAATGTATGCATTATCCTGCCCATGTAATTGTAACCCCTCTGTACAGTATGTTCTCAAATAAAATTAAATTAAATTAAATTAAAAAAAAAAAAGAATAAACCTAAAAAAAAATAGATTTCCATCTTCCATAAACTCTATAAACTTTCATAAGCTCTTAAAAACATTGTTAGTTCAATTTTTTTCAGTGTCATGTAAGCTTTCTTTTTTTTAATCTTCAAAGTTATTTCTATAGGAAAGTAATATACCTACATATTTATAATTTGCATTATTTCTCAGAGGCCTAACAAAAACAAACCAAATGCTAAAGAGTAAAAATCAAGTCTGTCTATGATCTCTGTAATCATTACAATGAGTATGTAGTTAGGAATAATACCATCACAGTTGTCTGAACTCCAGAATAATTTGGAAAGATAATTTTGGAAGCATTAATAACCATATAATCTCAAGTGATAGTTCAAATTTTACTTACTATCATATTATTACCCTTATTCAGTTATTTTACTGCCCCATAAGGTTATGTAAAATTTCTTTGGCTTCAGTCTGTACCACTCACAACCTGGGCTGGCTGGCCAGGCAAAAGTATGAGAGGCTTCTTTGCTTTTCACACCATAATGTCAGGCTGTGGCCAGCATCCTACTTATGGATCACTCTTTAGTCCTCAGCCCAGAAATCCTTCCTTTCCAGCATTCACTGGAACATTAGCTCTGACTGACTTGAACTGTGCCTGCTAAAGCCTGCCAGCTAATGTTCCAATGGAGGAACGCATTAACTACTCCGTTTTCTTGGTTCTTTCAGCTCTATTCTCATAGTATAAGGTGTCAAAAAAAAAAAAGAAAAAAAAACAAACAAACCAATATCCCTGGACTATACTAACCTACTTCATGAATTGCAATTTATTATAATGAGAGTTTATCATTTCAATATATTGTCTGGATCTTTGGCAAAACTGTAGTTGAAAATATTACCTGCTACATCTGTAAGACAACGTAAAAAGTTTTTTTTTTTTGCAATGGAAAGTTTGTCTTTCTTTCTTTTTAACGCAAATAGGTGCACTTTTAAATGTTAACCATAGAGAACTCCTCACTTGACATATTTGCTTTGTGCCTTGGCAGCAAGGAATCAAAAAACTAAATTTACTATTCAATTCCCATGACTAGCTCACTCAGAGCCCTGTTGTGGTAATTTTCCCCTTCTCTCTAAATTAGTTTTTGTTGTTGTTGTTGTTGTTGTTTTTCCAGTCTTCTTCTATACCATGCTAGTAGACTATCCTCACTGACTCACTACAACTGTAGGGCATTCACCCAGATGGGACAAATAAGTACTTAAAATACCTTTGTGCTGAGCAAGGATGTCACCTTGCAAGAGATAATAGATATTTCAGGCTTTGCAATTTATAAAGTCTCTGTCACAGCTACTCAGCTCTGCTGCTGTACCATAGAAGTAACCACCAAAAACATGAAATGAATGAATGTGACCATGTCTCCACAGAACTTTCTGTACAAAATATACTATAGGATGAACTAAGACACATATATACTTATCTAACACATAATCCAAATAGTTTATAGGATTTGTTTTGAACTAATTATAATATATTAATCTTTTTGTTTATTATCTTATTGTTTTGATTTGTCATGTTAAATATACTGAGTCAATTGAAAATACCTCATTCAAAACATGAATTACAAATAAAAAGTGAAAAATAAATTGCAAATAATAAGTAAAACCAAATTCAGGTATTTTATTGTATAGACAGCCAAAATGTAACTCATTCAAGTTCTGGTACTGAAAGTTGAAATAAGTGTTGTCTAGAAACTTATACTCTTCTATAAGAAAAAATTAAAAGAAGGTTTTACAAATAACTATAACTCAATGCTGAAAGAGAGTTGCAAACAGCATTGTGTCAGAGTTCATGAGAGAAGAGTCCTTTAAATCCCAAGAGAAAGAAGATGCTGGTAGAAATGCTATGAGATGTACAGTGAACATTCCAAACAGAGAGAGGTGTCATTTAATCAGAGGAGAAAATCGTGAAGTGTCTTGAGAAATTCCCTTTCTTTGAGGCTGCCACTGGGCAGGCACAAAAGATTGAGAGGTTTAAGTGAGAAGTCTTGACAAGGATGAAAAAAAGACTTGGAATTTTATTAGCAATAGAATCCATTGAAAATTTTAGAGGCAGGCATGGTGGCACACAGATATAATCTCAGATATTCAGGAGGCAGAGGCAAGAGGAATTTAAATTTGAGACCAGCCTGTGCAAAGGTAGCAAACCCTGTCTCAAAATGAAAACAAAAGCCCTGGAGGACACCGCCCAAATGACAAAGCCTTTCTTTGGGAGAGGCCTAGCACAATCACTACCAAAGAATAAATAAAATGTTTATTGAGAATTAAGAAAATTAACAAGTTTTTATGAAAACTTGTAGGAGAGAATGAAAATGGACCACAACCTTTTACAAGAATAATGTTCAAGACCGAAGCAGATATACTTTCTTTGGGAATATATACAAGTTACTTGTAGAGCTTTTTCAAACAATAAATATTCCCTAATCCCAAAAGTTTTTATTTAGCTCCTCCTATTGAGAAATTCCCCCACATCCCATCAGTAATAACTGAGAATCATCAGCTTTGCAGGCCACTATTTCAGTATTTATTTCAGTATTTAGTGTGTCTCCAGAGTGTTGAACGAAAAAATAAAATTGGATAATTCCTGATAAGAAAGACATTACCACATAAACTCAGGCAGGATTTTTTTTTAGCTGTGGGGCTTGAACTCTGGACCTGGATGCTATCCATGAGCTCTTCAGCTCAAGGCTAGCACTCTACCACTTGAGCCACAGTGCCATTTCAGGTTTTCTGCTGGTTTATTGGAGATAAGAGTCTCATGGACTTCCCTTCCCTGACTGGCTGAGAACCGTGATCCTCAGACCTCAGCCTCCTGAGTAGCTAGGATTACAGGCAGGAGCCACCAGTGCCTGTCAAGAATTTTTTTAAAAAATTAAAATATGATAGGAATGTGAATATAGCTGGACACCAGTAGTTCACTCTTGTAATCCTAGCTGCTCAGGAGGCTGATATCTGAGGATTGAGATTCAAAGCCATACCAAGCAGGAAAACTATGAAACTCTTATCGCCAATAACTACTGAAAACCTGAAAATGGAACTGTAGTTCAAGTGGTAGATAGCTAGACTTGATTAGAAAAGGTCAGGGACAGCACCCAGGCCCTAAGTTCAAGCTTTAGTAATGGAAGAAAAAAAAAAAAAAGTAAAAAGAAAAACAAAAAGTCCATATAAATAAAAGTTGAAGAATCTATGCCTAGGCATAGATAGGGAAGATCTCTCAGAGTTATCTGGCTACTAATTCAAGAGAGGCACAATCAGGGGCAAAATTGGGTTGAAAGATGGCATGTGGAATCTGAAGTTTAAAACCAATAATACAGGTAAAGAACAATCCAAAGAAAGAGTGAGCATCTGATGTGTTAAGAATTTAAGGGTAGAAAAAAAGGTGTGGCCCATGTGCAAAGGGAAGTGATCATCATGGCCACCATCTATGCCAAGTCACTGAGAGAGCATGTTCAGACAGAAGTAAGCACTTAAGGACCACTAATATTCTGATGGCACCAGAAGTAAAAGTGCCATAGAGGAGCAGCTAGAGAAAAGGAGAGAAAAATAAACTATCTCCTACAAGCTAGGAGTCAAATTCAAGGGGTCCAAAAGGGACAAATGGGTCAAAATTCCAAGTGCTGAAAACCAGGCATTTTGGACTGAACAAAGATGTCCCTGTTCACCTCTGGGAGAAGAGCAGATGGGTTGTAGAAGAACACAGACTGCAAGGGATGGAGGCGTGAGCTGGGTGAGGAATTGCAAGCAGCAACTGTAAATCCTCTTGAGAAATTTGGGAGGTTCCCCCCCCCCACCGGATACTATAAATAACAGGAATGCAGGAAGCAGGAAGTCAAAAGATGAAAGGGGCATCTTTGTAATAGGAGAGGAGTTTGCAAGGGACAACATTTAGGATTAACTAGTCCCAATGTTACAATCAGCCCCTGATGTGATGCGCAGGCCTTGAGATACTTGCCACCGAAAGGTTGGAGGGTACTGAATTGGATGTATGACAACTAGTCAGCAGTCACCATCACCATCATCAAAAGTAAAGAGTCCCTAAGTACACATCACATAAGAGAGCATTACATAAAAGAGCTTACAACTATGAGGCTTATATAGTATTAAAACTAAGGCTATCAGAGAGAAAATACAAATGTTGACATGCATATAAAAAGAGCCAGTTGAATCCTGTATATACAGGGAACTCAAGAAACTAATCCCTCCCAAACCTAACAAACCAATTACTAAATGGGCAAGGGAACTAAAGAGGGACTTCTCAAATGAAGAAATAAAAATGGCAAAGAAACACATGAGGAAATGTTCATCATCCCTGGTGGTGAAGGAAATGCAAATAAAGACAACCCTGAGATACCACCTTACCCCAGTCAGAATGTCCCACATCCACAAATCAGCCAACGACAAATGCTGGAGGGGATGTGGAGAAAGAGGAACCCTATTACACTGCTGGTGGGAATGTACACTTATACAACCACTTTGGAAAGCAGTCTGGAGGGTCCTTAGAAAGCTAAAGATTGACCTCCCTTACGACCCAGTCATACCACTTCTAGGCATCTACCCTGAACAACAGGAACCAATATACAAGGACACGTGCACCTCCATGTTTATTGCAGCACTGTTCGCAATAGCTAGGATATGGAAACAACCTAGGTGCCCCACCACAGATGAATGGATCCAAAAATTGTGGTATCTATACACAATGGAATATTATGCAGCCATTAGAAATGACAAAATAATGGCATTTGCAGGGAAATGGATGGAGCTAGAAGGAATCATGTTGAGCGAGGTAAGCCAAGAACGAAGAGACAAACGGTACATGGTCTCCCTCATAAGTGGATGCTAAATCCAAAAGGTTAGTGATACGACAAAACTAACAGGACTTAAGAAACAAAGAACTCCCGCTCATCTGGTTGAACCACTACTAAATATCCTCATGCTGCTGATCACAAATATGGTATATAACATGTGAACACTGTTATATATTACAGACTGTGGTAGACAATTTGCTCCAGGGAAGTTAGAATGAACTTGTGACTTTGAAATTATGTAATCATTTAATCACAATCAAAAAAAAAAAAAAAAAGAACCTCGGGGAAGGGAGGGAGGGAGGGGATGGTAGGGGGAAAACAATGGAGGGGGTAACAATGTTCAAGAGGAAGTGTACTCATAACCTCACTCATGTAACTGTAACCCTCTGTATAGTAGCTTTACAATAAAAAAATAAAATTAAAAAAAAAAAAAAATAAAAAAATAAAATGCAAAACAAAAAAAAAAAAAAAAAAAAAGAGCCAGTTGAGATGATTGAAATAATGACTATATCTCACGAGCTGGGAAGGTGGCTCAGTGGTAGAGTGCTTGCCTTGCTAAGCCGGAGGCCCTGGGTTCGATTCCTCAAGCCGGAGGCCCTGGGTTCGATTCCTCAGCACCACATAAGCAAAAAGAAAAAAGCCAGAAGTGGCGCTGTGGCTTGAGTGGTAGAGTGCTAGCCTTGAGCTGAAGAGCTGAGGGACAGCGCCCAGGCCCAGAGTTCAAGCCCCACGACCGGACCCAAAAAATAAAAATAAAAAATAATGACTATATCTTATGGGCAAATAATTGAGGCTATTCATTTTGTGAGGCACAATGTGAAGACCAAGTTATAATGATTAAGTAGTTGTTGGGGTTGGCTCTCAGTTCCTTCAGGGAATCCAGAGAGTGTCAACATCACCAGTCACCCACCAATTACCACACAGATCCATGAGCCAGCTCATCATAGAAGCTATCTTAGATTTATGGGTGTTCTAGCCATTTCTCTTGCATTTGCTTCAACCAGCAGAGCTTCCTACTAGCTTCCTTTCTTACAAGCTAAACTTCTAACAACAACAACAACAACAAAAATCTTATAAGATGTCATCCTCACCTCCTCACCCATAGACACCTTCCAACTTTCTATTTATATGAGATCCTCGTATCTTTGTCACTTCCTGAGCTCTGAGCCAAACCCAACAGGGCCATCAGTTAAGTCAGGTGTCAGGAACATAAGGTAGAAGAGCATTTCGAAAATATATTTTCTATCCAATACTATTTGCTCTGAGACCCTGGGTCCTTGAAGTATCTGAAAAATAAAATGTTTAAGACAAAGGAGTTTATCCTTCCCCAGATCAGACAACAGTCATTACTCCTTCCTAATTAGATAGGGAAGAGGAATCATGCTTAGGGGACATGTTGTGGTGAGGGCAAAAGCCAGAAGTGCTTTTTCAGAGATTGCCAGTGTTTGCAAAGCTGAATTGGGTAGAATTTAACAATGCAGGCAGTCTTGGCTACAAGCCTGACTTTTCAGAGTTCATTTTTCCCCAACTGAGTAGCCTTTTCCAGATTCTTCTCTGGACTGAGCTTCTTAGATAAGCAGTTTGTTGATTCTTCCCACTCCACTCATTAGACTTAAAGGATGTTGAGTGCCCCCAGTAGTAGGTTGGATTCATCTGAATGTTGAAGCAGCCCAAATCAGGTAACATGCTGTGATAGCCTGAATAGTCAGAGAACCTTGCTGCTATAGGAAGAAACTTTCAGAATTCCTCTGCTGTAAAACACATCCTCTGGATCATCTGTCCTCACTCTCATCCAAACCATTCTTTTCCAGGCCAAGCCACTAAAACACTTCCAACCAGTGCTCTAAACAACATGGCTACAACCTCGGAGCATTTCTACCCATTTCAATGAGATTCCGTCCTTCCTCTGAGTAGAAATAACTGACTTAACAGCTAATGACCTTGTTCTTACTGGACACTGGCCATCTATCCTCACTGGTCTGACCAGGAGGGCCAACAGTCTTATATGTGGCCTGTCATGGGCTCTTTATATTCTTTGGCAGGACTAGATAGAGCAGTAATAGAGCAACCACCCAGGAACCACTTGGAGACCACACAGCAAGTAGCTTAAGAGCTAAACTCATCCACAGATTCCCCTCAGACAGGCTCAGGAAATATCTATCTATTCTATCCCATGCGAAGCAACAGGAAAGGCTGGGAGACATTTCAATTGTAGGGTCTTTAGCAATTGATCCACGTTCCACTTGTTCTCTTGGCTTCTTATAATCATCCCTGAACTGATCTTAATATTAAAATAAAACAGAAGTTGAGGCCCAATCTACCACTCCAGTATCTCTCAAATCCATCATTTTATGGAAAAATTTTAAGCTTCTGCAGAGCAAAAAATAGCATAATTTCAGAAAAAAGAAAACAACAGATTGTCATCCATATTTGCTGAAAATATTTTCTCCAAAGAGTTAATATTTATATTACTTAAAAACTCATATAAAATGATAAGAAAAAATCTAACTACTTCTACTTATCAGCAATTCAACTTTGAGTATAAAATTTAATTTCTTCTTGCCTCATTTTTCTCATCTATGGAATGCAGGTAGGAATAGCACCTTGTCTGAGATTCTGTTCAATTAAATGAAATGTACATTTCAAGTTCAGAAGATAGGCTTACTTGAGAGCTCATGTGACTTGGAAGGTGGAGATAGGAGGAGGATCAAGGCCCACATCCAGCTTCAGTAAAAGTATAAGTTCGATCTGGAAATCTAAACCAAAGCTAAAGGATTGGATACATGGCTTAACTGGTAGAGTACTTGCCTACCAAGTGTGAGATCCTGAATTAAACCCCAATTATTGAAGAAGGAAGGAAGGAAGGGAGAGAGGGAGGAGGGAAAGATGGAAAGAGAAAAGTCTTGGAGGTATGTGCAACTGATAGAGGGTTTGACCAGCATAGGTAAGGCTCTGGGTTCAATTTTCATTGCTGAAAAAATAAATAAAGCCAGCCCAGGAAACATTATAGTTTCCTTTCTTTCACTCCTCCTTTTTTCATTCTAACACCAAAACAAGGAAATCTGAACAAATAACTTGATATTGGAGGGAAGACAGTGTAAAAGTAAGGACAGCCAACTTTACTAGCTACCCAAGAAATTCAGATAGAAAGAAATAAACAAAAACAACCTTATGTCTACTGCAGAGGACAAGTGAGAAATGATACATACCACATTCACTGCATGTGACAGTACAAACTTAGATAAAGATTTTCATTCCTACAAAATTCATCACAGTAAAAACATCCAAAAACCCTTGTGTATACTGATGAACAATATCACATCTTTTAATTGTATAGGAGAAGATGCAGGGAACCTTAAATCATATCTGTATTATGGTGATATCAATATGCATGCAAACAAGGAGATTTCACTCCTGGCCATTTATCCAAAGGATTATAAATCAGGGTACAGTAAAGCCACCAGCACAACCATGTTCACTAAAACACTATTCACCATAGCCAAGGTATGGAATGTTATAAATATACTCTCCAAGAACCATCAGAGTCACAACAATAAAAATGAAAAAAAAAAGGATTGTCTCAGCAAGGCAAAACTTACTTCTTTTTTTGTATATATTTTTATTGTAAAAATACTGTTACAGAGGAGTTACAGTTACATGAGTAAGGTTGTTACCTCCTTCATTGTTTTTCCCTTACCATCTTTCCCTCCCCACAAAATTTACTTCTGTAGAAGGGTGTGCCATCAGCCAAAAATCTGGCCAGCAAAGCACACTTAGCAGGCAGGGTACTCTCTACTTACCCCTAACATAGCAGGCCCTGCCCCTCTGCTCAACATGTATATGGCTCTGGGTTCAATCTTCAGTACTGAAATTAATGAAGTATAGGGCCAGCCCAGCTCAACTAGATTGGTCAAGCTTATGTTCACAATCTGCTCAAGACTGACCAGTTTAAGGAGGGTAAGGTGTATATACATAAGGTGACCATTAAAAGACTTTGAAGGCAAGTGGTGATGACATACACCTCTAATACTAGCTACTCAGAAGGCAAAATCTGAGGATGGCAGTTCAAAGCCAGCTTTGGCAGAAATGTCCTAAAACTCTTATCTCCAATAAACAACTCTGAAAAAGCAAGATGTGGTGCTGTGGCTCAAGTGGTAGAATGTTAGCTTTGAGCACAAAAAGGCTCAGGAACAATGCCTGGGCCCTGAGTTCAAGCCAGATAAAAGTTCATGTCAGGAAAAAAAAAGACTTTGAAATAAGATTAAGAGTACACAAACAATCTCAAAACATACCCTCTGCTATTTCGTGAACAATCTGAGGTGTGTCTTCTGTGTTGTGTTTGAATTCCATCTTAAATCAAACAAGAAAGACAAAACCTTGTGTTTCAAAACTCCTTCCTTATCCCAAAGCAGCTCATCTTTTCCTCTCTTTACTTACTGATAATGTCTTACAAAATAATAAGAGCTGCTTACAACAAGCCAAAGCAGGAACTTTTAAGCAACCTCATGGACAACTGGATCAAGAATATGTGGTATATATACACAATGGGATTCTACTAATTTATTACAAAGAATGATATTGTACTATTTGTAAAGAAATGGAAAGAGTTGGAAAAAATATGTTAAATGAAATGAGGCCCACAGAGGCCCCTTATATATGGAAACCAAATTTAGCTTCTAAACATATAAATAAATATGTTGGCTAATATGCAAGTGTATACAAATGTTATTAACTGAAATGTGGTAGATTCAAAGGAGAATTGAAATAGTGTAATTCCTTGGAAAGGCAAAAGCAAAATTCAACAAAATAAACACCAAGAAGTAGACACTTGAAAAGGATGAAGTAGGGTGAATGGGAAAGGGACAGATGAGTTAAGAAGAGAAGAGGGGGAGAATACAGTCAGGAATTCTCAATTAAGAAATGAGAAAAGGGATAGGTAGGGGAGGGATGAATGAGAATGTTTAAAGGCATGACATTGATCAAGGTGCTTTGTCTTCAAAAACTGTTTTTTAAATGGAAACTCCTTTGTACAACTACTTAAATAACAACAACAACAACAATAATAATAGAACATGCAGAAACTTTAAAGGACTTGGAATCTGAGGAAATATTGTATCAAACTCAGTTTTTGCTTTGCATTGATTTTTGTGTATTGTCAATGTGACATCATTGGTATTGTTTTCTACTCTTCTTTCTAAAAGTAACATGAGGTATAACTGCTTTGAACAATTAACTTACATCCTAACAAAATGAATAATAGCAAACTAGTACTAAGGTGGAGGGGGTTGAAGTCAAGGGAAAGGGGTTAGAAGAATGAAGAGAGGAAAGGTAAGAGAATGCAGTTCTAAATATTTAATATATATGTAAAAATGGAACTAGGAAAACTGAGAGGATGAGTGGATTTGGGAGAGATCTAGGAGAATAATGAATGATATGTCATTGATCAAGATGTATTGCACTCATAAATTAACATGTTGAGTTGAAATCTCTTTGTACAACTACTTAAAGATAAATAACAATAATAATAATAATGTAATTTGTGATCCAGCACAGTGGTATATGCATGTAATCAAAGACAGGAGGATCACAGGCAGATAGATTCAAGGCCAACCAGGCAAACTTAGCAAGATCCTATCTCAAAAATAAACTGAAGTTCTGGGTGCCGGTGGCTCACCCCTATAATTCTAGATACTCAGGAGGCTGAGATATGACGATTGCGGTTCAAAGCCAGCCTGGGCAAGAAAGTCCATAAGACTATTATCTCCAATAAACTACTAGAAAACCAGAAGTGGCACTGTGGCTCAAGTGGTAGAGCGCTAGCCTTGAGCTGAATAGCTGAGGGACAATGCCCAGGCCCAGAGTTCAGGCCTCACGACCAACAATAAATAAATAAATATATAAAATAAACTGAAGCAAGATACCAGTGGCTCATGCCTGCATTTCTCATCTAAACAAAAAAACCTGGATGTAGTGTTATGTACTTGTCATCCCATTTATAGACAGAAGTATAAATAGTAGGTAGAATCACAAACCATGTAGGTCTGGAAAGAAAGTAGACTATCAAAATGAACTAGATCAAAGGAGGCTGAGAGGGGCTGGGAAGGTGGCTCAGTAGTAGAATGCTTGCCTTGCATGCATGAGGCCCTGGGTTCGATTCCTCAACACCACATAAACAAACAAACAAAAAAGCTGGAAGTGGTGCTGTGGCTTAAATGGTAGAGCACTAGCTTGAGCTGAAGAGCTGAGGGACAGCTCACAGGCCCAGAGTTCAGTCCCCACAACCAACAACAAAAAAAATTTAAAAAGGGGGGCTGGAGACATGGCTCACGTGGTAGAGTACCAGCCAAACATGAGCTTGAGACCAAGTTCCAGGCCCCAGGTCCCAAAAGAAAGACTAGTTCATTAACAACCACATGTATGCTTTAAATCACCTTCTTCAAATGAGATTCTTAAATATCAATTGCTGTGATTTTTCTTTAAATCCTTATGTACTTTCATTCTTAAATTTAAAATAATGAATGTAATTGGAAGCATTTTTATTTATTAGATGGTACAGATAAGTACAATGAATAGGTAAATAAAAGCTGCCTTGATAGTATATTATCTATATAGGATAAGGACATTTATGTAAACCAAAGCCACAATAACAGCTTAAAACAACTTTTAAAAATCAAAAGGGACATTTACCAAAGTTCTTCAGATCGCCAGATTGATTCAACTTGACATCTGTCTAACTTAATAGGTCTGATCTAAGGAATTCCCTCTGCTCTTCATACCCATTGTTGTTCAGTTGAACCTTGTTAACAGCTTTATTAGTGTCAGACTAGATAACAGGGGTTGGCCCTCCCACCTCCATCCACTAGGCTTCCTGGTTTGTAGATTCACGTAATGAAAAGACCTTGTAGAATTTGCTGTCTCTGAAGAAAGAAAGGTCTTGAAACCATTCTTGGACTTTAATTGGAAATGCTCATTTTGTTTGACCAGAAGGTAGCCAACTTCATGGGGCAGAATATATTTTCTGATTAAAGAGGTTCACCTGGCTGGGATGACATTCACAGTTCTCACAGAGAATGGACTGGTCAGAGACTCCAGTTGTGTTTCAATTATCTTGAGACAACAGTCTGCTTAACAGGATGGGCAGTAATTGACCACCGTGTTACACTAGCAGAACAATCCATACCAATGGATTGAGCCAGCTCTCTTCCCAGGGGGTCAGTGCATGGAGCAGACATCCTAATTATCTGCAGCCAGCTGAAACCATACATGCTGGGGCATTTTCTGTGTGCTTCTTGGCTGTAAGAGATAGGGAAGCACACATTTACGTCCAGGTATATATAGATGTGCCTTGTTGACACCCTTAGTCGTCTGGGCCCCACATTTAGCAGGATGTCAGTCCAGTAGCCTGAGAGTCCCTATGGGATGCTCTCTCATCCACTCCTCAAACCCCTGATTTGGGGGAATGAATCCTGAAATAAAAATCAAGGTAACTTAAGTACAGAAATTGTAACCAATAGCCAGAAAAATCTCTTTCCTATCAAAAATATTATCAAATAATGTCAATATTCTCTCTCTAACATTCCCTCTCCTTTTCTCTTATTAGGGAACAAGGAAGTTGAAATGTGAATGTGAATGATATGTAAATTATGAGCGTCAGATTAATAGATATGTCTTGATCGTGTTGGTCTTGAAAGATAAAACGAGAACTTACCATCACTCACAAAATCCCAGTTACAATCAGACATTGGCATTCAATGAACCTGAAGAAAGCTAAATCTCACAATGAATAATATTCACAATTCCTTATAAGCAGGAAAATATAAAATGTTATCTGTAGTTCCCCACCTGTTCACAAAGGCTGATTACAGACACTGGGTCACTTTTCTCTTCCAACCTCACCTCTCCCTTCACTTACCTCCTTTGGCTTGTATTCTGAGTTCTGCTGCACTTGCTGAATGCCCCCAAATTAAGTATCATAGAGAGTCACAAGGTGGCTTGAATGCAAACGTACATACTCAAACAATGTTGCTTTTCTTTGTCTGAGGTCCCACTCACACTTCAAGATGCTCTTCCAGGAATCCCTCCATCTGATCTCTTATGAACTGGGCTTCTTATACACATTTCCATTATAACCTATTTCATATCCACATGATAGTACCTATCCTATTTGTAGGAAGTAATAAATATGTTAGTTACTTACCAGATTGCATCTGAAAAGTATTTTTATTACAAGTCCCAAGTACCAACCTTGGGTGATTCTAAGGGTTCAATCTATTGTTAAATGAATAAATGAATCCTCATCCTACTAATTGTTTTCCTCTTCCTTTGTCAAGTTATTGAGACCTTTCTTAAAGGCTTAAAGACAAGCAGATTGATGACATATTAAAAAAAGTGGACTGTGGTGACACACACTCTAAATTTACTAAAATAATAAATTATGTGGGTGAATTGTATAGTATGTAAATTACATCTCACATTATTGAATGGATTTCTTAAGTAGAATATGGAGAGGTTGTAAGAAAACTAGAAATGGAGGTGGTGAAGTGGTCAGAAAACTATAGCAATTCCTCAATTCCAGAAATTGTTTTAAACTTTCTAAGGGAATATTGACCAGGGTCTGTGCAGCAAGTGTATTTATTGAGAGTGTGAGAGTTAATGTCATGAAACTGGTCTCTTCCCAAATTTGTAGGAAGGGGTGAAACTAATTTTAGAGTTTGATTCATGGTTTGGAAAAAACAACAAATTTATTTCATTGATCTTACTTTTGCTGAATTAATGAGTTGAGTTCAAATCAAGTCATTCAATTCATAAAGTAGTACTGACAACAAATTAAAAGCAATAAATTTTTGCAACAAAACATTATTGATTCCATTTTTTATAGTTCATTGTTTTTCAGAAAATGAAAGTGATATCTATTTTTAGTCATTTTTACATATTTTAATTTCCCTTAAAATTTTGCAGTCTTGACTGCAATTGCAAATGCAAAGATTTCCTTCCATAATCTCTAAGACCTAAATCACACAAAGTTGTATGTTTTCTTTTAACTTCCAAATTTTTAATTTTACATAGATCATCTTAATAGTAATAAATGCTTTCATTTAAATGCTTTCATAAATGATGACCTGGTCCTAAGTCACAGTCCTCATTTTTATATCTCTAACTTTCTGATAGAATTTATTATTAAGAAGAAAAATCCCACCCTAGAATGTCTTTTTACCTCTCTTCTTTGTAGAGATAGCCTGAGGAATAAACTTATCATGCAAATAACACTTTGTATGGCATGCATGTTAAAACATAGAATAGAAGTTAAAGACAATGAATTCCTGTTGGAAACATCAAAGTTAAATCTACTTGACAGATATTTAATAAAATCAGATGTGAAGAACAGGAAGGCTAAGTTGTTGTAAACATCAGTTGGCATGCCTTACAGCTCTTGGTGGTCTTAGATCACCACTTTGTATTTCAAAGGAAGCTTCCCAGTTGCTCTCATTTCTTCATATCTAAAAAGAATCCTTGTACAGATCTAAAATGGATCAATTTGATATTTATTACAGCCGTCATGGTCTTGCAAAAAATCAGCGATTTACACTTGTAACCATATTTTCAATGAAAATATCTTTTTATGAGGTGGGAAGAATGTGTAGGGTACTTAGATCATTCACAGCTGTCTTATCAAACAGTTGCTTTTTATTTGTGTCTGTTGCTGGATTCAACACTGAGTTGGCATTTCCACACTCATAGGAAATTGTTGTTGTTCTGATTGAAAGCATGCATTATATTTTTTCTAACTTACATGTCACTTTGTTGTGATTGTTATTTTTGGCAGTGAACAGGAAGGCTTTGAAACGACTGTCCTCTGTCCTTTGGCATATGCCATTTACCAGAATTTAAGCTTGTCTTTCAAAAATAAAATAGAGCAACAGATTTGAGAACAAAGTGATTATTTCAAACTCTGTCTTTCCTGTTTTCTATAAGTAGATGTTTTCAAGTACAGTATGTGATCATGAAAATAGCATCAGCTTTCCTTATTTTCTTAATAAAAAAATGTCTCCTAGACTTACTGCCTTTAGAAGTGAGAAATAGCTTAATTTCTGTTAAATGAACTACCTCCAACTGTTATAATAGCCTTGAATATGTGTGTGTGTGTGTGTGTATGCATAAAAATTTCAGAACCAAGTTAGATTCTGAAAGACAATTAGTTTCTTTTTTATTTATAATCTTTAAGTAGTTGTATGAAGGGTTTCAGTGAAAAAAAAAGATTTGTTTCTTGAAGAAACACAGGCAATTGCTTTTGTGGGACTTTTTGAAAGAAAAAGAATTAAAAGCAAAAAAATACTATTCTTCACCTGAAAAATTTCTCAGGAAAGTATCCATAAGAAGTTAGGAATGTGATATTCTGTTTTCTCTGGAGGAAATTAGTTCTGTGGGTGATTTTTATTTATGATGCACTTATAAAAAAATTAAGTTCTACTTGGTACTGATAGAATATTGGTAAAATAGAGTATGGATTTTGCCAGGTGCCCATCAAGCATCATCTTGCAAATCTTGGCAATTTGACACAGTAACAAAAATAGCCAAATTCCTTCCCAACCACATATTGCCTCAGCTTTAACATAAATTCCCCAGGACACAAAATAGTTTAAACACTGAAAGATCTATCTGGATAATAGGATATGAAATAAAATAATAGAAAGCACTTTTCTTTGGTTATTCTCAAACAGGCCATAAATATTTACATTCCGTTATAAAACACCTTAATAGCTAGGTGAGATCTATTGCAATAGCACTTAAGGCAATATAATTCCAAACACTTCACAACTTGGGTGGATTTATAACTGTATCTTACAGAGTTTAACATTCAGGGAACCCTGGAGTTCACTGGTCAATGCTCTTTAATTTAAAAACATGCAAAAGAAACACTATATGCATTGTATACACAGAATATTAAAATTAAATCAATATTCCACACATGTACATAAGTGTATATCTATAGCTACCTAGGGGATAGATAGATAGATAGATAGATAGATAGATAGATAGATAGATAGATAGATAGATAGATAGACAGATAGATAGATAGATAATCCAAAAGTCGTTCAACACTACAAGGAATAAGACAAGGCCCTAGGTTTATTTTCTGAGTATTATTGCACTAATTATCTATAGATTTTATTTTAAAAAATGAAAACACACGTGCTTAAGGCAAAGTCTGTGTCTTATAAACCTCAAGTTTCAATAGTGTTTTTCTTGCCTATCCAAGTGTTTTCTTGTCAAAGCAATCCTCTAAGATAGATAAAAGAAGAAAGGAAGAAAGAGGTACAGAAGGGAGGGACTCAATATTATTGAGTATCTACCATGTAGCAAACAGCATAGAAATGTGGCATCTATTCACTGGTTGATATTGATACCATATGTGTTTTGTTTGTTTGTTTGTTTGTTTGTTTGTTTGTTTTTTTGGTCGGTCATGGGGCTTGAACTCTGGGCCTGGGCGCTGTTCCTCAGCTCTTCAGCTCAAGGTGAGCGCTCTACCACTTGAGCTACAGCTCCACTTCCTATTGACACCATATGGAGTATATGTTCACATCTACATTTCATTGATAAGACAGATAACCATCTTGCCAGTATCATATAGGAAAAAAACAGCAGAGATGGGATTGAATCCTCAGGGCTTTTTTCCCCCCCCAAAGAAAAATGTTCGTGCCAGGCACTGGTCACTCATGCCTGTAATCCTAGCTACTCAGGAGGCTGAGATCTGAGGACCATAGTTCAAAGCCAACCTAGGTAGGAAAGTCTGTGGGACTCTTATCTTCAATAAACTATTCAGACAAAGCTGGAAGTGGTGTGGTGGTTCAAGTGGAAGAAAGCTAGCTTTGAACACAAAGAGGCTTAGGGACAACAACCAGCCTCTGAGTTCAAGCCCCAGGACTGGCAAAAAGAAAGAGAAAAGTAAAAGAAAAAGAAAAGAGAAAAATGTCCTTTCCTCTGTTCAAGTGGTTAACATTATCAACTCCTGAAATATTCTGAAGTCATGATCTGAAGTTTAGTTGTAGTGCCTGTGTTAATGCAATGGCCAGTCTTTTTGAAGCACCAGTTAACGGATGCTCTTCAAAGTATCCTTTTCTGGCAAGATGAAATACTGGGAAATGGAAAGACTTGGAAAAAATTATATTAAGTGAAGTAAGCCAGGCCCAAAGAAACATAGGTCCCATGGTTTCCCTTACTTGCAATAACTAGTATATGTCTGGGACAAGCAGAAAAGGTGAAAAGCTATGTACATATGACCAGATAAGATGAAGTAGTTAAGTGAAATGAACCCCAAGATAAGGACACAAGTGTTTTTTTTTTTTCTTGTTATTGTTTCTAATGTATTTATAATGTACCACGTGATTTTTTTTGTTGCTTTGTATGTTCCTCCCCCATGGTATAATCCCTGTTTTCACTGTATTTGATGTCTGTCTAATTTGGGGAGGGGAAGGGAAAAAATAAAATGTTTAAACAGGGATACAGGTTGACCTATTGTAAAAATGAGATATACAAGACATTATGTTGAACAATGAACTTTACAATTTAGTCCTGGAGAGGGGAGTGGGGGAGTGTAGTTGTAAAGGTCGGAGGGAAGAGATGGTAGGGGAAAAACAAAGGAGAAAGCAACAATGCTTGATAGGAAATGTATTCATTATCTTGCTCATGTAATTGTAACCCCTCTGTACAGTATTTTTACAATAAAAAACTTATTTAAAATGTTTTGATTTTAAAAAAATATTGGGAAGCCCAGATAAGTTTCCCATATTTCTTTAATTCCGTAGGCCTGTGAGATACAGAACTCTGTGAACCAGTGTGTTCTCTCTCCATACAATGATATGTTACAAGCCAATCATGTATGATCACAGATGGGAGTCCCTTGAGTCTACACACTAATAGTATGTTGCTTAGGGAATCAAAAGCTCTGGTTGTGAGTAGCATGAATAACTGATACACGACTGAATAAAGGCAACTCTCTTTCAACCCATTAACTAATACTCCTGCTACCTATTACCTACATGAGAAAAGACTATAGATATTTATCAAGATGTTTTCCAAATGTACTCCATCATTCATTACCTGGTATCCCAACAGATCTCAAACTATGTCCTTTAGACCTGAAGAGTGCCATTGAAACAGTATAGGAGCCATTAAATGGCAATGGTATAAGGTAAGCAGCTTTGCACTTCAGTCTTCTTAGAGATAGTGTTAGCTATTCTGTCTATGGAGGTTTTGTTTAATATAAGCACAAACATCTATATGAACATATATACAAGATCAGTGGATAGATACATGATAGGTAGGGAGGAAGGGAGGGAAGGAGAGAGAGAGAGAGCAAATGATAGGTATTAAAAATTCATCATCCTTAGCTCATTGCTTATTAGTCCATTCCAAAATGGGCATTCCAAAAAATCCTGTAAACATTATAATAAAGGTTCAGAAGTTGTATTTTTTTCTTTTTTTTTTTTTTTTGCTAGTCCTGGGGCTCAAACTATCTCTAATCTCATTTTTGCTCAAGGCTAGCACTCTACCACTTGAGCTACAGTGCCACTTCTGGCTTTTTCTGTGATTAATTAAGGAGTCTCATGGACTTTCCTGCTTGGGCTGGCTTTGAACCATGATCCTCAGATCTCAGCCTCCTGAGTAGTTAGGATTACAACCATGAGTCACCTGTACCAGGCCAGAAGTAATTTTAATATTTTAATAATACAATCACCTTAATTTTTTAACAAATGAGTCAACTTTTTTAAAGGGATGTTTGAAAATGAATATTTACTTCAGTGAAAGTAAATAATGCTTTACATCTCAGGGCACTCAGAATTTCTGGCAAGCAATCACATAGGTCTTTGATAAGCAAAACCAATAAAGGGATTAATTAATATTTTAAATAGAGAAGTTAGTTTGAAAGAGCAAAGTGATTCAAAACATGGAAATTTTATTGAAAAAGAAAAGACCATTAAGTCAGATTCTTTCCACCGGTCTTTGTCTTTCTAATACTGCAGTGTCTGCCTTTTCTCATAAACTTCACTAAACTCCCAAAGTCACCAAGAATATATAGAACTGTTGATGTGAAAAATATTTGGCAGAGCCAGCAATCTTGAACCAGTGCTTCATTCACCATCATCTGTCTAAGGACGGATAGAAATCGCCCCTTTGGGGGCAAAAATTCTAACTTAACTGTGAAAGGTGATTAAAGGTTAATATTAATGAATTTACATTAATAGTGAAAACACAAATTGTATAACCTGGTAGAAATTTAATAAATCATAAGCCATATGTGAAGAAAGGAATGCAATGAACTAGAACCTCCATTTTGCCAACCATTCCCTAGAAAAGTTCACTCCTCTAGCATGATCACAGCCAAATTGTAGGAGACCTAGCCAGAAGACAGTCTAGAAGCCAGTTTTCACATCTGACCATTCTACAACTCTTTTCCTTTTAAGCATATGATTTTAAAGCTAGGATTATTTTGCCCAGAGTTGGTTCTGAGTCAAAAGGAGAAAATAAATACTAAACTATTGTACAGCTTTTTCTTGAGGATCAGTGGTAAGCTAAAGGTTTCTGTTGCATTAATTCCTTATGAAGGATTTTTTTTTTTCAGAAATACCCACAGTTAATTTTTTGTAAGGTCATGAAATACTATAAAGTTCTCGTCTACTTTCTGCTGTTACCATAGGGTTAAATGATATATCATTTGCATTTTACTTGTTGAGACATGTTTATCACTGCAAGAGACACATCTTGGAGTCATGGGATGAGGGAGGTAGAAGTTCTTAGGCAAAATTTAGATAATGCAAGCATTTATCCTTCACATTTCTGCCCAACTTGCTCTTACCCTAGTACTCTCTGGAGAGGAAATTCCGTTAAGATCCACTGGCTTTGTTCCTCCAGTTTGGACAGCTGTGCATATTCTGTACTTCTGATTTATTTTTCATCTTAGAAATTGCACAGATTTATGTTTTTGTTGCCCATCCATGGCTTTCATGTCTATTTTTCTGGCTTCATTAAAAGATGATTCTTCCTGGAGAAGAAATGAGCTCTGCCCCAGGCAAAACCATGTTGGTTTCATATTAGTTATGACTGGTTTTCTTCTAAGCATACTATAATATACTTTGCCAGAGTATGGATTTATTTCTTTCCAAAGATCACTGACTTGTTTACAGAAATTCCTCTTGCTCCTATTTTTATGACTAGAGCCTAATTTGTGTGCATGTGTGTATGTGAGAGAGAGAGACAGAGACAGAGACAGAGAAGAGACAGAGAGAAAGAGAGAGAGAGAGAGGGAGAGAGAGGGAGAGAAGAAAAATGCTTCTAGTCCTATAATACTTCAGACGCAGACAAGTTACCCTCTTTGCTCTGGGTTTTATTACACAGGTTTCTGTAGCAAACATTTATAGAATGCACTGAAACTCCCCTTCTTATTGCTTTGCTTCCCAAAGGCATTAATCTCTACAGTGAGCTTTTTTGTATTTTCCCCCAAGAGGAGAGCTGGAGAAGTCACATTTAAACAAGGGACAAGGTTACATGGAGGTAACTATCTGAACTTCCATCATGCTGATGTCACAAATGAAAACCAGGGGAAATGAGTGGCCTGTCTAAGCTCCACAAGTACCAGAGAATTAGGGCCTACCATCTAGAATTTTTAACAAGCAATCGTGATGCTACTCATGAGGATGCATGGCCTTATGATTTCTTTCTAAAAATAAGACTTTTCAGGTAGAATAGTTCAACCAAGGAGGGAAAACAGCAGGATTTTATAAATAAGCCCTAGCAAAGACCACATATTTGACCACCAATAACAAAAAATGATCCTACAAACTCTTTGAGAGACTTTAGAAAAAAATAATCTTGTTAAAAAAAATCTCATTGTGTCCTCTACTCAGCCCCAAATTCAGCCTTTCTGACCAATCAACATAAGCTCATTTCTAGCTTTTAGGGCAAAGTTTCACACTTGCCATTTCTCAGTTTAAAGGTGTGGCTCTCAGCTCAGGAACTGAGATAAAAACATTTCTCCCAGTATAAGTAGCTCAAACTACTTCTGTTTTCATCCCAGAGGCACTAAGACGATGGAAATCAATGCACATACCACCAAGAATATACTGTACTATGAGCCTCCCTGGCATCTAGTTTTCTCAGCCCCAGGAATGCATTAAAGTCTTATAGGTCACTAGATGATGACCATAAATATCTAACCTTAACCTAGATGAGCATGAATCTTTCAATATTTAAACCACTTCATTATTTTCCTTGGGATGATAGGGCGACTTTCATTTGGCCTGGAGGACTTTTGTATTATTTTCCAGGAAATACAGGTAACCCATGATCAATACAGCAAGAACATGAGCCACTGAGAAACAATAATTAACAAGGGAAAGATAAAGGCTTTGGACTAGCACCAAGTAAGCCAGAAAAAGCCAAGAAAGTGTTATCCCCTAAAAAAGACAGTTCTCAGAATTAGCTAAGAATGTTGATTAGCCATTTCTCCCTTCCTAATGGTTCCCTTGATCAGTGGTGATAAGTCCCACAAAAATCATTACATTGCTGCTATGACTAATTCCTTAAGTATTTTCAAATAAAGCCAACTGACCATTAAACTACTCTAACTGTGGCCTAATTCTTAACTGATTGACAGCCAAAGAAAGGTCATTGGTCACAAACATACACGCTTAAAATCTGGAAAAGTCACTTGACACGCACTGTCTCATTTGGTAACTTAGAGTTACAGTTTCTTTCTTTTTTTCCTGTTTAATTCAAAGGCCATGAATGCAGATAGCATTTCAGTTGTCCTTGTGTTCTTGCCTGAAAGGACCCTTTAAGTACTCTTGAAATGATTAGATGAACAGCAGAAACAATCACATCTTTTCAACCCTGATCACAACCCTTCTAAGATTTTGATGAGCAAAAGAGCATTGGGCAGATTTTCAGTCATTGTGGCCCTCCAATTTCTAAAGTTCTTTCAGAGTACAAACACATTGCTTGTACTCCTCTGGCATGGTTTTGCTCATTTGCAGGAAAACCATATTTTGCACCACATCCTCACATATTGATATGTTGAGGAAATAAACAGCAAACATCACTTCCCATCCATCTGCTAAGCTTGTTAGAAGTTGAACACCCAGTATTCAGATGTTTTTCACTCAGGTTTTAAATTCTATGTTCAGCATAGTTTTATTTCACTCTTCAAGACAAATTTTAATCCAGTAAGAGGTAATTCTGCTTCTTTGCTGAAAACAAATGGGACTAATGAAGTAGAAAATCTAGCCACACTGGACATTGTCAAGATATAATACAATACTACTGGGTTTCAGTTAGCACTCTGGAATCAAATGCAATTTTGACAAAGACAGTTTTGCTATTTATTTATAAGGAAGTCTCGCCGCTATGGTTTTTATAGTGATCATGTAAATCAAAATCCCAGAAGAAATACTTAATCTATCATCTCTAGCAAAGTGTTTTCAGAAGGTCTTTACACTCATCCATCAGTACCCAGAATTACACAAACTCTTCCTGGATTGCAAATATTTTAAAAGCTTGAAGCAAAGCAATAAAAGTCAATTGAACAAGCAAAACCCTGGCAGTCATCATGCCCTCTGGAAACTAAGCCAAATGCTCTTGTGTAAAAAGCAATGGGAACAGAAGGTGCATGCATCTCCAGAGTTTGTTCCTCTGTAACGTTTTTGCTTCCTCTTCTAATCAAAACTCCAGCTCATCAGGGAAGTTCGCCCATCTCCTTTTGACATACTATTCACATCATAAAAGTAAAACTAGAAAACCTTCAAACTACATAGTTATATATGTATAGTTTATATATATATATATATATATATATATATAGTTATACATAATACCAGTGAGAGAGAAAATACAGCAATGAGGCTTTTTATTAGTTAACAGCTACAATTTCTAAGCTATATCAAACACAAACCCATAGGAGCTTATGCAGCATAATATATTTATAATATTAATGTTGATTTGGGGGGAGATAAACATATAAATATATTATATCCTTTTATTCAGTGCTGGGGATCAAACAGAGGGCCTTCCAAATGTCAGGTATGTGCTCTGCCACTTAGTTACATCCATCACCCAATTTTAATGTATTATATATCTTTTAATATTTCCATTTACAGAAAGAACCTCAGTAGAGTGATCAAACTTTGTCAAAGGGAAACAGTTCCTGGAAGTCACAAATGACTTTGTAAGAGCCATGGTGAGATTCTGATTAAGAAATAAGGAATATTGAAAAAGACAGAGGTCTGAACCAGAAAAGATTTCAAAATGTAAGGTATATGAAATAGGTAGGTTTCATTAGGTAGCCGATGAAGAGAATGCCACGCGCTATTCAGGCAGGAGAAGTTTATTTACCAAACTGCTGCCCCGCCATGCATGGTAGACAGGCATGGCTAGAAGGGGAGGCCCACTCCCAGGCCAGGACTTATCTAGGCCAGGGACAGGAAGAGGTATGGCCAGGTGGGAGAAAGACGAGGCCACATTGGATCTGGATGTGACCTTAGGGCCTAGGACCCTCCTAAAGTCAGATGGGACGCATGTGACCAGAGGAAGACCAGGATGTGACCTAGCAGGAGGGGGAGGTGACTGTTTCCAGGTGTGCCAGTCACCTAGGTAACAGATACTAAGTGGAAACTTAGCCAAGAGGTAGGGAGGTGTCTGCACAGGGCCTACTTGGCCCAGGGCAGACCTTACACAAAAGGTGTCTACTGTCCAGTGTTTCTCAAACAGTAATATATTCTAATCATCTAGGAGTCTGTTCTGGCGCTGGTGTTGATCTGAGTCCATAGGTCTGGGATGGAGCCCAGAACTCTGTATTTCTTACCAGTTCCCATAGGATGCTGATGCTGCTACTTACTGCAGCACACATTCAATAGCAAGTGTCTCTAATAGCCCAGCACCCAGAAGCCAAAAAGTTAACATGAAAGTCTTCAATAATGTTTATGAAATAGATGTTATAGCATACACCTGATCAGCATTAGTTCTGAGAAGAAAAAAAAGCACATCATATGTACCAAACCACAAACTATTAAAAATCAACACATAGTTATTATAAGTCTATTACATGTAAGCCAACATTGCCTGAGCAATAACAAATAAGAATACACACACACACACACACACACACACACACACACACACACACACACATATTTTTAAATAATGGTCTACATACCCAAATTGCTAAGGTCTAGTGCTTAGGTCATTGACTCCTTCCTCTCCCCAGATACAGACAGTATATGCCTTCAGGGAAATCCCTTTTACTTAGTAACTGGACTCCAAGCTCCTCTGCCTTATCATCAGTAAGCTTTCACTCTCAGTGTTGCTCACCAGTCCTGTCAGTCATCTTCCCTTCAGGCTATTTACTCAACCTAAAGTAATCTGATAAACTACACTGACACAGTCTCAAAGGGATGTGGGTTCTTAACTGTAAATATAAGGCAGAGATGAGGCTTTTTTTTGTTTTATTTTTGGGTTTTGGGGGTTTTTTTGGTTGGTTATGGGGCTTGAACTCTGGGCCTGGGCACTGGCCCTGAGTTCTTCATCTTAAAGCTAGTGTTCTACCACTTGAGCATAATGCCACTTCCAATTTTCTGGTAATTAATTGGAAATAAGAGACAAACTTTCATTTGCCTACTAGGTATCTCCTCTTTTTGGTGGCACTGGGACTGAACTCAGGACCTCATGCTTGCTAGGAAGCACTCTACCACTGATTCACACTTCCAGCCCCTTATTTGCATTGCTTATTTTAGAGGCAGTGTCTTTATGCTGCAGCCAGCCTGAGCTTTGATCATCCTACTTATTCCTTTCTATATCACAGGGTAATGACAAGCATACACTGCTGCACCCAGATATCATTTGAGATAGAGTCAATTGAACTATAATGCCTGAGCTAGCCTTGCTAGAACCACTTCACCTAGTTTACCATCCCCTCTTGACATAATCATTTAACTGACATATTATCTTATCCACAGCAGGCTCTAGTTTTCTTTCCTTTTTTTTTTTTTTAAGAGTATAGCTCTTCCCTAAATATAACAGGAGCCATTCAGGCTCAAAATGGACTTTGTTGTTCATATCTATCTGTACCAGACTTCTCTTCCTACCAAATAAGTCTCACAGTGTCGATTCTTTTCTTATAAATTTCAACACTCTGAAAACAAAATGTAGAAACTTCTCAGCTCCACAATGCAGATAAAACCCCTGGCAGGCTGGCCCAGGCTGTCACATTAATCCCCTCCCACATCTTCCAAACCACATCTACACAGTACATACTCAAACCCCATTTCTCAGTTCATCAGTCACCAAAGTCCTCATGCCCTTTTATGCCTCTGCCCATATTGCTCTCTTTTACTGGAATATTCTTTCCCTCTGCCAGGAACTTTCAACCATGCTGTAAGTCCCAACCCTGGCCCTGTGAAGCATTTTCTGCTGAAGTTAAGCATTCTCTCTAAAATACAAGCAACACTCACTTTATACCCTTAAGGCACAAACCAGAGAGTGCTATTAAGCACCTGGTTTATTCACTAATACAAAATCTCCTTGAATCAGACATAATACTGTATTCTTCTTGTTACTTGTGCCAAAGTTGGTGCCTGGACTAAAACAGAGACTTAGTAAATGTTTATTAAATGACTGAATAGATAGAAAACAGAAACTACTAATGTGAAATTACAGGTGACAAATGACTTGTACACACTAAAAATGCTATAGACATCCAAAGAAGAAGTGTTTACCATATATAAGAGCAAAAAGGCATGCACTATGACATTCAGAATAGACATTCAAAGATAGCTTTGTGCAGGAAAAGAAAATGTAAGCTGGATCTTTAAACATATATTGAGCTTAGGTAGGAGATGGAATTTTCTGTAAGGAAGTCAGAGGGGAAGGGTAGGTACATAATTTGTGCTGTTTGTAACAAGGTGACCCTCCTCACTATGGTAGAGAATATGTTTTAAAGAGATAAAAGTAACAAGCCAGTCACTGGTGGCTCACACCTGTAACTGAGATTGTAAAGATTATGATTTGAGGCTAGTCCATATAATATAGAGAAGTTCACAACATCTTAATTTGGCTTGGCTTTGTGGCATGTACCTGTCAACCTAACTACATGGGAGGCTGAAATTGGGAGAAATGTGGTTCCAACACAGCCAAGACAGAAGTCTTCCAGATTCCATCTCAACAGAAGCAAGTTGGGAGGTGTGGTATGTTCTTGTTATTCCAGATCTGACAGGATGCCCAAAACAGGTGGATTGTCTTCCAGGCACACACCAGGGCAATAAATGAAATTCTATCTCAAAAAATAACCAGCACAAAAAAATACTGGAAGTGTGGCTCAGCTCAGAGTGTTAGGCTATGAATTCAAATCACAGTATAATCAAAGATTGTGAAAGGATTAAGGAGTTTTGAGCAGGACTGAGCAAAATGGTCACCCTCAGAGACTTCATATCTGGCTTCTGGGTTCACTAATAGCCATGACTTGCAATGTGAACAGAACCCTGGGTGAATATCAAGGCACCATCTCACCTCCACCCCAGTACTTTCAGCCCACCCAAGGGCTGCAGGGTCTGACCATGGAGCCAGAGGCAGCAAGTCACTCCTTCCACAAAGTTATAGACTATTGAAGGCAGTTTCCAAAATGCTAATATTCCCTGGGAAGATAGTAAGCCATTGTCACTACTGCATTTATTTCTTGGGTTACTTCCAGCAGAAAGTAAGTCTAACAGAAGCATGGTACATGAAAAGTCAACTTTAATGCACAAATAACTCAGCTTTGAAAAGGTATTCACATTTAACTCAAAGTCCATTCTTACCTTTAAAAAAAAAAAAAAAAAAAAAAGACTGGGAAACTGCCATTTCAAAACCCAAGCAATTTTTTATTTGAAAAGAGGTAGGGAACTGAATTTACCTTTGGGGTAGATTGTTCCTTTGATTTGGCTTAATTGCCTCAAGTGGGCTCCAGTAAAGGAAGTCCCCACCCATTATTGTTCTTGGAGAAAAGTGAAGTAAGCTAAGTGCAGGTGTTTTCAATGGAGAAAATAAGTGTTCTGTGAGGTAATATAAACCAACATAAACCCATGGAGTCTGGGTTTTAGCCAGATTCTTCACACTTGTTGTTGTTGTTGTTGTTTTTTCCAGAGAAATGCATTTTATTTTGCTTATTTTCCCCTTGATTTGTTTATTGTTTTATTTACTGTTCTCTACAACAAAAGACTTGTTGCTTGGTTTTATAGGAGTATATTTGTGCACATGTGTATTGTGTGCATGTGACAGAGATTGAGAGAGGAAGAGAGAGAGAAAGAAAACATGTGATTTCAAGTAAGATTAGACACCATAAAAGAGAATTGGACAAAGAAATCACAGAGAAACCTGGGCTAGGCCATTGAAGTCCTATTCATAGAACTGATGATTTCAAAACCTCAGAAAGAATGACTGATTTTCAGGTACTTATATCAAGTTTTCTGTTGGCATGGGAGAACTGCCCACATTTCTTTGGGGGCAGGGGTTTGGGTTTCAGTCCAAGGGAGTTGATATTTTCTTTGTCAGTTGTCCTGAGACAATTCCAGAAGAGACCAGTAACAAGGCCCCAAAAAGTGAGCCTTAGTTTAGAAGGAAAAAGAATCTGTTCTTTTTGAGAGGCCTACCAAGGTAAACTCAAAGGCTAACTAGCTCTGAGAATCTCAGGAATGCTGATAAGGAAGGTTACAGGGACAATGAAGCAATGGGAAGGAGATTCTGAGGGTAGCCCTGAAGCTGTAGCTCTACGGGATGTACCTTGTGGTCACAGCTTTAAGGTAATGTCTAGAAATATAATTACTTTCAATTATTCCATTGCCTTAGCAAAGTCATGTGAATTTTCCAAGTCAAACTCAGCTGTGCTTCCAGGGAATGTGAGGGGGTAAGCTTAGGACATGCAAAGAAAACAGATTAAAGGAGGCAGAGTATTCTTTTTCCCTGAGCAGCCATTGTGCAGGAGGGGCAAGCCACCCAGAAAGCAAGCCGTTGCACTATGGCTTGACAAGGTCAGAATGGAAGAAAGCTATGCATGGGGAAAAAAAGAAGATCCAGAAGATTCAAAAATACCCAGAGTCTGAGGAGCACTAACTTTCTTCACGGGTAGGTGAGAGTAAAGTCAGTAAATTTGCCAAGAAGTGAAAACTGACCTAATTTTGTCCATACACATCAATCCAGGCAGCATATGTAAGCAAATCAGAGGTTTGTTTTTACTTTTTTCTAATTATAAGACTAATGCATGCTTATTGCAAAAAAAAAAAAATTAGAAGAACAAAAGCAGTAACAAGGAAATTAAAACCCACACTTCAATACCAAGAGATAACCATGGTTACAGCTACATAAATTTGTAATCAGCTTCCTTCATCTCTTACTTCTGAGTTAAGAGAAATCTAAACTTATTTTCTAAAGAGATTCTTGATCCCACCTATGGATGCATGTGTGTGTGTGTGTGTGTGTGTGTGTGTGTGTGTGTGTGTGCGCATGAGCAGGAGCACATATGCATGAGTGTGCATGCACATGTGGACATGCACTGTATGTTTTGAGTGGTACTGAGATTTGAACTTTGTGTGTGTTAATGAGATACTCTACTCTGGGCCACACCTTTAAAGCTCTTAAATGATTAATTCTGAGATGAGCTTTTTTTCTTCCTGCTAGAGGTGTGCCAGGACCTTAACCTGCTTATTTTAGGCTTTCCATAGTAGGTAGGCTTTCCATAGTAGAGTGCCACAGCACCTAGCTTCTTCCTTTGGGACAGAATCTTGCAGACTTTTCTACTCAAGGTGGTCAGAAATGAAATCCCCTCAATTTCAGCTTCCCACATAGCTCAGGTGATAGGCACATGCCACTATGTCCAGCTTTGGAAGGGAGTTTCATGTATATACACAGCTCACCTTGAACCACAATATTACCAATCTCAGCCTCTTATGTAGCTAAGATTACAGCATGAGCCCTATTGCCTAACTTCTACTAGTAAATACTTTTGATTTATCAATAAGCCAAGATAAGAGGATCCTTTGTTAAAACATTCTTTTGAGTAAGAATTTTTAGTTTTCAAACTAGCTGTCAGTGAATTTCACATTAGCAATAACTTGAAAAGCAACACCTACATCTAATCTAATCTAATGTGAAAAAAGACTACATTCTATGTATTTGTTAAAATAGTTGTGACCTAGGAGTCACTACTTCCCTCCTCTTGGTATTTTCAAAACTTCTGCATTGATGAGAAAAAAAAAAAACACTAAAAATATTTTGAAGCAGGCACAGACAATGACTCCCTCTTACCACAAGTTGTGTTCAGAACTGCAAATACATTATATTCTTATTTGATATGCTAACATTAGCACTTTCTTAGGTTATTGACATTTTAAAAAATAAATACCACCTATAGTGACTTTAGGGTATCTGTTTGAGAATGTATCATAATTTGGATGTTTAGTTTATCTCATTTTTCATTATTATGTCTGAAAGAAATATGCATAGCCAGAAGCTGGTGGCTCATGCCTGTAATCCTAGCTACTCAGGAGGCTGAGATGAGAATCACAATTTAAAGCCAACCCAGGCAGGAAAGTCTATGAGACTCTTATTCCCAATTACCAACCAAAAAAACCAGAAGTGCCACTGTGGCTCAAGAGGTAGAGTGCTAGCCTTGAGCTAAAGAGCTCAGGGACATCACCCAGGCCCGAAGTTCAAGCCCCATGATGGACAAAAAGAAAAAGAAAAAAAAAGATTCGTGTATCTTTATACATAAGTCTTAGATCAAGACAGCTGAGAGTAGCTGTAGTGAAAAAAATCTCTGTTACCCATGGACCCAGGGTCCATGTGAAAAGTGAAGTTCTCACCAAAGGGTAAAAGAACTGCAAAAGTGCAGAAAAGGGTAAGAGTTTTTGCAAGCCATGCATCAGTGGAAAAAAGCCCTCTTATCCATTGAAATGGGTTGCTTTTCTTGTTAATTATTTTGCTTAAACAATATCAGCAAGTAAAGGAAGGAAAAGAACAACTGCTTTGGGATAAGGTAGGATTTTTTAGATTTAAGGTTTTGTCTTAAATGTTTGCTCCAAGATGGGTTAAGACACATCTCAGAAGACACACCTCAGATTGTTCAAGAAATAGCAGAGTGTGAGTATGTTTTAAGATTGCTTGTGTAATGTTTATTTTATTTCAGTCTTTTCATGATTACCTTATGAAAATACATTTGACCCTCTTCAAACTAACCTATCTTGAGCAGACTGTAAAACTGAGCTAAACCAATCTGAACAGAGGGGTGAGGCCTGCTGTTTTAGAGATAAATAAGGAGCAGCCTGCCTACTCTGTGCTTGCCTGCCAGATTTTAGCTGATGGCACATCCTTGTTGCAGAAGTAAATTTGCCCTGCTGAGACAATTCTTTGTTTTCGTGTCTACGGTTTTAACTCCAATGGATGTTAGAGAGTCTATTTATAACTCATCTGACATGGGGTAAGTACCCCACATTTATGAAGTACTTAAACAAATACTGAAGCCACAAATAACCGAATAAAAACATGGGAAAACAACCTGAACAGATATTTCTCAAAAGAAAACATACAAACAGGAAACAGGCATAGGGAAAAAGCTTAGCATTTCTAATCAGTAGGGAAAGGTAAGACATCAAATCACTTCATACCCACAAGAACAGCTTTTATTTAAAAAAAAAAAAAGTAACAGGTTTACAAGATGTAAAGAAAAGAGAATTCTTGTATATCATGATTGGGGATACATATTATTAGAGACATGATGGAAAATGGTATGGAGATTCCTTAAAACAATTGAAAAATAAAACCAAATTGTCATATGATCCAGTAACATCACTTCCAAGTTCATACACAAAATAACTTAAAGCAATATTAGAGGGATAACTGTGCTTCCTCACCTCTACACCAAGTTTACTGTATTGTTCACATTAGCCAAGTTATGGCCCTGACTTAAGTGTTTGCAAATGGATAATCACCTCCCAAAGGCCTCTCCTCATACCATCATATGAAGGATAAGGGATTTAACATATGAATTTGGGAGAGAGATAGAACATCCAATGTACAGCACAAACTATAAAATGCTGTTGTTGTTGTTGTTACTTGGAGTTCCTAAGGTTTAAACTTACCTACTAGGCAGGAACTCTACCATTCATGATGATGATGATAATGATGATGATGATGATGATGATGATGACTATTGCTACTTTTGTTATTTTTCAAAGGGCCTCAGTTTTTGCCTAGGCTGCCTTTGAACCACAGTCTTATTATTTATACTTTCCATGATCTTGGAATGGCAGACATCACACCAGCTCTTTATTGGCTAGGGCAGGGGGTGTGGGAGGTCCTCACTATCTTTTTGCCTGAACTGATCTCACATCCCAATCATCCTGATCTTAGACTCCTAAGAAGTTAGTATTACAGGTGTGAGCCAATATACCTGACTAAATTACTGTTTTTAATGAAAGAATCTACTTTATAAAATTGCCAAATTTTGGGAGACTGGAAGAAGATGGCAGAGGAGAACCTGGAGGCTAAACAAGTTCTCACATAGAAAACAGTTTTAGTGTTCCAGTGAACAATCCTAGGCTAGAGAATCACACCAAGTGTGCCATCACAGTACAGAGAGTTTGGCCAGAGAGGGAAAATCCAGGCAAGGAGACAGATCTGAGCACTTGCTGGTATCTGCAGCTAGGTTAGCTGCAGAGGCAGCCACGGCTGCAATACCAACAGAGAAAGTCCAGGACAAAGGCGCCAGACGAGGCATGCAAGCAGATTCTACTCACTACCAGCAAGAACTGACAAGGAGCAAAAATTTTTATCCTGCTGATCGCAGACCAAGGACAGCCCAGGAACCAATAGTCTGGCATGAGTAGAACCCTGACATCCTCACTCCTTCTCACGAAGCTGCAGTGGTAAGACAGTTCCTCCCCCCACTACCGGGGGATACTGATAAAGGCCAGGCCAAGAAGCTAGCTCCAACACAAGCCTTGGAAGGAAACAATTGGAGCCATTAGCAGGTTACAGGAACCTGACCTGACCTGCCAGGCTCAGCTCCACCCAGGGGAAAGTTATCCTGCACAGGCAGAGAAAGCTCTGCCCCAGGAGGAGTGACTTTCTTCACTGGGTAAATAGAGCCAGAGACTGCCCCTCCCTACAGCAGCCTAGACAAACTATTGAAACTCAGTAAACATTAACCCTGAGAATGGCTCCAGGCTGAGTTCTGTGAGTGTCTCAGGAGCTAGCCACTCAGGGAAAAGCTACTGTTTGCTGAAAGGCCTCAAACCTAGCCAGAACCTAGCCTCATCATAGCATCTCCAAACTAGAGGAAACAGCCATCTCCCTCTTTTGTGATACTCAATGCAGATCTCCCTCCCACTGAACTAGCCTAGGAGGAGGATCACAAACTGCTGGGTGAGGCAGAGCTGTCTGCCTGCTCAAACAGACTTAAAACCAATCAAGCCACAGGAAAACCAAACACCACAAGCAGACCAGAAACTCCACCAAGAGACTGGATATGGACATAGGAAAGATAAAAGATCTTCCTCCTCCTCTCCCTCCCCCCCCAAAAATCAAAGAACTCTTTTTCTACCTATTTTTATTATTTTTAATTGTTTTCTGTGTGTGTGTGTGTGTGTGTGTGTGTGTGTGTGTGTGTGTGTGTGTGTGTGCTTTTTTAAAAATCTCTTTTGACCTTTTGGTCCTTTTTTTTCTTTTTCTTTCTTTTTTTCTTTACTCTTTCTTTCTTTTTTGTGTGACTAAATTGCTGTTCTGCTCATCCCCAGATATATACCCATCATTGATTATTAGACCTTATCCCTATTATGTACATACTTAATCCAGAAACTTATTACTCAATTACAATGTCGTAGGCTTAACTTCTTTAATAGTAGTATTATTTCTTTATACCTATATAACTTTCAAGTATTCCAGTTTTAAGAATTTTTATTTTTTTTTATCTTTCTCTTCCTCTCATTCTATCCTTTTCTTCTTTGAACATCATTTCATTATACTTACATAACTATTGTTTCATTTTTTAAAATTTAAATTTTTGTTTTTCCACTTTTTTCTTGTTTTTGTTTTGTTTTGTTATATCTTATCATTCTGTCCTACCCATTTCCCTCTCTGAGATTAGGACTTGGTTAAATTCACTCTCCATTTACTTCTCCACATCCCTCTGATCCTATTTTTCCCCACAATTCTCCCTAGACCAAATAATTTCTGGTTTGCTGAATCCCTCTTGGATGTTCTTAGCCCATTAAACCATAGTTGTTTGATGTTTAATAGATTGTAGCTGCAGCCATTTTGACTGTGCAACTACAGGACTCCAGTTGATACTTGCCTTAATATAGTGTTCTAGCACAAAATTGGTACGACTTTCATACCAAATGGACAGAACAAGCTGGAGAAACACAAGAAAAATGACAAGTCCAGGTATCTCAGCTCCCACTCATGATAATCAGGTGACAGAACAGTTAATGAATAATCCAGAGGAGAGTTCCCAAAAAGCTCTACAAACACTACTGGTAAACATGGTGAATGAAAAGATTGAAAACCTGCAAAGGACTCAGTGCCAGCATGATAGGGAGTGAGACGAGGTAAACCAAAGATTACTACAGGAATCTCATGAGAATGAGGAAGCTACTCAAAGATTAATACAGGAATTACATGAGCAGACTGAGAACAGTCAAAGAGAAAGACAGGAATTGAGTGAGCAGGTTGAGAACAGTCCAAGAGAAAGATAGGAATTAGCGTGCATGAGGAAGCTAATCAAAGAGTAATACAGGAATTATGTGAACGTGATGAGAATAGGCAAAGATCAATAGAGGCATTCATGGAATCCGTAAACAGAGAGCTGAAGGAATCTTGGGAGACCACAAAGGGAATGCTGAATGTAGCCTATCAGAAGGTAAGGGAGTACAAGGAAACCATAACTAATAAACTAAGTGATTTGAGACTAAACACTGAACACCAAATTAAGGAAGTAAAGAAGTTCATACGAGATCTAAAAAAAGGCTCCAACAAAGAATTTGAAGCCATCAAAGCCAACCAATTAGAAGGAAAGGAAATAAATAACAAAGTAGAAAGTCTTGACAGTAGGTTAGACCATGTAGAAGATCGAATCTCAGGAATTGAAGACAGCCTAAATATAATAGAGAAAGATCGGACAACTATCCAAGACAAATCCAAGAAATATAGAGCTATTCAACATTTGGAAGATACCATTAGAAGGTCTAATCTGAGGATAATGGGGGTAGAGGAGCACCTAGAGACAGAAGTTAACAGTTTAGAAAATTTATTTAACAGGATCCTAGCAGAAAACTTCCCAAATATGCAAAAAAGATAGGCCTATTCAGATACAAGAAGCTTTTAGAAGCCCAAATAGTCAGACCAGAACAGGACATCCCACCATCACATTATAGTCTGTACAGAATCAATTCAGACCAAGCAAAGGATCCTGAAAGCTGTCAAGGAGAAAAGATCAATCACCTATAAAGGGAATCCAATTAGAATAACAACAGATTTCTCAGCAGAGACAATTAAAGCAAGAAGAGCCTGGAATGATGTACGCAATGTTCTAAAGACAAATATCTATCAGCCAAAGATACTGTACTCAGCTAAACTCTCCTTCATAACCGAAGGTCAAATAAAAACCTTCCATAGCAAAAAAAAAGTGAAACAATATATCACCACCAAAACAGCCTTAGAAAAGATACTTAAAGATGTCCTTCACATAGAAAACCAACAGGACCACAATAAAGGCCAAGAAACTGCACCCAAACTAAGAATCCAAGAACCATAGGAAGAACCCAGCTGTCGCAGCCCCCAGGAAGGTAGATAAAATGTAGGAACTACCAAACACCTCTCAGTCCAAACTCTGAATATTAATGGACTTAACTCCCCAATTAAGCGACATAGACTATCTAGTTGGATTAAAAAGCAAGATCCTGCTATGTTCTGCCTTCAAGAGTCACACCTTGCCATAAAAAAAATATTCTGAAAGTGAAAGGCTGAAATAAAATCTACCAATCAAATGGCCCCCATAAACAAGAGAAGTTGCAATCCTAATATCAGATAAATTAGATTTCAAATTAAAGTTAGTGATAAGAGATAAAGAAGGTTGCTACATACTAATTAAGGGATCTCTCCTTCAGGAAGATATTACAATTCTAAATATCTATTCACCAAACAATGGAGCACCGAAATTCATCCAAGACACACTACTTTCCCTCAAATCCCACATAGATCTAAAGACATTAATTGTTGGGGACTTTAACAGGGCATTATCCCCACTAGATAGATCAACTCTGCAAAAACTCAACAGAGAAACCACAAATCTAAACAACTACATAGACAACTAGATTTAACAGATATCTAATAAATATTTCACCCAGCAGTATCAGAATACACATTTTTCTCAACAGCACACAAAACATTTTCCAAAATAGATCACATTTTAGGTCACAAAGGAAACTTGTCCAAATTCAGAAACATTGAAGTTATGCCCTGCATTCTCTCAGACCACAAGGGAATAAAATTAGAACTCAACACCAAAAGCCACCAAAGAAACTGGAGACTGAACAACACACTGATGAATCACCAGTGGGTCATGGAAGAGATTAGAAAGGAAATTCAAATGTTCATGATATTCAACAAAATGAACACACAAATTACCAGCTCCTTGGGGACATAGCAAAGGCAGAACTCGGAGGCAACTTTATAGCTCTGAGTTCCTACATCAATGAATTGAAAAAATCTGAGGCCAACAATTTAAGGAGATATCTGAACCTCCTTGAAAAAGAGCAGCAAGATAAGCCCCAATCCAGTAGACAGAAAGAAATTATTAAAATTGAATCCGAATTAAACAAATTAGAATAAAAAAACATAGAAAGAATCAACAAAACAAAGAGTTGGTTCTTCAAAAAATTAACAAAATCGACAGACCAAAGAAGCGAACACACCCAAATAAACAAACTCAGAGATAAGAATGGAAATATCACCACAGAAGCAACCAAGATCCAGAACATTATAAGGGAATACTTCTCAAACCTTTATGCTAATAAGGTTGAGAACCTGGAAGAAATGGACGATTTCCTAGCAAATATTGACATGCCAAAACTAAACCAAGATGACTTAAACAAACTTAACAGACCTATATCAAGCATTGAAAAAGAAACAACAATAAGAGACCCTTCCATCTAAGAAAAGCCCAGGATGGGATGGATTTAAAGCAAAATTCTACAAGGCCTTCAAAGCAGAACTCACACCAATACTCCTTCAACTCTTCAATGAAATTGAAAGAGAAAGTTCACTACTGAACTCTTTCTATGAAGCCATCCCCAAACCAGGCAGGGACTCATCAAAGAAAGAGAACTATAGACTCATTTCTTTGATGAACATCGATGCAAAACTTCTCAACAAAATTCTGGCCAATCAACTTCAACAATTCATCAAAAAAATCATATACCATGGTCAAACGGGATTCATTTCCAGGATGCAAAGCTGGTTCAATATATGCAAATCAATTAATATAATCCATCACATCAACAAGAGCAAGAATAAGAAACACATGTTTATCTCAATAGATGCAGCAAAAGCATTTGACAAGATCCAATACCCCTTTTTAATGAAGGCTCTGGAAAATTAGGAATCCATGGAACATTCCTCAATACAATAAAGGCTGTATATGACAAACCTACAGCCAGCATTATACTTAATGGTGAAAACCTAAAGCCATCTTTTCTAAACTCAGGAATGAGACAAGGATGTCCACTCTCTCCACTTCTCTTCAATTTAGTATTAGAATGCCTATCTACAGCAATAAGACAAGATGAAAACATAAAGGGGATCCAAATAGGGAAAGATGAAGTGAAACTCTCCCTGTTTGCAGATGACATGATCTTGCATTTAAAGAATCCCACGGACTCCACTCCCAAATTACTTGAGCTGATTCTAAACTTTGGCAAAGTAGCAGGGTATAAAATTAACCCTCAAAAATCAATAGCTTTTCTGTATGCCAACAATGAGAAGAGCGTGGCTGAAATCAGGAAAGCAACTCCATTCGTAATAGCCCCACAAAATATAAAACACCTAAGAATTAAATTAACCAAAGAAGTGAAAGACCTCTATAATGAAAACGTTACCTGAAAAAAGAAATCAAAACAGAACTTAGAAAGTAAAAAAAAATCTCCCATGCTTCTGGATTGGAAGGATCTACATCGTGAAAATGGCAGCACTTCCCAAGGTTTCTACAAATTCAATGTGATACCTATCAACATTCCAACCTTTCCTCAATGAAATAGAAGAGGCAATCCAAAAATTCATATGGAACAATAAAAGACCCAGATAGCAAAAACAATCCTTAACTGAAAGAACAGTGCTGGAGGAATATCAATACCAAATTTCAAACTCTAATACAAAACCATAGTAATCAAAACAGCTTGGTACTATCACAAGAACAGACCTCAGGACCAATGGAATAGAATTGAAAACCCAGAAATGAACCCTGAGACCAATAGCCACCTAATCTTAGATAAGGGAGCTAAAAAAATAGAATGGAAGAAAGACAGCCTCTTCAGTAAATGGTGCTGACAAAATTGATTAGTCATTTGTAGAAAACTAAAGCTAGATCCTTATATTTCACCCTGCACCAGAATCAACTCCAAATGGACCAAAGACCTCAGAGTCAAAACAGACACTGAAAACATTACAGGACAGAATAGGAGAAACCGTAGGTCTTCTTGGCACAGACCAAAATTTTCTTAATAGAGACCCAGAAACACAACAAATCGAAGAAAGGTTGGACAAATGAGATTGCATGAAATTGAAGAGCTTCTGCATGGCAAAGGACATAGCTAG
This sequence comes from Dipodomys spectabilis, assembly GCF_019054845.1. Lineage (NCBI taxonomy): Eukaryota > Metazoa > Chordata > Mammalia > Rodentia > Heteromyidae > Dipodomys > Dipodomys spectabilis. The sequence continues at coordinate 13,634,445 of NW_024870758.1, forward strand.
CAAGATCAATAGCAAGCCCACGGATTGGGAGAAGATCTTCACTAGCCATACAATGGACAAGGGTCTCATATCTGAAATATACCTGGAACTCAAAAAATTAAATCCCCAAACAACAAAGCCTCAAGGAAAACTGCCCAATAAATAAATGGCCTAAAGACTTGCAGAGAAACTTCTCTGAAGAGGAAAGAAGGATGGCCAATATATGCATGAAGAAATGTTCAACCTCTCTAGCCATAAAAGAAATGCAAATGAAAACAACACTGAAATACCATGGCTATAATCAAGAACTCTAATAACAACAGATGCTGGAGAGGATGTGGACAGAAGGGAATCCTACTGCAATTTTGGTGGGAGTGTAAACTTGTTCAACCACTCTGGAAAGCAAAAAGTTCCTCAAAAGACTCCACACAGCACTTCCCTATGACCCAGTAATCTCACTGTTGGGCATTTATCCAAATGATCAAACAAGACCATACTACAGCTACCCGCACAACTATATTTATTGCAGCATTATTTACCATAGCTAAGATATGGAAACAACCCAGATGCCCCACAATAGATGAATGGATCAAGAAAATGTGGTATATACACACAATGTAATTCTATGCCTCCATCAGAAAGAATGACATTGCCACATTTATTAGGAAATGGAAAAACTTATATTAAAAAAATTATATTAAGTGAAGTAAGCCAGGTGCAAAGAAATATGGATCCCATCGTTTCCCTTATTTGCAATAACTAGTATATATCTGAGACAAGCAGAAAAGGTCAGATTAGATGATGTTAAGGGAAATGAACCCCAAGATAAGGACACAAGTGATTTTTTTCTTTCTTGCTATTGTTTCTAATGTATTTATAAGGTACCACATGATTTTTTTGTTGCTTTTTATGTATCTCCCCCACAGTATAAACCCTGTTTTTATTGCATTTGATGTTGGTATAATTTGGGGAGCAGAAGGGAAAAAAACAAATTGTTTCAATAGGGATACAGGTTGACCCATTGCAACAAGGGATGTACAAAACACTATGTTGAAAAACGAACTTTACAATTTAGGCAGGGGGGAAGGGGGGAATGTAATTGTGGAGATGGGAGGGAAGGGATGGTAGGGGAAAAACAAAGGAGGAGACAACAATGGTTGATAAGAAATGTACTCATTACCTTGCTCATGTGACTGTAACCCCTCTGTATAGTATTTTCACAAGAAAAAACTAATTTAAAAAGTAAAAAATTTAAAAAATATTGTAATCAGAAAAGATTTAATAATGTATTTTTAGTGACTCATGCCTATAATCCTAGCTACTCAGGAGGATAAGGTTTGAGAAGAGCGGTTCTAAGCCAACCAAGGCAGGAAAGTTCATGAAACTCTTATCACAATTAATTACAAAAAAAAGCCAGAAGTGGCACTGTGGCAAGTGGTAGAGCACTAGACTTAAGCATAAAAGCTCAGGGGACAGCGATTAGGCTCTGAGTTCAAGCCTTAGGACTAGCACGTAAGCACAAAAATGTGTCCTTCCTCAAACCCCTCAAATTTCATAAAATAGGATCAACACCTAAATAAAATCCTGAGGCAGACATACTATTTTAATGTTATAAATTACAAGTATGTAAGACACATTATGTCTTTATTTGCTATAAATCAGCTGAATTTTCAGTCTTCCTGCTGGGTGGTGGAAAATGCAAATCAGTATTCTGAGATCTTCCATGCTAAGCTAACATTTAGATCTTTCAGAGTTCGAAGACCCTATAGAATCCTTAGAGTTCATCACTACCACTCATCACAGTTGAAATGACTTCTGTGACAGCTTACAATGTCTTTCCAGATCACTTCTCCAGATCTTCTGAAGTACACTTTGCGTTTGGCAACATGACAAGACATCTTCCAGGCCTACACTTTTCCTCTGTAGCCATTGACCATTTCAACTGTGTTGTCACCTTAGGATACAACCAGGGGCAAGACCAAAGTCTCCTGTTCTAAGGCCCTGAAACCTGATCTTTCTTCCTAGGAGCATGGTTACAAAAGCTACATGGGACATCATCCTTTTGAATGTCAATCCATCCTTACCAAACCTCAACTTAGATAAAGAACCTGAAGGTCTGAGAAGTCCAGTAACTTGCCAAAGATTACACAGATAGCAAGCTAGCACTAGGATAGGCATTCCCTGTATTTCTCAATCTTAAGTTCTGTACCTAAAAAGAAAATGTGAATGAAAACTAGAAAAGAGAGTTGCTGACCCAGGCAGATTGTCACTGAATGTGACTCGGCCGGCCTCCAGCATTGAGTACCATGGTTAGCAGCATGTATGCCTTCCTCCTCCCCACAGAGGCAGAAAGTTCAGCTGTTACAGAATGTAAACCATTACTGACTTGCCTAAAGCCATAAAAGAAAAATTTTATAAGCTATTTTTTACTTCTTTTTCTTCTAGGATCAAGTATCGACATTGTTCTATGTAGAAACATGCCACTTTTAACACACTAAAGAAGAGCTGGCCCAAGCCAGGTAAGCATAAAACAGTTGTCAGAGGCAGGAAGTCTCCCAGACTCCAGCCCCAAGCTACAGCAAAGTAAATTTGAGACATTCAACAGATTTTGAATGCACTGAGATGCCTGAACTAGCCTTCATATTTACTAGTAAAGAGATAAAGAATGTTGTTTTGACAGAGTTAAAAGGAGATTTCAGGCAGGTCTTGAATACTCAGATGAATTCTTCAAGTGACATATACAATTTTTCAAAACCACTGCTCAGAACCTTAGAAATACTGCAAAAATTTCCTCTGTTGCCGTTACTCCTGTAACAAATAAATATGCCCTATGGTTCCCACACCATTTGTTGAATTCTTTACCATCAAGAAATACGCCCAGAGACTCCAGTTGCTCCGGTTTTAGGTTTTGACTGACTCCTTTCCCCATCAAGGATGCATGATCTCCATTTTCTTTGTCTCTGACTTTTCAGAAGGTTCAGAGACTGAAATCTAATACTTTGCCTGCATCTGCTGCTAAAAGCCTATGTTTTCCCCTGGCCATGCCACAACTCCCTTGAGGCTCATTAAGCACATTTACATTGGGCTTTTAAAATCCTAAACAACCCATTTCACGCCTAGCAATGGTGTATTGATGAAAGGAGCACTCAGGGAAGGCCTGTAGGAGGAGAGTGAGGACTCTTTGACTCCAGATATCTCCCACAAAGAGTTTGCATGTGTCCTTGGACTTAAATTGAATCACAAAGAATCAGGCAGGCAACAGACCCTTGTTAGAAGGATACATACACACATGCAAACAATATCAGTGTGTACTGTGGATTGTACCTGATCTTTGGCAAGGCTCTGGAATTCAGTGGCCATGCACAGAGATGGTGAAAGATGGAGAAGGTGGAAGAGGAAGAAGAGAAGAAGAAGAAAGAGGAGAGAAGTAAAGAAAATGGAGGAAGAGAGGAAGGAGAAGAGGATGAGGAAAAGGAGAAGAAGGAGGAGGAAGAGAAGGAGGGGATAGGGGAGGAGACAGAGATGGAGGGGAGAGAAAGGAGGAGGAAAGGAAGAATCTGTATTGGATTTTAGTGTAAAATCTCCCTCAGAGTTATCATGGGAAATAGGGTTAGGAGGACAAATAAAAGCATATGAATTGGGTTTAGTTTGAATGCAGATAATTGAACCATACGTTGGTCATGAAAGGCAATAAGGAACCAAAGTCTGAAATATCCATCAACACTCAGGTAGAGACACTTTGAGAAAGAAACAGGGACCCTGATGGTCAGGATTTTGTCTTTGACAAGAATCATGCAGACTTGATTCTTTCCCTTCTCACTTATACCTCAGGCTTAGAGTAAAAGTAATCTAAGCAGTTCTTGACTTACCATGGATGATGTCAGAGCAAAGCAGTAGAAACTGAATTTGAGCTTTGGATCTAATCATTCTCTGATGATGTATCTTATCTTCTTCTTTGGAGATGCTGGGCAGAGTTTTCAGTTAGCCACATAACAATGAAGAAAAACAACCAATATTCTACTATGTACCATGTCCCTAAACTATATGTGGGTTAGGTACATGTATTAGTCAGCTTTCCATCATTAGGATATGAACCTGAGACAACCAACGTATAAAAAGAAAAGGTTAAAAAAAAAAGAAAAGTTATATGTTGACTTATAATTTTTAGAGGTTCTAGCCATGATTGATTTTCCTCCTTTCTTTGGGCCTGTGCAAGGCAATATACCATGGTGTAATTAGTTAGCAGAACAAACTGTTCACCTCATAGCCCAGAGCCAAAGGAGAGGAAGAAGAAAGAGCTAGGGGTTCACTATCCCCTTCCAGCTACACCACAATGACTTGAAGACCTCCTACTGGACCTCATCTCCCAGTAGCAGTAACTGGGGACCAAGCCTTTAACGAATGGGTCTTGGATAGAGCATTCTAGATCTAAATTATAGAAAGTGCTAAGTTTTCTTTTTTTCCTTGGTGGTACTAGGGTTTGAAATCAGGGCTTACTACTTACTAGGCAAACACTACCACTTAAACCACACACCCAATCCTTTTTGCATTTAGCACCTTTTTTTTCAGTCTCAGGGTTTGGGCACTACCGCTGAGTGTTTCTGCTGAAGATTAGCATTCTACCACTTTGAGCCACAGTTCCATTTCTGGTTTTCTGGTGGTTAATTGGAGATAAGAGTCTCACAGACTTTCCTGCCCTACTGACTTCCAACTGTGATCCTCAGATCCCAACTTCTTGAGTAGCTCAGATTTCAGACATGAGCCACTAACACCTAGCTTCATTTAGCATTAAAAAATAGGTACTACACTTATGCCCAGGGCTACCCAGGACGTAGATCTTTTTTTGGGGAGGAGGGTGGTCTAGTTTTGGGGCCTGAACTCTGGGCCTGGGCGCTGTCCCTCAGCTCTTCAGCTCAAGGCTAGCTCTCTACCACTTGAGCCACAGCACCACTTCTGGCTTTTTTCTTTTTGCTTATGTGGTGCTGAGGAATTGAACCTAGGGTCTCGTGCATGCAAGGCAAGTGCTCTGCCACTGAGCCACCTTCCCAGCCCTTGGACGTAGATCTTTCTATGTCTGCTTTTCCTGTAGCCAGAACATCAGCCCATTCTTGTTAAGAATAGTTGAGATATGGTCTTGTGAACTCTTTGCCCAGCTCATCTCAAACTCAAACTTTCATCATCCCTATTTTCACCTTCTGAGTAACTAGGATTACAGATGTGAGCCACTATGCCTAAAAGTTTTGGACTCAGTGATTTTTGTCTCTCATGATGGATTTACCACTATAGAACTCCCTCATAAGTGAAGGAGTATCTATATTTTTCTGTGACTCATGCTCTTTGAAGGGACTCGGCATGTAATAAAAATTATCTTCTCACTTCTTGTAACCCCTTGAGAAAACATTCCTCAAGGACACTCAAGAAACTCCTGTTGATATCAGTTTTGTTTTATACCTTCCTGTATTAAAAATGAAATTAATAAGGAATGTGATTAAAGCAATCAGTAAAAATATCTGTGCCGTGGAACAGATGAAATTTTAGGTTTCTTCATTCTATTTTGTTTGTATAAAAAACTGTCAACAGTCCAGAAGCTGGCAACTCTTGTCTATAATCCTGGCTAGAAAGGAGGGTGGTCACACTTCAAAGCTAATCTGGGCAGAAAAGTCAATGAGCCTCCATCTCCAAAATAACCAATAAAGGCTGAAGTAGAGTTGAGTCTCAAGTAGTAGAGCATCAGCCATGAACAAGTTAAGTCAAATGAGAGTTCAAGACCTGAGCTCAAGCCCTGGTACCAGCACATATGAGAGCACACACACACACACACACACACACACACACACACACACACGTATACAATCAATCAAATTGTTTCCACAAGTAGAACGAGAATGGGTGGCTCCCATATCACTTTGACCTCCATCTGCTAAATCTGTAACTGATTACAATTGCATAACCACATGACCAAGGGAATTTCCCACTACAAAGTAGACACGTCCTAAAGACAAAAAAAAATCAAAAATATACAATGGCCTTTGCCAACTGACCTCTCTATTGAATTTATCAAGAACATTCGCTTCAGAAATATTTCATAAAAATCCTCCTATAAAGTGAGAAGTATAGCTTTACATGTGTAAAGCTGCAACTGGTGATCCTTTGGAACAGAGTTTCTATATGCAGCACAGAGAATTGCTTTTGAGGCCCAGCTCTGGAGCCAGACCACTGAGCAGGAAGCACATGCTACCACTTCCTCCAGTATGTCCACAGGCAAGCTATTTTACTTGTGTGCCTCTGTTTTCTCATTTATAAAGTGGATATCAGTTTCATGTGAGAATTAAATGATAAAATCTTTTAAATCCTTGTAAGGGCTGGTAAACAGTAAAAAAAAAATCACTGTTAGCTATTATTATCATAATTACAATTACTGATTACATTACCGCTGTGACTGCACTTTGTGAAGGCTATAAGTTAGTCTTTCTTTTCCTCCAAGCAGAAGACAGACCCTTAGAGGACAAGACTGGTCCCAAGGTTTGGATCAACTCTCATGTTAGAAGATAGATCCTGAAAATTCCATGGGACACAACTTAAAAGTGACCATTAAAAATCAAAATGTGCATAACTGCTTTAACTAACAACTCTGGATTATTCAGCATTCCTAGGATAAAATAGGGGCCAAAAAATGGCTGAATGAATGAATCTACATAAATGTTTGGTATTCGCTAAAGGATAAAATATATGTAGTGCATTCATGTTTATTTATTAGGCTTCAAATAATTAAATCTGAATTCTACTTTTCTTAATAAGGCCTTTAGGAAATTTAGGGCAGTCAGAACTTTGGCTAACACATAATAAGCAAGCCAAAACCAGTTAATATTTTCAGCAGGTTTCCCTCTTGTTGAAAGAGAACCATTTGTGTAATCCTCACTAAAGACAGTCCATCCATCACCCTCACAAGTCCTGCTCTCCCTCCACAGAGCCCTAGTCCCTTCTCAATTGAGCTAACATTTCTAATGTCTTTGGACTCTCTCCCCCTACGGTGCCCCATGACAGCTGAGGTAAGGGAATATCTTCAGCCAGAGTACGTATTTTTCAAGATGTGCCTCCAAATTGCATGATATCCACATCCATCAAGCCTTAGGCTGCCCAGGCCTTACTGTCTACATTGTTTGAATTGACCAAGGGCAAGCCAGGCCCAGAATGTTGACTTGATCTTTTTGTTGATGAAGGATGATGATTCTGCATGCTTATTGGAGGCTGTGTGTTTGTAAATCAAGAAGATTATTAATTTTCATTATTAGAAGATTATTACTTATTATTATTATTCTGCTTAAAATGTCTTCTTTATGTAGCTAGTTTCTAACAAAAATCACTGCAACTCCTCCATGTCTAGGGCTGGAGAGGGCAGTGAGCAGAACCTGAGAATAGAGAACTGGGCTTGATCAGCCTCCTCCACTGATCACAACAGTTCAGAAAGCAAACAGCTCCAAAGAAGTCCATCCACACTCAATTCCAATATCCACTTAACAGAGGAGGGGACTGAAGCTCAGAGAGTGGAACTACTTCTCCAGGACACACAGCCAGGCAGAGAAAACTAAGAGATAACACAGCCCACTCTCTTACTTTCTGTAACTCTAGGGAGGGCCTAAAATGAGATTAAATCCAATGACATTCATACTTTTCTGTGATCTAACAAATAAAAGTAATATCTGAGCTCATGCCTATTATCCTAGCTACTCAGGAGGCTGAGATTTGAGGATCTCAGTTTGAAGACATCCCAGGCAGGAAAGTCTGTGAGACTCTTATCTCCAATTAACACTGTCCCCTCTCCCCCAATAAAACCCCAGATGTGGAGATATGGCTCAAAGTGATAAAACATTAGCCTCGAGCAAAAAAAATATCTCAGGGATAGTGCCCAGTCCCTGAGTTCAAGCCCCATGACCAACAACAAAAGTAATATCTGTGCTAATATTGAGTAGCCACTTTGAGCAACATCCAACACTAGGGTGAGGCAGTATAAAATCTGAGTTTATCTGTGTAAGCTGTAAGAGGCAATCTCTAAGTTAACATGCAAAAACAAGGGCATAATCACAGCTATCAGATCACAATCTAATGCCAGCCTCTTCTCAAATACTTCATTTTTAGTCTTAAGAACATTACTAATGAAGTATGAATAATAATACCACCACTTACAGATGAATTTGGGAGTTTAAGTGACTTGCCCCAGACAGGTGGTAAATCAAAAGACAGAGTTTTATTTTGTTTTGTTTTAATTGTAAGATGTCTGACGTTGGACTATACTTCTTACCCATATGGATTTTCTAGAGCTGCTGTATGTAATAAGGTACTACAATGTAACTGGTTTAAAGCAAAAGAAATTTATCATCTCAACATTTGGAAAACTATAGAAGCTTGAAATATGGGTATCAGCTATCTAAGGGTTTGGAGGAAGAATGTGTCCCATCTATCCCTCCTAAATCTGATGACATCAGGCAATGCTGGGTGCCTCTTGCCTTTAGGTACATTTAGTCTCTGCCTCTGTCTTCACATGACAATCTCCCTGTGTGCCTCTCCGTCCAGATTTCTCTCTGTTTATTAGGATACTGATAATCTTGGATTAAGGTCCACATTAACAACTCCATCTAAATGTCATCAAACCCACATAAAACTACATTCCTTGGTACTATACTGGGAATAAGTATATCATTATATCTTTTTTACTCAACCCATAAGTACTGCACCATGCAGCCTCCTTTAATTCCCACAAACTCTGAAAGAGGGTATTTTGTACTATTGGCCTATTTTTTAACTGTATATTAACAAACAGGAAACCACCATATACCAGCAACAATTTTAGCCAATAAAATAACGCTCTCTGACCCAGACCACTAGGAATCAAATCCTTATTCTGTTAGTGATTGTTTAAAAGTAAGTATCTACAGAGCTTAACTTCATTTGGAAATGATTTGACTTGGTGAAGAGGGATTTAGCACAAAATGACTATAAGGCAACTAGCAGAAAGTCATAGAAAAAATCTAGACTATATTTGCAGAAAAAGTCCTGTTTGTTCCAACGCTTTATAAATGATTGGCATGTGGATCAGAATCAATGACCTGCTAGAAGTCACTTGGCTAACTATGGCAATAGCTAAAAGCAAATGACATCCTTACCTACAGCCTGAATTACCTTCCAGATGATATGCTGTCTGTCTGGATCAGATGTGACAAAAGACATTCCTGGTCCTTTGCATTCTCTTGGATCCCCAAAGAGGCAAATGCATCCATCATAGGACACCTAATATGCTCCAAAGTAGAAGTTCTTCTCATGCTTCTGAAGTCTCTGGTGCTACTGAGTGACAACAGTCAGTATAAGTGGAACATTCCCAGTGCCAGTACTCTGTCCTAGGAGACAATTTTCACTCTAGAATTCTTGGTTGTCAATGACACCTTCACACAACTTCCTTTCTTCATCCCTTTCAGTTGGAAAACTCTGATATGAAAACATTTTCCAAATATATGTGTTAAGTAAAAGACTCCAAAAAGTTAAGGAGGCCTCCTATATAGGTTCACCTCTAAGAATAGGCCTATCTGGCACTCTCTACTCAGGAGGCTGAATAGAAGATACCTTCCCACTCACTATGCATCAGGCTTTAGGACTTTTCAGGTCAGGGCAGCAGGATGGAGAATCCCTCTCCCTCCATGATTGTCCACATAGAGCAGGGTGTGGCTTACAGTGATTTCAGGGTCCAGCTTCCCAAGTAATTTTTTTGCCCAAGTGGCTTTTCCATCAATAATGAAAAACTCGAAAAACTCTAGTGTGGATCACAATAGAGCCTTACTTAATGGTTATTCAATAGATTAATTTACATAAAATATCTACATAGTTAACTCATATGAAACACTAAAATAAAGAAGCAATAAAATAGCATCTTACTTTATTTTTCACATTCTGTTCTGTTGGGGAAACAACAGCAAATATGTATCTATATTTGTATATGTATACATACACACACATATACATGGTTAGGTACTAAATGGGAACATGGAGTTTGGGTGGGTCAGGTAACTTGAAAGGGAAGAATTCCTTATCTTCTAATATCAGCTTATTCATATTTTTTCACTTTTGCCCTTAAAGAACTGGCAATTTTTTTTTTCCTGTGAGGACAGGATATATTAGCACACTTTTGGTATTCTTCCTCTAAACAATTCAAATTCCACTCCCTGGCCATCCACAGCTCTCAAAGCATTCTTCTAGTACTTAAGAATGATTCTTTGTCCACAAGGTAATGTTGGTGAACAGGCCTGCAGGGAATCTAAGAACTGGTTAGTCAGAAGCATTTAGACAAACTAGGAGTAAAAGAAAGATGGATTGTGCTTGAGGTTGTTTCTAGAGTGAAACACCAACCTTGCATGGCCCGAGGGTCTGATGTAAGTCAGACAAGTGGAATTGCAGTCAGACATTGAGGCCAGATCAGTGGAGAAGAGTAAAAGCAGAAAGGCGTAGGAGTGGGAACGAGAGGCAGGGGACTCTGAAGGCTGGCAATAAAGCCTACAGCCAGGAGTGCCATTAGAGGCTGGGCATGTTGGTATAGCTTCAGGGTGAGAACAGAACCATGGGGTTCGGATAAGAGGCTGTCTAAGGTGAAAAGCATAGTAACTGAGGGAATTTATGGGCCATTGTATCCTGCTTTCTCTACCACTTGAAGAAAGGGAGTGCCTTTGTTCACCTCTGCATTCCCAACACCTGAATGAATGGCTACCACAGACTCATGTTCCACAAGTATGGGGTTATTGTACATGGCCCAGCTTCCCAAATGCAACACTTCCAGCTGACAAGATAACCCTGAGAGGAGTTCAGGGGCCTCTATTTGACCCTTTTACTTGATTTCAGCTCTCTTCTGGCAGGCCTTTCCATCACTGACAGCTCTAACTTGAGAAAGATCTTTTATACATGCTCACCAAGTATGACCTTTGCCCCTGGCACCATTCAAAACAATTCTCTTTGCCTTTTCTGCATGGCAGTACCATGCAAGGTTACAGGTTTGCAAAATACTCCTATGGACAAGACAAGATAAGGTCTTAAAACCTCCATTTACAGAGAAATTAATTTGGAATAATACTAGCTTAGAAACCCAGGAAAAATCCTTATCTCCTACCCTTCAGCAAGATTCAGGTTCCTTTCCATAATCTGTTTCAGGTCTTCTAGCCAAGGAGATTTCTCATGGTAGCAGCATTAATTAATGTCATCTCATCACTCCCTGCCCCGGGAAGCCTTCCCTGAGACCCACCCTCAACTACTACTATTGGTTGCTTAGCTTATCTAACATCACATGTACTTTTCCTTTGCGATACCATTCACAACTGAGAAATCAATGTGAAGTTAGTTAACATCTGTATCCTTTGCTAAAAAGCTTCAAGTCTGTCTTAATCATCTTCAAATACTTATCCAATGCCTGGCTCTCTTAGGTACTTTTTAAAAAATTGAATCTAAGTTTCTAAAAATCTTTCTAAGAGATCAGTATCAAGTTCAGAGTTCTATAGTTTATGACTTTCAGTAAACGGTATTGTCCCTGAGGCAGTAGATCAAATGATCCTCTTGTAGCAGAAGAAGAGGTAAAGCAGATATCTGGATGGTAAAACTTACCTATGACATTGTGTGACCTGGACTCTGATTCAGTTTGACATCAGCATTTGCAATTTTTGCCTGACCAGATAACACACAATGCATTCACACCCCGAGCCGTAAATCACTTTGGGTTTTTTTTTTCTGTTATTATGTTCAGTAATGTATTCCCACATTATTGGATTTCCACACATAGCTCAAGCTTTCTAGGCATGTCTACCATTTCTATTCTTTATGTTGTTCTAAACTCTAGCCTACAGTGTTTTCTGTCACTGGATTTATTTATTTATTTACTTACTTGGTAGTACTAGGGCTTGAGCTGAGGGCCTCATCCTAGAAGTTACTCTACTCCCAGTCCTTTTTGTTTTCTTTATTTTTCACATAGGGTCTTACTTTACTGGAGCAAGACATGGACTGTGATCCTCCTATTTCTTCTACAGAGCTTCAGTTATAGGCATGAGTCACCGTGCTTGTTTTGTTTAGATAGTAATCTTAACTAATGTTTTTGCCTGGGCTAGCCACAAACCATGATGCTTCTGGTCTCCATTTCCATTACTAGAATTATAGGCATAGCTACCACTCTTGGATGCTACTGGACTCAGCTCCTAGCATTAAAACTCCAGGTTAACTTTATTTACTATTTATATTCTGTATATAATCTGAAATCATAAAGTCTTCAAACATCTCTCCTGTTATTTTTCTCAGTAAATTATTAGGCATGTCTCTCATCAGTGTTCTTTCTGTGCTGTACTAACTGTTTCATAATATCTAGTCTATCGGCCTTTTTTCTCCTCCTCCTCAAATTTCTGCTTAAATTGTTCTTAATTATATTAGTGAATTTTCTTGCTTTTTTACCTTATTCTTTACCCAGTGTTTTCTGTGTATACTTTGTTTTTTGTTATTTTGTTTTCATGAACCATATATGAGAAAGCTCAATCTTTGTCTCTAGAGCTAGATAACTCCTTTTCAAATTTCCTCTTTGCTTTCAAAATTATGATCATTATCTTAGAAGGCAAATTGAAAATGGGATCTGAGTCTTGGAATTCCTGAAATTCCTAACCCCAATTTTCATAGGTAATGGAAAAACTATTGGATAGAGAAATGCTAAGGAAGTTAGCCCACCAGCAAACTGATAGGGAATTTGCTGTTTCTCAGTTTCTGTTTCACATTCTAGGTGCCTGTAAAGCGAGAATGATAATAACAAGAACAGCAGACATTTATTGAAGACCCACCACATGTCAGACAGAACTTTAAATGTTTTCTTTCTTTAACTTGTACAGTGTAAGTCATGAGCAATGGTGCAGTTCTCTATTAACCATTTTGGGTCTTCCTTGAAGTATGCTCAACATCCCTTTTGAATCAGTAATGAGTTACTATTAATCCTCTCCAATCTTCTGTGTAGCAGTGTTCCTTCTTATAAAGGTCATTCAGTTCTCCCCTGCGGCTATTAGGCAGCCTTTTCTCAGAGCTTCAGAGATGTAGATTTTAATTGTCTTCATCTTTCTTTTCTATGTCATATTCTTCTAATCGTCAATATTCTGGTAGCTTTTAATACATTTTGTTTTCCTTGGATAAAATATTCTGTGTGCCCTGAAAAAAAGTTTCTGTTCTTCCAATAAACTAGGTTTCTGAATATCTTCCTTCATCTTCTCTGATTTCACATCCAAGCAGAAGGTCAACTGCTATTTATAACATAAGACTTCATCTACTAAGCCTGCAAAGATGTTAATATGATTTCTCATACCCAAGGATGAAGATATTGCTCTTTCTGTTTAATCCTTTAGGAAAAGATATGTAGGCATTAAGATAGAGCAGGAAGAAGGAAGGAAGGAAGGAAGGAAGGAAGGAAGGAAGGAATGAAGGAAGGAAGGAAGGAAGGAAGGAAGGAAGGAAGGAAGGAAGGAAGGAAGGAAAGAAGGGAGGGAAGGAGGGAGGGAGAGGAAGGGAGGGGGGAAGAAGGAGAAGAGGGGAGAGAGATAAAAAGAAGAGAGCCACCTTCTCAGACCACTCTTTAGTAATCATTTACTAGTAATTACTTCCTTCAGATCTTCCAGAGACAAAATAATCAAAGATCTAGAACCCCATGGACTTCTTCCTACCATTCTCATATTCAAGGGTTACTAGAATTAAGGAGGAAAAAGGCCATTTGTGTGATTTTACGATGGGGAATGGTGACAGGTGACATGAGAGCCCTGCTTCTCCACTGCCTTTCCTACTGCAGAACAGGAACACATTCCAGAACCAATGCATCCAACCAACGTTTGTTACAAATGAGCTGTCTTCCAGACTCGACCAAACTGGATACAAGAATGTATATCGCCAGTGAGTAGTCATCAGAAAACACAGGTTTAAAGAGTTTAGTTGAAGAATATGAGTATAAATATGTAATGTTTTTTCAAAACTTTGAAAGGCCTATTATAGAACCTAAAACATGGTAGCTCCCCCAATTTACATTTGTTGACTGGGGAAGGAATAAAAGGAGAGATGAAGGGAGAGAATAACTGAGAAAAAGATTCACTATTGTAAATAAGGAATGACTTTCTTTAGCTTCTAGGCAAATGTTGCCTTCTTGATCATAACAGTGATGTATAACCCATGGAGGATTAACTGGTTACACTTATCTATGTCTAGATGGGTTTGTTGTTTATAGGTCTTCATATCTGTCAGGAAAACATCTTTACAAAACTCATTGCTGGTTTTCCTGTTTTAAACTATCATTGGCATAGTTAGGCCCTGTATATAGTCTACTAACATCTGCAGCAGTCATTTCCTGTTGGATACCCTCAATCTGTCCTGCATCTCAACATCACCATCACCTGAAACACCACAGCACTTAAGGCTTATCACAGCTGACAGAGTATTCTGTGAGGGGGTAGCTTGATACCTCGTAAGCCTCATTTCTGGCCTCTATTTCTACATAAGGTATAGTTCTTTTTTAATACTTTTTTTTCATCAACTAATAGTGCATAGAGGCAAACGAAAAGATGCTCTCTCTTCTCTCTATGGCTTCACACAGGCTGTTTTCTTTGTGTTTTAGATGACTGGTCCTTGAGGACCCAACTCAAGCATCTCTCACTCAGGCAGCTTTTCTAGCTGACTAGAATGCCTCCTTTAAGGCCCCCAAAGCATCCCGCACACATAGCATGCTGAAATTAGCAGCTTTTAAAAATATATATCTCATCAATTACACCAGCTGCTTGAGGGCGGGAGCTGTGCCTTATTCTTCACTGCTCCTCTAATGTTGATCCCAGCAGCTGGAGCACAACAGATGTGTGTAAGTGTGCATGTGTGAGTGTGCGTGCATGTGCATGTCCATGTGTGTCCTCACACACATCTAAGGTAAAGGAAGGCAATAGAAAAGGAACATGAAAGAAAATGAAAAGCACCTGGTTCTGGAATCTTTATCTCCCAGAGGAATCTGGCAGGCAGGCAAGAAATTGCCGATGTTAGCTGAGTTCTCTCTCTAAAGACTGGAGAAAAGCCAGAGTAACAGAATATTCTAGAGCTTACAGAGATATTTTTCCCTAAGAAAAAAAAATCAGGTATTTTAAAAAGGCTGACACCTTTACAGAGTTATAGTGATGGTGAAGAACAAAATAACAGCAGGCCAAACATTCCTGGGTTTTTGGAGGTATTTGGTGAAACATTTTGGGATTCTTTTTCTGTTTGAAGAATAAAGGATTGTAAGATATACAGAAGATCAACAGGGTCCACAGAGTCATCATTAAGGCATAAACAAAGTTGGTTTTCTGAGCTTTCAGCACACTTCCAGTTATATGCTTTTCCTTCACTTTGCAGGTTGGTTTGACTTAACAGGTCAAGTCTCTGCCTTGGGCACCCCATGGTCAGGAATGCCACATCTTGTGTTCCACTGATTAAGAAACTCTTCTCTGTGTCACCATCTTTCTAATCCCCTCACTTACTCTCCATGTTTAGAGTCACTCCTCATGGAACCAGCTGAAAGGAATAAGAAAGTTTGCTCAGCACTTTCCATGTGCCATATACATCTAATTACATCTCTAAGTGCCTGCTGGTAGACACAGATACAACCATTTTTATCATGATGGTATTTAACTGATAAATGATGAATGATCCTGAGTTTCCTTAGCAAGGTAGGATTCACACTCCAGATAACTCTAAAAACCAAATTCCTGTCATTCCAATACACTATTTAGAATTAGATATCCTTAATATGTCTCTTTCCCAGTTAAATCTTCACTCTAACGGGGACCTTTAGTTCATTATCCCAAAAAGTGCCCTCCAAGGTCATTCTAGGAACGGTGGAAAAGCTGGCTGATGACAGAATTTGAAGCATAAGCTCACTGCAGCTCTGCTTCCAGTTATATCAGTTTGGGCATTATGTGCATCTTCTAGAATTGTCCTAACAAATGCTGTGCTGAGAGCTTTGGAGAAAAATTATATAGAAATTCAAAATTAGGTAAAATAGAACACCTCATCTGTTCTCAAAACTGCCTTTGTATTTATAATTTCATCAGGAAGGGGAAATTTATAGAAAGATAATGGCACCATTTATTCTCAAAAGCAGGTTTATACCTGTGACTGCATATGAGTTAAGGTTAGTTTAAACACTGTAATCTCTTTTCATGCATTTTTAAAATTTTAATTTGTGTTTAAAATATTTAGATGGCTTCTTTGTGCCCATGAATAAATAATCCTATGTGTGCCTTTTTTTGCCTACTTAGCAAAGAATAACTGATCTATATTTTAATTCTTCCTCATAGTATCACTGAAATCACAGCTTTCTTAGCATCTCTGGAGTGGAAATATGGGATCTGTCTTCTGTGCCCACTTGTTTCCTGCTCCAACTAGATCTGGGAAGAAACACTAGAGCGATCTTTCTGGAAGGGGATGGGAACATGACACTGTGCAGTCTGGAGGATGATGTCATGGGGGAGGCACCCAAAGGAGCAATACATCAACTTTTCCCCCGACCCAGGGTCTACAACTACCATAAACAGTCTTCCAGGTTGGGTCTGTAAGCATTATGCTGAAGGCCACTGTGTCTTGTGATGACTGAATCCTCAGAATGAACATGAAGGAGGAGTGAGATATTGCAAGAGGTGTTAATTTGAGGCCTGGTGCTGGCATAGAATTATTGAGAAAAGCAGTCAGAGGTCAGCGTTCAAGCCAGATTTATTTTTACACACGATTATCTTAGTTATCAACACCAGAGGCCCTGAAAAGGGCCTTCCCACCATCACTAACTCATTACAAACACTGAGTTTTTCAAGAACAGCAAGAAAAAAAATAATATGCATATGTTAAAGGGACGATACTTTCTTTTTTTTTTTTTAAATTAATTAATTAATTTTTTATTGTGAAAATACCGTACAGAGGGGTTACAATTACATGGGCAAGGTAACGAGTACATTTCTTTTTTTCTTTTTTTTCTTTTTTTAAATTTTATTATTTTATTTTATTTGAGAACATACTGTACAGAGGGGTTACAATTACATGGGCAGGATAATGCATACATTTCTTACCAAGCATTGCAGCCTCCTCCTTTGTTTACCCTTCACCTCCCTTCCCAGCCTCCCCCCTCCCCCCCACCCAATCATACCTCCCCTCCCCCCCCCCCCCCCCCCCGACATTGTAAAGCTGGTTTTGACATGACATTTTGTACTTCTCATTGTTGCAACAGGTCCACCTGAATCCTTAAATGACTTGTTTGTCCCCATCTCCTCCACATGTTATACTGACACCAAATATAGTGAAAGCGGGGGTTACACTGTGGGGGAGGGACATACAAAGCAACAAAGAAATAATCTTATAAATGCGTTAGAAACACATGCATGAAAGAAACAAAAACATTAAAATACATATTTAAGGGTTCAAACATCACATTATCTGACCTTTTCCGCTTGACTCATACCTATACTAGATACTGCAAATAAGGGAAACCATGGGACCTATGTTTCTTTGGGCCTGGCTTACTTCACTTAATATAATTTTTTCCAAGCCTTTCCATTTCCTAACAAATGGGGAAATGTCATTCTTTCTGATGGAGGCATAGAATTCCATTGTGTAAATATACCACATTTTCTTGATCCATTCATCTACTGAGGGGCATCTGGGTTGGTTCCATATCTTAGCTATGGTAAATAATGCTGCAATAAACATAGTTGTGCTGGTAGCTTTAGTGTGGCCTTGTTTGTAAACATTAGGGTAAATGCCCAAAAGTGGGATTGCTGGGTCATAGGGGAGTTCTATGTGAAGTCTTTTGAGGAACCTCCATACTGCTTTCCAAAGTGGTTGAACAAGTTTACATTCCCACCAACAATGAAGTAAGGTTCCTTTCTGTCCACATCCCCTCCAGCATCTGTTGTTGTTAGAGTTCTTGATTTTTGCTGTTCTAACTGGAGTGAGGTGATATCTCAATGTTGTTTTGATTTGCAGTTCTTTTATGGCTAGGGATGTTGAACATTTCTTCATGTGTCTATTGGCCATCCTTCTTTCTTCTTCAGAGAAGCTTCTCTTTAAGTCTTTCACCCACTTATTTATTGGGCAGTTGTTTCTTTGAGGATTTGTTGTTGGGTGGTTTAATTTTTTGAGTTCCAAGTATATTTTAGATATGAGACCCTTGTCCGTTGTATGGCTAGTAAAGATCTTCTCCCAATCCGTGGGCTTTCTATTGATCTTGCTAGCTATGTCATTTGCCCTGCAGAAGCTCTGCAACTTTATGCAATCCCATTTGTCCAACCTTTCTTTGATTTGTTGTGTTTCCGGGTCTCTATTCAGAAAATTTCGGCCTGAGCCAAGGAGACCTAGGGTTTCTCCTATTCCATCCTGTAATGTTTTCAGAGTGTCTGCTTTGAGTTCAAGGTCTTTGATCCATTTGGAGTTGATTCTGGTGCAGGGTGATATATAAGGATCTAGCTTACGTTTTCTACATGTAGTTAACCAATTTTGCCAGCACCATTTACTGAAGAGGCTGTCTTTCTTCTATTCTATTGTTTTAGCTCCCTTATCGAAGATTAGATGGCTATAGGTCTGTAGGTTCATTTCTGGGTTTTCAATTCTATTCCATTGGTCCTGAGGAGGGATGATACTTTCTAACACTCCCCAAAAAGAAATTAATGACAATTTATATATTTGAGGAACCTAAATTTATCGCTTATGTTTATGAGCATAGGCCCCACAATGCTCAGAACTTTCACTTTACAGAAAGAGCCTCTAACCTAACATTCAAGAAGCATTTTTTTTTTTGAGAGTTCTGTTTCTGGCACAGAGCAAGGGTCCTTCCTGAGAGTGGCTTTGTAAGAAGTTTGTGGGGTGATAATAAAGCTTAAGTAAGATTAGAAAATCAATTCTTCACTCAATACTTTTTATCAAACTAAGCCTCTATGGAAGCAGTTATGGCTAATGATACCAAAGAATGCTTTATTTAAAAAAACACTACATAATTACATCAGGATGTAAAAGAATATTTCAAATACTAGATGAACTTAGTAGCCTCCTCACTAATACATCACTTTTTTAAACAGAAAGCAACAGTTGTTTATGTAGAGAAGCAAAGCTAGACTTGCCACACACACAAAAAAATAGAAATAAAATTAGAAGAAGCCCCTAGGGAATATGTTCCACATAAGTAGGGATTATAATTAAGATTGACAATATGCTTGACAGCAGGGATTTGGTCTAATAATAGCTAGTGTTTAAATTAAATGAATGTTATGGACATACAATGACTTTCATAAAATATATTTTGTTTGTTTTGTTTTTTTTTAATCTTCACAAAGTTTTCAAGTGATAAGTCAGGCAAATATTTTCTTTTTCAATTTTAGAAATAAGAGTTATGGGCAATTGGAGGAAGAAATTAAAATGAATAATATTGTAGAAATGAAAGTGCCTGGAGGATATTCTGCAGACGTCAGTTACAAGAGCTGGGACAAGATTACAGACTTCCAATTCTCCTCCTTGCCCTTCTAGGGCAGCTGCTCACATCTCTGAAGCACACTACTGTCCAGAGGCCCTTGGGGAAATGTGAGATGAGACTAGCTTTATTGGAATGTTTCAAAGTATGCATAGATATTTGAATGTCAAAATTACATTTGACAGGAGGGAGAGAGAGGGGTGGAGGGGAATGAAGATGGAGAGAATGGGCAGAAGGGATATTTGAAATGTGGATAATAAACTCATGATTCAGCAAAGAGTTTCCCCCAAGTCATTAATGGACCCAGTTGAAAATGTACTCCCTTTTTTTTTTTTTTTTTTTTTTAGTCCGGTCGTGGGGCCTGAACTCTGGGCCTGGGCGTTGTCCCTCAGCTCTTCAGCTCAAGGCTAGCACTCTACCACCTGAGCCACAGTGCCACTTCCGGCTTTTTTTCCTTTTGCTGATGTGGTGCTGAGGAATCGAACCCAGGGCCTCAGGCATGCAAGGCAAGCACTCTACCACTGAGCCACCTTCCCAGCCCATGTACTCCCTTTTAAAGTGATCCTCTCTCCTTGGAAAGCTCAGATTTTCTAGTCTGCATCTATACACATACTTTCATATGTTCTTTATTTAAAAACAATATGAGCTTAGTATAATCTAAGGAAGTTAAGCATTATTCTAGGTTTTAGAATTACAATGAAGTATCAGGTAGTTATTGCTGTGTAACAACTGCCCTAAAACTCAGAGGCTTAAATTAATATGCATTTATTATTAATTACAAATCTGTACATCAGATGACTGGATCTATTTATCTAAATCAGGCTCATTCACTCATGTGAGTGGTCAGCTGGTGATTTGGTTAGGACTTAAATCATGTGGTTGGCAGGTGGTGGATTGTTTTCTAGGGCTATCATTATGGTGACTGGATCTCATCTTCTGCTCTTTGGCAAACAGCTACAAGAATCAAGATGGCATGTGAAAGGATCCAAGGGGCTTTTCTTGTTTTTATTTATTTATTTTTTACTAGAACTCCAGAAGTTACATATTAAAATCATGGAAGTTGCATGCTACTAACCAAAGCAAGGACAAACCCAGTTGGAACTAAGAGTGGAGATAGTATAAAGTCAAATTGCAGGACGTGAGCGCAGGAAGCCATCAACAACAGGAATCATTGTAACACTCAATCTTTTGCAAGGGATAAATTATGTAAATATTAACCCTACCCTACTAGAAAGAACTTTGTTGCTTTAAATCCTATCCATGAATTAGCATAGAAAATACATTCAATTGTTTTCCATATGATCTGTTCTTCAAACGCTTACATTCATCTTTTATATCTCATGTGAGTTTTCTTTAAAAAATGATGACGTCCAGTTTCTTCTAAACTTCCTGATGCAGCGTGTAAGATGAGACTTCTCTATGAGAATACTTATCTCATACAACTTCTGAAAGTGAAGAGGGAGAAATTATGACAAGGATATGTCACAACTTGTTTCAGCTATGAGTTATACTCTCAAAGTAACACATAGCTTGAAAGAATAGCTCTGCATACACTTGCATGATTGTGCATTTTAAAATGAAGACTATTAATGTCAAATATAGGGTGAAATAAAATAAACTGGAAAGTAAGCCAGAGCAAATTGCTTTCAGAAACTGGCATGGTGATTAAATAACATCAAGAAAAATGGGATTTTTCTTTTCTTTTTTAGTCATGAAAGCAGGTATAGTGTGCATGATATTGACCTAAGTTTTCTTCTGTCCATAGTACTTATGAAAATAGCTAAACATTTAGTGTTTGGGGTCCATTCAAATGAAGTATTGAGTATGGGAATCTGAGCTGAATAAATAATACTAGGTAAAGAAATAGGTTCAGTGTAGGACAAAAATGATTCAAATTTTTATCATCTACTAATAGGAATTATCAGAAATAATGGCCTCTGGAGAAATTTGTGTCATCCTATTTTTAATTAATGGACAGTAATAAAATGTGGCCATAAAATAAATTACAAAAATTTCTTGTAGGAGGCCCTAAAGAGCCCTTCAAAATAAAACAAACAATAACAACCTAAGTATCATAAGTTGATACAATATTAAATTTGTTTCTCCAATATCAGACTATTATTTGGAAGGAAATTCAACCCTAAAGCTAGGTCAGCTATCGATTGAGCATTAAAATATCTGGAGGATTTGAAAGTGTCTGTTCCTCAGAGGGAATGAGAAGTAACTAATTATGGAGCTCTGCTTCACAATGAGGTTTCCCTGAAATGTTTTTAGCTAGAAACACTTGATCACCCATTTTATTCTTCAGCCTTGGCTCTGAATGACTAGTGCAGGTGTTTTCAAAACCCCAATTCAAATTTAAAAGGCATAGACATGCTACCTCTGCTACCTCCAGTCTGAAGGCAATTCCAAAACTATTTCCAAGGCATTTTGAAGCAGTATTAGAATAAGTGGGTGGCCACCTGTAGGAACTACTTTGAAGAAAGTTTTAGATATGCGTTGGGCTGTTTTTCATCTAGCAGACAGTAGAAGACATGCCAGCCAGCATACTGATTTAAAATTTTAGATGAGGGGTCAGAAAACCAAACCCTTAGGCCAAATCATGTCTAAACCCAGTTTTTATAAATGATGTTTGGAACACTGCCCTGCCCATTTGTTTATATATTGTCTGTGGCTGCATCTGCCTCCCTGGTAGCACTGAATGGCTGAGACAGAGATGGTACAGCCCACAAAACAAGAAATATGTGTCATCTGATACTATGCAGAGTCCTGGTTTATACTATTAGCAATGAATGGGCTTATTGAAACCATCTCTTTTATTTTGTGATTATAGCTCTGTATTCTTATTTGTGACTTTCTATTATTTTATTCCACATATTAAAGAAGGCATTTTATTGAAAAATAAAGTGCAGATACAAACAATTATGCAAATGTACAGTGGGAAAACATCTTGTATCATTAGCCAGGTCAAGGAATAGTACATTGTTAGCCACACTAGATGTCTGTCCATTGCCTCTCAGGCAGCCTTTCCACCCACTCCCCAAATACACAATCAAAACCAGAGTCTTAATTCTTATGGTAGGCCTTGTCTTGGAAGTTTATAGTTTATCACACAAATGTGAGCTTCCTGTGCAGGAATTTTATTTTATTCTTCTTTCTTTTGCTCAGTCTCTTTTTCTTTTTCTTGTGATACTAGAATTTGAACTGAGACCTCACACTCACTGGGTAAGTACTCTGTCACTTAGGCCACACTCTCCCAGTCCTTGCTTTTGGCCCAGTGCTGGCCTCAGGCTGTGATTCTTCTACCTATGCTTCCCATATAACTAGAACTATGGGCATTCTTGTCTGGTGAGAAAGGGTCTAGCTGTCCTTAAACAGTCTTTCCAACCTCTGCATCCCAAATAGCTGAGATCACTATCCTAATCCACGTTAATTTGGCCTTAAGTTAGTGTGCGTGTGTGTGTGTGTGTGTGTGTGTGTGTGTGTGTGTGGTGTGTGTGTGTGTGTGTGCCTGTCCTGAGGCCTCGACTTAGGTCCTTGGTGCTGAGCTTTTTTGCTTAAGGCTAATGCTCTACCACTATAGCTTCACTTAAAACCTACCTGCCCCCCACCCTTACCTCTCACCATGGTAGTTAATTGGAGAAAAGCATCTCACAGACTTTCCTGGCTGGACTGGCTTTGAATCATGATCCTCAGATCTTAGCCTCCTGATTTGCTAGGATTATAGGCATGGGCCACTAGCTTTATGTGTTTTTTAAGTTCCTTTAGTCTACTGTTCCATCCCTCGGCACATACATCCTACCCCCACTTTCTTTTCCTTATAATTTATCTATTGAAGACTCAAGGTCTCTTCAGCTAAAGAACTGTTCACAATCTAGATCTTTCTCACTGCATACTAATTATGCAGTTTAACATGTTCCTTTGGTCCTAGGTATTTCTGAAATATTTGGGGCTTGATCAAGGGATTTGGGAGGTGACTTTTTATGTGACTTTCATATGAATAGTCTTCACCACAGACAAGGAGTTAAACATACTATTTTACTCCCAAGTAATAACAATTTTGTGGGAAAAAATACTTTCTTTATTCAACTAAGTACTTAATCACCAATATGTTGCATGCAAGAAGAGAAAAATACAAGGTGCTTGGGGAGTGACTAATGTGGTCAGTTTGAGGGAAAGTTTAGGGGAAATTACTCTTTAAAATGAGAGCTACAAGGATGACTCAAGAGATAAGCTGGAGGAGGAAGTGGAAGAAATTCAGGTAGAGTCTTCAGGACTTTGCTTTCTAGGTAAGTGGAGCATTGCTGTGAAGTTCTTCAAATGAGTGAGGACTCTGAACCAGAGCTCTGCTAGGCTAAAAGCAGGCAGAAGACCACTGGCTGCTAAGATTCCAGATCCTGTTTCCTATGAAATATTTTGCCTTGGGCAAGATGTTTAATTTGTAAAAGGGAAATGAGAAACACAACTTCGTTCATTGGGGTTACTATAACAAAATGCCTTGGTCTGGTTAGCAAATAGGCAACAAATATTAATTTTCTCATTTTCTCATTCTGTGTGTGTGTGTGTGTGTGTGTGTGTGTGTGTGTGTGTGTGTGTGTGTGTGTGTGTGTGTGTGTGTGTGTGTGTGTGTGTGTGTGGTGTTTGGTAGTACTGAGGGCCTTCAACTCAGGGCCTTACTCTCAGTCAGCTTTTTTAACCAGTGCTCTAGCACTTGAGCCATCTCTTCAGCCCTGATTTTGCTGCCTGTTTTAGAGGCAGAGACTCACAAACTGGTTTTGTGAGCCTCCAGCACCAAACAATTCTCATAGGTCTGAAGACTAGAAGTCAAGGCAGATTCAATGTCTGAGGCCTTTATTACCGGCTCATAGACTGTGCCTTCTTATTTTGTCCTCATATGGTAAAAAAAAGTGCTAGTGAGTCCTCTGGCATCTTATTTATTTCTCCCTCTGAGGTTTCTTTAAACATTGTGAATATCAATCATGAGGGTTCCACCTCATGATCCAATCACCTCCTAAATGCTTTGCCTCATAATATCATGCTGGTAATTGGGTATCAGCAAATGAATCTGGGATGAGCACAAACATTCAGTCCACACCAAAACATTTATATGACTATTACAGCATTTAAAGGAGTTAACTGATATAAAACATTTAAAAGAGAGCCTGGCACATATTCAACAGTTTATGTGTTTGCTAAATAAAAGAAGGTGAGTAGACTGAGCAAAGAGAGCAGTTGGCAATATTACATTGTCATTTTTAGACTTTATCCTAGAATCTCTGGAAGACCTTGCAGGTGTTAACACTGATGGAACCAGAAGGGTCAGGAAAACAAATGACCCAGAGAGCAACAAAAGCAAGGTGAACATGAGACACCCCATCATCCAGCAGCATGAGTATTTCTGAAGAATAGAACTACCATGAGTTAAATAAACAAATGACTGGGTTAAAAATGAAAGTACCCACACAAGTACCATCTCTTTCTCCACAGCTATGAATCATCAGCTGTGAATGCAGCATTTACCGAAAGATGATTTAGATTCTGGACAAGCTTGATATTGAAATGTCATATTTCTGTTCTTGCAAAATAGTTATTTGTATATGTGTCCCAAGCCCAGAGTAGATCATAACATCCTTTCAAAGTAAGAACTAAGTTTTACTTCCCTTTCTATCCCTACGCTGCATCTTTGCTCAGAGTAGGCACTCAGGAAATTCTTCTTACAGTGGGTTGAAAAATTCTGTGACATTTGATCTCAGAATTGACTCCATTCATACTGCTCCAAGTAGGAGAAAAACCTACACAGTGCCCAGCTTGCAAAATTCAAACACATTACAGGAATAGGACCAGGCTTTGATTATTAGCTTATAAGTTATTGTTTTAAATAACATGAATTTCTAACAGAAGCTGCTGCTTGTGAAGATTCTATCTTTTTTATTATTATTACTGTAAAGGTAATGTACAGAGGGGCTACAGTTATATAAGTCATTTCTTTTTGAAAAATGTTACCTCTTCCCTCACTTTCTCCCAGGTTTTCC
Organism: Dipodomys spectabilis; assembly: GCF_019054845.1. Lineage (NCBI taxonomy): Eukaryota > Metazoa > Chordata > Mammalia > Rodentia > Heteromyidae > Dipodomys > Dipodomys spectabilis. The sequence continues at coordinate 13,659,963 of NW_024870758.1, forward strand.
CTCTCGGCCTCTCCCCATACATGTTGCATAATTCATTTCCAACATAGTGTCTAGTGAATATCACCTCTGCATTTGTTCACCCTTCGGCCCACCAGTGAACATTCTAGACCTGTAACAACATGATGTCAGTCTGCCTCTTATCACATCATAGTCTACCTAGACAACTTTAAGGAATCCTTTGGCCATTTGATTGCATCTAGCACAGCTCTTGAAATAAAATACTTTCTTGATGAGTCCAGTATCTTTGATCATTTTCCACAAGCTATAGTTTCAGTAGCAGCATTTGTTCCCAGCCATCAAAAGGCTATTAGTGGAGAGACTCCTAAGAACCTCTGTAAGAGATTAGGAACATAACCTACCAAAGAACCTCTACAAGAGACTAGGAACATGGCCTTAAACAAAGGGACCATTTCCTCTCCTGGCTAAAGTAGAACAAGATTCATGGAGGTCAGATTTAACCTTCATCATCACTTCTTGCTGTGGCTTTAGCCACAGATATTATCTGTTTCAAACTGAAGTTTATCATTATTAACTCTATACTCATAGCAAGACCTCCTTCACGGTGCTGTGGAGGAAACAGGCTATACTAAATTACTTTGCCCCATGCCAAACACATAGGTAAGAAATCAATTAACAGAATCTGCAATTATGTTTCTTGACTCTTTGGAGCAATGGATTCCAACCTGTTTTACACTGTCCCAGATTCTGAAAACAAATGGTGTTAATTCACTTTAATTTTAAAAGAGCCACACGGCACTTTTAAGAGGAGTGGGAGGGTGTTGTGAAGTCTTTAACAGATCTGGCATTTGCAATTCCAAAAACCATCAAGAGTCATTGCCCGGGAACAGATTATTTTGATCTGCCACTGCTGCCCCAGGCAGACTCCACAGAAGTTCCTCCAGAATCATAGCATACTTTGAAGGACTCACAGATAGGGGACACTCCTGAGACACACAGCAAGGACAATATAGTAGATAGAATTTCAGAAAAGGGCATGGAATCTCTGGGCCAAACAAACAAACAAACAAACACCCCTCCAGACTTATTCTATAGTTTGTTTTGCAAGTAAACTTTGTATGGGTGAACATAGAAAACTAAACCTAAAACGCACATGCATTAGTGATCTAGCTCTCTGTCTCTGTCTTCCTGTTTCTTTAAAGCATTTCATATTTAAGAATAAAAGATTAGTTCTTACTGTGCATGACAATGAAATGGCAATACATTCAGCTTTTTGGAGAAATGGGCAGAGACGAGCCCTTAAAAGCTATCATGCAAGAACATCTACTTGCATTAATAAATTAAATCTCCCTAGTTTTTATTCACCAAGGCACACAATGGCCACTGGCACATGAAACACTTACTGACTTTTGATTATAGATAAATCATCACTTTTGACCAGGTTTAAAGCAGTTTATCCTAGAAAATCAGGGTGTTTTCTTTTTAATATTTTGTAGAGACCTGCAGATTCATTCTTAAGAATAAAACAGCCTAATCTGCTGGATCAACCAGCAATGATTATTTACATGGTAATATTATTTTTAATCTAAATACACAAAGTCATAAGCCATTATTTGTGTTATTCCCTAGAATTCAGATGGTAGGAAAAACTAAATACAAAGGAAACATTTGGACACAAAAGCTTCTTCGTCTGCTCCACTCATTTTCAAATTTCCTGGCTATGCAAACATTGGCATTGCGAATTTCAAAGGCCCCTCAAGGTTTTGCACTCAAGATTTATGTCCTCAAATCAGTGTATGTACATCCAGAAAACTCTAGCCAATAGCCAACGTTTATTCAAGAGAATTTCAAGAGAGTTGAAAATAAACAAATACAGTTGCAAAAAGAAACATGGTTGGTGAATGGGGAATGAATGGATAAGTGCTGTTATGGTCAGGTAGTGCTAAACATAACTTAGTATTTGTTCTAGGTAGATGATGATAATAACAGACAGACAGAAGAATTATTAGTTACTTTGCCAGTGTGAGACAGTGAGTATGAAAATCCCTTCCTTATTTAAGGAACTTGGTTCTCTTAACCAGATTTTCAATAAGGTGAGGTGCTCCATCCAGAGCAAAACTGAATCTAATGAAAGGGGATGTAAGGGACGATCAAAAGTAATGGAAAGAAGGTCAGCCTAATTCTTAGAGCCTTGTGAAGGAAAACATGTCCTCAGTATTCCCATCATTGCTTATTCTTGGCAACTTGCTCTCAGAATGTGAGGCATCAGTCATCATGGCAGCCCTTTTGCTTATCTCCAGAGGTACAACATTATGCACGTAATGTCCAGGCACACAGAAGGGTACAACAGCCATGGCCAGCAATTCTCCTATCAAACTAACCTGGAAATCCATGTAAAGCTCTGCAGAAAGGAGGGCTATTCCATTAAAATACAGGCTGTTCTGCAGAGAAGGAGAAGGGTCTTAACTATTCACTCCATCATTCCTTAAAAGACAGTATCTCAGTAAGCACAGATCTCTTGAGTAAGATATGGAACAAAAAATTGTCCTGTACAATGCTAACAACGTAAGTCATTGATACACATATTAGCCAAGTAAGGTAAGGGCTGAAGGACAAGTCACTTCAGGCATCACCAGGCCCTGATTCCAATGGGAAGATCCACTACTTGTGTGATTTTAGGTAAGTCAACTACCTTGTTTTGATGAGGAAGTAAACATGGAAAGTTTAGGAGGTTGAAAAACCAAGTGTATTAAATACTGTTGTGATTGCAATGATGCAGAATTAGTGAGACCCTGGAATTCAGATGATTTGCTTTGGTTCAGATCTTCTTACCCACTTTCTGGACAATTTCTTTAACCATTCTATGATTTGACTGCTTCATAAATATAAAGTGGAGGTGAAAAAACTACATTATTTTTTAACAATCTGAGTGTTAATAATAATCATAGATTTTTTTAAAAAAAGAAAAAGTGAAGCTCCTTCTCTTCCTTTTGCCAGTAATGTCCCTGAAAGGAATTAGTTTTAGAATAGTAGTTACTCACCTTCCAGAATTCTATTCCAAGGAACCCAGAGAACTCCTCCACAATAAGCTGAGTCCAGCTTCATGGAAAGGAATTTCCCAGAACTTGGCTCTTCTTCCAAGGACTCCTTACTTGGTTGTGTTTTCCATCCCAGACATATTTCACACAAGCAGCTCAGGGGAATTGAGTGATATCTCTGGCCTGTTCTGAGACACGAAGCCATCTGGAGAGCATAACTTCTAATACTTGCTTCTGGTTGCATCACACCTAACCACAAAACTCCATCCAAGCCTCCAGACTTCTATCATGTTCCTTTCTCCACGTACATAAAATCAAGGGCCCATCTGACCTTTCAAAGCTTACAGAAGGCCACCTATTCTCCCTTTGGCCTCCTTTGGGATGTTTCCTTAAGGAGGGAACAGAAATATAGAGAAGGCAAACCAGCCAAAGTAAATCATTTCTGCATTGTTCTGGAATGTATGGCGCATGTTTTCCCAAATTTATCTTCTTAATTGGGTTTTATTTAAGCAACTATGGAAATTAAGTTCCATTCCCTGAACACATTCCATTTGATAGCAATGGCAGGTAGCCTAAGATTAAATTTTCACTAGGAATGAGGTACAGAAGAATCATTCATGTGGCTAATCAATAATAACACCTCTTTAATGCAGACCTAAAGATTACAAAGATATAGTTCAATGTCCTACTGAACCATCAACAATGTATTAAAATTTGCCTTCCTACCTGCATGTTTGGTCTTTATTCTCATCCTGGTTGCATTTTCCAAACTTTCCATCCCCATTGGGGCAAAATTTACACATAAGATGCTTTCTACTTTCTGACCTAAGCCAAACCTCAAGTGCCTCAAGGTGGCTTCTTATTCCCAAGACACATTTTCTGCATAAGGAATGGCTGAGCTTAGGTTTGGCTCCATTTGGTAGGCTGACTTTGCCTGTGACCAAGAAAATAACTGAATTGCATGGTGGTGAGTGTTCAAAATCAACATAAAGCAACTAGACACTTAGAAGAAAAGGCTGTTATGAAGTATATTCAATAAATGTTCACATCCAATTGTGGTCTCTTTCTTTAGTTTTGACAGAAAAAATACAAACAAATCAGAAGCACACTATTAACTCTCTCTACCCATGGAACAGTATTTCTCAAAATTTCCACTTGTGTCCAGCTCTACACATGAACCTTAGCATTGCAAGAATTTGTCTGATGGGGAGGAAAGTATTCTATTGCCTTTGTTCACTGCCCCAACCCTATCTGCAGACTGAATTTACTAAAAACCTTAGTCCTTATTTGCAGACTCTGAATTTGGTGAAAACACTAGCCCTGGTAGTTGGAAAAGGTCTAGATCTACAATTGGTTAGTTGTTTGAAATTAATTAGTCAGGGATCAGGGATGATTTCCTAGGGTTGAGAGGAGATGAAAAAACAGAGTATATCAGCCTTTACCAAAAGCCATTTTTGCATGAACACATAATACAAATGGGTGGAAATAGAATCAACATGTTAGTAAATTCATTATTAGAATTATCACCAAGCAATTTAGTCCAGTGTGAACTATGTGATTTTACCTGAAGAATAAGATTTTACAATGAAAGTATTAGGATAACAGTTCTGTGGTTGAGAGGTTGTAGGATCAGACATGTATTCAAATGGTTGCTTGAATCCAGCCATATGACCTTGAACAAGTTGTTTGACCTTTATGATGTGCTGCATGGAGTCAAGCACACAGTAAGAAACCACTGCAAGTGAGTCAGAATAAAGCACTAAATAGTAGTATCATAGGGAACTGAGCCTTCTAAAGTGGTGTCAATTGTTCACAAGTGTCAGAGAGATACCAAACAACTGAGCAAGATTTACAAAGCAAGTATCCCATGGATATAAAGAATAATTTGGCTAAGACTGGGAGAATTGAAGACCAGAAATATGTATTTTTTTAGAAATGCTTCCCCTCACCCAGTACTGCTGAGAGAGACCATAAGATCACTTAGTGAGCTTGTGATAGGTCTACTGGATATTGAGTAACACAATATAAGAAAATTGGGTCATACATGAGAAATATAAAGGGCAGGGGTCAAAGCTGGTTAATGTGGCCTAGGAGGACCAGAGGCTGCAACTGGAAAGTAATTGGTTTGTCACAGAAAGATTTCCAGATGTAGGCCACATGAGAGATGGTAGCAGAGAGGAATGCTCTTATAGACTCTTCCCAAGAGTGTTAGGTGGGCAGAATTCTCAAATGTCCCTCCCCTCTCCCTCTCTGTGTCACCCCCTCCCCTTGCCTAGTCAACCTCTAAGGAGGAGAGCTGTGAATATGATGAGATAGCATTCCCACTGCCGGCTACTATTTGACTTTGAATTGATAAGAGAGAGATTTGCAGAATAGGCTTGACTTTATTAAAGGAGCTGTTGAAAGAAGTCAACATGTCAGAGCTTCTCCTGCCATCCTCAAAGATCCAACCTCCATGAATTCTGGATTGTGAGAAAATACATTTTGCCAATACATTTAGGTCTTCTCAGGAGAAGACCTAAAAAACACAGATAAAGTCACAACTGTGACCAACACCTGGATCTTAGACTAGTGAGACCTGAGCAGAGGTCCCAGTTATAACTGACCTACTTGAAACATTGTTTTAGTCTGTGATCATTAGTTTCACAACACTAGAAAACCAACTGGTGGACATTCTAGGGAAACAAGGAATACCCAGCAGAAACATGCTGAAAACAAATTAGTAGATGCCAGTATTGAGGCAGGTGACGAGCGTTGCCTATATCAGTGTCCCCCATTTATGACAAGTCACACCAGATGATACAGAGCCTCAGCAGTGAAGTGTTGGACAAAAGGCAACAGAAACTCAAAAGAACTCCATACGAGAATCAGCTTCACTCCTCTGCCTGGCCCACAATGCTGCAGTGCCACCTCACAACATTGCTGGCCAAGCCACAACTTTTCTGTCTTTCTACCTCTTCATCAGGAATCCTAAGAGGGAAAAATACAACACTGAAGAATATAGAAGTCCATTAACTCCCTATCTTGCCTGTCCTCCCCCCCTCCCCTGCAGTGCTTTCACTTGCAGTTTTATCTTTGGCTGAACTTCCTAATTTTGCTCATTATACTAGACAGCACTTCACTAAAGGGACTGAGTCGTTTTCTTTTCTTTCCAGTTAAAGCGACTAGAGAACATTTTATTATTTGAAAATAAGAAACTACTATCCAAACTTGGTCAAACTTATATGTAGGAGTAGGGGAAGAACTGAGTTTAGAAAAGCACTATTATTTTTTTAATGCAGTTGTTTTGCAATGCCATTGGACAGATTTTTCTTTTATTTTCTATTTGGCAGTATTGGGTTTGAATTCAGGACCTCATTCTTGCTAGACAAGTATTATACCTTCAAGCCATGCCTCCAGCCCTTTTTTGACTGGTTATTTTTGAGACAGTCTTAATACCTGACCATACCTGCAATTTGCCTATTTTAGGCTTTTCATTGTAACTGGCATGCAACACCATGTCTAGGTTCTTCCCATGGAAATGGTCTCATGAACTCTGCCTGGACTGGCCTGGAACTGTGGTCCTCTCCATTCCTACCTGGAATAAGCACCTCTCAGACTTTTATGTTTTGATCTTTGCTTTTTGTTTTTTGTTTTTTGTGGGGTTTTTTCCTTCAGCAAAGGATTGAACCTGAGACCTTGCAAAAGCCAGCAAGTGCTCCACCTCTGAATACCTTGAGCCACTTCCATAGTCCTCTTATTTCCTTTTGAAAGGTAAGTGGAAGAAGTTTCATTATACAGCTTTCAGACTGACATCTAAGATGATAGCAACAGCTCTCCTAGCAGCACCACAGTCCCCACTTGCTCACTGGGAGCCAAAAATTCTTTCAAGGCATCTTATTATTTATTCAGTGCAAACACACTTGCAAACTTTTCTAGGAAGGGACTATAATTGACTTAAAAGTCATGGTCCTCACTCCTAAAAAGACTGTTGTCTGGTATTTACTATAAATTCTCTTTCTGAAATAAAGGTAAGCATAAACAATAAGTACATACACACCCACATAGGCATCCCTCCTTTTAAAACATACACATGTATTACTATATGATGAGAAACTAGCAACTCTACTATTTTTAGTGGGTTTTTTTTTTTAGCTTTTTAGAAGATAGCAGGTAATAAAAGTGGGCCACATAAAAATGGGGAAGGGGGGGTCCTCAAAAAAAAACAAGCAAATAGAGCAAAGAAGAGACAAGGCGGGGAAAAAAACAAAGCTGAAGGTAAGTGTAGAAGTAAAAAAGAAAGGAAATGCACCTAGCCAGAAGTGAGGTGATGGCGCAAATGTCTGAGAAGCCTTGCATTTCTTTGGCTTCTCTTGGTGAGGATGAGGCCTGGAGAACAGGCCCTGGAGGAAGGAATCACCTCACCACATTCATTCCACAGGGTGAGGAAGTCTTCTTCTAAGCAATTTTATCTCTGTTCTAAAAGGGGTCAGGGTAGATCACTGCATATTTTTACCAGTGAATCATCCAAACACATACTCTAGGTCTCTGGCTATGACTGGGCTAACTCCTATGTCTGTTCTCTGCAAGAGATCTTTCTATGACATCTTTTGGTCTTTCTATTGACATCCTAAACTATATTTAAGACCTAAATCAAAACCTATTATTCCACAGAAACATTTCTTGTCTCGGACTCCTATCAAATTTAGAAGGGAAGGAGAAGAGAATTGACATGCTGAGATCTTGTGTTTTACACAAAGGTCTGGGTTGAAAGTTTTCCATTCTGTTCCAGTTGCTTGCTGTGTAACAAAACCTCCCCAAATCACTGTGGCTTAGAACAGCTATTTTATTATGCTCACTAATTCTGTGTGCTAGGGACAATTCATTGTTTAGGGCCTCAAATAAGCAGCTTTAATGGTTGAGAATGACTCAGCTGAGGACTGGAATAGCTCAGTTAGGAAGATTCACATTGAGGATGACTTCTTCATTCACTTATCTGTTGCCTAAACTGTCTGGTTGAAGAACAGTTCAATAAGAACTCAATCAGAAAGCTACAAAATGCACCCTAGATTGTGGTCCAGGGAAAGCCAACTTCCAGAATAAATGCATTGTTTGCCTAGCTGATATCAATCTATTCTTAGAGATCATTGTAGCCTCTCCTGGTCTAAATAGACATAGTTGGTCCAAGTAGACATAGTCTTTCCAGATTCAAGCTGAGGGTGTCTAGACTCTACTTGTCAATGGAAGGAATAATAATTTTGCAGTTACATTTTAAGACTACCACAAGTAAAATCATATATTCTGTGTCTTGCAGAAATGTTTATAGAATATTAGTATTTCTCCCTTATAGATTAGGAAGAAGGTAAGTAAGTTAAGTTTTAGTCCTCATGCGTATAAGAAGAAACACAAGTTGGTCATCTTTCAATGGCACCAACCAGTCCTCTATTTAGACTTTCAGACACCCTTGAGACATGTCTACAATCCTGACTCTTATATAGCACAGACTACATCTTGTTTCTTATTACAAACACTCACAATCTAAATACCTAGCCTGCTAGTGAAACTTCTCATTCATATTGGGCATTTGACTTCCATACCCTTCTACTAAGAGCATTGTATCCTTCACCTCGATTTCTTCCTTCAACTGTATGTGTAAATAGACTAGATTGACACTAAGGCTACTCCTTCCCAGAAAAGAACAAAAAGTAGAGCAGAAAGTCAAGTATACAAAAACAGAAGTTACTCCTCTTTATAGAAAAAATGTAAAAGATCATGATTTATTAATTCAACAAATACTTATAGAGAACCTACTATATCCTCCATACTGTGCTGTCAGGGAAATAAATGAAGTACCTTTCCTGAGGGATCTGAGATAACTAATAAATACATAAAAATGTAACAATAAGCTCTATGAAGAAAAATAATTAAAGACAAAGTTAGAGGAAATAACTACATTAGACAGAATATCAGAGGATACAATCCAAACAAGGGTGACCAAGCAAATGAGATTAAAAAGACAATCAAGGGTCTGATGTGGGAGATCTCATAGGCAAAGAGTTTGGATTTTATCCTGAGTGTAAGGGGAAAGGCATATAAGAATTTCAAAGCAATGGAGAGGAGGGGCATGTGTGATATGATTTGATTTACATTTTCTAAAGTTAGTTTGTGATACTCTGAAAATAATTTACTCTAGCAGAGCATGGCAGATTAAAGACAGTCACAGATTTTTTGACATTCTTTTCATTGAGGAGAGGGGGTCTATTTTTATTCCCCCTGAATCTGGGCAGGCTCTGTGATTGTTTTGACCAATAGAATATGGTAAACGTGATACTTTGCCAGTTTTTCAGGCCTATGCCTTCAGAAATTGACAGCTTCCACTTCCAGTGTTTTGGAACACTTACCCATGTTAACCTGCCCACAACATGGTGAGAAAGCCCAGGTAGCTTCAATGAAAGGGCTCTCATGAAGGGAATTGAGACTCACAGCAGTAGTACCAGCTGAGCTCATCATAGCCAAGGGCCAGTCAAGGTGAAGGATTGTCCTGGATGCTCCAGGCTTAGCTAGCTGCACTAGATGAGATCACAAGGAATAGAGGTAGCATCTACTTGGCCAAGTCTGGGTTCCTTACTCACAGAAAAGGAGAATAAGATTTGGGATAGTTCATTATGCAACAAGAACAAAGAACAAGATGTGAAGCAGGAAGATTAATGGCAGAAGTTAGGGCACTAATCTACATGAGAGATAATGAGGTTTGTGGTGTTGTTAGATGAGAGGGCGAAAATTACTAAGATACACACACACACACACATATATATATATATACACATATATGCATGTATGTGTGCGCATATATATATGTGGGGGTTGGTGTATTGCAGGTGGTCATTTTTATTCTTTGCACATTGTTTATGATGAATTTAATAAAATTATTTCCATATAAATCAGGTTCTATCAACTTTATTTTGGCTTCATACATTTTTTTGCCAGTCCTGGGGCTTGAACTCAAGGCCTGGGCACTGTCCCTGAGCTTTTTTTGCTCAAGGTTAGCACTCTACCACTTGAGCCACAGGGCCACTTCTGGATTTTTCTATTTATGTGGTTCTGAGGAATCAAATCCAGGGCTTCATGCATGCTGGGCAAGCACTTTACCACTAAGCCACATTCCCAGCACATCTTCATCCATTTTTTTATTACCTTTAAAAACTTGAGCAAAGAGTCATTTTTTTTGTCAGTTGTGGGGACTTGTACTTAGGGCCTGCGTATTATCCTTTAGCCTCTTTGTGGTCAGGGCTAGAGCTCTACCACTTGAACCACAGCACTTCCAGTTTTTGAGTGATTAATTGGAAATAAGAATCTCATAGGGTCTTTTCTGCTCCAGCTGGCTTTGAACCACGATCCTCAGATTTCAGCCTTCTGAGTAATTAAGATTACAGGCATGAGCCATCGGTGCCCAGCTTGGGAGTTCACCATTTAACAAAACAGTTTATAAACACAATGCATCTCAAGATATAGTTTACATATGTAGAATATACAGTTGTTTTAAAATTTTGTGTGGAAAAAAAGTAACCTGAGTTAATGGTAAAAAGTTACATTATTAAGAGTTTTACTAGATGTCAGGCATTATTTTATGTCTTTTACAAGTTTTGCCTGATTTAAAGCTCCATCACAAACTATCATGTAGATACTCTTGATAGTCATGAGTTATACATGAGGACACTGTGGAACAGAAGAGTTAATAACTTTTCTTAGGTGTCTTTGGGGAAGAGTTGTTCCTGAAAACTTAAATATAAGCTATTTAGCTACAAAATCTGTGTCCTTAATCAGTCTTAATCTATGTTCAATAATGATATGCACTATGAGAAAAACAATGGGTTACAACAAGCTCTATGATCTTAGTTCCTTTAGTAATTAGCTATTTGGTCTTTGGCAAGTTACTTGACCTTCCTAGCACTCAGTTTTGCCGTCTGTAAACTGAAGAAGTTGGAGAAGACAGTCTTGAGGTCTCTGCAAAATGTCACATCCTGTGATTCTCAAAGCCCAAATTCCTAGAATTTGGTATGTTTATTTGGGGGATGGATAACCTCAAGTACAGTCATCAGGAAGAAGAGACAGAAAGTTTATTACAGACCCTAGAGATACTCCAGGCCTGAACACTATATGAAAGATTAGAAACTTTAAACCCAACCTCTTCAAGACAAAATCACCTCCCCCAAGACAGCTGCAGCTTGTCTCTCTTCCTTCTCTTCCCGACTCTGCAATCCAGTACCATCAACAGTGCCAAAAAATTCAGCTTCTAGGTTCATATAATGCTGATTACATAGTCACTCCAGAGCTGAAATACCAAACTAGCTCATCCTGATATAATAAAGAAATAGAAGCATTTCTGACATTTCTCATACCACCCAGCACAGCCCAAAAAATAGAGTAGTAATATATTGGGCTTCATTTTGTGTCTAAATGTCTCCATTTATTTCAAATTATTTTAAACTCCCAATATACCACGAAGAAATTTTGATGCTAACTAGTAAGGCCCTTTGATCTTTTGGAGAAAAGAGGATATATGTTTAAAACTCAGAAGTGTTTTTATTTTTCTATGTTGTCTGGAATAAGCTTGTCTAGTATTTGGATCCCAAAGTGACCCTGTATTTTTTTGTTGAGCCGTATTTGAAACTGGGGCCTGACTGAAGACATTGAAAAAAACATCTTTATCAGTAATTATCTTACTATTTTTTCTCTGTAACACAAAACAAAATAGCTGCCTTTTTGAGGGACTATTATATGTGAATTTTATATTTTGTTTGCATTGTCTCCTTTGACATTAACATTTATAGTCTCACCTTCCCATTTTTCCAATGAGAAAACTGACATTTGGAAATAGGGAAGTTTTGAACAGATAGTAAACATGAAAGCATGGGCTCTTAACTCCTACCACATAACTTCTCCTCTCTTGATATCTCCTATGACTGCTGCATGTTAAGACAACATGATATCGAAGCTCCATAAAGACCAAAGTTCACAACACAGGCCGGTAGCAACCTGAAAGTCAAGTCACCTGAACCTGTTAGATTGTAATTTGGAAAATTACACCACTCCGTAATCTAAGTACTTTAGTGTGGGTTGCAAAGATCCTTCTCACACACCTAGCTCCACTCACACCCCAGGAGAAAGGAATGCTGATATTATTAGATTTCAAGATGCAGAGGAACCACAGTAGGGAGAGCCATTGTGATTACAATATCCCACCCACGGCACTCACTTCTTTTCTAGTGCTAGCTTCCATGTCTTCAGTTGGTTAAGACCTAAATGGACACAGTTCTAGTGAGCAGCAGGTCTTCCTAGTCAAAATGAAAGAAAGCTAGGAATAATTTTAAATCAGTGTTTGCTATGTGTTTGTAAGTGTTTTTTTTTTTTTTTTTTGTCGGTCGTGGGGCTTGAACTCTGGGCCTGGGCGCTGTCCCTCAGCTCTTCAGCTCAAGGCTAGCGCTCTACCACTTGAGCCACAGCGCCACTTCCGGCTTTTTTCTTTTTGCTTATGTGGTGCTGAGGAATTGAACCCAGGGCCTCATGCATGCAAGGCAAGCGCTCTACCACTGAGCCACCTTCCCAGCCCAAGTCCTGGGCTTTGAACTTAGGAACTGGGTGCTGTCCCTGAGCTATTTTGCTCAAGACTAGCACTTTATCACTTGAGCCACCACTCCACTTCCAGTTTTTTTTGATAGTTAAAGAGCAGAGTCTCATGGTCTTTCCCTCCTAGCTGCCTTCAAACTGCAATCCTCAGATCTCAGCCTACTGAGTAACACGCATTACAAGCATAAGCCACTGGTGTCCAGTTGTAAATTGCATTTTAATAATACTGTTTCCATAGGACAGATGAATATCAAGAGGTATAGGGGCCTCAAATGACTTGACACATTTCAACAGCATCAGCAGGAAGAGAAGTGCCAGGGAACACCCTGTTAAGTTGCCCAGTCCCCAGCCCAGTCACAAAACTTTCAAGTGAGGACCTTATAGGTTCTGTAATTTAACTACCTTAGGGAGAAATGTTCACAACAACTTCAGGATCTGGTCACCATTCTATGTTCTTCTCCAAATTGGACATTTCTGAGGCATAGAACTATCTTTTGCTCTCATCTGTCTTGTACCAATATCATCACTCAGTCCTGCAAGTCATTGGATAATTCTATGTCCTCTTAAAATTTTTATCCCCTGGGGTATTTTAAATTAATCATCATGCTCTAATGATGGGTCAAGAGACTCATCACGCTGCCAAGTTTCCTTAGAAAATCAAACTTCCCAACTTGACTGAACGTTTTTGCCATTGGATAAAATTTCCAGACCACACACAATTCTGTTTACTCTGTTCTGGACACATTGCAGATTGCTAAAGCTCTTACTTAGTGGAGTATCATAAAAAAATCACTATTTCAGGTAAGCTGTGGCTACTACAGAGTAGAAGATCTGCTTTTTCATTGGGATACTTCTTCAGAGGCACCCATGATCACATTACATTTTTAACAGATCTGTCACTCCAGGAGCTCCCTCTCTGGAAGTAGTCATGTACTTGGCTTTAAAGGGGAAGAAAATGGCAAGATTTATCCTTCTCTCACTGATTCTAAACTTTTTCTTAGCTCTTATAGCCTGTTTTTCAGTGTAAATGTTTAGTGACATCATTGTTTCCTGAGGGACATAGAGTGGCCAGCTACAGTGGAAGTCTAGCTGTAATAATGGCATAAGATTATTGAAGGTACAGGGAGCAACATCTAGAAGCAAACCACATGGAACATGAATAGAGCCTTTAACATTTATTGATCCTTATCCAGCCATGTAGAGTACTTAAAAACTTACACAGGTTTGCCAGCTATTCAGTAGCAGAGATGAATAAATTTATCTAGGTAGTCCTCCTGCCCACTACTTCATATTCTGTAACTATCTAGGTCAGTATTTCTGAAATAATAACCCATAAGGAATTACATTAGAAACTTTACAACACAGGTACTTGGTTTTCTCATCTGCTTAATTGAATCAAAAGATCATCTTTATCACAAATGCCCCTAGTAATCCTTAAGCACATCACTGCTGGAAAACCAATATTATAGATAACCCTAGCTAAACCATTCTCTACTCGAGAGTAGGAAGATAAAATCAGAGAGCCCTTTAAGAAAGTAGCAAATTCTCTAGGTGTTTAAAGAAGTGCCTTCTATCTTCATTCTTAAGATTTGCTAGGATGAAAAAGAAATGGGCTACACACACACACACACAGAGAGAGAGAGAGAGAGAGAACATAAAACCATTAACAATAGTTAAGCAATAGTTAATACCCTTGTCACTTTTTTTTTGGTGGAAAAAATGTTGATAAAAGCTTGTTGATACCTCCGGACAAAAGAGGATCAAAAGATTTGAATAATTGCCAGTCACTGCTACACTGGCAAATAATATTAGTACATGAGCTATCAACATAGCAGGTTCAGATTTCTCTATGATTTACTGACCTGAAATGGAATGGAGTTCAAGAAACAAGGTGAAACTCTAGAAGTAAATAGGTACCAACCTATTTATAAGCTTATAGTCTTTGATAAAGACTTGAAGTTTTTTTTTTTCCTTTCAGATAAGGAATTGTAATAGACTGGTTGTTTTTCAACTCTCTTTTCTTGCTGGCAAGTAACTGAAGTTGGACTACATTTCCCAGCCCCCTTTGGGTGAGATGGGGTCATATCACTAATGATTGGCCAATAGGTGGACCTTTTGCACCTCACTTCCAGGCTTCAGCTCTAAAAGTTTTTCAAACCATACTCCAATGTCTCTTTCTGTCCACCCAACCAGCTAACAATACAGGTATCTAAAACTTGATAGCATTAGATGCTTCATCACCCTGAAAGATCCCATTACATTCATAGTATACATGTATAAGACAATAAATAAGTTTTTATTCTGTTAAGATATTGAAATCTGGGATTTATTCATTAGAATTTTTTTTTTTTTAGAATCTTTTTTTTTTTTAGCAAGGGGGAGGGTCGGTCATGGTGCCTGAACTCTGGGCCTGGGCGCTGTCCCTCAGCTCTTCAGCTCAAAGTTAGTGCTTTGCCACTTGAGCCACAGTGCCACTTCCAGCTTTTTCTGCTTATATGGTGGTGAGGAATCGAACCCAGTGCCTCATGCATGCAAGGCAAGCACTCTACCACTGAGCCACCTTTCCCACCAAGCATTATTTTAATACAGGAATAAATATAGGACTTACAGTAACATGATGAGTTCTTTGTATAGAACAGCAATAGGATCATTGTCTGATCTTGCTTTGCTTTATATCTGTCTGTTGGTGATTTAGGCCTCAGTCCCTTTCCTGTGAACAAAGGTATCTATTTTGTGCTTCCCCAATAGTACAAGTTTCATGGCCCAGTAGCCCCCTCCCCTACCAAATGTTTTTTTTAAAAAGCATACTGCGATTACTGTACCTGGAAATAAGTATATACAAACTATAAACAAGAATATAAGTTGCTAATGAGGAATCCTCTCTGTGTAAAAATTTTAAAAATAACAACAACAATAAAGATCAAGAAAACTAATGAGTACACACACATAGCTTGGAATGGTTTCTGTGTGTCATTGGATTTTGTAACTTGTCTATGGATGGGTGAATATCCATTAAGCCCTGAAATCAGACGATTGATTTCATACATATAAAGAGTACCAAAAACTTTTATATTTGCCTTTGTAATCCAAAGTTGTCATTTGGTTCAAGATATTTTCCTTTATGTCCAAATATCATTTGGCTGAATTGAAAAACTACTCAAATATTTAGAAAAATAACCACAAAGATATTTTTGAACAGGTGGTTTAAACCTAAATACCCCTTAAATCCACTCTTCTCTTCTTTCAAACTATCATAATTTTTGTAGGACATATGGCCAACCAGATAGGAATTTTGTCTCTGGTCTCTCTTGCAGGTGGGCTAGGTACAACTAAAAGACTAAGTTCTCTTCCTTTAAAGGTGAATGGGCATGCTGAATAATGTCTATGTGAACTTAAAGCCATATTTACGATGTCAGTATTCCCCAAGTGTGAGAAAATCGAGGGAAGCACCAGAAATGGACTTCCATGGTTTGTTGCTCTGTGGTCAAGTTTCCTATCTGGCACTCGACCCAGGCTCACACAATCCCCCGAGACAGAAGACACTCCATGGGCATTTCACTCTGCCATCGTTTACATCTCTTCCTTTTTTAAATCTGCAAATGACATTCCTCTTAAAAACTTTACAAAATGAACTAACATAATCCTTGTTATATTTATATGCAAATATGTACATAGTTTTATTAATATGTAATTCACATAACATAACCCCACCTTTTAAAAGTATACAAAAAAAAGTGGTTTTAATATATTCAGAGTTTACAGTCATCTGATTCCAGAATTTTCTCCAACTAAAGAAGAAATGCAATATTCGTTAATAGTTACTCCCATTCTCTTCTCTGCTCAGTCCCTAGAAACTGCTAATTTATTTCTTTCTGTAGGTGCCTGTTCTATACTTTTCATAGAAATAGAAAGTATAGTATATGCACTTTGTATGTGTACTATTATATAACATGATGCCTTCAAGAATTATTCATGTTGTAAAATATATTAACCAGCACTTTACTCATTTGTAAAGTTGTATAGTATTCTATTGCTTGGATATTCATCTTAACAATCAATTCATTAGTTAGACTGATGATTTATTTTTCATTTATTATATTTTCATTTATGCCCAAAGAATATTTCACTGAATAAGAAGAAACATTCTCTTGAATAAGATGTACCACATTACTTACCCAAATTCTCGACTTACAAACTATTTGACAATAGACAAATCTTATAGACAAGCCTTCGAAAATCTGACTTACTATAGATTAGAAATAGGTAGCCATACTTGGCTAGATCTCATCCTAAATTCCATAATGAGGATAATGAGGTAGAGAAAATCACTTTCTTAAACTCTGTAGTGTCAAGAAAAGCATATTCAGAAATATGCCATTGAAAACTATTGGCTATTCTTCAAATAAAATGATCTGCCTGACCAAGGGTGGATGTTGGTCACACATGGTCAGGACACAATTCTTGTATTTTTCAGACCTAAAGCGGCCTGAGGCAGTACTCTCTCAGCCCTGAAAGGCTGAATATAAATCGTGCTTGTTGGCAATTTCTGCTGACGTGCTGCCTGACACATGGCTAAAAGCCTTTCCCAGAGCTGAGAATAAATTCCAAGACAGCAATGACAGTTATAACAATGATGCCACATGTTAAAGTGTTTAAAAGCCCTCAAAAGGAGTAGTCATTCAACACAACATCCTTTACCAAGATAGATCCTGCACATTTTGAGACAATGGGGAAGAGGGGTGTGCCACACAGAAGAGAAGGGGAAGAAAGACTGTTCTGCATAACACTACAGGGGTCAAGTTTGTAAGCAATATTTAGATGAAGTGGCCCCTCACCTCTTCTAGCTGCCTAAAGGGATCAAGTTCTTCTAGGACATTTCAGCTGTGAGCAGATGTCTACTGTGCAGAAGAAAATGAGACAAAGGAGGATAGAGTGCTGCTTGAAAGAGCACAATAAACACAAAAGTATGCTGCTCTGATAGACCGTTCAGCTTTCATTTGCAATCTGGCTTATTCCACGTGATTTGCTTCTAAAGGATGCAAGTTCATTATGGGGTGGGGTAGTGGGAGGTGGTTAAGTGGGGGAGGTGGTTAGGCTGACACTAAGTGTAGCTTCTGTAGAGTGTCTACTCAGAACATGTCCAAGAACATTTATGACGCTCATGGATTTTGCTTTAAAAGCAGCCACAAAAGGGAGGTTTGCCAGGCCTCTTTGAAGGATGAAAAACTGTCCCTTTTCAGCAGTTACTTTTGCAGAGACTAATTTTTAAACCAATAAAATGGTACGTGTATGTGAGTGTGAGTGTGTGTGTGCGTGTTCAGAGAGCACTGTTTTGCAGAAGGAACATGTTTTGAGATTTACAAGAAGATTTGGCACCATGGACTAACCCAAGAGGCCTTCTTGAGTCAAAAAAAGGAGGGGGGGTGGGGAGAAAGTAATTCCCTGGTGTTTGCTGGCTACAGAACTGCAAAATGTCCTAGGATGGGGACCATCTGGACAAAGATAACCCCACCCTACCAAACAAAATGTGAGTTAGAAAACAGGAAACGCACACCCTCACACAACAAAGCCAAGCCACGAAGCCAAATGATTGAAGGGCAGCAACTGCATAGCTCCAAGAGGAAGAGAAACTCCATCATCCCTCACAGCATAGTGGCACTCAGGGTGATGGGTCAGTGCCCCTCATAATATCTCAGGAGACAAAAACAATACTGGTCCTGATTACTGGCTGATTGTAGGACCCAGTAAAACAGCCAAAGGAGAAGAAGAACAGAAGCTGAGAAATTTCCACTTTCATAATCATTTCCCTTGCTTTCTCTAAGTACTCTACAGCTGTCCAAAGTAAGACACTTTTCTGATTGGCTTGGGTTGACCGAACACACTCATGTGTTCCCTGGGATTCATTAGTGTTTGCAATCTTATAATATTGAAAAGGGTGGAAGATTTTTTTTACCTGCTACATTAGATGGCCCATACAGGACAGCCAAAAACAACAAGAGATGGTGAGAAATGATCTGCAAACTTATTTGTGTTCGTTTCCTATTGGTTACTATAATACTTTTTCTTATACTCACTCAATCTGTATTATTTGGGAGAAAAGAAATCCTAGCCAGAATCATGAACCTGCCAAGCAAACACAAGCTCCTGAGTTCAAACTGCAGAACTAAAAAAAACCCTCAAAACAACAACAACAACACTTTCATGATAGTCAGTAATGTCTAGAGGTCCCCAGGAATATTGTGACACCATTGTTGTTTTCATGATCATTTCCCCCCGCCCCCCCGAGATAAGATGTCAAGCTTCTTATTCTTTACATAGAAATATTATAACTGATTTTATCTGAAGGGAAACCTAAAATCATGATCTACCTATCAGAGTGGTGGAGACAAGCAAGCTTTTCCCTTATTTCTGTACTAAGGGCTCTGCTTTCCATAAATCACTTGGCACTGTCTCTTTGAACTGTATAAACAGAGGTTTTCTGCCAATCAACAGCCCATACTTCCCCATTTTAGAAGCCTATTGGCTCTAAGTGTCTTCTTCTTTCCAGAACAGCTGTCTACAACTTGTGGTCCACATTTCTATTATAGTCCAAGGAGACTCGTAAGTGGTCCAAAATGCCTTCTCTAAATGGAGGTGATGTAAAAGGAAAGTTGACTAGTGCCTGTCAAACAGAACAGCAACTCAAAGACACACTGGGAATCACTAATCCAGACCACAGAATAGGCTCCAGCTATTATCAGAGCTTTAAAAAATAAAATCAATCCATGTGGCCAGGCCAGAAACATTGTGGTCCTGGTTGCTAAGCACCCACCTTCTAGTTGGGAGTTTTTGCTTTTCTGTACAGCCTCAATTGCTTTGCAGGATTTTCTCTAAATTGGTTCTGTGTGTGTGTGTGTGTGTGTGTGTGTGTGTGTGTGTGTGTGTGTGTGTGTGTGTGTGTGTGTGTGTGTGTGTGTGTATCTACATCTACATATAAGGGAGAAAAGGATGTAGATACTTTTAGATAAGCTATTTAGGAAAAAGAAAAGTAAGACTGTAATAGTCCTTTAAATTTTTCTATTTTTCTCTTTCTCTCTTTTTCATCCTTCCTTCCTTCCTCTCTCCCTTCCTCCCTCTCTCTTTCTTTTTTCCTCTTTTTTCTTTCTCTCTTTCTTCCTCTCTTCTTTTCTTCTTCTTCATTCTTTCCTTGTTCTCAATAGGTTGTTTTTCTCTAGAATAACATGAACATGAACTCCATATGCCTAGACAGCGTAGACTGTTTTCCTAGCACATGTGAGGCCCTGTTCAATCCCCCTCATAAAAGGAGGAACAAGAGGAGGAAAGATAACCCATCACATAGAAAGGTATAAAGGTATGGAGCTTTCCTGGTCAAAGATGGAATAAAGGACCCTTATTCTTGTTCTATTCCTCTTCAGGTACTACTTTTCTTTGTCAGCCACAGATACTATATTGTTGTCTTCTAATGATCCACAAAAGGTCTGATAACTACTGATATAGTAGAAAGCCCATTGGCCAAGGGTGGGGAGGAAACTCTGATTCCCATTTAGAAATGGAGCTCAGGCCCTATGCACCCTATCAGAAAGCAAGAGTCTCAACAGGAGCAGGATTGTGACAGGTTGCTGGTGAGCTGGCTCAGCTTCCATGCATCTACAAGAACAGTTTTTCTTATAACTGATTTCTATTTCAGAGTCTGCAGGAAATCCAGAATTGGTGTGAATCATTTATATAGTGGTCACTATAGTCCATATCAATCATGAAGTGCTGTACTAAGGTTCTAACTCAATATATCTAACTTTGTTTAAGAAGATATTTTCAGAAAAGGCATAGAATATAGCTTTTTTTTCCCATTTGTTCCATTGTTATCTTCTTAATTAGTATTTTACTGTAGTATTGATCCTGTTCTACAAATCCATACTAAAGATGCTTGGCTTCTTTCAGAAAAGAAAGATCA
The DNA here is from genome assembly GCF_019054845.1 of Dipodomys spectabilis. Lineage (NCBI taxonomy): Eukaryota > Metazoa > Chordata > Mammalia > Rodentia > Heteromyidae > Dipodomys > Dipodomys spectabilis. Next base: position 13,680,516 of record NW_024870758.1, read on the forward strand.
CCATGACAGCTCAGGAACAAAGCAATAATTAATTCCTAAGATTTTATAGCCATATACATAAGATATAATAACTTCAACCAAGTTAAGGACGAATATGCCCAGGGTCAAGTTTTTTAGCTTCAAAATGCAGTTCTTCAACACAGTCATTTTAAAAACTCATCTCCACATTTGCCCAAATTATGGCAAGCCGCAGTGAGGTTTCATATTAACAAGTATACATGGAAGAAATGATGGTACCACAGTCAGTAACCTTTGTAAAAAGAAAAAAGTCAATTCTAAATAAAATAAACCAAAATAAAACATCCTCTTTTTTTTTTTAAAGCTGTGGTTAGAGTCCAAGGCCTCATGCAGGTTAGGCAAACATTCTATTAGAGAACTACATTCCAAATACCTCCAACCCACTACTTTTATTCTAATTTTTGCATATTATTACCTGCAGTTCCCACATATGCTTAACTATGTATGCATCATCATTGTCATGCTATCCATATTGATTTTCAATTTAACTTTCAATTATTAGATAAACAGTTTCTCAGTGCTGTTTAGGTTACATCATGTTCCTTTGTGTAGGTGGACTGTAGTTGTCAGGCTGCAAGAAAACCTCAGAACTATAACAGGGTCCTCTCTCTGCTATCTCTAACCAGAGCCTTTCTCTAAATCACCTAAATAGCTCCTATTACCACTGGATCAAGAGCTGGAAGATGATAAGATCTCACTTGATGTTCTCAAAGTTGGAAAATATATGATAAGTGAGGTGCAGAAGTTATATCATAGAAGGACTCTTCAACTTACACTGGCCTCTAAATGCAGGTAAATTGGAAGAGTTGACCTACATAGCATATACTTTATTATTCCTTGATTGAGGCTCCTAGGTCTTAGTCACCATCATATCTAAATCATTTTATCTCCAATCCCATTTTGCCAGCAAGTATAAGACAGAAATGGCTCAATTAGTTAGTGATTTCCTCTAGCAAAAAGTATATCATTTGGAAATTAACTCAACAAGCTTTACAGCTGGAACAAACTTTAAGGATCTAGAAAAATATGTCCTCACCTAAAACAATACATTTGGCATTCTACAAGTCTTTTCGTGTTTTGAATAAATCTTTTGTTATCTTCCATACCATCATGAGATGCCAGGAAACAGTGTGCGTTTCAGAGTGCCTTTTCCTTTAACTAGAATTTGGTTTTCAAATGCAGTGGGTGGTGATTTTGATTATGTCCCAACTATATTCTGAAGGTTTTGTCAACAGGAGCCTAAAATTTTCACTTCTTAGAAACATTCCTTTTTGCCCACTTCTTGCTGTTACTCCCTTGTCATTCTTGCTCTAAAACATACTAAATAATTCTAACCTCTCAAAACCTTTTGCACCTTTCCAAGCTTGTCACGGGTACATGGGCTGTATAAATACTAACGAGGAAATCAGTCTCTGAAAAGTGCTAAATAATCACATTGTTGGAGCTATAATAGCAATACAAAGCACTTTCATTTTCACAAGTACATTTTGAATGCAATAAAATAAAAAGTGTTAGTTAAACAGAGACATTTGCTCCATGGGAGGTTGTAGAACTATTCAAAGGTAACATTGATAGAGGTTAATATATGAAAGGGGCTGCTGGGAACAGATTATTATTATTATTTTAAGTGGAAATAAACTTACAGTGCTTAAAAGGAATAGGACTGCAATCTTATTATGATAGGTCCTCCAGTTCCTGATTTTTAAAAGAAACACAAATTTGCGTATGATTAGTGCATATCATTCAATGAAATGGAATTGCTTACGACATTTCTCCACCTCCGCCATTTTTTTTCTTTTCAATCTTCTCTGTTCAGTAAACCAAGTTAGTATAATCCAACTGGAATAAACAACTGACTGAAAAATCAACCTTGATTTTCAGCAACCACAATCATGAAAAAAGAACAACGACCACTTTCCTTAGCTGTCACCACAGTGCATGTATCATTAAGACAATGGAATCCTAGACTTTGTTTTCACTTGTGAAACCTATTATTGGGAAGTTGAGATGATAGTTCAATCACTGAAATCATCAACACCACCACTAGGAGCATTTTACACCAAAAATAAAGGCAATGTAGGCTTTCTCCTATACTCCTGGAAAATATTCCCAAACTACTTTTGACATCACTAATTTTCTGAAGAATTTTACTTTATGCAACACACAAGCATGCACACACACACACACACACACACACACACCCTGTAATAAAACCGGTATTTATACTTTTGGATTTTCTCTTCTCTCCCTCTCATTCCTTATACAAGCAAAATTAGAAAATCCAGTGGATCCCATCAGTACCTAAGACTATGATCCTCAAACCTCAAATAGTATTCCAATAGCAATCCGTTCAACATCTTTTCTAAGGACCCTATTTGCCATAGCCATTGTAAAATAGAAAGGCAAAAATGTTTCTATCATTGTCTCTGTATTGATAGCTCAAAGTTCTGTCTAAAATATTGAAAACAAACATAAAAATCTCAAAACCAGTTTTGGCTCTCATGGAACATATAAATACACTTGTTACTCTAGTTTACATGGAAAACATCAACTGCAAAGAATACTTATTTCTCATTCACTCTGTTTGATGTTTCTCTTTTCTATTAGAAAAAGAAATTTCAGTTTTTGTTAAGCAAATGTCTCACCTTATCCTAGGAAAACAGCAAAGCTATTGGCCTTAAATAGACATGAAATCAAATTATACCCTTACCACTCATTAGTTGTTATAAGTGTCACAATTACTTAACATCAATGAACCTCAATGTTCATGTTGATAACATAAAATAATAATTGTGTGTGTAATTACTATATGGTAATAATTTAATAGTTCTTGAGAAGTTACTAACTGAAGACTTACTATCAAAAGTATTATCTTTGTCTTATTCTGAGCTTTCTCATTTTATTCAATGATGGCCACTTCCCAAGACCAAATAAATATACTCTAACTATGCTTTTCAATAAGCTAGATCCTTCTTATGGTCTGTTGGCCTTGAATTTAATCTTAAACTTACTTCTTATTTGAACTTTTCACCTAAATTAGAAATATTCTCAAGTAAGGGATTAGATCTTCTTTTTTTCTGCTAGCTTAGATTATTTGAAGAAGAAATCATTTATTGAACATCTATTAGGTACAGAGTATTCTATACTCTGTCCATCAATTAGCAAACTTTATAGCGTACTTGTGCTCTCTCTACAAATATTATTAAAAATCTTTACCTGAGTAGAATTATCTTTTCATGATTTGATCCTTATTTTCTGAAAGGGTCATGTTTAAATTAATAAAAGCACTCTGCTTAGCTGGTTTACACTGCCAGCAAATCTTTCTGTTTGACTAAGTATAAACATCTCCATGTGAGCAAGAAGTTCAAGCTCTGTTAGAAAATGTTCATGTACAATAAACACAAAGTAATAAAGCCATCGCAATTTCAGTGCAAGTCTGCAGGGAGCCTGAGAATCTCAATCATATAATGCTAGAGTCTCAAAATATTGTTAATGAGCATCTGTAGGAATTGAGTTATAATGTATTTTCTCTAAAGATTTGTAACATGACATGAATTCTCCACCAAAGCAAACCTTATGTTAACATCCAATTTAAAATGACATATATAAAGAAAGATATCTTTGACTAATAAGTTTTATTAGCTAATGACTCTGTTGTAAGAATATGATGAGTTATTTCAACAGAAGTCAAGAGATGTTTATGTGCCCATTATTCTTAGATTACTGTCCTATTGCTACCATTTCTTGTGGGAAGGTAGAGAGTATAGTGGGATATCTTGTTGGTCCATTCACAGATTCTGTGCAGAGCCCAATCTTAACTGTTCTCAACAATGTCTATTGGTCAAGCAACATAGTTGTCAATTGCTAAACACAATTTTTTGTGTTGTAATTTCATTTCTTATTTTAAAGGCTTATTCTTTCATTGACTACAGTGTATATCAAGTTGACAGATGTACAATAGTGGTGATCTGCTGAGGGTAAGGTATATAGAAAATATTTAACGGACATAGGTTACCAATAGGAGCCATCACATTACTTTTTGCAAAGATAACTGCTGTACATAAGTTTAATGGGCAATGATTTTATATATTTTAGCTGTCTGAAATAATCCACTTAGACTAAATTCATTATTACAAGTCTCCAGTCCAAAACTGGGCATGATATTACCCATACATAACCTTCCTACTGAGAGAAGAGGATTGTGAGTTCAAGACGAGCCTTAGCTATGTAGATACACCCTATCAATGGCAAAAAGAAAGAAAGAAAGAAAGAAAGAAAGAAAGAAAGAAAGAAAGAAAGAAAGAAAGAAAGAAGAGGAAGGAAGGAAGGAAGGAAGGAAGGAAGGAAGGAAGGAAGGAAGGAAGGAAGAAGAAAGAAAGAAAGAAAGAAAGAAAGAAGAAAGAAAGAAAGAAAGAAAGAAAGAAAGAAAGAAAGAAAGAAAGAAAGAAAGAAAGAAAGAAAGAAAGAAAGAAAGAAAGAAAGAAGAAAGAAAAAGGGGAAAAGGGATGGAGAGAAGGAGGGGGAGAAAGGAAGGATGGAAAGTGAGTGAGATGGAGGAAGGAAGGAAGGAAGGAAGGAAGGAAGGAAGGAAGGAAGGAAGGAAGGAAGGAAGGAAGGAAGGAAGGAAGGAAGGAAGGAAGGGAGAGAGGGAGGGAGGGAGGGGAGGGAGAGAGGGAGGGAGGGAGGGAAGGAGGGGAGGGAGGGACAAAAATGTCCAGTTCACATCTCACATAGTAGGCATTCTACTACATGCTGAAAATTAAAATAAGACAAGTTAGTTATACATGCATAGAACCTTACAATGACTGAATATTATCAAACCAAATCTTACTGATTTTCATGATGGCAACTAAGTATTTTGCATATAGTTGTTCATGCATATTTTTAAAATAAATTTTGTTTAGGCAAGAGAGAAGATTCCAGGATTAGGAAATAGGCTAAGGTATTAATTTGCTTTTTTCCAGAATGAGAAGAAAATAAAAACATATTTTAAGGTAATACAAGTGTACTACCAATACTACTCCTAAAGAATAGAGTACCTCAACAGAAGAATAACAATTGTAACTTTTAAATTTGAATGTGTACTAAGTTTCCCACACAGTGCCTGAAACACAATTGATAGGCAATAAATAATGATCACTCAAAAATTAAATGGGTGAAACAAAACAAATTCATGCTACTATTCTCACCAACTATATCCCCAACTTTCCTGTTAAGAACAGAGGCTAGCTGCTGGAGTAAGCAATTTTCTCTTCTATTCACAGCTGGAGCCCCATGACCTAAAAATGTATCTGGGCTGCAAAAGGAACTGAATAAATAATTGTTGGCCACCTAACCAGCTCTACCTTTCCTTCTGTGATATTATTGCATCCTAAACCCAAGAGCTAGGAGCAGGACAAGGAACAGAGGGAAAGCTAGGTAGAGGCTAGGTGCCTGGATGAAGAGGCCTTAGGACTTGGGACTATGCACTCAGGCTTGGAATGCATGTTTCTTTTTCTAGCTCTGGCTAAATCATCTGTAAAAGCATTAAACATTAATGCACTAATGCACTATTAGGACTTGACTGTTCATTATGGTAAATAATGCTTTGTTTGAAATTTGTAAATAAAAAATAATTTCAAACTTTACAGAGGTTTCCATCCAAATCAATAAGAACCTGGAATCATTCAGAGTGGCAGGAGATTCAGATGGGAAAAACATTTTAAAATGCAAATCAATATAGGAATCCCATAAAAAGACTGAGCAACAGTATCAGTTGAAAAGAACAACTAGGTTAATTTCCTATTTTCTGAAACCAAAATTGACCAAGACATGCATTGAATTGCATCTAAGGGACATTCATTGCCAGGTTAGAAAAATAACATATTCTGGGAAGTTATAGTATTGGCTAGTTTATAAATCAGCCTTGATTTACTCAACCATTTCAGAAAATATAAGATCTGATCATTTAATCTTCATGAAGAGAGCTAAACTGCTCCAGAATAAATATACATACAGTGATATTTACACATATTTGCATATTTTCTCTGATACAGTATGCATATATATTTTTTAAAAATCAGTAAACATAGGAAACAAAATCAAAGTTGAATTCTGGACTTTATTTAGTGAGGTTTTATGTTCTGTTATATCCCATTTCAGCCCACTGGATAAATTAATGTGGCACAAATATTCTGCTGGCACTATGCAGATAGTGCTCAATATTTAGTAAAATGGTGTTAGTGTTCTATTAGTGCACATACACATACATATACACATATACAAACATATACAAAAGGCAGAGATTATTTCTTCACTGTTTAAGTAAAGAATTTAACTTATTTAACACTAACACTTATAGGAAACTGTATAGGAGAAATATAGATTGCTATCCAAAAGAAAATTTATATTAAATTAATTATTGGTTTACTTAAAAAGCACAATTGAATAAGACAGATACATTTCTGGAAGCATTTAAGTTCTTACAGCCAGATATTTAAGGGTTAGGGAGTGGGAAATAGGAAGTCAGACTATTATAATGAATTAGAGATTCTCTCCCTTGAGCTGAAATTTCACTGTCATTAGTAAAATGGAATATAATTCTAGAAGAATGTTGAATATTCTTGAACATATGGGCCAAATTATAAGTAAGATAGAGTAAGTAAAATTGGAGATGCCAGTGATTGTCTAGAAAGAATGTACTGATTTTAAAAAGTTACATGCTCTAAATTAAAAGCCAAAGGTCACTTTCCTCAAACACACACACTCAGTAAATACTAGTTTTAAAAAGAAAGAATTAATTATCTTGCAACAAATTGTGACTCAGAAAACTTAAAATACCTTAGTAAGATAACACTTGTAGAAAATCTAGCCTGAATCCCAGATCTTTAAGTCTTCATAACCACCAGCACAGCTCTTTGAAAAGCTGACAGCTCAGGTCCACACTTCAGTATAAAGTGTAGGAATGAGAGGGGGATGAAGATAGGAACTGGTGGAATTTTGTAGCCAGATAGATAGAAAGCCAGAATCCCAAATCACCAATCCAAAAGACTGAAGGCATGGCTCAAGTGGTAGAGCACCTTCCTAGCAAGTGTGAGATTCTGAGTTCAGTCCTCAGTACTGCAAAAACTTAAATAAGTAAAACGAAGGTTAGACTCCAAAGCGAAGTCCATCTCAAGCAGAGATTGATTCCAGGCAAGACACAGGCAGTTAAAAGGTAGGTTCAGAACCTATTCAAGGTAGTCGCTCTTGGTAGGGAGCAGAGTTACCAAGTAGAAAGCCAAATAAAGTAAAATCTTTCTTCTTCATGATCATAGTTCCTAAGTATATCCTAGCATACTGGAGTGTACTCATTTCCCACAAAGAGGTGATGCAGGAGATTCAACAGAGATTGAGACTTCTATCAGAAGATCTATTGGGATTGACTTGACACACACAGCTAGGAAGCCTGTTGCTAGCTCAAGATGACAATAAATTCCAGACTTTTGGAAAGCCAAATGTTGTTTTCTACCTGACCATTAATAGGATGCAACCACAGGCACCATATCTAATGGGTGCCCACTGGTTCCATAGATGGGAGGCCTGTTTGAGCATCAGTTAGCTAGGTGAGGCTGGGACAGGCTAGACTAAACTCACGGAGAGCTATTCCCCAAACCCACAAGACAGTCAATGTTGCTATGTCACAAAGACTGGCATAAATATAGGATTGGTGATTTAAATAGCTTCATAGTAATCACCATCATGGTCTGATTCTAAAAAGATGGTATAAATTTAATCAATTACACAAGCCCACTGAAAGATAAGAATGATCAACGAGAATGAAAACATGAATCATGTTGAAACTCATTTCTAATTATATAAAAAGCAAACATATACTTTATTTAAAATTGGCAAGTGAGTTTTAATATCATATGCAGTGATTGACACTCATATGCTCCTATACTGCCAATAAATTTATAAAGTGAAGCATACAACTTGTCTATGAGTACCAAGAGCCTTAGAAACTAGTCTTACATGTAGTAATGCTAAGTATCCATCATGAGCAAATAACCCGAGATGCAGATAGAGAATTTTAAGCCATAATGTTCAACACAGTACTACTTATAATACTAAAAAAAGGCCTGAACTACCTAATATCAAAAATAGGTAAATATAGTACTGGAATATTAAATGATCAATTTTGCATGTTGGGTTTAGGATTGTTTGTTTTGGTAGCTCTGTGGTTTGAACTTAAGACTTTGTGCTTGCAAGGCAGGTGCTATACCATTTAAATGAGACCTCCAACTTTGTGTGTGTGTGTATGCGTGTGTGTGTGTGTGTGTGTCCGCGCGCGCGCGCGCGCGCACATGCACACTGGTCCTGACTGGGGCTTCAACTCAGGACCTGGGCACTGTCCCTGAGCTTTGGTGCTTAAGGTTAGTACTCACCCGAGCCAAGCTTCACTTCTGGGTGAGTTTTCTGCCCAGTCTGGCTTTGAGCTTCAATCCTCAAATCTCAACCTTCCGAGTAGCTAGGACTACAGGCATGAGCAACATGCTCTAGGAGTTTTGTCATCTCTGTCCCTGAGATGACAGGCATGTGCCACAATTTCCTGCCATTTGTCAAAGATGGGGGTCCCAATAACCTTTTTGCCTAGGCTAGCCTCAAACCATAATAATCCTTCTGATCTCCATCTCCTGAAGAGTTAGAAATGCAGTCATTACTTATGTTCACCTGGCTTTGAGAAACTTTTAATACCATATTGTTTGCTACAGTGGGTCATAAAAATCATTATTTATGCCATATGATTCCAAGATATGTGCATACAGAAAGATATACATCCCCATTAGCTTTTTCATATGTATATGTTCATATGTTGCTACATAGATATAGATACAAATACAGTTACAGACTAAAATACAAAGAAGAAATGCAGACTGAAAGGAAATTGAATTGAATTTCATCAAAATGCAGACTATTGTGGGTGACTATTTTTTATCATTTTTTCCTGAATGTTTGTTTTCCTACAATGAACCTATATTGCTTTTTTATAACCAAAGAAGTATAATAAGTTGTTCCTTTGTATCATTTTAGTCATGAAAGCACAACGTTGACTTTGGATTGTATAGCTGTGTGTTGGTGTCTAATTTTGCCCCTTACATTAGCTGTGTGACCTTGGGAAGATTACTTATCTGCTTTGAGATTAATTTTCTTTTTATGTAAAATATTTATAAGATCACCACAAAGGGTTATAAAGATTAGACAAGAAAATAAAACATTAGGCATAATACCTGATAATGGGCTGGAGACTAAAACGATTACTATTGTAATACCTCCCAGTAACTTTGCCCTGCTACCAACTCCTGCCCCTGACTGTATATACTTTCTTCAAGTATATTCATCTGACATTCAGAGACTAGTTTTATAATGTTAAATCCACCCTCTGCCAGGCCCTACACTACCTCCATTGCTGTGAGGGACTAAAACATGGGATTACAAGGAAAAAAAAATACTTAGAACAACATAGTCTTATAATTAGGTCCCTGAAGCTTTCCTGTCACTTTATTCCAGTGCCATAATTGCTTCCTTTTATATCTGAAGAGTTTAAAGCCACTTCTGCTTACAAACCTCTTTTGTTGACTTGTGAAATGTCCTATACTTCCATACTCTAAAAGATTAATTTCATGTGCCATAAATTGGCCTAATGCTAAAAACATGTCATCTTTTTTATTTATTGAATTTTGTTTACTCTTCATATAATTCTGGGCAGATGTTAAACAATTTGCTCAACAGAGTCCTAGCTGCATTCTCTCCAAAATCCCATGTCCGACCAATAATTCACTGCAAAAAGGAATGTGCATATAGAGACAATCCAACAACTGGAACATCATATTCAGCCAAAAGGCTGAAGGAATACAAAATTGTTTAACTTGCAAATAGGCCCTGCTAATCAAAGAGGCTGGGGTATATAGAGCTATTGTTTACTTTGATATTACACCATGAAAGACACAGAGACAAAACACAACAAAGATGGGAGTGGCCTCAAATATAGTAAGACACAAAGTTTCCATTCAGAAAAGAACCAAACAAGATTATTTTTTTAGGTATTATGTATCTTTAAATGTTAGCATATATACCTGAAAAAGTTGTGGGTTCTTCTTAATGAGGTCAAAGGGGGAAATGGGGAGTTAATTTATAGAATTAGTTCAGTTGGTATCGAAAGATAGAATCTATCTCATTTCACAGATTATGACTATTTATTTACTCCAGTCCTCTTTTTAAAAAAACTGTATCCAAGACATATAATCTCTATAGAAATAGTTTTTAGATTTCAGAGACATTTCTGCTTCAGGGCAATATAGGCAAAGAGAAAAAATAATGCTCATGTCAGTAGTAAGTGCCACTCACAAAACACTTACTGCATCTTCAATAAATATCTATTGTGAATCTACTCTGCAGAATGTTCTGTATGAGAGCTTGAAACAGAAGGAACAAGACCTTCAACTTCTGATCTCATGGCTGCATATTTTAAACACACAGTGTTAACATGAGAAGGATAACACATCACATTTACAGTTAGATTCCTCCAGGTAGATTGATCAGAATTGCTGAGAAGCCCTGAAAACAAATAGATGAATAGATGAATGGGTGGGTGGGTGGGTGGGTGGGGTGAGTGAATGAATGGATGAATGCATGCATGCTTGAATACACTCAATTGTCATTATTTGTGAATTCTTTATTTTCACATTCCCTTGCTCACTAAAATATATTTGTAAGCCCCAAATCAACACTTGCAGTGTGTTCACAGCTATTCATGGACATGCACAAAGTAGAGAAAAATCTGAGTCACCCAACACCCAGGTTTTAGTTGAGTTCAAACAAGGTAACACTTTACCTTCTTGCTCTGGCTTTCATACTACAAAAAATCCCTTTTGCAGTCTATTTAATGACACGTTTTTCACATTGTGTGTGTGTGTGTGTGTGTGTGTGTGTGTGTGTGTGTGTGTGTGTGTGTGTGTGTGATTTGTTGCTGGTCTTACTTTTTAAGATGGCCACGAGTGTAGTACAGACATATTGTTGAGTATTACCAAATGCAGGAAGACTACAAGGTGTCTCATGGAGAAAATACATTTCATGTGAAATTTGTTTAGGCATGGTAATGGTATCTTTGGCTGTGACTTTAACATAAGCCAACAATATATATTAAATGCTCTTTAATCAGAAAATCACATGAAACAAGGTTATATATTACCCAGTTGATGAAAATATTGTAACCAGGGTATTTTGAACAAATAACTTACCAGAGGCTACTTTGCCCAGCAGCTACTAGAGTCTCTACCCATCCTACCAGGGTTTCCTAGGTGATAAGAGGGCCTTACTATTAGGGGTCAGATTGAAGGCTCTGAGGCTTCAGCAAGACAAGCACAGTGTGAAAGTTTATGAGTTGTTATGATATAGAGCATGCATGGAGACCAAGGAGTATAGACTGAGATGAAGAAAGGACATGAAACAGTCACCCTTATTGGATCCAGGACATTATCCAAACAGGTTTCTCCCAGGAAGTTTTAGTTAAAGGGTTTAAAGCAAACATGACTAGTTTCAAAAGGTTACACTGTGATTGGTGTGGAGTGGACATTTAATTGCTCAGCAATTGCCTGAAAAGTCCACCTAAAGGAACTGGGATCCCTAATCAGAGAGGTGGGAGCTGTTTCTTTAAGATCTTATCTCTGACTAAGTAGTGTGGGTGTGATATAGAATTGGAAACTGTCAAAGGCAACTGTATCCAACCTCTGGTAATGAGGAAGTTCCGCTTATATTTAAATATGGCTTCTGAGGCTACATAAGATTATAAGCACTCACCACCTCAGGGCCTACAGGAGCCTAATTCTGAATTTCCTCTAAGAGCAATGTTTCAGTGTTCACTAATTCCGTTTTCACTGCAGCATGGAATTAATTAGCATTAATTACCATCAATGATGAGAATCAACAGTAGATAGATAGATGGTTTTGAAGATGTGAAAGATGTCTTATATCCTATTAGGTAATAATACTCATTTTTTGTTTGTTTTGAAGTGAATTGCCTTGTTTCTGGATATAGATATCATTTTACCTTAGATTTTTCTGGAGTGATCAGCTTCAGTTAGGAGAATGAGCTTCCTGAAAGACCATAGGAGGCTGGGGGAGAGGGGGGCGGGGAAAGATGTTAGACCTTAGAAATTGCAACATGTGCCAGCTGTTGGCCTTTCCTGCCAACCCCATCAAAAAGGGTTATTTTCCCAGGCTTGTATTTGATTTCAACACTCAATTATTTTCTTCAACCTCACCCACATGTTAGTACACGTCCAATAAAGTGTTGAATTTTTTTTTTCTTTTTAGCAGTAAACATAGCACAAATCCAATCCACATAAACAATATCTGTAGAAAAATCATGTAGCACCCACATATTTGTTTAATGAAACAAGACCCAAATGGAAAAGTTACAATCTCATTTAAAGTTTAAATGCCTCAGGACAATTCTGATAATGTTTAGAGGTAGATAATTGTGGGAAGCAGAAGAAACGAAAGATAAATATTGGCAGTAGCTGAAAGAAAACGAAAAAGCTATTTTCAGATCAGTGAGCCACACCAATAAATGGTATGATATAAACGACTAGAGATTCATGAGTATTTGGTATCTAGGTACATATTATCCTCAGTGCTGAAGTCTTCTGACACCAGAAGCACAATTATTTATAAAAAGAAATAAGATGAGTTATCACAAAATATTCAGCAATGGTCTTACATTTATAAAAATTTAATAGAAGTCCTACTGTTTGCAGAGACTAAGGATTTCTAGGGAGTTAAGAAATGAACCAAGAATTTTGATCTTGGTAGGGAGACAATGGAAAAGGTTAAAAACAAGTAAAGGAAGAAAGATATTCTGGAAACCTGGCTGTTTTCTCTGAGGGAAAATAACTTTGTTCCACACATATGAATGAGAGTCACTAAGGAGCCAACACTGCACAAAAACGAACTACGGGGACTTAATAAAAATGATCTTCCTTGTATTTTGCTTTTTGGGGTGGTGGAGAGGGGTCCGGTCGTGGGGCCTGAACTCTGGGCCTAGGTTCTGTCCCTCAGCTCTTCACCTCAAGGCTAGTGCTCTACCACTTGAGCCACAGCACCACTTCTGGCTTTTTCCCCCTGTTTATGTGGTGCTGAGGAATTGAACCCAGGGCCTCATGCACGCAAGGCAAGCGCTCTACCACTGAGCCACCTTCTCAGCCCTATTTTGCTTTTTAAGCTAAAAACAAATCAGGAATTATATAACTGGGCTTCCATGTTTGTGTTACTTAGAAGATGATGTAACATTCTGACTGGGGCTTATAAGAAATCTTTCACACAACTTATTTTTACTGAAGGATTCAAAACACTCAAAAATTTTCTTTAAAAGTCACTGATGACTTCGTTGAAGTATCTAATGACCAAATTTTGGCTTTAGCTAAAATAACACACTTTCATAATTCTTACTTTTGCATCTGACATGCACATAAATAGTAGACTTTGGTGTTTTGTCTCCCAGATAGACCCTCTAAATATCCTCCCAGATTGCCATACACAATGGTCCTAGAAGAGTTAATCACAGACAAGCAGGAACAAGGGTTGAGGACAAGGCTGAAAAAGGCAAATGGTCAAGAGGAAACAGTTCCACAGAGAACAGGATGTCAGTTTCAGGGACCTTGGACCCTGATGCTGATGTAAAGTAGGCTGATCTGTAGGCTCTGAACAGACAAGCATGGTGTCAATCCCTGATCAACAACAGCCTGCCCTCTACTCTGTGTGAGACTCTCATGCTAATAATGCCAAAGCACTTGACTCCTTTGCAGGCCCAATCCTTCTGTCCCATTTCCTAGCCAAAGGTACTGTTTCAAATACATCCCTATCACTCTTGCACACACTTCATCAAAGTACTTATCACCCTGCAGTGTACTTAGGGGATGTAGAGGCTCAGCATGTTCGTTCCAGAGTCAGACTCCCTGGGTTCAGGTTCTGCCTCACTATTTTGTACCACCATGGCCTTAGGAGACTACTATATCTGTGCTCCACTTTCCTCTTCAACAAGAGTTGATCTGACGAACATTTTGTTGTTGTTAGTGGACCATAATTTGAAGTCCTTTCCATGCTTAGAACATCACTTAGTAGAGGAAGAAAAGGTACACAAATGCAGTCATTATACTGAGTGTATATTATGTAAAAACTGAACTATGTAACTTGAGAGTAAGTATGGGAGGGGGAATGAGGAAGAACGAGAAGGAAAGAACAGAAAGAATGAAAAGGATGACGTGGATCAAGATGCATTGTATTAATGACCAAACTGATGATATTGAAACCTCTCAATAACTATTTAATAATAATGAAAAAAGAAAGAAAGTCACTTCATTTCTATATCTTGGTATAAACGAGAGAACCAATCTTCCATTATGGAAATTGGGAATGTGGACCATTTGCCAAGCTACTTGACAGCTAGGATGCAGTCTCTCAGTCAGTTCTGGTCATTCAGAGAGATCGACACATTCAGGATTTGGCTTCAAAGAGGCACCTATGATGGAATCATTTCTGTTTTAAGTAGCATAGCTCTGGCAACAATGTGTGCTTTTTTGGGCAGCAGAAGCTGGAAGACATGTGGGAAAACAGCACTGGCAGCATCCAAACCCAATGCAACCTTGTCAGTTCTAAGGCATAAATTTTGGCTATGGAAGAAAACTCCTTAAGAGGCATGCTTTAAGACTATAAGGAAATCGTAAATAGACCAAGAGTAACAGACCAATCAAATCAGTGCTCTACTTTAAAACCATTAATAGTCTACTCAATAGAATTGTATGCAAATTGCTACTTTGTCCCATAGATCTCTGCAGAATTTAGCTAAGTTAAGTTTTTCAAACTGAAATCAAGATTCTAGATCCCACAACTTGGTTCCAAACTCTGGCAAACTTCTCATGCCTTTGCTACTTACTCCTACCAAACCTCGAGGGTCCTTCTCTAAAAGTCCTCCCTAGTTACAGTCTTTTTCTAGCTCTTTTAACTAAGGCAGAATCAATCCTTCGCTTCTCTGTGTTCCACTAGTCCTTGGTAAGTGTCTTTTGAGAGCATTTACTACTTCGAATGGTGAGACGCATGCCGCCTGGAACAAATTAGTTTTCTCATTTCCTGTTCCTTAGTTATCTAGCACAGTGCCTGCCGGTCAGTTGATGGGTGCTCAACAAATAATTAAGTGTGAGCATGAGGGTCAAGAACCTAGTTGGACAAGAACCAACAACTACAAAACACCTTTAATAAATAAGGCAAAGTTTGGTCCCAGCCTGAAAATACATTTGGGTCTACCAGGTCTGTATAGTAAAAGCATACAATGTGATTTTTACACAGAGGCTGGTAGTGGGAGAACCATATAAATCAGAGCACCTAAGAAAGGAATTAAGTGAGCAGATCCTGACGTCCTAATACTATTTTTTCCTCATCTCTTCACATGGGTTCCTGCACTGTTTGCAAAGGCTTCTACAAATAGGGACCAAAGTCCCTCCTTGACCCACACTTCCTCCACAAGCCACTGCTGTATCTGCTTATGCTCGCAGTCAAGCTCTCCCAACAATGATGTCTCTACGTTCTATAATTATTTCCTTTTACTCTCACTTACTGTTCAGCATACAGCACTTCATTTCTGCCTCTACTTCCAAAACTACTCTCACTAAAGTCATCCATGATTTCTGTGACTAAATTCCTTCTTACTAAACTACCCAACACACTCAGCAAACATGACTACTTTCTTGTAGAAACATCCTCTCTACCCTGAGATGCTACAGTCTTTTGAGGGTCCACTTAACTCTTCTATTAGGCTCATGAAAAGGATTTCCTCTATAGGATGTCAAATTTTGGAGTTTCTTATGACTCAGTCCTGGGATTTCTGCTATATGTCAGTAAAACCTTACACACCGATGGCTTTAAGTAGGCTATGTAGTCATGAATTTTCAACCTATCTCTCTCACCAGAGACCCTTATATTCAAATTATTCTTTAACATCAGCACTCTAATATCTCAAAAATATTCCAACCGTAGTGTACTCAAAATTAAATCTCTAATTTGTTCACCTGTATCTTCCCCCATTTCAGTAAATAAAATATTATCTTTTCTACCATTTGTGTAGCTGAGAACCTGGAAGTCTGACTCATTGATTCCTTCTCTTTCATTTCTCATCCAAGCTACTTCCATGTCCTGGCTATTTTACCAACAAAATATATCTGAAATATATAAGGCCCTGCTCATCTTTGATCCTATCCCTAGAAACTATGCAACCACAATCTTAGGTAGATAAAGCAATAATACTTGACCATCCATCTTGCTTTTCCTGATTGATTTTTCTCCCATCAGAGTAGCCATTGGCTACTCAAATCCAATATTGTCATAAGGTAGTTTGTTGTATTAGTCAATACTGTTTAAAGAAATAGAACCAATGGGATGTCCATGTGAGCAGCAATACTGATAGTACTATGAAGCTGAAAATTCTTAGAATGAAACATCAGTCTATCATGATCTGGCCCCTGCTCATAGTTTTAAACATTGCAACAGCTTTTCCTCTCATACCATGTTGCAGCCATGGCTGATTTTTCAATCCTCCCATGCCTCCAGCTCTTCCCATCTCAAGAGCCTTCATGTTTGTGCTGCTAAACTCATGGAACCAGCCTCAGTTCAACTCATTCTTTGGTTGTTTCCCGAGAAGACCATGAATATTATGAGGACAGGAACTGTGTCCATTTAGTTCATTCCTATATTCTCATTCATTTATTAGATGACTAGAAGGTCAATTTTTGTAAGGCCACATTTTATTGACTTCACTTGATTTAAAGAAGGTAGGAAATGAATGATTTCCAAAATAATTTTTTTAAAAGCTGTATACCTTTAAGACACAGAAGAACAACACACAGAATAGGATAAGATGGACTAAAACCTCAGCTACTATCTGGATGACTCATGTAGAAAGAAGAGGTCAAAGTACAAAATTAGTCCTAATTAAAGTTATAACTATGTCAAATGAAGTTGTTACTGCTCAATTTAATTGCTGTATCCTGTGCTACTCTTTATGTTGTTAAAAAGCTCTATTAAACTTCCTGACTTCAGGATTCAAGGATGGAATGCATACTTTGGCAAGCATTTACAAGTGTATTTTATTTATTTTTATTATTTTCACTTTATTTTTATTTATTTATATTTCTGGGTCTGGGGCGAGGGCTTGAACTCTGGGCCTGGGAGCTGTCCCTGAGCAGCAGCAGCTCCTGCTGCTGCTGCCTCCTCTTCCTCTTGTTCTTCCTCTTCTTCATCCTTCTCCTCTTCTTCCCTCCTCCTCCTCCCCCTCCTCCTTCTTCTCCTTCTTCCTTCCCAAGGCTAACACTCTATCACTTGAGTCACAGTGTCACTTCTAGTTTTTTCTGAGTAGCTAATTGGAGAAAAGAGCCTCATAATTTTTCTGCTCATCTGGCTTCAAACCACAATCCTCATAGCTCAGCCTCCTGAATAGCTAGGATGACAGGTATGAGCCACTGGCACCCAGCTAAGCATGTACTTTCATATATTTTGCAAAGGAGAATGAAGGTTACTGCTTCATATAACTGAGCTAGCTGCACACTACTTTTCTGTCCAGAAATATGAACAGGAACATTTTGCAGTTGACTCATCTTGTCACAGACATAAACTAATGAGGCTGTAAGAGATGCTACATTGATGGAAAAAAGTGAGTCCAGCACTATGAATAATATTTCTTCAAGCAAAATGAAATAATAAACCACCCCTGACTCAAATATAGTGGTTAAACTGTTATATGCTAGAAATCCCGCATTGTCTACCAGAATTATATCCACCAATAGTCAGAAAAGAGTCATCTCAGCTTCTAATTTCTCTCTCCAAAAGAATGAAACTAAAAAGCCATATAACATTTGCTTCACTTTTATGATTATACCACATCAACTCTCATTCTAAAACAAATAAAAAAACGTTTCTTTTTTTAAACAGTTGGATATTTCCAAAGGTAATTTTCTTCCATTCTATGGAGTACTCAAAAATAAATTTAGAATGAAGTTGATTAATTAATTCCTTAGCTACACTGGTAGACCAATTTACATTTATATTACAAATATAACTAAAGGTTAAATATACTATCTTCCATGCAAGATGAGAGGTCAGTGACATTCCATTCAAGCAAGTAGCTCAGCAAACTTTGTCTCTTTTTATAAAGAGAGAGGAAAAATATTCAGCATGTTCAATATGAGACTTGATAGTGAAGATTAAACAAGAAAAACTAAGTTTCAAACTTGATTGTTCTTAAACCTTTCGGGATATTTAATGATTTGAGGCTTTTTTTGCAATTTATTTATTTTTATTGTGAAAATACTGTACAGAGGGGTTACAATTGCATGGGCAAGGTAATGAGTACATTTCTTATCAATCATTGTAGCCTCCTCCTTTGTTTCCCCTTCCCATCCCTTCCCATCTCCCCCCTCCCCCCCCCCCCATTTGAGGTTTTAACATCATTTCTGGATGTTAATCATACTTACAAATTTCAGTCATAAGACAGCTGATATAGAAGATTAATTAGCTTTTCCATGAATCCCAAACCATATCATGAAAGTTGATGTGTCAAACTATGCACCAGTAGATATTTCATTGGTATTTATCTTTTTCTCCCAAATAGATTACACAAAAAAATTGCAGCTAAATTCATTCTCTTAAATTAAACCTTAGTACTTTAAGCAAAATAACAAATTCTTGTAAGAAGTTATGTAGAACTAGGAAACTTCTAAAGAGCAATGTTTTGATTGCATTCAGACTAGTATATGAACTCCCAAGTGGTACAGTTGTGGGAAGGGAGTGTCTGTTGATCCTGAGAGCACAGAAACCATTCAGAAACTACTATAATCCATGCTAACCAAGCCTTCATAAAGCATTCAACTAGAAGTCAACTTGTAATAAACTGATAGGCCATTTAAGAAACCACATGTTTCACAATTACTCTCAATAAACTGGAAACTTACACTTCAACTGTTCATTTTTCCTTTCTACCTCTTTGCTTTCCTAGAGTAGGCAATAAAAACCTTATCTGAAAGCCTCAGAGCTGAATGCATAAGAACAAGCAATGTTTAAATTAAGCAAAGGAATCATGAAAGGTAAATAAAATAAAGGAAAATGGCTATGGAAAGTATAATCAGACTCAGGGGAAATAAAGCCATTTAAACCAGCCTTGTTCTTGGACCCAAATAACCTACCTATATTGTGACAGATACAGTACTGCCACCCAAGAGCATGACCCTAAGGGGCTGGCTTCTCCACAGTCTTTGTGTAATGGAATCTCACTGATGATACCATTGGGTTTTCATCTAAGAAATCCAGTGCCAGAGAGAACCTCTCTGGGCTTTCTCTTCATAGCAGATACCACCCTGGCACAAATCTACCTTTGAGGGGTTTCTGAAAACCAAATTCTACTCATTCTCTCTCCATTCCTCTTCTCACAATCCTGCACTATCAGAGGGACTGAATCATGGAATAAAACTTGTGTCTTGAAGAAATGTCCCGTTTTTACCAACCTTAAGAAGCTTATCAGGATTAGGCCCACCCACTTGGAAAGTGAGCAAGCCATAGTTAAAAGAAGATGTATCCCTTCCCTAAGTCATATTGTCTATAGGTGCCCTCATGAGAAGGGAAAAAATTGTTTGGCCTAATCAGGAGTTATTCCTTTATACTCTGCTTCCATCTCCTCTCGACCTCAAACAGCAGGAAGAAAGGCTGGCTTGTGCCATCCTGTGTTTTGTTAATTTAACAATATAAAATGCTGATAGATAAACTGTGTCATCAGTGAGGAAGTACAACATACAATGCGGTTAACATTAGGTGAGTGTCCAGCCGAGGAAGAAGAATGTCACTTGCAGCTTCACAGAAGCCAGTTCTCATAAGGTAGTCCAGCCCAGAGCTCTCTGCTTCTCCAAGTTTCCCCAACCATTTTGGCGGCGTGTCATCTCTCCAGCCTTGAGAGTTACATATGGTGAAGATCTCACTGTGTAAACTGACAGCAGAGCCAGTCCAAGTTCTCCCCCATAGAAAGGGACTGAGAGGATCCCCCTATGTCAGAAAAGCAGAGGGAATTTGTATTGCAAATAGCGATGGTTCCATGAGGGAAACACTCCATGGTACTTACACTGAGCAGGATTCCTCACCTGTTTATACATGGGTTTTATTGCAGTCAGGCAAAGTCCATGAAGCTTTCCCACAAATCATGTTTTTAACAACATATGATGAAACACATAAGCTTGAAAAGGAAACAAATTATGTTTAAATGTTAATATCACAATATTTTAAAACAAATTAGTGATATAAGATTGCTTTTTTCTCTATTACTGTACTAAATTGCAAGATCTAGTTTCA
The DNA here is from genome assembly GCF_019054845.1 of Dipodomys spectabilis. Lineage (NCBI taxonomy): Eukaryota > Metazoa > Chordata > Mammalia > Rodentia > Heteromyidae > Dipodomys > Dipodomys spectabilis. Next base: position 13,700,931 of record NW_024870758.1, read on the forward strand.
GGATAGGCAATTATGTTTTCTTAGGAGTATTAAACACAAATACTACCTCATGATATGGGAAACAATTGTAATATTAGAGTATCAGTGGTTTGAATTAATGATTTAGTAAAGCAGGACTACTGCAAAAACTACTATAATTGCACATAACCATAATGAAAGAAAATGCTAATTTTAATTAGAGGAAATAAAGGTACAATGTCTTTCAGATCCAATTCCACAAAATTCCTGATTTCTACCTCAAAACTCAGGTAAAAAAATTCTGCTTTAAAGAATATTTACCAGATACTAGTGGCTCACACTTCTTTCCTTGCTATTCAAGAGGCTGAGATCTAGGGATCATGGTTCAAATCCAGCCTGGGCAGAAAAGATCATAAGACCCTTATCTCCAATTAGCTACCAAAAAATTCAGAAGTGGAACTGTGGCTCAAGTGGTAGAATATCAGCCTTAAACAAAAAAGCTCAGGAACAGCACCCAGACCCTGAGTTCAGGCCCTAGGACTGGCATAAAAAAAGAAAGGGAGAAAGAAGGACAGAGAGAAAGGAAAAAGAGAAAGAAAGAAGGAAAGAAAGAAAGAAAGAAAGAAAGAAAGAAAGAAAGAAAGAAAGAAAGAAAGAAAGAAAGAAAGGAAGGAAGGAAGGAAGGAAGGAAGGAAGGAAGGAAGGAAGGAAGGAAGGAAGGAAGGAAGGAAGGAAGGAAGGAAAGAAGGAAGGAAGAAAGGAAGGAAAAAGAAAGAAGGAAAGAAAGATGGAAAGAGAAGGGGAAGGAGGCAGGCAGGCAGGCAGGCAGGCAAGAAGGAAGGAAGGAAGGAAGGAAGGAAGGAAGGAAGGAAGGAAGGAAGGAAGGAAGGAAGGAAGGAAGGAAGGAAGGGAAAAAAGAATCATTATATATTATAATAACCCATCCACTTAGAGTATACCATGTACACTGAGTATTCTCAGTTTAACATTTCATAGTGTCATTACCTTTAAATTGAAAGCTATCCAGAAGCCAGTAGAAATTAGATTACTCTGCCATTGCTTTCACTAAACCAATAGCTAATACATTATCATTAGCTCTATTACCACATAAATATTATATTCCAACACTGGGATCATCAGATGTAAAGTATTGATTATGCACATGCATTGTAGCAGGTTATAGGTGCAGTCTGTCTGTCTCTGAGGTTGTCTGTGCAGGCCATTTCAACTAAGCATAGGGGTGATGAAGCCATACTTGGATACATTAACCATTACAGAAAAAGAAAAGAAAGATCCACTAGTATTAAGTGGCAAATCAGCTGTTGCCTGCCTCCATTTTACAATCATAAAATGTTAGAAAATTTAGTTTCGTTCATAAAATGGGCTTTGCTTTCTTTTGTGCTTGTTAATGTTCCTGTCCTATTTCCTCACTCCCTTTACTGTGCTTCGGTAGGTAGCAAATATATTCTTAAGCAAATGTAGCTCTAACCATACTCTTTTTATCACTGGGTATTAGTTTTTATTTTTTAACTAAATTGTAAGTCATGTGTTAGGCCGAACACCAAGCACAGAGCTCGGCGCATGATCAGAGTTTTTATAAATACTTTCCCATTGACCAAAAGCAAGTAGCAAATAGATTCAAAGATGAAACTAAATATATTAAGCCCTCTTAGTTATCATAGGTGTTTTAATGAATAAATCCATAAGACACATCAGAGGGAACTGGCACATTGCAATTGTTGGGCCAGGAATCACTTTGAGTGGTTAAAGTACCTTGGGGGAGGTTACTTAAGTAAGTAAGTGAGTGAGTGTTGTTTAAAATGGATATGATGTGACGGTCCTTGACAAGAATAGCAGCATCAAAACCCAGCATCCATTTGCTCATTTACTCATTTGTTCATTCAACAAACATGGGTTGAGGGCTCACTAAGTAGGAAAGAAGAAGAGAACTTGAGACAGGCCTTAAAGAAATAGAAGCCTGAGGCAAGAATCATAACAAAATCAATCACCTTTGTTTTCATTTACCATTACCGAATATAGGCCTAGAATCGGAGCATTTTCTGTCTTTAGCTTTTATTTCCAATCATTTGCTATTTGTGTAACATAACCTTCTTCTCCAAGTCATAATGCTACCAAATGAATCTTAATAGTTACAACACTATTTAATAATGGATAAATGAATTACAACTCAAATGTCCAATAATAGGGAAATGGCTCAGGGAATAATTCTATCTTCACAAATTTTGTAAAACCTATAGAAACTATGCTTATGAAAAGTTTTGGATAATATGGACACTAATGATGTCATATTAAGTATAAAAACTGAAAATTAATTGTAACCATTGTGATCTCTACCATAAAAACACATAAACACACAGAAATAGAAATAGAAATGAGTCGAAAAAGAACAAAGTATTAACCACAAGTATAACTATGGGTGACTATGGAAATTTTTGAAAATAGAGGTTTTTTTGGGGGGGGGTCCAGTCGTGGGGCCTGAACTCTGGGCCCGGGTGCTGTCCCCCAGCTCTTCAGCTCAAGGCTAGAGCTCTACTACTTGAGCCACAGTGCCACTTCTGGCTTTTTTCTTTTTGCTTATGTGGTGCTGAGGAATCGAACCCAGGGCCTCATGCATGCAAGGCAAGTGCTCTACCACTGAGCCAACTTCCCAGCCCCCTGAAAATAGAATTTTCAAAAGAAAAATTATGATGATATTGTATGACCAACATAGTTTCAAAAATGCACTGTTTCAGTCAGACATCAGTGACTCACACCTATAATCCAACCTATTCAGGATGCTGAGACCTGAGGATTGCTGTTTAAATCCAGCTCAGGCAGGAAGGTCCATGAGACTCTTGTCTCCAACTAAACACTAAAAATCCAGAAGAAGAAGTATAGCTCAAGTGGCAGAGCACTAGCTTTGAACAGAAAAGCTCAGGGACAGCACCCAGGCCCTGAGTTCAAGCTTCAGGATTAGTGCACAACACAGACACACACACACACACAGACACACACACACACACAGACACACACACACACACACACACACACACACACACACACTTTTTCTCTTTAATGACCAAAAAGAAATTTCAAAAATATAAATCTGGTTGTATCATTCAGATCTTAAACTCAGAGCCTCATGCTTTCTCAATCTTTCTTGCTCAAGGATGACACTCTACTAGTTGAGCCAGTCCTCCAGCCTAACATTTTGCTGTATAATTGGAGATGGAATCTCACAAAATTTTCTGTCTGGGCTGGTTTCCAATTATATTACTCCAGGTCTCTTCTCCTAGGTAGCTAAGATTACATAATGAAGCCATCAGACCTGTCCTGATTACATAAATCTAAATTCTGGTTCCTAATCCTTAAATGTCTGACTGTGACTTAGTAAACTGAGGCAAATTCTCTTAGACTAGATTATCCTTCAAAGATGTCTGCATGCCAATATCTCTTTCTTTGCAACACTTGTCCCGTCTCTCTTTGGCAGATGGTACCTCGCATTTAAGAAGGACATCCCTCAGATCTCCAGTCTCCAAAACTTTGCTGTGGTTTCTCCCAGAGGTAGATTAAGAGAGGGCTACATGTCAGCTAACCCAGTGATATCCAAAAATATAATGAAATGGAACAAATTATATTTCATAGAACTCCATTCAGAAGTAATTCTATAGGTGTTATAGAGGAACAATTTAATAAATTCACTTAGGACTGGGGGAGGGTTGGCCAGAGTAAATGTGAATAACCACAGATAGTAAGTAGCTAGACAGCCTTCCAAGGAAAGCAGTTCAGGTAACCACAGAGCTTTTATCCTGCTAAATAGGTCATATAAGCAGAATGACTCACTCAGGGCAATAGAGAAGAGGATTGTGGGAGGATCATTCCTTCCACAAAATAAATATGGAGCAAATATTGAAGGTCCTCGTTCTGATGGACCACCAACTCATAAATACAGCCAGCATCACAGTTTGGTTCTGTAAGGACATCTCCTACTGCAAAGTTCACACCTGTCCTTAACTACCTCCACCTTACCTCTGTCAACACCACCACTGAATATCACCCATCAGTGATTGTTTTGTTCCTAGCCCCTCAGGCACTTTTCATTTTGTTCTTCCTGAGACTGTTTTAGTATTTGCATGTTCTTCTTCACTAGATTAAAAAACTTCATGAAGGCATGTTTTATTTTTAACTGAACCTTGCCTACTACTCAATACATTAAAGAAGTGAGTGACTAAACTAATTAGAGAACAAGAAAACCATCTCCATACTCAGCCAAGAAGAGAGAGATTAATTAAGAATAAGTAAGATCTTCTAAGATACATTTCAAAAGACAACTCATTTGGGCTAGTTCAACCTGAGGTAGAGTGAGAAAGGAAAAGACTCCTTAAAGATCCTATCTTGACCCCGCTGTAAGTGAGAAAAATAAAACCCTAAAATATCCAGGGACTTCTTCAGAACACATTTCAATGTCACTATCTGTCTGACAGCTGGCTATAAGCATTCCTGTATCTTTCATGAGAAAATGCCATTGAAATGTGAATAATTTGAAGCTCTATTGGAATCCCCTAAGTAATTTCACCTAGACAAGCAGCTCTTCAGCCTGATGTCACAATGAGTTCTTTGGGTGCAGGTGGGAGTTGAACAAAGCTCAGAACAGCAGGCTATAAATAGAAGAAGACTGCCTCACACATTCTAATAACAATAACCACCCTGAACTATTTAGCCACTGCCTGTTAAATTTCACACTCCTCATATTTCCCAACTCATTTGCAAGAGTCAGGACTGTATTATGAATCACTCTCTGTTGCTAACTCAATCCATTCTTCCAGAGTTAACTTCCAAATTCAGCAGAAAATCCTAAGTCTTAGAGTAAGCTATCCCTCACATAGACAAATTGGTCCATCTCGTTTTTTCAGTCCTCTAGAAACACATCTCTCCTAAGATGCCATTCCCCCAATAAACACTTTGTCAACTCCTTATACAGTCTCTCCACAAGGGCCTTAGAGAGGGAAAGGAGGGGCCTGGAGGCATGGCTCAGGTGATAGAGCACCAGCCAATGAGCAAAACTATCAGAAGGAGTTCAAGTCCTGGTGGCAGAGTGTGGGGGAGTAGTTGTTACTGAGAACTCCAAACAGTATTTGTGTATGTGTCTTTACCTATTTTTATCAACGAGATCCAAAAATTTAATTAAGAACTATTTAAATATTCCTATATAACTAATTATGCATTAACAAAACTAAATCTTTCATTGGAAATAATATATTTCAAAATAAGAAACTATAATAAGAAGACTGGCATTGTTTTGCATGATTGTAATTTGCTTTAATGTCTGCCTTCATGGAAAACAGTTGGATTCTCATACCAATTTCTAAACTTAATCTGTTATAGTATGTCTTGAAGAACGTGGAGAAAATTCAGCCTCTCATAGAAAAAGAAAGATAAATTCTCTGGAAAAATAAAGATAATTTTAATAGCATCTGCAAATATCTTCGGAAACTCTTTGACCCTACATAATACTCAGCAAGTGGTAGTATCTTAAAGGTTAGCTACAACATGGAATCTGAAACCATATCTATTGTCAAATCTCACATTTTAAATGGACCTTTGACCTATAAATTATGTTGAGATAATTTAGGTTGACCATTTAGAAAATATTAACTCACTGGGTTATCACAAATAAATATTTACAAGACATTTATAGTATTGCCACCAATCTCATTGGAAAAGTCTTTAAGGTTGTAAAGCTATTAAACTCATGGTGACAAATTCAACTTTAAAAAAATTCAGTTTTCTATTTGACAGTTTATATTTTATCACTGGTAACGAAAGTTCACTTTTTTCTTAGAAGGATAAGCCTTGAATGCTTTTCTTTTGAACATATTTATGCAAGTGATACCAGTTTTCACTCTCAGAGGTTATAATCTAACCTTTTAAAAAAGAACCAACCAAATGTGTCTCTAAGAGAATCTTAATAAGTAGAGAACATTGGACTCTTCTTTGTTTTTCTGAGCCTAAAGCACAGTGCTTGTTGATAGGAGCAAATGCTTGTTTAGTAGAGAGGAATGATAAAAAAGAAAAATCAATTTTATGCATACAGACACACAGGAAGGTAAAGAAGATATGGCTTAAGACAAAACTTCAGAATTAAAGAAGGTTGTAGAAAAAGAAAAAGTGCAATTCTGAGACTGTATTATATTATCTTATTTCAAAGGTCTCTCAAAAATAGACAAAATGGAGACTTTCTCTGTTCTCTTCTAATTTTAACACAGGAAGAAATCACATCTTTTTCTCCCTTCAAAAATGCAAAATACCAGCAAAGTAAGTTACAAGGCAATAACTTTAAATTCAGAAAGTAAATTTTTATAGTTACATTAAATTACAGCCCCCTGAGGTTTCAGTAATGGAAATGCTGACAGACCCTGAAATTCAGCAGCTATACCCAGGGACTCCCATTCTTTCTTCCTCTCACTCATACCTGCCCCGTTGCATTTTACACCAAGTAAGACATGGGTTATTTTTGACCAGCTTTTGATTTCTGTATTCAAAGAAAATCCTGCCTTATATCAGAACAGCCCATAAAAATATTATTATATATTTTCCAAAAGCTATGGTGTCTTTGATTGACATGTCTGTCCTAGAACATGTTGTTGTCTAACGTCGCCTACTTTGTAGAACTCCAGACACTCCCAATTAAAGATTGTGTAGGGCAAAACAGAAGCTATTATGTGCCAACTCTTTATATCTGAGTCCTTTGCTAGCTGTGTGAAGAAGCTCTGAAGGCAAGGGTGGTAAAAGACACAGTGGGGAGGTGTCTTGGGACACCGCTGCCTCTGAGAATTGTCAGAGCTTCCTTCTTCCAGGAGCACCGTGATGGTCATGGTCCCCTGGGATCACCCTCTGGGTTTATATCATGCTGAAGGCTTGTGAAAGACTTTTTAAGGAAATGCACGTTGTTGTTTTTTCTTTTTCTTTTTAAAATTCCTTCCATGTACATATGTGAACAAATCTTGCTGATCTGGGCAAACATAAATGGCCTCATGGCTTATTTTTTACCTGGTGAGACCACATATATCCACCATTCTACTGAATGTAGTAATGGGGATTATGTACAGAAGTCAGTGACAGGGGTCTGTGCTATATGCATTGACAGTTCTGAATTCACCTTCAGAATTGCAAAATGGAATAGGCAAGATTTTGTATTTGCCCAATTTTTTTTTTAAATCCCATAGCTCACTTTGGGAAGATGCAAAATATGCCTCTTTGATTTGATCTTATTATCTTTTAGCAACCTCCCCCTCAAACACCCTTCATTGTAGGACTGGCCCTGCCAGCAGCACCCTTATTCCATGCCCTAGCATGAGCCCATAGTGTTCATAATTCATCTGCCTGTGACCCATGTGCCAAAACTTGATTCTCAGTAAAACTTCATTTTAACAAATGCTTCCTGGAAAAAGGAGCCCTGAAACATGAATATGATGTAAAGAAATTTCATCTCAGAGAAAATATATTTGAGGAAAGTGGTTTTGGTATTGGTAAGAGTTAGTGTTGAATGTCAAATTGATTGGATTGAGAGTCCCTGAGAGACTAGCTAGCAAAGCACTGTCTGAGAGTGTTTCCAGAGAGGATCAACCAAGGAGAAAGACACACTTTGAATGTGGGTGGCATCATCTCATAGGCTGGGGGGCAAATGGAATTGATGAGGAAAAGGAGAAAGAAAGCCTGCTAACACAGGCTTTCCATCCACCATGTTGAACTGAAACCAGAAAATAATAGAAATCTTTCCTCCCTTAAGTTGTGTTTTGTTTCAGGTATTTGTCACAGCAATGGAAATCTGACTAACACAGTATTCTTCAAATAAAATAAAAATAAAAAATTAGTAAGGCAAGCCTATTGCCTTCTTGATGTCCCTCTATATCTTTAATTCACTAAAGAAATACTTATTAGCTAGTGCTAGTAGCAAAGCACAGCTAAAGAGGTTGAGATGAGAGAACCATTGCCTTTAAGGAGTTTAAGGAATGGACATAAATAAACACAACATGAGGCACGGATATATAACAGAACATTACAGGATTCTAAGATAGGAGCACCATTTCTCCCAAGCAACAAGGTGTCTGCATCTATTTAGGTTCAATTTCTGGCATAATAAAGATTATACTGTTTTCAGCTATACATTTTAGTCCCACTGAAACTCCTGCTAGGTTTAACCCATGTCTCTGTTCATGATTCAATGGCATTAATAGCAAATGCAAGAAAAAAAGTAATCTGATAAAGGAAGAAAAGGAATTGCACAGCTTATACAAACACACAGGATGATTTTTTTGTTCCTTCCTAGCTGTCACTGATTTCAAAAACAAAAGAAAATCTGCAACCTAAAAAAGAAGCATTGAATCGAGTGTTTAATTTGACTTTTGTGCAAGATTAAAAATGCTGTTAAATGCAAGATACTCTTTTATACTTTATGTAGCATGGGCAGTCTGAACAGGGAAATGAATCAGATTTCCCTAGTACTGCTTATCTACATGTTGCTAGGATAAATGTTAAAATATTCAAAAAAAGTACATTTGGAAATATTTACTGGCAGAGGAGAAGCATCCCAGGCTTTTGGATATTTCATTGTCGCCATTTCAAAAATCTCACCTGCCTGGCAGATTGCTTTGCTTAAAGTGAAAAAAATAGTGGTATCTATTTTAAGCATCATGATCCTTAATTTCTTAATCTTCTGTTCTTGTGTTCTATAATAAATCCATTCAAAGCAGTACATGTGCATTAAGAAGCACACAAAAGTCACCTTTTCTTTTATCCCCAAAACAAGAGAGTCTTTTCATTCTGTATTAAAAGATTCTTTTTAACAAGTTCTCTAAGGCAACTTTTTAATGCCTCACCATAGAACATAGGTCACAGATTCTTTTTGGATGGAATAACTGAAATGATACACTTAATTCATCTGTCATCTGAGGAAGAACTAGCACTCAGGTCTGATTGTTCATGTCCCTCATAGTTCATAGGCTGAAATCCTAACTTCTCAAGGCAATGAACTCATGAGAGGTCTTTCATAGGTGATTAGAGCTGTTATCAATAGCATTAGTGCCCTTATAGAAGAGACTTTAGAGAGAGCTCTTACTCCTTCTACCATATGGAAATCCAGTGAGAGAGCACGATCTATGAGCCAGAAATAAGGCCCTCCAAATTTGCTAAGGCCATGACTTTGTCTTCCTAACCTCCAGAACTATGAAAAATGAATTTTTATTCCATCTAACTATTGGAACAAACTATGTAGCTTCTGAGAGAAGGGGACAGGGCCAGTTCTAGCAAAAGGGGATGGGAATGTGGCATTCTCACAAGAGTCCTTCCATTTCTAATCAGAACCCATCTGGTATTTTCTCACTTGCTTTCCTAAAACTTCATGGAGATTAATCCAGAAGGTTTGTTTTAGCAGCAGAGCTGTGGTGGCCTTCCCCCAACCAAGATAATAGTGCAATAGGTTTGGGGTAGATGGCAAGTACTTGGAGTTGAATAAGTTTCCAAGTAATGCTGGTCAAGGTGACAACTTTTGAAGACAAAGGGACCAGTCTTATCCTTCACTATTTTTCCAGAGCCCAGCACAATGTTTGGTATGTGTTTACTGGTTTGACCTTAAAGATTTGGTATACCTGGAGATAAACTAATATGAATTGAATTCAAGTGGGGGAATGAGAGTAACTTGTCCTGTCCTGTGACTTAACTGCATACTTCTTTAACTGCCTAGGTCATTTTTCAGCCTTACCTCGATTAATATTTCTCTGGATGGTTCTAGAAGCATCACCATCTTGGTTCCTATAGTTACATGTAGTTACATGACTCTTCAACAAATGGTGCTAGAAGAATTATGCATATGCAGAATAAAGAGAAGACTCATGAGCCAAATTTCCAACTAACACTGTTTAGTTCTCCTCTCCTTTTCTCCTTGTCTTTATAGGAATTGGTGGCTTCTGGAAAACTGACGCTGTAGCTGCTGGGATTTTTATTTGTAATGTTCGATGGAGAATAAGTTGAATCAATAGGCAGAAAGGAAAGCCAATGTAAATGTTATGGCCTGAAAAACATGCTTAAGGAGTTTTGAAATCAATACCAAGGATGATTCCCGTTATTTCCTGACTTCTGCCTACCCATCATCCTCACCTCCAGGAGGCAAAGCAGAACTGAAGCTAGAAAATACAAGCACATAGGTTAAGATGCTTTACAGTTGCATGAAATTGAGCTTCAGGAAACAAGCTAGTCAGGCACCAAGGTTTCACACCTGTATCCTAGGTTTTCAAGAGGTTGAGATCTGAGAATTGTGGTTTGAAGTCAGCTTGGACAGAAGCCAATTAACCACCAAAAAGCCAGAAGTGGAACTGTGGCTCAAATGGTACAGCAACAGCCTTGAGGAGAAAAGTCAAAGGATAGTAATACTAAGGTAAGGGACAGCATCTAAGCTAGTCCAAGTGCCAGCACTGGTACAAAATTGGGAAGGAAAAGGAAGGGAAGGAAAAGGAAGGGTAGAGGAGTGTAAGGGAGGGAAGAGGAGAGGAGGATGAAAACTGAAGAGAAATCAGCTAGCTGGGTCTTGTTCATAACTCCTTTGCTTATGTTTCTCTATATAAGCTCACTTACCTCCTTCAAAAACTGTGATGGTAGAAAATAATGAATTAAGGGGTTTTTACATGTTTGACTAAAATAAATTTAAGATCAAAGTCCTTTTATCCACTTCATCCTCAAAGTATATTGTCAGAAGTCCATCTCCATGCACTGTAGAACTCTGACATCCATTAAATGAGAACAATTTTGATCACCTCAATTTTACAGATATTGATACATAGAAAACTAATAAATGAGAGCAAGCACCTAGAAGTGATAATAAGTTCATACAATCATCTCAAGAATGAAGGTGTTCTGCTGTTTTCATCATTATTAATGAACATGGCAAACGTATTTAAAATAGATTGTGGTGAGTAGCAAGAAGATAAATATTTCACATTTGCATTCAAGACCTTCTCCTTATGAAGAGAAATTTCATTGTATAAGTATTTCATGTTATTTATTCAATTACTTCATTGTATACTGCTCTTTCTCATTTGAATTTTTATGGGGATAAGAGCCTGGATTTTTTTAACCTTATACTTGATCATCCTTGCATTTTGCACTAAATAACCACCTGAACACATTTCCCTTTGTCTGCCTTGGATTTTAATATTTGAAAATAGGCAACTGCTTAGCTTCTAGAAAAGTGATGATTTACTAGTCATACAGTTTAACTTCAAAAATGTGAGAGAGCACAGAACTCACTCATGCATATAATGACACCTTTTTCCTGTGCCAATTTCAGCCTGCTCTTATATTCATTACTCTTCAGATCTCAAGAAATAACACAAGGGCTCTAGGTGGAAATCCTATTGTCACTTAAACTCTGCAAACACTCAGCTTTAATGGAATGCACCGAACACAACCAGAACTAACTACATGTTCATTACCCAAGCTAAACACTTGTCCATCTGTTTAGGTTGCCTTAATGATATACAAAGACTGGCTTATAAACAAGAAAAATGTATTATTCAGAGTTCTGGAAGCTGGGCAGGCCAAGATCAAGGTACTAGTAGACACAGTGTCTAGTAAGGACTCATTCTCTGTGTCATATTTGGTGCCTGATTTCTACATCTTCATATGGTGGGAAGGATAGATTTGTTCATGAGTGCGGAGCACAGCAAACATTCAGACTACAGTATCACTCTTGAAACAAGTTCTAAATAAGGTGAGAACATAATGCCTTGGATTTAAATTGCACATTCTGGCTTAAGGAATATTTTAACATTTCTCATGTATCCCCACATTAGTCCAGCCACTAGCCCATTTTATAGATTAAGGTGCCAGTCAAAGGCAAGAGGTCATTTCCTGACCTTCCAGTAAAGGACAAAGCTATTCCAAATAATGTTTATTATTTGACCAAGTATAATACAAGAAGCACTGGAAACTGACAGATCTAAATCCTACTTGTAGTTCTGCCACTTATTGGCTCTTATGACCTTGGGCAAGGAACTCAACCTCAATTTTTTTTTCTCCTATAGAAACAGAGCTAACTTACTATGTTGGAAATGAACTTTACAATTTGGGGGCAGGGAGGAGTGGGGGAGGTAGGGGAAGGAAGAGATAGAGAAAAACAAAGGAGGGGGTAACAATGCTCAATAGGAAATGTACTCATTACCTTATTCATGTAACTGTAACCCCTCTGTACAGCATCTTTACAATAAAATAAAATTTAAAAGAAACAGAGCTAATTCCTTAGTTTATTATGATGGTTAATTAAAGCATTGCAAATAATAGCCCTTACTTTGATGTCTGTTGTTCATAACCACCCAGAAAAAAAGATGCTTAAAACAGAAGCAAACAATGTTTGTCCTAATTATTGTACACGAATGAAATCACTAACAAAAAAAGTGTATCCATGTCCAGAGGAAGACATGAAAAAATGTCACTTTATAGTCAACAATAATGTTCCACTTCTCTTTTGATAATTAGGTCTTTATTCAAAGAGGCTTACAGTAGCAGATCTTCCTGTGATAACAGTTTAGATACCTTCCTTCTATGACATTTTACTTTACATTGTCTACATGGGGAAACTTTTATTCCTCTTTACCATTGGTTAATGTAATTTTCAGGTTGGGTTTTTTTGTTTCTTTTTTACCCTTTAATGCTTAATATCCTAAGTGTTCTGCTTAAAACATAGCCCTTGGTTTATCCATTATCATGTTGTAGTAACCTAACCTGGAACACAGGCACTATTCTCTGCCAAAGGAGCAACAGTGTGCTTGGCAGACTGTCCCAAGCTCTCTTCCTCCCTCCCTGTCTGCTCAGACACTAAGTGCATGGGATTCCTTGAGGGAGGGATTCATGGAATCCAATTCAAAGATGTATAATTGACAGTTTTTCATCTTTCAAAGGCCTTTTCACTAGTCATGATGCTACTGTCAGTCTTGCTTTGATTCTCCCAAAGCATTGCCTCACCTCCAAGACTGTTGCTAGGATATAGTGGATAGCACAGCTCCTGAGTACATAGGCGGAAGGAAAAGTGTTTTTTTCCCCCTCTTTATAAATGTCATTCCAATCCTTGCTTTGCCTTTCTTCAAGGCTGAACTGAGGACAAAGAATGGAATTACCCGGATGAAGTATTCAAAATAAAAGTCAGAAACAAGAGGAACAAATGCCTAACTGGAAATAGAAGTAAGGAAGGCTCTGGAGACAGGATGCCTTTTTGTTGGACAGTAATTAGATGATTGATATGCGTAGGAAGGATGATTCTGTGTGTGTGTGTATGTGTGTGTGTGTGTGTGTGTGTGTGTGTGTGATGTGTGTATCACATCCAGTGAAGGATTTTAAAAATCAAGCAGAGACTGAAATATCCCATTCTTGCCATTTAAAGTCAGTAAAACAGAGAAGAGAGATCTAGAATTTATTAAGCATTAAATTGATTAGTATATAAATATGGTATCTGGAAAGGATCATTACTACAATGGTATTTTAAAATATATGTATACATATTACATGCAAACATGCACGCACACATACACACACACACACACACACACACACACACACACACACACACAAAAGATTGCCTAACTCTCCTTTCCTTAAATATAGACTGTGGTTAGTGATTCATTTGTGGCTAAAAGAACATGGCAGAATGACAGCAACACCATCATGAGATTAGGGGATAATTTCATTTTGTCATACAATTACATTTTGTCATATCACCAATTCTGGGGACACACAAGCCTTCCTATGGAGAAATTCACAAGGAAAATAACTGAGACTTTCAGAAAACATCAATCTAGGAGGAACTGTGCCTTTAACCAACAACCATGAGAGTGAGGCATTTTATAAACTGACTCTCCAGCCTTGAGGATGACCAAAGTGGGACCTAGACCCTGTCTAAACCCTTCTCACTTTCCTGAACCAATTAAACTGTGAAGTCTTGTGTTTGTTGTGCTAAGTCATTTGATATTGGGTCTATTTGTGTTGTAGCAATATCCATAGGTATCTATATCTAACACATCAATGTTCCTCCCATAATCACTCAGTTATCAGAGAAATTAGATCCAGGAATGAAGTATTTTTATATCCTTTCATTATTAACTTGTGTTGGCAGAGACGACAGACCAGCATAACACACAGTAGGAATTCTCATGACACCAGAGCCAGAAGGGCGAACAGGAGATAGAAGAGAACCAGGAACTGAGACACTTTTCCCAAGGTTACCTCCCACATTTTTCTCTCAGTCCTCTATGTCAGCCTTCAAAAGATAAAGCCATCAGAGAGCACTGACAAAATTAAACATGTGGCATGCACTGTAGGGGTTTCCACAACTCAGTTATTTAGTATAAATATAACAAAGTTTCTATAGTAATAGTTTCTACAGTAGAGGAACTTTAGAAAAGTGCAAATTACCTAGCCAACCTCTAGAATTACCAACCAGCAACCTCTAGAATCAGCAGTTCTGAAAGCAGTGTTCAGGGTTGAGGAAGTTAGTCAGAGGTTATTGAATCAGTGGCTTTGGTCACATGATTATCTCACTATCCCAGGTTCCCCATGTACAAAGAAAGAATGAAAATATTACCTCTGCTATGGAGGTTCCTCAAAAGACTCCACAGAGAGCTCCCCTATAACCCAGCAATCCCACTTTTTGGGTATTTACCCAAATGGTCACAAACAAAGCCATACTAAAGCTACCAGCACAACTATGTTTATTGCAGCATTATTCACCATAGCTAAGATATGGAACCAACCCAGATGCCCCTCAGTAGATGGAATTCTATGGCTCCATCAGAAAGAATGATATTGCCCCATTTGTTAGGAAATGGAAAGACTTGGAAAAATTCATATTGAGTGAAGTTGCCCCGTCCCAAAGAAATTTAGATCCCATGGTTTCCCTTATTTGCAATAATTAGTATCCATATAGGATAATCCTATCAGATGAGTTGAAAAGCTCAAAAACCATGTACAAATAACCATATAAGTTGATGCTAAGTGAAATGAACCCCAAGATATAGAAGTCTGTCTTTATTGTTACTGTTTTAAATGTACCACGTGATTTTATTTTCTTTGTTGTTGTTTCCTTTGTATGCTCTTTCCCCTATGGCATATCCCTGTTATCACTATACTTGATTTTGATACCCTGCATCTTGTATATACATATGTCTAATCTGGGGAGAGGAAAGGGAATAACAAAAAGCTGAAACAAAGACACAGGATGACTCATTGCAACTAAAATACCTACTGGACAGTATATTGGAAACAAACTTTACAATTTCCAGCAGCGAGGTAAGGGGGAGGGAGAATAGGAATGTGGGAGGTGAGGGAGGTAAGGAATAATGGGTTAACAGCAACAAAGAGAAGGAGTAGCAATGACTGACAAGTAATGTACTCATTGCCTTACTCATGTAACTGTAACCCATCTGTACAATATCTTAACAATAAAATAAAAATTTTTTAAAAGAAAAAGAAAATAATACCCCTGGGGCTAGAAATGTAGTTCAGTGGCAGAGTGCATGTTCAGTGTGTACAAGGGCCCTTCGCTGCAAAAATAAAACCCCTCACTTTCTCCCAAGATGAAGAAACAATGAATTACATAGTGTCAAGGTGTTTTGAGCTCATCAGGAGAAAGGTGTCACATAGACTACTAAGGTGACTGCTATAATACTCCCCAGGATATACATTTGTTTGTAGATCTCTCAGAGTTGCTGTAGAAGTCTAATTTCCTTTGGGGAAAAGTGCTTTGAAGCTAGTCAGAGTCCACTGCAGGTGGACAATATGCACAATGAAGCTTCTTCTGAGGACATTTACTCTGGAGATAGCCTTCAGTACAATTGTGAGTTTTTGTTTTTCCTTGGGGGAGGGGGAAGCATATATATTTGGTAGCAGGTGGGAAGCTCATGTCCACAATTGGACACATCTTGGCTTTTGTGTCCATCATGGAACTGGACTGACATTCTGATATCATATGCTCCTGTCTCAGAAGCTTATGCACAAATTGTAGTTCCAAGAAGTTACTAACAGCAGCTAGTAGATGTTTCCAAAAGCATTCCTAGATTATAACTATTCATAGCAGAAGCACTTAGGAAATAAATGCACTAATATGTTGACTATGGCTGTTGCTGCATAGTGGGTTTCTCATAATTCAACACTTTTCTTTTTATAGTTTTATCTTGTTTCTACTTTTTATAACAGTCATGCAATATGTATAATCAGAAAATAATGTGCTAGAGTATCATTTACTGAAAATAGGTGGCCTCCAATCCAGCTGATCTAAGTAAGGAAGCAAGGTGGCGGAGTGACCATCAAAGCAGGGCATATTTGGAAGTCACAGACACTGCTTACAGATGCGTATGAGACAGATAGGAAGAAAAATAGCCAGGCCTCATCCCTTTTTCCTCTCTCCACTTTTCTTTCCCATTTCTCTTTGGCTGGCCACACTATGCAGAATAGAACTTGAGAAAGGCAATAAAGTAGTCTGAGACCAGGGCTGGGAAGGTGGTTCAGTGATAGAGTGCTTGCCTCTCAGGTATGAGGACCTGGATTCGATTTCTCAGCACCAGCACCACATAAGCAGAAAAAGCCAGAAGTGGCACTGTGGCTCCTAGTGGTAGAGCTAGCCTTGAGCTGAAGAGCTGAGGGACAGCACCCAGGCCCAGAGTTCAGACCCCTATGTGGGGCACACAGGGAAATGATAAAGAGAAGCTTATATCAGAGCTTATAACCAGAGCTCCAGGTTTATCACCCCCAAAAGAGAATGCATAAATTGAATACACTATTTTTCTTTTTTTTTTTCTAATGTAAAGGCTCTATGTCGTCAAAACTAAGGTAGGAGAAAAGAGTGTAAGTCACAAAAGGAACCATATTACTCACTGGAAAAATTTATACTTAGGTTTAAACTTAGTCATAAAATTTAGCTTTGTGGATAATGTTTCATCATTTGTTTGCAAGAAGCTGAAGAGAGTTACAGAAGACCAGAATTTTTAGGTGAGTCATTATTTTCTCGCTCTTTTAGTTCTTCGTGTAATCAGACAGGCTCTAAAACATGGCAACTCCACTGTAACCATAATTCATTTGAAAGACAGGGACAATAAAATACCAAGCCATCTAATTATACTAGTTCTAAAAGACAAGTATCACTAATTTTTGCAGTAGCTGGTTATACAATTTACCTTTAAAACATCAGACTCATATTCTACAAAACCATTCATACAGATAAGCTAACTAGTCCTATTTTTAATTCTTTTTCTACAATCTCCCATTCATTTATTAAAAATGCTTTAAACATCAGCCATTTCTAAAATCCAGTCCACAAACACAATAAAATTTTTATTAAAATATTTAAAACCCAGCACAGCCACTCAATAACATCAAAACCAAATAAATGCCTGCAGCAGCAAGTCTCAAGTGACCATTCTACTGGTTAGCCCTATTGAAAAAGGCAGCATTTCACATATTGGGGCTGGCCTGCAAAAGCTTAGGCCAAATGAATGTGCTAGGTAAAATCTTGAACTGTCCAAAGAAAATGTCTGAGTGACTTCCAATTTTTTCCTTCTACTCTTTGTGTAATGTACAGTCAGATAACAGATAATGATAGAATGAATTAACTTATGGAGCTGAGCATACTGAGGATGTACTTTATAAACAGCAAATCTACACCACCACCCTCCCCCCCCCCCCCCCCGACCCATGAAGCCCTACAGAGGATTAGGAGCTATCCCGATGCCCAGGAATGCCAGAAGGTCCACGTAGCACTAACAGAGCATTTGTAGATGTAGATCATTTTTTAAAAAAATCCATTAAAGTAAAGAAATAAAGTCAAATAATAAGGTCAAATGGTTTTTTTCAACTAATTTTTGACATTCACAAACCACGTGTTATTGTTTTTTGTTCTATAAATAATCTCCTTTTTAATTTATCTATATTTGAAAAGAAATTTATGTCATTACCAAAATCAGACCAATATTTACACCCAAAACTAAACATTAAAGAAGGACTAGCACCCAAGTAAACCTAGATCTCCTTTATAAAATCAGAAATATGGAGAGAAAATTGGAAATATATATTAATTCCAGTTTTATAAAACATAGGACCCCTATTCCATCTAAAATCATCTTGACCATATCAAAGCTACTCCTGTCACTTTTTAAAAATAATATTTTTAAAACAAAAAAGGTGCAA
Source organism: Dipodomys spectabilis (assembly GCF_019054845.1). Lineage (NCBI taxonomy): Eukaryota > Metazoa > Chordata > Mammalia > Rodentia > Heteromyidae > Dipodomys > Dipodomys spectabilis. Next base: position 13,719,111 of record NW_024870758.1, read on the forward strand.
TTAATGAGTGGGCTGTGAGATTAATTTCATTTCATGTCCATGGAATAACAAAGTGTCTTTGAATGAAGAGCAGATATTCTAATTTCGCAAGACCTATTCCTCTACAATATGGTAGATACTCCAACTCAACTCCATCTGCCTCTTTAGAGGGTATATTAAATTTTACTCTATGTAACATATTTTAAGTTCCTAGGATCCTTAGAAAATGAAACCATTTGCCTAGACAAAAATTTAACTCTACCATCAACCAACAACTTGGTCAACCAAGTGGCAAAAAATCCTAAGCAAATAAAGAGACATCCATAGCTACAGATCCAATGATTACTTTCATACAACCAAATCACTCTTTAATAACACAGATCATTTGCATGATTATCATTATTAACCTAAATTCTAAAATTCCATTACAATGTATATTCACTGCTCCAAAAGCTCTTATTGTAAGAGGTCCTTTATAAAATGATATCCTTACAGATTGACCCATTGTAATAATGAGATGTACAAGACACTACATTGAAAACGAACTTTACAACTTTTGCGGGGGAGAGGGAGGAGTTGGGGAGGTGGGGAGGGAAAGGGATGGTAGGGGAGAAACAAAGGAGGAGGTACTCATTACCTTACTCATGTAACTGTAACCCTTCTATACAGTATTTTACAATAAAAATATATAGAAAAATAAAAATAAGTGATTTCATTATTGCTGTGACAATAATTAAAACACCACTTAATACTTGTTGCAAAATAATTTCTAGCTTTTTAACCCTATCCTCATGAAGAAACCTCTACTTCCCCAATCCCTTTAATTATACATATAAGAATATAGAGAACCAAGAAACCATCCATAAACATAAAAAGAAAAAAATTGCTGTTATGCTTCACAATTATTCCTGTAATAACTAGAAACAAACACAAACACAAAGATTCTGGTATCTCAACAATTGTCATGGTGACAAACTAATGTCAGGCAACTGCATATGATTTTCCTTTTCTTTTTTCTTTCTTTCTTTCTTTTCTTTCTTTTTTTTCTATTTTTATTTGTTAAAATACTTTAAACACTGTTTGGATCTCACACCAGCCAGAAATAGATTTAAGTCCACTTTGTGTTCCAATGTCTCTAATGCCAAAGAGCTTGAGACTTTTTGAAGTTCCCACATTAACAGGGTGCACATGTGTAAATAAGGAAAGCCAGCTTTATAGCTTGGAGGTGTGCAGCCCTGGATCTCACTCCCACAATGGTTGAAAAATTCCCAATTTGATTAACTTTCAGAGCCTATAAAATGCTTTGAGCTCCTCTAAGAAACACGCTATATAAATACAAAGTATTATTACTAGGTGGCAGTGGAATTTATTAAGTTTAGTAACTTCACCGGTTTGTTAGGATATAATTTTAGTTCTGGCTTGCACATATCCACCTATCAGGCTAAAATGACAATCAATCCAGTAATCTGAAAAGTTAACATCTCTCAGATGGTAAAGAAAGCAAATAATCTCATTAGCTTGAAATAGTTAATTAACCTGGCATAATGGTGTGGCTGTCTGTGTTCTGATCCAACTACCTGTAACCGTCCTGATAAGCCACTCCCAGGGGAAGATCAACCATAATGTTTTGTATTTCATGCAGCCCCTTTGGTGAACTATCATAATCACATTTCATGATGCACACACAAAAATAAATGCATTTGCAAATTTCTTCTATTACCTTAATTTGTTGACTTGCTCAACAATTTAGTTAAGCTTCCAGAATATACATTTTCTTCATGTAATAATTTTTATAAGTTTAGTATCAACTATCACAATCTATAACTTATTTGCCAATGAAGTCATAATTATTTACTTATTTCCCTAGAATTTAAGGTAAAACTCACACAAGTAATATTCTATGCACAAAAAATATAGTATACATTGGAGAGAAAGAAATATGGAATATAACACACCCAGAGGATTTCAGTTCAAGTGAAAAAGTAGACATAGGTATGCAGAAAGGGGATTAATAAGAGAGCTAATATTTGCCTCTCACTGAATGAATTAAATCAGCTATAATGTTAACTGCAAGTAAATGTCCCAGCAAGGGGGTCAGAGAAACACGTGAAATTGAGAAATGCATCATGGAGGTCGAATTGGAACAAAACGAGTGGTTTAGTTTTGTTAAAATTACCTGGAGAGCTTTAAAATAATACTGATACCTGGGTCCCACCCCAGACCAATTCAATTAGACGCTCAGGAAGTGGCGTCCAGGCACATTATTTTAAAGGCTCCCTAGCTGATCCTAATATGCAACCACAGTTGAAAACCACCAGACAAGACTTAGTAGGATTCAGTTGCCCCAAAAAAGTAGTTGGGAAAAGCAAAAAGGTAAACAAAGGACTACTGTGTGACTAGTAGGTGTTCTTGGGGAACAGTGACCCAACCTAATGCCATGGTCAGTGGGTTCTAATAAAGGAGCAGGGAAAAGGGCTGGGCTCACATATACATGCATTGAAGTTCAGAATCACAGCTTGACTGGTCATCTCTTCCTTAGCCTTAGTCATTCTATACTTTCTGCCTCAGATGTTAGAATTTCAGATATTCAATTTATTTTTATTTATGTATTTATTTTTTTTATTGATTGTGGGGCTTGAACTCTGGGTCTGGGCACTGTTCCTCAACTCATCAGCTCAAGGTGAGTGCTCTACCATTTGAGCCACAGTGTCACTTCCAGTTTTCTGGTGCTTTATTGGAGATAAGAGACTTTCCTGCCAGAGCTGGCTTTGAACTGCATGCTTCAGACCTCAGCCTCCAGGCATGAGCCACTGGTGCCTGGCTCAGATATTTAATTTTTAAGTTTTAATTTATTTTTTAATTTCAAGTGGTTGTACAAACAGGTTACAACTTAGCATCATTGTTCATGTGCTCAGTGCTTGTTGATCAGGGTCTCCCTTTCATCATTTTCCCCTGTCTATTCTATCTCTTCCTCTTAGACTCAGTCACATTTCTCACTTCATTTATGAGACTGTACATTGAACATATGACTGTATTTGCCTAGTGTTCCCTTTTCCAGTCATGCATCCCCCACCCACTGGGCCCTCCCATTCAAACTGCTTCAACTTCCCAATATTCACTTTGTTAAATGGACTGTTAATTGTTCAAAATGCTGTCAGAGTCATTCAAGTGGTAGAGCACCTGCCTCACAGAGTTTAAACTACAGCACTGTCCCTCCAAAACTGAATTGCCATGATATTTAATTTTATCAATTTAAAATATTTTAAGACAACCATCCTATTTCTAGAACTTTCCCTCTTTCAGATTAAGCCACTCACATTTCAATGATTCCTTATAAAACACTGAAGCCTTCGTAAAAATATAATTGTAATATAAGTCTCCTTAGGCCAGAAAAGATCACTTTGAGCTTTGGGGTTAGGACACTGGCCATGAGGAAATTGAGGGGCTGAGTCCTGAGCACTTTGCATTCAGGTCACCTCACAGCACGTATATGGAAATTTTAGTCAACAAGAGCAGGCACTGGTTTATCTTTGTCTCAATGTGCTATTTGTTTGTTTTTTTTTATATCATATGTTATTATTTTTAGATAGTGGTACAAAGAGGTTACCATTCAGCAAATCAGTTCAGAAGTATAATGCATCTTAACCGATGTCACCCCTTACATCTTTCACTCTCTTTTCTCCCAAACCCAACCCTCCCTCAATTTTCTTAATTTTGTAAGTATACATTAAATATTATATTCTCCCCCTTCCTTCATTCACATATCCTCCTTCCCTTGGCCTCCCCTCCACATCATAAACTGCATCTTTGTTTTTGTTTTTGTTATTTTGGGGTGAAGGACTTCACATTCAGCCCTGTTCTTTGTCAGTGTATTTGTTTTGGCCCGCTCTCGCAGCCTCCCTCCTTGAAAGTTAATTATGTTTGATTAACATGATCTGAATGTGTCTATTTCCAAGTGTCAAAGTGAAGTGTTCATTAGCCCTTCGGTGTGATGCACAAATTACTTCACCAAACAGTAAGAAACCAATTTGGACCCTTGGGAACAGTTTAACTCAATTCCAAAATACTTCTATGCCACTTCCCTGGTATTCTTCCCACCTAAATAATTTACATGAAGGAAAGGCTGTAAGAAATTGATGAGCTACACAAAGGAATAAGAAATCGTGAACAGTTTCCTATTTATCTTTCTGTGAGCTTAGATCACTCAGACATTGTCTGAGAAGTCCGTTGCCAAAAGGCAATGTAGGTCCATAGCAATCGTTCTGACTCTTTGTCTCCCCAGCATTACTAACTGATTTATTTAACACCCAAATCATAATCTGCAACCTGTTGTTTGTTATAAGTAGTGCAATTGAAGGCAGAGGAATGTAATTTCTTTTTGGAATATAGTGGAGAGAGGCACTGCCTGCAATTAATGCTCTTTTTAAGAGACGAAGCTTCACCCTCATCTGGGCTTAGTTGTGACCAGGGGCCCTTTCTTCTCCTGTAAACTAGAATGGACATTGAAGCATTTTTTTTTCAGCATAGCTAATAAAAAGTTGTGTGAAGCACCATCCAGATATAATGTGGCCCATAAATTCTTTATATTCTGAAAGTGGCATGGGACAGCCACAAATTTCTAAAGCTTTGAGGCCATATGCCTCAAAGTTTGCATCTTAATTGTAACAGAAAAATCCATGTGTTTGCAAGGAAGAGATTCTATTTTTACTTGGCAGAGTCATGTTCTTAAATAAATTAGATAATCCAATTTGGGTTCTTTTTTGCTCTTATTAATTTTATACTGTTTTCTTGCGAACAGGAAAGGCTCAAGAAAATAAGAAGAGTGAGAACCTAAGAAATGTCTCAGAGTTCAGAAAGGAACATGAATGTAGCCTCACCATGAAGGCTGATTCATCAGTGTGTGAGCATAAATACATATGTGAGCATGGATGCTCCAGTATTTGTACTGGGAGAAGTGTTTAGACTGAGATTCACTGGCTCACACCCTGAAATGGTCACGGCCTAGGACAGAGAAGGAGGAAGGGAGCTCTGGACACCCAAACAATGAAGACAAAAGACTGCTTCACAGTTCCTCAGGAAGAGTTGAGATGATGGAACTGTGGAGTCACATGATGACAAGCACTTCACTTCCAATTTCTGCACTTTCTAAAAGTAAAAGTGTTCAGCATGCCTAATTTTCCCCCACTGCTGATATTAATAATGATAGCACTTAGCATTTCTAAAACACTTTTCATCTTCAAAGCACTATATGAACATTACCTAATTAACTAACATTAACTAATTACAATTAAACTTGCCCTGGGCTTACAAATCAGAAGAACTTGAAGAAAGGAGGGGAGAGGGAGGAGAAAAGAAGAAAAGCTTTCTAGACAGACAGGTTCCCCAAGTTTTCTGATTGAATTTTGATTCAAATTATCACAGATATTTAAACAGTCCTTGAAATAACCTAATAGGCCTCCCTGCTTCCCACTGGTTAAATACTGATGAAAAAGAGGGTAAATGGTCTCCAGAAAAGAAAAATTATCATTCTTATACCAACTTGCATTAATAGAAGAATTTAAATGTCACTTAAACATGTCTCTCTGAAGCAACAAGCTCTAAAATATTGAACCAAAGAAACCTCTTTTCCTTGAGCAACTTTTTTACTTCACACACACACACACACACACACACACACACACACACACACACACACACACACACACACACACACACACACACACACACACGGCTCAGTGGCGTCAGAATTCCGACTTCCAAGCTTTAAGTGCAATGAGCTCAGTGTTCAGACTCATGAGCCTATTTCAGACATTTTAATGTATCTATTGAATTTCCTTTTTATTAACCTTAGCAAAAACTTTCAGTAATATTATATCCCAAGATCAAATAAAGCATCCTGTTTCCATAATTCCTAGACAGAAAAGCCAAATAATCAAATAAGTCTATTTGGATGCGTATGTTCTGTACATTACACTTATCTAAATTTATACTTGAAGAAGAGGCTGGGGTGATAGGGTTTAGAGGCCTCTTAAAAGTTCCCTCTCATTTTCATCCTTGAAATATCTAAATGAAATATGTAGCTATGCTTGAGTGAAGCCATTGCTAAGACTTTCTTCTAGTCAGAACTTGCAGAGACTATCTTAAAGTATGTACTTTAGTAACCTGAAAGTTCAGTATCATATTTAAAAATAGTGGTCTTATTTTTGTTCCTCTTCAATGGCTGGTTTTTTCTGTAAAGGGTGACTGCAAAAAACATACAAAATGGTCTAATTTATCTTGGTTTCTGTTCTTTTTCACATTGCTTGCACTGGTAAAATCATCCTATTTCCAACTATAAACAAGGATATAAAGGATATTTGTAATGCTCTAGAAAAATCATTGCAACAAGGACCTATCACTGTAGGTTTGCTCGCTAAAGGCCACCAAGCTTACAAAGGTTGTAGTGTTCACTTCTCAGTGAATCTCAGAGATGAATGATACAGCTCAGTTAACAGTGCTTACTCTCAGAAGCCAGTTATCGATCACCTAAGATGATGATGTGTGTCATTTATTTCTGCTGAATTTGAACTTTTTATTATGCCTGCCAACCGCTATGTAATGAGAGCCTGCATTCACCGCTATCCACTGAAGTCACCCACATGAAATGCGTCAGAAGTGACTGCTATCTACCTTCTGACAATCCACATGCATGCTTCCCCATGAAAATACATCTCATCTTTCTCCTCTGAAGCCTGAATATCAGAACTCAAAGAAGTTTGAGATTGAACAAAAGATGGAAGCCCCATCAACACATCTAATGCTTAGTATATTTAGTTCTTTTTAAAAATAACATTCTTAGGACTGGGAAGTTGGCTCAGTGGTAGAGCGCTTGCCTTGCATGCCTGAGGCCCTGAGTTCGATTCCTCAGCACCACATAAGAAAAAAAAAAGCCAGAATGGCGCTGTGGCTCAAGTGGTAGAGCGCTAGCCTTGAGCTGAAGAGCTGAGGGACAGCACCCAAGCCCAGAGTTCAGGCCCCACAACCAGACCCCAAAAAAATATAAAAAATAAAAATAACATTCTTAGCTTTCAACTCTGTAAACACATACAACTGTATTTGAGTTCTTTGCTCTCATAAGCAGCCTGCCTTTTGGTTTGGGGGTCATTTGTGGGGGGAGTGGGTATGCATTTTTTAAAACAGAATTAATTCAAAGCTTGGAAAGGGTCCAATATCAATGACAAAATGTAGATTATATGGAATTTGACTTGTCATGTTATAAGAAGGATGAACTCTTGGGTAATGACCCCCCACTCCCATCACAGCACTCTGTTCAGAAATATGAGACAAATATAAGGAACCACAAAATAAATAAAAAAAGAACAACATTTTGAAGAAAAACATTTAAAATCCTTTCCCAGTAAAGCTAATGGCATGTGCCACTTTTATTTGGTGGCCTGAGGCAAAGTCACCTAACAACAATGCATAACACTTAGAGAATCACGTCTTTTCTTTTTTTTAGGTCCAGCCAGGGAAGTTATATGACTCCTATGGCATTTCATAAAACCTCAGTACACAACATATACAAATTAGCCAGTATAGCATCTACTACCTTAATCCATTAGAGAGATTTATTCTCTAAAAGCTGAAAAGCTGAAAACCTAATTTCTTAGCCCTACCCATACATTGAATCCAAAATGTCTACCACACTCTTGATAATTGCTTTGCACAATTCCAGTTTCAAATGGCGTGAAATCTGCCAAAGCAGTAAAGAGCTTTGTATAGTGAGATCTTCCTCAAACATTGTTCTAAATTTAGAGAAAAAAATAACTATTTTATGAGAGATACGATAGATACTAAGCTTGTGATACGTAAGAAATGACAGAGTTCAAGCCCCACAACTGGGAAAAAAAGAAAGAAATGACAAAGATATGGTATACAAGGTAATACATACTCAGTGTAAATATTTGGGAGCCAAAACTTGCTGTGCATAGGTTCAATGCAGAGCCTATTACTCAATATTTTAAATATTTTAAATTCACATGCTCTACACTGTAATTCGTGGAGAAATTCATGTGGCTGTGATAAGCAGAATCTCCACCTTTGGTTCTTTGATGTGTTCTGCTTGAGAGGATGAGGACTTTAATTAGAAGTAGAGTGTTGAGAAACTTTTTCTGCATAAAGGTAAAATATCTTCAGAAGATGAAAGCTGTCATCTTCAAGATCAAGCCTGTTCATTGGAGATTTTGAAGCAAAAATAATAAATAAGAGTGGGGATTTATATGTGAGGATTGGGAGTTGATGAAGGATCAATTTAGAAATTTGATTATTTTTAGATATGCAGAACAATACCTGAATGATATATTATGCCATTTACAGTATAGCATCACCCTCACAAAAGAGACCTTAGGCTGTGAGCCTTCTCTAAACTATAATCTGCATCAAATCAAGGAAGAGAAAGCCAAGCCAAGAAGTCATGAGTAGAACAATGGACACTGAGGACATATTCACTAAATATTCTTTGAAATGACTGTTACACATTACATTTTATTTATGTCTCTAAAGCAGAAAAATTTGGTAAAAATATATTGTACATGTTTAGACTGGAAGTGTTCCTAGCATAGTGGTATAAGGTACTGAAGATGAAATTGAAATGATCGTTATAAAGTTACAAAAATCTAAGGCACATAAATTAGAATTTCATGGTATGCCTTGAAGTGGTGGTTTCTGCAATAAAATTAAAATATATATTCTCTCAGTGTTTGTCTGGCAAATGCAAATTCATGAAACAAACATGGGTAGTAAATGAACCAACAATTTGCTATATTTGAAGAAGTCTGTTTTTATACTGAATACTCCAATTGGCACAGATCTCAAAAATTTTGCCACTCTAAAGGAATTACCATTGCTAATAATCATATCATGGTCCCAAAATGACCAGTGATTTAAAAGTTTTTACAACTATCAAAATTTAAAAACCCTCCATGACAGAGGAAATACACTTGTCACATTAATTTTCTTTATTGTAAATATGTAGATGCAAAAAAAAAAAAAAAGACAAATAAGAACCAGTTCTTACAAAGGGCCAAGATGGTTAAAACCAGAGACTGCTCATGTAGATTTGCTTGCTCTTTAGCTGTGATGTTTACAAGTGTATGTAGAAGGAATCTCAAGGAATCTCAGAATGAGGTTGCAAATGTTTCAAAAAGTGACTGTTCAACCAATGTCACCAAAAGAGCTTACTGAAGGCTGGCACTCAGTCCTTTACAACCCTTCCCCCTTCTAATGTAACCATTCTTGATTTATCAATTTTCAGAGTAATGACAGGAACTTAGCATTCTCCATCAATGCTAAATTTGCTTTTAAGTTCCTCCATTTTTCTCTTTTTCAAAACTGCATCTTGTAATGTTAGCTACTGTGCTCTGAAGAAATATTTACTTTTTTAAAAATCAGATGTGATATGACATATCACCACCAATTCTATATATATATTTTTAAGAAATGATTTTGTTTGGAAGATTTTGTTATTTGTGTTGATATTTACCTACTTAGTGTGTCCCCCTCCAACACCAAATATGGAGAATTTAACAATCTAAGAGTCTGTACTATTGTATATAGATCACTATATTTATAGAGGAAGCATGAGCTGTGAATGACCTCCTTGTTTGATCTTTTTCCTGAAATATCTTAAGAGCATTTTGTTTATTTGTATCAATTGAAGCACTCTGGCCAGAGGCAATAATACAAAGGGAAGAGGGAAGAAAACTGTTATGAAGAGACCAAGGCTTTTCTGGTCCCAAGCCTCCTACTGACCTCAAGAGATCAAGGTTTCCCTGGTTATGAATACCAAAGGCAATTAAAAACAAAACAAAACAAAAAGCCCTCCCTCAGAAAGTGAAGTAAGGTTCGTGGGTAAATAGGTTCTCTCTACTGTTTATACCTTGTTTAAGAAGGCTTGCTAACTTTCTTTTCAGTTGCCTTTAATGCTCTAGTATACTTAGATGCAGAAGTAGGAAATGCATTAAGTGGTATCCCAACACACTAGAAGATCTTATTTCCTTAGATGGTGAGTGGTTTACTCTTAGGAAAAAAAAAAAAAACAATATCATCCTATGTGTATACCAGATTTACAAACTCAAATTTTGTGTACTGAGGAAGTACAATTTTCCGTTCTTATTCAATAACCCTTTCTGTGTTTTTAGGATTTGAATCAAGTACTGAGTTTGTTTAATAATTAACCTAATCATTTGAATTTTGTTTGAAGAAGGATGAGTTGTCATTCAGGAGAATTCTCCCAAAGCACTGACATTTCACCCACCCTGTCACTCTATTTCTTACCACACTCTTCTCTCCTGAATAGTACTTATCCTCTTCTAGCCTGTGCGTTTCTTCTCGGGAAAAGGGGGGGAAAAGTCAAAAAGGAAAAGTCAGAAGACTTAGCCTTCTAGACTCTTGCTAATCAAATTGTATGGTTAGGAACCAGCAACATTAGCATCACAAAATTTTGACATTAGCATAATGAAAACCATATAATCTTAAGCCCTACTCAGAGTCCACTGAATCAGAATTAGAAATTTAGCAAGATACGAGGTAATTCAAATCACATTGCATTTGAGAAGCTAAACCCCAGGGACCTATACAGGGAACCCACATTGGTTGAAAACACTAGAATGTCCTCCCTATGACAGAATTCCTCCTCTAGCACCCACTTCTAGCACAATAGAAGGAGAATCATTGCTAATAATTTTCTTTTCTTCCTTTTCCTTTTTTTCAATCCCTTGGGCCTAGAATGATATCAGAAACTGTCATACTTATTTCCAGAAACTCTCTTTTCCTGCTTAGTGATGCTTGAAATTCCTTTAACAAGGAAGAAAAACTTATTTCCCAACCAGAAGTAAAAAGTCTAAAAGTTCAAATACTGAGAAAAGGTAAAATTCAGACAGAAACTTAATCATAGTAAAGTGAAATCCAACAAGAATAAAAGACTGAAATTAGATTCTTGCCAGTCTTACCAGGGAAGGAGTCCAGAGAGGAAGAAGATGGTTAATGTTTGCAGGTTATTGACTAAGACACACAGAACAAAAGGAACATGGGAACTAGAAAATAGAATTCAAGATCATGAAAATTTTTAATATGGTAATGGGTATCTACTTCAGATTGAAGGAAAGATAATATAGTCTCATTCACAGAAATTTATGAATATTTCAAAAAAATCTAACTTTCTTATCAAAGAGACATTCCCCCCAGTTTTCATAATCCAAATATTATTCAATAACCCAAAGATTTTATACCACAATGGTCTTAACATGTCTTAACATTAACAAAATTCTGTCTGTAGTTAGCACATTCAACCAAAGGAAAAGATAGCCCCAGGAGGCATGTTAAAAAGGAAAACCCTAGTGGGTTTGCCATTTGGAGAAATTAGGACAATGAAAACACACTTTTTCTGGGAACTCAACCTGCTACCAGCTGATAGTCATCTTAAGAGGCACTTTTCTATAAATCACTGTAATTTAACAACCAAATGCTTTGAAACTCCTTTTGCCAGATCAAATCAAACTAGCTCTCAGTTGGTGGAAGGCCCAGATGTGAGTTTCACAACGCACATCAATTACTATCTAATCCATCACTTGTAATGACTGAATGCGCTCAGTGCCATTCCCAGAACCAATGTCATGGAAACAAAATAACAGCACCTAGGTAGAAATGGAATTTAAAAATGCTCTAGTCACTGTCTGCAAAGCATGAGTTGAGCAAATGTAAGCACATGCTTAGTTCAGCCTTTTAATCTCAAACCATATCTTCTCTTGAGCTATTTAAAGCTCAAGTGGCAAGGAGCAAAAGATGTTGCTATGGCAAAATGTCAATTTCTCTACTAGCTCCTAGGACACTGTCTCTGGGAATAGCCAAAAAAATTTCTGGGCAATGGTATGTTTGTTAATGTGCTCATTAACCTCAGTGATGAGCACAAGAATCTCTTTCCACACAGAAAATGTTTGTTTATATGTGCCCTTCCCATTATCGTAATGTGCTTGCAACAAAGAATCACACACTGTAACTCTACAAGGTGTAAGACTCACATTGTATTTCTATAAGATGGGAATAAACTAAGATCAACATTAAAGATCAAAGCAGGGCTGGGAAGGTGGCTCAGTGGTAGAGTGCTTGCCTTGCATGCATGAGGCCCTGGGTTCGATTCCTCGGCACCACGTAAGCAGAAAAAGCCAGAAGTGGCACTGTGGCTCAAGTGGTAGAGCACTAGCCTTGAACTGAAGAGCTGAGGGACAGTGTCCAGGCCCAGAGTTCAGGCCCCACAACTGAAAAAAAAGAGATCAAAGCATATTATGTGCACTTAGAGAAATAGTTCTTACTACAATTAATGTATGCAAATAAAAATTAATGAAATTAAAATCAGTAGATGGATAGATAGCTACATAGATAGCTCCCACAGGCCACTTGAACAATCAGACTATAGTCACAGCTGTATTTCTATTAATCCATTGCCAGACCAGTGCGGGTATATCAGCTCTGGCTTCATTGTCTCCTTGAACAGGCTGATTGAACTATAGTCAATTTTTCCTGTGAGAGAATCATCTTTATAATCATCATCACTAAAACTGATTTATTGTTTCTTATATGCCAGGAACTGCTCTGTACCACGTATTAAGTTTTTCCTTTATAAAATTATTGTATGCTTGGTACTGTTATTGTTTGTTTTACAAATGAAGAAATTGAAATCAGATTAGCTTCAGTGTTGGAGGTTTAACAGAATACAAGTCTTATCCTCCCTTGTTGCATTTCCCAGAGTCTCCTATTCTGGCATTCTCTCATTATTGAATGTAGGCAACTGGTAATCTTTGTTTGAACCCTTGAACAGGATGAAGTTTAGGTACAGAGATTTTGCCAGTCATATCTACTTCTGTGCAGGAGCAGTTTGTTTTCTCCAGTGTGACTTGGCCTCCAGCAGTGCGTTGTGTTCATGCCCCTACTTCAAGTGACTTCCTCTCTTGCTCCATGTATGGCCACTGAGACTACTGGTTAAATATGTATTGTTTTTGCTCCTTTTGTTGAAAAATAGAACATTTTTCAGATTGGGGCTAAATAAAAGATGACTGTTTGAGGGAGATCTTCCCCTCCCATCTTCCCCTACCTATCCTTATACCTTAATTTTGAACCAAATGTTCATATTTACTATTCTCAAGAAGCTATCACAGAGGAAAGAGTATTAATTCCCCAAATTTGTTTTGGCTACTTGGAAGAGGACAAAATAAAGGGCAGGTAAAGAAATTATTGGTGAGTCACACAAAGAAGGAAACTGGCTGTAATTAGTGCCATCAATAGCTCGAGCCATATTCTTGGTCTTCACAATATTTCATGTGCTAGGGTAATAAGCTTCCACATACTATTATACAAAAATGTGTAAAACATTATAAAAATTCTCTAAAGTTGATAACTCTTTGGCCAGTGAGGATAAAACATCCACATGTCAAGATTTCACACACACACACACACACACACACACACGCACGCGCGCGCGCCCACACACACACACACACACACTTGTTAAACAAATTCACTAATAAAACAAAGTAAGGTAACTTTCTCATTTGTAGAACTATCAGGGAAACTCATTCCTTGGTGCTAACATTTCTCTCTTTTAAATATTATCAATACTTTGTATTATAAATAGACTTAACATCATTTTGGTTCACTTGGGAAAACAGCACTAATATCATACAAGTAAAAATGCAATAGAAACATGAAAACAATTTATCTTCTTTTTTGTAGTACTGGGCTTTGGACACAGGACCTTGAACTAGCTAGACAGGTGCTCTACCACTTGAATCATGTCCCCACTGAGTTTCGCTTTACTCCTTAGTCAAATAGGGTCTCGCATTTATGCCCAGACCAAATTTGAGCCTCCTATTTATACTTCCCACATAGTACAAATGACAGCTGCATGCCATCACACTCTCTTTATTGGTTGAGATAGGCTCTCCGTAACTTTTGTCCTGGGCCATCCTGGATCATGACCCTCCAATCTCCAACTCCTCAGAAGCTACGATTACAGACATAGCCACCCTGCTCAGCCAGAGACATTTTTTGTTTTTGAAAGTTAGCAAATTGCTTTTAGCCAAAAGCAATTTAACACAGGATTCGTTTGCAGGGGCAAGGGGAAAGAGCTCAATTCAAAATTAAAGTTAAAAATAAGGAAAGGAAAATTAATGACTCAAAAAAAATGAAGCCCAGGAAAATCTGAACCAGGCATGTAAACAGTATCTGGATACTATTTTCTTCTCCTTTTGGATCTGCAAACCTCTGGGCTGACTTTACTCTGGGGAAGACCATATCCTCATAGGCATCATGTAACTCACACTTGCCTTAGCCTGGAACTAGTGATCAATGCAAAAGGGGCTCATTTCTTTTCCATAATTCCAATTAATATCCTAGAACTGACTAGAATATATGCCCATTCCTGAACAAACTATAGAGAACCTAGTAAGAGAACCTAGTAAACTAGAAGTAAGATAGTGTCTAGATCCTACATGCAATCTCTATATAAATCTCATGAACGGAACAGTCTGGGGAAGTACAGTTCCCCAAAGTAAAATTAAGGTACCATTGCCAAAGGAGGAGAGAGGGAGGGAGAGAGAGAAAGAGAGAGAGAGAGAAAGAGAGAGAGAGAGAGAGGGAAGGAAAGGGAGATAGAGAGACAGAGAGAGAAATCATTGACATAAAAGTTAAGAAAAAAGAAAACCTCCAATTCTCAAATGAATTAACTTCTCAGCTTGAGCCTTAAAGTAATGACAAGTATTTTTTAAAAGAGAAGTTAAGCCCAATGTTCAATGTCACAATTCTAGCTCTCACTAATCAGCAAATACAAGCATACGTAAATATATTACAACAATAGGCCTTCTATTTCAACAAGAAAGTGGGTCATTCAAATAGAAAATAAGATCTGAATCTGTTCAAAAACAATTGGCAAGTTAGCTAAAGTCAGAAGTACACAAATACACAATAATATACTCTCATGTCAAAGAAGTCTTATTCCTTTTCAGTTCAATTTGCATCTTGTCTTGACATTACACCATATGGTATGAGCCAAGTGCTCTTGTATGCAAAGTGAGTTCAGAGTAAATGAGCTAAAAATGTCTTACATACATAATGGCTCTTGTTTCAACTTAGCTGTGAATACTACATTGCTGCAAACACCAAAATTACAGTACTACTAATGAGGAAATTTGTCCATAACTTACTACAGTGTCAATGCTAATGTTCAGCCATAATAGTTATTATTTATTTATATCTTGCATATATACAAAGCAGTGCCAAAAGCAGCCTCTTAACAGAGTGAAACTCTATTAGTTTATGAAGAATCTCTTGTGGGTCTTTTTTTTTTTTTGGCCTCGAATCTCTTATTTAACTGTCTAGATTAAAAAGAAACAGGCCTCAATTTAAAATCAGAATAGTGTGGCTTATTCTAGGAGAGGCTAGAACAAATGTATAAATGACAACTTCCAGTGCAAGTGAAGATGGACACAAACTGGCACTTCCATTCATCATCTGTGGGAATGTCTTTGATCCAGACTTTTGGAGAGGAATATGACATGATATATTAAAATTTCAAAAGCACATATCCTTTGGCCCATCTTCTTTGCTTCTGGGAATCAGTCCTGTAAAAATTAAAGTACCAGTACCTAGGACACACATAATAAGAATGTTGAGTTGTGTTTGTAATGGCAAAAACTTAAAAGAACGTGACTGCAATGTATCTTTATTGGTATAGTATGACTATTAAAAGAATGAGTCATTTTTATACCTTCATGTGGACAGATGTACTAGATATAATACTTAATGAGAAGACAGATGGACAGATAAATACAGATGTAGTTTGATCATATATTTGAAAGAATACAATAGTAGCACTTGAATCGTGGGTTATACTACAAATGGACTTTAGGTTTTGTTTGCATATGTGTGTTTTTCTAAATTTCAAAAGATTGTACAAGGGAGTTACAATTTAACATGTCCATTTAAGTGTACAGTGCTTCTTAAAGTCGCCATTTTCATCATTCTCTCCCATCCTATTTGTACCCACCCCCCAGGCTCCCAGATCCACTTCATGTTTTCACCCTTCCTTTATCACGCAGGTACATTGAGTACTCTGGCTGTATTTCTTCCCTGTTTTCTTTTTTTTGCCATTTTAAAATTTATTTTTGTTGTAACGTGATGTACAGAGGGGTTACAGTTACATACATAAGGTTGTGAGTACATTTCTTGTAGAACATTGTTAGCTTCTCCCTCATTTTTCTGTTTTGTTTTTCATTCATCCACCCCATCCTACTGTCTCATGCTCCTTCAATCTTATTTCAACTTTCTGATGTTTATTTTGTTGAACTGTCCCTGGTTTACTCCATGGAGTTTCACTCTTGCATGTACTATACCACAGTCAACTCTATCATGTGTATCAGTAGATGCCCCTGTGTGTATTTACATAGGAGGTCTAAAACCCTGGGCCTGGTCTACTTTACTCAATAAATAATCTTTGAATCTCAGTTTAGGCATGTGAAAAGTAAAAGCAATCTTTGTGTAAAGATCAAATGAAGTGATGATGAAAATAATTTGTGAGCTGTAAATAGTAATATAATAGAATAAAATAATAAAAAGTTTGGCTATTGAAAGTCTGAAGTTTAGACTCCACAAAGTCCTTCAAGGGTGATAATGACTTACAAAGTTTTATTTAGGTCTGCCGGTGCCAATATCAACCACTTTTTTCTGATCTCCAATTGTTTGTTAACCGGACAGAAAATGATATTCACTATGGCAAAATAGAGTTACTATCAGTGGAGATTACCCATACAGTTCCAGGAAAACCATTGCACCTATGTTTTCCAAGATAGCCACACAATCCATTGAGTACTTTTAGACCTAATAAGGTAATGTTTATTTTGGTGACTTGTTAAGTGAAACACCAAAGACAATAATGGTCTTGTGTAGAAAACATTAAAATTAATGTTTTCTGCCTTCATACACAACTTCAATCATATAATAGAGAATGTTATACTGTCTCTGGGACCAGATGACCCAAATATGAATTCTAGGCTTTACTTCTTTCTAAGACGTATAACCTTGGAAAATTATTTAACTGTTTTATGTCTCAGTTCTTTCACTTGCTAAATGAGAGTAATAATACCATTTAAGACTGTGACAATTAAATGACTTAAAATATTTAAAGGGTATGAAATAGATTTCCTAATAAATGCTAAATAAATACTAGATCTTATTATCCTAATCTTTCCATATGATAAAAGTTTATGTCCCTTTTCATATTGATTATATAGCCATTGTTTCATTGGTACTTAATAGTACATAACAAAATGCTCTATCAAGTAAATGTGCTGTAACTTATTTGGACACTATTCAAAATAATGGAATAATACCTGCTTTTCAAATTTTTTTCTGATAGGTTTACGAATAATGTCTTACTATTTTATGTAGTGATTGCTTCTATATTCTTGACTAGTCTCATAAAACAAATCCCTAGGAAGTGTTTAAAAGATGAGAGGGCATAGCAATCTTAAAGTATTTTGATAATTTTTGAAGCACTAGCAAGGATTTATTGTGGTATATTAGGATAAAAGTAAGAAGAAAAAGGTATAAAGAGAAAGAAACATTTCTTGCTCCCCAGGCAGAGAACAAGAGTAAAGGACTCAATAGGTTTAGACTATAGCTGTATTGTCATCCATTCCTTTCCAACCAGAGCACTTGACATAATGCTCTTCACCCAGCCATTCAACACCTGCTGCTACTGGTTCTCAAGATTCATTTAAGAGAAGTCATTATAAGAAAGTACCATATTAAAATTCATCTATAATATTATTAGAATCTCAAAATTTAATACATAGTTCCTTAAGTATAATCACTTTATGTTAGAGCATTGTTGCTAATAGGCCAAATTTGAAAAAAAAAAAAAAACCTCAAAAATCTACTTACTTAATGACATTTTTAGCAATAAAATTCCCCCTGTGAATCATACACTCACAAACCATGCACCCCTAAATATTTAGCTGCACTGACTCATTCTGAAACACCCTGACAACTTCTCTATTGAAATTCAAAATTTCCCTATACTGTAAGCTCTTCCTTTCTTCTAATTAATTAGTTCCTTTCCTGTTGGTAAAATGTAATTGTAGTAATCTCTATATTTACCAATTCTAGAATAAATCTAGCATACTGCTGAAATCTCCTGTGCTTATTGGGCTTTTTCTCATCTTCAGGTGTGCCTGCCTGTAATGTAACCCTAGGTTTGCATTGTCCTGCTTCTTGCTGCTGACCACCACTGTCCACAAAGGGCATATTTTTAATCCTTCAAAGTCATGGATTTGTCTTAGCATCTTTCTTCTATTTATATTAAGAGCGGGAGGGGAGGGGGATTTAATAAAGAAACTGGCTCATGTGGTTTTCAAAGATTGACAACTCCCAAGATCTATAGTTAAAGATCTTTAATATCATCAGCAACCTGGAAAGCCAGGAGAGCCAGTGGTTATAGGTCCAGTCTAAAAGCTCAAAACCCAAATGAATCTTTTCAGTCTGAAGGCAGGAAAAGTCCAATGTTCTAACTCAAGCAATCAGGTAGAAGTCATTTCGCTGAGAGAAGCTCAGCTTCTATTTATCTATTCAGATCTCACTAGACAAGAGCCATCTATTTTCTTTACTCAGCCTACCATTTCAAATATTACTCTCACAAAGAAGCTCTCTCACTGATGTATCCAGAAGATCTTCAGCAAATACCTAGGCACTAAGGCCTACTCAAGTTGAAATTCGAAACTAACCATCACTCCATATGCCAACCTCTGATATCTGTGCCTTATTATGGAAGTTCTTTAAGAAATCACATTCACCTCACCAATTTCTGAGGATTTCACTACGTGAATGAGTCACTCTGAACCGAGAGGTCCCATCATGCAAGAGAAAAATTGAGTCCCCATTTGCTCTCAACAGCCTTTCCCCTTACCGCCAAACACGAAACTCACTCCTTGAATATTTTTCTTCTCTGTTGCTACAAATCCTACTGGGTTGCTGGTCTGGCAAGCTTTCAAGTTCCTTTGCCACCAATTATAGAATTAATTAGTGTTACAGCAAGTTTGCTCTTTCTTCTGTACAGCACATTAAGTGGCACTCAGGGATGGAAAGTTTATACTAAGAAAGCAAGACAAGTGCTAATTTAAGTCATCATGAGAAGTACTTAAAATCCTCACATCTTCCAAGTAGACCCTTACTGACCATTATCCACCTCCAAGACAGGACCAACCAAGTGACTTCAGAGAACTGGAAATTTCATCTCCTTGGCCTTGCATGAACCCAGACTAAATTTGAAATTAAAGTCATCCTTTGAAATCTCACTGGAAATGTTAACAATATGGCTTGGGTGATGCTTCTGGCTGGCAAAATAGCAACTCATTTATCCTCTCTGCCCTTCCTTCCTCATATGTGAAATGAGGAACACTGACTCACTTCACAGGAAGGTTACATTTTTAAAATTAATTAACAACACACATCAAAAAAGCAAATTGCAGAATACCTTTGTTAATTCCCCTAAGCTCAGTGAGCATTCACTGCTTCATTGCTTAGTTAATCTAACCTATTTTTTTCTTTAAACTAGTCTGGTTCATTAGTAGACTTTTCTGTCTGTACATACAGATGCTTACTGATATGTATAGATTTTTAATTGCCTATCTAAATATTTTTGTTCATTGCTACAATTGTTGAGGCCTCATATTTTCTTCATCAAATGCTCACTGAGATTTCTATTTACCACAGAAAACTTTAGAAATCTATGCCAAATGAATTCACATCCGACTAGCTTTTATCTATCCAAATTAGCCTACATCAGACTCAGTTTAACTTCGCTTACTCCAAAGCACCTTCTGTGACAAGACAAAAGATGACGGGAACTTCATCTTAGAGTATCAAACCCTGCCAGGCACATTTCCATCTGTCCTATTGAAGATTGCCAAAAAAAAAGCACTTGTTTCCCTCACCCCTAGTCCTTAAAGCCAGCCAATCAAAAATTCCTTCAAGTACAAGTTATTTAAAGGACTAAGAAAGGTAATAGTATGCGAAACACATCTGGCCAAATTAGGAGGAAAACAACTGATGTGCCAATGTGGTACCATCAAAATGTTTACTTCATCTCTTAGCGCGCGCACACACACACACACACACACACACACACACGACATTCATTCTAAGTAATGAAGAATCACATTTCAAAAGAGAGGATATTAGATGTCAAAGACCCTAAAAGAAGTAGCAAGCTTCACAACAAGAGCCTGAAGCCAGAGGTTGGAAAAGAAATCAAAGTGGTGTCAAGGTGGAAAGACTTGAAAAGAAATGGACAGCCATCCAAGTCAGAAGGCAGGTGTTCATATTAACACTAGAGCAAGGGAAAGTCTGACTGACATGAGGATGGAATGAATTTGTACTAAAGGTGATTGTTGCCTCTTGTGGTGAACAAATAGTTAATAAGAGAAGTTTGTTTGAATTTCTCCCCTTGAGCTTGCACTGTATTAATTTGCTAATCTGTGCAAATCAGTTGTCACGTCTCATCAGTAATCTCTTTAGGATTACTTCAGTGTTCTGCAAAGATTGTAAGAACCCCTAAATAACTTCATATCTAGTTCTCCCTGTTTGTTTATGTTCTGTTGCTTTAGTGTTCTTTTATATTTCTCCTAAAAAGCCATGGCAGGTTATGCCTGGATCTTAAGAGTCTGGGGGCACCAATATGCAAATGAGTCTTGAGGAAACTTTGAAGTTCTGGTCATCATGTTAGACATTATGAGAACACTTTTCAAAAATGAAATTTTTCCTGGCAACTCAGAAAGACTGATATATGAAGACAAGCCTGCTATGTCAACAAAACAGGCTGGGCTAGAATTTTCCTGGCTGTTTTCATATGTGTTCTGATTATACCCAGGACTGTTTAGCAAGAAATCAGATGCTAGTGATTCTCTTGTTACTAGCTTGACTTTGGGCAGGTCTCTGACTTTACTCATTCATTCATTTCATCATTATAAAGTTCTTGAGGAAATATATGTGATAAGCATTGTGGTCATTTGAGATACATAATGATGTGTGTGTGCCATATCTCCCAACAAATGTTCAAAATATTTTTTTTCAAAAACGAGCTAGGTACGATTGTACTTGCCTATAATCATAGCTACACACGAAACATAGATGGGAGGGTCACAGTCTGAAGCCAGCCCTGGGTAAAAACTTTATCCTCCAAATAACTAAATCAAAAAGGGCTGAGGCATCCATGGGAAAATTCCTGCCTACCAATCATGAGGCCCTGAATTAAACCTTACTACCACCAAAAGGAGACACAGACAAAGAATAGGAAAAATCTTCCTTGGATTAATAAAATTTTCTTTCTAGTTGAAGAGTTTATATCTCCAAAAAATAATAGCACTGAAGAAATGTATTAACAAAATGATACATGGACAAATGCAAATCAAGAAACTATAGATTAAAAAAATAAATTTAAAAAGATATTACTATATCATCTGAATTTAGAAGTACTAAAGGGGTCTCTTCAAACCACAGCCCCAGAGCTAACTGGGCAAGTGATCACTCCAGCTGCCTTCATGTTTTACTTCCTATTTATTCTTTTACCCTCTGTCCCTTAGATTCTTTCCATTTGTTTACTATCTGGAAGGTGCTGGCTCTCAATTGTAGTCTGCATCAGAGTCACCTGGAGTCTTCCTAGAAAACCAACTGCTGCCTCACCCCATTGCACCTGCTCCAAAAGGTCTGAGTGGGGCCTGAGCATTTACCTTTTTGACTAGTTCCCAGTGTTTCTGATCAAGAAACTGCACCTGGAAAATCACTCTGAGGACCTTGAGTAAGTATAAACTTAAACAAAGTTCTTCCCTGAATGTGAGAATACATACTCTCTTCCTACCTCCCAGAGTTACGGAGAAGGCCTAAACTTGTAAAATGAAATGCAACTTGAGAATAGCCTTTTGTCTATCAAGCAAATGTGGCATATCTGATCTAACTTAGTCAAATCGAAATTCTGGGCCATGTGGCCCTAAGGACCTTGTTCTTTAAACTCCATTGTTCAGCCCAATGCACTTCTTGTGTCTTTCCTCCATGAGCTACTCTTCTCCCGCCATGCTTTCACATATACAGATTCATGTACTTTGTACAGGTCTCCAGAATCACTCATGAAAATCATGCCCAAAGTTCAAGTTCTCTATCTCTAATTTACCATGTACCACTCATAACTTGTCTAATTGTTTTTGCAAGCTTCTATAATTGTCCTTTGTTTAAAAATATAAAGTTACCTTCTATCTTCTTCTTACCTAAATCTAGATACCAACATCCTTCCTTTTAAAGTCTTCAATATCATCTTCTATGTTGTCCCCTGTCCAATCCCACATCACTTCTCTTTTCTGAGCTTCCTGCTCCAGTTCTCTTAAATATTTCCTTCTGTTTAAAATTACTATTTCATCAAGTCTCTTCCTACTCTAAAATCTACCCAGGTTGCCATGGCCTAATTAATCCATTCCCAAAGCTGATTTAGTTTTTAGGATCACTGCACGTTCCATCGCCTTTGAATAGATACTGGATGGATATCTTTTGGGTCAGTGATAGATGGACTTCTACAGTAAGCAAACTTTCAACTCTTCAATTATATCAGGTATTTCCAGTCTTGGATTCAACAGCTTCCCTAATAAGTCAGAGTTTCAATGTCTAGTACTAATTATTTGCACCAAGATGCTATCATAATTATCACATAAACTCCTCTACTAACAATGTTCATCATATTTTCTGCTCTCAAAAAGCTTAATGACTTTATTTACCATAGTTAAGATATGGAACCAAACCAGATGCCCCTCAATAGATGAATGGATCGAGAAAATGTGGTATATATACACAATGGAATTTTATGTTTCTTTCAGAAAGAATGGCATTGTTCCTTTAGTAAGGAAATGGAAAGATCATATTCAGTGAAGTAAGCCAGACCCAAAGAAACAGGCTTTATGGTTTCCCTCTTTTGTAATAATTAGTATATGCCTAGGATAGTACAGGCAGAGAATTATAGTAACTCAATAGCTATGTACATATGAACATACAAATGATGCTAATTGAAATGAACTCCAAGACATGGAAACAACAGGGGGTTTTTTTGGTTGTTGAGCTTGTTGTTGCCAATGTACTATATCTAGTTCTTCTGTCTTATTTTATTTCGTTTTTCTTCTTCTATTGGTTTGTCCCTAACAATCACTGTCTTTGATTCTGGTACCCGGTGTCTTGTGTATATATTTATTTGATTTGGGGAAGGGAAGGGGAATAACAAAATGCTGAAACAAGGACACAGGAGACCCATTGCAACAATGATATTCACAAGACACCATGTTGGAAATTAATTTTACAAGTTCATTTGGGGGAGGAGAGGAGAAGGGAAGAGATAGTGGGAGAAAAACAAAGGAGTGGGTAACAATGTTGTACTCATTACCTTACTCATGTAACTGCAACCCCTCTGTACAACATCTTTACAGTAAAATAAAATTTAGAAAAATCTTAATGACTTATCAAGGTCAAAGTCAATGCCTTCTTTTCTACTGATGCTCATTGTTCTCAAATACGATATGCTTAGACTACCCTTTCTTCCTCCTCCTTTTTCTCATCTTTTTCTTCATCCTTTTCCCTCATTTCTCCCCCCTCCCTTTTCCTCTTTCCCACAAATTATTCTTGTCACCATACAACATGCTTTAGAACTTCTTATCCATAAAACAGAAATCCTCCATTAATCCACAGAAGTACTATCTCAGTCCATCATTTTGTTTGCTTTTACAACTTTTTAAAACATATCTCCTCTATTTTTACTTCATATTCATTCCCTCTTCAACATTTGCAATTTAGCTTCTAGCTATACCAAATTGTTCTTTTCATCTTACAATGATCTTCTCCATCCCAAATCAATAAAAACATCCATCTTCTAATCTTACCTACCTCTCAATAATAGCTAACATTTCTAACCATTCCTTCCTTCTTAGCTCTCTTTATTCTCTTAGTTTCAAACAGCCCACACTCATCTACTTTTTTTTCTTATCTTATTAGCCATGCATTATTTTTTGTCTCTACCACAACCTCTTTTCTACTCAGCTTCCAAATTTTAGAGAACAAATAGGCTCATTGCTGGACTCTCCTTCTTTATCTGCACACAGTCTCCAGAAGGATTGCCTTACTTCGTGGCTGTAAATATTACCTATTTGTCGAATCCCCAGACAGTCATTATCTTTTTGATTTCTAAAATAAATATTAAATGTATTTGAACAGAACTCTTCACATCTTAATCTCTCCTAATTCTAGTCCACTGCTTATTCAGTTAAATGACACTGTCCATTCAATTTAGGGCAACAGTGCAGACACATTTAAATAATCAACAAAATACATGTCAAATATGTGTAGTTAGTCCCTACTCTACTGCTGCCACCCTACACTAAGCCACTAATATTTACTCCTTTGAAATTTGCAGTAGTACTCTACATGGCCTTCCTGAATCCACATTTGGCCTTCTGTGCTACACAGCAATCACAGTGTTGTTTATAAAGTGTGAATAACATCATAGCACTCTCCTGCTTACAATATTGCAGTGGCCTTCTATTTAAAATAAAATGATCATACTTCTTATTATAGTCTACAACATCAGTCTCTTACCTCTCTGAGCTCTACAGTTATTGCATTTATCTCCTATAAGCACCTTGCTCAGGTCCTGGTGGCCCCTTAGATTCCTCACACAAGCCAAGCTCTCTCTTGACCTCAGAGATTTTGCTTTTCTCTCTTTCAGGGTTTTCTCTATCCTGGGTTTGATCTTGTTTATCCTTACTCATCCTCTTATTTTAGCTGTAATGGTCACCTTCTCAAAGACGCTGTTTTGACCACACTGTGTAAAATGCTTATCCATCTCAACCTCAATAAGTGTTATCACAACCTGAAGTCTTACTGTTTTAATTCATATGTTCATCTTTTACTTCATTTCCTAACTTTTCCACAACTAGAACAGAAATTCTGAAAGAATGAGATTTATCTATAGTTTTCTATTTTTCATTCATAGACAATACTGCTTAGCTTTTCACAATAACTATTGACAAAGAATTAAGTGAATGGCAGACACACTGTGAGTCAGAATGGACTATAGAAACACACAACTCTAAAGTCTCATCAGATTATAATCACAATGAGATATAACTTCAAAGTACTTGGTGGGTCTCCGCTCATCATGGTCTTTTAGGACATGGATGTCCATAGGGATCCCCCCACCAGTAGAAAGATACGATGTAGTTAAGTTAATTTAAGGTTTCTAGCAAGAATTGATGCATATTGGTGTTGCTTGTTTTAGGGAAAGTAAATTGTGGGGTCAGGCCTAAATTCAAAGAGAATAGAAACATAGAGTATCATATGAACACAGAAGGAAGAAAGATGAAAATATTTGGTCAGTAATACACAGGACTTTCTTCATCTTCTACTAGAAGATTCCTTTATACTATACCCATAAGGAAAAATGCATGCACATTTGACTTCCATGTTCGCAATCTAGTTATGACCTTCTACCAAACCAAGCTAATGTCACCTCTTAGAATACTCATTTCTGTAATCTTCACTTCACTTTAGTCTGTCTCCCCATCTACATGTAAATAAGGAAGAGGCTGGAACACCATTTTCCTCTTTATTGTATTCTGAATTCCCAGTTCAGTGCCTTTCACATAGCAGATTCTGAACAAACACTTTCTGGAGGAATGTCTTGAAGCTTTGTATGGGTATGAGTATATGTTTTTATCTGCCCAATGAAACTGGATATTCCTCTATGTATAGTACATAAAGATAGGAATTTATATCCTCTGCATCTTCTAGCTGACTCATCATGGAGATATTCACATACTGGCAAGAACATAACAAGTAA
The DNA here is from genome assembly GCF_019054845.1 of Dipodomys spectabilis. Classification (NCBI taxonomy): domain Eukaryota; kingdom Metazoa; phylum Chordata; class Mammalia; order Rodentia; family Heteromyidae; genus Dipodomys; species Dipodomys spectabilis. The sequence goes on from NW_024870758.1 coordinate 13,745,038, forward strand.
TTGTTGAAGTAAGCCAATTAGTCACAGCAGAGCTGCTCATCCAGGTGCAATGTGCAAACTATTCCTTTAAAAAGGTCCTTTCAGAGCTGGCACTGGCTTATGAACACAAACTCCTAGGAGATACGCAATTGCTATCCCTGGCTTCCTGAAAATGTTCACTGACAGTTTTCTTTGGTAGGAGAAAACCAACAGATGTTTGCATAGGTCTTTTTGGTTCTGTTAGTGGTCAATCTGTGTCTGGAAATGAAACTCCCTTTTCCACAGGATTTCATCACAGCAGTAACCACAAAGCTTAAATTCTGGCCATTGATAGTGTCTCAGGTCAGCCATATATACTAGTGTGAAAAATAGAATGTTCTACTACCTTATTTTCCTCTTTTTATAGTTTTCAAGCCCTCAAATGATGTTGAAGTTAAAATCTATTCCTTCATTGTATGTGATGGTATTCCTGTCTCTAAGAACAAGAGTGAGATAATCACAATATTGTTAAGATATTTATATCAGAAAATGACCTTTGTTAGCAGGTGATTTGTATCTGTAGTGCCTAGGTCAAAATACATACTTGCTGTGCTACTACTGTACTTGTGACCTTCTACTTTAGAAAAAAAAGCAATTTCTGTTAGCTGAGTCTTTCCTTAATCTTCCAAATCATACAAGTAATATAAGTAGCTAGTGTAGCATGATTTTTTTTTTTTTAAAAAAAAGTGTTAGACAGGACTTCTTTAAAATCATAGCACATCTTGGGCATGTTACTTAACCTAAGTTTCTATTTCTTCATTAAAAGAATGAGGATAATAATATCGACTTCCTTAGGTTAAATAATATAGCATAGGAATTATTTATCTGTTTCTGGCACACAGGAGATAGTCAATAAATGTTTGTTCTTTTTTTTAATAGCTACTTTAGCTCTTCAGCAAGATATTAAAGTCTTTTCCAAAAAGATTCCACAGAAATCTCAAGGTTGGGCTGGGAAGCTGGCTCAGTGATAGAGTGCTTGCCTTGCATGCCTGAGGCCCTGGGTTCGATTCCTCAGCACCACATAAGCAAAAAGAAAAAAGCCAGAAATGGTGCTGTGGCTCAAGTGGTAGAGTGCTAGCCTTGAGCTGAAGAGCTGAGGGACAGCGCCCAGGCCCAGAGTTCAGGCCCCACAACCGGACCAAAAAAAATATTTAAAAAAAAAAAAAGAAATCTCAGGGTTGTTTCAAAATACTGAATGTAAGCGTACAACTGGGACTGGTACACACTAAGTTGTATGTATAAATGTTACCCATCAGCCAAGGCATGCTACTATGTTCTGACCTAATGTTTGTTTCTAAACTCTCTAAACTTTTCTAAAGTTTACCATGCTCTTCCTGAGCTGCAGATGTAACTCAATGGTAGAGTACTTGCCTAGCATGCATAAGGCCCTGGATGAAATTCCCAGCACTACAAAAATAAGAAATAAATAAAAGGAAAATATATTGTCTTCTCTTGCATTGTGCTTAAGAAAGTATTTTGGAATATTTTCTTCTATAGAGAACACTTTAGTAATGTCCATCTTGATTTTACATGTGCAAATTTTTTCAGCCTACAATTCTCTTCTAGGACTTTGTTCTATATATGTGATATGAAAATATGTAGAATAACATTCATTGAGATGCTGTTTGAAATGCAAATTGTGAAAAAAATCACCTGTATCCTTTAGTAAAAGAGCAAACAAATGATGGTATGTCCAATACAAAGGAATGCTGTAAATGAGGCAGCCATGATACAGACATGGACCAACTTTCAAAATATGAAGTAAAACAACTCGTAGACAAATATCTATGCTATGCTACAATTTGAAATAAAAGTAGTATGGGCTCACATGTTTGTAAATACAAGGTATCTGGAAAGGACACCCAGGGCGAGGGTAGTGGCAGTCACCTCTGAGAAAGTCAACAAGGTGGCCCTGGAAAAGGAACAAGAGTAAATCGGTTTTTTGTTTTTTGTTTTTGTCAAATACTATCTGATACCTTTTACTTTTACTTCATGCAAATGTAGTTTATTTTCAAAAAATGAAGTATTAGCTAGCTGTGTTGGCACATGCCTAAGTCCCAGTTACAATGAAGATGGAATTGAAAGCACTGCTTGAGCCTAGGAGTTTGAGACTGGTCTGAGCATCACAATGAGAGCTGATTTGAAATGGGTGTGTATGTGTGCATGTATATGTATATGGATATGTACATTACTAAAATAGTTTAATCACTTCTCAGTGATGAAATCTGGAAAGAAAGTCTCTAATGTTGTAATTTTTTGGATTAAAATATCCATGTTACTTGCAATTGTATTAACTAAAGTATGAAAAGACAAACAAAAAAGACCAGAACAGGAAAATATAGCTAGTTAGACCCTTGTCATTTCCAAACCACACTGCCAATAAATTCACAAGCATCAATTAAACACTATGTACTTATTCTATTACAAGATTGCAGTAAGAAGAAGAGAGGTAAAAAGATGGAGGGCCCAGGCTCTCCCCTTATAGAACTCATGGTCTGGTTGGTTGGTTGATGACAGTGCCAGGTGAAATGGTGAGCAGCAACTAACAGTGAAGCAGCAACATGAAGCCAGAGAGGCTGTTGAGAGGAGACTTTATAAATGAGGGCTCTAAAGGATCCCTGCCACAGAGGTAATGATCATTATGGGGACAAGTAATATCTTCTCTTTTCTCCACTTCCTTGTCTTTAAATGTAGTAATCTTCCTTGGCTCTCCTCTCACAAGGATGCTGTTAGGATTAATGAGGTAAAGTTTATGCTTATGTAGCGTCTTTTCTTCTGAGAACTTGGATTGCTTTGCAAAGCATTCTTATTAATATTCATAGGGTGGTTTATATATTTTTCCACCTTTTACTTTGAAAGTTTCACTCCTATGCCTTAGCACTCCAGTCCTTCTTACATTTCTTTTCCCTCTCTCTTTCTCTCTCTCACTCTCTCTGTCTCTCTGTCTCTCTGTCTATGCACTAAAATAGTGCAGATTCAAGCTTTAAAGTTGCGGTGGTTTTATATAGCTCAGGGCTAATAACATCACACAGCTTGCCTGCAGGAGAGCCCACCTGTACATTCTAAAATTTCCACAGTTCCCATTGTATCCATATGCATGATGTACCTGAGCACATGGTAAGATATCAAATATGCAGAGGTGTAGGGGGACTGTTCTCTAAGAAAGGTAATTGAAAACAGCAGTTAAGGAACTTGTAGTTGGGCATACAAATTTAAGGATAGAGCCTGGGCCCACCTCCCTCTTATGTCTGCCCCAACCCAACCATTCTGCATAACAGAAGTGATTAGGAATTAGAGCAGAAGGCATGGAAAATAAATAGAGGGAAGAAGTAGAGCAAGAAAAATGGAGCCAGGAGGTCACAAGAAGCCTTACAGAGGAAAATGTAATTCTTCCCTGTATTCTTCCTTCCCTGTTATGAGAAAAGTTCCGCTAAAACTTATAAAACACTAGGAGTTTATGGAGTCTTTATGAAAACTGATTGAGTTTGTGCCCAGTAATATGGGAAACATAAACTAGACAAGCTAATATATCTGGAAAATCATAGATCTCTGAGTTTTTCTATGCCTTGGGACATGACAAGGATTCAAATTAATTAGATCAAATTTCTGAGGGAGATAAGGAAATACTGATGTCTGTTATTTATGCTATTTGCAAAGGTTAAAGTTCTTAAGAAGCAAATTTTTATCATTAGAAAAGGTGACTTAGTTCAGCTCCTTTTGGGAACTAAGTAGAGAATGTGAAGCACAGAAATGTGAGTTCACAGCCAAGCCTGGAATTCAGCTCTTCTCCCTCTAGTCAGGTGCAGGCTACACTTAACACAACTGTGCCACCTTCCAACACATCTTTCTTCGGCCCTGTTTGGGTGTTCAGCAGCAGCTGAAACCTTCCTCTTGAGAAGTAGGAGGAGGACTGCCTACTCATATCACACTACCTGTTTGGCCCTAGGCCAGTGTCACAAAACAAAGCTTCTTGCAGCAACTGAGAAGAACCCATTTGCATAACTTAAAGCTATGTTGGAGTGTTGTGCTTCATGTCTGAGCAGCATAAGTCTTGAGCTTTAAATAGCCCAACCCTAACATATATTTAAGAGCAATGTTCTAAAGGCTGTGTTACATAAAGTGGTATAGTTAGTGACACCATAGCTAAGTGCCAGGTCCCTTTCTTGCAAATTGATAGAAACCAGCTTGGGTTAGGCAGCTGGGAGGGAAACTTTCCCTGATCTGAAACCCAAAAGAAGTCACCATATTTGTAATTTCAAAAGTCTGACAGTTTCCTAGAAGCCCCCAAATATATCCTTCTTTGGTCTGCTGTTACTTCACTGACAAAATGAGGTCCTTCCACCAATTACACAATAGAAAGAGTCATCATTCCTGGAGAGAAACTTAAGAATGTCTTATATACCATACGTACAAAGGGAGAGCCTTACTTCTTGAGCAGAAATGGTGGACATCATTTTACTCCTTTTGACCTTCTTTCACATAAAAGAAGTGAGTTTGCATTACTCTATTTCACACTGTAGTTGTTGTCTCACACAGTTAAAAAGCATGAAAGACCAAATTGTGCACCACAATCATCCATGGAATGACATAGACAGCTAAGGTTCATCCATAACTTACTGAATCAGAACCTGGAAAGAAGACAAGATTTGAATAGATGTGTTTGAAAGCTCTTAAAGCTTCTGTGATGCAAGCACCTAACAACTGCTAGAAGTGGTGTGGGATATAGATCAAGTACAAGATTAAGAAAGAAATGTCCTGAAGAATTAGGGAATGGAAAAAGGGCAGCTGAGGAAATTAGGTCCCACCAAGCTGATTCCAAAGGAAGTACCTGATATAAAGGAAGTCTACCTGCAGGAGGTAGTAATCACTGTGGAAAGAAACTGAAAATTCCAGACAATTCTGAGAATCAGTCCCCCAAAATGAATTGCCTGCAACAAATAAGAATCCAACCCTGCATATACTGTCTTGTGACGACAGTGGGAAAAGACCAGTCTTTGTTCCTGCATTCAATCTACTATCTTATCAGTTGTTAAATTCCAGAAAGAAAGTTAAGTACTGGAGATAGAATATTGAGTAAAGCCAGACACAATCTCATGGGAAGGAAAGGATTAAAGAAGCAATCACAATTAGATGTGAGAATTCCTTTGGGGAGGAGAGAATGCTGTAAGAACATAGATGAGGGAGGTAACTAGTCTAACAGTAATACGGGAAAGCTTTGGCGCATGTGCTCATGAAGTGGACACCAAATAGACAAGTGAAAGTTAACCTAGTAAACTGAGATGAGTGCCCAGAATACTCATATTGCCACCATAGGTTGGTCACTGGGAAGATTTTTCTCAGGCATATCCTACAGATAAATAATAATATTGGCTGTAGGACCCACATATCAACAATTTTTAAAGCTTCCCAAGTGACTCTAATGAACAGCTAAGGGAGAGAACAACAAGTTTAACAGAGGGCTTACTGTTCAGAGGAGCAAAAGAAAGTCAGAGCGTTAAGAGAATGAAAGAGATATAGTAGGCACAGAAATCATGCTCAAAGAGTTCACGTCTTTATTCTAGTTATAGGACTCTTCTAAGCAAGGGAAAGTGATGTGATTCACTTAGTTTGGTCTCTATGGCTATGAGAATACAGGAGGGGCAACGGAAGGTACTGATGGTGATAGGTTGGAATAGGATGTTGACACAAGGATTAGAAGTAGATCCATCTTCAGAAAGGAAGGATCAACAGTACGTGGTGATTGGGTGGGAAGGAGAAATGAGGAAGAATAAGTCAACAATGACTTCCAGGTTGCCCTTCAGCAGTGGGTTAACTGGGATTCTCTTTACCAAGGTGAAGATCCTCAGTTTCTCAAAGACTGGTCTTCCCCCACAAGACTGCCCCTGAACTTTCGCAAGCAGATGTGCATGCCAACTGGATGTCCCCAGCCGGCAAAGTCCTCCCTCTTCTTGCTTCCAAGTTAGCTCGAAAGTGAAAAGATCTGAGAGTCAAAAATCATGAGAAGGGGCTGGGAAGGTGGCTCAGTGGTAGAGTGTTTGCCTCACATGCATGAGGCCTGGGTTCCTTAGCACCATATAAACAGAAAAAGCCAGAAGTGGCGTTGTGGCTCAAGTGGTAGAGCTCTAGCCTTGAACTGAAGAACTGAGGGTCAGCGCCCAGGCCCAGAGTTCAAGCTCCATGACCAAAAAAAAAAAAAAATCATGAAAAAGTTCTAGGGAAACAGATAACTAGGGTATTCTCATAACTGCTTCTAAGACCAAAAATAAATTCTTCTTTCGTTTCTGATCATACAACTGTAGATCAACTTGGGAGCAAACTGAGGAAGTCTTGGACAATGGCCAGGCATTAGTGATGCTAGGGTGCTTTCACCTCCAAGTGCTACTTAGTAAAAGGTAGCCAGATGGTCATCTAACCAGGAGGCCTCAATCAGATGCCCTTTCTTATCTCCAGAAGAAACATCTTATTAGATTCTCTACACTTCACACTGCTCCTCAAGAAGAAGCATAGAACCTCCAAGCATAGTGAGCAAGATCATATCCACTAGTTCTACCATTCTCCATTTTGGTGGTGTGGGCACTGCACCATTGGGAAACACCGTAGGAACTGTGGTTGGCTTAACCACAGAAAACCCAGAAGTGTCAGTATCCCCTTTTGGAACACTATTTTTGAAGAAGATTTACCAAAAAATCCTATTTCAATTGTGGTTTGAATATTTAAGATCAATAAACAATTGTGTTTGGTTTGGTAAAGCTCTGAAAGTTAGGTTATCAACTAATAGCATGACATTTTTAAAGCAATTGTGTTCATTTCTAGGGCTTCCCTAACAAATCACCACAAACTTGGTGGCTTGAAATAACAGGAATTTTTCTTCATAGTTATGGAGGCCACAAGTTCAGAAACATGGTGTCAGCAGCATCAGATCCTTCTGGAGACACCAAGAAAATCTTTTTTTTAATTTAAATTTAAATTTAAACTTTAAATTTAAATTATTGTCAAGGTGATATACAGAGGGGTTATAGTTTATAGTTACATATGTAAGGCAATAAGTATCTTCTCGTTGAATTCCTCTCTCCTAAGTTCTGGAGATTGCCACAGACCTTGGCCTTTCTTGGTTAGTAGATGAAGGTTGCGATCTCTGTCTCTGCTTCACATGGTATTCTTCTCCAAGTTTCTGGCTCTCTGCTCTTCCTATAAGAACATTAATTCAATTATTGGACTTAGGATCCACCTTAATCCAGTATAATACCCTGATCATTAACAAATTACCTCTGCGAATATCCAATTTCCAAATAAGAGCATATTTGGAAGATTCAGGTAGGCATGAATTGGGGGAGGATGCTACATAAGCTACAAAGGAAACATGTAAAGTTTTGTTGTTAATAGGTGGATGGATTAAAAACAGTTGCATATGTAAAGTGTAAAGGTTTTCTAAGTAGGTATTAATTCTTTTTCATGTAAGGTGAAAAGGTTTTTCTAAATACATGTCATTCCTTTTCATAGAAGGAAACAGAAGACCCCCAAATGTCTAATGTTGAGACTATGACAACCTTTATGCACTGACCAACTGCCTTTCTCCCAATTAGTACATTTTTTAAAACACATGCTTCTTTTGTCATCCGTCCATCAGCACCTTTCTTTTCCTGTCCTAAATCCAAATTTAAAGAAACAAAACATAGTGGAGATTAAAAGCCTGACCATTTCTGAACTAGTCAAATAAAACAAATAGTCATAGTTTTCCACTTATATTATTTAAAGTATCTTAACATTTTATTCTTTCTTATTTTGTTTAAAGCAAAGTATTTGCAGACTTGTGAAGTGCTCACAGGACCTCCTAAGGTGTTTCGGGTCTGGATATGTGTTATAGAAACTGGAGCCCTTTATGATAATATCTTCAATACAGGTAGCAATTCTGGTTATAGAGATTTAAATAACCTAATGTATCATAGTCTGTTTTAAATATGATACATTAAAACACCTGAACACAAGCCCATAGATGAAACAAGAAGTTTTAAAGGAATCATTTAGCTGTGATTCTTGCAGCCTAAGTGTAAACTCCCCTTTAGTCTAAAAGCATTAAAATCATAATAATGAAATTTGCTATTAGGAGTTAGAAAGCACTTTTCTCTTTAAAAAGACAGATGCATTAAAATTTAATTATTGTCTCCCTACCTGATTATAAGACAAGAATAAAGCACATTTGGGGAGGAAAATACACATATGTTCTCCCAGTACCGAAATATATTTAAAGGCTTTCCACAGAGATATTCTCCAACACCCACCCCAAACAGCATAATTGACTAGATATATATGCAAGGAAACACAAGAGCCAATGGACCAACTGCATGAGTAAACAGATACAAATCAGGTGCTTAGGTTCTTAAGCCTGCACCATGCTCACTATCACTAAAGCATGGGTATTTGACTTGGTTGGGGCTTCCATCAGATGGTTCCTTGGTCACAGTTTCTTCTTCAGAATAGGTAAGTAGAAATTCCATTTTGGAGTGTGAAAGCTCACAGCAGTAGGAGCACAGCATATCTCTTCTCTAATTTATGACTGACTAACTGAAACTCCTCACTGTCAGCAAACTCTGCGGTGTTTACTGGTTTGACAGCATACACACATATGGCGGAAGCCAGATGGACCTTCTCCCCCAGCTTTGAGCTAAGGGTGCTTCATTAGGAAAGAGATGCAGCCATGCTTTGAGATCTTTGAACAAGGCTTTCCAGCATGGCAGGCAGGAAGTTAGTCAGTAATCTGGAAAGAAAAGACCCTTCCCTGGGCTAGAGATCAGGTCAGAAGGGAATTTATAGTTGTCCAGTTGAAGCCCATTAACTTTTATAGAACAAATAGTCTGTCTTCCCAGCCACAGAAGTTGGGCAGCTGCTTCCAAAGAGATCAGTTGAGATGAAATTTGCATCCCATCTAACCAGACAGGGGCAAGTAGGACAATAAATCTACTTTCTAAGTGCTGAATCATAATTAACAGTGTCAAAAAGTTCTGGTAAACTTTAGGAAAATAGCAGTGTCTTTTGCACTTACGCACAGTGCGGCCAAGAATCTTCCTGCTACAATGAAATATGGCTCATACGTTATAAAATAAAATGCAACCCTTGGAACCCAACTGTTTCCTTCTTAAGTCCTTTGAGGGGAGAGTAAAAGCAAATGCTTTCTTCAAATGTTACCGAGTTTTTGTTTTCATCTTCACTTGTACTTAGCATGTGATATCCTCTATACCTTTCCTGGCCTCTACGTGTGAGTCCCTTTTCATTTACTCTCTGGTCCCCCAAGTTTAAGGGCGAGTCTCAAAAGCAATGGGCTTAGATTCCCATCAGAGCCCACCTGATCCACACTTGAATTAGCTAGAACAGCAATCACCACGAAATAATCTGTGATCTGCTTTCTCCCTAAACTCAGAACAAGAGTTCTCTGAGTGGTAAAAGGTAACCACAAAAAGAATTGTGGAAGAATGGATCCTCAACAAGGGAAAAACCTGCCTCTGTCGAAATTATCAGACTGATCCTCTGATTCAGCCAAATCTATTGATTCTGCATGTCTCAGAACCTGATTCCAACTGAGAAATGTCTACTCATGGAGAGGAAGGGGAGGAGAGCTCATGGCTTAAGGAGATGACTCTTGTTCAGGAACCAAGGAGATTTTATAGGAATTCTAATACTACCTCCATGATCTCCAAGGACCTTCTGGTGAGTAAACTGTAATAAATGGAAACAGTCAGGAGGGACCATGGGACATCATTGTAAACTACCTCAATATACCATACGATTAGTTCACACTGCCTTGAAATTCTCCTCTCTCTTAAGAGAGGCTAAAAATTACATATTTCTACAGAATAGAAATGGGCAATAGAAGCAACTAACAATTATCTCAACATTCTGCAATGTATTAAAAAAAATCTATTTCTCTGGAATAGCCTGGTAATTGAATGTTGGAATATATAGGGCCACTTCTGCCCCATGCCATTCTAGGAAGAGTAATTAGATCTAATGCTTTCCATAGGCACATCAGGACTCCAGGTTTAGTGTAAGGCATTAACCTTCTGTTTAAATGTTATTTCACAGCACTAAAGAGAAGCTGCTAGCATGGGGCTGTGGGCGGATTTTAGCCTGGTCTTTTTCACCCTGCTAATGGGAAACTTTGAGATGATTTGAAACACAGTGGTCATTGTTGGTGAAACTCCACATGGAATCAAAGTCCCATCAACAGCCAAACAGAAGCTGGATGAAGTGCTGCTGGGCAGAACTGGGCTATCCTTTGGGCACTGTATTTTCCACTGGTAAAGAATACCAAGCTCCTAAACAGTTCCATACACATCCTACCATTTTCCCCCTCCTCCCCCCTCAAAAAACCTGACACAGCCAGAAAAGTTATTAAGAGTTCTGGTTTATAGATAGTGATGTTGAAGACTCAGAACTATATGACATGCACTGATTACTATAGCTAGTTAATGTTAAGACAACAATCTGAAGCTTTCTGTTTCCTACAATGTAATCCTAACTTCTTTTATGTGACTTCTTCTAATAGAATATAACTGCTTCGTGAAGATCTAATATTCAATTAATGGGAGTAGGAAACTGATGGATTGAAAAGTATAGATTGTGTTTGATTGCAGTTTACAGTATCTGAATATTATAACGTAACTCAGAGTAAGGAGAGGAGGAAATAAATTAAACCGAGTGAAGCCAAGTTTTCGGCTCAGTAAACATACTCCTGAATCTCTCCATGGTTTACACCTCAGACAGCCCCAGTCCATGAGAATGGAAGTGAAAAGAAAATGCAAATTCAGCTGCATGTTACATCTACAGTAAATGCAAAGACAAATTAAGAATTAAAGACAAATGCAAATTACTCTGCTCATAAAAGAAACCTATACAAAAGACAGGGAATGAAAAGGCTCTGACAGTTATGGATGAATCTCTGAAGAGGCACACAGCAACCGTATTTCCAAATTCAAGCCTTTTAAAAACTGGTTAAAAGAATGAGAACAGCTGCTGCAGGGAAGGGAGGGGTTCTGCTGCAAACAGTAAACCAAGCTACAGAGTAAAACTGAGAATCCTGTCTGTCCTTATTGTCAAGGTGAGGATAAAAAGCAACAAAAGATTAAGCCAGAAGAATTCTCTCACCAGAAACTCTACAGCAGACTTTAAAAACCAGGCCCCTAGCAAGCTGTAGGCGAGGGGAGATGGAAACAGGAGAACAAAAGAAAGAAGCAAGGTAAAGGAAGAGGCCGTGTTAGAAAAGAGAAAATCCACAGGATGCCAGAATGGGAAAAGGCTGAAAGGTGAGGGACCATTCTGGAACTCAGGTGATTGAAAGGTCAGTCAGGTAACAGAGACTCTGATTGGCTAGGAGAAATAAGCACTGTGGGAAACTATCTAAAGGCATTCATATTCACTCTTTACAAAAGACGTTGAGCAGTGACAAAGAGCAATGCATCTATACTATCTCATTTTGTGTCATTTTATAATAAAATCCTTTGGTGCGTCTTCAAATCTGTGGAACAGCATAGGAGTATTTTAAAAGTTAGTTGAATGAATCAATGAATAAGTAATCCTGTGAGTTCCAGATGAAGAAACAGACTCCAAGAAATTAAATGGCTTTGTTGAGGTTAAATAAAAGAAGGTATCACTAAGAATGAGTCTCCAACCTTCAGTTCAGGGCTCCTTCATTAATGGTGTAATGCCTTTATAAGAAAAAGAAAGAGAGAGATTTACAACCGCTAGGACACAACTACTATAGACATCCCATGCTACAGTGAGGAATTCAGGCTTTAGATTTTGACTTAAAAAAAAGAAAAAGGATTCAGGGACTAAGGTTGTAGAAGGGTTATAGCCAGTGGTAAATGGGAGAGGAAGTCTGTGATCTAAATAAAAGGCAACTCTACTAAGACACATCCAATCAAGGCCAAGTGAAATGGTTAACCATGCCTTGTAGAACCTACACATTTTTCCCAAGAGACTACCAGATTCTTCATTTTTTTGTTTGTGCTTCTGTAGAGATAGGGAAGGCCTCATTACATCGGGCAGATGGGCCTTGAACTCAAAATCCTCTTTCCTTAGACTTTTAAGTGCTAGGATATCAGTATGTCCAACACCACCTCTAATTATCCATATTTATTTTATTTGAAATATCTTTGTGGCAACCAATGCATTTTTGGGGGGGTCCAGTTGTGGGACCTGAACTCTGGGCCTGGGCGCTGTTCCTCAGCTCTTCAGCTCAAGGCTAGCGCTCTACCACTTAAGCCACAGCACCACTTCCAGCTTTTTTCTTTTTGCTTATGTGGTGCTGAGGAATCGAACCCAGGGCCTCAGGCATGCAAGGCAAGTGCTCTACCACTGAGCCACCTTCCCAGCCCCCAACCAATTCATTTTTAAGCAGAGTGAGGGCGAAATAACTTCTAGCTTAAAGTAGCTGGAATACTGCAGGTTGATGGGCCTCTGACTTCAACCATGGCAGGCATTTTAAGACAAGATGGAGTTATATTTGTGCTAGAACACTCTTAACACCTGAGCTCTTTAGAAACTCATAATCTTAACGTGTCTGTTTTGTATTAAAATACTTTATGAAATCAATATTGTAGTTAAAGAAAGTGAGGTTACAACATTTATATACTGATCTCTCACATTTTCCTGTTTCATGGACTCTTTATTCTTGAATGGTAATTAATTTGTATTTGCTTTATTAATTTATATTTGTATTTAGTTAGGATGGTTGTCAAAATGAGACTGTGACTTACTTACCATGTCAAGTTACAAGGTACAAGTGACAACTCAGTCAAGTTCAGACTTTGAGTGGTTACAAGAGCAAAACAACAGAACTGCTCATTTGAGTCTAGTCTCTGTAAAAGTGCCATTTTATGCAATAATATTGGACTAGAAAATGAAAACTTGTTGAATTTTTTACTTAGGACCCAGACTGAAAGAATTCCAAGCTTCCACTCAACAACTAGAAACTTGTCTTTTAGGGTTGTGAATTCATTTGATTTGAAGGGGATGGATTTTTGTCTCCTGAAGCTATTAGAAAACCAGCTTTGTGAATTATCAAAGAAATAGAATTCAAGTTGTTTTTGAGGCAATCATCCCCTGAGGAATGATGTCCATACAATAAGCTTAGTCCCCAGAAAGGAGAGGCTGTAATCTAAAACCCAGAGGAATGTAGTTTAGTTTAAGGTGCCTCCTCACAGAATCCCAGGCTGTGGAAAATAAAAGTGGTAAATGTTATATAAATAGTGTGTGACATTTGCAAAGGTTAAGAAGAGTCTCTACTCCTTTTCTTCTTTTCCCAAGTATTATATTTGAGCAGTGAACCCCAAGGTTTCAGTACTCAGGTACAAACCTGTAGGTCAGATTACTGGTGACACAGAGGTAGATCAGGAATTTCCACCCTGTTTGCTCCTTGGAAGAAAAGCCTCACCAAGTTGGATTGTGCACAAACATTGTCCAAGGAGGGGTGATGTGGCATTCTGCCAAAGGGTCCTGGTGCTACTGAATTCGCACAAAGCAAATTTTGCTCTGCCGTCAGCTTCCACACAGAATACAGGCACAATGTGGAGGCACTTACAAAACAAGCTCCATTCCATCCAGTCATAGCTAGTCTCTGATGTTTTTTTTTCCCCTTTTAATCCTTCTTTTCAAATAGCTAAACAAAGAAGTGGGATGTTCCTGCTACCAAATCTGTGAAAAAATATTCAGCGTCTGGGATATCTGAGAGGTTGAACTGTTAGGTTTTCTAATCCATAAACACAGACATAAATTTGGGACAGGAAGATCATACTAGAAAGGTACCTGGGACCTCCATGGCAAACAGTATTTAAACCAATGAGGTCTAAAATTTTGTAGAAAATAAGGTTGTGAAGTTCCCTCCCATGTAAACAGCAATGGTTCCTTAAAGCTTGTGAGTAGAATGGGGGAATTCTTCTTAAGATCTACCTTAAATAATTTGATGGGTGTTTTCTTTTTTTTGGGGGGGGTTGGGTTGTGGGGCCTGAACTCTGGGCCTGGGTGCTGTCCCTCAGCTCTTCAGCTCAAGGCTCTACCACTTGAGCCACAGCACCACTTCTGGCTTTTTTCTTTTTGCTTATGTGGTGCTGAGGAAGGGAACCCAGGGCCTCATACATGCAATACATGCAAGGCAAGCGCTCTACCACTGAGCCACCTTCCCAGCCCTGGGTGTTTTCTTATGAAGTAGCAAAACTCCATTTCATTAGTAATTTGAACACCAAGCAGTTGAAATTACACTTATGTAGCAGTGAGGATATGAAGTCCTAGTCAATCATTCAACAAAAGCATAATTGTCAAGCTGTAAATATCCATGCCGGAAGTCTTTTTGGTGAAGTCTTCAGGGTTTAGTTCGTTTTATAGATGTGAAAAATCGGATTCAAATTAGCTAAATAGTCATTTTAGGTAACTGCTGGCTTTCTTATGGCAGCAGGGCCTTTGCAAAACAAGTTTCTTCTCTGACTCACAGATATTTTCAAAAGTCACCCATCCTTCAAACACTCTCCCCCATGACCTGTACTTAGGTCAAGGTGGGTAGCTTGTAGCTATACTGCAATCAATTGCATATTAATTGGATAATAATTGTTGACAGCTTGGCCCCATGGGAGGTGATCTTGGCTCATTCTAAGTCCTTGGCTCAACTTTATTTAACAGCCTCCCTCCCTCCTTCCTCCATGTGCCTTTTAATGAACTAACTTTCAGACTTCAGCTAGTTAGGCAGTTTGGCACTGAAAATATAAAAGCAGAGTTGCCACACTTAACCATTGTGGTATACTTTGGCTTCCTGAGTGTTTGGATTACTACCTTGTGTTCTGATTGCCCGCTCAAAATCTTCTCCATCTAGCTTCCTATCCTCTGTGAACCTATCAGGAGATGAACTAGAGCCAGCTAGCACATGTAACACCAAAGATGATGGCAAATGGAGCACTGAGAGCCAAAGACTACCGAGGCCGAATTGAATAAGAAGCAAGGGGAATTGCATTTGTCTACATAGAAGGAGTGATGTATCATTAAGGAGCTTTGTTTGGGTAATTTAGATTTGGGTAATTTCATTTAGAATCCCTACTCTTACTGCTACAAATGCAGTGTGAAAACCAGTGCAGCTGCACCCACAACCAAGAGCATACTGAGAACATAGAATACAGATCCCAATCTACCAGATCATGGCCATAATTTAAGAAGATCTCCAAATGAATTAAACCTATATTAAAATTTGGGAAATACTGAGATACACATTGCTTTTTAAAAAAATCAGTTCTACATTATGATTTCCTGGGGTTCTAAAAAAAATTGTTAATGTCCATACATACCTCTCTTTGCCAATGACTACCAGATCTCTCTGGGTGTGAAAACTGTATATTAACATTTTGTAAAGAATTGGCAGGTAATCCATTAGTGCAACCAGACTGTAGAATTACTTTCTCAGAGTTTAGTTCACTTTACAGATAGGAAAAAAAAATCTGACCTTAATTAGCTAAATATAGTCATTTTAGGTAACATAGCTCATTAGTAGCAGATGAAGGGTTAGATTCGTACAGGTCTTATAGTTAAAGGAACATAGGCTTTAGAACCAAGTTCAAATTCAAGTTCTTGAACTTTCTAGAGGTATATCTTTGAGCAAGTAATTTTTCACCTCTCTGAGAAAGAGTTCTTTGTATGTAATACGGATGTATAATAAAAATCTCTTGGGGCTGTTGGAAGGATTAAGGAATTATTTAAAGGAATTAGTTATTTATTCCTTTAAGACATTTTGAGTACCTCTGAGGTTAACCAAAACTAAGAAACAGTGGAGCAGTTTTTATCCTCAAGGAGATAGTTAGTATGCTCTGGTTCTGGTCTCTTCTCGAAAAGGAAAGATGAGCCTACAGAAATTATTTGTGTGTGGGGGTGGGGGGAGGAAGAGAAAGAAAGGAAGAAATTATTCGTGGGTTTATAAGAACAAAGCTAGGGATGTTAGAAGGTATGAGAGCACACAGAATATAGTTTCAGCTTGAGATTTCGAGGAAATCTACCCAATGTGACATCTGAGCAAAAGAAAGATTTCTAAGGGCACAAAGGAGGAGAACCTTCCAGAAGGAAGGGACAGCATGTACAAGTGCAAAGGAGTGTGAAATGCCATGGTATGTTAAGAGAACTGCAAGTAATTCAGTGTTACTCTAGCGTGAAGTGAAAGGGGAGAGTGGTAGGAGATGAGCCGGCGAGGAGGAGGGAGCCAGGGCACTGACAGCTCTCTCTGCAATGCCAAGAAGTATAGAATCGACCCTATGGCTGACAGGAGCTAGAAAGGTTCTGAGAACCAGCACATCCAGGTGGAGCCTTGTAGAGATAAGATTCACTCCAATGCCTTCCTACAAGGAAAGGTACATTATGAAATAAATAGAACACAAGATCGCAGCCTTCTCACCTGGCTGTTACTGAAGAGCCCTATGATATACAGGATCCTCTAGGATGCATGGATCTGACAGCACAACTGATGGTTACATAATTAATGCAAGAAGAAAAAGAATCAGGAAAATCCAGAGATCAGGTGAGCGTGTAATCATTGTTTCCAAGTTCTGGTATCCTGGTACTAAAAGCTATCAGGTATTGTTTTCTTGAATACACTTAAATAAACTGAAAAATAAACTCCCAGCATCTCAGTGTGTGCAAAGTCTGTTCTGCTGTCTCCTCCCAGGCACTTGGCCATCTCTTTCTTAAGTCCCTATTCCCTATGCCATTCAGTGAACAGCCCTATGCTTCGGTAAATTTGATACCACTTGCACTTACTTTATGTATTTCACCTTAAACTTTTGCTCAATAATTTTTTTCTCCATTACAAATTTGCAATGTCCATGCTAATGATGGAAACATACATAGATGGTCGATTACAGAAATCTTAAAAACTCTCCCAGTTTGTGTTCCCAAGCATGCATACACATATGAAAACTGTTTATAGAATAGAATTACATGATGCATGTTTATTTATAACCTGCTTTTTACACATATTTATTCATTAGGTAGGACTAGTTCTAGTGAGATTCTTTTTAAGAATGAACAGGAAAGAAATATAAAAGAAGCAGGACCAGCCATGTGCTCAGAGAAACCTAGAAAGCTATTCTTCAGACAGATAGAAAGAGCAGATGAGCAGAGAGAGGAAAAGATAAGAAGTCACAAGTTTGCAGAAAGCTAGGGGAAGTAATGCCTATTCCAGTGTCCAGTAAATCTACCTAGCTTTATTCCCTTGGATTCCTTGCTATTATCTAGTACATTTCTCCAGTTTTTCTCAAGATTGAACAGGTTCTGTTTCCAAGCCTACTTATTTTGTAAGTTTTTAAATTATCATACTTTAGGGCTGGGAACATGACTTAGTGGTAGAGTGTTTGCCTCGCATGCATGAAGCCCTGGGTTCAATTCCTTGGTACCACATAAACAGAAAAAGCCAGAAGTAGCACTGTGGCTCAAGTGGTAATGCACTAGCCTTGAGCACATAGAGGTTCAAAAATAGTGCCCAGGCTCTGAGTTCAAGCTCCAGGACCAGCAAAAATAAATAAATAAATAAATAAGCATATTTTAATAGCACAAAGGGATTTAATTGTGATAATTGCATAGATGCCTACAGTATACTTTGTATCATCATCATCATCATCATCATCATCATCATCATCATCATGGTGCTAGGTTTGGAGTCCACAAATGAGCAAAAACATACAATAGTGACAAATAATTTCTAACCAAGGCAAAAAATCCTGAAATAGACTAAAGAAGATTTGGGCATAAGCAGGCAGATGGATAATAGCTTGCTTAAGTAAATAAATGATTTTCTTCTTGAAGGTAAAACTTCCTCAAATAGCCAGTTCTGTTCTTGTTGAAGTTTCTATGCCATGTTATTTCCCACTCTTAGATGTCAGATAAGAAATTTTATTTAACACAGCATGACAACCTGTCAAAAAGAATATCTACTGTGCATTGTGTGGTCCAAGCATTTTGATGTGTTTTCCCCTGAAGTTGGATAATTGCCTTACTTGTTCCTGTCATTATTGTGGACCAGGTAAAATGATGAATTAAATTAGTGTCCACACTTTGGGTTTCCAGTGGTTTTTATTCATATTAATAACAGGGCCATGGAACTCTGTAGCTTGAAGCCCAGAGAGTAACAGCTTCCTGGACAGAAGACCCTATGAGAGTTCAAGGTCATTTTCCAAACCTCCACTCAATAGTGTAGCCAAAAACATTGTGGATTTCTTAAGGCATTCTGCTATACTTTGTTTCTTTGTCACCCTGTGACTGAACTTCCAAACACATTGTGCTTGTTTAACTCTATTGAGTTTTGGTACAGACTGATCCTTTGTTCAAATACAGTAGTATGATCTCAGCTAGTCCTTCAATAATTATCTTGCACACAAAAGCATCTCTTCTGCAGAAGTCCTATGCCCATCTTCTTTGTTTATATCATTTAGTACCATCTGACACAGTACCATATTTATTTCTTGATTGACAGTCTGTTCCACTAGAAAATGTTTCCTGAAGACAAGAACTCTATTTGTTTCAACCACTGAATCACCCCCTGTGTAACACAAAACCTGACACATAATAGAGCCTTAATAAATATTTACTGAATGAATGAGCTCCTAGACCTAACATGCTAAGACTTGAGCAGAGATTACACTTATGACTGAATGGGGATGTCATAGTCCTCTTCTTTTCCTGTAGTGACAATGTTCATTCCTATTTCAATTTGGTCAAGAGAGTTAGAAGTTGCCACTCTTTTTAAACAATCCACTGGAACACTGAGTTTCCTCTGTTTAGCACCTCAACCCTGAAAGGCTACATCCAGCTTTCCTTGTACATAAAAAATGGAAGGAGATGGCACATGGATTTATTTCCATAACTCCATAATTCCCAACCCTGGGACAATTCCCACCTAAATGCCTCCTATTACCTGAGAGGAACATCATTACAGTACCCTTTTAATACATTTGAAATTTTAAGTAAACATAGACCACATATGACAAAATGAAACATGCAACGATGAAAGCATTAAAATGGTAGAAATTCTAGAAAGCCCTGCTTTAATGGATTTCAGGAGTGAGATCCATAATTCCCAACTGCAGTTAGTGTGATATATGTCTACTATACATTTCCAAAATGACTCACCTTTGAATTTTCTCTAATTTGCACACTTCCCCTACTCTCCTTTCAAGTTGCCAGGTCAAGAAATACCTCTTGTTTTCTTCTGTTAGTATGCTGCTCTCTCTATAAAGCTTCACATACTAAGTTTTAACTTACTGGCTTCAGTGACACTCAGTGATCCCAAAGGGGGTAAAAGAAATAAAGACGTGATTTTCCACAGTGTCTTCATGCCTGGATTGCAATTTCTAATCTCTGAACTACTGCTTGCTCTGTTTCTACATGTCTTGTTGAAGAGCTATTGATCTGTAAATGTACCAGTATATTTTCCCTTTCTCATAAAATTCCAGGGATGTTCTAATTAAGCATAGATTCTGGCTACAAATTATAGAAAAAGATACACTCAGGCATTCAAATAGAATTTAGACCTTTGGCATTCATACTCTGGACAGTTGGGAAGCAGGTCTGGAATTTTTCTTAATCAGTCAGCCAGGTTCTGCTGTATCCCAAAGGCAGTAAATAAATAACAAACACAAGTAGAAAATGCAAATTAAGATCTTGTGTTATTGTAGACAAAGCTTTTAATCCCCTAGTGTGTAATTTATGAATCATAAGAGGCAATATGTGGCAATCAGATAGCACATGTTCGGGGGTCAAAATGATCCAGGATTTGATGATCTGTATTTGAATCCAGGCCTCCTCTTCTATTGGCTTTATTTTAATTTTCTCTAGGATCCTCAGTTTCCTTCTCTGTATAATAAAAGCAGCATCACTTACCTAAAAAATAATGAAGTACTATAATGTGAGCACCATAGGTATTTACCATCCCATTTCAGAGAAAATTAATTGGGCTAGAATTCAAAGATTATAGAAACAATTATGCTTTTATCATCCAAAAGAACAGGAAAAAATAGAAATAATGGAGACTACCTGAAGCTGTCCATAAGAATGTACTGCTCAGGGTTGGGAAGGTGGCTCAGTGGTAGAACGCTTGCCTTGCATGCATGAGGCCCTGGGTTCTATTCCTCAGCACCACATAAGCAAAAAGAAAAAAAGCCAGAAGTAGTGCTGTGGCTCAAGTGGTAGAGCACTAGCCTTGAGCTGAAGAGCTGAGGGACAGTGCCCAGGCCCAGAGTTCAGGTCCCACAACCGGACCCCCCCCCCCAAAAAAAAAGAATGTACTGCTCTAAATGCAGATCAGAGATGAAGGGAGGTCATCTAGATATGGCTACAAGAGTGAGTAGATTATCTGAGGACACACCATGAGGTAGGTGGCTTCTTCTCCAGGCCTAGATTACCTGGACAGTGAAGAAAGCCTTTCAATAAAGGAATGGCCCACAACTCTAACACCCAGCAATGAGGGCTAAAGAGAGGCCATGGGCAGTGGCCATCTCAATTATCTTGACAAAGGTGGAGGTTGGAGTTGAGTCCGCTTGAAGCTGAAAGAGTACAGGAAAAAGTGAAGAAAAGAAGTGGAGACTACTCTTTCCAGTAGCTTACTTGTGAAAGGAAAGTAATTCTCACCTTCCTCATTTTGAACACTGAAATTCTAATGCCAGAAATAGTGCAAATGGGAGTGCTGAGCTACGTAGAAAGTCTCCATTCAGAAGGTGATTCTCTCCTCTCTTCCCGCCACCCCGCCCCCTTCCCCACACCTTCCCTCCAGAGTTCTGCTTGCATTCTTGGTATGCCACATGTTTGAATCTGCCCTGAATCTCTAGAAACTGCCAGGCTGCACCTGCCTGACACTGTTTTTTGCCCTGATCTTCACATAATACCGTGAGAGATTTAAACACTCGGAGTCTGGAGGAAGAGCGACTGGGGAGGCATCCTGGCTCTAGCATTCATAGGTTATATATCTCTGAGTGTCTCTATTTCCTCAACTATACAAAGGAAATGACAATAATGCCTTATGATGTTATGTAGTTGGAATTAGTTAATAGTTGGAAAACACTTTGCCCAGTGCTTTATACATGGTAAGTGCTCAATAAATGTCAACTATCATTGTTTTGGAGGACTGGTACTAATCTGCATTCCTTCAGCTATATGAGTATCTAGTCCAATTGACCCTGAATCCTGTCTTCATATAGTCCACTATATTATGTGGAATAATTATTTCTTTTCTGCCAACCTAGGCTAACCTTTCTCTAGCCTAGCTTCCATCTTGGTTGCGGTCAAGTTTGTCTGCAGTCCAGACCTTGTACCATCCATATATCACACAATAATAGTAACGGCATTTTACAATTGCTAAGCTACAAGTCAGATACCAGGCAGAGTTTTACATAAATATAATCCTCAAAAGCCTCACATGAGATAGTTATTATAAATTAAAAAATCAGCCAGTCAACAACCCAGTCAGGACTTGAATCCAGATTTATTTAATTTCATAGCAACATTTCTAAATCCTGGGATATGTTTCCTAAAGCAATATGTAGATATCTTACTCTTGTTAGAGCCTAGATTCTCTCATCACTTTGCCTTTAAATTAGATGTTTAGATGTCTGTGTGGTAGATTGCAAAAACAGCTACAGCTTTTCCCACATGCTCTTAAAATTCACCAAAGATTTATTTTTTCATTTCTAGAATCTGGGCTAGAATGGAGACTTGATCTGGCCAATAGACTGATGCAGCTGCCACCTTGTACTAGAAACCTTGCACATTCCCGGTACCATGTGAACAAGTCCTAGGGTAGAAGAGGCTGCATAGAGGGAAAGTAATACATACCAGTCACAAGTCAGTCAGCCCCAGCCAACCTGTACATGCATGAGCTCCAGCCAAGACAGCTAAGTTTGGCTCCAATCATCACAGCAGCCTAGCTGAACCTAGTCCAAATTATTAATTTCAAAGTAGCTTACGTATTAAAGAATTAATAACCATTAAAATAAATCATTATTTAAAGTCACTGTCTCAGTTGAGGTTGCTAAATATGAAAAACACGAACTAGATGGCCAAAACAACAAATATGTATTTTTCACAATTCTGGAGGCTAAGTCCAAGATCAAGGTGCTGGCAAACATGGTATCTGATGAGGCACCCCTTTCCTGGTTGGCAGATGGTTACCTTCTGCTGTGCTTTTGCATGGCGGTAAAAAAGCTAGTTTCTCTTACTTAGATAGGGCACTAATCTCATCACAGGAACTCCATCTTCAAGACTTTTCTTCCCAAAGGATCCTACCTCTAACTACTATCTCATGCAGACTAGTACTTCATCATGTGAATCTAAGGAAGATGCAAACATTTGGCCCCAATCAGTCACTAAATGTGGAGGTGTGTTGTCATATAAGCAAAATCTTAATGATGCAATCTACAGACATTTTTAAACCTATTAATCCATTCATTTTATTACCTATCGTTGAAGAGAGGTATTAAAGAATTAATAACCATTAAAATAAATCATTATTTAAAGTCACTGTCTCAGTTGAGGTTGCTAAATATGAAAAACAAGCATTAGATGGCTAAAACAACAAATATTTATTTTTCTCTTGTTTACCATTCAATCCCAGTAGCTGACCTTTCTAATCCCCTCTTTTACACTGATTCTGATTAGGCTTTAGTCAAAAGACAGTGTTAAACAAGATCTACTAGCACATTAGTAATAAACTTCTTTTGATGAAATTGAAACCTATTCTCTTCACACCAAATTTCATGGCATGGTAGGTTGTATTAGAGAAAAGTACCCAGGAAATTGCCATCCATAGAGTGAAAGAATTGAATTCAATTGCTAATAACAGAGATCCAACTAAGACTTACATGCCCGTAGATTCTCTCCTAGCTTATAGGCAAAAGAAGGCATACTTTATTAAATGTAAGGCTAATATTAGGGCTCAACAGAGTCATCAAAGACTTATGCTTCTTGTAAATTTCTAGTCTGCTATACATGACTTTCCTAATCCAAAACAGGAATGGGTTTTCCAGCTGTTATACATGGTTTCCAAACAAGAGGAAGAACATGAACTTACTTCTCCTCACCCCCCACCTCTTGCCCAGTAATGAATCTGCTCCATGCAACTGGACTTTTCATATATTGCTGATAAATACTTTAGTGACACAAATCCCTGCAAAAGAGGCTAGGAAGTATAGCCCAGGTTCTGTTGCTAAGGAGGAAAGGGGAGTGAAGGTTCGGAGGTAATTCACAATATTTAGACAATATTTCATTCTAGTCATAATTATTCATCAGGTGGTTGGTAATACATACCAAGCTGCTATCCTGCATCTAAAACATCTGGAACTTTATATATATATATATATATATATATATATATATATATATATATATATATGCACTGAAGAAGTCTGAAAATATTTCAATATTAGCTAGATTTGTCTGAAGAAGAGGACTAATGAGGTTTTCATTCCAATAACTATTTACCCAACCATGAATGAAGCAGTAACAGGAAGCAATTTGCAGCCCAAATTTGACCTCTGCCCTCCAGATACGTATAGCTAAGTGTTTACTCAACATTGCCCCCCCCCCCCTTTTTAGGCTTTATTTTTATAACATTTCCCCTTAGTTGTTCTAAAGGAAGAACAAATCCAATGTGTCCAAAATCAAAGTCCAGAAAATCCAGTTCTCTTGTGTTGTAAGGAAATTCAGTCACAGGAAGCAGAGAAGCCACCACTTAAGAGGCTAAATTATTAGTCTTTATTGGAAAGCCAGAAGACTGCTGGTGGACTCTTTTTTTTTTTTTTTGGGTCCAGTCGTGGGGCCTGAACTCTGGCCTGGGCGCTGTCCCTCAGCTCTTCAGCTCAAGGCTAGCACTCTACCACTTGAGCCACAGTGCCACTTCTGGCTTTTTTTTTTCTGCTTGTGTGGTGCTAAGGAATCGAACCCAGGGCCTCAAGGATACAAGGCGAGTGCTCTACCACTGAGCCACCTTCCCAGCCCTGCTGGCGGACTCTTGTCTCAAAGACTAGCAGCCCCAAATGCAGCTAACACAAAGCTTATATAGGCTAAGGCCACAATAAGGTGTGTGGAATTAAACCTAACAGAAGTGACATACATAGCAAACCAGATGAGGACACTTAAACATAATAGAAAAGCAAACCATCTAGGGAAACAATCAGAGGAAATCAAGGGCCAATTATCAAGGGGAAGCATAGACAGTGTCCTTACTTCATTTGCCGTATGTCTCATCTCAGCAAACCATACAGCCATGCTCCCACCAGAGCCCTGGTTGTTGCTTGCAATAGTTTGGATCGAGAATATCTCCCAAAGCTCCAGGTGTTAAGGCTTAGTGGTCGATCTATGCCAATATTAGAGAGTAGTAGAATCTTGAAAAGGTGAGGCCTGGTGAAAGAAAAGGAAATCACTGGGTTTAGGTCCTTGAAAGGAACATGAGAACCCCAAGCCCTTCCTGTTTCTTTCTTTGCTTCCTGACTACAATAAACAGATTTCCTGTGCCATGCATGATAAACTGTGTCATTCAGGCCATAATGTATGTACTGTTTTACTTCAGGCCCAAAGCAATAGGGCCAAGTGACTATAGATTGAAACTTCAGAAAACCATAAACTAATGAAAATCTTTCTTCCTTTGAAATCCATTGTCTCAGATATTTTGTCATTGGTAACAAAGCTAATGATTGATCTTCCCTTTTACTTAGAACTAATATATGCTAAATCACCACACCCTTTCAATGGTCACTCCCTCATACTTGTTAAATCTACCTGTTGCTGTATCCAAAGTCATCACCTTAACCCAATCTAGTTTCATCCCTTTCTTGGAAATTCTTAACAGCGTCCCAGATCCACCTCCATCTGGCCTATTATTTGTGTGGGAGCCTAGATGCAATCCTATCACATCCCACGTAAAACTCTTCAATAGTTTTCTAGCTACTGTTACCATAATGAATCAAATTCTTCACATGGTCTATAAGGCTCCATGCTTCCACAGCTCATTGTGTTCCCTGGTTCCATTATTCCTTGGTTCTAGTCAGATAACCTTCTTCATTTATTCAAATATTCCAAATTCTTTTTTGCTTAGGAGCCTTTCTACATACTGTGCCTCTATATAAAATTCTCTGCTTCCTTCCATCCTATGCTCCGAACACGATTTGAATGTTACTTTCTCGGAGAGGTGAGCACCCTAATTCCGCATCCTATTAGAAGGTTTAATAGCTTGGTGCACTTTTCCCCTGTTGTCCTCTTAACGACTATAATTGAGAATGTAGTATCTACTGATTCCTCAGCTAGAAAGCATATTCCATGAAGACAATAAAGTTTTCTGCTTTATTTGGAATGTGTGCTCGATTCACGCATAAAACTTATCATAGTGGCTTCTCAGTAAATATTAGTTGAATAACTGAATGGATAAATAAAAATTAGTTCATGAGTAAAGAAAAATAAAGGTCTCACTAGTCCTAGGAAGTCTGTAGTAGACTTGATACAATCCTTGGAGAATAGTCAATTTTGGGAGAGGGCAATTTGAAGAGGATACCAAGAAATAAGGTAAATATGGAATACTTTTACTTATGATTAGAGCTGGATAGATAGGAATTGAGACCAATAGAAAACTGTAAAGGAAATTTGATATTTATCCTCCTGAGGACCAGCCAGGTTACAGGTCAGGCAGAGTAGACAGGTATTTGATAGATTCAAACATAATGCAGAGGAACTTTCACTGCTAAATCAAGTTGGCCTAGGTAAAATACAAATTCACTGGGCATGCAAGCTTGGTTAGTTGATCATCCCAAATTCCTTGAATAGTACCTAGCAGAGAGTCAGCACTCAGTCAATATTTGTTAAATGAGTCTTAATATGTGTAGGCACAAATAGGAAATAAGTGGGTATTGGGAACCACAAATTCATAATCAACTCAAGACACATACAGAATGACCTTTTAAAAAACTGCTTCTAGGGGGGCACTGGAGTCTTTAGTTTTATTTGATCCTAGCACAGTGTAGCTCCCTTTAAGCACTCTGCTGAGGTTTTAATTTTCCCCCTAAAGAAAAATAAGTAATAAGTAAATAATAAATTTTCCTAGAGCTTTTCTTGCTTGCTTTGCTTTAAATATAGATTTCCAACACGTTAGTTCTTTTCATTTGGTACAGCCATATCACAAACCAGTGAATTAAGGTGTTCTAGGTCTCATTTGGTGTATAAAGAAATGAGTGTCTAAAATAGTAAAGTACTTCCCCAAGTTAGCAGAGCCTATAAGATGTCATTGGGAAGGGATGTGAAGAAGAATGTAATTTCTCTTTACTCAGTCAACCCCTTTCCAGTCACCAGACATGTGGAAGTCTTCTGCATACACAAAGTAAATCTCCATCAGACACCAACTGGTTATAATTCAATTCCATTCTGATACTGTCTAACTGGGGATAACATCAGATTCCACAGGCTGAGGTGAGGGTTCAGTCCCACAAAGCCTACTCCCACTTCAGATGCCAATTACAAATACTAGGTTGACATTTGACTCACTGGGCATACCTAAGTATCCCCACTACTCTCTCCTTTGGCTAGACGTGTTGGCTAGGACTACTCACAAAACTCAAGGAACCCTGCTTACTAGTTTATTAGACAGGGTATGACGAAGGATATGGCTGAACATCCAGGTGAAGAGTTGATCAAGCAAAGCATGAAGGAAGAATATGAAAACATTCCTGACACTCAGGAAATTCCAAAGGTTTAGAAACTCTATAACAGGAACTGCGTACAAAGATCAAACATGTTTTATGCTATACCCTAGGGGACTTACTGTGGACTTTTGTTTCTACATTTTATTTTTCTTTCACTGTACTCACTCTTGGGTCATGGCCCCAGAGAAAGGAAGAACACATTCAAAACTATTAAGGGTGTAGGGGCCAAGGAAATCTTAAGTTGCTTGAAGAGAAGATCATTAAAAACATTAAGTCATTAATAATCCATACATAGCATTTGCCTTTTTGTGTGTGATGGCTTCAAACACACACTTCTGACTGAGAGCTTTTTTATTGTGGCTTATAAAACTGCACATGAGTCTCACCTAAAATCCATCATTATGGAAAGGATACTGCAGTGCTAAAATATCCTATCTTGGTGATACAAAATATATTTACTTTGGGAAAAATATTTGCTTTCCCATAACATGCTTCAATGTATTTCAAAAACTCTTCCTGAGTTATCCCTCATCCTAATATCTTCTCTATCATGCATTGACCTGTAGTATTTGCTTAGGCAGTAACTAGAATCAAGATCTACAAATTTTCCTCACTGAATGGAGTTACAATTTAGGGCTGCGTTTATAATCAGACTAAAGTAGATGCTAATGCAGGATCTCATCTGTGCTGGTAAACTGGTTATAATGCAGATTCCACATCCATTCACAGAGATTGGGATCTGAGATTAATCATTTAAAGCAAAGTCTCAGGACATGGCAATTCTGCAGGGTCGGGCGGATCAGCAAGATCTTAGGCAGATTCAATGTAGTTTCTCAGTTAGTTACATGCTTATATTGTGCCTATATTCCAGTTATCACAGTAGTCATTGAATGCTTGTTGGTGTTTATTTATTTATTTATATTTATATATATTCATTTATATTTTGTGGGTCATGGGGCTTGAACTCGGGGCCTGGGCACTGTCCCTGAACTTTTTGTCTCAAGGCTAGAGCTCTACCACTTTGAGCCATAGTGCCACTACATAAATACATACCTATGCTTAATAAAACCATGATAGTAGACATCTGTGGCCACCAGCTTGTTAAAATGTCAAGTCTCTACATTATCCAAAGTTACCATCATGCCCAGATTTTAGTCAACTGGAATAATTATTATCCCTGAGCAGTAAATGAGGCAAGCAGCTTCAACAGTTGAACAAATGTCTTTTCTTGTAGATTACAATCCATCCTTAAGAGAGCAGGGGTAGGGGAACATAAGATTGTTAGGAAAATTTGGTTTCACAACATCATTACTTGTAGCCAGTGAAATACTGATAGTGGAAAAAGCAATAGATACATCTTTAAGCCAAAACTTAACTTTCCCTGAAGATGGATCTCTTGTCAATATAGTGTTCAGCCAGCTATTCCTTTATAGGACATGCTAGACTATTATTGCTCACTACCTGGCTCTTAAGAGTCAGCACAGACCAAAGCAATTACTAATGAGAGCAGTGAGCTTTTCTGGAGAAGTCTTTATTTACACAGGCCTTTAGTCCCCATTTAATCCTTATCACAACTCAGCAAGGCAACTAAGCTCAAAGAATACTTCTTCCTTCTCAAGAGAATGCATCAGATAAGCAACACAGCTGAATTTGAACCCAAGCAATGTTACTCCAAAGTGACCTTATGCTTCCCATTCACCAAGGAATCCTAATTCCCTTTTGTGAGATGTATACATGGTTTTACTCTTCAGAGCAGAACACTGTGCTCATTCTACAAAGCAGACTGATTTTCGTCATATCATACTTTTCTAGACATCTGTATGTCCACCTGGCTTATGGTCTCAAGAAAGAATTTCAAGATGTTCAATAACTCTCACTAATCTTGGCAAGTTTCCTGAGAGATGTAAAATAGACATGCACAGCATTCTTTGATTTCTAGAGGTCTTCTGAAGTATAACTGCACAATCAGTGCCAAGTGGATCCTTGGAGCAGCATTTCCTCACTCTTTGGTGATGGAAAGTGACTATGTCACAGTGTCATCAACCCTGACCCACCTAACCAAAGTCCATGAAACTCAGCAATTTTCTCTGGCAGTGTACTTAGCATCTGTCAGAGCCAGGTTCTCTGGGAAAGACATGCATTCTAAGAAAAACTGTCGATGAGATTCAGACTCCAGAATTTGTACTGAGTATTTCTCTTAAGTCAACTGCTCTTTAAAGAGTATATATGCTACCAGAGAAGGTAAACCAAAGCCTACCAGTTGAAAACCCACAGAGCAATCTATTCAGCTTCTTCATCTTCTCACCTCATCAGAGTTTTCTGTAGAACATTTTAAATGAGTGAAGAGATGGCAATGTTGAGAAGGGGATTTCCTTTCCCTGATGGGAAATTTTAAAAGGGATCAAGAACATTAGCTCTTCCTCTCATTTTTCATGAGTGCAACTGTAGTATTAAAACCTTGGATAATCCAAGTCTGTCAATTACAAGTTACAGATTTGAGCACTAGTAAAACTATGCAAAAAGTGTATTGTACGCCCCAAGGAGCATACAATCAATCCAGGTAATGTGTGTGCAATGTATCTCTGCCATAATACTGTGCAATAAATAACCACATGCAAAACAATCACTTGGTGCTTGCGTATCCCAGGTTGTTCGGTGGATCTGCTGATGTTGGCTAGTTTCTTTCACTTTCTTTGAATGGATGTAAGCTAGTCCAGGATGGCCTTTGGTAGATTGACTGAGGTGACAAGTTTCCCCTTCATATGTTTTTCTTTTTTCCCAATTAATCTGTTCTTCTCATGACAGCAGCAGAGTAAAAGGGCAGAGGAAAATTTCTAAGCATACGTTCTTCCAATAAGTTACATCTCTAGTTCAGAACATGATAATAGTTTAACCAAGGCAACTTACCAAGATGCATGCCCAAATCCAGATTCAAGGATGAGATTCTACCTTTGTAATGAGAAATTGAAATGTCACGTGGCAAAGGCTCAAGATACATGAAGTGGTATGAAATGGGTCTATAACTAGAATCAACCTATACCTGTTGTTATAGAGAAAATATATGACTAAATTCCCTAGGCACGGCCTCCATGACCTGGCCAATTCAAATCTATAGCTTCAGCTGCTTGTCATATTGACTACTTGGGCACAGGCCCAATTCTTTCTGCCAAGAAGGCTCTTCCCTACTGTATCTGACCTGACTTTTACCCAGTAAATTCATTCTTTAGGCCTTGATTTGGCCTTGAACTCTGATTTTTATTTTTAAATCTTTTCAAGTCTCTAGAACTTACATTATGGGCCCATTCTCATGCCTTCCAGAAGTTTGTTTCTACTCCCTTGTGTTACCTTTGATTCCACATTATCATTTCCTGTTTGCCTGTCTCTTGCTTCCACTGGACAGTATACTCTAAGAGGACAGGTACTGTGCACCAGGTCCCAGCAAAGTCTCTTGCTCAGAGCATAAATGTTAATAAGTGTTGGCTAAGCACCGATGGCTCACACCTGTAATCCTAGCTACTCAGGAGGCTGAGATCTGAGGGTTGAGGTCCAAAGCTAGCCTGGGCTGGAAAGTCCGTGAGACTCTAATCTCCAATAAACCACTCAGAAAACCAGAAGCAGGGCAGTGGCTCAAGTGTTAGAATGCTAGCCTTGAGCTGAAGAGCTGAGGGACAGTGTTCAGGCCTCCAGTTCAAGCCCCATGACCAACCAAAAAAAAAAAAAAAGGAAAGGATAGTTCCCTCCTAAATATTATTATTATTATTATTATATTTTGGTCATGGGGTTTGAACTCTGAACCTAGGCATTTATTTGAAATCCAGTATGTATTTTACTCTTAAAGTACATCCCAATTTAATCCACCCACATTTCCAAGGCTCAATAGTCATCATGGCCAGTGACTACTGTATTTTACATTTCAGCTCTAAGAGCAGAGAAATCATCTGGGACTAATCCAGGACAGCAATAGTGATAAAAATGATGACAGTATTGAAAATGGTGAGAAAGGCAAGTGCATGACTTTCCACTGGCAGAATTAGTGTGTCAGCTTATCTGAGAGAGAGCCTTAGCACTGGAAATGTATATTTACACATTTGGCCTTCAGACTACATTGGAACAGAAACTCTATTCACATACAAGCTGTGATTTTGTTCATATTTCTGTTCTCAAAGATAACTATTTGTTACTGAAATCTACCACCTTATCCAAGCCATGAAAATATTTTCGGGGTCTTATTCTAGTGTAGAAATGCAAAATTTGTGGAAGGTTAAGCATATTTGGTAGACTTTGAACCCGTTGGTATGTATGGGTCATAGTCAATTTAATTTGACAACTATTGAAAGAGTACCTACTAATTGAAAGCTTAAGCTACTGAACCATTATCCTTGGGAACAGAGTAAACAGAAACCTAATTTATTAATTTTCTAAATTATTCTTTTGTGTATATAATTAGCTAACTGTCATAGACTTATGGAGTATGTATATGTTCTAAAAGTATGAAGATATAACTTATTATATTTTATGTAAGCAACACTTTGAGATTATCTATTCTGTGTTTCTCCAACACTATTTTTTTCCATTTTACACGTGAACATTTGGAAATGAATAAGATTTACCTCAATGTAGTCAATAAAAGATCTGAGAGAATTCTGGCTTCTTCTTACAGGCAAGTGTTCCTTCTGGGATTTGTTTATTTTACATAATGCACTGAGTTTTATAGGCTTTTCTTAATTCCATTCACTTGACATGAGAAGAAAAAAGAATAGTCACACACATTAGGCTATTTTAAAAGGTATTTCTGGATGTGTGAGTGTGTGTGTGTGTGTGTGTGTGTAAGAAGTGAATAAAACATGTTAATTTATTTAAAAATTCTCTGCTTGTGGAATATTTTAAGGGTATATATATTTCTGCTAAAATGGATTTCAGGCAAAGACCTCAAGGCTCTTACCACTAAATTTGATTTGTTCCCAAACTGTATCTTCATATTAGCAGATAACTCTCTTAGTCTTATGAGCATCTTTAACATATCTTTTTAAATGATCTGGATTGACTGTCTAGACTGTTTCAAGTTCCCTGGATAATTTGACAACTCCCTCTTTACTCTGACAGTGTGCATGTGACCTTGAGTTAAATTAGAGAGCTTTTCTCTTCTAAATGTTTCATACGCACTGCATACAGCACGTGGTATTAGAGATTTTGCTTTAAAAGTATAAGGGAACATTTCCTGTTGAGAAATATTAAATACCACTTACTAAGATTATCAGATTACATGACTGCACATTTCCAGCCGTTTCTTTCTGAAAACAAATCCATTGTTATTGAAATGTAAAGAAATTAATGCATTTTTAATCAAATCAATACACATTTGCTATAACAAGCACACAATCCATTTAAAATTGTGCACTGTGGTTTTTAAAACTAATAAAATCACTGCAGGTCAAGAAACAAAAATTGAAGTTCAAATAAGGAGACAAACACACACACACCCATATATAAACATACATATGTGAACATATATATATATATATATATATATATATATCCTGCTAAGAAGAATGTAATATTGTGATTTCAGAGGAACATTAATAATGCTCAAGGATTTGGTTAAATCAGAACTATATAGTATAAGAAGCAGATATACAAAGCATTCTTTTGACATGCTTTTTCACAGGACAATATGCACAATTAAGAACTAGCTACTCAGGAGGCTGAGATCTGAGGTTTGCAGTTCAAAGCCAACCAGAGTAAGAAAAGTCCATGAGATTCTTATCTCCAATTAACCTCAAAAGGCTGTACATAGAGCCATGTTTAAGTGGTAAAGCACTAGCCTTGAGCAAAATAGCTCAAGAGTTCAAGCCCCAGAACCAGCCTAAAAACATTTTAAAAAATCATAGCTTAGTTTTAAAGAACATTCATTGCCTCAGTAATAAAACTTCATCTCATGAAAACATTTACGTGATGCCTGAAAGTTGAAGCCCTTTGGATTGAACAGGTAGTCCCACAGTCTACAATAAGGACACCAAGGAGTCAGCCTAAGAAAAGTACAGATAAATTCACAAAGCATCCCTTAATTTTTGCTAATTACATACAGAATCATAGAATACCAATGGCTCTTGGATGTACTCTAATCCAAGTCTTTCAATTGTAGATTTGGTGAGGAACTTAAATCACACGCCCAGCTGTTAGCACTCTTCCAGGTAAACTTACATGAATGAGCTAATCATCCCTTACTATTCTACAGTATTTCCTTTACATCAGTAAACTAGTATTTGTTAAGCTGCTGATAGGCAATGAGTTGGCTGCTTATCCTTTAAGACATTAACTATGGCTCCAGCCTTCAGAGAGTTGGTGAGCAAGTCTATATTTACCCGCCTCAGACCCTTTGCAAGTTCATAGACTTCAATCACATTCTCGCCAGGCTTCATCTTTCATATTATTCTATCCAAAACTAAAGACATCTGAAGATTTTAAACATTTGGAAGCATTCCCTTTCATTTCCAGCCAAGACAAAAATAGAGGGCTCCATTGTGCTCTTAAGGGAAAAAAAATTCTATGTATTTGGTACTTGGGGCTGTCTCAAAAAATGGGATCTTACAAAATATATCGCTGTTGAAGGCATACCAATGAGAGGCAGCCAGACTTGGGAAAGACCTGAAGATTGAACACTCCTTAATATTAGCTTTTACACTTGGTTATGTTTGCTTAATTTGTTTTGCAGCCTGGATTCTACAATTCCCAGTATTAAAATATTTCTTCACTCAACATCTATTGAGTACCAAATAAGTGCCAAAAACTAGAGGAACAAACACACATGTTGAGATAACAGTGGAGTCCTGTAGGATTTTTGTTATATAAAAGGAGCTAGACAGCTAACATTTATAGTTAGCTAACTTTTAATTAACAGCCAATATATTTCAGGTGGTGCTTCAAGCATCATACAGAAACTGACCTCCTTGAATTTTCATGCCATCTCTATGAGGGTACTCTATATTAATGCTGTCCCTCATTTAAGTCAAGTGAGTTAACTTGTCTAATTAATGTCATATACATGGTAAGTGATGGAGCTGGGATTGGGCTTTACTCTTTGGGTTTCAACTTTCTTACTCTTCTTCCTGTGTTACTTTTATACAGTACTTGTAGTAAAATTTGTTATAAAAATATCTATGGGATGATATGGGAGAAGCAGAAGAACCAACTAGGACTTCAGACATTTCTAGGGGGAAAATATACATGTAGCTTGACTTTGAGGTTATTGCTCTTTGTTTAGAGAAAAAGAGTCATTTCCTCCATTGAGTCTATTGCTCTTTTTTGGATAAAAAAGTCATTTCTCCATAGTACTTTCTCAAATAGAGTTCAATTAAATATTATTTTTATAAAAATGCTATCAATATGCATATTTCATTAACAGAAAAGGGGCCTGGGATCTGATGAAAGTTGTCATTTTGTAGATTATTCAGGATATTTGTTTTAATTCAACACATTCTAAAACTATCAGAGCAAGTTATGACAATGATACATTCTGAGTAAGTACACAGTTATGGAGCAAAAGATAAATTTAATGACTATACATCATGTTTAACAACCCAGAAAAAAGGTGTTTCTTTGCAGGGAACTCTTAATTATTGCTTCAATAAAATAACGTAAAGAAATGTGATTTTATTTCTTTTTTCTTTCTTTTTCTTTTTTTTCTTTTTTCTTTTATTGTGAAAATACTGTACAGAGGGGTTACAATTACATGGGCAAGATAATGAATACATTTCTTATCAAGCATTGTATCCTCCTCCTTAGTTCCCCTTCCCATCCCTTCCCATCCTCCCCTCACCCCCCCACCCAATTCTCCCCGCTACTCTCCCCCCCCCCCCCCGCACCAAAGTTGTAAAGTTCATTTTTCGACATAACGACTTGTACATCTCATTGTTGCAATGGGGCCACCTGTATCCCTATTTCTTTTTTAAAAAAAGAAAAGAAAGGCAGGCAAGCAAGCAATGTTTTCTGAAAATATCAACCTGAAATTACTTTAACACTTACATTTATTTCTGATCTGGCCAATCTTTACCTAACTACCTCCTTCTATTTTCCCCTAAGTCAAATTTCCAATTCCAACTCGATCATTTTTTATTGTTAGGTTATATTTTTTAATTCAAAATCACAGCTCAAGTTCAGGCTATGCTGTAAAAAGAGATTTGCCAATGGGATGCATTTGTAAGGGGTAAGAGTAGGAAAAAGAGACCAAAAATTCATTGTCTTCTCCCTGGAATGCTGCAAAAGACCAAGGAGCCATGTAGCTTCTGGGGGGATGATGAGTCTGGGGAACATTGTCACTGGAAGGCAGGTGTCACCAGCATTAACAACACAACTTCCAGGGTTCGGCTTATGTATTACTAATGACAAAGGATATGGACAAGCTCATTTTCCCCACCAACACTTCTCACTCATCCCATTCAACCTAAGACATTGGGCACAATTTGTAGACTTAAATCTAGACAAGCACTGGTGAGTAAAGAGTTTTTAGGTTTGTTGCTCTCACCTTTCTTTCCACACTTAATCTGCAGTCCCACCCACACTTCCACAAATCTCAAAGAGAGATGTTACTTACTTGTTTTTATCTCCATTCCTCCCAGACAGTTGCTTGGCTTTGAAGATGACAATTATTAGCTAGGAAAGTTCTGTGCCTTGAAACACTTCTAAGAACTTCTTCACTTTTGTCTATTCTTTTGGTTTATTAAAAAAATGTCTGTAAGGTCCTTATCAAGATAGATGTTTTCATATTTGTCTTATAATCATTTTACCTTTTTAAGATGATTTATCTAATTTTTGTCTAGCCAGAAGGCAGAGGATTGAATAAAACCATCCCTTTACATCATTGAATTACAAGGTTTTCATGATCCCTTAAAAATTTTTAGTTGAAGTACTGGGACCAACAAGCAATTGTAAATATGAAACCATATTGGCTTAGGTATAAAATAAAGAAGGAATTACTCATTCTCTTAAGAAGTTAGAGTAAGACTTTGTGCAATCTCTTTCTACACTAGATTTTAAGCACAGATGATTGGACTTGAGTTCCAAACAAAGACAAGTTTATATAGACCTTAAATCAGAAATTCCATGCTGGAACCAGTGGCCTATAATCCTAACTACTCAGGAGGCTGAGATCTAAGGATTCTGATTTGAAGCCAAACTGGGAAGACAAATCTGAGAGCCTCTTCTGTTCAATTAAATATCAAAAGTCATAAGTGACTATTTGGCTCTGTTGGTAGAACACCAACTTTGAGAGAGAGAGAGAGGAGAGAGGAGAAAGAGAGAGAGAGAGAGAGAGAGAGGAGAGAGAGAGAGAAGAGAGAAAAGAAAGAAAGAAAGAAAAGAAAGAAAGAAAGAAAGAAAGAAAGAAAGAAAGAAAGAAAGAAAGAAAAAGAAAGAAAGAAAGAAAGAGAAAGAAAGAAAGAAAGAAAGAAAGAAAGAAAGAAAGAAAGAAAGAAAGAAGAAAGAAAGAAAGAAAGAAAAAGAAAGGAAAGAAAGAAAGAAAGAAGAAAGAAGGAAAGAGAAGAAAGAAAGAAAGAAAGAAAGAAAGAAGAAAGAAAAAGAAAGAAAGAAGAAAGAAGAAAGAAAGAAGAAAGGAAGGAAAGAGAAGGAAGGAAGAAGGAAGGAAGAAGAGAGAGAGAGGAGGAAGGAAGGAAGGAAGGAAGGAAGGAAGGAAGGAAGGAAGGAAAGAAGGAAAAGAAAGGAAGAAGGAAAGGAGGAGGGAGGGAGGGCGGATGGGACGGGAGGGAGAGAAAGGAAAATTAATTCAAGGACTATCCGCTTTCAAATTACTTAACGCTACACCAAATTCCAGGGTACTACTTCAGAATGTAAATTTTTTGGAGCAGATGTAAATTTTTAACATGCCTCCTATTTGATATTAATGCATCCTAAAATTTTAAGAACAAACACTGGAAGCCATTTTGGTAAACACAATAAGGTTTTGTATGCATGCTTTTCTTAACTATATTTTTTCATTTTTTATTGAAATTAAGTGATTGCATAAATTTCACAGTATTGTGGGATACTTAGCTAAAGTCACAATCACATTTTAACCATCACAAGGCAAACTGTCATTATCTTGGTCTATAACGCTTATAAACTCTATGAACTTTCATAATACACCATTTCTTTCTTTTTGGTTAGTGTAAGCTGTTCCTCTTTCTCTCTCATTCCCTCCCTCCCATTGCTGCCCTTGAGTTGCTAAGTTCACTTTCAGCAATGTCCGGTGCAGCTAATGGGCCCCTCTGTTGTATTTTTTCACAATAAGCTTTAAAGATACAGAAAAGCAAATTCCACATGCTCTCAGTCAATTGTGGAAATTAAAATGTTGATCTCATAGAAAATGAATGGATTAATAATCACTAGAAAATAAGGGGTGCATAGGAGCAAGGATGGATATGTTTCTCAAACAGGAAAGAGAAAGCAGTTCTGCTTTACTTCAGCCCAGTGAGGCGAATATTGATTAAAACACTCTATGAACTATATCAAAATGACTAGGACAGTATGAAATTTCCAGTGAATAGCAATTGATGTTTGAAAAGATGTAAAAGCTATTGCCCTTATTTAATCATGATGCATTGCATGCATGTATAGAATTACCACAATGTGTCTCGTAAAGATACTATGTTCTAATAATTTTTTTCCAGTCCTAGGGCTTGAACTCAGGACCTGGGCACTGTCCCTGAACTACTTTTCTCAAGGCTAGCACTCTGCAACTTGACCTACAGCACCACTTTTGGCTTTTTCTGCATATGTGATATTGAGTAATTGAACTCAGGGCTTCATGCATGCTAGGCAAGCACTTTACCACTGAGCCACCTCCCCAGCCCCTCTGTTCTAATAGTTTTTAAAACACTTCCAAATAGTATTTCTGAATCTTATTAATCAGGTACAAATTAGGTATCTAGGTGAAAAGTTATGTTAATACCAAATTATAATACTGAAGAGTTCTGAACAAGAAAAGTTGTTTTATAAAGCTAGTCATTGATCTTTTAATCAACTAATACACTATCTAAGGCTATTGTTAAAAAAGTCATCATAGAGTGACTATAATCCAAAGACCTTTAGAGATTGCTCTCATTCAGTCTCATTCAGGGTAAAAAGGTTGCATGTGACCCAAGGTAAGTCAGTTAGGAAGGTAACAAAAGATATAGATGAACCTCTCATCCTTTCAACTTCTCAAGGTGAATTCTATCTGCATGGAATACTTCTTCTGAAATACCTTAATAACTGCTCTTTGTTTTAATGATTGCTTAAGTTTTATTTTAAACCCCAAGATGAACACATGCAAAATAGTATTACAACTCAACTTTAAAAACATTTTCTTTCTAATGACATCCTTAGTGGTGGTGGCTACAACGACAGGACACATATATACACATTAAGTAGGAGGACACATATATACACTTAATGACTAGAGCAATTCTTAGAGACATTTCTAGAAAAGCTACTAAATATTATAGAAAAATGACCATCATATTTTCATTTATTCAATTGACACTTGTTAAATGCCAAACATAATCTTAGATATTATGCCATTCAGTGGCATTGTCTATTTCATGGAAATCAGATTCCAAGGTTAGCACTTGAGACAAAAATATTACCATTGGGATGCAGGACAATAGTGACTCATTGCCTGTAGCTCTTACTACTCAGGAGACTGAGCTTCAGAGCCATCCCTGACAGACAAACACAAAACTATTATCTCCCGTTAATCAAAACAAAAGCAGGAAGTAAAAGTGTGGCTCAAGTGGTAGAGTACCATCTGTGAGCAAAAAATCCAATTGAGAACTTTAGGCCCTGAGTTCAAGCTCCATTGTTGTCAACAACAACCACCACCACCACCACCACCACCTTTGGAGTAAAAATGCTTTAGGAAGGCTTACAGATACCATTTCTCCCTTTTCTCCTTCTGATTAAGCCACAAATAAAATTGTTAGCCTGCTTTCAGTGGTTATGTTGTAAGAAAATTGTTTCATTAAACATTTGATAGAGAAAATTCTCAGTGTGAAAAAAATCACAAAAGAACTGAGATCAACTCAAGGCCAACTCAGGGAACATGGTGGTATTCAGTTTCTATTGTTCTTTTCATTCATTAGGTGGTGTGGCAAGTAGAATCACTCAATTCATTGAAACTGCTTATCTCTCTCTGCTGTTCACTCCAAGAGACAGAACTGAATCAAACTCACTCATTTTGTGGTTTTGATTTTGCTTAAGAGATGGGATCTCACTGTGTTGCTCAGGCTAAGCCTAAACTCCTGGTTCAAGTGATCCTCATGAATCTGTCCTTAAAAAGAGCTGGGACTACAGATGTATGCCACTATGCCTTGCCTAAAACCAAGTCATTTAAATCTAAATACGTTGATACCTCTGACCTTTGTCATGATCTATCTTCATTTTGCATTATCCTATTTAACTTACATGCTGTGATCTTAAACCAGCTGTTTTACTCACTGAAAAGTATCCCAGACCTCATAACTATATCAAGAAACTCAGCTTCCAATTTCTATTAATACCACCCTAAGTCTACTACTCAATATTGTATCCAGTGCTTTTCCATCCTTCTTTGTTTGACACCACCCACCCCACCCCCACCCCTACCAGGTCTCACTTCTGGCAACTACCATTATAGTAGGTTCTACAATTTGATAACTTATGACCCTTTCCATAGCAAGCACTAGGCCATCAGATCCACAGTAGATTTCATCTTTCTTTCACACTCATAGTTCTCATTCTATTATGGCTCCTTTCTCCACATAAGCCCACAAAACTGGAACAACTCCAAATGACATATTTGGGTCAGCAATAAAGTTTGGTTACACTACTTTCTATAGCTTATCCTATCAAATTGCCTAAGCTCTTAGGATGGAGAGAGAAATTGTACATAAATCGTTTCCAGAAACCATTGCATTCACAGCCCATTTATCAACCTCAAGGAACAAAGGATACCATGTGGCCCAGAATCATGGGGATTCTTGTTCATTAAAAGTAGGATTGACAGCAACAGATTATTTCACAAGATCCACTAACTGGAGGTCATTAAACCCAGTGACTTCTTGATTGGCTTGAATTGGGAACCAAAAGATCAAAGGCTGCATATTTCCCATCTCTAATCTCATGAGCCACTCAACCTAAACCCAGGGCTTTATTGTCAAGCATTGTACTACATACAGCAGCATAATAAACCCCAACCAGATCAAGCTCACCAAAGTTACAGGATAACAGTATTAAGACTCATAACTTCCAGGCTAGTGACCACAAGTCATAAAGAACTAATATTTCTGTCTTTTGGAAATCTCAAAACATCATGCGACTAAGAAAAAATACAATAACAATGGGACAGCTGGCCAGCACTGAAACTTAGGATGCAGGCGCATTTCATTTGCTTTTATTTCCCAGTTCTCATTAGTTCTTTTCTGCTCCCTCCTTTTCAATAAACTTATCTTAATGAAAGACTTTAAGAAAAAAAATCTTAGTGGAAACATGTAAAAAATATTCCTTAATATGTAAGTAGTAATTAAAATGTGAGTATGCCCCCAGGCAGAAATGGATACCTCTGCTAAAAATTTCAAAGCTAATAAATACAGCAATATAAACAGCCACTAAACTACCTTGTAACCAACAAACAGATATATGAATTATTGAATCATACGTAAACTTTGAGACTTGCCTCAAAAAAAAGGACAAAAAGCAAACGAAAAATAGCTTGAAATTAATTGAACAAGTAATAGGATCCAGGAGGATAAAAGGTTTAAAACTGGAACAGCTGGAGCATTGAAGCATAGATTCTGAAGAGAAGAACCCCTAAGTGGAACAGGGAGCTGGAAAGAATAAGCATAGAAAAGTTCAGAGGTTATTCTGGCAAATGTGGTCCTTGTGGTTTAGATGTCAGCACTGATTTCAGTTTGATTCTGAAGACAGAATATGTTTCTAGAAGCACAGCTGTGGAAACAAAATGTGATTTGGTTTCAAATACATTATATTCACTATGAGCTTTTCTTAAAAGTCTACCAGGAGCCATGGTGGCATCTAGATCCGTATTTACTCTCCCAAAACTTATATACCTTATCCAACTTTTAAGAACAAGCTGAACATATGAAACAACAGTTTTCAGATATTGAACAAGTAGTAATACAGGAAAGCAATTCCTTGAATAAAGCGAACAAACTCAGTGAATTCCACCTCCATCACCTCCTTTTACTGCCAAGACAGCTTTTAGACTATAGCAAAGGAAGGAAGCCCAGCAGAGCCTGGTATCTCACTGAGTTGAAGAGACAGAATTAAATATGGAGGAAAGAAACACACAATAGCTAGAATTGGGAGCACACAGGACCTGAGAGAGCAGCACAGACAGCTCTCTGTGTTTCTATACATCACAGAATGTTCTTCTGTGTCCTCCAGTGTATACTTACCAGCAAACATGGGCAGGAAAGTTCTCAACACTGAATAAAGAATACTGAAAAAGAGCAATCAATAGAGTTTATATTTTTTTCTTCCCCATAGTGGGAAAAATCTCACTGTGCATAGGTCCATCAGGCAAGTGTCTTTATCAGCCTGTGGCCTCAGTAGAAAGGGAAAGTGTTGAAGGGATGATACAGATCAAGATGCATTGTATACATAAACCACTTTGTTAAATAGTAAAAATTCAATACATAACCTAAAAATTAAAAAAAGTGAGCCAGGCGCTGGTGACTCACACCTATAATTTTAGCTACTGAGGAATCTGAGATCTGAGGATCGCAGTTCAAAGCCAGCCTGGGCAGGAGGTGGTATTATCTCCAATGAAACCACCAGAAAACTGGAAGTGGCACTGTGGCTCAAGTGGTAGAAGGCTTGCCTTGAGCTGAAGAGCTGAGGGACAGTGGTCAGGCCCAGATTTCAAGCCCCATGACCACCATCACCACCAACAACAACAACAACAAAAAAGTGAGGGAAGAGGTAGATTGGAGGGGTGGGTGAGAATGTTGAAAGGGGCAACTTTGATCAAGATGCACTGTAATTCATAAACTGCTTTGGTGAATAGAAACTCCTTTGTAAAACTACTTAAAATTAATTTAAAAAATAAAAAAAGTTTGAAAGGCTAAAGATTAGGAGAAGATCTTCACTGGCCATACAGTGGGAAAGGGTCTCATATCTAAAATATACCTGGAATTCAAAAAATTAAATCCCCAAAACAAATCCTCAAAGAAACAACTGCCCAATAAATATGTGGGCTAACAATTTACAGAGAAACTTCTCTGAAGAGGAAAGAAGGATGGCTAATAGACACATGAAGAAATGCTCAACCTCTCTAACCATAAGAGAAATGCAAATCAAAACAACACTGAGATACCACCTCACCCCAGTTAGAATGGCTATAATCAAGAACTCTAATAACAACAGATGCTGGAGGGGATGTGGACAGAAGGGAACCATACTGAATTGTTGGTGGGAATGTAAACTTGTTCAACCACTTTGGAAAGTAGTTTGGAGGTTCCTCAAAAGACTCCACATAGAGCTCCCCTATGACCCAGCAATTCCACTTTTCGACATTTACCCAAATGTTTACAAACAAGACCATACTTAAGCTACCAGCCCAGCTATGTTTATTGCAGCATTATTTACCATAGTTAAGGTATGGAACAAACCCAGATGCCCCTCAATAGATGAATGGATCAAGAAAATGTGGTATATATACACAATGGAATTCTATGCCTCCATCAGAAAGAATGACATGGCCCCATTTGTTAGGAAATGGAAAGACTTGGAAAAAATTATATTAAGTGAAGTAAGCCAAGCCCAAAGAAACATAGGTCCATGGTTTCCCTTATTTGCAATAACTAGTATATGTCTGAGACAAGCAAAAAAGGTCAGATAAGTTGATGTTAGGTGAAATGAACCCCAAGATAAGGATTCAAATGTTTTTTTTTCTTTCTTGCGATTGTTTCTAACTATTTATAAGATGATTTCTTTGTTGCTTTGTATGTCCCTCCCCCACAGTACAACCCCTGCTTTCACTGTATTTGATGTTGGTATAATTTGTGGGGGGGAAGGGAAAAAACTAATCATTTAATAGGGATACAGGTGGACCCATTGCAACAATGAGATACACAAGTCGTTTTGTCAAAAAAACGAACTTTACAACTTTGACTAGAGTGGGGGTGGGGGAGATGGGAAGGGGAAAGAAAGGATGAGGCAACAATGCTTGATAAGAAATGTACTCATTACCTTGCCCTTGTAATTGTAACCTCTCTGTATGATATTTTCACAATAAAAAAAAAGAATTTGACAACAAGCCTGTAGAAT
Organism: Dipodomys spectabilis; assembly: GCF_019054845.1. Lineage (NCBI taxonomy): Eukaryota > Metazoa > Chordata > Mammalia > Rodentia > Heteromyidae > Dipodomys > Dipodomys spectabilis. The sequence continues at coordinate 13,788,048 of NW_024870758.1, forward strand.
CACATTCTTCAGGGGAAGAAAGCTCTGGGAGAAAGCTTACAAGACTATTTAAAAGAAAATGAAAATAGCCCAGCATGCAATAAGAGAAAATTCACAGTAATTGATATCCCACAAAACAAGCAGCAAGATGCAGAAAAAGCATGCTGCGGAGAAGAATTGATTAATCAAAACCAAGTCAGAAATTATATAGATGGTAGGATAGGCGAAGACATTAAAATATTTACTCTAACTATATTCAATATGTTTAAGCAAGTTCCACAGCTTTGTCAACATTGGCATTACTATTACTGGGAACCAGATAATTGTTTGTTGTAAAAGCCATCCTATGTATTATAGAATGTGTAATAGCACCACTGGCTCTACTTACTAGATACAAGGAACAGCTTCCATACACATATTGTGGCAATCAAAAGTATCTATAGACATTAGTCAATTTCTCTTCTGGTATCAAAGTCACCTATGTGTGAAAAACACTAAGACAAGAGAGAATAAGCAAGTTAAATAGAGAAACACAGTACAAGAAAATACCCAGAAGTCTCTCTTTAAGTCTTTAGCCCACTTATTAATGGGGTGGTTGTTTGTTTGAGGATTTTTTTTGGAGGATTTAATTTTTGGAGTTCTAAGTATATTTAGATATGAGGCCCTTGTCTGTTGTATACCTAGCGAAAATTGTCTCCCAGTCCATGGGCTTTCTATGGATCTTACTAGCTATATCCTTTGCAATGCAGAAGCTCTGCAATTTCATGCAATACTGTCTGTCCAACCTTTCTTTGATTTGTTGTGTTTCTGGGTCTTTATTAAGAAAATTTCTGCTTGTGCCAAGGAGCCCTAGAGTTTCTTCTATTCCTTCCTGTAATGTGTTCAGCGTATCTGCTTTTACTTCAAGGTCTTTGATACAGAATTAAAGAGAGATTTATCTGAAGAAGAAGTAAGAATGGACAATAGACACATGAAGAAATGCTCAACTTCTCTGACAATAAAAGAAATGCAATCTAAACAACATTGAAATTCCACCTCACCCCAGTTAGAATGGCTATAATCAAGAAATCTAGTAACAACAGAAGCTGGAGGGGATGTGGACAGAAGGGAACCCTACTGCATTGTTGGTGGGAGTGTAAACTTGTTAAACCACTCTGGAAAGCAGTATAGAGGTTCCTCAAAAGACTCCACATAGAGCTCCCCTATGACCCAGTACTCCCACTTCTGGGCTTTACCTAAATGATCACAAACAAAGCCTTGTTAAAGCTACAGTGCAACCATGTTTATCTATCTATCTATCTCTATATCTATATCTATATATAATGGAATTCTATGCTTCCATCAGAAAGAATGACACCGCCCCATTTGTTGGAAAATGGAAAGACTTGGAAGAAATCATTAAGTGAAGTAATCCAGATCCAAGAAATATAGGTCCCATGGTTTCCCTCATTTGCAATAATTAGTATATGTCTAGGACAATTTTATCAGATGAGCAGAAAAGGTCAAAAGCTATGTACATGTAGTCATATTAGGTGATGCTAAACGAAATGAACCCCAACATATGAACACAAGAGCTCTTTCTTTGTCATGTTGTTTTTAATGTACTATGTGATTTTTTTTGTTTCTTTTATATGTTCTTCCCCCTAGGGTATATCCCCTGTTGTCACTGTACTTGATTTTGGTACCCTACCTCTTAGATACACATTTGTCTAATTTGAGGGGAAGGGGAATAACAAAACGCTGAAACAAGGACACCGGATGACCCTTTGTAACAAGACAGTTTATTGGAAATGAACTTTACAACTTCAGGAGGGGGCAGGGAGGAGTGAGGGAGATGGGGAAGGAAAGGGATAGTGGGAGAACAAGGGTAGGGGTAATAATGCTCAACAAGAAATGTACTCATGGGGCTGGGAAGGTAGCTCAGTGGTAGAGCGCTTGCCTTGCATGCCTGAGGCCCTGGGTTCGATTCCTCAAGCACCACATAAGAAAAAAGAAAAAAACCGGAAGTGGCACTGTGGCTCAAGTGGTAGAGCACTAGCCTTGAGCTGAAGAGCTGAGGGACAGCGCCCTGGCCCAGAGTTCAGCTCCCACAACCAGACCCCCTCCAAAAAAAAGAAAAAGAAATAAAAGAAATGTACTCATTGCCTTACTCATGTAACTGTAACCACTCTGTAAAGCATTTTACAATAATAAAATTTTAAAAATTACCTACAAGAAAGATCTAGCTTAATTTAATTATTTCAGGTCTTACATTGGAGTATATTAATCATTTTAAATTGATATGGTACAGGGTGACAAATACGGATCCAGTTTCAGTTTTCTGCACATGGATGTACAGTTTTCTCAATACCATTTGTTAAAGAGGCTCTTTTCTTTTCCATCTTAAGTTTTTGACCCTTTGTTAAATATTACATGGCTTCAGCTATGTGGGCTTATTTCTGGGTCTTCTATTCCATTCTATTGGTCTTTGGACCTCTTTTTGTGCCAATACCATGATATTTTCAATATTAGAGCTCTGTAGTAGATTTTGAATTCTGACTGTTACACCTCTAGCATTACTCTTTCTGTGCAGGATTGCTTTGGGTATTTAAGGCCTTTTATGGTTTCATATGAATTTTTGGGTTGTTTTCTCTATCTCAGTGAAAAATTACATTGGAATTTAATGAATATTGCATTGGATTTGCAGATTGCTTAGGCAGTATTGCTATTTTCACAATAATTCTGCCAATCCAGGAATATGGAAGACCTTTTCATTTTCTAAAGTCTTCAATTTCTTAGAATTCCTTGAACAGGTAGAAATTTTCTAATAAAGTTCCAGGGTTCAATAGATAAAAGAAAGAATTGACAAGTGAGATTGCATTAAAATAAGAAGTATCTGCATGGCCAAGGATGAGTTAACAAGCTAAAAAGATAGAATGGGAGACCTTTACAAAGAGCTCAAGGAAATACATAGCTTAAAGAATCAACAAAACAATTAATAAGTGGCCAAATGATCAAAACAGCAACTTCTCAGAAGAAGAAGTAAAAATGGCCAATAATCACATGGAAAAAAATGCTCACCATCTGTGGCCATAAAGGAAATGAAAATCAAAACAACACTGAGATATTATCTCACCCCAGTTAAAATGGCATATGCTTACATGATGTGGATTGTGGGAATGTAAATGTGTTCAATCACTCTGGAAAGCAGTTTGGCAATTCCTCAGAAAACTAAACATAGAACTATCCTATAGTTCAGCATTAACATTCTTGGGATTGACTCAAAAGATTACACAGCAGGATACAGTAAAGCCACCTGCACCACCATAACCATTGCTGCACTGTCTACCACAACGAAGATATAGAAATAGCCCAGATACCCTCGAAGGACAAATGGATCAAGAAAATGTGTTATATGTACACAATGGAATTTTATTCATCCATTAGAGAGATTGATTTTACATCATTTTCAAAAAACTAGATGGACCCGGAAAAAATAATGCTGAATGATGTAAGTTAAGTCCAGAGAGACAAAGGACACATGTTTTCTCTCATATGTAGAAGTTAGAACTAATTTATAAATATACAAGTAAAGCATGTACTGGGTTGTATGCAAGTGCACACAAATGTATTAATGAAGATATGGTACTAATTTGGAGAATGCAAACCAGATAATATCTTAGAATAATGAACTCATAGTCCAACAAAATGAGTATCAGGAAACTAGTCCTTGAAAAGTAGATGGGAGGGGCCAGGAGAGCAGGGTATGCAAATGAAAGGCAGAAAGGCAGGGAGAATTCAGTCATAATATTCAATGTATATCCTACAAACAAAAAAATTGAGGGGAGCAATTGGGTTGGGAGGAAAAGGGGATAATGATGACAGTGACATCAATCAGGATGCATTGAATTCATAAACTGATTTACTGAATGGTATTTCCTTTGTACAACTACTTAAATACAATGAAAATATAACTTAAAATGGAAAAAGAAAGACTCAAAGTACAAAATATAATATCTAAAAGGAAAAATGCAAAGAATGAAATAAATTCCATATTAGAGAAGACTCTTTTAAACACACAAGAAAAAGTTGTGAACCTGAATATATAGCAATAGAAACTCTACATCAACAATAGAAAACTACATCAACAATCAGTAATAATAGTTATTATTAGAATAATGATACTATTAGTATAAGAACTAACTAATGCTGAGTTTAGTTGTAGTTGCTGAGCAGATTATATTTTTTATGCATACAATATTCACAACAATGTTGTAAGCTACATGTTACCACTTCCTCTGACTGATAAGAAAGCTGAATTTTAGACAGTTTAATAATTAGTAATCATAATAATTAGTATATGTCTAGGATAGTCCTAGCAGAGGATCACAATAGCTCAATAGCTATATACTTGTGACCATATAAAATGATGCTAATAGAAATGAACTCCAAGAAATGGAAACAAGAGGTTTCTCCTTGCTGTGTTTTTAATGTTGTGTATGAAGTTATTTCTTTTTTCTTTTGTTTTTCCCCCTTTGTCGTATCCCCTGTTATCACTGTTGTTGTTGTTTGGTACCCTGTGTCTTATATTTACATTTGTCTGAATTGGGAAGGGAAAGGGAATAAAAATTGGTGAGATAGAGGACAAAGGGTGAACCAATACAACAGCGATACTCACAAAACTCTATGTGAGAAATGAACTTTACAACTTGAAGGGGCAGGTTGAAGGAGAGGGAAAGTAGGAGATAAACAAGCAGAAATATAGTCATTACCTTATGTATATAACGGTAACCCCTCTGTACATCACTTTTACAATAAAATTAATTTTTTAATGAAGTCTTTCTTGAACTTGAAAAAACTAAATAAAAAGATCACAATGTCACCCAGGTATTAATAACAAATGAACCCAAATCTATCTTCCTTTGTAGGCTATACTCTCAACCACTGGCTTTCTGCACACACAAGCAACTAGTTGAAATAAAGAAATTTGAGCAATATTTTGAACAAAAATTAAATTAGAATTTGATTAATGTACTCAAAAGTGCAAGGAAAACCTATAGTTCAGCAAATGTAAAATAAAATAATAGAAATAACAGAAATAAAATAACAGAAAAATCAAAAATATGAATGCAACTGTGTCCTTGTGTAGCCCATAGACCTTTAGAGTTAAAATATGAAAAAACAACTTCACATGCACAAACATACACTTTTATTTTTTAATCTGTGCAATGTTTAATATTTATTCATTTCACATTGTGTTTTATGAGCACAATTGTCTAAATTAAAATGTCCATCCTCCATATATAAAAACATGTTTTTGTGACTTTCCATTTCAGGCTTAGGACTTTAAGTTTAAGGAGGAGAAAGAGCATGAGAGTATTTTAAACTCTATTTTTGTAGTTTTTGAGAAGTTCACCCAAAAGCTTGTTTAGTTACTTTGAAGATGAAGAAATAATCCATAACATAAATAGGCCTTCCTGATTTTTTTTCTATTTTTAGATGCAGAGAACTTTAAACTCAAGCAGAATAAGACATCAACCCTTAGAAGAACTTCATGCCTGGGTTTACCGTCTTCTGCTCCCTCTAGACAGAAAGGAGGATTTGGCTCAAAATTATTGGGCATTGCCTACTGAAATCACTTCATCTACTGACTTTTTAAAATTTCCATGCATTTGTTTCCAACTAAGTTAAGTTAAGGAGCTAGATGTGTTCTATTCCTCCAAAGGGCGTAGTATAGACTTTTATCCACAGTGAGCATTTTTATTCCAAATTAGTTCAACATGTTCATCTTTAATAAAGATGAGATCATTAAGTCTGTATAAACATGATTCCTATCATTAGGGTTCAGATGATTCTTTTATAAATCTCGCAGGTAAGCTAACGGTTAAAGCAATATTGTTTAGTACTAAAAATTTTTTCATATGAAGATGTCTTGCTCAAAAGCCCAACAAATAAGATTATAGGCCCTCTGGCTGAAGCACATGGGGAGAATAAAGTGAGTGCTAGGGAACAGCAGGTATAAAGAGATAGACACAGAAAAATGAGGAAGAGACATCAATCCACTCTCTGACAAAGGTCACATCAATCCACTTTCTGAAGACTTTTAGCCACCCTAGAAAAGGCTACTGATTTGGTCTATCATGTAATAAATATTTGATAGAAAGAAACCTCTGCTTCTCTTTTTCTTGTGTGCCAATTCAGTACCATAAATTGAGTCCCATGTTTCCAGAAGGCCTCTTATAAATATATTGAATACATGCACTGTCCAACTGAATTAATTAATAATTGTATACAAACTGAAGTCTTCTAGTTGCCAACTTCATTGCTGAGTTGAATAGAATATTAACATCTAAATATAATTGGACTTTGAGACATAAATTTGTAAAAATATCATCTAAGATTGGATACCAATAATTGAACTGAGTTTTAAAGTTACTTTACAAAATAAAAATTTATACATATATAACTTTTTCCAATTTATAAATAAGTCTCAAGACATGCAAACACACACACACACACACACACACACACACACACACACACTATGTATTTCTGTTTTCCCTCTTTTAGTATCTAGACACTTCCTATGTTCTATGAAGACCTTTCTTACCTTTCATATGAAATCTATGCATCAGAATATTTCACTCACTCCATTCACCCATGACTAGCCAAGATATAGGCATATTGCATTAGACAGATAAATCAGATCCTCTGGCCTTGAAGAACGAAACTTTCCTGGAATGACAAGGTTCAAAAACAATGGTATGTGCTGGTCCATCGACTTGAGGAACAAGAAACAGACAGTACTTTAGGTATAAAAGACTGCAGCTCTGCTATAAGGAGTTTTCTTAGCTCTGCGTGTTCAGCCTCTTTTTTTCTTCTTTGGACTGTAGCATATGTTTCCAAGATTGTGTTTGCTTTATTGATGTTTATATTTTTGTTTATTTAGTTTTTGTGTTTATTTTGTTTATACAGCATCCACCTTTAATACCCAAGAACACTAAAGGATAAAAAAAAAAGCCTAGTAACTGATAACAGACAGAAATTCACTTATGGAAACTTATACAAGTGAGGCACTAATGGCTCCTGCCCATAATCACAGCTATTCAGCTGAGTAAGATTTAGAGAATCAAGCTTTGAGTCCAGATGGTACAGAAAAGGTTTTTTTCATCTCCAAAGCAACACAAAAAGTAGAATTAGAGGTATGGTTCAAATGGTAGAGCATGAGCCTACCAAGCACAGTACCCTGGGTTTAAATCGCAGTATGGAGGAATAGAGGAGTAGATCCACCTACATTCTTACTGGTCTTATTGTTAGATCATTTGAAAATACTTCTACCAGGCTACAACCCTGGGATATGCAAAATAAAGATCACTAGACAACAATAAGTAAGATATTACTCTTCTGAGAAATTACACCATTCAAATTTGTGTTTTCTCATTTATAAAAGAAGGAGGAGGAGATAAGTGGAGGAGCAAGCATTTTCTTTCCTTCCTTGCAATGGTTGAATGTTTTCAGACAATTTGCTTAGTTCCTGCACCACTAGTTAGAGGCTTTGCCAAGACTGAAGCACTAATTGTCATGCCCTTTCTACGCCAACACCCTGCTTTTCCTGAATAAATATGTAAATGTTCCTACCCCATGCCTAGCACATGGCAGATTCTTAATAAATATTAGATGTTTCTATTGACAACCAATTAAGCTATTCAAAATGACTTGTGCATATAGACACAGCATTACTGCATAGGCCAGACTTACACGAAAACTGGCTCAGCCTTTCCTTCACAGAATAATCTTATTTACTGTCAAATGATGTAGCCAAGTCACGGTTACTAGGGGAAAGAACAGATGTTCTTAGGATATTTTCCCCTCATATATTGTGTTCTTGAAACTCTCTCATGCTAAAGTGCCTAACACCCAAGCAGACTAGGAAGAGAATAAACAGGTCCCATAAGCATAGGCTTGCTTATGTTTGAAATCATTTTTCAGGAGGCATGAGCTGATAAATGTAGTCAGTCTGAATGCATGATCAAGGTGAGATGTCCTTCATGGGGTTTCCTAATGTTCGCATCAGCCCCATACCAAAAAATTGCCTTTTATTAAGGCCTTTTAGCCTCACATTCAGTTTTCACAATTGATACACTCGTTTACAATCAACTTTCTTAGTAGATACCACTATCCTGAGCAACTTGTGAATCAGTTTGCCTGTAAAGAGCTTCCTCATTGTCCTTGGCACCAGCATTTCCTGATGCTTATTTTTTTGAGAGGAAAGCATTGATGATAAAGCTCTCGGTCACATGGAGGTGCCTTTTTGCTCTGGTGGTTCACAAGATCTTCAGTTTTATTTAATGGCTTAACTGCTTCATAATTGCTCATATTCAGCTGCTCCTAGGCTTGAATGATCTCAGCTTTTAATATGCCTTGTCTAATTTTTAGCCACATCAATCTACACAAGTAGCTCATCACCACTCTGAAATGCTAATGCTTGTCACATATTTCAATTGCCTCTATAAGACCTTATTCTTGTGTTCATAAATCTTGTTAACTTTCTAGGACCTTTATTTTCTTTTTTTCCCAATGATTCAAAGATACACACACACATGTATGCACACACAATGCAGACACACACACACACACACACACACACACACATATGGCCCAATTTTCTCCAAGGACAGACTTCTTTAAACATCTAAGATATTTTTTAAAAGATCAGTAATCTCTTGTATCTACATAATACCATTTTAATTGTTTATAGCATTATAGACCGCTATGAATAGAGAGGAGATTAACCTGTCTTCTTTTTATGATTTATTTTATGATTTATTTTTATGATTTATGTATTTGTATATTTTCCTAACTTCTAATTTGCACATATTTTGGATCAGCTAACAATGTACAGAAAAATGAAGTGAGCAGGTCAGCTAGACCCTTTTGACAGATGGTATCTGAACTGAGGCCTGAAAAAAATAGGAAGAGTCATCTGTAGTGAAAATTGGCCAGATATTGTCACTACATGATGGTAACTTGGGTTTTGTTGTTATTGTTGTTGTTGTTTGTTAGCTGTGGGGTTTTAACTCTGGGCCTGAGCTTTTTCTCTCAAGGCTAGTGCTCTACCACTTTAAGCCTAACTCTACTTCTGGTTTTCTGGTGGTTAATTGGAGATAGGGATATCACAGACTTTCTTGCTTGGGTTGGCTTACCCAGATCCTCAGATTTCAGCTTCTGAGTAGCTACGATTACAGGGATGAGCCACCAGCACCTGGCAGTAACCTGTTTTATAAATACTAAATACTGGGGACTGGTTATGCAATTTCTATCTCAATATAAATGGAGACAAATTATGCTTTTGGATGCCACTCTGTTATTATTTTCTGTGAAGCACCTTCATGAAAATTGAAGTTCTAAGAGTAGAGAATCTCTGTTGGCCTGATTCATAACTGTATACTTGGAATAAAGCACGGGCCTTCAGTGTGCTAAACAAATGAATTGTAGCCACACCGTGGTTTTAAATTTGCTACCAGTATGGCCCTTGGGCATAACATTTAGGGTTTTATTTTCTATCCTTTTATACTTTTGTGGTTCTGGGGATCAAACCTAGGGTCTTGTACATGCTAGACAAGTGCTTTGCCACTAAGCTTCACTCCAACCAATATCTATAGTTCTTTGTTATTTTTTCTCTTTTTAAAATTATTATCTTCAAAGACTTGTAAATTAGGTTTTGATTTAACATTTCTACTACATCTGGATCTGTCACCTCTGCCATCATTCTCCCCCCTCCCCATTATACCATTCTCACCTCTCAAGTTTCCTAAATAAATTTTCGTTCTACACATTGAGTATTGTAACTGTATTTATCCACTGTCCCTCCTTACGTTTGTCTCCTTCCTCTTCTGATTAGTCCCCATATCTCACATCAAGATACATTTCTGGTATCCATTTTGTTAAAGTGTCTGTTAATTTTACAAAGAGTTTACACTGTGGATTTTCATACCTGAGTATACCATACTTCAGCCAATTTGGATATAGAGAAATATGTATGACCCTCTATGTGTTTTTGTATATATTTATACTTTGGGTCTAACTTACACATATGAGATAAAACATGCACTTTTTTGTCTCTCTAAGCCTGGCCTTCTTCACTCAATATGATGTTTTTTCCAGGCCCATCCATTTCCCTGCAAATATGGTAAGTCTTGGCACAGTAAGACCAAACTGGTGCACTATATACCTGCACCTCTCCCAAGGACATGCATTCTAGAGGCCTAGGTCCAGAGAGAAAGTAAATAATATTAGCCACAGAAGCCAGATCTCTTCAACCTGCTGCATATCTGAGGCACTCTCAGGGAAGCTCTGGGGTCACAGGAAGGTGGCCACAGGGCTCCCATCCTCCAGATCTGTTCCTTATGCCCTATGGTAGGAAGAGACTATTCCATTGCCCAATTGTTAGTAATACAGTAGATCAAACATTCAGTATTTGTTTCTGTTCCTACATGTAAATGTCCATTTTCTCAAACTCAATTTAAGGGAAACTGATTATGCCTTCAAGGGCATAGTAGGACTTCCTATTTCCTTTGGGCCTACCAGAATTCATTACCAAGCTATGTATGATCATTTGCAGATCAAGTCTTTCCCCAAAACTGAAAAAGGTACTTGATATAATTCACAACCATATTGACCAAATCTCCTACAAATGTTCCAATAAAAAAATTGTTCTCTTATTGCTCAAGTACTTATTGCCTTTAATAACACTAGTTATGACTGAGGCCTTTGGCAAAAAGAGATTGTTAGCTTAAAATTGCATGTTGTTCATTATAGTTTGCCTGCTGGGAAAATGCTGTATGAGTAATAAATACATTTTATTAATAGGAAACTTGGTACGAATTTTAAATGTCCACTTCTCCAACTAGCTTTCTCCTCATTCTCTAATCTACACTACTTTGCAATAATTGCAATGCTCCCAGGAATGATTTACTGTAGTTTGTACAGATACTTCTTAAAAAGCAAGGCCTATGGTCGTAGTGTAAACTTGTTCAACCTTTTTGGAAAGCAGTATGAAGGTTCCTCAAAAGACTACACATAGAACGCCCCTATGACCCAGCAATCCTACTTTTGGGCACTTACGTAAACGATCACAAACAAAGCTATACTAAAGCTACCAACACAACTATGTTTATCACAGCATTATTTACCATAGCTAAGATATGGAATCAGCCCAGATGCCCTCAGTAGATGAATGTATCAAAGAAATGAGGCATATATGTGTGTGTGTGTGTGTGTGTGTGTGTGTGTGTGTGTGTGTGTGTGTGTGTGTGTGTGTGTGAGAATTCTATGCCTCCATCAGAAAGAATGATATCGCCCCATTTGTTAGGAAATGGAAAGACCTGGAAAAAATTATATTAAGTGAAGTAAGCCAGGCCCAAAGAAACATAGGTCCCATGGTTTCCTTATTTGCAATACTAGTACATGTGTAGGACAAGTAGAAAAGGCCAAAAGCTATGTACATATAAGATGATATTAAACAAAATGAACCCCAAGATAGGGACACAAATACCTTTTTTCTTTCTTGCTATTGTTTCTAATGTATTTACAATGCCCCATGTGATTTTGATGTTGCTTTGTATGTTCCTCCCCTACAAATAACCCCTATTTTCACTGTATTTGATGTCAGTGCCCTGCATCTTGTATATACACTTTTCTAATTTGGGGAGCCGAAAGGAAAAAAACAAAATGCTTCAATAAGGATACAGGTTGACTCATTGTAACAATGAGATGTACCAATCACTATGTTGAAAATGAACTTTACAACTTTGGCAGGGGTGTGAGGGTAGTTGGAGGTGGGAGGGAAGGGATGGTAGGGGGAAAACAAAGGAGGAGGCAACAATGCTCAATAGGAAATTTACTCATTACCTTGCTCATGTAACTGTAACCCCTCTGTATAACATTTTTACAATAAAAAATGTACAAAAATTATATTAAGTGAAGTAAAGCCAAGCCCAAAGAAACACAGGTCCAATGGTCCCCAAGATAGGGGCACAAGTGGTTTCTATTTTCTTGCTATTGTTTTTAATGTATTTAAAATGTACTATGTGATTTTTTTTTGTTTCTCTTGTGTGTTCTTCCCCCATGATATAACCCCTGCTTTCACTGTATTTGATTTTGGTGCCCTGCATCTTGTATATACATTTTTCTGTGTACATTTGGGGAGAGGAAGGGAAAACAAAATGCTGAAATAAGGATACAGGTTGACCCATTATAACAATGAGATGTATAAGACACTATGTTGCAAACAAACTTTATAACTTGGGGAGGAGGGGGAAGGGAGGGAAGGGTTGGGGAGGTGGGGAGGGATGGGATAGTAGGGGAAAACAAAGCAGGAGGTAACAATGCTCAATACTTACTCATGTAACTGTAACCCCTCTATATAGTATTTCTACAATTAAAAAAAAAACAACATTTTTTTAAAAAGGCAGCTCCTAAGAAAAAGCCTAGATCAGTCAAATGGGCCTCCTGGGTTTGAGCCTCTCTTTCTACAAGCTACCTCTATTAGTATCTTTCCAAATTATTTTGCCATCTTGATTATATAAGCACAAGTGATCCAACAAAAATATCAGATATTGAAGACTTATTAAAATGATCATGAGTATTTTGTTTTGGTGTGAGAATTTCTAAAACTGAAATTTTAAATAATACTAGAGAATCTACAACTTTCATGTCTATTTACAATGGTCAAAGCCAACTTTGTATAGTTCTTAGAAAGTATCCACTTATTGGCTCATCTAGTCACGTATTAGCCACTAATATCTACTGCGGTGTATTATACTGTAGTCACTGAATTAGATGCTGATGATCTCTTATGACAAGACAAGTTTCTGAATTTATGGAACGTATAACACATAATTCTCTTGAACTTGATTCAAAAAATGAAACAAATCACTAAACATTGATTTAACATTTTTGACCAACACACTTCAAAGTGCTCTTTCTCATAAGAGGTCTGAAGACCACAGGAAGTTTAAAAATTTATTTTAACTAAAAAAGAATTAACTAAGCTAAGAGCAGCTCACACCTTTATTCCTAGCTACTCAGGAGGCTGAGATCTGAAATCACTGTAGCTCAAGCGGTAGAGTGCTTGCCTTGAGCACAAAGACTCAGACAGTACCCAGGCCCAGAGGTCAAGCCTTAGGACCAGGCCAGAAAAAAAAAAAAAAAAGATTACACAAGTCTGATTTCTGTTATCTTTCATTTCTCTTTAACCTTTATGAAAGGACAGATGTTTTACCAGAGGATTTCCAAAGCTTGTCTCTGAAAGGCTTCAGGGTCAGTTTCAAACTTAAAAACTAGAGAGATTCCTTGAATAAGTTTCCATGTTACTCCAGTGGAAATAGGAGCTTTCTTCAAAGAAGATAGTTGCACAGCACTTTAGGAAGCAAGACATTTCTCTTTTCAGCCTGAGCATGATAGAAATGAGGAGTAGACAAGCTGAACAAGAGCTGGAGAGTTCATAGAACAGGAATAGCCCATAAAAAGCAAATGGCATTGGAACCATTGGACAATCACACTGGTGTTGGCACCCAGGCTCTGGTTTGATTGTCAATGCTCATGTGTCACTCTTGATGTGTCTCCCGTCAATTATTTTTCTTTAACTTCCATATGGGTTCATTCTGGTTTTACTTGAATCTTTACATGTTTTTCTATTTAGTTCGCCTTGCCAATTTATAGCATATGATTTGCATCATGAATTTCAGAGATTAGAACCAAAGACAATGTTATCATTAGAACTTAAAGTTTGTCACCAAAATATGATGAAATGTATTAAAGAAGCCCATAACAGGCAACAGGTTTGCCTGTCGGCTCCACGTGAAATGTTCAGTGACCCTACAGGAACACTGTGGATGACAACAGTGGTCCAAAATGGACTGGCCAGAGTTGCAGTCATCCTGAAACAAAAGGATATCATTTTAGAGCAAACAACATTGGCAAATTGCGAGTGGCTGGCTTAAAATAGTAGGCTGGAAGAAACTTAATTATTTCTGGAGACAATTTTCAGAACTGCTCTAGCAGACTTTGAAGACCAGGAATTAGAGACAGTTTTAGAAACTGTTTGATCTATATATAGGGGAGAGAGCTATCTAGAGGAAAAGGAAGTACTGGGCTGCTTCTATATGAAGCAGAGCACAGTCTTCTCCAGCAATTTCTTGCATGTGGAGTCATGCCACAATTACTTTCAAATGATTAAGGTTAGTAACTGAAGCATCCAAACTATATTACAGATCATTAGAAGGCCACAAATTACAGCCAGGCATGGTGGCACACTTTTGTAATCCTAGTCAAGAGGCAGAATTGGGAAAATCACAAGTTCAAGTCCAGCCCCGGCAAAGTTACCAAGGGAATGGCTCAACTGGTAAAGTGTTTGCTAGGGTGTATGAGGTCTTCAGTACTGAAGAAATAAAAAGAAGAAATAAGAAGGCAACCACAAACCAGTAGTTAAGGTGTACAGCTCTTAATAACTACAGACAAAAAATGTTAGAAAGTAAAACAAAATAAAAACTCACAGACAATAATAATTAAGATTTAAAATTTCTTCTTTGTTCAAGTCATAACAATCTGCATCTAAATTTTACTTATAGCTTCTGTTTTCCTATGTCCTTTTAAACTAAAGATCATCCATCTTCCATCTCAAGCTTCTCAACGAAAGCACATAATCCCCTCTTGCTGCAAGGAAGCAGGCTATAGTCAATGTGTAAAGGCAGTTGCTAAGTGCTCTAGTCCCACAGAGTCAAACATCCTTCCACACAATTACCCTTTCCAGCTAAGCGGTTGTCTGGCACTTGTAATAAGTACTCTCATACCACCTTGACCACATACGCCAGCAGGAATTAGAGTCTAAGTAAGACCTCAACTAATTCTTTTTTTTCAGAGGAAAGCTATTGATTCATAATCTTGGCTCACAATTTTCTCCCCTTGCCACAACTAATCCAAATTATTCTATTTTGTCCCATCTATCAGGCCAAATGCTGCCTATACGTCAAGGTTCCATTCAAGTTCCACCTCATTCATACAAATTCCTTGACCGTCCAAACAGCTTAATATTTTTCTCCTCATGGAGCTCCATGATTCCTAAAGTTAGGACAATATTGGAAAATTCTGAACCATTGCAACCAGGTGCTCCCAACCAGGGGAGCTCTTAGATTGAATTAAAAAATTCCACCTCAAAACCCAAGCCCATCTGGAACACAAGAAGAAGCTCATATTTAGAAGTACAGTTTTGCAGATTTATTTACTTATGATGACATTATAGTTGATCAGGATGGGATGGCATAAGAGAAAAACAGATACCGAGAGAAGAAAGACCTTGATGTAATGATAGAAACAGAGTTTTTCTGCATGAACCAAGGACGGGCACCATCAGAAGCATCAAAGGCAAGAACATTTTCTTCCCTCAATCTTTTGGAGGGAGCATGGCACTGCTCCCTTCAGTTCTTACTTCTCATCCCCCAAGCCATGAAAATGTTTTGGATGTTTTGTGTTAGTCAGTTTTCATTGATTTGTTACAGTAGCTTAGGAATGTATTACCTAATCAGTGTGCTTTATCAGCTGAAAACCCTTAGTCCAAAAGTCCAAAAGGCTCCAAAATCTGAACCTTTTTGAGCACTAACAAACATGATAGAAGAAGTGGAAAATTCTGCAGCTAACTACATGTTATAGATCACAATCAAAACTTGCCTAAAAAATATTATGTAATACAACCTTCAACCCATCTATATAATATACATCTGAAATATAACTGAATTTTTGTTTAATCCTGGATCAAATCTCTGACACATTTCATTATATAAAGGCAAATATTCCAAAATAAATAAAATTTTAAAAAGAAAAACCTCTGACCGCAAGTATTTTGACAAGACATAATCAACCTGTATTTGTATTTCTTGAGATTTTAGTTTTGAGCACATGTTTTGTGATCAATAATCATTACTTGTTTACAAGTGATGGAAGACATGATGATTACAAAAGTCAGAGCATTTGGCATACACAGCTGTAAATGAGAGCTGGATTTTAAGTGGACAAAATGGACCATTCTCAAGCTATTTGTAATGCACAAGAGGCCTGATAAGGGTTTTCCTAGTGCCAAAGATGGTTTCCAGGCCAAGAGGTAGAAAAAAAGAGCTGGAGTCTTTATAGATTATGGGTGGGGGATGGTTACTACAGGAAACATTTTCTCTTCAAAAATTTCTCTCATGCACATGTTATTTATTTACTCCTTTCTTGAATGAAGCTGTAGGATTATAAGCAGAGGCAGACATTCTTTTTAAGAATCATTTCCTCTGAGCCTTTGATAGGCTAATTTGATCATTAACTTCAATAACCATTTTTATAGCCTTTACTTTTTCTATAATTTTTCATTACTGATGACGTTGGGTTGGAGAGCATAACCAGGGAATACTGTTTTAAACTAGACATTTTGGAACTCTAACCTAGTGAGTTGCCCTGGCTCTTGCCATGACAGTCTTTGGACTGAGGGTAATAGAAAATATGATGCAGAATGGCCTAAACAGGAAAAATTATTTCCTCATTTAAGCTCTTCATTAGGGGTCTCCAAGAATGGTTATTGCAAATGGTCAGCATGCCATCAGGCCTGTGAGCTTTGATTCTCCTCTTTGCCTTTCTCGGCATCTTAAACATCTCCACTAATGACTTTGATAACATCAGGAACCCCAGTCACTTATGCCGAGTTTTAATAGAAAAATATTCTTTTTATCCAGTCTCTTTTAGTCAAAAAGGCAAACCTTCCCTAAAAGTAGCCTGTCCAATTCTCCTTATATTTCACTGGCAAAAATAATGCCTCTCTTCCAATGTTAAACCCAACTACTGCTTCAATTTCTCATGATCATGGTCTGTTTTCTGGGTCTAGGAAGGTAGACCTTCACTTCTGTGCCAATGTAAAGAAGAAAAATCAAGAAAATTGTGATTGGTCAGTGTGCCAGATACTGTTAATGACCCTTCAACAGCCATCCACTCCTTCAATATGATGAGAGCCACAAATTTGGGAAGAAGCTCTGATGTTTTCATTCCCCATGTATTTGAAGACATTCCTAGAAATCTCAAATCATTTTTTACATAAGAGTTGAGCATCCCTAATTCAAAATATTCAAGAATGCTTCCAAACTCTGAAACATTTTTGAAGACCTTCATAATACTACAAGTGAAAAACTTCACATAGTGAAACCATCTTTCATGCACAAAATTATTTAAAATAATGTATAAAATTACCATCAGGCTATGTTTATGAGATATACATGAAACATAAATGAATTCTGTGCTAGGTTTGGGTCTATTGCCAAGAGATCTCAGCACAGATAAATAGATGGATAGATAGATAAGGAGAGAGAGAGAGAGAGAGAGAGAGAGAGAGAGATCTGTGCAAATATTCCCAACACACCTCTGGTTCTAAACCTGTTAAGTAAGAGATAATCAACTTTTATTGGCTTTTCTAAACTCTTATATTGTAGGTGGTCATAGAACACAGTTCTGATAGACCAAATAGGGGTGGAAGTATTCTGAGACTTTCTAATATATTCCTATATCTATCTACACATAGAGAAATAGCTTAATCCATTTCCTCTCCCATCTATTTCTGCCCTCACCTGCCTTTTTTGTCTTCAAAAATACCTGTGTTTCCAGGAAGTGTAACAGTCATGTTGTGGCCTTGAGGTTACTAGTCCAAGAGTCAGATACCAATATACAGAGAATAGCTAGAAAAAAATGGGAAGAGCCTGACTCATTGATGTCTTCATTGAGCTACAGAATGCACTGGGTGTTCTGTCTCTGTGCATAACACCTACTCATATCAGGCAGAACACAGTCAGAAAGACTCTGGAACACCCAAATTCTGGAGTGAAGATATTTGTTGTGGAACAATCCCATCCATCATCTTATTAAAGAGGAAGGGAAGGGGAAAGAAAAGGAGAAAGGAAAATGGGAGAAAGAAGAGAGAGGAAGGAAGGAAGGAAGGAGGGAAGGAAGGAAGGAAGGAAGGAAGGAAGGAAGGAAGGAAGGAAGGAAGGAAGGAAGGAAGGAAGGAAGGAAGGAAGGAAGGAAGGAAGGAAGGGAGGGAGGGAGGGAGGGAGAGAGAGAGATCAGTTTGGGAAAGAGTATGTCAAAGATAGTTAGGAAAGCACCTACCAAGACAGTTTTGCCTGGAGCCTTGACTCAAGACACAGTTTGGACATGTACCAGAAAGCAGGGGCCAATGTATTCCCTGTGCTGGGAGTGGGTAGGACTAGGGCTTCTCTGCTGTGAAAAAGGTAATTGAAGATCTTAGAGGAGAAAGCTGTGGAGAAGAAATAAGTT
Organism: Dipodomys spectabilis; assembly: GCF_019054845.1. Lineage (NCBI taxonomy): Eukaryota > Metazoa > Chordata > Mammalia > Rodentia > Heteromyidae > Dipodomys > Dipodomys spectabilis. The sequence goes on from NW_024870758.1 coordinate 13,806,360, forward strand.
TTCCCTTACAGGGATTCCCCAGGTTTGGCCTTCTCACCAACTGTGTATATGTCTGAGACAAGCAGAAAAAGTCAGATAAGTTGATGTTAGGTGAAATAACCCCAAGAAAAGGATTCAAATGGTTTTTCTTTCTTGAAATTGTTTCTAACATATTTATTTATAAGATGATTTTTTTGTTGCTTTGTATGTCCCTTCTCCACGGTATAACCCCTGCTTTCACTGTACTTGATGTTGGTATAATTTGTGAAGGAGAAGGGAAAAAACAAATCATTTAAGTAGGGATACAGGTGGACCCATTGCAACCATGAAATGTACAAGGCCAAGTCATTATGTCGAAAAACCAACTGGGGGGGTGGGGATGGGAAGGGATGGGAAGGGGAAACAAAGAGGAAGCAATGATGCTTGATAAGAAATGTCCTCATTATCTTGCCCATGTAATTGTAACCTCTTGTGCGGTATTTTCACAATAAAAAAATAGGAAATAGGAAAGAAAAAAAGAAACTATCCACTGGTATCATTGCCTTTGGCTCAGTCTCACCTGCCTCTCCCTATACTAGGGTGGTCTAGTTAGCAAGTCAGTGTCTTCTATCTCCCTTCAGTCCTTCCCCAAGACCACTTTTGTGAAGTATAGACAAAGCACTAAATTTTGAAAGTATACTTAAAGCAGGGAAAGTGAAAATAACAGTAATAAAATGAGGTGCACTGGCAGATAAAACCCTCAGCACCACAGCAGAGAGGAACTTAAGGGCATGGAATCAGTGTACAGTCACCAACTGTACAAGAACATCATAGGCCTTCAACACATATTTCATTTTGTATCAAGTGAGTTAAAAACAGTCTTTCATTTATTTATGTATTATAATAGTCTAAGAAATACACATATGAAGAAATGTACTCTTTACTTGACTTATGTATCAATAACCTCTCTGTACAACAACTTTATAATAACAATAACAAATTAATAAAATTAATTTTTAAAACTGAAGTGTTTTTTTGTTTTGTTTTGGTTTGGTTTTTTTGGTTGTGGGACTTAAACTCTGGGTATGGGCTCTGTCCCTCAGCTCTTCAGCTCAAGGCGAGCACTCTACCACTTGAGCCACAGCACCACTTCTGGTTTTCTGGTGGTTTATTGAAGATCAGAGTCTCACAGACTTTCCTGCCCCCGCTGGCTTTGAACCGCGATCTTCAGATCTCAGCCTCCTGAGTAGCTAGGATTACAGGTGTGAGCCACCGGCACCCAGCAACTGAAGGTATTTTTAAAAAGCTTAATAAAATTTTTTAAAAAGGAATAAACATATACTTAATCGCTTATAAGCTTTTTAAACCAGAGTTAAGGCCAAAGGAAATAAGTTCAAGAATGGAGGATACGGAGAAGACAAAGAGATCTCCACAGAAGTATTCTCCTTCCATAACCTTCTCCAATTAGCCAAGGAATAGAGAAATTAGTTTTTGCCAACACAAAAATTTGTATTTCTACAATTCTCCAGTGCTTTCTCTCATGGGACTCATCATTTTAATTTCAACACAAATTTGTCAGACTGCAAGGTGGGAGAATTTTACTCATAAATTATTCACATGGAAGCACATTAAGAACTTGACAAAAAAAATATGCATGCCTTGAAATATATAAAAGTATTGTTTTTTTATGCCTGCTAGTTCTTTGATTTTCATTGTCCATGATTCATCTAAGCTTGTAGGTAGGCTTGTAATAGATGTATGGACTTAAAAGTCTTGAGAAAGCTTTTCAAGTATGAGCATACCAACCTTCATTGGCCTTTCCGAGCAGGCATGATCAGAACTAACATATATTGGCTATGTTATTCTGATCATTTCTGTCTCATTTAATGACTGAAAGAGGCTTATGGATCCAGATCAATATCTTTCTATTGGCCTCACAATTCTCAAGAAGTCAAGTCTCGGGAACTTGAATAGAGAGAACCTAAGGATGACTTAGGCTTCAAGCACTCACTAATTTCAAGCCTCTTTCTTTCATTGGTTGCCATCTGACATAACAAGGCTGCCATTGATTTTCATCTCTGTGCCCATAGACAAGAACTTCCATTTGGACCAAACATTGTACTCTTCGTTGGATAGGCTTTCAGAAATCCCCTGGTTCAGCTTTTCAACAAGTGAGCCACCTCTCCATGTGTCCTGACTGCCTAGTTCTATTTGTCAAGACCAAACCCTCTGAACCTAGAAGGTGATCCAACATTGGTAAAAATGAGTTTCATCATCTCTGCTTTGAAAGGTACGGAAAGGGGAACACATAGAGAATAAACATGGTTTTCACTTCGCTATGTATTTTTCTAAAAAGCTAATTTGGAAAAGTTCCATGTCAGACCTAAAAACAGCATGGTCTTAGGAGTTAGCAGTTGCTAAATAGCTGGTTGACTCCTAATCAAGGTAAATAAGAGTATACCTGAAGTGTATGATCAAAATATTTTGATCAATCTTAAAGTCCTTTTTTGTATCTAAGAATCTATGGTGTGATGAAATGTGTCAGGAAAGATAGGCAGATAAACTTTTGTAGTAGTAAATGGTAGACAGAGGGAAGGATGTGGCACCAAGCATGCAAGAATTAGGAAGGCTAAATTCTCTTAGGTTTTCCCATCCTTCCTCAAGAGAATGCAAGTGAGATATGGTTCTAGTCAGACTAACAACCCAGAACAAATGAAAACCCAGCCACTCTCCCAGTTAGATTGTGATGAGAAAAATATATTTGCAGTATTAAAATCTGACAAGTTCTAGAAGCTCTGATAAAAAGTGAGGTTTAATTTTATTTATAATCTTGATTACACTAATGGATATCCAAGTAGGTAGTTAAATGTTAATTTTAGGTGTATCTAGAAAGATTAACATGTGAACTAGTAAAGTAAAAAATATTGTCCTTACCAATGTGAGCTAGCACCATCTAGCCTGTTCTGGCCAAAATATCCTTTTCTATTGATAGAGCAAAATAACCAAGTTTGTACATTTTCTAAAGAAAACAGGTTTGTTCAGGGCTGGGGGTGTGGCTCGACAGTTAGAGCACTTGCTTAGAAAATAGGGTTGTTGTTTTTTTTTCAACATTGAGATACCACCTCACCCCAGTTAGAATGGCAAAAATCAAGAACTCTAATAACAACAGATGCTGGAAAGGATGTGGACAGAAGGGAACCTTACTTCATTATTGGTGGGAGTGTAAACTTGTTCAACCACTTTGGAAAGTAGTATGGAGGTTCCTCAAAAGACTCCACATAGAGCTCCCCTATGACCCAGCAATCCCACTTTTGGGCATTTACCCAAATGTTTACAAACAAGACCACACTAAAGCTACCAGCACATCTATGTTTATTGCAGCATTATTTACCATAGCTAAGATATGGAACCAACCCAGATGCCCCTCAATAGATGAATGGATCAAGAAAATGTGGTATATATACACAATGGAATTCTATGCCTCCATCAGAAAGAATGACATTGCCCCATTTGTTAGGAAATGGAAAGACTTGGAAAAAATTATATTAAGTGAAGTAAGCCAGGCCCAAAGAAACATAGGTCCCATGGTTTCCCTTATTTGCAATATCTAGTATATGTATGAGTCAAGCAGAAAAGGTCAGATAAGGTGATGTTAGGAAAATGAACCCTTAGATATGGATTTAAATGTTTTGTTTTCTTTCATGCATTTGTTTCTAATGCATTTATAAGATTATTTCTTTGTTGCTTTGTATGTCCCTCCCCCACAGTATAACCCCTGCTTTCACTGTATTTGATGTCGGTATAATTTGTGGAGGGGAAGGGGAAAAACAAGTCGTTTAAATAAGGATACAGGTGGACCTGTTGCAACAATGAGAAGTACAAGTTGTCATGTCGAAAATGAACTTTAAAACTTTGGTGGGGGGGGGGATTGGGTGGGGGGGGAATATGGGAAGGGATGGGAAGGGGAAACAAAGGAGGAGGCTACAATGCTTGATAAGAAATGTACTCATTATCTTGCCCATGTAATTGTAACCCCTCTGTACAGTATTTTCACAATAAAAAAATAGGGTTTTTAAATAACAATTTAGTTTCATGGAACTAAGGTCATAGGAGAATTACACTAATCTTGTCCAAGGGCGGCATTGTTAATAACCTAAATGCCTCAAACTATATTCCATCTCTTGTTTTTTGTCTTGAGTCATTTAAATGTTTTTTAAATTATCTTGCTATACAAAAGATCTGCCATTTAACAAAGTAGCTTATGAATGCGATGGATCTTAACCAATATCATCCCTTTCAATATCCCTCCCCTATCTATCCCTCCCCCCACTCTTTTTGTAGGATATACATTGAATTCTTAGCTGCATTCTCATACTCTTCTTCTCCTCAGTAATCTGTCCCTCTCCCCTTGACATCCGCCCTTACCCTCCCCTTTCGAGTACCTGCTTCCTTTTGCATATTTGGTTGAACTTTGCCTTTCCAAGGAGTTAACCTATTTGAGTTCTCCCTTGAATCTACCATATTTAAGTGTCCCTAGTTCTTAATACTGACACACTGAGGACCAAACTTCTAGCACATAAACCTTTGAGGAAAATACTTAAACCAAATATAAACCTCAGTACCTGCTTACACATCAAATTTTCACTGTTCTTCAGTTTCTACTTTCCAGAAGTCTGATTCTTACCTGTCAACTAGTTTCCCTACAGGTAATGACATGCATCTAGTAATGGTATAAGGTGTTTCTTTCCCTAGGTGTATTTGCATGTGTGTGTGTGTGTGTGTGAGAGAGAGAGAGAGACAGAGAGACAGAGACAGACAGAGAGAGAGCGTCTCAAACTATCAGCCTCAGGTTTAAGGGACTTAGGGTATGAGGTAAAGGAGCAGGATGGAAAATAGGAAAGTGTTTCATAGAAAGTTTTCAAACCCAAAGGGAAATAAGAGAAACCATGGGACCTATGTTTCTTTGGGCCTGGCTTATTTCACTTAATATAATTTTTTCCAAGTCTTTCCATTTCCTAACAAATGGGGCAATGTCATTCTTTCTGATGGAGGCATAGAATTCCATTGTGTATATATACCACATTTTCTTGATCCATTCATCTACTGAGGGGCATCTGGGTTGGCTCTATATCTTAGCTATGGTGAATAATGCTGCAATAAACATACATGTGCTTGTAGCTTTAGTATGGTCTTGTTTGTGATCATTTGGGTAAATGCCCCAAAGTGGTACTGTCTGAGACAAGCAGAAAAAGTCAGATAAGTTGATGTTAGGTGAAATGAACCCCAAGATAAGTATTCAAATGCTTTTTTCTTTCTTGCGATTGTTTCTAACATATTTATAAGATGATTTCTTATAAATCATCTTATAATCATCTTATATGATCTTATATCATCTTGCTTTGTATGTCCCTCCCACGGTATAACCCCTGTTTTCATTGTATTTGAAGTTGGTATAATTTGTGGAGGGGAAGGGGAAAAACAAACAGTTTAAATAGGGATGCAGATGGATCCATTGCAACAATGAGATGTACAAGTCGTTATGTCGAAAAACGAACTTTATAACTTTGGCGGGAGGTGGGGGGCGGGGATGAGAAGGGATGGGAAAGGGAAACAAGGAGACAACAATGCTTGATAAGAAATGTACTCATGGGGCTGGGAAGGTGGCTCAGTGGTAGAGTGCTTGCCTTGCATGCATGAGGCCCTGGGTTCGATTCCTCAGCACCACATAAGCAGAAAAAAAAAGCCGGAAGTGGCGCTGTGACTCAAGTGGTAGAGTGCTAGCCTTGAGCTGAAGAGCTGAGGGACAGCACCCAGGCCCAGAGTTCAGGCCCACGACCGGACCCAAAACAAGAAATGTACTCATTATCTTGCCCGTGTAATTGTATCCCCTCTCTAGGTATTTTCACAATTAAAAAAAAAAAAAACCCAAGGGGAAGAAAGTTGTGCACAGATATCAAAGAACTTACACCAAAAACTGTCAACTGCTGAGCTTTTAGCTTTCTTTTAGGTGGCAGTGACCAAAAACAGAATTCATATGAGCTTGAGCAAATACGGACTTCACTGGCTCATAATATTCAAGAAAAAAAAGTCAGAAGAGCAGTGATATCACTGAACCTATAAAATTATCCAAATGGAGAACTTAACTGCACACTGGGATTTCATACTGTTATACCTTCCTGCCTCTCTGCCCAACTTGGCATTCTTCAAATGAGACAGTGTCTGGCCTTTGATAGTTGCTAAGTTAAGTCTATATGGTATCTTCAAACTCAACTCCAAGAAAGATATTTTCCTCCCCTCAACCCCATTCACTGGCACTCCATCTACCCTGGAAGAGAACTCATTAGCTAAGTTTAATTCGGCCTTTTCAATAGATCATCTGGGACCCAAAGAAGGGCTGCCAAGACTGTTTCCTGAGGGACTTGTCAGAAAGTGCCTGGGAATGGAGACAGGAAAGGGTATTCAAGACTTCATTTCTGTGTTCACTCTGAGGAAAGGAACTGGGAGGTCTAGTTCTTAGCTAAGGTTCAGGTGCCAGGTGTTTTCTGCATCTGGAAGCTTAAGTTACAATGTCACACTTGCTTTCCTAATAACCCTGGATAGTTAAGTTCACTAGGTACTCAAGAGTACAGTCTTTTCGGGGAGAATTGTTGTGTAATATAGAGGTGACAGCAAGATAATAGTGCAGGGACAATCAAGTAGGGGGAGGAGAAGTGAACAGATACTAATGTTATATCTATGTCTGTGGATTTATATCTACCAGATCTTCTCCGGGAACTTCCAGAATTGCTTAAAGGCAGAAGCAGAGAAAAAATTGCTGGAGACTGTAGTTTCTATAATAATAGATGCTGCAGTCAACAAAATAATCATTATTGCTGTTAACATAGGGCGTGGGATTATAAAATAGAACAACATAGGCAATGTCAAACAGAATCAAGGGATGCACAACCCAGGTAATGAAAAAGCAGAGCAACTTGGTTAAGGAAGTGCCCAAGTCATGAGTTTTCTGCTGCAACTCACTACTAACTGAGATACTCGGAGATCATGAAGTAGGCGCAGAAAAAGGCAAGTGAGATAAAGGATCCAAATAGCTAATAACTATAGAACCAACAACTGGTTAGTGAATATGCAGACTGTTAGCTCTTAGACTATTCTATCTCCCCACAATCCTGGCATACTTGTATGTTTCCTCTGATATTGAATTGTTCTTTCTCTAAAATAGACTTTCAGGGAAGTATCTCAGGCCTACCACCATCTTACCTGATCTAGTTGGTAGTGGCAAAATAGAATGCAGCAAGAAAGAATACACAGTAGAAAGCAGAATAGCTGTGGAAAAAATGCTTGGCTTTGTACTGGGGTTGCTGGACGGGTCTCTCGGTTAGCCAGGCTTTCTGTTCCACTCCTTCTTTGGCCTGGAGTAAGGAAGGGCTGTTGGGAAGCATTGCTACAGAAACATCTCTTTGCTCCATTCTCAACTACTTTTTTGTTGTTGTTGTTGGTCATAGGGCTTGAACTCTGGGCCTGGGTGCTGTCCCTGAGCTCTTCTGTTCAAGGCGACACTCTACACTTGAGTGGGTTAATTGGAGATAAAGAATGTGACAGACTTTCCTACGTGGGCTGGCTTTGAACCATGATCCTCAGATCTCAGCCTCCTGAGTAACTAGGATTACAGGCTTCAGCCACCCGTGCCTAGCTCAGCTACTTTCTTCAAGCTTGGCTCTATACAGAGTTCGACCATTTCTTAAACTGTTCATTTGACACTCACTGTTCTCTGGATCCAGTGTTTCAGGGCAGCAGAAAGAGGGGAAGGAATTCTGGAAAACATGGCAGCATGATTAGGAATGGCTTCAAAACAAAGTGATGGTGTTCACCTAGGAAATTCCCAGTTAAAAAGGTTGATTTAGGGAAGATGCAGAGGCATGTCTGGATTCCAATTCTTGTTCCACCATGTGACTGGCTATACACACTATCACAAAATGTCTAATCTTTGGCTCCTCAATTTTGAATTTGTAAATGGAGTGAACATCTACCTCACAGGGTTGTTACGGGGTTTAAATTAAATGAAATGACGTATGCAAAGTATCTAACACAGTACCCAGTATATTGTGAGTATTCAATAAAAGGTAATAGCAACTAAAATCTGCAAAAAAAGAGTTGGAACACACACATCTAACATAAATGTTATGTATTTTATATATATATATATATATATATATGCATAATTACTCATAAATTATTTTTCTAGACAGACACATATGGGAATCTCTTAGATACTAACCCATCTCCTTATCCAAAGGAATGAATCCCTGTTAGTAAAACGGCAGATGTCAATACTGGATTTCAGGACATATAAATTATGGCTAATGCTCTCCAGTATACCCATCTTAGAAACATGCACAAAATCATACAGACATGTATTCACTGTTCTAGGGAGGAAAAGACTATCACCTTTATTTTTTTTCTCCCACACTTCTGAGAGAAAGGTCACAAATAATTTTTGGGTGACTTCACAATTCTTTGGCTCAGATCTTAAATCATGGCCCCAGTTTGTGCCCACCCCCGCCACACACACACATTGGTTCTAGACTCTCTATGGATGACTGGAGAGGAAGGGGATGGAAGCAACTAAGAAATCTTTCACAATAGCCCACTGAATGAATTAGCAAACACGTGAAGAGTATACCTCTGTACAGACTGCTGTAATGGCCCAGGCTGTCTCAGGGACAAATGATAACACCCAGCTGCCCTCCAGGACAAGGTCAAGGCAAACAGACTTATCCTTGGCCACCTGCCATAGCTCTGAGATAGAAAGGAAGCCGAAGATGGGTCAACCCAGGGCACCCTAAAACCAAAAATATGGTAAAACGAAAGCATCAGCATTATCCCTACCAAAGTCACCAAATGTCATCTTGGTACAGAGCGGAAGAGTGGGCTCCTTTTGAACTGCTGTTTGAAGATAGCCATTGCTTGAAGATGCAGTAAGAAGCTCCTCTCTCTCTCTCTCTCTCTCTCTCTCTCTCTCTCTCTCTCTCTCTCTCTCTCATTGCTAAACTCATTACTGGAAAGAGTTTTATTCCTTAGATTGTTCCATATGCCCAAATCTGACAGCTACACTGGCACACATTGATTCCCATTTCAAAACCGTGTGTGGAGACGCAACCGAGCAGCTTCCATGTCACATCCTGTTCTCTCAACCCAGCTCTGACATTTGCAGAGGATTCTCCCAAAGGAATAAACTAAGCACAGATAGAACTGTCTTTTCCCTTTAAGTCATCTCTTGCTTTAACATATTCTTCATCAAAGATGCACTAGAAAACACTGTCTAGTGCGTAGAGAAGGTGTAATTTTTCAGTTTCTCACTGCGACGCAGGTTGGCAAATAGGTTAATTTTAACTTCACAGATTCCAAGGTGTGTGAATAGAACAGCTATATCAAGTATAAAATAGAGCTGAGAAGAAAGAGCTTCACTAAGCCACCAAGCTGTTTTTTCCCAAAGGTCAAAGAGGGCATCCAGGACTGCTGTATTAACTACCAAAACAGAACTGGGTTGAGGTAGCTTACAATATAGGTCCTTTCACTCCTTATCAGGAATAAACAAGTATATGAAATGTGAAAGGAAGGAAGAAAATCCAAATATTTTATAGACAATGATTATAGATACTATTTATTGAGCACTTACTACATGCCAGGCAGTTGACTAAGCACATGACTTGCCTAGTCTCATTTCATCTTTACAACAACCCTATGAAGGAGAGGCAGTTTCCATCTCTTTTATAGATAGAAAAGCTAGGGATTGGAGAAATTAAATAGCTGTTTGAAATCATGTAACAGGCCTTTTAATCCCACCTACTATGGAGGCAGAAGCAGGAGAATGGCAAGTTCCAGTTCTGCCTGGATAAAGATAAAGACACACTATTTCAAAAAACAAAAAGATGAAGACATAGCTCAAGTGACAGTGTGCTTTTCCTAGCATAAATGCGACCCTGAGTTCAACCAACAGATACATAGGTGGAAGGAAGGAAGGAAGGAAGGTAGGGAGAGAGGGAGAGAGGGAGGGAGGGAGGGAGAAAGGGAGGGAGGGAGGGAGGGAGGAAGGAAGGAAGGAAGGAAGGAAGGAAGGAAGGAAGGAAGGAAGGAAGGAAGGAAGGAAGGAAGGAAGAAAGGAAGGAAGGGAGGGAGACAGGGAGGGAGGGAGGGAGGGAAGAAGGGAGGGAGGGAGGGAGGAAGGAAGGAAGGAAGGAAGGAAGGAAGGAAGGAAGGAAGGAAGGACAAAAGAAAGAAAGAAAGAAAGAAAAAGAGAGAGAGAGGAAAGGGAAAAGGGAAGGAAGGAAGGAAGGTGGGAAGGAAGGAGGGAGGGAGAAAGGAAGGAAGGAAGGAAGGAAGGAAGGAAGGAAGGAAGGAAGAGGGAGAGAGGGAGGGAGAGAAAGAAAAAAGAGAAAGAGAAAGGGAGGGAGGGAGGGAGAGAAGTCATGTGCTTGGGAGGTGATGGAGATAAGATTTGCACCAGAACTTGTGTCTCAATTTTCTACTTTGGCTTGTGCTAAAAACCCAATGAGGAGAAAAGATTTGCTATTGACCTTTAGTTACCAAGACCTCTAACACAATTTACAGACAAAACAGCTTCTCACTACTTTTTTCCTAGCACCCGTTTGGCTTCATCTTCCTTCAGAAGTATAAAAGCAAGCAGATGCCATGCACAAGGGAAAGAAGAGAAATGATGCAACTGATTTGATCCACACTGGTACCAAATTCCAACAAGGAAGTAACTTAAGCCAATGGGGAGAATGAGAGCGAGGAATTAGCTGCGTGTTTCAGTTATCAAAAGTATTCACTGTTCTTCATAAACCTGAATAATCAAGTTGGCTCCAAAGAAGTTCTGTTTGTTTTGCCCTTTTACCCAGCTAATTAGCCTAAACAAAGACTTCACTTCTGAATTTAGATGAACAAAGTCATTCTGTATGAAACATAACTGGTTCTACAAGTAACACAACAGCAAGGTCCTGCCCTTAGATTAAATATAATTTAAGGCCAGTAATGAACAAGACCATTAAGTCTTTTTAAGGCCTCTTCCTCCTACTGACTACTAAACAAAGGTATGTTTATTCATTTTCAAATGCAAGAGAATTACAAAGAAGAATGTCAGGCTCACTTCAGTAATGAGTCAACCCTTCACATCTTGAAGGGTTTAGATTTACAATTCTCTAGATATTAATCCTAGTCCTAAGGTTAGAAAATGAAGACAAATGCATTCAAACAAGAATTTTACATGATAATATTATGAGTTAGGTATAGCTTTGTTAAACACAGAATGTTAAGAACTGCTTGGGGAATGAAGACAGAATACTGTTGTTGTCTGATTGTAAGGCAAGGCAAAGCTAGTAGTGCTGATGTTTTACAATCTTGTATATTAAAATAAATGCCTCTCCTTGGATAAATGTACAGTTATTGAGTGCCTTGGAAAAGAGATCTTCTCAAAATGTATCCTTTGAATGAAGTCTGCATATTCCATCAGGTCACAACAGTCATGTGTCGATAAATGGACACTGTAGAAGGAATTGTTGACTAAAACCCATAGTCTCCACTTTTTCTTGTGAGCACATGTGAACTGAATGTCTCCCCATGCAGGTAAATGTGGACATGTGGCCAGTGTGATATGAGCAAAAGTGATGGGTGCCATTTCCATTTCTGGCTCATAGGACAGTCCCATGTATAACCTTGGTACCCTTTCTCACATGAACCATGCATCCCTAGAAGCAGTTGATGATGGCACAGCTTCCATTGGCCTAAGTCCCTAAATGACTATATGGGAGAGACCACTTGTTGTCTTGTTTCCTTGTTCACACTGTGCTATGGTATTTTAGCTGTAACATATTTGGAGGTCTATTCTTATGGTAGTTATCCTACCAACACAAACATACTTTTCAATTAAAAATCAGCTCCAAATTTATGAAAACCAGTTCCCCTTGACTGACCTCTTGGATGATACTCAAGATAAGCATACTCAAGATTAACCATCCATAACTTCCTGTTATTATTTACCTAGAAACATAACCATAAGGCATTGCTCATTTGAGAAGTAGCCTGACCACAAATCAACATCTGTAAGTTAAAATGACTCCTCTTGAGACTATTCACCTAAGACTCATTTTGAAGTAATAGGTGTGTTTTCATGTCTAGCAAACATTGATCCAGGCAAGGTATCTCTCCCAGCTTACAAGCCACCGTGTTTAATGATGCTTCCATTTCAGCTGTCAAGACAGCTGTGTAATGGAAGGGAACCTCAGGAGCCTCTCAAGTGAGTTTCTTCTATGTCATAATTATGAAGTAACCATACACAAACTGCACTTCAATTCCTTGCCAATGGCAGGCATGGAGAAAGTTTTCAGTGCTTTAAACATTATGAGAACCTACCAGAAAATAATATTCATAAAGCCCTTGTGAGGTAAATGTGGTTTCTGTCAATAGCCCATACAATTACCCTGAATTATTTTTAAATAGCTTCAAAACTGTTTTTAAATGATTTTTGGATCTGCATAAACAATGTCTATCTGTTGAAGCATGCAAATTATTCTTCACATATGAGAACATCAACACCTCCCTTTCCCTCTACATTACTGAAGAGCTAGCATTTTAAGGAAGTTATTTGGTTCCTTAGTTTCTGATTTCACGCATTGCTGAAACAGGAAATCAGAACAGGGACCAGAGTACAGGCCAGCCATAGAAAAATGGGAAAGGAGATTAGAAAGCAGATAGAAGAAAAGGCTTAAGGACAAGGAAAGAAAGTAGATCTGAGCTTAGGAACATGGGAAGAAAGCACTATGCTCAGAAAACCAGGGAATATGGAGGATATTGAGCAGTTATTCAGTGGCTGAAAGGAGGATGAATCAATGTACAATATCCTTGTAGACTGCTTGGTAGTAGCTCACTTCTATGATCAATGTGTTAAAATTTCATTGGCCTGTAAATTGTGAATTTGCTTCTAATGCTCAAATCACAAAGGCATTCCCTACAAATTAAGATCTGTGTCCCCACCCAGAACATTCAAAATTTCTCCCTCTCTATTATTTGTAGGTGTCACCAAAGAAGTGAGTTTTCTGTGCTTAGAAAGAACCACCAACTAGTCAGGAATTGGTGTCTCACATGGTGGGTGACCATTCTCGTACTAGAAGGAGCCTCTCTCTTGCCACTGTAAGCATACCACATATGATTCATGTCACTAAGTGGCTCACAAGTGGGAAGCTGGGGACACTGACAGCTACAATAAAATGCAAAAGTCAGACGAATGACCTGGCTCTGGATAGCCACCTGTTCTTTCATTCAAATTCTGTTCATGTCAAAGAGTGGCCAAATTAAATAACTCTCTGATGAGATGTTCTCTCCACACTTCAGTTCTTCCTCTGCTTCCTCTAATCTTAATCTCTTTGTAAATATGTCTTGAAATCGAAAGAAATCAGATCTGAAAATGGATTCCTGTTCTGGTTTTTAAGGTCTGCCAATAATTTGTACCATCTAAGGGCATCAGAGCAGCTATTTTGACCATAACCAGATGGCTGCAGCTTCCCAAATTATCTGTATCATCAATGTAACATTTTTTCGTTTGTTTTATGGAACTTTTTGTGAGCCTATTGGTATCATTTATTTCAGCAACAAAAATCCCCCAAGGAACATCTTTTCAACCTCCCCCTCAGTTTCTTTCTAATAGTTGAAATTGTGAGATTAAAATATGATTTGAATAATCTATTCAACTTCTTAATGTTGTAAAGAAACAGCACTAACTTCCTGGTAGGCCAGGATAATTTATACAATGAATTGGTTTAGGTTCAAATCTCCATTCCTCAACATCCACACTAACCCCAATACCACCCCCTTAAAAAAGATTTCACCAAAAATAGAATGGAAGAAAGACAGCCTCTTCAGTAAATGGTGCTGGCAAAATTGGTTAATCACCTGTAAAAAGCTAAAGTTAGATCCTTATATATCACCCTGCACCAGAATCAACTCAAATGCATCAAAGACCTCAAAGGCAAAGCAGACACCCTGAAAACATTACAAGAAGAAATAGGAGAAACTCTAGAGCTCCTTGGCACAGGCCAAAATTTTCTTAATAAAGACCCAGAAACACAACAAATCAAAGAAAGGTTGGACAATGGGATTGCATGAGACTTCAGAGCTTCTTCATGGCAAAGGACATAGCAAGCAATATAAAGCCCACGGATTGGGAGAAGATCTTCACTAGCCATACAACAGACAAGGGCCTCATATCTAAAATATACTTAGAAGTCAAAAAATTAAATCCCCCCCAAAGCAAATCCTCAAAGAAATAACCACCCGATTAATAAGTGGGCTAAAGACTTAAAGAGAGACTTCTCTGAAGAGAAAATAAGAATGGCCAATAAACACATGAAGAAATGCTCAACTTCTCTAGCCATAAAAAAAAATGCAAATCAAAACAACATTGAGATTCCACCTCACCCCAGTTAGAATGGCTATACTCAAGAATTCTAATAACAACAGATGCTGGAGGGGATGTGACCAGAAGGGAATCCTACTGCATTGTTGGTGGGAGTGTAAACTTGTTCAACCACTTTGGAAAGCAGTATGGAGGTTCTTCAAAAGACTACATATAAAGCTCCTCTATGACCCAGCAATTCCACTTTTCGGCATTTACCCAAACAATCACAAACAAGACCATACTAAAGCTACCATCCCAACTATGTTTATCACAGCATTATTTACCATACCTAAGATAAGGAACCAATCTAGATGCCCCTCAGTAGATGAATGGATCCTTCCCTCCCTACCTCCTAATTCTTCCCTTCCCCCCGCCCCCAAAATTGTAAAGTTTGTTTTCAACACAGTGTCTTGTACATCTACATCTCTTTGTTTCAATGGGCCAACCTGTATTCTTATTTAAGCATTTTGTTATATTCCTTCCCCTCCCCAAATTATAAAAATGTGTATACAAGATGCAGGACACCGGAATCAGATACAGTGAAAACAGGAGTTATACTGTGAGGGAAGAACATACAAAAGGAACAAGAGAATTACATAGTGCATTATAAGAATGTTAAAAACAATAACAAGCAAGAAAAAACCACTTATGTCCCTGTCTTGGGGATCATTTCGCTTAACATTATCTTATTTGGTCATATGTACATAGCTTAATAAAATAAAATTTTAAAAATTAAAAAATAATTTAAAACCTTCGATACAGTCCAGTCTGTTCTGACAATTCATGATCATAATGTTTAATCACCTATGCATTACCATCTCAAATTCTCAGAGTTGCTTTAGAAAATTGTTGAAGAATTGTTCTTGATTTACAGTTGGAGCAAACAGAGCTCTCAGAGGCTTCAACTCAGTTTGGTGATATTTCCCACATATTTAAGGATAAGAAATAAAACCAGGTGTAGAAAATGAAGACTAATACGCCATCCTTTGCCTCTGTGTGAACAACTCCACTCTGAACTCTGTGCTATACTTCACAGTCAGCCAAGACTCTTCTCGTTTCAGTCTGTTTTCCTCCTTCCGACATACCAGTTCTAGCACTTGAAGAAGCAATGGAAAGAGGCATTATTTCCCAGTGTGTTGCAGAACAACCATGATCCAGTTGAAGGACTAGTATGGAAACCAAAAGATAAATCTGCTGCCTTTATGTAACCTTCTTCATCATGTCTTATCCCTGCTTTCTTAGGAAGAGAGAAATATACAGGCTTTAGGATAATTTTATACCTCTTATTTCTCTCTCTTCTGTAGTTCTATATTTATCTGTATTTATTAATCTATATATTTGGCCATAAATAAAACTTTAAAAATATATGTCTACTTTTATCTATCTAAACATACATATGCAATATGCTGCTAAAATCTTTTTTAAATATATTTTTATTGTAAAGATACTGTACAGTTACATGAGTAAGGTAATGAGTCCATTTCCTATTGAGCATTGTGACCCCCTCCTTCGTTTTTCCCCTACCATCCCTTTCTTCCCCACCTCACTAACTCCTCCCCTCCCCCCGCAAAGTTGTAAAGTTCTTTTTCAACATGCTTGTACATCTCATTGTTATAATGGTTCATCCTGTATCCTTATTTCAGCATTTTGTTATTTCCCTTCCCCTCCCCAAGTTAGAAAATGTATGTACAACATGCAGGGCACAGGAATCAAATACAGTGAAAACAAGGGTTATACCATGGGGGAAGAACATAAAAAGGAACAAAAAAATCACATAAGACATTATAAGTACATTAAAAACAACAGCAGGAAAGATAAAACTTCTGTGTCCCTACCTTTGGGTTCATTTCACTTAGCATCATTTTATATGGTCACATGTCCAGAGCCTTCGATCTTTTCTGCTTGTCTTAGACATACACTAGTTATTGCAGATAAGGAAAACCATGGGACCTATGTTTCTTTGGGCCTGCCTTACATCACTTAATATAATTTTTTCCAAGTCCCTTGTCTGTTGTATGGCTAGTGAAGACCTCCTCCCAATCTGTGGGCTTTCTATTGCTTGCTATCTCCTTTGCCACGAACAAGCTCTGCAGTTTCATGCAATCCCATTTGTCCAACCTTTCTTTGATTTGTTGTTTCTGGGTCTTTATTAAGAAAATTTTGGCCTGTGCCAAGGAGCTCTAGAGTTTCTTCTATTCCTTCTTGTAATGTTTTCAGGGTGTCTGCTTTGCCTTTGAGGTCTTTGATGCATTTGAGTTGATTCTGGTGCAGGGTGATATATAAGGATCTAACTTTAGTTTTCTACAGGTGATTAACCAATTTTGCCAGCACCATTTACTGAAGAAGCTTTCTTCCATTCAATTTTTTTGGTTCTCTCATCAAAGATTAGGTGGCTATAGGTCTGTGGGTTCATTTCTGGATCAACAATTTTATTCCATTGGCCCTCAGTTCTATTCTTGTGCCAGTACCAAGCCGCTTTGGTTACTATGGCTTTGTAGTAGACGCTGAAGTTTGGTATTGATATTCCTCCAGCAGTGTTCTTTCTGTTAAGGATTGCTTTTGATATTTGGAGTCTTTTATTGTTCCATATGAATTTTGGGGTTCCTTCTTCTATTCCATTGAAGAATGAGATTGGGATATTGATGGGTATTGCATTGAATTTGTAGATAGCCTTTGGCAATATTGCCATTTTCACAATGTTAATCCTCCCAATCTAGGAGTATGGGAGATATTTTCCTTTTTTGGGATTTTAAAGTTTTCATCACAGAGGTCCTTCGCTTCTGTAGTTAAGTTAAATCCTAGGTATTTTATTTTTTGTTGGGCTATTACAAAAGGAGTTGCTTTCCTGATTTCTATCACACTCTTCTCTTATTGGCATACAGAAAAGCCATTGTTTTTTGTTGTTGTTGTTGTTGTTTGTGGGGTTTTTTTTTGCCAGTCCTGGAGTTTGATTTCAGGGCCCAGGCACTGTCCCTGAGCTTCTTTTTTGCTCACAGATAGAACTCTAACACTTGAGCCACAGCACCACTTCGAGCTTTTTCTGTTTATGTGGTACTGAGGAATTCAACCTAGGGTTTCATGCATGCTAGGCAAACACTGTAACACTAAGCCACATGCCCAGCCCAAGCCATTGATTTTTGAGGGTTAATTTTATGCCCTGCTACTTTGCCAAAGTTTTGGATCCACTTGAGTAACTTGGGAGTGAAGTCCACAGAGTTCTTTAAATACAAGATCATGTCATCTCCAAAGAAGGAGAGTTTTACTTCATCTTCCCCTATTGGATCCCCTTTATGTTTGCATCTTGTCTTTTTGCTGTAGCTAGGCATTCTAATACTAAATTGAAGTGGAGTGAGTGGAAATCCTTGGCTTATTCCTGAGTTTAGAGGAAATGGCTTTAGCTTTTCACCATTAAGTATAATGCCGGCTGTAGGTTTGTCATGCACAGCCTTTATTATATTGAGGAATGTTCCATGAATTCTTAGGTTCTCCAGAGCTTTCATCATAAAGGGGTGTTGGATCTTGTCAAATGCTTTTTCTACATCTATTGAGATAATCATGTGGTTCTTAACCTTGCTCTTGTTAATGTGATGAATTACATTAATTCATTTGTGTATAGTGAACCAGCTTTGCATCCCTGAAATGAATCCTGTTTGATCATAGCATACGATTGTTTGATGAATTGTTGAAGTCAATTGGCCAAAATTTTGTTGAGAAGTTTTGCATTGACGTTTATCAAAGAAATGGGTCTATAGTTCTCTTTCTTTGATGAGTCCCTGTCTGGTTTGGGGATGAGGGTTTGATGGCTTCATAGAAATACTTTGGTAGTGAGCTTTCCCTTTCAATTTCATTAAAGAGTTGGAGGAGTATTGGTGTGAGTTCTGCCTTGAAGGCCTTGTAGAATTCAGCTGTGAATCGGTCTGGTCCTGGGCTTTTCTTATTGCTGTTTCTATTTTCATGCTTGATATGGGTCTGTTAAATTGGTTTAAATCATCTTGTTGTTGTTAGGGCAAGTCAATATTTGCTAGAAATTCTTCCATTTTTTCCACATTTCAATCTTATTAGCATAAAGGTTTGAGAGGTATTTCCTTATTATGTTCTGAATCTTGGTTGTTTCTGTGGTGATGTTTCCATTCTCATCTCTGAGCTTGTTTCTTTGGGTGTGTTCTCTTCTTTTTCTGGTTAGATTTGCTAAGGGTCTGTCAATTTTGTTAATTTTTTTGAAGAACCAATTCTTTGTTTTGTTGATTCTTTCTATGGTTGGGCTCTAATTCATTTAATTCTTTTTTAATTTTAATTAGTTTTTTCCATCTACTGGATTAGGGTTTGGCTTGTTGCTCTTTTTCAAGGTGCTTCATTAAATTGTTGGTTGAGATCTCTCCAATTTGTTGGTATAGGAACTCAGAGCTATAAATTTTCCTCTGACTGCTGCTTTTGCTGTGCCAAAAGAGTTGGTAATTTGTGTGTTCATTTTTGTTAAATATAATGAACATTTGAATTTTCTTTCTAATCTCTTCCATGACCCACTGGTGGTTCAACAGTGGTTGTTCAGTGTCCATGTGTTACAGGATTTTCTTTGGTTCATTTTGGTGTTGAATTCTAATTTTATTCCCTTGTGGTCAGAGAAAATGCAGGGTACAATTAATGTTTCTGAATTTGGACATATTTGCTTTGTGACCTAAAATGTGGTCTATTTTGGAAAATGTTCCATGTGCTGCAGAGAAGAACATGTATTCTGATGCTGCTGTGTGAAATATTCTGTAAATGTCTGTTAAGTCTGGTTGCTCTATACAGTTGTTTAAATCCGAAGTTTCCGTGTTGAGTTTTCTCCAGGTTGATCTATCATGCTCTGCAGATTAATTTAAAACAAACAACCTAAACTAAGATCTCTGTGACTTACCATGACATGAGTCGATTATCTCACACCAAGTCCATGACCAATAGAGCTACCCTTTAGGGAAGTTCTCTGAGCCTCAGGGTAGCAACTTCTGCCAGTTAGATCTTAGGACCATCATCTGGACACTAGTGCTTCTCCATGACTGCAGAAGAGAAGAACTTGGAGGGACCAGTGGTAAGCACTTAACCTTCTGGGAGTTTTTTTGTTTTTTTGTTTTGTTTTGTTTTGTCATTCATGGAGCTTGAACTCAGGGCCTGGTGCTGTCTCTGAGATTTTTTGCTTAAGGCTAGAACTTTACCACTTTTTTTTTTTTTTTGGGTCCGGTCGTGGGGCCTGAACTCTGGGCCTAGGCGCTGTCCCTCAGCTCTTCAGCTCAAGGCTAGCGCTCTACCACTTAAGCCACAGCGCCACTTCCTGCTTTTTTCTTTTTGCTTATGTGGTGCTGGGGAATCAAACCCAGGGTCTCAGGCATGCAAGGCAAGCGCTCTACCACTGAGCCACCTTCCCAGCCCCGAACTTTACCACTTTGAGCCACAGTCCACTTCTATTTTTCTGGTGGTTAATTGGAGATAAGAGTCTCACAGACTTTCCTGCCTGGGCTGGCTTCAAACTGTGATCCTAAGATCTCAGCTTCATGACTAGCTAGGATTATAGGCATGAGCCACCAGCACCCTACAGCACTTAAACTTCTAAGTAATAGTTTTTCCTTGGGCTAGGAAGGTGGTTCAGTGGTAGAGTGCTTGTCTTGCATGCATGAGGCCCTGGGTTTGATTCCTCAGCACAACATAAGCAGGAAAGGCTGGAAGTGGTGCTTTGGCTCAAGTGGTAGAGTTGAAGAGCTTAGGGGCAGTGCCCAGGCCCAAGGTTCAGGCCCCAACGACCAACAACAAAAAAAAATAGTCCTTCCTCTCATGGAACTTTCTGCGTTTTTACAGAGACAAACTTATCTTTAAAGAATTAAGGTAGGTAGAGTGAGAAAAAAAAACACACTCCATAGAGATTCAGAGTTTAGATTCTAGTACCAGTTCTGTTACTCAGCATGGGCAAATACTTTTAGCATTCTTAAGCTTCTGATGTGAAAAACAAACTTATTCATCCATCTATCCTTAGTAATCCACCTTGTAGAGCTATGATGAGGGTAACACAGGATGATATACTTGCCCACACACCATGAATGACAAAGTATTCTTCGTGCCTAAGCTATCACTGGAAAACAATACAAAACACAACCACATTATACTTGCAACATCCACCTATGAGCAATTATTATTTTGTAAACTGTGCTTTACATAACATTTCTTTTGGAGATGCAGCTGTGGATTCAAACAGAAAGAGAGAAAGAGGATAAAGTCACTTCTATATGTGGAGAGCAGCTCAAGATAGATGGAGGGACTTGATTCCAAAGAATGATGACAAAAAGAAGGCAGTTCTGAGTAGCACAAATGGTTTCTGAGAAATAATGTGGGAAAAAGCTGAGTAGTTGTAAAGAGGGACCCATTGATGGAGAAATTTTGAAGGTAGGCTGACAAAGGTGGCCTAGATCCAGGTGTTAATAGGAATCTGCAGTCATCT
This sequence comes from Dipodomys spectabilis, assembly GCF_019054845.1. Lineage (NCBI taxonomy): Eukaryota > Metazoa > Chordata > Mammalia > Rodentia > Heteromyidae > Dipodomys > Dipodomys spectabilis. Next base: position 13,827,233 of record NW_024870758.1, read on the forward strand.
CTTGAAAAGCAATGTGACAAAAATGCTATTTAACAAGATTAATTGGGCACCATACTCAGGATGGTTTAGAATACAGAAAGGCTAGGAGCACACACAATATGTCTTGAATATAGTTAGAGAATGAAAACATGGCTGTGAAGACAAAAATCAACACACTGAAACACTAAACAGATAAAGATGATAATGGAAAGAAGACAGACAGGGATGCTCTTAAGTTTGAATCTGAGCTTGGCGCTGGTGGCTCACACTTGTAATCCTAGCTACTCAGGAGGCTGAGAGCTGAAGATCATGGTTCAAAGCTAGCCCAGGCAGAAAAGTCCGTGAGACTCCGGTCTCCAATAAACCACTAGAAAACCAGAAGTGACACTGTTGCTTAAGAGGTAGAGCGCTCGCCTTGAGCTGAAGAGCACAGGGACAGCACCCAAGCCCAGAGTTCAAGCCCTATGACTGACAAAAAAAGAAAAAGTTTGAATCTGGAAGATAGTAAAAACTGATTTTCATCTTTTATCGTGTTAAAAGGCCATTTCAAATATTTGACATGTGGAATTTATATAATTACTTGACAGTAAGATGAGAATTAATGACAACTGTTCATTTTAATCTATTTTAGGTGGCCACAAGAGTTCTCATTAGAAAATAGAATGGAGTATAAGGCTTAAGAAATATATGCTGTACCTCTATTCCACTCCACCTCATCTGGATGGCTTTTTCCTCATTTCCTCTGTGCTAATCCATAGCCTTGGAGAGTCTGCACATCTCATACCATTTTTAGCCTACATTTTCTGTTTGTTTGAGTTTTTTTTAACTGTATTTTTTTTTTGGTCTTTTCTTTTTTGGTACTGGAGATCGAACCTAGGACGTTACACTTGCTAGGCAAGCGCTTTGCCACTGAGCTACATCCCAGCCCTTAGCCTTCATTTTCTCATTAACCTTTAGGCTTCCTACACCAAATTGCCACAAACAGGACACGTACTTTCCCACCTCCATATCTTTGCTCCTTTAGTTTCCCTGCACAAAATGTTCCTTCTCTTCCTTGGAAGGAACTTGTCACATCCAAAAGCCAACTTCATGTCCATCACATGCAACTTGATTTACCTGGCTTGAAATTATGACTGACTAGATTCATGGTCCTCTATCTGTAAGGCAAGCACCTCATCCAACACCTGTCCCCATTCAACCCTGGAAGAAAAAATAAACAGTATATATGACAAAACCCATTAGTGTCCAGCAAACTGGGGTCAATCAAATCCTCCCTTGCTGCATTACAAATTACAAGATAGCATTCCAGTCTTCAGACCCACATTGCTGACCATATTCACCTGCACACAATGAATACTGTGTACTAATTCTATATGAAGAGGTTTTTCTCTAAGCACTTTTAAAAAATCATTCTCGCTAACAGACAAGAAAAATGTTACTATTATTTCATTTTTATTGATAAGGAAACTAAGAATCAGTGACGGCAAGTAGCATGTTTGGAAAATGGCAGAGCTGGGACTAGAACCCAGGAGGTATGGTTTCTGAGCCTATTCAATGATGAGCCCAGATATCAGAGGACAAAGGCACAAAGATCTATTGGTATTTTCCAGCGTTTGTCCTGAAACCAATCCCTACTCTTCCTGATAAAGAACTATTTTATTCTACATTCCAGGTATGGCAAGGACTAGTTTATAATTGCTTAGCAAATGTCTGATGAAAGGAGATTAATTTATCGATGGCACCTAATATTAAAAAATAAGAGAAATAAATCAAAAGTAAGAAAGTCATGCATGAGAAATATTAAGTGGATGGCAATGATACTTCTAGTTAGAGTATAAGATAAAATTAAATCTATTCTGACTCCCAAGTCTCACCTTCTTTCAATCAGATGAAAACCAGGCTTTTTGCAACATTTTCTCAGAACATTTCCAAGTATTACTTCTCATTATTCTTATATTATTCCATTTGCATTTTAAGCATACAGTGTAAAGGCTTGAAAACAATGAAACATGCAAATAAGGAAGCTGAAAGTGTTCTTTGAAAAGTTAAGTGATGAAAAGTAATGGCATTCAAGTTCTTTAAATGCAATACATTATCTCTTAAATCGACTTGCTGTGCCTCTCCTACCTTCCCCCTGCTTTTGTTACACACTACTTTCAAGTAAAGAATTTCCACAATAGCACTTTTTTTTTGCAGAGAAAAGTAACTTCTAGAGTTTGAATTATTTGTTTTTAATCTTATAAACATAATGTCTTTTTGAAAGAAAAGTGTTTAACCTGGGTGGATAATTCTTTGACTATTTGCTATCATTATTATTTGAGATATTATATAATTAATAGAGATGCATACAATATTGAATATTCTTAAGTTTGAGGCTACAATGAAGGCAAAAAGCTTCCTCCCTTTCCAGGATAACCTAGTGACCTAAATTCTACAAAGGATGTTTCTAACCAACAGAACTGTTGGCAAGGACACTCAAGTTTCACTGTGAAGAGTTACATTTTATAATTTCTGTTTAGATACAGTCAGCTGGTAAATTGTTACCTTTTATAATCTGCACACTCGGAGAAGGAATCCATTCCTCTTTCTTTGCTTGCTTTTTAAAGTGCCCAAGATAGCCTCCTGTTCCCATCAACTTAGAGGACAAGGGTCTTTATGATAACAATGGGAACAAAAGCCTCTAAAATATTCTTTAAGGATGGTAGAATGGTAGTAAAGCATTGAGTTAACTATTTTTCAGTATGATTTTTCAATATTTCAAAAGATCTCCAGGCTCATAGAATGTCTCCTGTGATCCATGCCCCCAATTTCCTACCAGCCCTGAGCTCCTTTCCTTCACTTTCACCTCCAAAGGCTGCTCTCCCCCTCTTTGTTTGCCAAGTGTATTCTGTCTCTGCAGCCCCTTGGTAGATAATTTTGGATCCCATCAGCCCTCAGGCAACAGGTCTGTTGTGTAGAAAAATTACTAACTTCAGTTAGGAAATTTGTGAACACAACCCATGGGTGGACCACAAAGCATCTTGAAGCTTCTCTTCAGCTCTATCTTTAGAATTTTACAATCTTCTCACCGTTTTACCTACCCAGGGACGTGAAGGGTTTCTCTCCTACTGCTTTTTCCAGCTTTCACAAGTGACTGCCCCTGGTTCATACAATCCTCTCTTCCCAGAAGTATTACACTTTAAATACTGGGGACAGATGAGGTCCCTCCCCATCTTGGAAGCAGCTTTATTACTTTTAACTACAAAACTAATACATACTGATTTCATGAAATGCACAGCAGTATAAATGAGAAAATACCCTCTTTCTAAAGATGAGCTACACCTTTCCGGATTGTATTCTAAAATGCTATGCATATACAAATAAATGAGATCATATACATGGATTATCTAATAACCTGTTTTTCTCCTGTACTATTATTGAGGTAATAGAGGCTCTCAAAAATCCTTTTAAACATCCTTTAATAAATGCTAGTAGGATGCAAATCTAACATTTTGCCTTTTTCTAGTAGACAACTAGAAGGACATGCTTGCTCATAAAGATGTGGAGAAAACTCCATTTGTTTAGTGCATCAAATCACTCTACACAGAATTCAGAGTAATTTTAACTCCCCTCCACACACACTGAGCTCCTAGGGGACAGATATCAATCCCGTTCTTCCTCTGTGCTCTCTCTCATTACGCAGAACACAGCTCTGGGGATTCTGAGTGGGTCCTTCAGTCTGCATGAATATGATCATCCATGTATTTCATCTGTCATCCATGTATTTCATCTGTACAAACCCCTTTGCTCTTCCTTTTTGTAATATTTCTTTCCCATTCTTCTCATTCCTTTCTCCAGATATTAGATTTTCTAGATACTTAACCTCTCAGCTTGGTCTTCTTAATGCACATGTAGTCATATATTTTAATGTCATTTTACTATGGCTTTATAGTCTGAAAGTTTCTCTATTTAAACTTTCCAACTCTTGCACTAAACTCTGTTCTTTATTAGTGTACTTTCACTATGCAAAACTCATAGGCTTCATTGTGACATTTTTCTAAATTATCTTTACACAGGCAATAATTATTTTTAAGAGTTTTTGCGTTTATGATTGTTCATTATGTAATATTGTTTTGACTTTTTCTCAGTGTTCTTTTCCTAACTTCCATTCTTTCTTAAATGATCTTTCTTTGGATTCAGTGTTTTATTTTGTTTGTTTGCTCTTTGTGTTCTATTTATCTCTTTGACAGTGTTAGTTTGTTTTTTTTTCCTGTTTCATGACTATGCTATCATACTACTAAAGGGGGACTAAGAGGCTGCTTATGGTTCTGCAAAAGCCAATTCAGCTTCATTCAAAGGGGAGTCAGAAGCCAGTTCCAAGTCTGGATGCTTTATCAAATATCCTTCCAGCCCCTGTCAAAGAAGGGCTTCCCAGCAGATTATCTGTGAGTAATCAATAATCCTAACTCTCCACCAAGGATTACTTCCATTGTTTAAGACCTGAATTCTCAGAAATATTTTTTGGAAATAAGTAACTCTTGAAGTTTCTAATCACAGAAAACAATTCATACTAATTTAGAAGAACAAAAACATAAATCATTAGCACAAGTATATAATCTCTTATTCAGTTCTAAAATGCAAAGAGCTCTAAAATCTAAAAGAGCTCTAAAATCTAAAAAACAAATGTTTTTTCCTAAATTTAAAGTCGACTTTTTTTTTTGGTTGGTCATGAGGCTTGAAATCTGGGTGTGGGCGCTGTCCCTGAGCTCTTTAGCTCAACAAGGCTAGTGCTGTACCACTTGAGCCACAGAGCCACTTCCAGTTTTCTGAGTGGTTTATTGGAGATCAGAGTCTCACGGCCTTTCCTGCCAGGCTGGCTGTGAACTGGGATCCTCAGAGCCCAGCTTCCTGATAGCTAGGATTACAGGCGTGAGCCACCAGTGCCTGGCTTAAAATTGACTTTTTTTTTTTTTTTGGGGGGGGGGGGGGTCGTGGGGCCTGAACTCTGGGCCTGGGCACTGTCCCTCAGCTCTTCAGCTCAAGGCTAGCACTCTAGCGCTTGAGCCACAGGGCCACTTCTGGCTTTTTTCTTTTTTGCTTATGTGGTGCTGAGGAATCGAACCCAGGGCGTCATGCATGCAAGGCAAATGCTCTACCACTGACCCACATTCCCAGCCCCTAAAGTTTACTTTTTTAAGTGATAAACCTGAACTGCCAACAGCTATTTATCTTCTTAATGTAAATAGCTTAGTGTCAATCACGTAAATAATAGGTCCTTATTTATCTTCTGAGTGTGAAGACCAATAGGCTTCATTGTAGGAATAGAAAAGGGTTTAATTATGAGGTGCTGCTTCAGTCCTTTCTGGACATTATTACAATATATGAAATATTTATTCCTCCCCAACATCTTTCTTTCAAAGTACTTTATCAAAACAAAAGATTATCACTTAGAAGGTTAAAAGGTGCATATGACTTTAACTAAGTATCACTAGCCACAATATTGTGAAAGCTGTGAATTTATGTAATCACTTCATCTCAATAAAAAATTATTTTAAAAAGATTATCACTTAATAGTGAATTAAGACTAAATCTGATTTTCTCTTCTATATAGTTAAGTTCAAACAGCGTTGTTGAAAGTTTTTGTTGTTGTTTTTGCTTTGCTGTTATTCAATTTTTACCTTCAAAGATAAAAAATCTTAAGACTGGATTTTACCTAGTACACCGTTTATACAAATAGCATAATTTTTAATAACCTCTTAATTTATTTATCACTTGGAGTCGAAGTTTTTATCCCCTTTCTAATTTCTATTTTTAAAAATTATTTTTATTTATTTATTTTTATTGTGAAAATACCGTATAGAGAGTTTATAATTACATGGGCAAGATAACGAATACTTTTCTTATCAAGCATTCTTGCTTCCTCTTTTGTATCCCCTTCCCATCCCTTCCCATACCTCCCCCCACCCCCCTACCCAATCCTCCACACACACACACACACCAAAGTTGTAAAGTTCTTTCATGCCTAAACTCAGGACCTGGGACATGTTATGCAAACATAGCCTTAACTTACATTGCTAGCCTATCTGGACCAATTTGTTAAAGACCCAAATCTACTCTCCCTGACATATACACAGCAGTGAGAGAAACTGCTTAAAATTTATAGTGAAATACACAGAAAAAGAAAGAAAGAAAAGAAAAGAAAATGAATCTTTTATTTAGAAATGGCTTTTTAAAGACAGAAATGAACCCACAGACCTATAGCCACCTAATCTTCGATAAGGGAGCTAAAAAAATAAAATAAAATGGAAGAAAGACAACTTCTCCAGTAAATGGTGCTGGCAAAATTGGTTAATCACCTGTAGAAAGCTAAAGTTAGATCCTTATATGTTACCCTGCACCAGAATCAACTCAAATGCATCAAAGGCCTCAAAGGCAAAACAAACACCCTGAAAACATTACAGGAAGGAATAGGAGAAACCCTAGCTAGGTCTCCTTGGCACAGGCCAAAATTTTCTTAATAGAGACCCAGAAACACAACGAATCAAAGAAAGGTTGGACAAATGGGATTGCATGAAGCTACACAGCTTCTGCATGGCAAAGGACATAGCTAGCAAGATCAATAGAAAGCCCACGGATTGGGAGAAGATCTTCACTAGCCATAAAACGGACAAAGGTCTCATATCTAAAATATACCTGGAACTAAAAAAATTAAATCCCCCAACAACAAATCCTCAAAGAAACAACTGCCCGATAAATAAATGGGCTAAAGACTTAAAGAGAGATTTCTCTGAAGAGGAAATAAGAATGACCAATAGACACATGAAAAAATGCTCAACCTCTCTAGCCATAAAAGAAGTACAAATCAAAACAATATTGAGATTCCACCTCACCCCAGTTAGAATGGCTATACTCAAGAACTCTAATAACAACAGATGCTATAGGGGATGTGGCCAGGAGGGTACCTTACTGAATTGTTGGTGGGAGTGTAAACTTGTTCAACCACTCTGGAAAGCAGTATGGAGGTTCCTCAGAAGACTCCACATAGAGCTCCCTACGCCCCAGCAATCCCACTTTTGGGAATTTACCCAATTGATCACAAAAATGACCATACTAAAGCTACCAGCCCAGCTATGTTTATTGCAGCATTATTTACCATAGCTAAGATATGGAACCAACCCAGATGCCCCTCAATAGATGAATGGATCAAGAAAATGTGATATACAATGGAATTCTATGCCTCCATCAGAAAGAATGACTTCGCCCCATTTGTTAGGAAATGGAAAGACTTGGAGAAAATTATTTTAAGTGAAGTAAGCCAGGACCAAAGAAACATAGGTCCCATGGTTTCCCTTATTTGCAATAACTAACATATGTCTGGGACAAGAAGAAAAGGTCAAAAGCTATGTAAATTTGACCAAATAAGATGATGTTAAGCCAAATGAACCCCAAGATAGGGACACAAGTGTTTTTATTTTTTCTTGCTATTGTTTCTAACGTATTCATAAGGTAACATGTGATTTTTGTTGTTTTGTATGTTTGTCCCCCCTAGTATAACCCCTGTTTTCACTATATTTGATGTCAGTATAATTTGGGGAGGGAAAGGGAAAAAACAAAATGTTTAAATAGGGATACAGGTTGACCCATTGTAACAATGAGATGTACCAAACACTATGTTGAAAATGAACTTTACAACTTTGGCAGGGGTGTGAGGGTAGATGTGGAGGTAGAAGGGAAGGAATGGTAGGGGAAAAACAAAGGAGGAGGCAACAATGCTTGATAAGAAATGTACTCATTACCTTGCTCATGTAACTGTAACCCCTCTGTATAGTATTTTCACAATAAAAAGCATAAAAAAAGAAATGGCTTCTTATTCATATCAGTCACCCATAATTTGCCAGTTATCTCAACTGGGCAGAACCATCTTTCCAGTAGCATGTAGAGTTATAAGGTAGAGCTCTGATTAGCCACTCTCCTCAATATAGCCTAAAGCTATTAATAATAAATCGAAGAGACATAGTTTAATTAAAAAAATACTAGAAACTATTGTCAGACAGAAATCACCTAATAAAAAAGTAATTTATAATGCATACTCTAATTAATAATTTATATTCTAGGATAAAATAATTACCAAAAGTAATTACAATTAGAACATGCTATTTCTTTTTTACAGATAATAATACTCAGAAGCTAGGGTAATCCTGAGTAACAAATTCAACTATTGTTATCATCCCCTTCTGTCAAAAGTTAAGATTAATTTTAACACATTTTTATAGAGAGATAGTTAGCCTAGCTCATAGTCCATTAAACCAGTAATTGTGTCTTTAAAAATGGTCAAACTTCTAAAGAGAGTCCAGAGTTAAGTCTATCCAAGAAAAATATCCACTAGTTAAAAGGATTGTGAAATAGCAACCAAGTGTTTAGGGCTTGGATGACTGACTGAAATTGGCTTAGGACTGACAGAATAGCTCAAGTACTAAAATGCAAGCACAACTTTTCAGTTCAAACTCCAGAACCATCATAATTTTTTAAATTGCTGTCAACAAGGATATTGACTTAAAACCAATTTCTTACTAAATAGAGATTTCTAAGGGAAAAAAGTAAATACAAACAACCTCCTCTGGGTAATAACATAAAGACAGGAAGTCTGTACATATTTTTTCTTGCACAATAGAGACAAAATTTAACAGTTAAAAACCCTAATTCGAGAGTGGAATATGGTCGTATACACCTCTATTGCCTGTGCTTGGAAAGCTGAAATCAGAGAACCATAAGTTCAAGGCCAACCTAGACACACTACAAAATGAGTTCCAGGCCAGCTTGGACTATATCATGAGACCCTGACTCAAAGCAAATAAACAAAAATTATGCTTTGATTGAGAAAATGAGAGAGTGAAGAATTACCGAAAAGCATGTATGCATATAAAGTTATTGTATTTGCTAACCACGGTGAGAAACAGGACAAGTTGTCCCAGTTGGGGATAAGTGCTGCTGGCTAATAGCTCTCAATAGAAATACTCTACAAGTCTTACATCAGCTAAAGAGACCCACCCTACCCAAGTGTAGGGCACATGGGCAGCAAAGATGGCGTTGAGAGGAAGTTGAGTGGGCAGAGCCCGAGTTGCTTATGTTAAAATCTGACTAGATACCACAACCAGGCGAAGTGACATCAGTGCGTGAACAGCTCCTGGACAGCAGGGAAAGTATAGAAAGCTTAGGCGCATGATAGGGTGACCTCTACAGTGATTGGTTGGTTCCTTTTCCTCCCCTTCCATGCCACACAGTTTTTTGTTTTAAAAGTGTTGCTGTGTGGTAATAAACGAGTTCCGGCTTGACTTGACTCCTCCCTGCGTCTGACTGTCTCCGAGGCTAAGGGAGGCTGGGGAACAGGCCAGCAGTGCACTTACATTTCCTCAGACCCAGTTGGTCTTCCACAGGACGGACCCAACACCCAACATCAACTCTTTCCATGAACTGGCTTATATTTATAAAGTATAGATCAAAATAAGGATATGGAATACAGCCTCCGTGCACTACATTTGAAAAGGTTGCCCCCATGGAGTTGTTTGAGAACTCAGTTCAGTTGTTTTATAGCTTGCCTTCCTTTTACCCAAACCTACTTCTTTTCCATTTCCTTTACAGCTAATGACCACACTCCACACTTGCTCCTGAATCCCCTATATGCTAACCTTTATTCCATAGTCTGTTTCTCAGGAAACACAACCTGTGGCCAGATGTACTCTTTAGTTGAGAAAATTAAAAATTTGGAAAAATTTTTAAAGCATAATTCCTGAATTTCTCTCTTGTACAACCCATTCAGTAAGCCAATGGCCATAGGCTACAGAAGGAAGAGTTTAGTTGAGGCAGACAAGAGCTATCATAAGAAGAACAAATCATCAGGCAATGCCACATTGCTGGAAACTAATCTTTCAAAACAAACATGGACTTAGTTTGTTTGCTGTGCAAGGCTAATTTTATCCAGAAAGTATATAACATGATCATCAGTACACATGAAATTAGGTCTCCAAAAGACTTAGATTGGAAATTTTTCTCCATAGCTCACTGGTTGAATGATTTGGGACAGGTCCTTTAGTTTTTATAAGTGTCAATAGAGTCAATAATATTGTGAAATGCTTAAAAAAAAAAGTAGCTACCGAATAGTAGCCATTCACTAATGGTAGATATTCTTAAGATTTTTAACCTATATATTACTGAGAAAGCTGATGCCCTTCTATTGTGAGTCTTCCAACCTGAAAACTAAATTACTACTATGGTTGTCAAGGAGAAAATAATTCCCTGTACTTTGGTTTTCAAGTGCTCAGATATGATAACACTGAATATTCATAAGGAAATAAAAGAGTTATAGAGAGAGCCTCAAACCTGTTAATGTCTGGAAACATGAGTGACACAGTAGTTTCTTATTTCTTGTCATATTGTCAAATACAGTACAAGACCTGTGGAACATGAATTGAACTTTCATATGCAAGGGATCTGAGCAGCTTACCTGCAGTAAAGATCTTGTTATTAAAATTAAGCAAAGAATCTTGTCATTGAAACTACACTAAGCTATGACAAAACAAGGTCAGAAAAGTCTTTTCCCCCAAAGCACCTATAAAGATGAGCAGAAGAGTAAAATAATAATAATAATAATATTAACTGAGAAGGATTTATGCATTTGAGTAAGAACAGAACAATTTTGGCATTTGGCCCCGGGCTGCTACTGTTCTTCCTTCGGTCCTCAGACCAGTAGTTCAACTAAAGTAAGGAAAGCTGTGAAAGTAATACACTTTAGCTGCTATTACTAAAGTTTTGCTTGATTTGGAGCATTGGTAGATTAAAAAAAATAATAAAACAAGGTCTTGGTGGCAAGGGAGGTAGAGAGGTCCATTAGCCTGAGATGCTAGCCTTTGGGGCAAACAATGACCTGGCACACTAGCCAGAAGTTTAACAGGGAGTTGTGGAAGATTACACAGCTCTATGTGGCAGGAAAAATTCTTCAAATATGCTATGAATTAGCAATTTCACATACAAGAGCTGAATCTGGGCACAGAGACCTAGTCTTGTGTAAAGTAAGAGCAGATGAAGACTTGAAAAGATCCTTGAGCCACACAAATAGATCCACAGACAATTTAAAACACCCTTGCTCAAGATTTTTTAACACAGCCTTGGAACAATAACTGGATGAACACCAAACTATGTAGAAAATTAGATGACCACTAAGAAGCAAGGCTTCAAAAAAAAGTAAGAATAATTAAGACCTGGTGGTGTTGTTTAATTGGTAGAGAACCACCCTAGAAAGTGCAAGGCACTGAATCCAAACCCCAGTACTTCCAAGAAAAAAAAAATGAGTAGAAGAACCTAGGGTCTACACAATTCAGGGATAAAAGGCAGATGGCACAGACTTCAGCTGAGCAAGTAACCAAACAAATAAAAACAAATTCTTCAGGAGAAAATGTCAGAATCCAAAGTTGTTACAAAAGATTACCTAAACTCTTCAATAGTTAACAACAACAAGAAAAAAATCACTAAGACACGCAAAGAAATAATTATGAACCATACTCAGGAAAGAAGAGCAAATAGTAGAAACTTTCTGAGCCAACCCAGATTTTAAGCATAAGCTGTGAAAATAGTTAATATTTTAAAATAACTAAAGAGAAATATAGAGTTAAAGGAAGATATGATGTTTCAGCAATTAAGTAGTAAAGAATCTCAAAAAGAGATACAAACAATAAAAGAATAAAAATATAATAACAGATTTTTAAAAAGGATAACTGAGAAATGTCTAATAACTGAGATTAAAGAATTCACAAGAGGGTTTCAACAGAAGATATGATATGATGTGGCATAATATATGGAGACTTGAAGACAAATTCAGTGAAATGATCCAATCTGGAGAAGAGAGAGAAAATTGAACAGATCCTCAGAGAACCATGGGGCAATATGAAGCATATGACATGTGCAAAGGTAGTTTCAGAAGGCAAGAGGCAAGAGAACAATTGGAAGGATTCATGGCCAAAACTGGCAAAAATTTACAAAAAGCATTCATCTTCAGAATGAAGAAACTCAATGAACCACAGATCTTCATTTAGAACACAAAGAGAGCTACATTTAGAAACAGGAGAGTCAAATTACTTGACTTCAGATGTAAATAGAAAATCCTGAAAACATTAAAAGAAAAATAATTCATCTTGTTCTGGTTACAATAATGTGGTCAATGCTTAATTTCTCCTCAGAAACAATGGAGATTAAAAGGAAGTAGAAAAACAAGGTCCAAATACTAAAAAGTATTGAATTGTCCACTTATGGTAGCTGAATTTGGTGGTAAGTAAATTATAATCATAATATAATTATAATTGTTGGGGGAACAGAAAAAGAAATATTTGGAGCCGTTCCTGGGAAGATTCTGCCACTCTCATTTCTCCTTTTACTTTCCACTTTGCCTTTTTCTCACCCTCCCTTTTCCTCTATAGTCCATCACTATCTTTCAGGCCACAACTTCTTTAGCAGCCACGAAGGCTACCATACCTGAAAGTAACTTCTAACCTTTGTTTTTGAATTGTAAATATTCTGAGATGTTTCTCTTTGTGCGTGGAGATGTCCCCTTTCCTTCTTAAGGAAAATGTTCTATTTCCATTAAGCATAAATCTTCACACAAAGAAGGAGGAGGAGGAAGAAGAGGAGGAGGAGGAAGAAGAGGAGGAGAAGGAAGAGGAGGAGGAGGAAGAGGGAGAAGAGGAAGAGGAAATGAGGATGAGAAGAGGAAGAGGAAGAGGAAATGAGGACAAGAAGAGGAGGAGGAGGAAGAGGAGGGGGGGGGGAAGCAAGTTGATCCTTAAAAGTAAAATGTTAAGATGCCTAGCTTTTGAAAAGAGTTTAGGAACCTTAAACACATATGTGTCATGCACAATAGTTGATTTTCCCTCTACAATTTATCACTCTAGAGATGTACCAGCATAATGGTCAATTAATTTACAGTATATAATTACATTTACATCCGTGCATTTTTTGAAACAGTTTGTAGGAAGGATTTCTTGAAAATCACCATATACTAAAGACAGTATCTTTCTGTAAAATTAGTCAGATGCAGAGGAAATTGGACAGCCTTTCAAGTCAAAGCTGAACATGACAGATAGGGGCTACCATCAGGTGGGAAAAGTTACACAGTGTTCTTGGAGCCTGGTGCTGATACTGTACTGGATAAGCTGGTACACTTGGTTGGTGCAGTATGCTACAAGGACATTCAAATTAAGCTCCTTTTTACAGTGCTGAAAGGACATAATGTATCAAGCTTCACAAAACAAACTTTTATCAAAAATGAAATACCAATTATTAAAATTCTACCCAGGGCAGCAGCTTGATCTAGTGGGGAAAATCCACAGCATCAGGTCTCAGTAGCAAAACCTTGGGCTAGAAGTCAAGAACTCATTTTGGTTCTACTGCTAAGATGTCATATGACCTAAAAATGTGGTTTTTATATTTTGTGATCCTCGGTTTTTCTCATCTGTCACATAAAGCACTGGTCCATCTAACCGCGTTTACTTTTAAGCTAAGTATAAAGAATGCTTATAAAATAGTTGCCAACCTCACCTTAATTTTGTTAATTGCTCACCCATAAATCATTTTTTTAATGTTTTCCCGGGACTAGTTGTCACCTTCTTTTAACAATCTGGCAGATCATACCCCATCAGCTCATGAGGGATCCAAAGTCACCAGGGAACAACATGTTATAAAAATTTACCAAATTATTTATAGATTATTAAGAAACTTTCAGAGCCAAGTCATGATTGACTAGACATGAAAGAGCTTGAGATTAATATCAACAGAATTTCCTCCTTCCACACTTTTGCCTGTGTGCGTATAAATAATTGTGTCTGCAATTTCATCACAAGATATTCAAAATATTCCACTCATTTTGCATAGGATTATTTAAAAGTTTCATCAGATATGAAGCAGGATTAATCCACCATCATTTATATCCAAGTCATTCACAGCCTGTGTGCCTCATAAAAATATATCCCCTGTGCTCTCAACATTCTTTTGGAATTTTTCTACCCCAGCAAAAGGCTTAAGGAAATGAATCACAAAGCATAGTTAGAGATGATCTACCCTATTGTTCTCTTCTTCATTTTTAGCAGATAGTCAATGTTGAGCAAAGTGAAACCAGGTAAGAGATGAAAAGAAAAAGAGAATAAATCCACACAGTGAAAATCCTACAAAGAGGAACCTTGTTGCATTGTATGTTTCCTAAGCCAAAGCAGCTATTTTTGTATTTTTCTAGGATCTCACTGTTTTGAGAGAGTTATTTGAAGGAATCAATTGGTAGAAATTTTGTAATTTGTGTTAGCTCTAGTCTGGTCTTACGTGCCCATCTAGTAGAACAGGAACAAGAAGATTTGGATTTAGGTTCACTGATTTCTCACAGTTTAATCAGCAGGTGAGAATCAGCTTGTAAAATATATATTATCTTTAAATGGTCTTTATGTATCAATAGCCAGGCTCTTTAAGGATCACGTTTGAGGAATGTTTGTTTTACATTGTGGCTTCTTAGAACAATCACGTTGTATTAACTTAATTTGAAAAAATAACACTTTCAGTACCTAGCAAATATGACCTTCTTCAACTATCTAATGTTATTACACATGTTTTTCAATACAAATTCAACTCTGTGTGCATTCACTAATACTAGGGCTTTAACTAAGGGGCCTGAAGGCTGTTTCTTAGTTCATTCCTCAACATTAGTGTTCTATCACTTGAGTCACAATTCCACTCCTAGCTTCCGTAGTTAATTGGAGGTAAGGCTTTTCTGACAGTTCAGCTTCAAATTGTGATTATCAGATCTCAACCTTCTGAATAGCTAGAATGACTGGAATTAGCCACTGGTACTATTCTTATAAATCAATGAGGAAAAACATCCCTTTCAATGATAGTTTTTCCTCTTGTGGATTCAGTGATATTTTACTGCCTTGGATTCTGTTAACTGAACTGATGATCTCCAGAAATCAGGAACAGGGGATCAACAGAAGGTGTACAACAATTCAAGAATGATGTGCTTGAAATAACTTTTCATGGTCACACATCTCCCTCTTTCCTGGCCAAAGCATCTATCCGTCCTATGGTGGGATCTGTGATTTTTAATGAAAGATGATCTCAAGACATAAGAAACATCTAACCCTCACCACAGCAGCTGGGCTCTGTCTCCAAAGAGAGTTATAGGGGAATCATCGCATGCATAGCATTGCTTTGCAAGAATCTGATTAGCTACAGTATGCTAACCAAAAATGTGAACAAGAACAGTACTTCAGAAAGTACGATCTACTGTTTAGTCCTCAGTCCCACATACTTTCGAAATTTCGTGAATAGAAAGCCATTGTCTCTAACTTTTGCAGAGGCAATTTATTTTACATTATCTGTCTAGAAATAAAAGTATGGAAGGAGGAGAAAAGTAAATGAAGGCATAAAAATCAAAGTCATGGTCATTCCCCCATCATTTTCCATAAAGAGTGGGTGGAATAGATCAGGGGTTGCACAGGTAGAATTTATAACCTTTGTAAGAATGTAAAGGCAGAAAGCAAAACCAGAGTATAACTAACATTTTCTAAGTCAGAAAAAGAAAAGAAGCATATCTAATGAATTAAATAATTTTAGAGTAACTAAACTTTTCCCACAATGTTCCTTGAAACAAAGCCCAAAAAGTCACAGCAGTTTAGAAGATCAAGAGAACAAAATCCCACCAAAAAGCAAGGGCAGGCAAACTAAGAAACCTACAAGGCCCAGGAAATGTGTTATTTGAGAATGTTTGAGAATGCAGATTTCACTTCCCAGATTTGCTCAGTTGTTAATAGATGTGAAAAGTTGTGTGTGTGTGTGTGTGTGTGTGTATCTGTGTCTGTGTCTGTCTGTCTGTCTGTCTGGGTCTGGGTCTGGATCTGGGTCTGTGTCTGTGCACTAGGGATCAAACCCAAGGCCTGATTGTTAGGCAAATGCTCTGCTTTTGAACTATACTCCCAGTCCTAGAGATACTAGAAATCTTTTGTAAAAATTCTTCACTTTGAAAAGGGCATATGGCCTAAACTACATAGCTATATAACTTCTCACATCACAAAAGAAGGATACTGAGGCACAGAGTTTAAATTCAAAGTCAAATGAGCAACTCCAAGTCCTGATATCAAATCTGTGTCTGTCCATGCTCTACAGTAACTTTTTTGCCCTAAATGGTCAACAATGTAAAGACATCAGGAAGGAAAAATAAAACTACAGGTGATAAGATTCTTTCCATTCTCTCTAAAAGAATATCCATCTTGCACTGATGCTGCTGAAGGAACCTAAGTCTTTCTAAAAGTCACACATTAGGCTGTGAGAAGCAATATGCTTACATTTTGCAGCCACAGATCTTTTGAAAGATACACAAGACACATCTCAGATTAGAATCTTCTTCTAGGATTATGACACTTTCTCAAAATGATAAATGTGTTGACATAAGGCAATAAACACAACTGACCAGTATTTTCTAAGAAGATTTTACTTCTTAATGCGTTGAAATAACAAGCACTATTTTTAAAACATTTAAAAATAACTTTTACTGCAGTATTTACTTGTTCCTGTTGAGAACCATAAACAAAAATAGCTACTCATCAAGACTTGCATAAGACTGTGCTACATTCTTCAATAAAAGCAGGACCAATTCTTCAATGTCAGAAGTTAAAATCCCAAGAATTTTTAAAAAACCAAGATAATGCAAACTAAAGAGTATGTTTTATTCCTGCAAATAAAAATCATGCAATGTTCAATTTAAGAATGTTGTTAGAATGCTATGACTAGAATCTTGTAAGAGTTGGAATGCATTATGTATGCATAATAGACTTGCAACAAAGTAGAATACTGGTATTTAATCAGTGAGCCTTAAAGACACTGAAATTTTAAATAATACTACAAATATTATTATAAGTATTTTCAAAAAATGTATTTCTTTGTAGATAAGAGCTGACATATGTAATCCATATATAGTATATGTGTGTGTGTGTGTGTGTGTGTGTATATATATATATATGTATATATATATATATATTTGGTTGGTTGTGGGGCCTGGGCGCTGTCCCTGAACTCTTCAGTTCTAGGTAAGTGCTCTACCACTTGAACCACAGTGCCATTTCCAGTTTTCTGGTGGTTAATTTGAGATAAGAGTCTCACAGACTTTCCTGCCCACGGTAGCTTTGAACTGTGATCCTCAGCTCTCAGCCTCCTGAGTAGCTAGGATTACAGGCATAAGCCAATGGTGCCCATCTACAGTATATTTTTTATAATAAAGTTGATAATTGAAATTTTTCATCTATTTTATTTAGAATTGTTATAGAGAACACTGAAGACAGGAGAAACTGTTGTTCAGAAAAGAGATGAGTTAATTTCTTATCAAATGCTACTATTCACTTGATCTACTTTCTGTTATTGCCCAGTCTCAAAAGACTGTAGCACTATTAAATAAATTCTACTTACCAAATGCCCTCTTACATTATCAAACGTCCTCTTATGTTATCAAAGGAATCAAATTAGAGCAGCAGTGCAATGTAAATAGCTGGTCACATGATCAGATACTAAGCTAGAAGGTCATTTTGTTAGGACAAGGGTGCTTAAAAAAGATCTAGGAAGACAGAAAACTGAACCAATAACTAAATACTACAATGATCTCATGCTTCATTTTGGGAAACAGTGGAGCAGCAATAAAGAGAATTTTAGGACTATTTTAGATACAAGTATGCAAGGATGGCGAGCTTGCTGTCTGCGAAGGAGATAACAGCTCCCTTATAAATGTCAGAACCAACATCAGAAGGATCTGGGCCAATATAACATCATCTCAAAAAATAACATCTATTATTATAGATCATGTTGCAAATGGTATTTTGAAACATACCATCCATACAAAATTGTTTCTAAAAGGTAAACCATGTTGTTTCTTAACATTTCAGCAGCACATCTATAAACAGATTCTTACAAAGCAGACTTCAAATAGGCTAGACCATGATTTGTAAAATTTTATTTCCCATAGTGAGAAACAATTTGTTTTCCTCAAATGTATGCATATTTCTTTCAAGAACAAGCAAATTCCAGCCTTATAGTGTGGCATTTGTCATTTCTCATCTACATATTCTTTAAAATCAGGGAATAGTATTTATTCATCTGTAGGTTTCTTATTATGTAACCGTGCTTCTAACAGTGTAGAAGTTTTCTATATGTTTGTAGATTTATATGTACCAATTCCCCCTCCATCCATCAATTAATCTGAATTATCATCCAGGTAATTCAAATGTTTAAAAACAAGAAATAAATTAGTTGTGATATTTTCTTTCTTTCATACATGTTTACCAATTAGGGTTGTTTTTGTCTTTATTTTAGCCAAATGTTCTGTATTCCATAAAGCATGGAATGCTTTTTCTCTTGACCTTCCTAGATTTAGTGCTGCAATCAGGAAAAAAATAAAGTACTGATTTCAAATAGTGTTTATGACAGAAATATGGCCCTTAAATCTCTTCTCTACATGTAATGACATACAAGAGTTCCATCTTCTCTCCTGGAAATCTTACAAGGGTTGCAATACCAACCCCTTGTGTCGTGAAATTTAATCCCTCAGCGTCTGGCCAAATTTAAATTGGAACATATCCACTGTGCTTTCACAATCCAGCAAGATGCAAGCAAGAGTTCTGGGACCATTTATCTCATCCTTCTCAGTTAATAGAGTCCCTTCTCTCTCTTACACTAGAAACTATCCTTTGGCACAATCACTAAGCCATTGCTTCTTTTGGATTTTCAGTTAGCAGCTTGAGCTGACAGTGTCAAATTCCAGCTGTGTTAGGGCAGAGACTGTAGCCACTGAGAATCAGGTCTCTGCTGACTGTCTACCTCATCTACCATCAGAACAATTTTCTCAACAGAACATAGAGAGACCAGAACTGGGAAATAGAAGACCTGGCTTTTCTTCCTACCTGCTACTACTTTCAGTCAAATAGTGGAACTCTTTAAACTTACTTCTTCATGAGTAAAATGAAAGGCTTGAATAAAACTGTTTCTAAGGTAACTTCCAGAGTTGAAAATACACACTCAGTCTCTCAAAATCATTTTTTAGTCTATTGAGTGAAAGTATTATATAGATTAAGCTAGATAATAGAAATATTAGATCCAGAAATTTAACTCTTTTATCACTGCTATGAGCTCAAGTGGACAAGAAACAGTGTCTGCTACTTTGTAGGCAGCCAATAAATATTTGTTGAGTGAATCAAAGGATACTTTAAACAGGACCAACATGAATGCAAGTTTATCTGAGTGATTGGCCATACCAGTACTTACGAAGGAGATAATCCAAAGTCCTGCCGGCCTACTAAGCAGTAGCAATCATAACAGCTGTCTCACACTTCACATCTCACCTACTTATCTCTGGTAAAATTTGACACTATACCCATTTTGGAGAGGTTCCAAAGTTTTTACCTGAAATCTCCTATCTCCCTAGGCAGCCATGGTAGAATTGCTCTGGATCACCCCAATTTCAATGTAGTATATCCACTGTTTAAAGGATGTTACCAACTGCTGAAAACAACTTCAAGAAGTGAAGAACAAAGACAGTTGTTTTCAGATGACTATTTGGCAAAGTCAGCCAGGAAGAACAGCTCCAATCACCTTCTTAGCCTGAGGTACTCATTGGCCAAAGGTCTTGCATTATTCAAATTATCATTGTAAGAAAATATGTCAAAGGAGTATGCCAGTTTTTATGTTCAGATATGTGTCTTTTCTTTGTTTACAGTTCCTGTTTAGAAAATTTCAGACATTATCTACCAAAATGTATTCCCCCAAACCTCTCAGACACTAGGATTTTATTTCTTTGAAAGAGAAAAAGAAGAAGGAGAGTAAGGAAGGTGGAAGGAGTAGGAGAGGGAAAGGGAGAGATGGGAATATAACTTGAGAACAATACTGCATACATATGACTATTGCCCTCTTCAAGGTTCTAATGAGATATCTACAGAGAAGAAATCAACTTGTTTTTCTAGTGTTTCCCCCAATCTTTTGATCAGGAACTATTCTTACTTTTCCAGTAACATTGATATATACTCTAGAATTAAGGATCATGTTTTGATAAAAAGCTTTTAATTGTATTTAATCAGAGGCAATGGAGAAAATACAACAAAATGTCTTAAGAAATGATGACCTTCAAATTTACACCACTAAAAGTACTTGGACCTTAACATTTACCTGTGAATAAGCTTCCTAGTGAGGCAGCTCTAGCTGCATTGAACTATTAAAAGGCTGGGGCCCATTGAAGCATGGCTTCTGTAAGCAAGCAATCTGCAAACTCACCTATTCCAGCTAAGCTTGGGGGTGAGGAGGGAAGTGCATTGGATGGAGTGAAACAGTACAGAGGGAGGGGTTGTGACCCATGAGGGGAAATCTAGGAGACAAGCAGACCAGAGACCATCTTCTTCTGCCAGATAACTTCCCACAGATGCATTACAGATGTGGCAGAAAGTTAGGTTTGTTTTAAAGTATATATTCACATTGAAGGAAAAACATATATCCTATACTTAACCCATTTGATATATTTATGCAAAAGCAACAGCAAACAGCTTTAGATAAAGCCCAGTACAACTGAGGTTATTCATGTGTGAACCCTAGGAAGTACCTGCCCTAGAGAATGATGTCCAACTGATGCCCTAACAACATCCAAATGGCCCTGAGACATACACATGGGGTCCCATAACCAAGAGGAGATATTCACAAGTCTTTTAGTAGCTTAATATACCGTTAGGTAGCTTTTGGCTTCTGATTGACAAAGATACCACAGGGTATTCCGTGAGACTCTTGGGCATATCAGACCCCATTAACTGCTTTACCACGGCCAAGTATAGGAGTTCATACCTATATTCCTAGCTATTCAGGAAGCTGATCAGGAAGACTGCCATTCTTGGCCAGCCTGGGCACAATATTTAAGAGATTTCAATTGAACCAATAAAAAGCTGAATGTGGTGGTATATGTCTGCCATCCTTGCTATACAAAAAATGTAAATAAAGTGGATTGTGGTCCAGGCCAACTCAGGCCTACTATTTTCTCTATTATTCAAATAGTAGAGATAAAGGTTTTGAGTTCAAAACCCTAATCCTGCCAGCAAACAAATAAAAAAACAAACACAAAACAAAAAGAAAACAAAATGAACAGCTCTGCCACTGACCCTCTGGAGCCATTACTGAGAACTATGCTCCATTCTCATCTGGCAAGAAAAGAAGAGAAGCCAGAAATAAACAAAATCAGAATCCAGATTTTTGCCTGTGGCAGACTCTTCACCTGTCCCATGTAAGTTGGTAACTGATTACAGGTGAAACATGATCAGAGACAGAGATTGAAACTGACTTCCAGTGAGAACAGTTTACAGGGTAACACTGATCATAACGATGGCAAGAAAAAGATAAAGCAAGAAGACTTTTTCAAATCCCCAGTATGCTTTTGTCCTCTTAGGTTATTTCTCGTAGTAAAATCCTTGTGACTGAATTCCTAATGACTAATCTCTTAATAGTATGTCATGAAAATATCTTTAAAGTGTTCTTCTTTTTCAGTGTCTATCCTAGAGTTGCAACTGCATTTTCCCATTAGAAAACCACTAAAAATACCAGCTAACATTTATTGAGCTCTCCTTACATAGCAAGTAGCATCCATAGCGCTGTAAATACAGTCGTTCAGTTATCCTTCATGCAAACCAATGAGGTGAGTAATGTTATTCTTCTTACATAGACTAAAAAGCTAGGCTTTCAGGAAATGAGTAATTGACCCCGAGTCACACTCTAGGGGAAAAAAATGATGAAGACAGGATCATCCAGATGCCCAGTGTCCCAGCTTCTAATTACAGTGTCAGGCTACTTGTATGTACAAAGCTCAATTACCTGCCACCTCACCCTGTCTCTGGGCAAAGACATAGCAAGTAGCATCCATAGCACTGTAAATACAGTCGTTCAGTTATCCTTCATGCAAACCAATGAGGTGAGTAATGTTATTCTTCTTACATAGACTAAAAAGCTAGGCTTTCAGGAAGACTAGGAAGATAGCTGCATCTTTCCCTTTGTAAAAGGATGCTGGAACTGGCAGTATCTTTGCTCCCCACAACTTTCATTGTGAGGATAAAATTTCATCCTAGGTATCAAGCATCTTCATATTTTACATATTCCTAGTGGTATTTCTATGTTCTTGGATTGTTAAGCAGACCCCTTACACAGAATCACAAAAATATGTTTAAGAACCACTAGTTTATCCATAATAAATCCAGATGTCCTCTGTTCCCTAAGTGTGTACCTGGTAGTGTTCTTACTTATTTCTGCTCATCTTGGAGTGCCTCTGGTCTGAATGGCATGTCCTTCACCACTCAAATTGCATTGTTGGACTAAGAAGCACCCCATTGTCTATAAGGAGAGATCACTAATCTCAGCCCAGAGGGAAGAATAGTATATTCTTCTCCTCAATTGCCTTTAGCCAAATTATAGTGACAATTTTCAAGAACAGATTGTGAGTGTCACTCCAAACAGGTAAACTATTATTTAATCACTTTTCCTTAGAACAATAGTTTCCAGGTCTCTAAGTATAAGCCATAGAAACAGTGCTTTGCTGATCTGGTTTGCCTCTCTCTCTCTCTCTCTCTCTCTCTCTCTCTCTCTCTCTCTCTCTATCTCTATCTCTCCCTCTCTCAAAAATTCTTTTAGAACAGATGTGTTGACAAATCCCTGTCCACAAAGCAGTCAAGCTATTTAATCTGTTGTGACTGTTTGTGGAGTCTCAATAGGGGTGCACTGAAGGAGGCAGGGTGAGAAGGGCCAGGAAAGAAGCATTAGCAGAAGCAGATGAGAATTGAAGAACAGTAACAAGGCACAGCAAGAAGAAGCCAGGGAGGAAGAAAAAGAGAAGCCAGGCCAGAAGAGTCAAACCTAAGGTTCCAAATGTTATTGCCATAAAGCAGGATAAATGACACCAAGATATCTGCCTGTAATTAATCACAACAGTTCTCCTGAAACAGTGATCTTAATTCACCTTCCAGCTCACACTGCCCCAACTTTTCTCAGCATAAGAAACCACAAGATTCTCAAACTGAAATGTATAGAGTCCTCTTTGACTCATTCTCTCATACCACCATGGAGTCAATCACTAGATTCTGGAAAACATTTTTTTGCTTCTCAATCCTGTCACATTCTCCAAATTTCTACCATCATTTCTCCTGTAGGCTTTTCCCACCTGTCCTCAGCTATAATATCTTCCTATCCATTCATTACCCTAAATCCCAGAAAATAACATCAAAACAAAAACATCACCAAAATGCCTCTACTCCCACCTTTTCACCATTCTGCTCATAATGACAACCTGATGCTTAAATTCTGTAAGAGGCTCTCCAGTGGCATTCCAAACGAACGTCAAGCATTTAAAATTACAAAACAAGACCCTTTGAGATTAGACTTTGCATGCTTCATGTTTTCTTATGTCTTACTAGTTTCTATCTGTACTCCAGCCATCATCCTCTGCCTTTGAGTATATTCTGATTCTGTCATACAAGAACCCTTATGAATTAGATCATCATACCTTCACTAGCACCATTCCAATCAGTGCTTCAGTTCTTCAACTCTTGCAGTAGGTGAAATCAGAAGCAAGATAATTTTAATTCTTTAGCCCACTTATTAATGGGGCAGTTGTTTCTTTGAGAATTTGTTTTGGGGGGGATTTAATTTTTGGAGTTCTAAGTATATTTTAGATAGGAGGCCCTTGTCTGTTGTATGGTTAGTGAAGCTTTCCAAATCCATGGGCTTTCTATCAATCGTGCTAGCTATGTCCTTTGCCATGCAGAAGTGTTGCAGTTTGATGCAATTCCATTTGTCCAACTTTTCTTTGATTTGTTGTGTTTCTGGATCTTTATTAAGAAAACTTCTGCCTGTGCCAAGGAGCCCTAGAGTTTCTCTTATTCCTTCTTGTAATGTGTTCAGGGTATCTGCTTCTATTTCAAGGTTTTTGATCCAGAATTAAAGAGAAACTTCTCTGAAGAAGAAATAAGAATTGATAATAAACACATGAAGAAATCTTCAACTTCTCTGACCATAAAAGAAATGCAAATCAAAAACAATATTGCGATTCCACCTCACCCCAGTTAGAATGGCTATATTCAAGAAATCTAATAACAACAGATGCTAGAGGGGATGTGGCCAAAAGGGAACCATACTGCACTGTTGGTTGGAGTGTAAACTTGTTCAACCACTCTAGAAAAAAGTATAGAGGCTCCTCAAAAGACTACCCATAGAGCTCCCCTATGACGCAGCACTCCTACTTTTGGGCATTTACCCAAATGATCACAAACAAGGCCATACTAAAGCTACCAGCGTGACTATGTTTATCACAACATTATTCACCGTAGCTAAGATATGGAACCAGCCCAGATGCCCCTCAGTAGATGAAATGTGGTATATTTTTTCTTAATCCATGATAGATAGATAGATAGATAGATAGATAGATAGATAGATAGATAGATAGATAGATAGACAGACAGACAGACAGACAGACAGACAGACAGACAGACAGACAGACAGACAGATAGATAGATAGATAGATAGATAGATAGATAGATAGATAGATAGATAGATAGATAGATAGATAGATAGATAGATAGATAATGGAATTCTATGCTTCCATCAGAAAGAATGACACTGCCCCACTTGTTAGGAAATGGAAAGACTTGGGAAAAAAATTCATATTAATGGGCTGGGAAGGTGGCTCAGTGGCTCTTGCCTTGCATGCCTGAGGCCCTGGGTTCGATTCCTCAGCACCACCTAAGCAAAAAGAAAAAAGCCAGAAGTGGCGCTGTGGCTCAAGTGGTAGAGTGCTAGCCTTGAGCTGAAGAGCTGAGGGACAGTGCCCAGGCCCAGAGTTCAGGCCCCACGACTGGGCCCCCAAAAAAACAAACAAAAAAAATTCATATTAAGTGAAGTAAGCCAGACCCAAAGAAACATAGGTTCCATGGTTTCCCTTATTTGCAATAATTAGTATTCATCTAGGATAATCTTATCAGATGAGCAGAGTAGCTTAATAGCTATGTACATATGACCATATAAAATGATGCTAAGCAAAATGAACTCCAAGACATGGACACAAGGGGTTTTTCTTTGTTGTTGTTTTTAATGTACCATGTGATTTTTTTGTGTGTTCTTCCCCCTATGGTATATCCCTGTTATCAATGTATTTGATTTAGGACCCTGGTATTATATATACGCCTACTTGAATTAAGGAAGGGAAAGGGAACAACAAAATGGTGAGACAAAGGACAAGGGGAGAACCAATGCAACAGAGACGTACAGAAGACATTATGTTAGAAATGATCTGTACCACTTGGAGGGTTGGGGGAGCGGGAAGGAAAGTGGGAGAAAATGAAGGAAGGTGTAACAGGTTCGATAATAAATGTACTTATTACCTTACTTATGTAACTGTAATCCCTCCATACATCACTTGGACAATAAAAAAAAGAAGCAAGGTAATTTTAAGTAATTAGATGTTTTCAATCCAGTTGAATTATTCCCTAGATATATCAGGCTGTCCTTTAGTATCTGCAGGGCATCGCTTTCAAGACCCCTTTAGAATAGCAAAGTCTTAGGATACAATACTCTAGTCCTTTATATAAAATGGCATAGTCCATCCTCCTGTGTGGTTTACATTATCTCTAGATTACTTATAATACCAAATACAATGCAAATGCTATTTTACTAGATGTTAAGTTATATTGTTCAGGGACCAACAACACTTGAAAGTCTACACACATTCAGTGTATGTGTAACAATTCAAAAATATTTTTATTCATAGTTGATTGAATACTTAAAGGTAGAACACATGAATATACATAGAAGGCCACCTATACGTTTATGTATACACATTTAGACAGACAGAAGACAGGCAGGCAGGCAGGCAGGCAGGCAGGAAGGCCGGCAGGCAGGAAGGCCTGCAGGCAGACAAAAAAAAGGATCAACAGATTCTCCTAACTTCCCTTCTTCCTAACTGCCTTTCCCTTCCTTGAGATCCTATAGTGGTTTGGGCTGAGTTGTCTCAGAGACCTTGTTATAGTCAATCAACTTTCTAATAAGATTTTATTTTATTATAAAGATGATGTACAGAGGAGTTACAGTCATATAAGTAAGGTAATGAGGGTATTTCTTGTCTAACAGTGTTACCCCCTCCCTTGTTTTCTCCCATTCCCCCCTCCCATCAATAAATCTTTTAATCTTCAAATGTCTTAAGTTCTTTGGGGACAAAATCTCTAATGCACTTTACACAATAGTCATTGCTTCTTGGAGAGAAAAAAATCCATGCGCATACAAAAAGTTCTATGTTGAGATACACATGAACAAAGGTTTGGAAGTGAGGAGTAAAGTTTCTACATCCTGCTGCCCTAGATGTTTACTTTAACAATTTGAATTTGTTAAAAAGCAAAAACTATCTGAATAACTCATCTGAGTAATTAAAATAGAATTTTACCTGAAAATGGGAATGATGAGTTTAAAAAACAAAAACTGTGTATATTATTTGAATTGTTCTCACTGATGGAATTCTATCTGCTGTTTAATCATAGTGTTTATTGATGTTTCCATAAATGTATCTGCAGTGAAGCACAGTTTATTTTCTGGACTACAGAGCTCTAATTTCAGCTACTCCAGAGAATACACATCATTTTCGTCAAATTCCTTAACTTCATAGGAGGCCTTCATTTCTCCTCAATGGGACAAATGAACCATTTTCCACCATTTAAAAAAAATCACAGGAACTGCTGTAGGGGAACTCCTTTGCGCAAGAGAGAACAACTCATTAGGCACTCAACAACACTATACTAAGTACCAGGAGGAGAAATTAAGGACCTGAATAAAAATCCCGCTATTGAGAATCATCCATTTTCAGATGTGACTAGTCTGCAGTCTTGAAAAAACTGATGCTAATACTCTGGATCCTTTGTTTCTTCCCAGCCTATATTTCCTTATTTGCTGCTGCTTCTCTGTATGCTTTCTTGACCTTTCTGTTCCCTATCCCTAGCCCTGAAATTAAGTGTCAGATAACTCAAAGCTCCCAGGATAATACCAAACATTTCTGTTGTTCCTTCACTCAACTTCTCCATCTCCCAGTCCAAGAAGAACTCTCAGAAATCGCTTCCTAGGAGAGGGGAGTCCTTCTGTAAATTATCTAACTTTCTTGCACTACACCTTCCAATGACAGAAGTCATTATTTTAAATGACTTTGCTATATCAAATGAGATAATAAATATCCAATATTCTAGCACCATAAGCACTATACCAATCACATCATCCATCTTCCTCCTCCTCCTCAGCTCATTTATGATACATTTTTAAGTAGAAAGATAAGAAATAAGTCTATTATTCTACTTGGACCAAAATAGTTCATTGCTCTTGATTTAATGTTGCTTAAATGTCAATCCAAAGTCAATTTCACTTTTTAAGAATATATGTGGTAGAGGATGGAAGAAACTAAGGCATAGTTTCTTAATTAAGCAATCTGAGTCCAAGGCCTTCACTCTCTTGACCACTGTGTTACATTGTCTTTCAGAATAATACTGCACATAAGCACACAGGCAATAGTGCCAAACAGCTAGGATTGAAGCTAGTATACTGCTTACAATCACTCTTAGATTAATGAGATAATAAATACTGGACACATGAGTAACCACACAGTAGATTTTAGCTAGCAACTCACTGGCTCAGTTTGCTCTTCTGTGCTTCTCAAACAATAAACCAGCTCTGTTGCTTGTCCCAAAGCAAAGCAGTTTTTAAAGGCAATACATTTAAAATAAGATGTCCAGTGGAAGTCTATATAGTTGCATAGTGAACCCTTGCAGTGGGATCATTAAATTTGTTAGACCCAGACTCTCCCAAGCTCTTACAGTGGAATGAGTAACAAGACTCCAGAAGCATTCATTTTACCATTTATTCTGTGCTAAGACAGTCCTCTGTGAATAGAATTAATTGAATTTTTGTCCCCAAATCAATCCATACGGCATAAAGCAGACACAGCCTAAGGTCTGTCTCTCTAAACAGATAAGGTGAGCCACAGAGCAAGACAATTTTAGATAATTTTAATGTAGTTAGTCCAGTTGAATAATTTAAGCTAAAAATCCCTGTTTAGGCTTAATGAAGTTTTTAATGGAATATTTTGGGTAATTGGCCCTGATTCCTATTTCACTTCTGTGCATCTACGAAGTTTCAACTTCTGATTGAGAAATTCATTTATAAAAGGACCAAGAATTTGGCTACCACATCAGGTAGGAAGGACACTCTTCTGCAATCTATACCATTCCTGATCATGACCATCCTTAGCAAGTCTTTCATGAGTCTTCAGCCAGTTCTTTCCTTCCAGTCACTCCTATGATTTTTTTTAAAAAAAGATATGATGGATTATTCATAATAGGGCATAAGTTACTCAACATATTATGCTTCCATGGAGTATTTGCAATTTAGAAAAAGAGCCATGTGGAAAAAGCTTCACAGAAAGCAATGAATCATTATCAGTCGCATTTCGAAAATCCACAGTAGGCTCATATCTTTGAGTAGGGAAACTTCCTACCTTCCTCTCAAATCTACAGGCATCTATTTCCAACATATCAGTAGAAAACACTTCAAATTTGGGAGCCTTTTAAGAATTAGCAATAATATATTATGATACTATTTTTCTTAAAGTATATGAATTCTCACTGATGGAAAATAACAGACAGTGGAATTCATTCAGTATACAAAAAACTCTTAAATATCAAAATGTATCTTGCCACTAAAAATATTGATGCTTTAGTTTTAATATGATATCAGCAGGTGGGCTGGAAGTATAGTGAAGTATTTACTCAACATGTTTGAAAACCTGGGTTCAATCATTTTTTTTTTTGCAAATTTGATGACACAACATGATAACACATGTAGTATTTCCTCCTTTTCCATAGGGAATATAAACCAGCAGATGCTGGTAGCCTCAAATAGGTTTTGGCTCTACTGATCTATTTTTCTAAAGCAATATATATTATATTATAGATGTATCTATATTGATAGTTCCCTAATACTTTTTCCCCACACCCCATGGAAATATATTTTATTTCTGGTTTAAAATTCATTTGATTTTAAATTATAAATTTATCTGAACTCATGGCCACATATTTGCTTGGTTGCTCCTTTACCAGATGAGCCATGCCTCCAGCCCTCTAATAACATTTTGCATAAAAATAATCTCTTGCTTATGTTAAGTGTAGTAATATCATGATAACACAAAAATACATAGTGGTTTTTAAATACTTTCATTTCTCAGAGAAAACCATGACTAGTTAGTACATATTTTTAAATCTTTCTATTTTTCTATTGTGATCAACAATGCAATCAATATCCTTGAAGGCACTTTGAATTTCAACAAGTCAAAAAAAAAAAAAAGACCCCTACTGACTTTCTTAATCCAAAACTGAGGCATGAAGCCAAAATTCCCACTCTGCAAAGCCGCCAATATACATTGCCCCAAACCAGATTTGACTTATAATGGGAAAATCGAAATGTTTATTTTCTCTAAGATGAAGAATCCATAGAAATGTGAGACTGAACAATAAGTTTTGACATTATTTCATTCTTAAATATTAAAAGTTTTTGAGTTGAGTAGAAGTTGTAGCAGCTTATTTTACTCTGCCAACTAATTCTTATCTAATTTTAAAGTAGGTTTCATGATGTGGGATGAATGTCCTGCAAAATTCCCTCTTTGACCAAAATTATTAGGAATTACCTAAATTAACCTCCAACACTCAATGGTGAGTAACATATTGCCACCTGAAAGAGAAATTTTAAGATGTAATAAATATTCTTTTTAATCAAATTAATCTTTGTTTGCATAAGCAGATCCAGCTCTAAGGCAGGCAGGCCCAAGAATAGACCTCTACCTGCAAATGTGAATTTGCATGCTGCATAAACTTAGCATGCACTTCAGGAATAAAGATATTCCTGTTTTCCTTCTCACCTTCTAATTGCAAATATCAATACTTGCAACACCATCAAACTAATGGGAAAATTGTGAAATTTAGCTATGTGAAAAAACTATTGCTTCTTATTATTGGTTACATTAGTCTACTTTGCTATCATTAAAACAATACTATAGGCTGGGTGGCTCAAGAGGAGGCAACAATGCTTGATAAGAAATGTACTCATTACCTTCCCCATGTAATTGTAACCCCTCTATATGGTATTTTCCCAATAAAAAAATCTGAAAATAAAAAACCCATGAAGTTCTGGTCCCCCCCCCCCAAAAAAAGAAACTGAAATATGTTCTCATAACTCTAGAACCATACTCCAAATGGAATGTAGTGGTATAGTCAGTTTTGGGTGAGGGATCTCTTTCTAGCATGC
The DNA here is from genome assembly GCF_019054845.1 of Dipodomys spectabilis. Lineage (NCBI taxonomy): Eukaryota > Metazoa > Chordata > Mammalia > Rodentia > Heteromyidae > Dipodomys > Dipodomys spectabilis. Next base: position 13,857,599 of record NW_024870758.1, read on the forward strand.
AGATGGTCACTGTGAACTCATATTGGATATAAAAGGCCAGAAAATTATGCAGTGACTCTTCCTATCAGGACCATAAGCCCACAGAGGGTCTTACCTTTATGACTTTATCTAATTCCAATTGCTTCTCTAAGGATTCTATTTCCAGATATCATTGAGAATAAACATAAAAATTTGGGGAAGGGTTTAAACATATAAAATTTGGGGAAGAAACAGACATGCCTATAATGTCAATCCTTTCTGAGGTGATTTTATATATAAAATGATTATTGAAACAATGAGAAATACTGAAAGGTACCTGATGAGACACCACTTGTGTTATAACTCCCTGTAGATCTTTGATCTAGACATTCAATCTCTCTCTGTTTCTCTCATTTTCTAATTAACTAGGTAAGCTAGAGACTCATCACTAGTTCTAATATTCCACTAATCCAAAGCAAAAGGAGTGCCATAGAACTTAATTTTTCTCACACCAGCTAAAATTAATTTCTCTCCAACTGTGAATAGATGATTGAATTATAACTTTCCTTTGTTTCAAAAATTACCTGTCCAAACAAATATGAAGTCTTGTTGCTAGAAATAAATTACAATATCTATGGGAGACATAGGTTTTAATGTTATAAATCAGCTACAATGTATATCATGTGACTGGTAAATAATTCACAGAGAGAGTGAGAAACAATCTACCAGAAAAAAAGGTTAAATTATGTCAAATTTCTTATTCATTCCCCATCATCATCTTACTCTGACTGTTCTCTTTTATATTATGATACTGTTATTATGGCCTTTACACTTTCATAGTGATACATAAGTGCGTAAGTCACAGTTTATAAGGGTATGTAGTTTATGTGGCTGACACAGGACACCTTCAAGTATTATGAAATTTGCATACAGTACTTCAAAATTTTGTTATTCATGGGATAGAAACATCTTTTAAACACTAAGAATAAAAATAAACTCCAAGGTTATGCAATATGTCTTTTAAGAGTTTAATAGTAGCATGTAACCGAAGTAATGCTTATCTATTTTTTATTTAGGGATGAGCATAGAAGACATCATACAAATGAAGCCATCAAAATAATTTCCACATGTTTTTCAGATAGAATTCAAATTGTAGCTTCTTTCTTATTTCAAAAACCCATGGAAAGACATATAATTCTTTCCAGTCACTATGTATAGGGCAGATTAAAAAAAAACTCGCAGAAGCTAGTCAAGTGGTTCATGCCTGTAACCCTAAATACTTGGGAGGCTGGTACTGGGAAAACTGAAGTTGGACCACCCTAGGCAGAAAAGTCTGAAAGACCCCTTCTCAATAAGAGCTGGGAAGCTTAACATGTACAGATCACATCTAGGCACACACAAAATCAGGAATGGACATATGACTCTCTCTCAACAATAGAGTGTCTGTCTAGCAAGTTTCAGGGGTCAATTTCTAATCTTACTACTGTGGGCCAGGCAGGAAGAAAGATTCTCAGAGAAGACTGGATATGTAGCTCATTGGTAAGGTGCATGCCTGACATGCATTCTGGGTCCCATTCACAGCATTGGAGAAACAAATATATATATATATATATATATATATATATATATATATATATATATATATATATATATATGTATATGTATACATATATGTATATGTATACATATATGTATATGTATACATATATGTATATGTATACATATATATATGTATATATATACATACATACATACATACATACATACATACATACATACATATATCCTCTCAAAGAAACAAGCTGTACCAAATCCTCGGGTAGAACAATTCCCATTCCAGGGATCAAGAATCCCTAGAACAATATAGGGGAGAGGATTTGTAGAATATATGGGAGACATGGGAAATCTCCTTGCACTTGATGCTACTATAGGTTTAACACAAATCACATTTGATGCAATTGCCTAAAGAAATAGCTTATAAAAACTCAACTTAAGGAGTATATAATTATAGCAATCCAATATCCTCTTCCAATAGTAATTCAGTCTGAAATCATAAATGTCCATTCCACAGCAGCAGATGTAGGACATGCAGAGTGTTGGATCTAGAAAAGAGCCAGACCAGGGGATCAACACTAAGTCAATCACAGGGATTTCTCTGATCCACAATTACTTAAGTTTTCACCAATTCCTTGTGTGAAAGAAGAAATTTTATTGCAACTATATCTCTTGATACTCATTGTACTTTGTTGGATATACTTAAGTTATTCATACTTAAGTTAATTTAGATGTGATAGTACTCATTTCACAGCACCAATTCAATTATTCTCAATTGCACACAATTCCTTCAGTAAATTCATAAAGAATGTTGTCTAGACTGAGTGAACCCTAAGAGCCCCAACTAACAACTCCAGTCAAGATGAAGTTACTCAAAGCAAATGAGCTAAATAAGCATTATTCCTAGCAGAAAGTTTTGAATTAGCCCCTTTCCTATGTGCATGTTTATACAATAAAGGAATAAATATTAACTTAGATATAACATTGTCCATGACTTCTAGAAACTTGCTGTGTAGTTGGAAAGGCAGTACTGACTTACATAACTCACAAGCAAACAAAGGTCTATGCACAAGACATTGTCTACTAAGGATATGAAAATAAACAAAATATGTATAATTCTTTTTTTGGGGGGGGGAGGGTCCAGACATGGGGCCTGAACTCTGGGCCTGGGCGCTGTCCCTCAGCTCTTCAGCTCAAGGCTAGCACTCTACCACTTGAGCCAGAGCACCACTTCCGGCTTTTTTCTTTTTGCTTATGTGGTGCTGAGGAATTGAACCCAGGGCCTCATGCATGCAAGACAAGCATTCTACCACTGAGCCACCTTCCCAGCCCAACATATGTATAATTCTTGACCTCAAAATGGTTACAATCTTATAGGTAGAGGGCAACAAAACAATAGCAAAAAAAAAAATCATTTCAAATATGTGGAGCTCATACAATGTTCTTGGTACAACAGCAAGGAGATTTATAACACATTTTCCATCTCATTTAATTCTCATATTAACACTATATGGTAGGTATAATTATGTACTTCTCTGCCTGATTCCAAAGAGCATTATACTTCACATATAGGCAAATTGCTGTGATAATAGCAGATGTCACAAAGACCGACAAAAAAACTGTAGTTTTTTTTAATAGTATTCATTTCAGCTAGAGGAAATTGGAAATGTTTAGTAAAGAAGATAGCCTTTGAACTGGCCTTTAACCCATGCCAAGAATTTTAGTTGAAAGTGTATAACTAAAGGAAATCAACATGGAAGTGGAAGGATATACATTTATTAACTAAGGATGAGTAATAATCTGAGTGGTAACCTAGAAAAACTATGGAATCAAATTATACTAACCTATTAAAAACATGTTTGAAGACAGTAGTAAGCAAAACATTGTTTTGGTGAGATTAGACAAGAAGCATTATAATTAGGGGATGTTATATGTCAGTTCTTAGCAAATACTATCTCAATGTAAGGAAATATTTTGCTGTAAGTAAAGGAGAAAAGTAATAGACAAGCAAGTGACTGATTGCATTCTGACCGAATACTCACAGTGCATACTAAATCAAGGTTTACCAACTCAAGTTCATTAATGTCTCCCCCAGTGATCTGATCACAAAGAAAATAAAATGAAATTTTATAATGATAATTAATAGCCATTTGAAGTCTGTATTATGCTCCAGGCACTGTCCCCAAACACTTTACAACAACAATGTGTTGTCTGTTCCTTGAGGCTAGCCTCACTGCAAAGGAGGCTAGGTAGTCTTATGAACTATTTAAATTAAGCTGTCTCTGAGATCAGAGAATTTTTTATTTTTCAGATCTAGTGACATCAAATATAGTCTCTCATTGTGCAAGCATGGATAAACACCAACAAATGTACCAACTTTTCCTTTCCTAACCCTCAAAAGGACCATTTGTCACAAACACACTTCCGTTGCCAAGTTTACAGTTCCTTTTACATTAGTTACATTTTATGGTGCTTGTTACCCAGCACTTCTGTGTCTTCAGTAAACTCTCTCTTCTTCAAATCAGAGTGTAGGATGGGTTATTTCTAGGAAAAGCTCCTCCAAATAAACTGATTCCACCCACTGTGTATCTATTCTGCTGTCTTGTTCCTGCATTTTCAAGCACTTTTGGAATCTGAAGCTCACAATGTATAATTGCTTAAACTTTCTCAATGTGAGGGGATGGGGATTCAGAAACTTCAGAAAGCCTAAGACAGATCTTGTGACCATTTTTTAAAAATATTTTTTATTGTAAAGATACTGTTCAGAAGGGTTACAATTATGTGAGTAAGACACTATGTTGAAAACAAACTTTACAACTCCAGTGAGGGGAAGGAGGGGTTGGGGAGATGGGGAGGGAAGGGATAGTAGGGAAAAAACAAAGGAGAGGGTAACATTTTGACCATTATCAATCGTGACTAGAGAAAACTTAGTCACCCACATTTCCACTCACAAAACACCAACTGTAAGTAAGGTATATGCTTAAGGTCCATTAGGATAGTATGTGGAAAAACAGCCATCACCTTAAGCCAAGTTATTACATAGAAGTATTTTAATTGTAGAAATGACTTCCAAATTATTTTGTAGCTCTATATTACTGAGCAGAGTGAATTATACGCTCTAGCCACCTGTTGACTCAATGAATAAATATTTTCTTGGCAAATCGGTTTGCTGGAAAAGAGAAAAAGTAGAATCAAATATGGATGATGCACCTATTTAACCATTTGAGTGAAAATAGCCTATGAAGAATAAGGATAAAGGCTAAATAAATTTGAGTTGCCTGTTGGATTTTTATAGAGATTCGGTAATATTTTCTATCCACAAAAAAGTCAATTATTTAATTCAGCAACTCAAGCTGGTATCATGTATCTTCTCAACTAAAGGAAAAGCTAAATTCATTACTCTCCCGTACACTTCCTGCTTCACCCATAATCTTCTCATCAATGGAATGGATCATGGATGAATGATAGTTCTCAAAGAGGATATGTCCATATTCCCAAGGCTTGTGAATCTTTCCTTTTTTATTTCTATTTTTGAAAAGAAAGCTTTATCATGTAATGAACTAAGGCTGTTGTGAAAAAAAAAAATCAGTGCCTTAAAACCCAAAGAACAAGGGGTAATATGATCATGAAGACAGAGTATGGAGTGAAGGTTTTTAAGGAATAGCAGTGAATCTAACAGCTTATAGATCCGAAAGAGACAGCAAATAGATTCATCCCAGAATTTCCAAAGGGATGCAGTTTTGCCAATACCTTAACTTTGGACTTCTGGCCTCCACAACTATGAAAGAATGGGTTTCTGTTATTATAAACCACCTAGTTTGTAGAAATTTTTGAAATTTATTATAGCCAGGTTAAAAATATAAAAGAAATTGAAAGCCCTTCATTCCCTTGCCATTATGCTTATGTCCTTTCTTTCAAAAAAATCAACAATCTGTCTAACAGCATTGCTTTCAAAACATGCACAATCTGACCACTTGTGTGTGTGTGTGTGTGTGTGTGTGTGTGTGTGCACGTGTGTGTGCCAATTCTAGGGCCTGAACTCAGGGCTTGGCCACTGTCTCTGAGCTTCTTTTGCTCAAGGCTAGCACTCTACTACTTGAGTCACAGCACTACTTCTGGCTTTTTCTGTTTATGTGGTACTAAGGAATCAAACTCAGGGCTTCAAGCAATCTACCACTAAGCCACATTCTCAGCCCCAGTCTGACCATTTCTTACCACTTACACTACTTACTCTAATTCCTTCTGGGTTCGGATTAATCAGTTAAAGGTTCTCCCTGATTCCTCTGTGTGTGTACCTAATTAACTATACACAACATATAGAAAAAGTAACTTTTGTGACTATATGCCAGTCCTAGGCTTGAACTCAGCATGAGCTTTTTCATTCAAAGCCAGCTCTGATTCTGGCCTTTTTGTTAGGGGAGGGAAGTTATTTGGAGATAAGAGTCTCATAGACTTCCAAACCATGATTCTCAGATCTCAACCTCCTGAGTAGTAAGGATTACAACTGTGAGCCACCAGTGCCCAGCCAAAGTAACTTTTTCACCACCTCTTAAATCATAACATGTCAAAATACTTGAGAGCTTCCATCTCCAGTTTTACCCAGAATAAGAGTTAAAAATCTCTACATCGGCCTATAAGACCTTAGTGACTGCTGGATTTCCGTTTCCTACTATCTTTCCTGCTTTGTTCTGCACCCTTCCCCCTTGCTCTTCCTTCTACACCTTTGCACTTTACTGTTTGAAGTTTCCCCAAAAACCTGCAAAATCCATGCCATCATCTTCTTTAGGTCTTGTTCAAATGTTACCTGCTCAGTGATGAGTAAAATATTTTGTTGTTGTTGTTTTGCTGGTTCTAGGCTTGAACTCAAGGCCTGGCTGTTGTCCCTGAGCCTCTTAGTACTCAAGGCTAGCACTCTACCACTTGAGCCACAGTACCACTTGTGGCTTTTTCTAAGTAGTTTTTATTGGAGATAAGAGTCTTACAGACTTTTCTGCCCAGGCTGGTTTCAAATTGGGATCCTTAGATCTCAGTCTCCTGAGTAGCTAGGATTACAGAAATGAGCCACTGTTACCGAGTGAATAAAATCTTTTTGAATAAATAATTAAGACAATAAATTTCAAATTTTTGAATGTTATATTCATCAGGCACTTTTGCTTTCTGCTGTTTTCTTTAATATTCTTCTTTCTTTCTGTCTGGCATGTTATTTGTATCCCATGCATCTATTCTTAGCCTGTAAAGAATTAGATTCCTTTATAATGCCTCAGATATTAAATCCATAACTTACTGACCTTGTGTGTTTTGGAAGTGTACAACAATATCCAATATTTCCTTGAAGTAGGAAAGCAATGCACACCATATTTAACTTCTTAGTTTTAATTTGTGACAAACATAAGTAAAATCATCTTTATTATCAGAAATATGACTGTGTATCTTTTAGTTTTTTTTTAGTTTAGTATCTTTTAGTTACATACTACTGTCAGAACTACAAATGGTGATAAGTTAATGAATAATGTAAGATAGTGGTTAGAATAACTTAGAAGTTAGCTTCAAAAATGAACAAACTTGATAATGACAAGATGGCGACGGGGCAGTAGGGAAACGCCACAGCTCTCTCCAACCAAAAAGAGAGTTCGAGTTCCAACGTTTAATCTCCCCAAGAGACCGACAACAACAAAAAGACGAACACTCAGAGAAAAACCAGAGGTGGAAAATAACAAAAAAAAGAAAGAGAGGAAAAGAAGAATTTCAGAACAGAGAAGAGCGAAGACCCCTCCCCCAACCTTTACTGGCCGCGCGGCAGTGCGCCAAGCCGCCGGCCAGCCGGCCCGGCGGGGGCTGCCGGAGCCACAGAGACACAGGGGGCTGCTTGCAGATCACCAGGTACCGGATTGCAGAACAGCGGATCGCCAGGAACAGAGAAACCTACCAGCCGGGAGTCTCCACGAGGATCCCACCCCACCCATCACTCTCCACCGGAGCGGAGAGGCTCCATCCCGCCAAAGCCGCCCGGCACCAGCAGCGCCACAAAGGGACCTGTCCGCAGACCCACCCGCCCAATCGCGATCGCAACGACCCGGCGGGGGGCCGCCCAACCCAGCCCGCAACCACCCCAACTGAACTCGGACTGCAACAACAACTGACGGACTGCAACAACTGACGACCTACAGGGTGAGTACCCATCAGGGGACAGGGAATCCATCAAGGGAGACCAGAGCTGGAGGGAATCCCCAGACCCTGACCTAGACTCCCTACCCCAACACCCGGACCACAGGACCCACTAAAACTGGGAACTGTTCGAGAGCTCCACCAGCCGGTAGAGCACACTCTGCTGGCCAGGCCAGAGCAAGAGCGCCCCTGGAAGGGAGCTTAAATGCTCAAGCCAGGAACAGTGCCCCTGGGTCAAGACTACCAACAGTAGAAGAAATTTGAACTGTGTCCTCCAGGCTGCATAACCAAGGTGGTATACACATTAGCACAGGCCTAACGAGCGCGCTCCAGGCTGGGGCCGGAACCAGGCCAGGGGACCGGCGCCTGAACAAAGCAAAAAGGGTCAGAAGTGGGGCTGTGGCTCAAATGGTAGGGTGCCAGCCCTGAGCTGAAGAGCTGAGGGACAGCACCCAAACCTAGAGTTCAAGCCCACAACCAGCCCAAAACAAACAAACAAAAACACATCAGGAGCCCACCCCAGACTCCAGTATTTGGGAGAGTGCATCCAGAGCATCTGATCTTCCCAAGAGCACCCGCAGGAGCAAACACAAGCAGTCCAGGCTGCTCAACCCTTCCAAAGGCGGGAATTGCTACAGCAGAGAGCTGAGAATCCTAAGTGAATAGCAGCTGGAAATAGGCTCCCAACAGAATCCAGATCAGGCACAGACTCTCTCTACCAATACAGAATCAGCAACCAAGCAAAGACAGACACACCAAAACAAGATTGAAGAGCAGTCTCCTGAACCCCCATGCGAAAATCACAGAGAAAAATCACAAGGTTTACCACTACCCAGGACAGCAAGCTCACCTCAAAAGCCAGCAGCCACGCAGGGGAGAGCCCCAGTGGGAGCAAAGCAGGAATGGAAGACAAAAACTACATCCAAGGGTTGCTGGAGGCAATGACTCAAGAAATAAAGCGAGAAATGGATCAGAAATTGAAAGAGCACAAGGATGAACTATCAAAAGATATACAGGACATCAAACAAAAATTGGATGCAAAAATAGAAGCTGCACAAACCTCAGTAAGAAGTGAGATAAACGCCAAATTAGAGGTAATGCATACTGATCTCACCTCATTGAGAGGTGAGATCAGTACTCTGAGAACCAACATTGAATCCATAAAGGGATCCATTTCCACCATGCAAACCACAATAGAAGCCACGGTCAACAGAGTGAATGAAATGGAAGGTAGAGTGTCAGATACAGAAGACAGAATACACCAACTGGACCAAAAAGTGACAGATATGGAAAAATCACTCAAATTAAACCAAAGGGAAATTCAAGAGCAAGCAGATAATGCTAAAAAATTTAACCTTCGCATAATCGGAGTGGACGAAGGTGAGGAATTCCAGAGCAAGGGAATGCAACACCTATTTAACAAGATAGTCAATGAAAATTTTCCCCACCTCAAAAACGACCATCTTAACTACATCACAAAAGCTTATCGAACACCCAACAAGCAAGATCCCAGGAGAAACACTTCTAGGCACATAATAGTAACAATGATGGATCTGAATAATAAGGAAACAATCCTGCATGCAGCAAAAATGAAGAAGGAGCTATACTACAACGGGAAAAAAATTAGAATCACTGCAGATCTCTCCACACAAACAATGAATGCAAGAAAAGCCTGGGAAAGCACCATACGAGCCCTGAGAGCCAATAACTGCCAACCCAGACTGATATACCCGGCAAAGCTAGCATTCACATTCGATGGAGAACTGAAAACTTTTAATAGCAAAGAAAAACTAAATGAATACATAAACATTAAGCCAGCATTACAAAGAATTCTAAGAGGGGGGACACAACCTGAAGAAAGCAACCAGGAACTGGGACCTGCCCCAAACAGGCATTACTCAAAGTCTAACTGAGCAAGCACAGGAGGAAAGGAAAGAAGAAAAACTTAGGAAAACGGAATGGCAGGGACAACAATGCATCTCTCTATACTTTCTCTTAATATAAATGGGCTGAATTCGCCAATTAAAAGAAAACGAACTGAGGACTGGATCAGAAAACAAGACCCATCCATCTGTTGCCTTCAGGAGACCCACCTCTCAGCCAAACATACAAACAAACTCAGAGTGAAGGGGTGGAAAAGGATCTACCAATCAAATTCCCCCAATAAGAAAGCAGGTGTAGCTATCCTGATATCTGACAAAATAAACTTTTCATTAAAATCAGTACAGAAAGACAAGGACGGACACTACATATTAATAAAGGGAACAATCCAAGAGGAGGATATAACCATCATCAACTTATATGCCCCAAATATTGGTGCACCCAGATATGTTAAACAAATGCTCTCAAACTTACAGAATAAAATAGATCCCAATACGATAATACTAGGAGACTTTAACACGCCACTCTCACCAAAGGACAGGTCTACCAACCAGAGGATTGGTAAAGAAGCTACCGAATTAAGTGAGGCCATACTTCAAGCGGAATTAACTGACATCTACCGAGTATTTCACCCTAAAACAACACAGTACACATTCTTCTCAGCAGCTCATGGATCTTTCTCCAAAATAGACCATATCATAGTTCATTCAAGGAACTTAAGCAAATACAAAGGGATCGACATAATCCCCTGTATCCTATCTGACCACAGTGGAATCAAGCTAGCTCTCAATAACAAAGCATACCGCAGAAATTTCTCTAATACATGGAAATTGAACAGCACACTCCTTAACAAGGCCTGGGTAACAGAAGAGATCAGAGAAGAAATAAAGCATTTCCTAGAACTCAATGAAAATGAAAACACCTCACAAAGAAACTTGTGGGACACAGCAAAAGCAGTCCTGAGGGGCAAATTTATTGCCCTCAGTGCCCACATCAAGAGAATGGAGACAGACCAAGTAAATAAGTAAATAATCTCATGTTGCAACTAAAACAGCTAGAAAAACAAGAAAAAATGGGACCTAAAGCTACTAGACGAAGCCAGATAACCAAATTGAGAGCAGAGATTAACCAATTAGAAAATCAGAAAACCATAACCAAAATAAACCAAACAAAAAGCTGGTTCTTTGAAAAAATAAACAAAATTGATGGCCCGTTGGCAAGATTAATTAAAAAAAGAAGAGAGGAAACCCATATTAATAGGATTAGGGATGCCACGGGAAACATCACAACACGCACCCAAGATATCCAAACAATTCTAACAGACTACTTTCAAAAGCTATACTCTCTAAAGGAAGAAAATCTGGCGGAAATGGATGCATTTTTAGAGAAATACAAGTTACCCAAACTGAGCAAAGAAGAAGTTAACCAATTAAATAAGCCAATATCCTATAATGAGATACAGGAAGCTATCAAAAGTCTTCCAACAAAAAAAAGCCCAGGACCAGATGGATTCACAGCAGAATTCTATAAGACCTTTAAAGAAGAACTAATACCCATACTCCTCAAGCTCTTCAGAGAAACAGAGAAGGAGGGAGCTATCCCAAACTCATTCTACGAAGCCAATATCACACTCATCCCCAAACCAGGCAAAGACCCAACCAAAAAGGAGAATTACAGGCCAATCTCCTTGATGAACACAGATGCAAAGATCCTTAACAAGATTCTAGCTAACAGAATCCAGAAACACATAAAAAAAATAATACACTATGATCAGGTAGGCTTCATCCCAGAGACACAGGGATGGTTTAACATACGTAAGTCAATAAATGTAATCCAGCATATCAACAGAGCCAAGGTCAAGAATCACATGATTATCGCCACAGATGCAGAAAAGGCCTTTGATAAAATTCAACATTCATTCATGCTAAAAGCTCTGGAGAAAATAGGAATAGAAGGAACATTTCTAAAAACAATAAAAGCCATTTATGACAGACCAATAGCCAATATTATACTTAATGGGGAAAAGCTACAACCAATCCTCCTAAAAACAGGAACAAGGCAAGGATGTCCACTGTCTCCACTCCTCTTCAACATAGTCCTAGAACCCTTAGCCAGGGCAATAAGGCAAGAAAAAGACATTAAAGGGATCCGCATAGGGAAAGAAGAAGTGAAACTATCCCTTTTTGCAGACGACATGATACTATACCTCCACGATCCCAAAAACTCCATCCCCAAACTTTTAGAAATCATAAGTCACTTCGGCAAAATAGCAGGATACAAAATAAACCCACAAAAATCAGTTGCCTTCCTATACACTGATAACGCACAGGAAGAGAGGGAAATAAAGGGAGCAACCCCATTCACAATAACCTCCCAAAAAATAAAATATTTAGGAATTAACCTAACCAAAGATGTAAAAGAACTATTTAATGAGAACTATAAAAAGTTAAAGAAAGAAATTGCAGAAGATACTAGGAAATGGAAAGACCTCCCATGCTCCTGGATAGGCCGACTTAATATAGTAAAGATGGTGATACTTCCAAAACTAATATACAAATTCAATGCAATTCCTATAAAAATCCCAATGACGTACATCACTGAAATACAGAAAACAGTCCAAAAATTTATATGGAACAACAAAAGACCTAGAATAGCCAAAACAATTCTAGGGGATAAAGACAATATGGGAGGGCTATCCATGCCGAACTTCAAACTCTACTACAGAGCTATAATCACAAAGACAGCATGGTACTGGCACAAAAACAGACCCGAAGACCAATGGAACAGAATAGAAGATCCAGATATAAATCCACAGGCCTACAGCCAGCTGATATTCGACAAAGGAGCCAAAGACATACAATGGAAGAAACACAGCCTCTTCAACCGCTGGTGCTGGGAAAACTGGGCAGCCACATGCAGAAAACTAAAAGTGGACCCCAGCCTATCACCATGCACCAACATCAACTCAAAATGGATTAAAGACCTTAACATTAAACCTGAATCTCTGAAACTACTGCAGGACAGAGTAGGAGAGACACTTGAACTAATAGGCACAGGAAGGAACTTCCTGAACAGAGTCCCAGGGTCACAACAAGTTGGAGAGAGACTCGACAAATGGGACTACCTTAAAATAAAAAGCTTCTGCACAGCTAAATCTATCGCAACTAAGCTAGAAAGACAACCAACTAATTGGGAAAAAATATTTACCAGCAATATATCAGACAAGGGGTTAACATCCTGTATATACAGGGAACTCAAGAAACTAATCCCTCCCAAACCTAACAAACCAATTACTAAATGGGCAAGGGAACTAAAGAGGGACTTCTCAAATGAAGAAATAAAAATGGCAAAGAAACACATGAGGAAATGTTCATCATCCCTGGTGGTGAAGGAAATGCAAATAAAGACAACCCTGAGATACCACCTTACCCCAGTCAGAATGTCCCACATCCACAAATCAGCCAACGACAAATGCTGGAGGGGATGTGGAGAAAGAGGAACCCTATTACACTGCTGGTGGGAATGTACACTTATACAACCACTTTGGAAAGCAGTCTGGAGGGTCCTTAGAAAGCTAAAGATTGACCTCCCTTACGACCCAGTCATACCACTTCTAGGCATCTACCCTGAACAACAGGAACCAATATACAAGGACACGTGCACCTCCATGTTTATTGCAGCACTGTTCGCAATAGCTAGGATATGGAAACAACCTAGGTGCCCCACCACAGATGAATGGATCCAAAAATTGTGGTATCTATACACAATGGAATATTATGCAGCCATTAGAAATGACAAAATAATGGCATTTGCAGGGAAATGGATGGAACTAGAAGGAATCATGTTGAGCGAGGTAAGCCAAGAACGAAGAGACAAACGGTACATGGTCTCCCTCATAAGTGGATGCTAAATCCAAAAGGTTAGGTGATACGACAAAACTAACAGGACTTAAGAAACAAAGAACTCCCGCTCATCTGGTTGAACCACTACTAAATATCCTCATGCTGCTGATCACAAATATGGTATATAACATGTGAACACTGTTATATATTACAGACTGTGGTAGACAATTTGCTCCAGGGAAGTTAGAATGAACTTGTGACTTTGAAATTATGTAATCATTTAATCACAATCAAAAAAAAAAAAAAAAAAGAACCTCGGGGAAGGGAGGGAGGGAGGGGATGGTAGGGGGAAAACAATGGAGGGGGTAACAATGTTCAAGAGGAAGTGTACTCATAACCTCACTCATGTAACTGTAACCCTCTGTATAGTAGCTTTACAATAAAAAAAAAAAAATGAACAAACTTATCAAAGAAAATGCTATTTCTCCAATATGGTCAGGATGGTAGCAGGTATATTATCACTACAGGAAGCAAATTTGATTGTCAAGTCGATGAAGAATAATTACGTTTGTCAGGCAGGGAAATGATGAGACTGTGGGAAATTGAGCATTCCAAAATTCTCATGAAAGTGTTGACTTCATATTATAGTCCCCAAACTCATTTTAATGCTAAAGATCCAACTCACTTTTCCAGAAGGTATTGTTGCCAGCTATTATCCTGCCAATTGCAAGAAGTTCCGATGTGATTTTTGTGTTTGTTTGTTTTATTTGAGAATTCATTATCACATTGTCAGATTTCTAGGTCATTTTTAAGCAATTTCAGTAATGCTTTAAATCACACATGTGATAAACCTTTTCTTTGGAAAGACCTTTGTCCCAATCATCCAAAATAACTTAATAATTTCTCTTAGCTTGACAGTTTATGGATTTGAGACCCACATAATTCTTTCCTTGGCTAAGACAATACATTTCCCCAAGCTGAAAAGAACTTTTCCAAATTATCTTGTAAACAACATTGTGATACCCTACTAAGAGTCCATTTTAACTGATCTGAATAATTTTTCAAGAACTTTAAGCAAGTCAAGTACTTCTATAAGCTAAGATTCTCCTTGTTTTACTAGGTACCTGGCTGTGGTGTTTATAACCCCGTAGCATTTACTTTGAAGTCAGTAGTTTTGAAGTTTCTAGAGGCATAGGTTCAGATAAGTTCCTCAGGGCTATCCAGAAACAGACCTGTATAATTTGTACAACAGCCCACAGCATTACCAGTTCATACTATAATTTTACCAGACTTAAGTAGATGTGACCCTAGTCATTAGAGAGATGGGAAGCCTCCAGGGTAAACCCAATTGCTGTAGAGGACTATCATTAAAACTATTATGGAGCATCTATATGGTGCCAAAAATACTTCCAACTCATTGTTGTTGTTTGGATCCACAGTAAGACAATGCTTCTGCACTTCACAAAGGACACATGAATGCCCTGGCAATTTTAACCCAGGGACTTTAAATGCTGAAATAGAAAAGTACTTGTCCCAGTAGACACTCAGACAACCTCAATCTACCCCTATGTTTTTTGGACCATTTCCAGTTCCAACTTCTTTATTTTCCTCTTATGTGACCAAGACTCTGAAGGGAGGCCCAGATGTAATTTGATCATGTTTGACCACTTTTGTCATTAAAACAATTCTCAAATCTGGCTCATCTGTCTTTATGCCAAATGACATTCATTTAGTTCACTTCTTCATATCATTGACCTGGACTAATGAGTTTCCTGACTGATCTTTCTAGTTCCTATCTATTAACCCTAAACCATCTTTTTATACTCATCCTCCATATAACATACAGAATGGTTTCCTGAAACACATTTGGATCATCTCCCTCTAAGTTAGTATGACAGACAATGAGACAGAGACAGAGACAGACAGAGAGACAGACAGAAAGAGTGAGAAAGAGAGAGAGCAATCTAAAAATTTTAAAGGATTCAGAAAAATCTTAACCCAGCACAAAGAAATGAGGAAAGAGAAAGAGCATTGGTCATGGAAAGGGACAAGACATATAGGACCCAACCACATAAGGCCCTTCCTTAGTTACTCTAGATGTGAAGAGCCATTGGTGGCTTGAGCACTGGAGAATGTCATTACCCAGCTTGTGTTTTACATCTTTAGCCTCTTCCCTCACCATTCCATACCTGAAATATTTCCTTACAGTAATTCTGGATTCTGAAGTTTCTCTGCCAACATGCCCATGCCATTTTGTGTCTCTGATATTTCTCAGTTGGCTCTTTTTTGTGTGGATTTCCTTTCCCATCTAAACAATTTTCCTTAATTTTTGGGACTCAGCTCAGGTATCATCTTTGGGAACCATTTCCTGGACACCAGGTTTGACTACATCCCCTGAATAGCTAGAAATGCTAGCATTAATCATGTTCCATTGAGACTCTGGCTCGTCACTAGACTGTCACCTCCACAAAGTAGAGTTCTGGCACTGTTTGTCTTGGTATTCCTAGTGCTTCACGTAGGCCTTGCTTACAGCAAAGTCTCAGTAAATGTATATTGGTTTGAATTGAACTTTTCAGAAAGTTTAAGTATCATAAAGTCTGCATGACCATGGACTGGAAGAAGTTATCTACTGAGTGAGACAAGGAAGGATTAGAGCCTGTGGTCAAAGACAGCCAGCCCCATAACATCTCTATATGTGATTAAAAATCAGGAACCAATGACTAATGGCTGGCGAGCAAAGGAAGACCATACTTATTAATTCCTCTTTGCATATAGGGATAAAAGCATCTAGAAAAATGAAACAACCAAGCAGTACCAGACTGTTCCCTTCATCTGTGTCCCCAAAACTAGTTATGCTACTTTTCTCAGTCATGTCTGGTAGACAGCATCAGGAGAATCAGTCTGCAAGCTGCAGGTACAGAGTAGTTTTCAGAGGATCTATAATCATGTTACATAAAGTAGGGTTTATATAAAGTTGACAGAATGTGCTGATGTGAGCCATTTACAGTTCAATTGTAACAGAGCAGTCTGGCAAGCAGCTAGCTTTATCTGGGATATGATGTACTTTGGATTCTGCTATCAAGTCAGATTTAGAATAACAATCTGAAAGGAACACAAATCCCCTTTTTGAAAGCCTGTCTTTTCTTCATTGAAGTGAAGAAAGCAAAAGAAGCTAGACGAGTCAGAACAATCCCAGTGAACTTTTTATTACTTTTAACAGAAATGCAAATTATGTAAAAATTTTGTTAAAGGAAACATTCAACACACACACACACACACACACACACACACACACACACACACACACCCTTAATTTCATACAGTGGGCAACAATTTCAATGCTAAAAGAAATATGTTTCCTGAATTAAGAAATGTTTCAAATGAATTAACTCTTCTTTTTCAGCATATCATTACTATGAATCATAAAGCTAACAGTGGAAATCTATCAAGGACTAAATTATGAAAGAGACATAGACTATGAGTCTAAATATATTACCTGGTACGAAAAGAGTGTTGTTCTCCTGAAACTCAGAATTATACTGGCACTTGATTTTATCTTCACACTTATTTTTAGGGGGGGGTCCCGTCATGGGGCTGAACTCTGGGCCTGGGCGCTGTCCCTCAGCTCTTCAGCTCAAGGCTAGCACTCTACCACTTGAGCCACAACGCCACTTCCGGCTTTTTTCTTTTTGCTTATGTGGTGCTAAGGAATCGAACCCAGGGCCTCAGGCATGCAAGGCAAGCGCTCTACCACTGAGCCACCTTCCCAGCCCCCACACTTATTTTTAAATATTTGTTTCAAATAGTTTTCAACTATTTAGATGTTTCTGAGGGATTTTTTCTTTTTTCTTTTAATTTAATTTTATTGTCAAGGTGACGTACAGAGGGGTTACAGTTACATATATAAGGTAATGAGTACATTTCTTGTCAAACTTGTTACTCTCTCTCCTAAGGCAATTTTTTCTTTTTTGGGGGGTCTGGTTGTGGGGCCTGAACTGGGCATGGGTGCTGTCCCTCCCTCAGCTCTTATGCTCAAGGCTAGAGCTCTACCACTTGAGCCACAGCACCACTTTTGGCTTTTTTTCTTTTGCTTATGTGGTGCTGAGAAATCGAACCCAGGGCCTCAGGCATGCAAGGCAAGCGCTCTACCACTGAGCCACCTTCCCAGCCCCACCCCTAAGGCATTTTTAAGTGCTTTCTTTTACTATGCTGAAATTTTACTTTTTATGCTTAAATATTGTAATATTTTCCTTGCAGTTGGATGTGTGTGTGTACATGAGGGTGAGCATAAGGGGATCATTTTCTATTGAATGTGTATAATGGGGAAAGGCTTTCTCCACCATAAGACTATCAAACAGACACCCTTGTTTTTAAGGGTTTTGTAATTTTTTTTCCACTAAATATTTCTCCATTTGGAGTTTATGTTTTCATAGTGAAGTAATAATTAGCTTTTTTCCCTAAATGACTGCTCACTTTCCTCAATACTGTTAAACAATTCATCTTTTTTTACAGTGTGGTCTTTATCATGTATTTATTTTCTTATTTACATAAGTCTTCTTCTTCTCTTCCTTCTGTCTGTTCCCCTGCTACAAGACCACATTGTCTTCACTTATCCCTTATTATATTTTTTAAATCTCCAGACTTTAATTAGTTATTACATTCATTCCCCATTTTGTGAGACTATTGTTGGCTATATTTATGATCTGATATAATATTATAGCTTGAGATTTCTGTCATATTTATAGGTATCTTTCTATTCATTTCTAATCTGCTTTTATCACTTCTATCACTTTCTTCATAAGTCATGGTAATTTTATCCCTTAATATTTTGGATTCGGGGAGTTGGAAATTGTAATTTGGCTATGTCCTACAAATCAAGATTCATAAGAGAGATCTTAGCTACAGTTTTTAATCAGCATACTTGTTAGTGTGTCATTGTTAACTCTTGGCTCATCTTAAAACAAATGAGTCTTCACTGAGCTTTTTATTATTTGAGGCTTCCCAGTACCTTCCAAATACTCTCAATATTTTGATAGATTCTCACGTTGTGAATCTATCCTGGCCAAAACAGAATTAAACAAAACCAAAACGAGACACTCCTCTTTCCAAATTCACAGTACAAGAATCAAACCTAGGTTGCACCAAGCAAACACTCATCAACCAAAATTCATGAAAGACTCAAGAAGCAAATATGTGAAAAATAGTATTGTAAATTAGTGGCAATGTGTATGAAGATAGGTTTTCTGGAAAATAGTAGCAGCATCTGATTCATCAGAAGGAGTCTGTAGCTGATTTCTAGCATGTGGTAGTCAGTAAAGGAGGTAATGGGGCAGTCATGGAAATAACAATCCTGCAGCATGGTGGGGTAGATATCTGAGCTGTATTGGTGGGAAAACGTGCTGTATTCCATCCTGGTACAATGGCTTTTTCAGAAGTCCGTGAGCTATCTGACACACTTTAACAAACCCCTTCCTCTTTAAACTTTTCCAGAACGGATTCTATGGTTTGGAATGAAAACTAACCAATTCATGGAACATGAAAATCCATGTTATAGACAGGAAGAAAATTAATAAATAAATTAGCAAAATAGAATGCATTTTGTCTGTTTCTTATTTCTCCAGACCTTTATTTAATTATGGACTATACTGTGTTTTGGGCTAGTTAGCAAAGTTTCTGTTTTGAAATCCTCAAGTGTTGGCTAACTTGGCTCCCTGGTGTGAAAATAAAACATACTTTCAGGGCACAGAACTTTGATCCCATGGTTACTCAATTTGCCATGTGTTTTGAAAAAAATACAAAATTTGTTAATTTAGATTTTTTATTTTTGTTAATATTAGACATCAGCATGTGTAGACATGTAAGGATCTGTATGTTTTAGGATCTTTATGTAGCTATTTAAAGATCTATATGCAAGTTATATAGTCATAATTACTAATTTATAAATAAGACAATAAACACATATATCATTTATAATCTACATATACTATGGGCCACTAACAAATAAATATGTTACTGGGTTTGCAAGCTGTGTTGATTAGGTGAAAGAGAAGTTTTTAAACAGAAGAGGGCTGGAATTTACTGCTTTGATTATTGGCTTTCCATTCTTGTTTAAAGAAACTCACTTTAGGCCAGAGTAATGGTATATACTTGTAAATACTCATTATTCAAATACTCATTATTCAAATATTCATTAAGTGGAGGTAAGAGAATAGAGACTCAAGACTAGGGACAAACTTAGCAAAACCCTGTCTCAAAGAAAAAGAGAAAGAAGGAAGGAAAAATGAGAGAGAGAGAGAGAGGAAAGAAAGAAGGGAATAAAATGAAGAAACAAAGGAATGAAGGAAAGAAGAAAGGGAGGAAGGGAAGGAGGGAGGGAGGGAGGGAGGAAGGAAGGAAGGAAGGAAGGAAGGAAGGAAGGAAGGAAGGAAGGAAGGAAGGAAGGAAGGAAGGAAGGAAGGAAGGAAAAAGTGACGAGGACCTCATTCAAGTGGTAGAACAATTACCTAATTATAAAGTATGGAAAGTGGCACACCTGTAATCCTAGCTACTCAGGAGGCTGAGAACTAGTTCAAAGCCAGCTTGGGCAGAAAAATCCATGGGACTCTTATCTCTAATTAAACGACAAATAACCAGAAGTAGAGGTGTGACTCAAGTGGTAGAGTGGCAGCCTTGAGTGAAAAGCCAGGGGAGAGCTTGGGCCCTGAATTCAAGCCCTAATTTATTCTCTCTCTCTCTCTCTCTCTCTCTCTCTCTCTCTCATTCTCTCTCTCTCATTCTCTCTCTCATTTTTCTCTCTCTTAATCTCTCTCTCTCAAACACACACACACAGAGAAAGTGAAGCTAAATATGTGTTCTGTTTTGTATACCAATGCTAGTTCTCCCTCCCCATCTCATACACATGTTGATTATATTTTCTGATTTCCTATTCATTTTTCTCAATTAAACTGTAAAATGTATCAAACTTTGAAGGTGTCTAAAACTTTTTTCTTATTTTTATTATGTTTTTTATTGAAAAAATACTGAACAGAGGGGTTACAGTTACATGAGCAAGGTAATGAGTACATTTCTTATCAAGCATTGTTACCTCCTCCTTTGTTTTTCCCTACCATCCCTTCTCTCCCTGCCTCCACAACTCCTCCCCCGCCCCAAGTTGTAAAGTTTGTTTTCAACCTAGTGTCTTGTACATCTCATTGTTACAATGGGTCGACCTGTATCCTTATTTCAGCATTTTGTTATTTCCCTTCCGCTCTCCAAATTAGAAAAATGTATACACAAGATGCAGGCACAGCAAATACAGTGACAACAGGGCTTGTACCATGGGGGAAGAATATACAAAGAAAAAACAATCGCATAGTACATTATAAGTACACTTAAAAAAAAAAAAAGCAACAAACCTCTTGTGTTCCTATCTTGGAGATCATTTCGCTTAGCATCAGTTTATTTTCTTTATTGTGAAAATACCGTACAGAAGGGTTACAATTACATGAGCAAAGTAATGAGTACATTTTCTTATCAAGCATTGTTGCCTCCTCCTTTGTTTCCCCTTCCCATCCCTTCCCATCCCCCCCCACCTTCCCACCCCATCCCACCACGACCCCCCCCACCCCCCCCCCCCCCCCCCCCCCCCCCCCCCCCCCCCGCCCTGCGCCAAAGTTGTAAAGTTTGTTTTCAACTTAGTGTCTTGTACATCTCATTGATGCAATGGGTCCACCTGTATCCCTATTTAAACAATTTGTTTTTTCCCTTCCCCTCCATAAATTATACCAACATCAAATACAGTGAAAACAGGGGTTATACCGTGGGGGAGGGACATACAAAGCAACAAAGAAATATCTTATAAATATGTTAGAAACAATAGCAAGAAAGAAAAACCATTTGAGTCCTTATCTTGGGGTTCATTTCACCTAACATCAACTTATCTGACCGGTTCTGCTTGTAGAAAGTAGAAAAACCACCCATGCTCCTGGATTGAAGGATCAACGTCCTGAAAATGGGTGATATATGGGGATCTAGCTTTAGTTTTCTACAGGTGTTTCACCAATTTTGCCAGCACCATTTACTGAAGAAGGCTGTCTTTCTTCCATTCTATTTTTTTAGCTCCCTTATCGAAGATCAGGTGGCTATAGGTCTGTGGCCTCATTTCTGGGTCTTCTGTTCTATTCCATTGGTCCTGAGGTCTGTTCTTGTGCCAGTACCAAGCTGTTTTGATTACTATTGCTTTATAGTAGAGTTTGAAGTTTGGTATTGATATTCCTCCAGCACTGTTCTTTCTGATAAGGATTGTTTTTGCTATTCAGGGTCTTTTATTGTTCCATCTGAAATTTTTGGGTTGCTTCTTCTATTTCATTGAAGAATCAGGTTGGGATATTGATAGGTATTGCATTGAATTTGTAAATAGCCTTTGGAAGTATTGCCATTTTCACAGTTAATCCTCCCAATCCAGGAGCATGGGAGGTTTTTCCACTTCTTTAGTTCTGTTTTAATTTCCTTTTTCAGGTTTTTAAAGATTTCATCATAGAGGTCCTGTACTTCTTTAGTTAACTCCTAGGTATTTTATTTTTTTGTGGGGCTATTACAAAAGGTGTTGCTTATCTTATCTGACCTTTTCTGCTTATCTCAGACATATACTAGTTATTGCATATAAGGTAAACCATGGGACCTATGTTTCTTTGGGCCTGGCTTACTTCACTTAATATAATTTTTTCCAAGTCTTTCCATTTCCTAACAAATGGAGCAATGTTGTTCTTTCTGATGGAGGCATAGAATTCCATTGTATATATATACCACATTTTCTTGATCCATTCATCTACTGAGGGGAACCCCAAGATAAAGACACAAGTGGATTTTTTTTCTTTCTTGTTATTGTTTCTAACGTATTTATAAGGTACCATGTGATTTTTTTGTTGCTTTGTATGTCCCTCCCCCACAGTATAATCCCTATTTTCACTGTATTTGATGTTGGTATAATTTGGGGAGGGGAAGAGAAAAAACAAATTGTTTAAATAGGGATATAGGTGGATTCATTGCAACAATGAGATGTACAAAGACACTATGTTGAAAAACAAACTTTACAATTTAGGCTGGGGGGAGGGGAGTGTAGTTGTGGAAATGGGAGGGAAGGGATGATGGGGGAAAACAAAGGAGGAGGCAACAATGCTTGATAAGAAATGTACTCATTACCTTGATCATTTAATTGTAACCTCTCTGTACAGTATTTTCACAATAAACAACTTATTTTTTTAAAAAAAGGAGTTGCTGTCCTTATTTCAGCCGTACTCTTCTCATTTTTTGGCATACTTAAAAATCATTGATTTTTGAGGATTAATTTTATACCCTGCTATTTTGCCAAAGTTTCGAATCAGCTCCAGTACCTTGGGAGTGAAGTCCATGGGATTCTTTAAATACAAGATCATGTTTTCTGCAAAGAGGGAGAGTTTTACTTCAGCTTCCCCTATTTGGATTCCCTTTATGTTTGCATCTTGTCTTTTTGCTGTAGGTAGGCATTCTAATACTAAATTGAAGAGAAGTGGAGAGAGTGGACACCCTTGTCTCGTTCCTGAGTTTAGAGGAAATAGCTTTAGCTTTTCACCATTAAGTATAATGCTGGTTGTAGGTTTGTCATACACAGACTTTATTATATTGAGGAACATTCCTAGTTTTTCCAGCGCCTTCATCATAAAGTGGTGTTGGATCTTGTCAAATGTTTTTTTTTTCTGCATCTATTGAGATAATCATGTGGTTCTTATCCTTGCCCTTGTTGACATAATCAATTATATTAATTGATTTGCATATATTGAACCAGCTTTTCATCCCTGAAATGAGTCCTGTTTGATCGTGGTATATGATTTTTTGATGAGTTGTTGAAGTCGATTGGCCAAAATTTCGTTGAGTAGTTTTGCATCGATGTTCATCAAAGAAATGGGTCTATAGTTCTCTTTGATGAATCCCTGCCTGGTTTGTGGATGAGTGTTATGATGGCTTCATAGAAATACTTTGGTAGTGAGCTATCACTTTTAATTTCATTGAAGAGGGGCTGGGAAGGTGGCTCAGTGGTAGAGCTCTTGCCTTGCATGCATGAGGCCCTGGGTTCGATTCCTCAGCACCACATAAGCAAAAAGAAAAAAGCCAGAAGTGGTGCTGTGGCTCAAGTGGTAGAATGCTAGCCTTGAGCTGAAGAGCTGAGGGACAGCACCCAGGCCCAGAGTTCAGGCCCCACGACCGGACCCCCCCCCCCCCCCCCCGCAAAAAAAAATTCAATTTCATTGAAGAATTGGAGGAGTATTTGTGTGAGTTCTGCTTTGAAGGCCTTGTAGAATTCAGCTGTAATTCCAATCCAGTCCTGGGCTTTTCTTGAGTGGGAGGTCTCTTATTGTTTTTTCTATTTCCATGCTTGATATGTTTCTGTTAAGTTGGTTTAAATCATCTTGGTTTAGTTTCAGCATGTTGATATTTGCTAGAAATTCTTCCATTTCTTCCAGATTCTCAACCTTATTAGCATAAAGGTTTGAGAAGTATTCCCTTATAATGTTTTGAAACTTGGTTGCTTCTATGGTGATGTTTCCATTCTCATCTCTGAGCTTGTTTATTTGGGTGCGCTCTCTTTTTTCTGAAGATCTGCTAAGAGTCTGTCAATTTTGTGAATTTTTTCAAAGAACCATCTCTTTGTTTTGTTGATTCTTTCTATGGATTTTATTCTTATTCATTTAATTCTGATTTAATTATAATTATTTGTTTCCATCTACTGGATTGGGGTTTAGCTTGTTGCTCTTTTTTCAAGGAGCTTCAGCTATCTCATTAAATTATTGGTTTCATAGTACTTCTTTAATCAAAAGTAAGATCTCCTTTTCTCATTCCCAGAAGTACTTCTTATACTTTGTTCAAGGCATCTGCTAGCCATTAGGAGAACAAGAATAAATAAAGGTGGAAGTTGCTGAATGTTTAAAACCACCTCAAGTGCACTCTGTTTCTCTAGTTTTAAGTCCTATAGTATCCATAAGGAAACAATGTACGACGTGGAAGCATGGTTCAAATAGTAGAGTACTACTCATGAGTAAGCAAAGCAAGCAAGCATGATGTTATGAGTATAAGCCTTGGTACTAGAAGAAAGAGAAGGGAAGGAAGAAAGGAAGGGAAAGGAAGGGAGAAAGGAAGAGAAGGTAGAAATGGAGGAAGGGTGAAGGAAAAGGAAGGAAGGAAGGAAGGGAGAGAAAGAAAGAAAATGAAAGAAAGAAAGAAAGAAAGAAAGAAAGAAAGAAAGAAAAAGAAAGAAAGAAAGAAAGGAAGGAAGGAAGGAAGGAAGGAAGGAAGGAAGGAAGGAAGGAAGGAAGGAAGGAAGGAGAACAATGGAAGGAGAGAAAAGGACCATTGTGTCTCCAGACCCTAGCACAGCCCTGACACTCAGGTGCAGAAGCAAAATTTATTAAATGAAATGTTGGTGTTGGGCTACCACTGCACAGTTTCTGGTATGTATATGAAAAGGCATTATAACTAATTATACTTTCAATTCATTTGAGGTGGTCTATAGTCCAAATGGCCAAGATGTTCTAAGCTATATATATATATATATATATATATATATATATATATATATATATATATATATATATATATAATCTTCCTTCTGAAATTTATATTCATAATTTAGTTCAGAACAAAGGATGAAAGGAAATTCATATCCATTTCAAAACTGACTTAACTGCATACTTTTTGGAAAATGTATGATTCTGCTTATATGAGCAACTGTAAGAACCAGAAATAATCTCTTCAAGGAAATTAATCAACAGGGACCAACTTGCAAATAGTTGAACTAAAACACTTAGCCAAATACAGTCAGTGGAATTATTTTTAGCTTTATATATTGGAATCAATATTTCCAGATTCCATATTACACTACAATTATAAGAGAAAAATCTGCATCAAAATGAATAGTCTGGCTTTTTTTTCAGGCCTAATTAATAAGCCATGCTGTATAGGTATAAACTTTCCCCTGAGAAATGGCTAAAATGAGTTTTAAAATACTACATTCTTTGATTCTAGGTTTATTCAATTAAACTTCTGAAAGATAAGCCACAACTGATGTGGCCGTTAAATATTTTCTGTTTGGTGCAGTGATTCATCTGTTATCCTACTGATATTTTTAAATTACTAATTGTAAAACAATAATAATTGCAATTGAGAAAATCAAGCTTTTTACCCAAAAATTCTGAGAAAGTAACAAGAGCCAAAAACCTAAAGGGTAGTGGCCACTTGTAAGAATTATCTTGAAATTACTTATTTATTGTTTCAAAGAAAGCATGTTACTTGGAATTATTGGCTTGAATATAAATACAATTAGGAAACATTTTCTTTTCATACAAAAAAAAACAGATGGGTACTTGTTTTCTAATAAAGCAAAAATGATGACAGAATGAAAAAAGGAAAGAAGGGAAGCTGTGCAAATTCTACAAAATTGTAATTGCTGCTGCTCCTTAAAGAATACCAAGAGGTCTTTCTTGCCCGTTCAAACACTGGAGATTCATTGCCTGAGCTTTACCCACATTCAATAGAAATCTTACAGCTTAATTCATGTACATCACATTGAAAGAAAGAGGGCAAAGCATTTTAAATGGTGTTTAAGGTTAGAGTTATTTCAAAGCCAGTCAGAAGAAAATCAAGTGGATAATGGAAACAAAATATAAAAAACGTTTCTAATGGTAGGTGGCCACTTAGAGGCCAGAGGCTTCTTTTACTCATAAAGTGCTCTACATTGTTGATTTCAGGATGTGTGACCCATTTCTTTGCTATTTCAAATGTGTGTCAACTCTAGTCATCTCTTTTCCACATGTGGAATAAGGTCACTGATTTTGCACAGACTTACATGAAAAAAGGATAAAGAAAAACAAAATAATTTCAATCAATAACCAATTTAAATCAGTAACCAGGAGGAAAAAGGTCAATCTGTTAATTATTTAATAAGCAGCCACCTTGTGTAGGAGTACTATCATAAATTCAGTATGGAAAAACAAGAAGCAGAAGATAGTAACCATTCCTTTTGAAGAACTCAAAATGTAACAAAGATAAAACAAATACAAAAAATATTAATATGCAAACATGTAGGTAAATATATTCATTTATATCTTGCCAGGATATTCCATGCAGAACCCAAATAGAAGATAGCTAATTTCCATCTTGACATTTGTGGTTCAACTTTCCCTGAACATTTGCTCAGGACTGTCACCATACCACTTGAACCACAACTTCTGAATTTTTGCTTGTTACTTAGAGATAAGAGTCTCACAGGTTTTTTTCTCTCTGGGATAGCTTCTACCTCAGATCTCAGCCTCTTGAGTAGCTAGGAGCTCAGGCATAAGTCACTGTTACCTAGCCTTTGCTTAACTTAGAGCATAGATAGTAGGACAAGAAAGTAAAGTCAAACAGACCCCATCCAGTTCTATCAATCCTTTCACCATATAGCATCTTTACTGTTCCAAGTTTATTTTACATCTTTAAGATCAGAAGTTTTAAAGAAATGTGTATATCCCAAACCTGTATTCCAGAAATCCATATACTTAAATACTCATTGGAAAACAAATGTTTTCTTCCACCCAGTGGTTTAAGAAAATTCAAAAGCCGGGCGCTGGTGGCTCACGCCTGTAATCCTAGCTACTCAGGAGGCTGTGATCTGAGGATAGCGGTTCAAAGCCAGCCCAGGCAAGAAAATCCGTGAGACTCTTATATTCAATAAACCACTAGAAAACCGGAAGTGGCTCTGTAGTTCAAGTGGTAGAGCACTTGCCTTGAGCTGAAGAGCTGAGGGACAGCGCCCAGGCCCAGAGTTCAAGCCCCAGGACTGACCAAAAAAAAAAAAAAAAAAAAGAATTCAAATTGACTGATTTTCTTCATTGGAGTCCTTAAGAAAACAAGAATTTGAAAAAGAAAATTTTCTACAATTGTGAATCTGAGCCAAGTGAGCAGAAGATGGTGAGAAAGATGAAAGCTGGCTCTGGCTACCCCATGGAGCCTTAGGAAGAGTGTTGTGTGACTCCCTCTGCTTCTCCTCAGAGGGAGCTGTCCAAACATAGGGCAATTTTTGAAAAGCAGTCCACGATGAACACAAAACCATAGTCTGAGAACACTCACCAAGCATGCCAACTCTCTAATGCTCTTAACTTCTTTCTTTTCCTATTATTTGTTGGCAATAATAACTCTGAAAATGTAAGGTCACATGCATCAAACTTTTTCAAGACAAGTACCTATTTCAAAAATTGTTAAGTTCCTAATCAGAGCAGAAGATGCTAGTGTTTTTGTTGGGATTGGTCTTCCTTTCTTCCTTCCTTTGTTCCTTCCTTCCTTTTTTCTTTCTTTCATCTTTCCTTCTTTCCTTTCTTTTTTTTAAAAATTCTCTTTCTTTCATGATGTGTACAGGGTTGGGGTAAAGGGGTAGCTATCCACCCATCCTTAACAGGAAATGACTCAATGGTTTAGAACTTTTTGTTTAAAGCTCACTGAATTGTTATACATTGATTTGTCTGCTTAAATGTGAAGCTCAGGACTTCAATTAGACACCAAGTGAGAAAATTATAAGAATAACAGAATTATGTTTTTAATAACCATTTATTATCATCCAGTGTATTTAACTTAATATCTTATGTCTTCTTTGACATCTAGTTAAAATGTTAGTCTCATCTCTTTGAAATTGATGAAATCTAAAATGTATAATTAATGACCTCCTTTGCAGAAGAGTAGAAAATTAACTTTATTTCTTTTAGAAAAGGTGTTATTCTCATGAATAACCAAATTTCTCTAAGTTGCTGGAAGTAGTTTGGCTTAATAGTCTTACAAAAAAAAAGATCACAGAATTTTTATTCTTCCTTTTGCAAAAGAAATAAAAGCTGCATATTCTGTAACACTAAATGCTCAAAATTAGAGATTTTATAGGGGTTATTTCCATTCTCAGCACAACACTTGCCATGTCTCTTTTGTTTACCCTTTTGCATAATTTCTTCACTTCTTTGCCCCACCCAAGATAGTAGCTCTTTAAGAAGCAAGAAAGAAATTTTGTCATTATAAGATTCAGATTTCCACTTCTCATCCTAACAATGTCTGCCTACTAGGTACTCAATACATATTTGCTCAAAAATATTTTCAAATTTAAATTAATGCGTGTGCAAAAGACTGTTTCTGTTTTTGTATACAAAGATGAGGAATTGTTGACATCACAGCCCTAGTGACAGCAAGACTTCCAAGTAGGCAGATGGTGTGTGAGTAATTCCTTTGCCACTTCCACCTTCCCTCAACCTGGCCTGGAGCTGCTGTTGGTATAAATAATTTAATATTCCTTCTTACCTCCAAGGCTGCTCTTGATACCAGATAGATGTCACATGCTCCAAGCCTGAGAACTCACATAGGAAGAGCTTTTACTTGTGTATAGCACCTTATATGAAAAATAAATCTGGTCCTGAACCTCTCAAACTCCCAAATCTATAGGAGGAATTTAACACTGCTTTTTACAGGAAATAGCAAAGCTTCTTAAACAAAGAGTCTGTGCTTTAGGAAGATGGTCCCATGACCTTGTCCTGATCGGAGAAGTGAAGAATACCCCTGTTGCTGAAAGCTATTCTAAAGCAGTACAGACATGATGGTCGCAAGTGTCATGAGTCTACAGTCTTTTTCTGAAACTTCTTGATGTAATTGTTTCTGCCATCAGCAGATTAGCACTCTAGTGCATGTGGGTTAGAGCATCTGGCTTCCCATTGCTGCAGCCTAATCTACTCTGGTATACCTGGGGTCCTCAGTAGGAGTCCAAAGGCTAGAATAGGAACCCTTGGGGCTCTCCAACCCAGCTCCCAAAGAATTGGCATTTAAAAGAATGAGCAAGGCTGGTATGTGGCTGTGGCAAAAGGAACTCAAAATCTTATTTCTACATTGGATGACTCAAAGCATCAAGCCCTAAGATCAAGAACAGAACAGAAATAGTTCTAAGCATGAAATCTGCAATGGAAGGCCCAGGGCCAGGAGGTTCAGAGAAAGAACTGAAATGACACACCAAGGGAAACAGCCTTTGATAGGCTTCCATACAGGAGTCTACCAGTATTCAAGGAACTGTCAAAGGCCATATGCCATCTGGATTTCTTGTTTTGTTCAGATCTCATGGACATCAGGAAGAAAGGGTGAGCTTGTAGAACCCAAAGACATGCTTTTCATGGACAGTTTTTACTTCAGAGGCTCTTCTTGCTTTCCAAAACAAGAATCAGAGAAGCAGCTACCGGTTTTGAGAAGTTAATATATTAATGTGGGAGATGTCCAAGATAAAAAGAAAATGTCAGTGAATGCAACAGAAAATGCCCAGGGAAGTCAGCCAAAAAGGAGAACTAGCTATGGTTCCAGGAATGACACCTCTGACTGAGAATGAGGAAGAATAATTCAATGGTTGTTAATTCAATAGTTGTACTAACAAATATTACCTTCAGCAAACAACATGGGCATTTGATCAAGTGAAAGGATCCTAAGAGACCAAGGGAACCAAAGAAACACAGGAGGCAGAGTTTATTAAAAGAAACAGTTGGAAATACTGCAATCTCCTATGGTGTGCAAAAGCTATTATAGTTGGACTGGATGAATGTAAAAAAATGTGACTGCCACAGTTGGACTGAATGACCAGAATCAGCCTTCAAGAAAGGAGCTATCCAGCTTGCCCCAGTGGCTCATGCCTGTAATCCTAACTACTCAGGAGGCTGAGATTGAAAGGACTATAGTTTGAAGGTACTACTCAAAGCCAGGCTGGGCAAAATGTTAGCAAGACACTCATCTCAACTAATAAAATAAAAAGTTGGCCATGGTGGTACATGCCTCTCACCCCAGTTGCAAGAAAGTAGAAATAGTAGACTCAATTTTAAAAAGAAAGGAAACAAAGACTGTGAAGGCCTGGCTCAGTGAAACAGTGTCTGCCTAGCAAGCACAGAACACTGAGCTCAAACTCTAGTATCAAAAAAGAAGTTAGCCACTAGTGACTAGTAGTCATTTGAATCCTTTGTGTGTAGACAGAAAGGAACAGAACGTCTTCATTTGTCATGTATATTGACATTCCTGAATAACAACATAAGTTGTTACTCTACAAACTGCTGATACACAGAACTGAGCAATAAAGTTAAAATCCCTTCCCTTCTTTAGCTTTGTTTGTATTAGGGAAGAAAAAAACACTTATTTTAGAATATTTTATATATTTGACATTTTATATTATACATGTTATGTGCATATTTTATAATAGAAAGCATTAGGTGGGGGGATATATCAGGGAAGATGGATACAGAATTAATTTTTTTTTTGTCAGTCATGGGGCTTGAACTCAGGGTCTCAGTGCTGTCCCTGAGCTCTCTTGCTAAAGGCTAGTGCTCTACCACTTTGAGACACAGCTCCATTTCTGGTTTTCTGGTGATTAACTGGAGTTAAGAGTCACAGGAACTTTCCTGCCTGGGCTGGCTTTGAACCATGATCTTTAGATCTCAGCCTCCTGAGTAGCTAGATTTCAGCCATGAGCCACCAGGGCCAGCTGGATACCGAATGTTGGTAGGAAAAGGTTGCAATTACAAGGTCTTGCTTAAGGGGCTGACAGGATGGCTCAGTGGTAGCCTTGCATGCATGAGGGCCTGGGTTCTATTCCTTAGCACCACATAAGCAGAAAAATCTGGAAGTGGTGCTGTGGCTCAAGTGGTAGAGCACTGGCCTTGAGCTGAAGAGCTCAGGGACAGTGCCCAGGCCCAGAGTTCAGGCCCCATGACTGACAAAAAAAAAAGGTCTTGCTTAAGAAGGTGATGCTTGAACAATGACATGTTCAAGTAAGTTTTTTGGTTTTTTGTTTGTTTTTGGAATGCAGAGCAATCTAGAAACACAGAAGAAGAAAAATAGTTGTCACAAAGGGCAAAATGTTTCCTGAGAAGTGTAATGGAAATGGGGAAGGACCCACAGGAGACCCAACACTGAAGCACTGATTATGTTTCCAGCTGTTCTCTGCCATCCCTACCTCCAGCTTCAGGAATTTGGAAGTCTGTTCTTACTATAGGTCCTCAAGGGAAACTGTCCCTTCCTATGGTTCCTCTATGGGATTCCCTTCGGGCTTGAACCCCCTCCTGCAACCCAGAGGGCAGACTCTCAGACAGTAGGAAATAGAACTGCATGAGACATGTAGTTTCCATTAAGAATAACCCACTAGACTGAAAAACCTTATGCAAGTTACTTTCTATGTAAAGACATAGTTGGGTTTCAGAGAGAAATGAAAACAGAGGGAGAACAAATAATAAAATTTCAAAATTTGACTGTCAAATGTACAGACTTATCTCCAGAATTAAACAGTCACAAAAGACTCCAACATTGGTTTTTGGCTCTCTCTCTCTCTCTCTCTCTGTCTCTTATTTATACACGCATTTATGTAACTGATCTCATCACAGGTTATTGTTGATACTAGAAAAAAAAGACAAAACAATGTACACAATGTACACAAAATTTATAGGGCTGGAATGTGGCTTAGTGTTAGAGTGCTTGCCTGGCATGCATGAAGCCCTGGGTTTGATTCCTCAGTACCACATACACAGCTATGGCTCAAGTGCTAAACCGTTAGCCTTGAGCAAAAGAAGTTCAGGGACAGTGCCCAGGCACTGAGTTCAAGACAGGCAAAACACAACAACACACACACACACAAACTTCTCTAGTTTAAATTGGTTTCTAACATTCCTCACCTATATGTGATATACACAAATTTCTTATTTAATGGGTCTCCTGTATCCTTTCTGCTTTTTGTTTATCAGCATTTTTACATTTTATTAGCGTATATTAGTTAGCGTATATTAGTTCATTGTGATATTTCATATATTTATATATATATGTATATATATATATATATATATATATATACAAGATTGGCTTTAATTATTGTTGTTTTTTGTTTTGTGCTGGTCATGAGGCTTGAAATCAGGACCTGGCTTTTTTTGCTTTCTCTGAGCTTTTTTGCTCAACCTGGTGCTCGACCACTTAAGCCACACCTCCACTTTCAGATTTTTTGGTGGTTAGAGTTATGGGTCTTGTAGAATTTCCTGCCCGCACTGGCTTTGAACAGAAATCTTTAGATCTTAGCCTCCAGAATAACTAGAATTACGGGCCTGATCCATGGACTCCAGGCTATTTGTTTGTTTGTTTTAGGTTTGAGATTTTTCATACTGTTTGTGATACTAGTATTTTAACTGGAGGCTTCACACTTATTAGGCAGAAGCTCTACTGCCTGAGCCACACCTTTCCCCTTAGAGCTATCTGATAAACTATGATACTTATACTTTCTGATAAATTGTTATTTAACCTTTGTTATTTATACTTATTTCTATTCATACTCTAATCAAACATTTTGTTCTAATATTGTGGAAGTTTATTATCACATAAATTGACAACTAGTTGATATCTGAATACAAATAAAGTATAAAAATCCAGCTACAAAAAGACAATAATTGGGAATTGGAATATTAATCCAAATTGTCCTTTGTAGTTACAAAATATAGTGTGAGGACCAGGAATAGTAGTGCCACCTATGAGCTCAGCTATTCAGGAGGCAGAAATAGGAGGTCAAGATTTCAAGGCTAGCTTTAGCAAAAATTTGGCTTGAGACCTTATCTTAAAAACAAGCCAGGTATGATGTACACACTTGTAATTCTAATTGCTTGGGAGGTGGAGGTAGACAATCATGTTCCAAGACCATCCAAGCAAAAATAGGAGACCCCACCTGAAAAATGAATCTAAAAAGCACAAGGACTGAAGATAGGACTCCAAGAATTCTAGAAAAAAAAGGGGGAGGGCAAGAAAAAAAGAAACATAGTTTGTATAATTAATTCATCTCTGAAATTCTCTTTTAGAATGGACATCCAACTGAGTAGAGAAAATAAAGTCACTAGTTTATCAAATAGTACTCAGAAGGATAAAGCTTGAATGATTTGGTATTTTTTACCTGAAAAACTCATGTATAGAAAAGAGATCGATTTAAACACAACTCCCTCAGGGTCATGCCCCAGCATTGGAAGACAGATCAGTATGGCCACCTGGATTTGTCAAGGATCATTTTAATGTTTAGCAGAAGAAAATGTGAATATTCTTCTGATGTGTAATTAAAGTACCATCTTTGAGAGCTCACAGAACTGGTGTTTTGAGCTCAGCCTGATTTGATGAATACTGTCCCTTTTTCTGCCTACAGATTATTTGCCTTGATAAGGTTTCATTTCACATAACTAATATTCCTTTTATGTAAATGGATGTTATTTACATACATAAAGCAGGTTGAGAAGTCAAGATGACATGCAATTGATATTTACAGGCAATTTCATCTGCTTATTTTTCGGTTTCATGGAATTTAAATTTAGCATTTTCTGACTCAGGTTCCATTAGATTGGTACACTTAAGAGTTAAGCTGATTTTCTTTCATTAAAGTTTAGTTTATGTGGTTTAATCAGTGAACATATAATTGCTTAAAATATTCATTTTATAAGATTTTTTTCAATAAATTATCAAGGATGTTTAAATCTAAAAACTGATTCTATTTCTGTACTTGTGGTCATAGATACGCAGTACAATCTTTGCAGCTAGTCATCTTGCTCTACTTTAATCTAATAAGCCAGCTGGAAAATTTCTTCTGTTTTCTCAGTGATTTATTTATTTATTTCTAAATAAATATGGTGTTTTAATCCTTCATTGTTCTGTCTCAAAAACTACAAGATTTCATTTTGAACTTTTTTTTTGTCTGTCAGGGGCTTGAACTCAGGGCCTGGATGCTGTCCCTAGGCTTTTCACTCAAGGCTAGTGCTCTATCACTTTGAGTTATAGCTCCACTTCTAGTTTCTGGTGGTTAATTGGAGATAAGAGTCTCACTGTTGGAGGCTGCAATGCTTGGTAAGAAATGTATGCATTATCCTGACCATGTAATTGTAACCCCTCTGTACAGTATGTTCTCAAATAAAATAAAATAAAATTAAAAAAAAACAAAACAAAAAAAAAAAAAAAGAGTCTCACTGTTTTCATGCCTGGGCTGGCTTCAAACCATGATCCTCATATCTGAGTCCCTAGTAGAACAGGTTTGAACCACCGGCGTAGGCTTATTTTGAACATTTTTGACTCATCAGACATTAGTTAATGTTGCTGGACAGCTTACTACTAAGCATTACTACTAACCATTGATAAATGGATTAACTCATTTAATTCTCATCAAAATCCCACAAGCTATCTAGAATCACTAGCCTTTTAAAGATAAAGAAACTAATAATGCACAGATCAACCCAGAAAAAATAATGCTCACCTTCTTACTCTATCATACATATTCTTTTTTTTTAATTGTGAAAATACTGTAGAGGGGTACAATTACATGGGCAAGACAATGAATACATTTCTTATCAAGCGTTGTAGCCTCCTCCTTTGTTTCCCCTTCCCATCCCTTCCCATCCTCCTCCGCCCCCCCCCACATAACCCTCCTCCCCCCCACCAAAGTTGTAAAGTTCATTTTCGACATAATGACTTGTACATCTCATTGTTCCAGTGGGTCCACCTGTATCCCTATTTAAACGATTTGTTTTTTTCCCTTCCCCTCCACAAATTATACCAACATCAAATACAGTGAAAACAGGGGTTATACCTTGGGGGAGGGACATACAAAGCAACAAAGAAATAATCTTATAAATGTGTTAGAAACAATTGCATGAAAGAAAAAAAAACATTTGAATACATATCTTAGGGTTCATTTCCCTAACATCAACTTATCTGAACTTTTCTGCTTGACTCAGACATATACTAGTTATTGCAAATAAGGGAAACCATGGGACCTATGTTTCTTTGGGCCTGGCTTACTTTACTTAATATAATTTTTTCCAAGTCTTTCCATTTTCTAACAAATGGGGCAATGCCATTCTTTCTGATGGAGGCATAGAATTCCATGTGTATATATACCACATTTTCTTCTGGGTTGGTTCCACACCTTAACTATGGTAAATAAGGCTGCAATAAACATAGTCATGCTGGTAGCTTTAGTATGGTCTTGTTTGTGAACATTTGGGTAAATACCAAAAGTGGGAGTGCTGGGTCATAGGGGAGCTCTATGTGGAGTCTTTTGAGGAACCTCCATACTACTTTCCAAAGTGGTTGAACAAGTTTACACTCCCACCAACAATGCAGTAAGGTTCCCTTCTGTCCACATCCCCTCCAGCGTCTGTTGTTATTAGAGTTCTTGATTATAGCCAGTGTAACTGGGGTGAGGTGTTATCTCAATGTTGTTTTGATTTGCATTTCTTTTATGGCTAGAGAGGTTGAGCATTTCTTCATGTGTCTATCGGCCACCCTTCTTTCCTCTTCAGAGAAGCTTCTCTTTAAGTCTTTAGCCCACGTATTTATTGGGCAGTTGTTTCTTTGAAGATTTGTTGTTGGGGGATTTAATTTTTTGAGTTCCAGGTATATTTTAGATATGAGACCCTTGTCTGTTGTATGGCTAGTGAAGATCTTCTCCCAATCCGTGGGCTTTCTATTGATCTTGCTAGCTATGTCCTTTGCCATGCAGAAGCTCTGTAGCTTCATGCAATCCCATTTGTCCAACCTTTCTTTGATTTGTTGTGTTTCTGGGTCTCTATTAAGAAAATTTCAGCCTGTTCCAAGGAGACCTAGGGTTTCTCCTATTCCATCCTGTAATGTTTTCAGAGTGTCTGCTTTGACTCCGAGGTCTTTGAGCCATTTGAAGTTATTCTGTTGCTAGGTGAAATATAAGGATCTAGCTTTAATTTTCTACAAGTAGTTAACCAATTTTGCCAACACCATTTACTGTCTTTCTTCTATTCTATTTTTTTAGCTCCCTTATCGAAGATTAGATGGCTATAGGTCTGTGGGTTCATTTCTGGGTTTTCAATTCTATTCCATTGGTCCTGAGGTCTGTTCTTGTGCCATTACCAAGCTGTTTTGATTACTATGGCTTTGTAGTAGAGTTTGAAATTTGGTATTGATATTCCTCCAGCACTGTTCTTTCTGTTGAGGATTGTTTTTGCTATTCGGGGTCTTTAATTGTTCCATATGAATTTTTGATTGCCTCTTCTATTTCCTTGAAAAATGAGGTTGGAAAATTGATAGGTATCACATTGAATTTGTAGATAGCCTTGGGAAATATTGCCATTTTCATGATGTTGATCTTTCCAATCCAGGAGCATGGAGGTTTGCCACTTTCTAAGTTCTGTTTTGATTTTCTTTTTCAAGTTTTTAAAGTTTTCATCATAGAGGTCCTTCACTTCTTTGGTTAACTCAACTCCTAGGTATTTTAGTTTTTGTGGGGCTATTACGAATGGAGTTGATTTCTTAATTTCAGCCGCACTTTTCTCATTGT
Source organism: Dipodomys spectabilis (assembly GCF_019054845.1). Taxonomy (NCBI): domain Eukaryota; kingdom Metazoa; phylum Chordata; class Mammalia; order Rodentia; family Heteromyidae; genus Dipodomys; species Dipodomys spectabilis. Next base: position 13,894,358 of record NW_024870758.1, read on the forward strand.
TGGCATACAGAAAAGCCATTATCATTCATATTCTAATCAAGTATAAAAGTACATATGTAAAGGATGTAGCTACTCAATGTCTGCGATATTCTTATTACAGTGACATATATATGCTGCATATATATAGTAGCAAAATGCCTCACTTACTCTTTGCACTAGATGCCTCCAGCTAGAATTAGTTTTTTTGTTTGTTTGTTTGTTTTTGTTTTTTTTATATAGGTCGTGGGCCTGAACTCTGGGCCTGGGCGCTGTCCCTCAGCTCTTCAGCTCAAGGCTAGTGCTCTACCACTTGAGCCACAGTGCCACTTCTGGCTTTTTTTGTCTGCTTATGTGGTGCTGAGGAATCGAACCCAGGGCCTCATGCATGCAAGGCAAATGCTCTACCACTTAGCCACCTTTCCAGTCCAAGAATTAGTTTTGTTTTATTTTTGTGTATGTTGTTCTATTATAGCAAATTCATCTCCAGGTTCCAATTTTGCATTTATCTAAACAATCTTGAGCAAAGTATTTAACAGCTAGTAAGTAGCACAGCAGGATTCTTCTTATCTAGAATCCTGTCCTTAATAGGACAATATCCTGCTAAATAAACAATACAGTATTGATAATTCCATTGAATTGATCATCTCATCTTTATGTGCTATTATGGTATGCAATATATACCTCTATTTTACAGTGATTAGATAATATTATACAGAATGAAATCTAGATGACAATATTATAGGGTAAATAGAGAAGGGAAACATGAAGAAAAAAATATGAAATAAATACTCATAGTACAGGGTGTAGTCTCTTACAATTGTAAATTATAAATGCTATCAGATTGCTTTTTCTGAAATATATATCTGATATCCTTCTATCAAAATCCTGTAATGCTGCTTATTGACTACAAGGTTCTCCATGCTCTGGTCCTGTCCTGTTTTCCAGTTCTCTCTCCTTTTCCTTACCCTGCTTAAGCCATTTGTGGAGAAGGTAACTTAAGTTTGAAAAACAGATTAAAATTCCTGATTCGATGATTGCAAACTGAGTAATCCAGAAGAATTTAACTAACTTCACTGACCTTTACATTCCTTCTCTGTAAACTAGCCATAATGATACATGCATTTAAGGTAATATTTTCTGACTGAATACATATAGATCTATGTAAATATATATAATTATACATTTACAACATGAATCTTAGTATATACCATAGGCATTCAATTAGCTTTAATCACATTATATTTTATTTGTGTATTTTCCTACTTACAAATACACATTTCCTACTTACAAATATACATTTCAAATATACATTCTTTACTTTCTTTAGACCATGATTTTCTCATGGTTAAAATATTGTAGGAATAAGTATTTATACATAAGAACTTTTATGAGGATTAAAGAAAATAAGAGCAAGGAAAATAGTAATCACTTAATAAATATTATTATATTAATTATCATTGCTGCTAAGGTAAGTTCCTAGGCTTCTGAAGACACTGAAGACTGGATATTCCTACAGAGTCCAGGCTGGCCTTAAACTCTCAATCCTCCTGGCTCAGCTTCTTAAGACCTGGTGGTATAAGCGTTTACCCCTATCATGCTCACTACCGTGTGTGTGTGTGTGTGTGTGTGTGTGTGTGTGTGTGTGTGTGTGTGTGTGTGTGTGTGTGTGTGTGTGTGTGTCCTGGGGCTTGAAGACACTGTCCCAGAGATTTTTACTCAGGGCTAGCACTCTACCACTTGAGCCACAGCTCCACTCTCAGCCTATTGGGTGGTTAATTGGAGATAAGAGTCTCAGGGACTTCCCTGACCAGGCTGGCTTCAAACCTAGATCTTCAGATTTCAACCTGCTAGTAGCTAGGATTACAGGCATGACCCATGGGCCAGTACCTATTCTTTTTTCCTTGATGCCTTATTTAGCATCTGTTTATGCAGCAGAAATTTACAAAAAAAATTCAAAATGTAACAAAAGAAGTTTTATCTTCTACATTCAGAACTTCTTAGAGCTCTCTAACACACTAGAACTCATAATAGTTGCAAATTTCATATTCTTAGTCCTATTGGGGATTGCAGAAGCCAACTTAATTAAGAAAAGTAAATAACTACAAAAATGGTATAAGAACCAGTCCCTGAACATCAATAGTTTCCTACAAAACATTTATTTTTTACTAATAGAATAGTCTAAAACAAGTTGGATGCTATATGATGGAGACAAAATTAACAAAACCCATCTAAGTTTTTTGTGGAGTAAAATCAGTATTCTACATCTATTTATAGAGATGGCTTTGTTAATCACCAGTACCTTTTTGTCTATAAATACTAACAGTGTCTTGTCTTTTGTAAAAAGTCAGAAACTATTCACTGATCAAACTTTACCAAATAATTGATATAATTATAATTAAATTATTAATTGATAATTAATGATATCTAAATATTTTAGAAAATTTCTCTTATGAAAGAAAAGTCAGATATAAAAGCCTTTATATGTGAATCTTGTTTAAATTAGTTAACTTTTGAAGAAAATTGCCTAAATCAAACCTCATTGAAAAGTTTTTTTTGTATTAATTTCTGACTTTTCTACATTTAAGTTATTTTCAAATACCTTCATTTGTGTGTATGTGTGTGTGTATATATATATGAGACCAAAATGATAAGTATTTTTATAGACACTATCTAAACTTTCCTAAGTGAATATTTAATCTGAACAATATGTTAGAGTATAATCAATAATTTCTAAATCCTTTGTATTTGTACACACTAAGCTAAGTGGTCTAATGTATTGCCTCATTTAATCCTTTCAACAAACCTCATAGGAAAAGTTCTAGTATTACAAAATGAATATCCTTTATCTGAAAAACATGGGACCAGAAGGGTTTTAGATATGTGCTTTTTTAGATTTTGGAATATTTGCATAAGCACAATGAGACATCTTGAGGATAAGATGCAGTATAAACATGAAATTTATTTATAATTCATATATACCTTACACACAGCCTGAAGTTAATTTTAATACATTTCTAACGCACCTGCATTTTGACTGAGACCACTTACCTGATGCGGCATCATGTTTCTACTTAGGAAATTCAAATCTTTGAGCATTTACAGTTTGGGTTCACAGATGAGAAATGCTCAACATGTATTGCCTTGTACAGATGAAAGAATTGAGTTGTAGAGTTTAAACTTGTCCAAGGATTTCCAGTTTGTAAGTGCAAGAACTGACTATTACCTCCAGCAGTTGACCTCAGAGCCTGGGCTGGTAATCACCTCTCCCATCTCTGTGATAGAAAATTGGTAGAACACAAAGAAAACATTTTTACTTTCCTTCTGTCTTGGTAAAGACCGAGTGAAAAACACTGTGTAGAACACATAGGCCTAATTGTCATTAGAAACAACATAGGCACAATTGCCTTTTATCTTCTTAAATTTAAAAAAGCTGTATCTTTAGTGTAGCCTGAATTGACAGCATTTGAGTTATGAATTTGCTTGGAAGCTGCTTTCTTTGATGCCAAAAAGGCATTTGATTTGATATGGAAAAATAATACAATCTTAGTTTTAAGGATAACATTTGAGCTAAACTCATGATTTGCTTTAAAAAAAAAAAAAAAGTCTGCAATCTTCAGTTACTGATGGCTGATTTCCAGATTCTATTTTGAAAGTGATAATTAGGCCTGGAATTTTTTTGCTAACTTTGTTATGTAAATCACACCTTTGGGGGAACATTGGGCAAAATAACACAATAGCAATAGAAAATCATTTTACCCTGAATGATTTTCTAAAATCTATTCAATCAAATGAGATACATGTGGCTTTTTGCCACCTTCAATGATTTCTGAAACAATTAAAAATTTAGTCCTTGAGTTTTAAAAAGAATGATCTGTTGATTTCAACCTGAGCTATAATCCAGAGTTCCTAAAGTCCTCATCACTTCACTAAAGGCTCCATATAGAATCTCAAACCACAAGAAGCTTAACTACTTTTATCTCCTTCTACACTCTATTTACAACTCTTCTCTAAGGGAGACTATAAATAAATCTGTTTAGATGCTTTAATTCATATATATATATATATATATATATATATATCTTTTAAAAATTGAGACTAAATTACACAATTCCCAAAGACTTCTTATCCAAGGTAATGCTCAAATAAAACCCTATAAAATACATTGCAGAACCAATGTTAAGGGGGCTGGCTGGACCAGATAATGAATAAATAAATAAATAAAATAACTATATCAATTGTTTTGTTCAGCTTCACAATGAAAAGCAAAATGAAATGGTCCTACCAAGTAGCATTGAGCTCCCTGTTCTGGCTTCTCAAGAAGGAATGTCTAGTTTTGATGGGAAAGTCCAATTCCAATGACAGACTCAAGACATCTGCAGAACTAAATATATCTCCAAATACAGCACAGCTTGAAAAACAGATCAGATCTGGTTTCAAAACACTGTGTTGTTAACCCTTTTCAAGATATGGAATTCCTTGAAATGATAATCCTCATAGAGAGGAAAAAATTGTCTCAGAAAATCATTTGGATTCAAACATTTGCTTATATCTCAGAATATGACATTCCTATAGTGGCTACATCCTACCCTAAATTACTTACTGCATGGCATCCGGTGGCTTACTGACTGCTGAAGCTAAGGACAAAAGCAAAATGGATAGAATTCTCCTACTCATATATGGAAGTTAGAATGGAGAAACAGTTATTTGTTCAGGTGTTATTATGAGTTTATTCAATTGCTGTTTTCTTTCTTCGTCGGTGAAGAAATATAAGCTCTAGGCCAGAGAAAGTGGCGTGCTTTATGGCTCTTTCTCTCTCACAACCTCATTTGACAGGATGGCCAATTGGCTTACACAGCCAGTTGGACACCAAGGCCTTTGTCATCCTGCCTCCTGGTGTCTTCCTGCTTTAATCACTTGCCAGCATGCTTTTGTCTCTTGTTTGTTGAGAGGGCAGTTTTCCTGAATACATATGCTCTCTTTGTTGCTGGAGGTGACATTTATCATAGCATCGTTTAATTTTTATGTACGTTTTACCAATTTACTACTCTTAAAAATTCACTCTTTTCACTTTCATCTTTTCTATGAAGATACTACATGAACAACCTTTTTCTTTTTCAAGACCCAGATTCTAATATATGTAGTTTTTTTATATAAATATACCAATTCAAAGAAATCACCCCTGATTTTGCAATATTTCCATTTCCTTCTCCTAGTGTATTATTTGGAATATATATTCAGTACATTTTCCCCTCCATGCCCATCAGTTCCTCATTCATGGATTTAATAGCAGATAGAAATATTCTGGGACCTCTTTAGTAAAGGGTGCTGGCAAAGTTGGTTAAATAAAACTAAAGTTATATCCTTATATATCACCTTGTACCAGAATCAACTCCAAATGGATCAAAGACCTCGAAGTCAAAGCAGACACCCTGAAAACATTACAAGAAGGAATGGGAGAAAACCTAGGTCTTCTAGGCACAGGTTGACATTTTCTCAATAGAGACCAAGAATCACAACAAATCAAAGAAAGGTTGGATAAACGGGATTGCATGAAGCTGCAGAGCTTCTACATAGCAAAGGACATAGCTAGCAAGATCAACAGAAAAGCCACAGATTGGGAGAAGATCTTACTAGCCGTACAACAGACAAGGGTCTCATATCTAAAATATACTTAGAACTCGAAAAATTAAATCCCCCATCAACAAATCCTCAAAGAAACAACTGCCTAATAAATAAGTGGGCTAAAGACAGAGAAACTTCTCTGAAGAGGAAATAAGAATGGCCAATAGACACATGAAGAAATGCTCAACCTCTCTAGACATAAAAGAAATACAAATCAAAACAACATTAAGATTCCACCTCACCCCATTTAGAATGGCTATAATCAAGAAATCTAATAACAACAGATGCTGGAGGGGATGTGGCCAAAAGGGAACCTTACTTCATTGTTGGTGGGAGTGTAAACTTGTTCAACCACTTTAGAAAGTAGTGTGGAGGTTCCTCAAAAGACTCCACATAGAGCTCCCCTAAGACCCGCACTCCCACTTTTGGGCACTTACTCAAATGATCACAAACAAGACTATACTAAAGCTACCAGCACAACTATGTTTATTGCAGCATTATTTACCATAGCTAAGATATGGAACCAACCCAAATACCCCTCAGTAGATGAATAGATCAATAAAATGTGGCATACATACATAATGGAATTCTATGCCTCCATCAGAAAGAATGACATTGCCCCATTTGTTAGGAAATGGAGACTTGGAAAAAATTATATTAAGTGAAGTAAGCCAGGCCCAAAGAACTATAGGTCCTATGTTTTCCCTTACTTGCAATAACTAGTATATGTGTGGGACAAGCAGAAAAGGTCAAAAGCTATATACATATGACAAGATAAGATGATGTTAAGCAAAATGAACCCAAGATCGGTACACAAGTGTTTTTTTTTCTTGCTTGCTATCGTTCCTAAAGTATTTATAATGTGACTTTTTTTTCTTTGTTATGTTCCTCCCCCACTGTATAGCCCCTGTTTTCACTGTATTTGATTTCCATGTCCTGCATCTTGTATATACATTTCTCTAGTTTGGGGAGGGGAAGAGAAAGAACAAAATGCTTAAATAAGGATACAGGTTGACCCATTGTAACAATGAGATGTACAAAACACTATGTTGAAAAATGAACTTTACAATTTAGGGGAGGAGAGGGGAATGGAGGAGTGTAGTTGTAGAGGTTGGAGGGAAGGGATGGCAGGGGAAAAAGAGGAGGAGGTAACAATGTGCTATAGGAAATGTACTTATTACCTTGCTCATGTAACTGTAACCCCTCTGTACAGTATTTTTACAATTAAAAAAACCAAAGCTGAGCAGTTTTGGATGTGCCATTCTCAAATGTGCAGGCTTCTCCTTCCTCAAGAGCATGTGAAGTTCTGTGGGATCTGTTTAGGGGAGAACAGCTGTTATTAACCAGCCCTTAGTTATTTTGGAAATCTCTTCTCTACTATATGGATGACTTTACCACAACCCTATGTAGACTCTTCTGATAAATGTCTTTTATGAATTGGAATTTATAAATAGAACTTTTGTGTTGCAAAAAATTATATACATTGTATGGGAGTAAAATTTTGTATGAATAGTCTACTAAGTTGTATGATAAAGTTTATTTTTCTTTTATGTATGTCATTAAAATAATCAGCTATTTTTTCTATAAAAATAAAAAACATTTTAAAATATTCTGGGGAAAAATTTACTTGTACTGAAAATGCATAGACATCTTTCCTTGTCATTAGTCTATAAACATTATAGTATTTACATAGCATTACTGTTATTGGTATTATAAGTAATCTGGAAATGATTTAAGACATATAGCAAAGCTGAGTGTCAGTGACTTATACCTTAACCTGAGTATCCTAGCTACTCAGAAGGTTAAGATCTGAGGATCATAGTTCAAATCCAGGCCAAGCAAGAAAGGCCATGAGAGTCTTGTCTCCAAATACCCACCAAAAAGTTGGAAGTAGAGCTGTGGTTTAATGGTAGAACATAGGCTCCAGCAAAAAAATTGAAGTCCTAGGACCTATACCAAAAAAAAAAAATCCAAGCCAGGCACTGGTGGCTCACACCTGTAATCCTAGCTACTCAGGAGGCCTGAGGATCGTGGTTCAAAGCCAATCCAAGCAGGAAAAGTCCTTGAGACTCTTATCTCCAATAAACCACCAGAAAACCGGAAGTGGTGCTGTGGCTCAAGTGTTAGAGGACTAGCCTTGAGCTGACGAGCTGAGGGACAGTGCCCAGGCCCAGATTTCAAGCCCCATGACCGACCAAAAAAAAAAAAACCAAAAATCCATACAGGAGGAGATATATATATGTATATATATATATATACGTATATGTTTTATATATGTTGTATATAAATAATAAACCATATTATATGAAAGACTTGAATATCAATGAATTTTGGTTCTGAAACCAACTCTTTAACTTATTCTGTTCTTTAGAATGATTTTTACTTATTCCATTCTTTTTTATTTACTTGTTTTTTGCCAGTCATGGAGCTTGAACTCAGGGCCTGGGCACTATCACTGAGCTTCTTTTGCTCAAGGCTGGCAATCTACCACCTGAGCCACAGCACTACTTCTAGCATTTTCTGCTTATGTGGTACTGAGGAATCAAACCCACGGCTTCATGCATGCTAGGCAAGCACTCTATCACTAAGCCACATGCTAAGCCCCCTGTGTTCTATTGTGCATCAGAAATGGGTGCAGAAACTCTATACCTCTAAATTCTGATTCCGTTGTTCCTGAAACACACTCAGAAGTTTGTATTGTTTGTTAAAGTTCCTATAATTTTTTCTTATTTTCATTGTAAATCAATGTGAAATAGACTAAGAGATGAGAGTGTGGCCTGGAAATAAAACTTCAAAGTACTCTAGTGACTTTGAGGTAGACAATCCACTGGCCAATCCTTAAGAATCTTTATTGGCAACATATATTAATAATGAGGGTTGTTAAAGCAGAGGTGGTAATTCAGAGAAAACTAGATGAAGTATACAGGTATGGGCTAAGATGATGTGCTGAGCCAATAAGTAAGGGTTATTAAATACTAAGAAAACGAATGTGGACTTATGGGCCATGTCAGGTGGCTCAAGCCTTTAATCAGAGGATCACAGTTCAACAAGACCAAACCAGGCAAAACAATGTTTGCATAACTCCACCTTAAACAATGTCTGGATATAGTAGTATATGCCTATCAATCTAGCAACATGGGGAAGCACAAATAGAAGGATCACTGTTTCTACATCTTTATTAGCCCTTTGTATCTCTTATTTTGAATTTTATTGTTTTGCCCATTTATCTATGAAAAAATAGAAGCATAAAGGATCACAGTCCAATCTAGCTCAGGCATAAAGCAAGACCTGTTCAAAAAATAACCAGAAGAAAAAAAGAGGATGGCAACTAGTGTGGCTCAAGTGGTATAGCACCTGTTTGGCAAGTGGGAAGCCCTACATTCAAACACTAGTACTTCCTTAAAAGAGAGAGAGGATAAAAAGAATGTGAATTGATGTTATAGATAATGAAATGCTATCAGAGCCTCATAGATGAGGAGTGCCATGGTTCAGCCAACCACAATTTTTAAAATGCAAATCTGATAGTATCAAAAGGATACAATTGATGGGGAAGAGACTAGAATCAGGTGACATCATTAGTGGAATAGAGGTGAGATGAAGGAGAGAAAAGTAGAAATAGATGTAAGAAGACAGAGGAAAACTTGCAGGTGCCAGAGTAGAGATGGACAGCCAGGTGTCAAAATACCAAGTGTCTCTCAAATCTCAGCCTGGTGATCCTATTACCTAAAGAAGAAGCCTATGGTTTTAAGGAAAATAGGACAATTGCAACAATATATGTCATGTCTTACTTATAAATAAAATTCAACTTGATTTTCAAATTATACTTATTAGCTAGTTAGATATTTAATCCAGAAGAGTAGTTAAAACCAGAGAGGTACATTTAGGATTAGCTACATAGAAATGTCATTTAAAGCAATATACTAGACTGCTTCTCTGGAAACTGAGATGATGTAAACATAGAGCAGGGAGATAGAGATGGATCAGGAATGAGCTAGTGGTATGTCCAATCTATGAGCTCAGTAAGGTGACCATTATGGGAAACAAGAGAAAGATTAAACAAAGAACAAATATGAGGATCATCCAGCATCAGCAATGACTATATTAATCACGCTTTCAAATCTCTGTGGCTTAACACAATGAGTTACTAAGAGTCAGTGCTTTATTTAATATAAATGTATCCCTACAGTGCACAATTGGCATATACTAAGTGATACCTCTCACTCCACTTTTCCCTTTTATGTCTGGTGAAACTTTCAAAGTTTATACAGGGTAATCGACTATATTAAGTCTATATAAGTAAAAGGTACATTATGAGAACCATTATTGTTTTACATACCTCTACACAGTGCAGGTTATTACTTGCCCTGCAGCAACATGATAGCAACTGCAGCCAAGCATCCAGACACTGTCACACACTAGTACTTCCCACCTGCACCACCCAATGTCTGTATCCATCTTCCATTCCACAGTATGTGCCATGGGAAACCATATTCTTGATATTTTCTCTTGCTTTTCTTGCTCTCTGCTCAGTTATTTAAATTCTACCTGTTTTTTGTGTCACTTCTATGTCCTGTCTCATGGAATTTACCCTGAGTGTTCAGACTACCTCTATCTATCCTCAACTATCTGAACTCACTACTTATCATATTATTCCGGCACTCCATGTTTATATTTATATAACTTATTCCTATATCCAGACTTATAATAAAGTATATTTTTAATCTTCTGTGGCTTTCAATTTCATTCTGAGTTTAGAATCCGTTTGTACAAATTACCTGCACATTGACTTCTTTTAAAATCATACATTGACATCTTATTTTAGTATGATATGATAAGGCCTTCTCTGGTCAAAAATGGGAAATAGTTGATGCTGGAGCCTTTCAAGTCTTTGTTCTGCATGCTTTCCCATTTAAAAAAAATGTTAACTATATGCCATGCCCCCAATATTGTCAGTGTACCAAGTTTTACTTTAATCTTATAGATATGCCGAGGATAACCTTTAAGTCCACAAATACTGATTGATTTTTCTCATTTCTGTCCTAACAAAAAGTATCTGTCCTCTACTACTTTTAGGTGCCCAAACAAATGTACAGTTACGATATAGATACAGAGCACAGCACTGTTTCACTGATGCAGTTTCTGGGTTCTGGTATAGCTAGGTTACATAGAACGTAGGAGAAAAGAGCAAAAATGGTTCTAGATGTTCCCCCAAATGATTAAATCATATGCACGTGAGCAAAGTTTGTGCAATTATACAGAGGAAAGTGACATCACTGTGAGAGAAAAAATACTCATAAAAATTTATTTGAGGGGCTGGGAAGGTGGCTCAGTGGTAGAGTGCTTGCCTTGCATGCATGAGGCCCTGGGTTCGATTCCTCAGCACCACATAAGCAGAAAAAGCCGGAAGTGGGGCTGAGGCTCAAGTGGTAGAGTGCTAGTCTACAGTTGAAGAGCTGAGGGACAGTGCCCAGGCCCAGAATTCAGGCCCCACGACCTACAAACATACACACACACACACACACACACACACACACACACACACACACACAAATTTATTTGAGTAATATAACTTCACAATGAAAATATTTTATGGAATATTTTAGTAATGGGGTCTGGTGTCCATATTGTACCTGTATACAATTTCAAAAAAACCACACAGATATGTAAAAAACCAAGTTCATTCTTTAAAAAATGAACCATTTTCTGACTGGCAAACATTCAGTGATAGAGATAACAAACATGGTTTAGAGGACAGCTTTCTGTTTAATAGTAAATTATTTCTAGGAGAAAAATAATGAGTCTATTTAAGCATAAAGATCACTTGCTTTTTTTATAGCATTGGCGTTCAATAAGACCTTTTACTTGCTAGGCTGGTTCTCTACCCCTTGAGCTACCCCTTAGCTCTGCTCTTTGCTGGTTATTTTGGAGACAGATCAGCAAATTATTCTGATCAAGCAGGCCTCAAACAATGATCCTCCAGATCTCAATTCCTGAGGAAATATGAGCCAGCAGTATCTAGCTGATCATCTGACTTTCTTTTTTTGCAAATGAGCTGGATGGCAAGACTACAACTTGATGGTTTAAGCCTTCCAGAACTATTCTAGGAAGAATCTGAGGTTTAAGTATGAACAGGTAATTTTACAATATGAGCCACATGTATTTGTTTACCGTATCTCATTGATTCTCTTGACACATTCTGCTTAGTACTGCATGCATTTGACATTCAAATATCCTTCAATACTAATATCAGAAATTCTCTCAGTTTTGTTCATAAGAACAGAAAGAAATGTTCATCTACATCCAAATGTGCCCACATCATTTAATGCCCAGCAGCTGGGAAGTCTTCCTTCACTCTATTGTAAAATATTTTATTATGCCAATTATGGGAAACCAAATCACTCAAGTAATTCATAGTGAGATCTAGTAAAGTACCTGGAGAACTATGGAGAATAATCATAAAGTTGGCCATGGATGTGAACATAATGATATAAATGTCTTTCTATTTTTAGTGATTCCCGATTCCTGAAAATCAAAGAAATTAATCTTCATCCTTCTAAGTATAAACCAGAAATAAATGAGTTTAAGTAGAGAAGTTAGGTTGAACATCATAATCACCAACATTCATTATAGGTGAGGTCAATTCAAAAAAAAGAAAAAGACAAAAATTACAACTACTCTCTGGCTCTGGCTCTCTGGTGATAGATATACAAATACTCTAATAATGGAAGTTATATAGACATTCATTAGCAAATGCAATTTTATAAATTTATATTTGATTTTTAATTAAAAAGAACCAAATATCTTCTTTATACAAAAGATAGAAAAAGTAGAGTTAGCCTCTTTTCCTCTCTACCAGTCCTTCCCTTCATCTCTCTCCTACTCTCACTCTCTACTTCCCTCCCTCAACCTCCTTTTTCCTCTTCCTATTCCATTCACTCTCCCTCTCTCTTACTATTTCTTCTGAGACATGTCTAACCATTTATAGGTAATATGTACTCAAGCAAATCAAAACATATAGTATTAATTATAAAACTAAGGTTACATAATGTTTATCTGTAAAATCTCTTACGTCTACTTCCCCCATCACATAAAAATAAAGAAAATATTATCTTGGTTTTATTTGTTTATTGTTATTTCAACAACTTCACGACCAACTGAATTAATAGTAATGTGTTTGTGAATCTCATAAACAGATGAACAACCCCCGGTAGAGTTAAATATCTGCTTAAAAGCTTTTTGGTTGTCAGAATTGCTTCTTTTCAACATATTTGCTCCATGATTAAAAAGAGAAACTTCAAATCTTATTCTGAATGAAAAATTTTTTTTAAAAAAGGAAATGATATTTATATTGTCCAAAGAGAAATGTACTTTTTACCTAACGTATATGTCTGTAATTTCTCTGTACATCATTTTATAATAACAATAAGAATAAAATTAAAAATTTAGGAAGATATTTCAAGGTCCAGTTCAATTCACTACCACATAACTTCTCAGATACACCATTAACAACGCTTTTCACTATTCTTTAACAACACTTCTGCTTGGTCTGCATCTAACTTTTCTAGCTTCAGACTGTAAATGGGATGATACCAAAAAAGAAAAAGAAAAAAGAAAGTAAACCCTTGCACCATAGGGAAAAGAAGAATAAAGTTCTTCAGATGCACCTTCAAATAGATAGTTAGTAAGCTTTCTCTTCCTTTTTTTTTTGATTTCTTTGTCTTGAAACCCATAAATGGAAGATAGAGAGACAAGAAATTATCACCACTCCAACCACTTCATCATATGGCTGAGTCAATAGGATCTCTTTTTTTTTTTCACATTTTTTTTATTGTGAAAATACTGTACAGAGGGGTTACAATTACATGGGCAAGATAATGAGTACATTTCTTATCAAGCATTGTAGCCTCCTTTGTTTCCCTTTTCCATCCTCCCCTCCCACCCCTGCTCCCCACCCAATCCTCCCCACCCCCCCCCACCAAAGTTGTAAAGTTCATTTTTGACATAACGACTTGTACATCTCATTGTTGCAATGGGTCCACCTGTATCCCTATTTAAACAATTTGTTTTTATGTTCTCAAACATCTATATAATGGCAGAAGAAAGGAAAGCATACAAAAAAAGACTTGTCTAGTCCTGCTTCAATGCTTAAAGACATCGTGCATCTAGCTTTAACAACTTACTGTGCATTACTACAGATCTCCATTTAAATAAAAATCATTGAACCTTAAAGAGTGACTTTTCTAAGGCTTCAAATAGTAGACAAGCTACATTCTCATAAAGAAAACAAATTCTCATTTATTTTTAAAATGTCTTATGTGCTTGGAACCAAAACACTCCTCTAAACAATATCATGTGTTGGAAGGGAAAAAGAACAAAGGATGTTTTAGTAACTGGGTTTTGTTGTGTTAAAAAATGCAGTATGAAGTTTACATATTTATGCAGGTGTAATGATGTAACCCAATCCCAGAAAACTCATAAATTAAGTTGTTGATTGGATATATGCATTCCACAGTATTGAGATATAAATGTTTCCATTTAAATCTACAAACATTGTTGGTAAAGAAAAAATATTTCCACCTCTATGAAAAAATGAAATGAAGATAAACACCAGCCATATGTATAAAGTATCCATTTGGTCTGGGACTGGGGCTTGAACTCAGGGATCTTTGTATTTGTTAGGCAAGAGCCTACCACTTTAGTCATACCAATCGCTCTCACTGCTTTAGTTTTTGAATAGTGTATTGCACTTATAGCCAGGCAGGTCTGGACCCCAATTCTCCTATTTATGCTTCCCATCTCAATTTTCTCATTCCAGTTTATGGGTCCAGCAAATTCTTTCCAGCCACTCCTAACCCAAACAGAATCTTCTTTCCTGTTCTTATCACACTAATATTAACACTACAATATCTTTACAAAAATTGTGGTATGGTATATATACACCACTTGATATGGTTTAGATCTAAAAACGTTCCCTATATGCCATTGTACTAAAATCTTGTTTGCCAGCAGTAGGGTTTGGGAGAATGATTGGATTATAAAGGTTCTGAGATCATCAATGGATCAATCCATAAATATGTTCATAATTTGATTGGCTATTGGGCGGTGACAAAAATTTAGGAAGTGGGACCAAGTTGAAGGAAGAGCATTCCTTGGAATGTGTCTCAGCCATTAATTTTACTTCATTATTTGTTTATTGCTTGCTGAAGTAAGCAACTTCTTTCTCTATAGTCTTGCCGTGGGGCTGAAAGCAGTGGAGCTAACTCTTTATAAACTAACCTGGAACCATAAGCTAAAATGAATCCTTTCTTCATTTGGTCATATTTATTGAATATTTGGTACCAGCCATAGAAAGCTAATACACTATCATCCTTTTTGTTGTTGTTGCTGGTCTGGGGCTTGAAGTCAAGGCTTGAACACTGTCTTTGAGCTTTTTTGCTCAAGGCTGGCAATCTCCAACTTGAGCCACAGCTCCATTTACAGCTTTTTGGTGGTTAATTGCAGATAAGAGTCTCAGACTTTCCTGCCTGGCTGGCTTTAAAACATGATCCCCAGTAGCTAGGATTACAGGCATGAACCACCTGGTACTACCATCCTTTTAAAAAATAATGTTGAAAATACCCCAGTTTCACATTTAAATCTCTCCTGCTTTATTCAGCTGTTCAGTGTCCAAAGCTCACCTTGCTGCTGCAATGGAAAAGTCACGCACAACAGCTATACTCTACACTTCATATTTGTGGAGAAAAGTGGGAGTGGAATGATATACATGTGTATAAGCATAAAAATTACATGAAAGTTTCTAGTGTAAAAACTTAAAATAAAATCATTTGTATCACCTGTTTCAAAATTAAGGTCACTCAGAATAGGACTATATCTCATGTGGTTTTTTTTTCTGTTGTATTGCCTTTCAAGTAATATGGTCTCAAATGTTGAAATTATTTAAATATGAGTCTTGTAAGGTTGGGCTACTCTTAGGGCAATATGATTGGCATAATATTTTGAGGATGCAGTAGACATAGCCAAATTAAGCCTATAGATACTTGTAATTCTTTCCTTTGATTCTGTATTGTTATGAATGTGTTTGGTTGTATGTAATAGAAGGCCAAATTAGTTTAAGGCAGTAAAGTTTTTAAATAACAAAATTATGGCAACAGTGACTCTGTGGCTCCACAAGCTATGTGTTCTTTCCGTCATCGTATTTACTGCATCAGCTTTCCTTTACATGATTTGCATCTTATATTGGAAAAATGGCTCTGTATATACATACCATCTGCACTTAAACAGGAAGGAGGGAAGAGGTTCCCCAGCCATACCTTTTATCAGGAAAGGAATACTTCATCAGAAGTCCCTACTCCCAACCCAGGCTGGCTTTTACTTCCATATCATTGGTCAGCATTTTGTCATGCAGTTAACCATCTCAAAAGAAAACAAGAGGAAAAAATTAGCTTCTCCAGGTGGTTTAGTAAAAGGCTATATAGAGGGAACGGAGTCAGCAATGGCTATTAGTTAGCCAACCAACAGTGTCTGCCATGGGTTCTTCCCTGTACATCTTTTTTCTCTACCATGAAAGCATCATGCCCAGGAAATTAGGATACCTCTTCTCTTTCCATCATTTCTCACCACTCTATATATATCAAAATTAGCTCAGCCAGGTGCTAATGGCTCCGGCCTGTAATCTTAATTACTAAGTAAGCTGAGATCTGAGAATCACAGTTTGAAGCCAGCCTGGGCAACAACATTCAAGAGACTGATCACTAATTAAACATCAAAAAGCCAAAAGCTGTGCTAGAGCACTAGCCTTGATCAATAAAGCCCATGGACAGTGCCCAGGCCTTGAGTTCAAGTCCCATGACCAACACACCACAAACACACACACACACACACACACACACACAAATAGTTCCAAGGAAAAAACCTGAAACTTAGGCTCTAAGTGACAAAGATAAATCTGGCATGTAAGGTTAAAAGAAACCAAATCAGAATCTCTCACCACATAGGATAATTATTTGTTCTGCTTGACCACTCATGCAGAATATTTATCATCATCCCTGTACCCTTCACCAACTGATTATGGTAATTCAGAATGTTTTATTGGGGCTGGGAAGGTGGCTCAGTGGTAGAGCGCTTGCCTTGCATGCATGAGGCCTTGAGTTCGATTCCTCAGCACCACATAAGCAAAAAAAAAAAAAAAAAAACCAAAAGAATGTTTTCTTTTGTTTCCAAATGCCCCATAAATTTTCGAAGCTGAAAACAAATCAGCTTAAGGAATGGAGCTCCAGGGTGAAATGTCAGAAATCAAGGGTAGGGACTGAGTAAAAATTGAGTTGGGAAAGACTGGGAAGGAAAGTTCAATGGGGCAACAAGACCTTTTCAAACTCTCTAAAAAGTTAATGCCATCTGAAAAACAAAAGAGCCTAAATAACTTTCCTTAGCTGTCAGCTGTTAGCTGTTAGCTGAGATCATCTGGGGTCCTTGTCTGAACAATATCCCTGAATTCCACAATCCATCAAAGACCACAAATGGAATCAAAAGTGGGCCTGCAAAGGAGGCGTGCCATGTAGTTTTGAGAATGGCCAATGCAGTAAACATACATACACGCACACACACACACACACACACACACACACACACACCATTCACACATAGTGCACATACTTAGTTCTTAAAGTAGATTTTATTTGTGGCTAGTGACTGCAGAGTTATACTAGGAAGTATCTAAGACTGTATGTAGCTCCTTGATTCTCCAGCTTGCTGGGTGTTTCTGAATTTGTGTTTTTGAGTGGCTAGTGAGTGATGAAGAGGATTGCTGGAACTTGTAATCAGCATTATGGGCAAAGAAGCTTTACCTACTCACCATCTTTGTGTCCATGAGCATGTGGGGATGTGGTGTCACCCAGCAATGACCACAACAGTTATAAATAGTACTATCCTCCAAAGAGCTCAAAGCCAGCATTAACTTACAGGAGTATTTATTTCCATGACTGCATTAAGTGGATAGGGGTTAAGTATGCTTATCTTCACTTCACTGATAATGAAACTGAAAAGCACTGGTTTTAGATGGCTTAGTCAAAGACTCACCATTTATCACTGAGTTTACTAAGCTAAGATTTCCAGTGAGAAATCTGAATGCTCTGAGAGTACTCTGTTTATATTTCTTAAAAGAATAAACATTAATGGCAGTTTTCTACGAAGTTGAAGAGCAAAATTACAGTAGAAAACAATTCCTTTCAATAATATGCTTGATATGTTCTCTCAAACTTAATCTTTTGTTGCTAACAATGATTTAGCACTTATGTAGCTCTTTTAAGCCACAAAGCATTTTTCAAATGTTAACGAATTAAACATCACAAGTACCCTGTGGATAAGAAAGGAAGTTATTATATTAGAATTATATGCTTCTTGTAACATGTATATTAAATACTTTGAGTTTCTCAGAATATTAATGACGTGGATAAAGAAAATCACATTTTCACTAATTGTCTATTTTACATAACATACTAGAAAGTGTTCATAAAAGTATTGATTAGATATTCTGAAATGTTCATTTCTAAGAATTAATATAGGGCTGGAGATGCTCAATGGTTTTTTGGGGGGTTTTTTTTGGTCGGTTGTGGGGCCTGAACTGTGGGCCTGGGCGCTGTCCCTCAGCTCTTCAGCTCAAGGCTAGCGCTCTATCACTTGAGCCACAGCATCACTTCCAGCTTTTTCTGCTTATGTGGTGCTGAGGAATCGAACCTAGGGCCTCATGCATGAAAAGCAAGCACCCTACCACTGAGCTACCTTCCCAGCCCCACTTACTGTATTTTGATGTGACATATTATGATTTGAAAACATAACAAAATAATATCATTAACTGAATTATTTAAAATTGACCATTATGAGAGGGTAAAATTAATCAACAATAATAAAAAATAGTAATATTTATCAAGCCCCCACCCCATTTATCAGCTCATTTATTCCTTGCAATAGTTCTACAATGAAATACATATGCCCACTTCACAGATGAGGGAATAAGGAAGAGAGACCAAGCACACTGAAGATGGTTAAATAACTGGGAGGAAAGTTTGGCTCATTGACACCAAAGTCTGTGTTCTTACATAACTGGGGATAATCTTTTAAAAACAAGTTCAAAGATTATGGGAAGTAATTAGAATATAACTGGTCCAGAAATCTAACTCTTACGCATATTTTAATTGTTACTATAAAAAAATAAGCTTAAGTTCTGGCACCACTTCAATTTTGTAAAAAATAATGGTAGATTTTACATTTTCCAAGATGATGTTAATGCTTGGTAATTATTTTAAATGCACATATATTAAAACTATTCTCTAGCACTAACCACAGTTAAATTCTTGAATTCTTAATTTGTCTGTTAATAACTTCTAAAACAACTGTTAAACCTAACACTAAGGAAAAATGCCATATGCAAATATCCCTGTAGATATGTAAAGCTAAAGATTTGTATATATGTGTATTTTCCATAATGTAAGCTATACTAAGAACAAGTAAAATAAAATTCTCATAATGAAGAAAGAACCAACTCTAACTAACCTTGGTCAACATATACTATTTCAAGTATCATAGTTCAGTGGATGTTAAAAAGTGTTTTCCAAATACACATCTATGGAACTTCTGTTATGAATTTTTGGCAAGGAAGAAGAAATACTGTTTTAAAAATTTGTCTAGCATCCTCTCTATATTTGAGTATATTACTACAAATATCTTGATAGAGAAGAAAATGCTCATTTACTATGATTTAATGTGCCAAGATACATAATTTAACATCTAGGTTGAATCAAAGTAGAGTACCATTCTGTTTTATTGTGAATGAGATTTATGCTGCATTTCAAATAGTGACCTTGAGTATCTCTTTCAATAAAATGCAGAAAAAAATCTAAATGATCCAAGTAAATTTTATCAGTCATCAATGTTATAATGGCTCCATTGTATCATCAATGTTTAAAAGCCATATTAAGGAAGTTACAGAATTCTCATCTGCATTTGAATCAAATTCATCTAAGCAAATTTGCAAGGTTCCTCTCTACATCTATTGCTTTTCTTCTCTTACTACAATATCCTCCCTCCCCTACATTGCACCCTAGCTCCCCAAAAAGAGCCCTAGGCCTAAAAAGCCATACATGTCCAAAGGCATTTTAACAATAACTAATTTAAAAAGCATTCTTCTTATTATATCACTTACTGGAGAGATACACACTATACTAATTGGCTTCTCCCCCACTTTACAATCAATGTCATCCCCTTTTCTCTATCCTTGGGTGTAAACATACTTTCAAGAGTATTAAATAACACAACTAGGCATGGAGTATACAAATCAACCATGCCAATGATATTTCAATATTTTATTAGCTTAATGACAGCCTTCTTAGGCTCAAATTTTGAGTAATTCATTTCATTTGATTTGTTACAAAGACAATCCTTTAAAAAGTGTATGTCAAAAAAATAACAGCTGGGAAGGTGGCTCAGTGGTAGAGCGCTTGCCTTGCATGCATGAGGACCTGGGTTCGATTCCTCAGAACCACATAAGCAGAAAAAAAAAGTCAGAAGTGGTGCTGTGGCTCAAGTGGTAGAGCGCTAGCCTTGAGCTGAAGAGCTGAGGGACAGCGCCCAGGCCCAGAATTCAGGCCCACGACTGGACCCCCACCCCCAAAAAAAAAAGAAAAGAAGAAAGAAAAACAGTAAAATCTAGTAACAATTAGATCATGCATAGAAAAAAAAAAAAGGTGTTTTACACTTACCTTCAAGAGTAGGCTTTTCTTTTTCTTCCCCTTTCCCTTTGCTTCTAACAGAACATCAGGAATAAGGAAACCTTGTGACTGTATCTTGCTGTGTAGGGCCAGTGGCAATAATGCCATTCACAGGCACTTATGAACTTGGGGAAAAGTACCTAATTCAAGTTATGGAGCTTCACCATCAAACAAATGTTTCAATTTAGGAGTCAATCATTGTGCTAAAAGCACCAAACTTGGTAATGTTAAAAGAAAGTTACAATAAAAAGAGGGAAATATGACAAAACAGCAGAGCAGACTATATTCTAACTTGTCTCACTAGGGAATTAATGTGCTGCAATGTTTGATCACAATCTAGTTGTTAAGTGAAATGATTGTGTGACAAATGAGTGTAAAATAAGTGTCACAAGGGCTATGTAGCTAGCAGGGGAATGTCCCAGGCCTAAGAAGGATGACTGTTATAATAGCCCCATATTAAAAAAAAGTATATTTTAAAATATCTACTGTTTTTATTATGCAAATAGTATTTCCTATGTGTGTCTACAGAGTTGGAGCTGTAGACACAACATCACAATTCTATATGATTTAAAAATGCAAGTACGTATGTATATAGAATGTGTACGTATGTACATAGAATGTGTACTATGTATATAGAATTTTTTTGCTTTGTTTTTCTTTCTTCCAGTACTAGAGTGAACTGAGGGCCTCATATTTGTTAAGCATGTGCTCTGTCACTTGAGTCATGCTATCAATCCTTTTGTTTTATTTTATGTTTGAGATAGGAGCTCCCTAGCATTGTTTCTACTGGTGTCAGCGTCCTTCTGACCTTAACTCCTGAGTAGCTGGGCTTTCAGATATGTACCACCATGCCTAGCCCTTGTCCAGCATTTTTTATGTAACAATAACCTCTGTTGAGGAGCAGTTCTGAAAGTATAATTAAAAGATTTCATTCTCTTATACATCCCGCGTCAAAAGAAAGGGAAAGGAATAGTGGAAAATCGGCAGCTAATCAAATGTGCCATGGTACTCAAAGAGTTTTAATCATCTCTTTAAAAAAGTTACTTATGAAGTAGAAAAACCTCCCATGCTCCCGGATTGGGAGGATTAACATCATGAAAATGGCAATACTGCCAAAGGCTATCTACAAGTTTAATATAATACCCATCAATATCCAAACTTCATTCTTTAATGGAATTGAAGAAGCAATCCAAAAATTCATATAGAATAATAAAGAACCTGAATAGCAAAAACAATCCTTAGCAGAAAGAACAGTGCCAGAGGAATACCAATATCAAACTTCAAACTCTACTACAAAGCCATAAAATAAAAACAGCTTTTACTGGCACAAGAACAGGCCTGAGGACCAATGGAATAGAACTGAAGACCTAGAAATGAACCCGCAGACTTATGGCCACCTAATCTTCGATAAAGAAGCCAAAATAACAGGATGGACAAGCAGAAAAGGTGAGATAACTTGATGTTAGGGAAATGAACCCTCAGATATGTATTCAAATGTTTTTTTCTTTCATGCATTTGTTTCTAACACATTTATAAGATTATTTCTTTGTTGCTTTGTATGCCCCTCCCCTATGGTATAACCCCTGCTTTCACTGTATTTGATGTTGGTATAATTTGTGGAGGGGAAGGAAAAAAACAAATCGTTTAAATAGGGATACAGGTGGACCCATTGCAACAATGAGATGTACAAGTCATTATGACGAAAACGAACTTTACAAGTTTGGTGGGGGGGAAGGGGGAAGGAAGATTGGGTGGGGTGGCAGGGAGGGATGGGAAGCGATGGGAAGGGGAAACAAAGGAGGAGGCTACAATGTTTGATAAGAAATGTACTCATTATCTTGCCCATGTAATTGTAACCCCTCTGTACAGTATTTTCACAATAAAAAAAAAAAAAACAGGATAGAAAAAAGACAGCCTCTTCAACAAATGGTTCTGGTAGAGTCAGTTATATATGTGTAGAAAACTGAAGTTAGGTCCTTATATATCATCCTGCAATTCCAAATAGATTAAAGATCTCGAGGTAAAAGAGGATACCCTGAAAATATTGCAGGAAGAAATAGGGCTAACAATAGGGCTCCTTATCACAGTCCAAAATTTTCTTAATAAAGACCCAGAAACACAAAAAATTCAAAGAAAGGTTGGACAAATAGGATTGCATGAAACTGCTTCTGTATGACAAAGGACATAGCTAGGAAGATGTAGACAAAGCCCACAGATTGGGAGATCTTCCCTAGTCATACAACAGATAAGGGCCTCATATCTAAAATATACTTAAGGCTCAAAAAATTCAATCTCCCAACAACAAATCCTCAAAGAAACAACCACCCCATTAACAAGTGGGCTGAAGTCTTAAAGAGAGACTTCTCTGAAGAGGAAATAAGAATGGCCAATAGATACATGAAGAAATGTTCAACATCTCTGGCTATAAAAGAAATGCAAATTAAAACATTGGAATTCTACCTCACCCCAGTTAGAATGACCATTATCAAGAAATTTTAATAGTATTTGCAATAACTAGTATATGTCTGAGTCAAGCAGAAAAAGTCAGATAAGTTGATGTTAGGGGAATGAACCCCAAGATAAGTATTCAAATGTTTTTTGGTTTTTTTTCATTTCATGCAATTGTTTCTATCATATTTATATAATGATTTCTTGGTTGTTTTGTATGTCTCTCCCCCACAATATAACCCATACTTTCACTGTTATTGATGTTGGTATAATTCGTGGAAGGGAAGGGGAAAAAAAATCATTTAACTAGGGATACAGGTGGACCCATTGCAACAATGAGATGTACAAGTCCTTATGTTGAAAAACAAACTTTACAACTTTGGTGGGGGGAAGGATCGGGTGAGGGGAGGGGAAGAGTATAGAAAGGGATAGGAAGGGAAACAACGAGGAGGCAACAATGCTTGATAAGAAATGTACTCGTTATCTTGCCCATATAATTGTAATTCCTCTGTATGGTATTCTCACAAATAAATAAATAAGAAATTTAATAGTAACAGATGCTGGTGGGAATGTGGCCAAAAGAGAACGCTACTACACTGTTGGGGGAAGTACAAATTTGTTCAACCACTTTGGAAAGCAGTATAGAGCTTCCTCATAAGACTAAACATAGAGCTCCCTTATAACCCAGCAATCCCACTCCTGGGCATTTACTGAAATGATCATAAACAAGGCCATACTAAAGCTACCAGCACAACCATGTTCATTGCAGTATTATTTACCATAGCTAAGATATGGAACCAACCCTGATGAACCACAGTAGATGATGGATCAAGATGCGGTATATATACACAATGGAGTTTTATGCTTCCATCATAAGGAATGGCAATCGCTTCATTCATAAGGAAATGGCAAGAAATAGAAAAAATTATGTTAAACAAAGCAAGCCAGGCTCAAAGTAAAGTAGATGGCATGGTTTCCCTCACTGTAATAACTAGAATATGTATATGATATTCTTAACAGGGGGTCATAATAGCCCAATTGCTAAGTGCATAGGACCATATATAATGAAATGTATCAAAATGAACTCCAAGAATTGGAAATGAGAGGTTCTTATTATGCTCTGTATGCAGTTATTTCTTTTTTTTCTGTTTTATTTTTTCTGTACTCTTTGTCTTGAGTGTAAGTTTATCTGATTCATGGAAGGGAAAAGGAATCACAGAAACAACAGAACAAAGGTTGAAGTAATGCAACAACGATACTCACTAGACACTGTGTTGGAAATGAACTATACAACTTGGCGGGGAGAGGAGTGGGGAGAGGTAAGCAGGAGAAATGATGGAGAGGGTACCAATGTTTAAAAAGAAATGTACTCATTATCTTACTTATATAACTGTAACCCATTCATCACCTTTACAATACAGATACTTTAAAAAAGTTTCTATCACCATTATTGATCACCTGAGTGTTAAGCCTATAAATAAGGGTGTCGTGAGTAGGTACAATATTATGCTTTAGGGCTGGGAAGGTGGCTCAGTGGTAGAGCACTTGCCTTGCATGCCTGAGGCCCTGGGTTCGATTCCTCAGCACCACATAAGCAAATATATATATATATATATATATATATATATATATATATATATATGTATATATATATATATTATGCTTTATGTTTCAGGGGAAAGAAACCTCACTTATACTGTTTTAAACAAAAAAACAAATCTATTAGGTTTAAGATATTAAAAGACTTTGAATAAGCCTGGATTCAGTAGCTTAATGATTTTAACCAACAATACAGTTTATCTCTATTTTCCACACTTTCACTTTCCTTGTTATGGTTTTACCCTCCAGCCCCACACATTTGTCCTTAGTAGTCTCATCTTCAGTAGCAGCAAGACTGACATCTTCATATAATCCCAGCCAAGAAAAGAAAGATTCCATAAGTGAAATACAAATTCTGGGTTCAGATTGGGTCACTTGACTCTGAATCAATTATGGTATCCATATGAATGAGATAGTGATAAACTAATTACAGCTTAGTCCAGGGCCAAGAACAGTATCAATCATACCTACCAAACAATTGACTGAGAAAGGAGGGAGACATATTTTCTGTAAAATGAGTATTCTTAATAAAAGTAAATACTGTGAAACTGGGAGCATGGCTCAAGTGATAGAGTGAAAAAGACAAAAGAGAGTATGAGTCCCTAAGATTGAGCCCACCAGTACAGGCATGCACACACACACACACACACACACACACACACACACACACACACACACACCACTAAATACTAAAATAAAGTAACAAAATGTGTGCCTATTATTTTCCTACAATTGTGGTCTCAAATCATACCTTTTCTTGATTCATAGTCTTTACAAAAACAAAATTAGAAATATAAAGAAGACTTTGTATTCCATAGTCCAAAGAAGAAAACTCTGAAATCTAATCTAACAGAATCCATTGGAAATAATTGTGTAAAAAAAAGACATATACATTTCTTTTCTGGCTAGAGAAGTCGAGCATTTCTTCATGTGTCTATTGGCCATTCTTATTTCCTCTTCAGAGAAATCTCTCTTTTTTTGTTCTTAATATATATATATATTATTGTAAAGATACGTTACAGAGAGGTTACAGTTACATTAGCAAGGTAATGAGTACCTTTCTTATCCAGCATTGTAACACCCTCCTTTATTTTTCCCCTACAATCCCTTTCATCCACAACTCCACAACTTCTCCCTCCCCTCACCCCCCAACTTACTGTCTTGTACATCTCATTGTTACAAGGTGTCAAACCTGTATCCTTATTTCAGCATTTTGTTATTTCCCTTCCCAAATTAGAAAACTGTATATACAAGATGCAGAAGACCGACATCAAATACAGTGACAACAGGGGTTGTACCATGGGGGAAGAACATACAAAGAAAAAAAAATCACGTAGTATATTATACGTACACTTTAAAAAAAAACAGCAACAAAGATAAAAATCTCTAGTATCCCTATCTTGGGGTTTATTTCGCTTAGCATCAGCTTATATGATCATATGTGCATAGCTTTTGACCTTTTCTTCTTCTCCTAGACATATTCTAGTTATTGCAAGTAAGGGAAACCATAGGACCTATGTTTGTTTGAGTCTGGTTTATTTCACTTAAAGTAATTTTTTCCAAGTCTTTCCATTTCCTAACAAATGGGACAATGTCATTTTTTCTGATGGCGGCATAGAATTCACATATATATATATATATATATATATATAGTTATATAGTTATATAGTTATATATATGTATAACATTTTCTTGATCCATTCATCTACTAAGGGGCATCTGGGTTGGTTCCATATCTTAACTATGGTGAATAATGCTGCGATAAACATAGTTGTGCTGGTAGCTTTAGTATGGCTTGTTTGTGATCATTTGGGTAAATGTCTAAAAGTGGGAGTGCTGGATCATAGGGGAGCTCTATAGGGTAGTCTTTTCAGGAACCTCCATACTGCTTTCCAAAGTGGTTGAACAAGTTTACACTCCCACCAACAATGCAGTAGGGTTCCCTTTTGGCCACATCCCTCTAGCATCTGTGTTATTAGATTTCTTGGTTGTAGCCATTCTAACTGGGGTAAGGTGGAATCTCAATGTTGTTTTGAGTTGCATTTCTTTTATGGCTAGAGAAGTTGAGCATTTCTTCATGTGTCTATTGGCTATTCATATTTCCTCTTCAAGAAGTCTCTCTGTAAGTCTTTAGCCCACTTACTTATTGGGCGGTTGTTTCTTTAAGGATTTGTTGGTGGGGGATTTAGTTTTTTGGGTTCTGAGTATATTTTAGATATGAGACCCTTGTCTGTTGTATGGCTAGTGAAGATCTTCCCCCAATCTATGGGCTTTCTATTGATCTTGCTAGCTATATCCTTTGCAATGAAGAAGTTCTGCAGTCTCATGCCATCCCATTTGCTCAACGTTTATTTGATTTGTTGTGTTTCTGGGTCTTTATTAAGAAAATTTCAGCCTGTGCCAAGGAGCTTTATCCTTACTGTAATGTTTTCAGGATGTCTGCTTTGACTTTGAGGTCTTTGATCCATTTGGAGTTGATTCTGGTGCAGGGTGATATATGGGGATCTAGCTTTAGTTTTCTACAGGTGTTTCACCAATTTTGCCAGCACCATTTACTGAAGAGGCTGTCTTTCTTCCTTTCTATTTTTTAGCTCCTTTATTGAAGATCATGTGGGGTCTGTGGCCTCATTTCTGGGTCTTCAGTTCTATTCCATTGATCCTCGGGTCTGTTCTTGTGCCATTACCAAGCTGTTTTGATTACTATGGCTTTGTAGTAGAGTTTGAAGTCTGGTATTGATATTCCTCCAGCACTGTTCTTTCTGCTAAGGATTGTTTTTGCTATTCAGCATCTTTTATTGTTCCATATGAATTTTTGGGTTGCTTCTTCTATTTCATTGAAGAATGAGGTAGGGATATTGATAGGTATCGCATTGAATTTGTAAATAGCTTTTGGAAGTATTGCCATTTTCACATTTAATCCTCCCAATCCAGGAGCATGGGAGATTTTTCCACTTCCTTAGTTCTGGTTTAATTTCCTTTTTCAGGTTTTTAAAGTTTTCATCATAGAGGTCCTATACTTCTTTAGTTAACTCCTAGGTATTTTTTTGTGGGGGGGGGGGGGCTTTTACAAAAGGAGTTGCTTTCATGATTTCAACCACACTCTTCTCATTTTTTGGCATACTTAAAAGCCGTTGATTTTTGAGGGTTAATTTTATACTCTGCTACTTTGCCAAAGTTTCGAATTGAGTACTTTGGGAGTGGAGTCCATGGGATTCTTTAAATACAAGATCATGTCATCTGCAAAGAGGGAGTTTTACTTCATCTTTCCCTGTTTGGATTCCCTTTATATTTGCCTCTTGTCTTTTTGGTCTAGCTAGGCATTCTAGTACTAAATTGAAGAGAAGTGGAGAGAGTGGACATCCTTGTCTCATTCCTGAGTTTAGAGGAAATGGCTTTAGCTTTTCACCATTAAGTATAATGCTGGTTGTAGGTTTATCGTACACAGCCTTAATAATATTGAGGAATGTTCCATGGATTCCTAGTTTTTCCAGCACTTTCATCATAAAGTGGTATTGGATCTTGTCAAATATTTTCTGTACATCTATTGAAATAATCATGTGGTTCTTATCCTTGCTCTTGTTGATGTGATCAATTATATTAATTGATTTGCATATATTGAACCATCTTGGCATCCCTGAAATGAATCCATTTGATCATGGTATATATACAATAGAATTCTATGCCTCCATCAGAAAGAATGACACCACCCCATTTGTTAGGAAATGGAAAGACTTGAAAAAATAATATTAATTGAAGTAAGCCAGGCCCAAAGAAACATAGGTCCCATGGTTTCCGTTATTTGCAATAACTAGTATATGTCTAGGATAAGCAGAAAAGGTGAAAAGCTATGTACATATGACCATATAAGATGATGTTAAGTGAAATGAACCCCAAGATAAGGACCCAAGAGTTTTTATCTTTTTTTTGTGAAAATACTGTACAGAGGGGTTACAATTACATGGGCAAGATAATGAGTACATTTCTTATCAAGCATTGTAGCCTCCTCCTTTGTTTCCCCTTCCCATCCATTCCCATCCTCCCCTCTGCCCCCCACCCAATCCTCCCCCCCAACCCCACACCAAAGTTGTAAAGTTCGTTTTCGACACAACGACTTGTATATCTCATTGTTGCAATGGGTCCACCTGTATGCTTATTTAAGCGATTTGTTTTTCCCCTTCCCCTCCACAAATTATACCGACATCAAATACAGTGAAAACAGGGGTTATACTGTGGGGGAGGGACATACAAAGCAACAAAGAACTAATCTTATAAATGTGTTAGAAACAATTGCATGAGAGGAAAAAAACATTTGAATATATATCTTGGGGTTCATTTCCCTAACATCACCTTATCTGAGCTTTTCTGCTTGACTCAGACATATACTAGGTATAGTTTTTATCTTTTTGCTGTTGTTTTTAAAGTATATATAATACTATGTGATTTTTTATTTCTTTTGTATGTTCTTCCCCCATGGTACAACTCCTGTTGTCACTGTATTTGCCCTGCATCTTATATATACATTTTTCTAATTTGGGGAGGGGAAGGGAAATAAAAATATGCTGAAATAAAGATTCGGGTTGACCCATTGTAATAATGAGATGTACAAGACACTATATTGAAAACAAAGTTTATTACTTCTGGGGGGGCGGGGAGGAGGGAGGATTTGGGGAGGGAAGGGATGGTAGAGGAAAACCAAAGGAGGACGTAACAATACTTGATAAGAAATGTACCCATGTACATGTAATATACTCTCTAAAGTATCTTTACAATAAAAATATATACAAGAAAGGGAAAGGAGTTGAACTAATCAACTGAAAAAATAGACATATAATTTACATTTTGTCCCTTTCATAAAAATGGAGGTGTTGATAAAAGATACAGATTCTCTCCCTGGAATGAATTCTTCTATTAACCTCCTTATCCTATCCCAGAGATAGGGTAGAATACTCTATCATTCTATTATGGCTCAGAGTGGCAGAATTAGCCTGGCCTCTTGCCTAAGCATCTTGTCACTCACAAGCATAACAACCATAACAAGGGCCAACTTCTACTGACTGCTTACTATGAGCCAGACAGTATGCTAAGAGCTTTATATGTATGCTTTCGTTTAAGTTTCACAGCTCTATTGGGTGGTAGTTATTATTATCCTTGTTTTACAGATAAAGAAATGAAGTTGTGTTTCTTTTCTCCAAAGGTCTCAGTGAGTAGTGCAGATTTCTTTCTCCATGTCCAAGCAAGAAGCAACACAATGATCTCTACAATTTTTCTATTGAAAAGACTCACTTTTCTTGATGATATAGTAATGCAGTATTTGAGAAGATGTTCTATGCCATTGTAATGTCCATTCTAGCTACCTAGGTATTATGGTACTATGTTAGTGGATGGATTTATTTGGTCAAAGATAGTGTTAAATATAATCTCTCTAATTTGTCTCTCTAATATAAATATATAAGACCCAGACAAATCTGAACGTTTCTGGTATATACTGTCTATAAATATAGACTCTCTCTTTACAATTAAGTTCTTCTATTCTAGTTAACTGTTCATTAACAGTCCACTCCAATGCTCAAGTCAGAGAAAGATCAGTAGCAATATATCTTTTTCATTGTCTGTGGATTAACTGGGTTTTCCTTGTTTCAGACTAGATCAGGACTGTTGCACTTCATTGCTGAAGAGACAGTGGTAACTGTGCCCTATTCTTTCTTTAGTAGCAATTGAAAGGCCAGATAGAGAAAAAATCCTAGTGTGGAAACACATGCCAAATACTCTTTACTCACATAATATTATCTAATGTCACATGACCAGAGCAAATCATATCACAAATATCAACACCAGTGGAATTGGGAAATACATATCTTCCAAAGATGTCTTTGAAGGAGAAGAGACTAAACATTGTTGGCAGAAAATTTTGCCCACATCTCTCCAAATAAAGATGAGAAGAGCTGAACATGCATTAAACACATACCCACTTATTTCATCAATTTAGAAAATATTATGGAGTAGGCTCAATGCAGTATTATTGTGCTAGATACTGAGAAAACAGCAAGGAGCAACAGTTTGGTGGCAAAACATGTTATTTGCTTGTGAATTATAATAGCAAATCCACTGATAGATATACTATTCCTTATTTTTAGCTGAAAAAATTAAGAGAAGGGTTCAATTATTTGGTCAAAGCAATACAGATAACAAGTAGCAAAGGTAGAAGTGGAATATAAAGACTAATCTGTGTGAAAATAAAACCTAAATTTTCTCACTCTTATCTCAATTCTGAATGTCTGGGAAATAAAATTTATACCACAATGGGTATAAATAAAGGTTCAAGAAGGTAAATGGAATGAATAGAAGAACAGAGAATAAGAAATTCACATTTAAAGGGACCAACCTTAAACAGCCCTGTTGCCATTAGATCTGGAACTGAGCCTTCAAGCTTAGCAGTCAAGAAGAGGCAGATATGAAGCAGTAGGGATCAAGTTCAAACTGGAAACTTGGAAGGGAAAAACCTGAAACTTCACCCAATCACTCCCAGTATTTTTGGGCAACTTACAGAATTAGACAGCATCCTTTACCACGGAGGTATGTGTACTCCAAATTCTCAGAATTTGGAGGAGTCTAATAGGTGTCAAGATGCTGCAGACTCCACAGCTATCCTTGTCAACAGCAGATCTACAACAATGCGCATCCATCCCGCACAATCTTCAGATAATATACACAGCTGCCCTTTCTCCTAAATCTTATACAGAGAATTCTATGGCCAGCCTTAATTTGGAAATATACAGGAAGGGAATTCTGAGGAAATGACATAAAGCAAAGTCATTGACCTCTGTTAAAAATCTGAGTTAATTACAAGACATGTTTAAAATTAAAAGGTGTGAAATGTGATTCACTAGAACTTTCAAGTGACATAGAATGGAAATAAATGAAGATGTATCATAGGACTAAGGGGAAAGACACCTAAGTGTCTGCTTCTCTTCATTCTCATATTTTTTGGTTATCTTTTTAAGGTCACAATGATGGGTCATGAGTCCCTTTCATTTATGTAATACTGATATTTCATGCTTAGAGAATCTTAGCACTTGTTTATACCATCTCAATCACAAATGATGAAAAACCAACTTAAACAGCTTACATAGAAAATAAGGAAATTATTGGCTTTTATATCTGGAAAATCAGTAATAACTTACTTCAAACATGGCTTAATTCAGCAGTGCAAATAGCATCATTAAGGTTAATCTAACATCTCTTAACTCTGTAGTCTCTCTCTCTCTCTCTCTGTGTATGTATGTGTAAGGGTCATATTTTCCTACTCTAAATGAGCTCTTCATATATTACAAACCATAAATGCCAACTTCACAAAGTGTGCAAATCTACTTCTTGAGATATAATAATAATCCCTTTTTCAGTGCATGTACACATACATACACACGAGCATCTACACATCTAGACACTACAGATGCCACATCTAAGGACTACATGTTGTGCTGCCTAGTCATATGCCCACAACATTGCTCATTGTGGATAAAGAGAAGGAGGCCATACCACAATTGGACAGACTTGGTTCTCTGCCCACTCCTGCAGCTGAGGCTGGCAATTTGACATAGTAAAGGAGCAACTCCTCAAAAACGTGTTCTGACCAGTTAAAATGACTAGGAATTAACTCAAGTGACTTTAAAATCAAATAATTAATTGAGGGAAAATGTTAAAGCTATGTTGTTATAATTTTCCCATTTTCTAGGCATGGCAGGGTCCTAAAGAATCACTTTTATGATGTTTCTGATAACAGTGTGGGGGGTGAATATTGGTTATAGAATCGAATGCTGTTTTCTATAGATAGCACTGTCCTGCTGCTGTAACAATTTAAAACACTAAAAAAATGCCACCTGATAAGCTTTATAGCCAGATCTAGCTTTGAGGGAAATAAATCTATGATTCAACAGATATCCTGTAATGGTTTGTTTTTAGCTTGGGATTTTTATTTTTATTGTTTTTCATTATTGGGGACTGAATTTAGGGACTCACATTTGTTAGGCAAGTGTGCTACCATTTCAGTCATACCTCTGGCTCCATTTTGTATTAGTTATTTTTGAGGTAGGGTCTATTTCAATACCTAGGCTGGCCAAGGTTGTGATCCTTTTTACTTGGGCTTCCACATATCATTGGATACAGGCATGAAGCATCATTGGTTAAGAGGGGGAATCTCAAAAACTTCAATGCTCCAGTTGGCCCACAATTGCATGATCCTGCTTTCCAACTAGCTAGGATTACTAGTTTGACCTACCATGCCGGGGTCTTAAGAATTTTTTATTAACAAATAATCATGCATCTGTTATACATTGGCCATCCATAGGTCATATTTTTAATTCTCTCTATATATATAGAAAATGTATATGTACATGTGTAAACACCTACACATATACATATATAGTACACACATATGAGAAAGTAGGACTTCTTAATAGTGAAAAATACCTTTTAACTATAATAGATTTTTACTTTCAGATAAATTGATAAGTGCTCATTTTTACAACATGGTTAAAATTTGTTTTCTTAATTCTTTTTCTCAATGGCCTATGCCAGGTAGAATGTGAATCTATGAGCAATAACAATAAAAATAGTTCTGATGCTAAGCTAAATGAACCCCAAGCTATGGACACAAGAAGTTTTTTTTTCTTTGTTGCTGTTATTTTTAATGCTATGTGATTTTTTTTTGTTTTTTTGTATGTTCTTCCCCCTGTGGTATAACCCCTATTGAAACTGTATTTGATTCTGCTGCCCTGCATTTGTGTATATATATATATATATATATATATATATATATATATATATATTTCTACTTTGGGGAGGGAGAGGGAAATAACAAAATGCTGATATAAGGATACAGGTTGACCCATTGTAACAATGAGACAGACAAGACACTATGTTGAAAATGAACTTTAGAACTTCAGGGGAGAGGAAAGGGAGGAAGTGGGGAAGTGGGTAGGGAAGGGATAGTAGGGGAAAAACAAAGGAGGGATAACAATGCTAGATAGGAAATGTACTCATTACTTTATGTAACTGTAACCCCTCTGTATAGTATCTTTACAATAAAATTTTTTAAAAAAAAACAATAAAAAATAGTTCACAACCAAAAGTACTAAAAAGTTTATTCTTCTGTTTTGTATAGAGGAGCTACTGTATTTCTTTCACTGAGTTTAGTGCCTGGGATATAAAGAATTAGTGAAATGCATCTTCACCTTGGATAATCTCACAATGAAAAATTTAACAAACACAGAAAGTGCTATTGAACCACTTAATATCCAAACTGCTGTGGCAGCATAGAGAGGAGGAGTGTCAGAGAAGGCCTGTTAGATGGAAGTTCTTGATAGAAACAGAGGAGTTTTCTTATCAGAGATGTGGACAAGGAGCAGTAGGTAGGCATGATCAAGAAGATAACAGAAGCAAGAGAAGGTAGGATGGGGTGGAATAGTATATCATGTCAAAGGGGTTGGGAATTTAGTCTAGAAGTAAGGAAAAGGATGAGTAACAAACAGGAGAGAAAATAATAAATACTGATACCTTATGGAGGTTATAGAAAAGGCCATCAAGGGGTTGACTGAGACTGAGAAAATCCACAGAGATTTCTCAAAAGGTAGAATGGAAATTAAGTAATAGGTAAGAAAATGCTAAAGAGAAGAAGGAATAAAAATATGTGTCATTGCGCAGTGTAGAAGACTAATTGGATTGAGTTAGCATTAAAGCCATTAGAGAAAATTAGAAGAAACTAACACAGGGGCAGAGGACAAGACAGGGAAGCATTTGGAGAAAGAAAAGACTGATTGCCTTTGCTGCTAGATGTTAATTCGGTGTTATAGTGCAAATCACTATATGAAATAATCAGTTTTACTTATAATATTTTATTCTTTGATATATTTTGATTAATGTTACTTATAAATGTATTCATTGTGTCAATACACATATTATTAAATGGCTGTATGGAACAAGTCATCCATTTCTATATTGGAATTGTTACTAAATATGGAGTATAACATTTTGAGTAATAGTAATCTCATATTTTAGTAATCTACCTTCATGTGAGAAAGGTTCATGATAAATGCTTTTTTGAGGGGAAAAAATTGTCTTTAAGGTATATGACTGCACATTACTTTGAGAGAATTTTTTCTGACTTCAACTAGTGAGCTTTTTATTTAAGCTGAGAACAGATATCATTCATATGGGTATGTTTTCATCTGTACAACTATAATAAATTGTTAAATCTTTTTGAATGATATCTCTTGGTTTAATTTGTGAAACTCCAAGTCTACAGATTATGTTGGGTTAGGATTGAACTATCATCTACCAGAAACAATAACAGCTGCTAGTTATTGAATATGTTGCTTAACCTTCATAGTGATTTAGATAAGGCATTAAAGTATATTATAAGAGAGGTAGCTGAGGTTTTTCTCCCTAGATAAGAGGGGGGTTAAATGTCTAGTCTTATTTCACACTGAGTCTTTTTCATTTACTTCTCTAATGCATTCAAAGGTTGTTAAAGTTTCTTATATAAAATATGATTGATTGTTACAGTGACAGTAATTGCATTTTAGCAAAAGTAACCATTATAGTAATTTTCTTCAGGGAAGAGAAATCTAACTAACTAAAGTAGCTAGTTACTTCCTCACACATTATCTTTGAGAATTTTTTTACATAAAAATTCTTGGTAAAGGAAGTACAAATTGAAGAACATAAAATGGCATGCAATATTTATAAAACTACCTCCATTAGGTGGCTCACAATTTTATGTAGTCATTAATCATAAATTAAGTGAAAGAAAATAGTGGGAAAAAAAACTAAAATTTCTTCACTACTGGATCAATTAAACTAAGTTCTCAATTGTAGCCTTTTAAAAATGACTTTTGGATATATTTATTTCTAAACTAAAGAAGGTAATGATTTTTAAAACTAAGATGATTTATTCATACCATGTCCTTTGAAGATTGAATAAAGTGAATGCATGAAGATATTATGATTGCAAAGAAGAAAAAAAACAATTATACATGTGACAGGAAATTGCTGCATAGAGTAACAACTTGTACATGTTAAATCACAAATAAAACAGCATTAGCATTTAATTTCATATATTTTCCTTCATACCTGAATACTAACTAGCAACTAAAATAGGAAATGTGCGGTAGTACATATGTTGATAAAATCTTAGTACAGTATTCTTTAAAAAAAAAAACATTGACAACATGAATTGCATACTGGGAAAGACTAGTTCATCATTTCAAAAGTTTCTTTTCTGAAATTATTTTTTCTATCATTGAAAGCAATATATTGATTTCAAAACTGATCGAAAGGAATTGAACTATTGTCTAAATTTGGAATTACTTTCTCATATTTATTGTTAATAATGCATAGTCAATAACTGCCATAGGAGTAAATTGCAGGGACCTCAGCTCTGTATGTAAATAAATGAATAGTAGTTCAAAATAATCTAAATCAATTGATTCAACTCAAATTTCTGTTTTGATGGAGCACAGAGAATATTGGTAATTTTTTTCTGACCTCCTTTAACTCTGTTTTGTAAACCATCTCCCCAACTTCAAAAGAAAGATTTATTTTGTATATTGAGACACATGAAAGTAGTTTAACTTCGTGAATTTTTCATGCTTCCCTCTATTCATCAATGGTCTTTATTTTTTGTTATAGTTACAAAAAAGAATTGCACTTATAAGCCCATTTTCCTTTGAATTAATAACTTCATTTTTCTACTATCTGCCATAGATTACAGATCCTCTTTCACTTGTGCACAGCACTCTTCTTATCTGTTGCATTCATAATACAAAGCTAGTTCTCATGTATAGTAAAAATTGCAGATATGTGTATATGCATTTATGTGCATGTTTATTTTCTTTTCAGTTGTATTCTAAGAGTTTCCTATAATGTTGATGCCTAGTACTCTTTTGTCCTATTTTTCAGTGGTAAAGGTAGTTACCAAACAATTACCCTAGAAGACATCAAAATAAAATGTTTCAAAGAAAAGTGCCTAATAAATACCTTCTAAGAAAATCACAGCAATAGTGTCAGTTAGAACATTTCTAGTTACAAACAACAAAAACATCTTGCCTACACCATATAGACAATGACTGGCTCATGTATCTAACAGTCCAAAAGATAAGAGAAAGTCAGGTGCAAATAATCATTTATACAAGTAGAATATCTGCCATATAATGGTGAAGTGGAAAAGTGATCATTAGGGAGGTAACCACAATGTACATTACATGTACTAGCCCTGCTGAGCCTTATCTCTCTTCATTTACCTGTTGATAGTCAACACATATTTCAGGTTTTATTTCCATCTTCTGAGCTAAATCCCCTATGGTTAGCCATAAGTCCACTGACATATGGGGATGTTTGGGAAAAGGGACCTGGCAGAGTCCTTAAATTCATAAGCTAATTTGAGTACTATCAATACAGTGAATAGGCAATATAACCAATCAATGTAAGTCCTGTTACTTTTCAAATGTATTCCGGTGTGATTAGTTACAAAAAAAATCCATCCATAACCTATACATACATGTTTGTCACAAGGTGTTTTCTCTATCAACAAACAATAACCTACAAGTATAATTGAATTTTAAAATGTTCATGAATAAATTGGAACTCAAGTTTAATTAAAGTGTAATGATAAGTAATAGGTCTGGACAAAAGCAAAGAATTCTTGAGAAAGAATGTACATTTGCAAATGACTCTCTCTCTCTCTCTCTCTCTATATATATATACATATATATATATTTCCTGTCTTAGGGCTTGAACTCACTGTCCCTGAGCCTTTCTGTGCTCAAGGCTAGCACTCTACTACTTGAGTCACAGCACCACTTCAGGCTTTTTCTGTTTATGTGGTACTGAGGAATTGAACCTAGGGCTTCAAATATGCTAGGCAAGCACTCTACCACTAAGCCACATTCCCAGCCTGATTCTAGATTTTTAACAGATTTTTTATGATATTTGGAGCCAGATAATTTTTCATGGTAAGATTTTACATGTTTAATATTATTAACTTTCCAATTTGTTTTCTTTAGACTCTACCTCATCTTATTAATTCTTATTACATAATTGGCCAAAATCGACTCACTAGATGTCTACAATAAGAAATGTCTAGAATCAGAAGGAGAATGGCTACTTGCAACCAACAGGAAACTTTAACAACAAATACAGGTAAAAAAAATACAATTTGGAGAGAAACTATTTTACAAGGAAGATATTTCAGTTCCCTATCTTTGATGACAAGTTTTCCAGTTACAATAAATACGATAAAAATTCAAACTAGAGTCTCAATATTGCTAAGACTTACAAACTATCTGAACAGTACTGTAGCAAAATGAGATTCTTATATAGCTTGAAAACTAGTATCCTGCTTCAAAGTAGATTCTTCTCAAATTGGAAGATATCTATCAAGGTCTTTAAAAATATTCAATAAAAACTTGAGCAGAACATTGCAGCAGAAATAAAACAAGACAAATAAAACAATACTTTCAAGGAAAAAATGGAGGCAAATGAAACTTTCTTGGGAGACTAGTAGCATAATATATAATTTATCATCATTAAAAGTTATTACTGGTCAATAAATTCTCATAATTTTCCAACTGTTCACAGAACTCATTTAAAAAACTTCAATTGAGAAATGAAGCTAAAAAGTCTCAGTATAACCCTCTGATCCATTTTCCTTCCTGCCTGCTCAATGTTCCAGGAGGCTGGCTGGTAGACTTGGTTATCCTGTAGCTTCCTGCTGTATTCTACCAATGAGTGGTGACAACAAAGTACTAGACAATGGTTTAATCCTACCTACACTTTTATAAATAGTTCCTTCATCTCCTCAATTGCCCCTTTTGAGTGAACCATCTGTTTCCTTCAGAGATCCTGAATGATATTATAAGGAGGAAATGACTCAATCACCAAAAAACTAGTCTTGTGTGTTTGGTGGCTAATAGACTATTCTCATTTTGAAAATGTTCTCCTTTCTACCAACCTATGTTCTCTTCTTCATAAACCTGAATTGATGATCATCTCTTCCATAAGATATTTTGAAGCCAGCCATGTAGCTCTACTTAGTAAAAACCCTGACCATAGAGGCTGGGAAGTTGGCTCAGTGGTAGTGTTTGCCTTGCATGCATGAGGCCCTGGGTTCGATTCCTCAGTTCCGCATAAGCAGAAAAAAAAACTAGAAGTGGCACTGTGGCTCAAGTGGTAGGATGCTAGCCTTGAACTGAAGAGCTGAGGGACAGTGACTAGGCCCAGAGTTCAGCCCCCATGACTGACAAGAAAAAAAAAAAAAAACCCTATCACTTCTAACCAAGTCCATTATTCCACTTTCCTACTTCTGATATATTTGTAAGCCATTTTTTAATTTACTGCTGTTTGCTAGAGCCCTTTTTTAAAGGGGGCTTTCATTATCTCCAATACAGAGATTTTTTTTTCTTTACTTTCTGTAGAAATTCCCTGAATCATTCTATAGTTTAAAACTTATTAACCAATAGATATACAATATTTATTTCAATAAAGCAAATATGACACTCCTGAGAGTTTGACTGGAAATCATGATATATCTAAATGAATTTCCTCAAAATGTATTCCCCAAACTATTTTGCAAATCAAGATAGTTCTTTATTTCAGGACTTCTGAAAGCTATCTGGTCCGAGATAGCTTATCAAAACTTCCCCTGGTAATCCTCACTTACTTTTATGGCTTAAAAAGTCTAAAGAGTCTGGCTTCTGTAATCGTAGCTACTCAGGGAGCTGAGATTTTAGGGTTGTAGTTCAAACCCAGCCCAGGCAGGAAAGTCCATGAGAGTCATATCTCCAATTAACCATCAGATAACTAGAAGTGGTACTGTGGCTCAAAGTGATAGAATGCTATCCTGGAATGAAAAAGCTTAGGGTCCGCTCCCAGGCCTGAGTTCAAGCCCCATGACCGACAAAAAAAAAAAAAAAAGCTAAAGAACATTTCCACTTCTCTGTCTAACGGGCATTTTAATCTCATGTTTAACATATCCAAATTCAAACTTCTGATCTACTCCCTCTGTCTCCCCCTCACTCCTACTCCAAATGTGTTAATGTTTCAGTTTTCCTCTTTTGGTTACTAGCAAGTCTAGTTCCTTGGACCAAAAACTCTTCCTCCTCTCCCTACATAAATTTTCCAACCTTGCTTTCAAGCATATATCGTTTCCAACTACTTTTTAACATTTTTTCTGCTATATATTCTGTTCAAACTAAGACTTGAACCACTAGACTTCTCTATCCATGTACTAGTCCTTCTAAATATCTTTCTTCAACAGATCAGCCAGAATTGGTATTTTTTTTACACAATAGTCAGAAAATGTCATTGCTCTGATTAAACCTCTCCACTAGTTTGACTTTTACTCAAAAGAAACACAAAGTCTTTACATGTTTATAAGGTCCCACATGACATGGGCTCTGCTGTTTATCTGGCTGCACCTCCTATTCCATCCCAGACAAACTAGCCTCAGTGCTTCAGAATATGCGTACCTGTTGTTCCTTCTTTCTGCAGACTTTCAAATCATTCATTTCCTCATCTGGTTCAAGTTTCTACTCAAACATTATCACTCTTAGCACATCTCATTTCTTTATAATGGTGATCACTATTTGACAAACTAAATTATTCATATTTATGTTGTACATTATTTGTATTCTTCATAAGAATGCAAATTTTTGCATAAAATTTTTGTTAAATGTTCTTCGTTTTACTCACTACTTAATCTCAGCTCTTTTCTTTAAAACAATGCTGGATAAAGAAGTTGGGTTTGGGGCTGGGAAGTTGGCTCAGTGGTAGAGCGCTTGCCTTGCATGCCTGAGGCCCTGGGTTTGATTCCTCAGCACCACATAAGCAAAAAGAAAAAAACCGGAAGTGGCGCTGTGGCTCAAGTGGTAGAGTGCTAGCCTTGAGCTGAAGAGCTGAGGGACAGCGCCCAGGACCAGAGTTCAGGCCCCACAACCGGACCCAAAAAAAAAAAAAAGAAGTTGGGTTTGTGGTGGTTTGTTTTATTATAACCAACTTACAAATTAGGTGTTATAGAACTATTTTAAAATGTGAAAAGTTGGTTCATGGAGAATATGGGTAAAACTCTGACATGTCTGAGTCAAGAGTACATTTTCTTCTTAATGTGAAAAAAAATCACTAATAACAATTTAAAAAGATGGAATCTAACCTTTGTTTAAAATAATACAGGCAAATGCCTGAGTAGGATTTCAAGTTTGTGCAAATAAGGATTCCTACCTTTCAAGAAAAAACATTGAGAAGGCCAGGACAAAGGCTGTCAGATTAGAAAGGCAAATTTATACCTTCACCCAGATCTATACACTCATACAGCTAGAGAAACTTCTCTGAAAATTCCATCTTTCCTTCCTCTTTGTAGTCATTATTGGAGCAGCAAAGGCCAAAGTGAAGGGGAGCCCCTTTGTAGCTTCTGAACACAGTTAAGAATCATAAAAGGCATATATTTCATTGCATCTTCCAACTTTCACAGGAAGATTACATCTTCACCATTTTCCAAATATCTTAGAAAGAAACACAATGTTTGATCTACATCCATCCAAAAGAATTATATTTACAGGTTGTATGAGGACACTGGAAAGGCCAGCAAGCTG
This sequence comes from Dipodomys spectabilis, assembly GCF_019054845.1. Classification (NCBI taxonomy): domain Eukaryota; kingdom Metazoa; phylum Chordata; class Mammalia; order Rodentia; family Heteromyidae; genus Dipodomys; species Dipodomys spectabilis. Next base: position 13,935,408 of record NW_024870758.1, read on the forward strand.
GCAAAATAGTCGTTGTTTACAGGAAGAAATATGTCATCTCCTCTGGATGGTGCAGCTGGGAAAGGTTCATGGCATAATGGTCCATATGGGCACTCACCCCAGCAGAGTGGTTATCACTGGCTAAAACTGGACAAAGACGACAATGTAAAACCAAATATCACCAAGTTAAAAAGGAAAAGGGAAAAATATAAGAAGAAATAATTCATGAGAAACACGAATAATGTTATCATACATGCCTTTCATTTAAAACTGTCAAAATAATTGGAAAAAAGAGCAAAAATAATCTCATACTTACAGAATCACACTTACAGAATTTTCCTATCATTGCCTTTCTATTGGCCACATGAAAAAACCTAGGCTTGGTTTTACCTCAATTCTCCAAATCTTTTCTTTGAAAGATACACCTTATTTAAAAACCATTTATAAAATTAATCCGAAGGACTAAACAAAAGAGAACAAAAATCATAGCACACCCTAGATACAATGAAATGCTCTTGGGAAACTTTTGCAAGTAAATACCTGAAACTTTCAAAAACACATCAATAAAAGAAGAGATTACATGAGTGACTTTTGAATATTGAAACTTCAAGTATATGTTGGCAAACAAGAAGGCATACAAAATAAGATAACACCTTTTCTAACATCCCCTAAAGTCACTATCCCATAAACAGAGATTCTAAAGGAAATCTTATATAAATAATTTCTATTTGAGGCCAAAAAAAGCTGTCCACTGGTGAAGTTATTACAATCATCAGTCTCTCTCCAATAATACACAGAGAATACTAAGTCCCTTAAGATTTTAATTCTTCATGTTTGATATGGTTTCATTTTACACTGAAAATCTCAGAGAAAACTAAAATTTACATAAAGTTTTAGGCTTTTAAAAGCATTTTATATTTTGGCTTTTTAAAGATAATTTTGTAGAAGAGTGGTAAAATATAGAAATTTTATGATACTTGAAACAAGGCATTGAAGTTAAATTTACTAGAGCAAAATCAGGATTTTAATACCAAAAAGTACAAATCCATATGTTCACCATCTTTTTATGTTCAACACCACTGACTAATATGTATGTTAGAAACATGGAACAATTTGTGACATACATCAGATAAAAAAGTCTTTCAACATATTAGATGTCATGTGATAATGGCTAGCTCAGTGCTAAGAGTTAGGTAACGGTTTCTAGAAACCAGCACTGAAAGGTACTCTAGGAAGTACCTAAATGAAACAAGTTGTCCCCATCTAAGTTAAAACACAGCATTGTATTACAGGAAAAACAACTGACAGAAATCTAGCAAACAAAAGTCTGTCTCTTAGCAAAAGACAACTGGGCAATTCTGTTAAAAGAAAAGCAAGGTATTACTCAAAAGACCAAACATTTGATTTTCCATTTACTAAGAAAAATTATATTCTCTCATCAAATCCAGTATAGATTTTTTAAAAAATTACATGCCCATCAATAATTGGTTGAGTTCACCTATATATTGGAGCTAACATGCCAAACAAAGAAACAGGCTTGGTCTCAAAGTCAACTAGAGTAAAATAAAAAGCCAGTCTAAACAGATGAGATGCCATGCCCTAAAGATCAACAAAAGATATCCCTGTTAGGTGAAGAGGGTTTAGAAACTTCAGCAAGGAGGATTTGCTGTGCCCATCACAAACACAAAGCAACTTACTTAAGCTCCTTAAATACCCATAGGAAGTTGGTTTCATGCAATTGAAATTTTTTCTTCACTATACTGTACTAAAGTTAAGCTCCAGTGATTTACATGAGTATACTAGAGATAATTTTGAAAGTTTTGGTAGTAATTGTGGAGGTACCAGATAGATAACATTTTATTATTTTTAAAAATAAAGATTTTTATATAAGTATAAAATAAGGCCAGTATGATGACTGAGATTAAAATAATAATATAGTATTTATATTTAATATGTTTTTTCTATGGGTTTGGTGAATGTCCTCCAAAGGCTCATGTGTTAAAGATTCAGTTCTCTGAGTCAAGCAGAAAAGGTCAGATAAGTTGATGTTAGGGAAATGAACCCAAAGATAGGTATTCAAATTTTTTTTTCTTTCATGTGATTGTTTCTAACACATTTATAAGATTATTTCTTTGTTGCTTTGTATGTCCCTCCCCCATAGATAAGGAACCAACCCAGATGCTCCTCAGTAGATGAATGGATCAAGAAAATGTGATATATATATTCTATATTTTATATTCCATATATTCTATATATTATATATATATATTTATTTATTTATATTCTATGCCTCCATCAGAAAGAATGACATCGCCCTATTTGTTAGGAAATGGAAAGACTTGGAAAAAATCATATTAAGTGAAATAAGCCAGGAATATAGGGAAAGGATTTATCACATCCATCCCAAGGGACCACTCAGAGGCAGGCAGGCACAGGAGAAAGATTATTACAAGGTTTATTAGAGGAGCCATATTTCTCCTGGAGAGAGAGCACCTGGCAACTTCCACTCTCTACATAGCAGCAGAGTCTGGGGGATAGGAAGTTAGGTAGATGGGAGTTCAGGTGGGTCTGGGCGGAGAGAGGGAGGGACCAGCTGTATGACAGGAACTACAGGGCGGGGAGGAGCTCAGGTCTGCCTAGAGCTGAGGACCAAAGGTGGGCATAATGCTTACACATAGGTCCCATGGTTTCCCTTACTTGCAATAACTAGTATAAGCCTAGGACAAGCACAAAAGATCAAAATCTATGGACATATGATCATATAAGATGATGTTAAGCAAAATGAACCCCAAGATAGGGACACGAGTGGTTTTTTTCTTGCTTGCTATTGTTGTTAATGTGTTTAAAATGTACTATTTTAAAATGTAATTTATTTTTGTTTCTCTTGTACGTTCTTCCCCCATGGTATAACCCCTGTTTTCACTATATTTGATTCCAGTGCCCTGCATCTTATATATACATTTTTCTAATTTGGGGAGGGGAAGGGAAATAACAAAATGCGGAAATAAGGATACAGGTTGACCCATTGTAACAGTGAGATGTACAAGACACTAGGTGGAAAACGAACTTTACAACTTGTGGAGTGGATGGGGGGAGGAATTGGGGATGTGGGGTGGGAAGGGATGGTAGGGGGAAACAAAGGAGGAGGTAACAATGCTTGATAGGAAATGTACTAATTACCTTGCTCATGTAACTGTAACCCCTCTGTACAGTATTTTTACAATAAAAAGCATACTTAAAAAAAAAGAAGGTGATAGGTGGCTGGGAATATGTCTTAGTGGTAGAATGCTTCCCTACCATGCCTGAAGCCCAAGGTTCGATTCTTAGGGACCACATAAACAGAGAAACGTGGAAGTGGCACTGTGGTTCAAGTGGTAGAGTTGCTAGCCTTGAATGAAAGATGCTCAGGGACAGTGCCTAGGCCCTGAGTTCAAGCCCCAGGACTGGTAAATTAAAAAGGGGGGGGGAAGGGGGGAGGAGGAAGAGGAGGAGGAGGAGGAGGAGGAGGGGGAGGAGGGGGAGGAGGGGGGAGGAGGAGGAGGAGGAGGAGGAGGAGGAAAGAAGAAGTTGTTAGGTCATTGGATACACATCCTTGAAGGACTTAGTGGAAATTGTCCCCAACTCTTCCCTCCCTGGCCATCATAAGATGAGCAGCTGGCTTTATCATATTCTTCCTGTCATTATGGGCTACCATATCAAAGGACCAACTGAAAAAGAAATTTTAAATTCCTTTTTACGCAGATGCTACCAGGTATCTTCTTAATTATTCTTGGTCTCAGCCTTTTAAGATGGCTCTAAATCAAGAGCTACACCTTAAAGAAGCCTCATCATATACTGTCCTCCAGAAATTTACCATGGTCTACTGGAATAGTGCACAAAGCAACATTTGCCTAAAAGACCCTACCCAGAGGATCCCTGACTGTCATACCCAACTAAGCAAGAAGTAGCTTGGAATGGTCATTACCACATTAATAGCAGTTAGATTTCTACGCAAGCAAGGAAATTAGAAAAAGAAAGGGAAACTGTTAGGTAGATAGAGATAAAAAGTAGAACAACGGAAGATATGACACTGATTGTCTTGTACTGATGCATTGTACTTATAAACTGACATGTTGAACTCCTTGCACAACTATTCAATGATAATATTTTTTAAAGAAAAGAAAGAATGGAAGTAGAGTGGACAAGGAAGAAGAAAGAATGATTTTAAGAATTTGGGATCAAGGAAATAACAGCTAACAAAAGAACTGAAATAGCTTAGGAGAAATGCTACACAGCTTCCTGGCTGTCTTGACCTAATGCAGCAATATAAAACAGTAACTCATCTAGCCACAGTCTGCTTCTGAAGTTGCACAGAAGGATTGTACTATCTTTTGTGGGTTGACTAGAGTGTATGAACTATATTTTGGTGACTATAATGGCAAGGATGATCTCCAAAAAGAGAAGTGTGTCAGGCTATAGAGAGATATTCAGAAGAGAGGCTCTTCATCCCTTGTGTTGAGAAGTGGTTGAGAAGGTAAGTTTTTGCTCAAAATGAAAACCCAGTAAAGGTTGTTTTCTCTGATCTGAGAGTAGTTTTTCATCAACCATTTAGAACTTAATTTAAAAAGCATAAACAAACTTTCCAAGTCCCTCATTCTCTTTATAAATAGCATTTTCTCACTTGTGTGCTGCTCTTCATTTGCCTGAAAAGCAAACTAAGGCTTTCTAGTAGCTTCCCACAAATAACAACTTTATGGGTCTTGCCTTATTCACTATTTTCATCTGTGGTTTCAGAATCATGTAGAGAATATACTTACTAGTCAAATATGCAAAGTTTTCTGTCAAGCTTATTAGGAAAATATAATTGAATTCAATGTTATTGCAAATGTGATAGGTTTTAATGGAGACAAAATCAGATTAAATTGTATTGTTTGAACATGAACAGCCCACATAGGTTTATTATTGAAGACTTGGTCCCTATTTGGTGAGTTCTATTTTGGAAGGTTCTGGAAAACTTATGAATGGAGACTAGTTGGACACTGGTGGTGTGGCCTACAGGGCTATTATTTGTTCCAAGTCTCTTCTATCTCTGCTTCCCATGATGTTCTACTTTCCCTCAGGCCCAGAGCTGTGGATTGAACCCCTTGAAACTATGAGTTTAAAAAAATAATTCTTTTAAAGTTGCTTACATGAGGTATTTTCTCACAGCTCTGTGAAGTCTAACTAATACATCAGGTGGTGGTACATGCCTATAATTCTAGTATTTGAAAGACTAAGGTAGAAGAATCATGAGTATAAGACTACCTGAGGTAAATGAGAAGACTCTGTCTCAAAAATGCAAAGAATTAAAGCTAGAAATGTATATAAACATAATCATTGAAGAATATTATGTAGCAGTCCTGATGTATCAGGACTTAATATATGTTAAATATCCTTTATCTGGAACATGAGATCAGTGTTTCAATTTTTTTATGTTTTTTAGATTTTGGAATATTTGCCAAGACATAAGATAGCTTAGACTCAAGTCTAAATGTGAAGTTCACTTGATATCTATATACATACCAAGAAAAAAGTTTTATAGTAATTTTAGTATAGTTGTGTTTTAATTGCAACCTGTAACAGAGGTCAGGTGTGGAAATTTTTTACTTGTGGTATCAAGGTGGCATTCAAAAAGTTGGGGATTTTGGAGCATTTCAGATATTGAATTTTAGATTAGAGGTGTTTAACCCGTACTGTTTTTCAGGAAAAGTCTCAGGATAGATTAAATATCAAAGCGAGTTAAGGAAAAGAGAATCTTTAGACTTTTCTGTCCCTGGAATCATAAATTTCTTGCATATAATTAAATATTAAATATTAATATAAAATTAATATAAAAAATACGAACTGGGCTCCTATGGTTTACTCAGGAGGCTCATCTTTTTCTCTCACTGTCTTTATTCTTCCTCCCTTCTTTACTTTCTTCTTTCCTTTTCTTTTCTTTCCTTTTTGATACTACTGGGGTTTGAACCCAGCGCCTTGAGTTTGCTAGACAAACACTCCACTGCTTGAGCCATATACTTAGTCCTTTTGCTTTAGGTGTTTCCAGATAAGATTTTGCTTTTGCTTAGGGTTGTCCTTAGATGGTGATCATCCTACCAAGATGTCTTGCTTAACTACATTTGGCTTCTTTGTTGAGATGGGGTTTTCAGTTAATTTAAACCCAGGTTTAGGGCTGGGAAGGTGGCTCAGTGGTAGAGCGCTTGCCTTGCATGCCTGAGGCCCTGGGTTCAACTCCTCAGCATCACATAAGCAAAAAGAAAAAAGCCGGAAGTATGGCTGTGGCTCAAGTAGAGTGCTAGCCTTGAGCTGAAGAGCTGAGGGACAGCGCCCAGGCCCAGAGTTCAGGCCCCACGACCGGACCCCCAAAAAAAAAAAAAAAAAAAATCCCCAGGTTTACCTTAAACCATGATCCTCCTAATTTCTGCCTCTTGAGTAGCTACAATTAGACATGAACTGCTCTACCCTGCTTAGAAAGTAATTTCTTATACCAAATACAAAAATTTTAATTTACAGGTAAAAACTGAAGTGAAAAATTTAGAAAGGATGAAGACCAGATTTGTTCTGGCAGAATATGTCAAACTAGAAGATCAACTGAAATTTAGTAACTTGTGGAATATCTCTTTGAGTATATGCATTATGGAAATCGCAAAAGGAGGAAGCAAAAGGGAGAGAAATAAAGCAAGCCAGAGAAAAAGAAGAAGAAGAAGAAGCAGCAGCAGCAGCAGCAGCAGCAGCAGCAGCAGCAATGGCCAAGCATTTTCTACCTTTGACCAGAACATTAATCTATTGATATAGGAAACCCAAGTATAAAGATATTCATTCATAGACAATAATAGTGTAACTGTAAAAAGACAGAGTAAAAATGGATTTTTGTTTGTTAACATTTTCTTCTATATGATTTAATAGACAAGTACATAAAACAATAATCATAAAAATCTGTTGATGGGCTTCCACAGATAAAAATACCATTCTAATGGTAATAATAGCACAAAAATGGAGAGTGAAGGAGCTATAGTGAAGCAAAGTGTTTGTACATTATTGAAATTAAGTTAGTATAAATCTGAAGCAGACTGTTTTAAGTTAACATGTTAATTGCAATCTCCACAGCAACCACTAAGAAAACTCCTCAAAATAGTATAATAGAAGAAACAACAAGGGAATTCAAATGGTACACTGAAAAGATCTAATACAAAAGGATTCACAGAACTAAGGGACAAATAAACAGAAGACATACAGATCACAAGTAGCAAAGTGGCAGACATAAATCATACCTTGACAATATTCCACTAAATGTGAATGGATTAAGGACTCGAATCAAAAGATAGAGGTTGGCAAAATGGGTTTTGAATAATATGATCCAACTATATACCATCTATAAAAGACCCACTTTATATTCAAAGAAAAAAAGGCTGAAAGTATAATAATAATAATTTTAAAAAACTTTTTGGTTACTGTAACCAAACAGACTTAGTAACCAAAAGAGACCAAGATTGGCTAAATTAATATCAGACAAACTAGAATTTAAGACAAACATGGCTACTGGAGATAAAAGGGAGTTTTTATAACTACAAATGGTTGAATTAATTAATATGGCCAAATAATTATAAGCATATATATATACTTTGCAGAAAAGCCAGACTACATAAGGTAAAAACTTATGGAATTGAAAAAAAATGGACAATTTAAAAAGAATTATTTAAGCCTGGCACTGATGGCTAAAGCCTGTAATCCTAGCTACACAAGAGGTTGAGATCTTGCCCTCCCGGGCAAGAAAGTCTATGTGACTCTTATATCCAATTAATCACATACAAAAAAAGCCAGAAATGGATATGTGCCTCAAGTGGTAGGAAGCTAGCCTTGAGCAAAAAGAAGCTTAGGTCCAGAGTACAAGCCCCTGGACAGACACTTAGAAAAGAAAACAAAAAGGGTTTAAGGAATCACTTACCCACTTAAAATAAAGAAAAAAGACAGATGGTTAACAAGGTAAAAGAAGACTAGAAGCTAACTAGCTAGGACAGACTTCAGTAGAATACTTCATCTGAAACAGCAGAACGCATATTTTTTTCAAGTGCACATAATTCTCCAGGATATAGTACATGTTAAGTTTGGTTATACTTCACATTATTTATCTCTCTCATTTTATTACTTTCAACCTATGAAATATACCTTATATTTAAATACAACTTGTATTTAAGCTTTTTATACTCCTTATATTTAAAGTGCATCTCATGTAAAAGGCTATGATTTGGTAATGTTTTTCTTATTGATTCTGACAATCATTGTCATTTAATTAGAGGTTAGTTCAACTACTTTAATATAATTATTGCTGTTTGGATTCAAATTTACCTTTCATCCTGTTTTCTATTTTACTATCTGTTCTCTATTTCTCTATTCAATTAATCAAGTGTTCATTAGTTTATTTGTGATATCTATTCAATTGCTAGCTATACATTTACTTTACTGCTTGCCATAAAAAATAGTTTCCAATATCATCCTTTCCTTATTACAATCTACCTTAAGTCAATATGGTTTACTGCTTCTTAAATAGTGCAAAGACCTTAGAATAATTTTATCTGCTCTCTGTTGGGACTGAATTGAGTCTCCCTCCCCTCAAGTTTATATACTGAACTCTAATGTGAAATGTGATAGTATTAAAAGGTAGGTTCTTTGAGTGATAATGAGATTTAGGTGTACGCTTGAAGAAAGGCCCTGAGATAGCATTAGTGCTCTTATAAAAACAGGAAAAAGACTAGGATTCTCTCTTTTGCTGTCCATGATGTGAAGACAAAGCAAAAAGCTAACCATTTCCAAGTTGAAAGGAGCTCCTCACCAGGAACTGAATTTTCTGGCACCTTTGTCTTAGACTTCTTAATCTCCAAAACTGTGAGGAGTAATTGTTTCTTTAAGCTATTTTGCAATAGCAGCTTAAACTAAGATACTCTCTTTTTTACTTTGTGTCCTATTATTGTAGTATATTTTAGTCCTACATGTATTTTGAAATCCTAAAATATGGTACAGATATTTGTCCTTTCTGTGTTTTCAGTTTTTCCCTGCAGTTCTATATTTAAACATAGGAAAAAAGTCCTTTAGACTCTTGTCTAGGGTAAGTTCGTTAATAACAAATTCTCTCTACTTCTGTTTCTCTGAAAATGTATTTAATTAATATTCCTTTTAGATGGATTTTTTCATGAGCATAGAATTTTTGTTTGAAATAGCTACATTTGTCCAGAACTATAAAGATATTATATTTATAAATGGCTTGTTGAATGGCAACTCCTTTGTACAACTACTTAAAGATAAAAATACTTAAAAAATAAACACCATGGCCATTAAAAAAAGCGAGAGAGAAATAGTATTGGAAAGTCAACATTTAGTCTCATTTTTATACTTTTGAAAGTGTCATGCATTTTTTCTACTTTCAATATTTTTATCATTGTTTTACATATGTTTGAGTATAATTATCTGGGTGTGCTTTTTTATTATATTTAAACTATGTAGTTTGTAGGACTTTTTGAATTTATGAATTGCTTTCAACCATTTTGTAAAATTAGTTACCAGTAAGTTTTTGAATGCTACTTTTGTTTAATTCATGGCATATCCTTCTAGGAGTCTAATTACAGGTATGTCTGAACTTTTAAACTCTTCCATTCTTACTTTCCTCCAACCTCTCTATCTCTCTAACCCATAAGCTCTAATGCCACTGAGTTCTTATCCTGTATTACCGATGTATGAATCAACAAACATAAAAATGAAAAACAGGTAAATATGGGCATCAGCAAACTAAATTTCTGTTCTAAATCTTTGTCCCTTCAGTACTGGTTTTTTGGCTTCTCTCTAGTGGCTTCAAACAGTTGTTAAATATATTATTTTTAAATTGTTCTTAGTAGAAAAGTTAATGTAACATAACCTAGTCTATCATAGTTAGAAATGGAACAATTTATATTTAATTTGCAATTTTCTTTAATCTCTATTCTCAATATAATTTATTTGTGACTTTAAAAGGACAGAGTTAAAATTGAGTAATAAAGAATATATGCCTGAGAGAACTTGAAATAAGAGAGATAAGAGAGCATTTATTCAAGTATTAATAATTGTTCAATTTCTATTTTTCTATGATTAGCCTAGATAACAAAGGGTAAATGAATTTCTGGATTTTCTAGTTGTTTATTTCATATAGCAAATCACTATTTTGTGTATCCTGGGTCTTATATCACAACTGAAAAACAAAACCAAAGCATCCTAATGGGTTTAGGATAGGAAAATTTCCATAGTGCCTTTTGTAATTTATATTTAGTCATACTTTTTGAACTTCTAACATGCATTTGTTCTGTAATAAAAAGCTGAGTTTGGTGATTTTGTGTGTTACACATTCTCTCTCAAAGAAGTAGGTCTCTCTCCTATGTTGCATGGGTCTTCTGGATGGGACATGCTCCATTTAGACCTCTGTTTCCTGCTTGGAGGGACAATTAATATGCTTACTACTTGAGAAACACTATGGCTCATTGGGCTAAGTTTTGAGTCAGTAGTTTGGAGTTATAATCCTACTTCTGCTACTGCTTTTGCTGTGCCCCTAGGCAAGCCACTTAACCTTTGTATTTGTTCACCTGAAAAATGGGATAAAATGATCACTTACTTGCAAGAGTAGCTAGTAATAACTGGTTTTGAATATAAAGAAATGCACACAATATATTCTGGCTAAAGTTACAATAAGCACTCTTACAATTCAATTTCCCCTCAAGCCTCAGAACTGCTTTGGTTGAAAATTTTCAGATTTAACTTAAAATGCACAATAAAGTACAATTAAGGGTTTTATTTAATTGCATTCTTAAACAAGTGGGAAAATCCAGTACATAGTTTGCCTGAAAGACAAAAATTTAAAGAAAAGAAAAGGAAGAGGGAAAGAAAGGGACCCAGGGAGCTGGGGGTGGGGGAGAGAATCTTCTTCCCACAGGAACAGAATCTAATATATATATATATATATACACACACACATACACATATATATATATATTCTATTTCTATGACTAAAATATAGAAGTACAGCTTTATATAAAATAACCACAAACACATTTTCCTTTTCTTATTCACAATTCTTTAAGAAGAGTTTAAGCCAGGTGCAGTGGCTCACGCCTATAATTCTAGCTACTTAGGAGGCTGAAGATCATGGTTCAAAGCCAGCCCTGCAGGAAAGTCTGTGAGACTCTTATCTTCAATAAAGTACCCAGAAAGGTGCTGTGGCTCAAGTGGTAGAGCACTAACCTTGAGCATAGAGAGGCTCAGGGACAGAGCCCAGGCCCTGAGTTCAAGTCCCAGGACTGGCAAAAAAAAAAAAGATTAAAATAAAGAAAAGTAGTTTAAACAATTATTCCAAATTTTATGATAGTTTTACCTCAACACAGGCTATAAAACTGTTTCCTTCATGGTATATAAAAAGAAAATATTCAGATAATTTCTATGCAAAGCACTTTGTCTTGATTTGCACAATATATGCTTCTGAAAAATATAAAGATACCATTAAAAGGCCTTAAAAGAGAATTCTTTTAAATATTCAATAAATAATAAATATCAATTTATTTAACATGAAAGAGTTTAAAGTACAGGACAATAAATTGACTTGTTGCCACGTGTCTTCTTAGAACATTTACTTCTAATGCATTACATTTAGTTTCTCTGACATTCAGAGTTTTTCCTTCTCATATAGCATTATCTCAATAGCATTCCCAGGCTTCCTAACTAACAAAGTTGTAGGAAAAGACAGATGAAAATATGGGTGAAATGTGTATTTCCAGACATGTTGGTACAATGTCTGTAAATCTAACACTCAGGAAACAAGGCAAGAAAGGTGAGTTTAAAGCCAGACTATACTACACAGCAAGTTCTAGGCCAGTTTGAGTTAAAAACATGAAAAATAGGATACATTTATCACAATGAAAGGTTTATATAATGATATATTAGATTCTCACAAAGAGAAGACATTTTAAAAACGATATGTGAAGGCATGGGGATAAAAAGCTCAATGGCAGATTTGCCTATCAAATACCATGTTCTTAGTTCAGTTCCCATGAACACACACACACACAGAGTACAGTGTCTTCTGTATCCTCATTCTCTCCCAGATTATTGAACTGTTAATTTTTTTTACTCACCAGCCCATTGTTTTTCACCATTCTTGAAAATGACCCATCCAATTCCTTGGTTGCTTTTGCACCCAATGTTTGTATTATCCTTTTTACCAATAAACTTTCTTCCCCCCTCACTACAATTTTAGGTCTTCCACTATGTCCCCCATACAACTACTCCCTAACATTTTGATAATTCTTATTTTCTGATTGTGGTTCTTATCCTTCTTGCTAAATTGCTTGAGTATCTGCCAAAAAACAATGGGGTCTCCTAATGGTGTCAATCCTCTAAACAACTGCTCCCATCAGTGTTTTCCACCCACAATAGCTTCTTCTACACTTTCTTTCTATTCCTATTCCTTTTCCTATTCAAATCAAATTTCAGGAGCCATTGTTCCAATGCCTCTTGTATAATTCCCATAGCATCCTTATCTCTCTTTTACTCAAAAGAGAGAACTCAATCATTTGCCATCTATTTACAGGAAATAAACAATATACAGCTGAAGAGTCAGTATAAACACATGGTCTCTGCCCTCAAATGAATACTTAACCCTGATTGTTCTTTAATCCTGCTCTCTCCAGTTTCAGTTAGGATTGTTTATAACTTTTCAGCATGTCTCATTCACTTTCAACTGCTAACTTTACATTTCAGAGCCATTAAGAGTTCTCAGCTGGGATCACCATCATCCTTTATTTTGAGTTCTACCAATTATAATTGTCACATGACAATTCTGTGGCACTACATGTTCCTCCAAACTTTAGTCACATACATCATTTGTTTATATTACCTCTCTACTAGGGTATCTCATTGGCACTTCAGATTTAATACTTTCAAAACTGATTTTCTTTTCACTATTCATCTCTCCAATCCCTGACTCATCACATACCTTTCCTAAGTCTTCCCCATCTCAATAAATGATGCTACCTACACTGAGTTGCTTAAGAAAAAAGTAAGAGACATCCAATGCATCAGCAAGTCTTGTCAATTTCAATTCCAGAATATATCTTGAACTGGCCCCTTCTTTTCACATTAGTTCATAGTATTATCATCTCTTCCCCAATTCTAGCTACTCTCTGCTTTCTTCGGCAATCACTTTCAAACCTATTCACCATATAACAGACAGAATGATCTTTTAAATATACTCCAAATCCCACTCCCTAAAAACCAAACCAAACCTCTCCAGTTGCTTGATGCTTGTTTGAATCAAATTTTATCCCCTTATTGGGCCTCTAAGATCTCACATGATCCAGGACCTCTTTACTCTCTCCTTATCTTACTACTTTCCTTCTCTCTGGGATAAACTCTATTAACTCTTAAATAGACCCCTGTCTATATAACACTGTCCCTTCTTCATTAGCTTCATTCTGGGATATCTCTTTTTTATATTTCAGGTTTTAGCTTAAATGTCACTTCCTTTAATGAATACTTCTTGACCATCCTCTCTAAATAGGTTCTCTCTTTCCATACACCACTCTTATTTTTTTTCAATCTCACCACTCTGAATTCTTCTGTAGATAATTGTCTTTTTGCAATAAGAAGATTTACTGGACAAATATTATAGATATAGATAATGTAATGAAAATGCTTGCCCTTATGCAGTCTTACTTTATAGAATATTTCAGAAATATAACATTCAAGATTTTAGTTTTTTGTCAAAAAAAAGGATGGAATAAAATCAAATTACCAAAATTTTTAAATAAAAACAACAAAATACAAACCTAAGTATTGTACTAGTTTCAACTTAAATAAATTATTGTCAAGTTTCTAAAAAATGTTTATAAATACTTGTCATCAATAGTCCATTCTGATCTCATTGGTAACATTATCAAAGTTTGAGACCAGCTTTGCTCTGAAAACTGCACTTTGAACAATAATGATTATTGTCATCCTTTTAATTTGGAATTGGTTTAAGGTACTTTACCTCAAAGAAATATACTATTCTTTATTGGACAGGATTAACCTGTTCAATGGTTATTTCCATTTCTAAGACACTAAAAACCAATGTGACTAATAATACCAGATATTACCTAAACTAACTGCCTATCCATCTCCTATCTCCACCCCTGCATATCTCTGCTGGAGAAAGGGTCAATAGAGCCTTAATTAAGAACAATTCAGGGTTCAGGATTCTTCTAGCTGCTCAGCATTTTTAGTTATCAGACTGGTGAGGACTTGAGTCTTAGTACCTGATCAGGAAAACTAAGTAGCCATGGTTATGAATAGAAACTGGAGGATGAGAAAATGTTCTTTCCCAATTAAATCTTTTTTTCTTTTTTTGTTTCCAGCACATTTGCTGGGGTTTGTAGGGGTTGCTGATAGTGTGGAGAAAAAGTCAAATGTTGCCTCTGGGATGTTAGAGAGAAATCAATCGGATGCTGAGATTTTAATTTCTAGCTAGCTGGGTTAGTCTTTTATCAAAGTGCTGGACACATCACTTCCATCACAGCTAGTTTAACTGCTCTAGTTTGTCTTAAAATATTTTGCCTTGCTTTTATTCTCATCCATTCCAACATCCTCCTCCTTCTCAGAAATGTGTTTTGTTCATTCCTTTGTCTCAACAGCAACCAGAGCTTGGATGTGGGAAGTTTTCTATCCATCTTGGCCACAGATATGTTGATAATTCCTTTTTTTATAAATATATTCATTTGTTATACCTTAGTGCATAGGTATGTTAAAATTTTGTTTGTGATGCATGCCTATAACTCTAATACATTAGAAAGAAAGGAGGATCACAAGTTCTCTTACATAGCCTGAGATTCTGTCCACAAAACAAAACAAATAATCCAGCCTAAGTCTGTAACCCTAGCTACTCATGAGGCTGAAAACTGAGGATTGTGGTTTGAAGCCAGCCTGGGCAGAAAAGTCTGTGAAACTCTCATCTAGAAAAAAACTACTCAGAAAAAGGTATGTTGCTGTAGCTCAAATGGTAGAATGCTATTAGCCTTGAGCAAAAGAAGACTAGGAACAGTGCCCAGCCCCTCAGTTCAAGCCCCAGGACCACCACAACAAAAACACAAAACAAAAATCAAATTTGTTATTTGTGCACTTCAGGAGTGCTCATGTTTTCTGACATTAGTATAAAATTTTATAATAGAAAGGAAAAAAAAGAAAGACTTTTAAGACCTTCATTGAGAGGTAACTTAACATCCTACCTAAAAGGTTTTCAATTATCTGAACATGATGAAATTCGACATGACAGTTGGGTGTCTCCAAAAGCAAGTGAATGCCTTAAGGAAAATTTCTTCAAATATGAGATCCCACACAACATCAAAGGCAATTTCAATTTTAGTCCAGTTTAACTCCAGACCTACTTCACAGTTGAAAATGTAAACTTTGTGTATATTTTGGGCTATGTATTTTTCTAACATAACTAGTCATTTTAGCTCTGCGCTAGTGGCTCACTAATCTTAGCCACTCAAGAAGCTGAGATCTAAGGATCACAGTTCAAAGCTACTCTGTGCTGTAAAGTCTATGAGACTCTTCAATTAACTACCAAAACCCCTCCAAAAAACTGGAAGTACAGCCAGTAGAGCTGGGGTCCCTTGAGCAAAATAGCTCAGGGACAGTGCCCAAGCCCTGAGCTTGTCCCAGGACCAGCACTGAAAAAAAGGGCCATTTTCTATTTTGGAAGCACTAGATTAAACTGGCTTCTCAAGAATCTTCCTACTGTAAATAATTTGTTATTCACATGAATTTCTTGGTAGGTCTTTAGACTTGAAATTCTAGCACTGAACCAGCCACCACACTAGATCCTGAGTTTGAGTGATTGACCTTAGCTAGAGCTATTTACCTTAGCTAGAGCTATTTACCTCATAATGTCAAATATTCTGGCACACTACAATTTCTTTCATTACCTGCCCCCCCACCCCCCTTTTACTTTCCTTCCCAAAGCCAGACTGGAATGTTTCCACTAAAAGGACCTGTATAAAAAAGGTAATTCTAAAGCTAGCTACCTTGGTTGTGCCTTTAATTCTAGCCACTTGGGATGATGAGGCGGGAAAATTGAAAGTTTGAGGATAACCTGACTACTTAACCAGACCTCATCTTAAAATGCAAAATCAAACCAAACTAAAACAGATTCTAGAAACAGTATGATTAGCTGTTGCTACCTCCATCTTCTTTTCAAGTTTTGGAACTCCAGTGAGAATTAGTCACAAATTGTCTTTGGTTCTTTTTGCTTTGTTTTGTATTTTTATTATTTTAATTCAGAGGGTGAGATAAACACAGATTTAGAAATAGATAGCTACTGTTACTGGATGCTAACAACTTCAAAATGTTTGATTCTGTTAATATTCTAGCTAAGACTTTGACTTGTTGATCTTTAATACTACATAAAAATAATTTTCATGTTCTCTTATATTGGCAAGTTTAGGTGGTAAGATAAGAACTGTATTTTCCAGTTTCAGTTCTCTACTTGTTATTCCAGTTATTCCACATGCTGTGGTTTCACAATGCAAGAAATATTGAAGTAGAGTGATAAGACAACATGGGGCCTAATTCAGGTTATAACTGACACCAAATTCCTAGGCTGAAAGTGATTCTAAATGAAAATACCCTTTCCTATTCCGGAGTCTGTTATGTCTTTTAATTCAGAGAATGGAAGGTTTATACATGTTCTCATAAACTATATAAGATCACTCAGACATCTGGAAGACCAAGTTGGGACTTTGTTGCACAATACTGGTCATATTCTGAGCACAACTTGAGAACTAGAAATCTTGGAGAGAGTTTAAAAGAGCCACAATGATTATTAATAACCCTGACAAGTTGTAGATAATTACAGGATGAATTTAATAGACAGAAATACAGAGTAATTTAGGGGAAGAGAAAAAGAAAACACTTAAGTACAAGGGAGGAGGCTTGACTTTATGGAAAAATGTGGGAATCTGAAACTCTTTCAGGACAACACGAATTAGCACGTATTTGCTTCATTTTTCTTAAGAAAACATCAAAAAAAGTAAAGTGTCTATAACCCCATTGCATTTAAGAAAAAAGACAGCCATCCTTTAGTAATTTCTGCAATTATTTACCAAACAATTATATGCTAGACACTTCTGGATGCTGCGATAAAATAGGGGAAAAGACCAGCTTCCTTGAGCTCACCGAAGTGTGGTAAACGACAGAGCTAGTGACTTTGAATAGCCTTTAGTTTGTATTCCGTAGCCAATTTCAAATATAGCAGATATCCTGAGCTTCTTGAGGTAGAGATCCTATTTTTACATTTTGGATCCCATTCAGCGCCTAGCACACAGCACCTTGTAAGCAATCAACACGGATTAAGGGGGGGGGGGGGTAAAAACAGCCCCCCCCCCCAAATGATAAATTTTGAAAGGATAACTCATGTGTCTGTGGCCACCAAATACATGGATCGAAATCTGCAGGGTTTTTCCCTTCCAAGCTTAAGTAAATATTTGCGAACCTATTACGTGCAGAGCAGCTTTCTAAACAATGCTTTGTGTTAAAAAAAAAAAAGGTATGGTGGAGAAGGATTCAAATTGCACATCATAATTGGAGTGAAGAAAACCAAACCCGAAAGGCAGGAAGGCCTTTCCTTCCCTTGTGAATTTGTAGTTGATGATGATGAGTTATTTATTTATTTTAGCAGAAAGACAAAAACGCTTAGGCAGAAGCCCCAGTGAGGCGGGAGGAGGCATCCCCAGGGCTGGGGCGCCTATGCCGGTTCGCGTGCACCGAGCTCGACTGGGCAGCCCGGCGGGCGCGGCTCCTCTCCCCCCCCCCGCCCCCGCCCCACTCCCCGCCCCGCCCCGCGCCGCGCCACCCACCCGGCGCCCAGTCTAAGAGCCGACTAGGCTCCCCCCCGCTCCCGAGGAAGACCAGGCGCCGCAGACGCCCCTGGTGGGGTGGGGGTCACTGGACTCCCGCCACCCCGCGGGGTCCTGTTTCTCCTGAGGTTCCCCCTGACCATTTGGGCGGCCACTCTAGAAAGGCGGTGGAAGAGGGCGCGAGCCGGACGCCAGGCGCACCGGGTCTCCAGTCGACTCAGCCGCCCACTCACAGCCCGGCCTCGGCGCAGGGACTTTGAGGCGCCCGCGCCCCTTTGTCGCGGGATCTCCCGCCCCAGCAGGCCGGACGCCCAGGCCTCGCGGTATCGAGCCACCGTCCGCCCCGCCTCTTCAGCCTCCTGTCGGCCCCGCCCTCTCTCTTGCCCCTCCCCCGCTCCTGCCTCGCTACCCCGACTATCTCCTCGCGCTCCGGGCCCGGCACGCGCGCTGCGCCAGGCCGCCGCCGCCACTGCCGCCGCCGCCGCCACCGCCACCGCCACCGCCGTCGCCGCCGAGCGTTCCTCCGCTGTGCCTGGCTTCCAGTTTCGGGCCGGAACCGGAAGTGAAGGGGGCGGGGCCGGCGGAGGCCAGGAGACCGAAAACGCGGCCGAGCCCGGAGCCCCGGAGCTGGAGCCAGAGCCTGGACCAGAACTTGGCCGCCGCCTGCAGTTGCCATCGCCGCTGCCGCCCGCCGCCCTTTTCCCCGCGCCACTGCCGCTTCGGCCGCCGCCGTCGCGAGCTCGGTTGCCAGTGGTCCGCGGACTTTGGGCGTCCGGGTTGAAGGTCGGTCCGGACGTCGGACCCAGCTCGGTTCCCGGACTGTCCGGGCGGCAGCGGACGCCGCCGCCGCCGCCTCGGGGTCGCCTCGGCCAGGCGTTTTGTTCCCGGAGAACCGGGAGGCGAGCGGAGCTGACAGTGCTTCTGACAGTGATTTAAACCCGCTTTTGTTGTTGTTGGCTTTCGTTGTTCGGTTCCGTGTGTGGTGCGTGTGTGTGGCGGGTTTCCTCCGTGGTACCTTTTTATTGTTGTGGTTTTTTTTCCCCCCTCTTTAAACCCGCGAACGTTTTGTTTTGTTTTTTTTTTTTAATTTTTTTCCTTTTTCCCCCCCTCGGGGCTTCCGAATATGTTTTATGACGGTTGATTTTACACCAGGAGGTTTGTTTCCAAGGAAGACCTAGGGAACTGGATATCTAGCGAGAACTTCCTACGGCTTTCCCCGGCGCCTCGGGAAAATGGGAGCTGCTGCAAAGTTGGCGTTTGCCGTCTTTCTTATCTCTTGTTCTTCAGGTAGGTGCCGGGAGCGCGGCGGCGCGGCGGGGCTGCGGCGGAGGGGTGGTCGGCGCGGCGGGGCGAGCTCCCGGGCGGCCCGGGGAGGTGTCCGCGCGCCCGGAGCAGCCCCTCTGCTGCTGCTGCTGCTGCTGCTACCCACCGCTCCCCTCCCTCCCTCCCCTCCATCGACCCCCCCCCCCCCCCCCCCCCAGTTTTCGATGGTGATCTGGAAGCCTCCATGAATTTTTTTTTCTCTTTCTTGTTTTGAGTTAGGTTGACGAACTGAGCGTGAGTGAGCGCTGTGTTGTTGTGGAAGTGAGAAAGTCATGGTTTGTGGCCCTCACAACTCGATGACAGCGCCGGTGGGGTTGCGGCGGAGCCGCAAATACCACAAGTGACAATTTATGCAAAGGTTGAGACCCAAAAAAAGGAGTGTTCCGAAATGTCAGGGAGCTCTCAGCTCCTTCAAAAACAAGGGCGGGTTTTGGTCGCCTTCTAATTAGTGCTTCCCTGGTGAATATCTCGGCAGCCGATCAAGTTAGTTGCTACTTAATTTTGACCGTGAGAAACAATGCATCCTATCAGCAATTTAATCTGGGTCCCTCCTCCTCCCCCCCCCCCCCCCTTTTTTTCAACTTCATTGTCCGGCAATGTTAAAAATAGTTGTAGGTGTTGTTGGAGTATTAACTATAACCCAGTGCAGAAGAGGTATGTCACTGTGGGTCGGTTCTGTGCTGGCTTTCAACCACCATTTATGTGCTCTTTTCAGGCATAGATTTTGCTTACCTACGGAATACTTATTTCATAGGCTTTGTATTGAAGCATTGTTTTCAGTTTAGAACAGCCCAAGTGAAACTGTTCTTACTGTTAAATTTGATATTCTTATGAGCCATATTTTAACCCAAGGTTGGAATTTGATATTCTTATGAGCCATATTTTAACCCAAGGTCTGGCCATTTTATGTTTAAAATTTTGATTTTTGTGAGGACGTTCTATGGTTGCAACCAGTGGTTGGAAAAACTAGTCCTTTGTATTTGAAATTCTGTAAATGCCTACATCTAGCTGAACGGTGGGCAAATGTACGTAATTGGAGAGTTGATCTGATAGAAGAAACAGTTTAGAAATCACAATAGGTGTGTTTATTTTAAATATCCAATATCTAGCTACTAGGTTGTGATATAGAATTATAGAGGCGAAAACAAATGGACAGGTTCCATGTCTTTATCTCATTTGCCACAGGGAAATTAGAGGGTGGTAGTCTTTTCTTTGTGTACCTCTGGTGTGTGTGTATGTGTGTGTGTGTGTGTGTGTGTGTGTGTGTGTCCAGCTTGCCCATCCCCCCACCTTTTAATAGAATCTTTGGTAATGTATAGAATTTTGCTGAATGGTACATTTCCTTGTGGTTAATAAATGGATAAAGTCTAGTCTTATGTCTGTAGTGGTATTGATCAGTTCCGGGTGGGCTGAATGTGTTGTGAAATGGCGATCATTGCCAGAGATTAACCAAAAGAATCATGTCTGTATAAATGGAAGAAGGAACATGCTTAAGGCTTGCTGACAGTTCTTTTTATGCACGTTTGGAGAAGAAGCTAAACAATGGTGTGTCTGAAATGAATGAAGGCCTTAATAACATTAAACATCTTGGTTTGGTGGAATTACTTAACCATGTAGTTTCTAATCTTTCCTGTAGTACTCTTTCTCCTCTGTCCCTGTATGTTCTGGCTGTTGCACTAGTCCTGTACAAATTTCTTTTCTGTTCTGTCCTTGAGGAGGAGGGGCATCATGGCCATAGACCAAGAGATTCTGGCCATTATTGCCTCCTCAACCTACTTGTGTCACATTAATTGGTGAAGGAGATTATTCCTGAACAGTTTGAAGGTATTACTTCTGAAGAAGCAGGCTGTCAATACATATCTTACAACTTCCTCTGCTTGTCTTGGGTGTAAAAAGAATTGAACATTACTTTCTTGAGGATTATTTTCATTGGGCCAGGAGGTTAATAGCGAAAATTTGAAATTTTGTTGTTACATATCATATAGAGTTAGTCCATTTAAACTAAGTGAAAATTAAGTATTATTGCATAGTTTTTTTTTAATGATCATTCCTTATTTAACAAAAATGTATGATTCTACTGAAAATAATTGAAATAATTGTAAAAGCCTTATTCTATATTTGTGCATGAAGGTTTTTAGTATTTAAAATGTCTGATTTTAAAAAGGGCTTTGTTATGGATCAAATGCACTCTAAAAATGGATTAATGTACTCCTCCTATTAATTGATTTTTCTTGTAATATGTAATTTGACAGTAGAAGCATAAGGATGGATTTTTTTTTTAGAATGAGAATTTAAGACATTTAGCAAGTTATCAGATTTTTTTTATAAGTTTGTGAATATTTGACTTTTAAAATATTAAATTGGAAACAGAAAGGAAGAGTTTTATTGTGGATGTACAGGATGGATGTTTACTGTTTCCTTTAGTATATTGTGGACTTGGATTCCAGTTTCCATCCCATGCTATATATTCCGGAGACCAGTTATACATACTATTCCTGTCAGATATAGTCAGTATATAATTTGCTCCTGGAGCTCATTCTAGGGGAAAAGGTTTCAGTTTTGCTGTCATCCTGGAATACCTTCAGATTCCTTTTGATTTTGAATTTTTTAAAATTCTTTTATCCCTTCTCAGATTCTGTTTCAAAACATAGTTCTGCTTCTCAATTATTTTTTTTAAACATAGTTAATTTGTATTTTTTCTCACAATTTGTTAAAATAGTATGAATTTAATACTTGCTCCTACTATTAAGTTTTAGCCTGCTTGAGTGATGCATCTATTGTGGTATTTGAATTGTACTGAAGTAGGTGAAAAGTCCTTGTGTGGTTACTATATTGTTGAAAGAAGAAGTGGAGATATAGTAACTGTGTTACTTTTTCTTTAATTTAGACAATACTCTGTGTGTGTGTGTGTGTGTGTGTGTGTGTGTGTGTGTGTGTGTGTGTGTGTGTGTGTGTGTGTGTGTGTGTGTGTGTGTGTGTGTGTATGTGTTGGTAGTGGAGGGAGAGTTGGGAGTGCAAAGAATCTTCTGGGACTCCTGAACTTTGGCTAACAAGTGATAGATATTAATTGCTTTGTTTTCTAAAAGGCAAAGTCTCTTAAATGCCTGTGATCAAATCCAAATGTAATATGTTGAAATGTGCATACCAGAGAAAAACAAAACAACCTCCCCTCCCCCACTTTATTTTTAAAATTTCTTCTGTTTATGATCCAACCCAGTAGTTCACAAGCTAGGGTGATTTTTGCCATTACTTTTCAGGGGACATTTGGAGACATCTTTTGTTAGTCCCAACTTGGAGAGAGAGGGCAAGGAAATTGCTACTGACATCTGATAAGGTGATAACTATTCTGCAGTACGCAGGACAGCTTTCCACATAAAAGTAGTATCTGGCTCAACATGTCAATACTGTTGAGATTGATAAACCCTGTTTTAACCTCTTTTTTAAAATTTTTTATTTTATTGTAAAGGTGCTGTACAGAGGGATTACAGTTACATGAGTGTGGTAATGAGTACCTTTCTTGTTGAACATTGTTACCCTCTCCATTTTTTTTCTCCTATCCCTTCCTTTCCCTGGTTTTAAACTCTTTATTTTGAAATAATCAGTGAGTAAACTCATTGTTTTTAAGAATGTAGCAAAACTCACCAAATGAAATCCCAATAATCTCAAAACTGTTTGAGTTCTATGTCTATTTTAAGACTACTTTATTGCATTTTTATTCTTATAAGTACTCTTTTTTTCCTCATCTTTGTTTTTTTTTATAAATCAGCGGATGAATTTATTCTTTCATGCTTGCTTATATTGACACTTGTCTTTCCTAGTGTTACCTCAGGTTCTAGTTAGGTAAGGTTGACAGCATTTAATAACAAATATCAAATGATTCCAGATCATTGCATTTGATATTGGGATCATTGATATATCATCATTCTGTTTTTGGTTTGGTTTTGTTTTGGTGCTGGTTGTGTGGCTGGCTTGAACTCAAGGCCTGGCACTGTCCCTGAGCTTTTTTGTTCAAAGCTAGTACTTTACCACTTGACCCACAGCTCCACTTCTGGCTTTTGGTGGTTAATTAGAGATAAGAGTATCACAATAGACTTTCTTGTCCATGCTGGGTTTGAACCATCATCCTTGGCTAGGATTATAGGTGTAAGCCATCAGTGCCTGGCACACCATTACTCTTTATGTTGTCAAACTCATTGTTTCTTCTGTTTTCTTTCATTATAGACCTTTTTCATTTTTTTTCTCCTTTGTTTACTCCTTCCTTCTTTTTATGCTTTACTGTAGAATGACTTGATTGTGGGACCCAGTTTATTGGTAAACATCAAAGGTACCTTAAGAAGATTTACTCAAGGTTTAAGTGAAAAAAGACTGAAAGTGGAATCTGAGCACACTATCTTTTTCTACTGTTGTTTTGCTTGCTGGTTTCTAGACTACCAAACATAAACATTTGGGGTAGGGGGGAGGGAGTAGTGTTCTTTGGAAATCAGTGAACTTCTATTGAACTTTTCTTTTTTTATGTATTCAGGGTTTTCCTTAACTCTTTAATGCTTTTCAAAAGTCTGTGCCTCATATTATTATTCATTCATCATCTCTGTTGAAACCAAACTTTGACCACCTGAGAACATATTTACTGGTACTATGGGCCCACATTAGTCTTCCTTTGCATATATTTTATTCTATTAGGTTGTAACAGTTATGTCTAGACAGAATATTGATTTCAAATTGACTATTGAACATGAAAGTTCCAGGAATAAAGTATAGAGGAAAAATATAAGACAAGTGCTGTAAGTAGCAATTGACTTTTCCACTGTCTTTTGACTAGATTTCTGTTAGTCACTATCATGTACTCAGTGCATGTAGTGATTAGGTTTTGTTTAATAAAAGGACTTAAAGGAATTAGGTTGTTGTCTTTGAGGTTGCATTTAATCAGCTGTTAGAATGGTGGGCTTAGGAGGAAAAATGGGAGGTTCTTAGAGATAATGAAACAAGAATGTGACCATGGTGATTCGTAGATTCGTGAGTTCTAGTGCCAATATTGACCTGTCCAGCTCATCTGTTATTTTTTTCTTACCTGGATTATTGTAAAACTAGTTCTCACTACTTCCTTATCCTTTCAATCCATCCTCTTAGCTGCCAGAAAAGAAATCTGAATGTTACTCTTGCTTAAAATGTTTTACTGACTGTGAATTACCTTTAGCTTACCATCTAATGTCTTAGAGTGGTTCTTCATCATTTGGTTCTTGCCTATTTTCTTGGTATTGACTATCTGCTTCAGTTAGGCTTTGTTGATTTACATCTTAGCTTCACAACTTAAACTTCATTGAACTCATTTAATCCTCACGTGCCTCTGTTTTCTCTTCTACAAAATGGGTACATTAATAGTGCCTACCCTTAGAGATGGGTTGAAGATTAAGAGAAATATAAATGCTAGGTATTTTGCCACTGTTCCTTATCAGAATGATTTCTGTATTCTAGTCATACAAACTCAAACCGTACTTTCCTGAATGTGTTACATTTTATGGTATATGAATATGGTGTCTTTGTATATTTTGTTTCTTCCTTCTTTACCTGGGTAACTTCTCTTTTTTTTAAGACTAAGAAGTATCATCTCTGCCACCTGACCCATATTGAGTTAGTTGTTTTCTTGTAACCTAACACTTGGCAAATAATATTGATTTCAGTAGTTGCTATAAATATTTTCCTTGTCTATTTCCACCTTAAATTAGAAGAGATGTTTCTTTCATGTTCCCAATCTTTGAAGGCACCTTCCTTTTATGTCTACAGATCTTTTCCTAGAAGCTGGCATACAGTAGATGCTTAGTAAATGCATATTAATTGGATAAAATGAAATTATTTCATTTCTGTGGACCAGATATTTTTTATAATGTTAATAAGTGATATATATTTGGATTAGATGATCTCTGAATTTTTTCTTACTCTAAAGCCTTTGTCTGTAATTTTCATTTCAGTACTAACACTTAAGAAAAAATATTTTGGTGGTGTTTTGATATCTTTAATTTTTTAATTTTTTAAAAATTTTTGTCAGTTGTGGGGCTTGAACTTTGGGCCTGGGCACTGTCCCTGAGCTCTTAAGCTCAAGACTGGCTCTCTACCACTTGAGCCACAGCACCAATTCCAGTTTTCTGGTGGTTTATTGGAGATAAGAGCCTGTCACAGATTTTCTTGCCCAGACTGGCTTTGAACTGTGATCCTCAGATCTCAGCCTCCTGAATAGCTAAGTAATAGTTTATTTTAATAGATGTTTTATCTCTAAAGTATTTCAACTAAATGTTTTAATGTAGTTTGCATTTAAACTAAATCTTCAATGTAATTCAGATTGTAAACATTTAGAAAGGATTCTTATATGTTTCAGGCTAAGTGACATTCATAAATTTTTATCATAACCAACAATAAAAAATATGCATTGCATTATGACTTAATTCCCATGTTCTGTGTGTGTGTGTGTGTGTGTGTGTGTGTGTGTGTGTGTGTGTGTTTGTATCAAAACAGTGTTTCTTCAATGGTTTACTCTTATTGTGTATGCCATTTGTCTTTTATTCAATTTTATCTTAACAATGTTCATTATATCCATTAATTGATTCAGTGACCAACTAGTAGATTATAAACTTTTAAAAACACCAACCTAGTTCAACAATGCTTTATCTTTTCTATCCTGCACTCTGTGAAGGGTGAAATATAAACAGGTACCATGAAAATATATATACATTGAATGAACCATGCACTAAAAAATAACATACAAGAGAGAATATGTGCCCAGGGAAGAAAATGTAGAGAAAACTGATTCCAAGGGAGAACTTGGACTTGCCTTGTTAGCACTCTTCTCTTTCAGGCTATTTGGATAAATTAAGCTCACAGAAGATTCTGAAATAAAATTAGATTGTTATTTTGGGGAGTTCTGAGTTTTTCATTTAGGACTTATAGAGTATATAGCTCCTGACACTGGGACAAAAATGTCTTAGTGGAGGTTAACAGGATAATCATCTTCACATGAGGGGAAAAAAAGGACAAAAGGATAAATACGGCATTTGAGAGTGAACTTGACCAAGATAAGAAGGCAAGGTAGGATGTAGGAGTTTTACCTAACTTGAGGGAAGGTTTGTAATGAAGAGATGTTTATAGAAGGTAGTATAGTCTCAGTTGAAGTAAATTCAGATGAAAGTAATGAAAACTGAAAACAAGTAGTAGATGATACAGTTCCACTTGTAGGGTTCAGAGAAATATATGTAGAATATAGGGCAGAAAACAATTTGAGGATTAAGGCAGATGGTAGCACTACTAAATAAAATGGGTAAAGAAATAGCAAGTTAGAAGGAAATAGAAATTACGTGCATAGTTAAGTGCTGATATGGATATAGATGTTAAATGAGAATGAAAATATACACATAGATGTGGAAAAATGAGAGTCCATAAAATTATGAGACTATGAGTACATGTGATAGTCTCTAACAGGGGCAGATATTATGTGATATATGTCTCCAGTGTGATATCCAGTTAAATAATTCTGAATATTAATTGCTCAATATATTGTTTGTGCTTAAATAATAAATTCTAATACATTTGGTCATTTGGTCATGTAGACTATATTCTTTTAAATTTAGGTGAGGCATTTTTCTTTAAAGAAACTATACTATTATGTAGAAATAGATTTAGAAACTTTTCAGACCTCATGCCTGAAGCCTGAACCTTTCAATCTCCATTCTTTCCTAGGGCTTGAACTCTGAGTCTGGGCACTGTTCATGTTGTTTCACTCAGGGATAGCACTTTACCACTTGAGCCAGAGCTCCACTTCTGGTGTGTGTGTGTGTGTGTGTGTGTGTGTGTGTGTGTGTTTTGCGGGGGGGTGGGGGGGTTGTAGTTTATTAGAAATAAAAGTCTCACTGACTTTCCTGCCTGGGCTTCAAGCTACAATCCTCAGATCTCAACCTCCTGAGTAGCTAGGATTATAAGTGTGAGCCACTGGTACCCCACTTCAATATCCGTTCTTTTGCAACTAGATAGAAGCAGGGTGTGTGTGTGTGTGTGTGTGTGTGTGTGTGTGTGTGTGTGTGTGTGTTGTGTTTTTTTGTTCTTTTTTTTTTTTTGGTCTGATTGTGTGTAGTCATACTTGGAATCACTTTATTCTATAATTTTGCTGAAGCAAGAAAATGTAAAGCAAGAAGATAGTTACTAGATTAAAAGCTTTCTTAAAGTAATCATGTCTTTGCATATTATAACAAAAACAAGCCTATTTCTAAGCTTGGAAGGAAGATTTTTCCCTAGTTATAATCACTGACTTTAAAATTTATATTTAGTAGAAATGAGACCAGATCTCTTGTTCACATCTTTATGACTGACTGTGATAAATCAAGCTTGTTTCAAGGCACTGATTCAAAAGGAAAGGGCATGACAAATTATGAGATCTTAATAAGTTTCTAAAACTCTGAGGCTAATTTTTTAAACCAAGATATATGAAACAAAATAATATGCTACACAACACAGTAGCTGCTTCAGGTTAGCTCTCATATCTATATCTATCTATCTATCTATATATACTCAATCTTCCTTTTAAGTTTAAAAAACATGGTATGTAAAATTTTAAAATACAGATTTTGCTTTGTGCTGGTGGCTTATAACTGCAATCCTAGCTACTTAGGAGGCTGAGGTCTGAGGATCTCTATTCAAAGCCAGCCCAAGCAGAGAAGAAAGACTTTCCTTTAGCCAGCAGCTGTAAGGGTGGCTCAAGTAGTAGAGTGCCAGCGGTAGAGTGCCAGCTGTGAGTGAAAAAGCCAAGCAAGAGAGACACTGAGTCCAAACCCCTGTACTGGCAAAACAAACATTTAGTTTTGAAGAGATATTTTGAAGTTTTCAAGCATATTTCTAGATATTGTGACATAGTATCTATAACTGATATAGCCAAAAAATTATACCAGTATAGAGTGTCTGGTACCTGCCAGGAAATAGGACATGAGGTATATAGTTCTTTACAAAAAGTTAAGGTTTCATTCTAGCATATGTAAAAAGACACATTGTATTAAATCATCATCTCTATTTGATGGAACTTAAAATATTTTTCTTAAACATCTTCATTTAAATATTACATGTTTTAAAAGTTTAGAAGCAAAGTTTTGAGATTCCTAAGTATATTTTTGTGGTTATCTACTCAAGGTTTAAGAACACAATTAGTTGACCTTTAAAAAACAACCATTTGAGTATGATATACTGTATTTTGGATTAAAACTTAAGAAGTTGCTGTTCCAGTTTGTAATTTCTTCCTACCACTTTCATCTTTAACAACCATTAAGGCCTTACTTTACACATCACCAAATTAAAGAGAATAAAATAGGTGTTCACTTAACAGATAAATGTTAGGCTAAACACTGGACATTGTGCTAAGCACTTAGGATGTAGCAAAGAACAAAGTAGACATGATTATGTCATAGTGGTCAGATGCATCAAATATCAAATAATAATTATACATTGTCACATGTGCTGCCACAGAAACCAACTGCCACTTTGCATCATATGTCAGTCTCTCGTTATAGACCTTATTTATCTAACTACTATTATTTGTCTTTTCCACTACTAGAGTGTGCACCCTGGAGTCTGTGGCTTGTTCATTATAATACTCTAGGACACAGTAGTTTCTAGCCTGAAAGTAGAAGCTTAATCAATATTTAACTGATTGCTAGAAGAACCGAATGTAGGAGTGGGATCTCAGCGATAGGGACAAGATCATACAGGACTTTGATCTACAGAAGGAGGAGTTAGAATAAAATACAAAGGGCAGCTGTAACAGTTTTAAGGAGGAACTAGGTCTAGTTTATATGTGTTAGGATGGCTTTAGGCAGCTATCTAAACAATGTTAGCCTGTTTTATTAAAGTACAGCTAGAGATTATTCAAAACTCCTTCTAGTTTTGAACAATTTGATGGTGTTCTAAAGCTTGCTAACACTTAGCCAATTCTCTACTATTTTTTTTTGTTATCTAAACACACACACAGGTAGATTTCTTACGCATCCAAGTATTTTATTGTTTATTTGTTGATTGATTTATTTTTTGTGTTTGCCAGTTTTGGGGTTTGAACACAGGGCCAGACACTCACTTGTCTTTTTTGCTTAAGATTGGTATTCTATAACATGAGCTATACCTCTACTTCCAGCTTTTTGCTGATTAATTGGAGATAAGAGCCTCAGGGACTTTTGTGTCAGGGCTGGCTTGGAACCTTGGTCCTCAGATCTCAGCCTGTTCAGTAGCTAGGATTATAAGTGTGAGCTGCCACCATCTGGCCACACAAGTATTTTAAACACACTATGTACAAACAAATAAAAAATAGAAAAGAGATAGTAAAACCTTGGATAGAGGTTATTGAGTTTTTGTGATGTTTCTGTGTTTAATTTTTGTGCATTTGCTAATTTATATTTTAGATTTTATAAACATTCTTCTCTGAAAGTGTTTCAAATGCTTATTTTTCATAAGATCACCAACTCTTTATTGTTTCAAACACATACTCTGTTGTTGATATGTCTGAAGGTAAGTAACAGATCAGCATATTGTATACCTTTTTGTGTGTGTGTACTCATTCTGGGTGTACCTTGGGCGCCTGAGAGCTGTCCCTGAGCTTTTGTGCTCAAGGCTAATGCTCTTGAGCCATAGCTCCACTTTTGGCTTTTCTCCTGCACTGACTTTGAACTGTGATCCTCAGATCTCAGCCTCTTAAGTAGGTAGGATTACTGGCATGAGTCACCACTGCCTGGATATTTTATATCTTAATTTTTAGGAATTTAGGATTTTTAGGATTACCAAAATCTTAAAGGTTGAAAGGATAACTTTAAGGCTACATATAACCTCTACCTGTAGGTACTTCACATGAATATTTTTATTTAGGACGATTTTAAATTTCTACTGATAGAGGGTGGTTCTGCTAAGTTCTACTGCTAGAGGTCTTACTTGAAACAGGGAAATCAGCTCTTTATTTTAGCACAAGTTTAGCAGCAGTATATTTGCTGCATTACTGCACTACTCACAAAAGTGAAAATAAAGAAGGTTCTAAATTTTGTGGAATTAAGAGAATATAATGGTGGCTGCCTCTTGATTCCTTTTATTTTGAAAGCAAGTTAAGCTATCTTTGGTAAGCCACCTTCTGTAAAGAAGTATAATTTTACCCTGTAAATATTAGAGGATATTTTGTTATTTCATTAAAGCAGTTCTAGAACTGGTAGTAGAGTTTTATATTGTAGGAATAATCAATAAAATTTTTCTAATTTTTTCAAGGCTAAAACTTGAAACAAACTAGCGTTTTAAAGTGATATGAGGAGAAATGAAAAGTCAAGAGAGAGAAGAAATATATTTCATGATGGGCAAGGTAATAGAAAAGCACTTTGTCTAGCAAATAGTCAGAAGTAGAATGAAACATCTTTCTAAGAGACTGAACAAAAGAGTTAAAAAGCCTCTTTTATTATATACAAATATTATCACATATTATATATAAATATATACAACATATACACAAACATATAAACATATACAACATATACACAAACATACAAATACAACACATTATCTTTCAACTTTTTCTTATTTTCTTCTATGTAAACTTTTTTTTAATCAACTATAAATAGATTGCTTATTAGTTGAAAGGGCTTGAAATAATAGGACCAATTAAATTAGGAGGTTTTGAATGTTGAGAGGGTCAGGTACTATTTTTTCAAGTAACTTTTATCAGAATGAGTGTTAAGAATAATCTTAGAAATAATACTTTGATCCTCACTTAGGAAGGATGGAATAAAAGTACAGGTTAGGATCTGAGGACTGTAGAAGGCTTTGTTTCTCTTTTGGAGACCAGTGAAACATAGTTTTGATCTTTTACTACTATAGCCCCAAACATCCTCATATTAAGAATTGTAGTTTAATAATATGTTTATTTAACAGCCCTGATTTAAGCGACATTTTAAAATAATTAATAGCCTTGTATTCATGGTATGAAAGGAAATCAATTAATCCAAATACAGAAGAGTATATGACCCTAATCTGTTATAGATTATTGAATTTTCTACATTGGAACATAAAGTATACTAATAAGTGATAGTTAATAGATATAAGAACCAATGTTAGCATAAATATAACTGTTTGCTGGTACAAATAGTTTTCAACAACAGCCACAAGATTTTCCTGTATCTTCAAATGCAATGAAAGTAACAAGTGATCAGTTTATAGGCTCTTATATTAGAAAGAGTAAACATTCTGTAGGGAGAAAGTTTGAGCTTTGAGGAGGGTCTTTCTCTATTCTGGTGTGATATATACTATGTGAACATGGGGGAATTTCCATAATTGTAGAATTTTTTTTCATCTGTAGAGTTTATAATGCTCAGCTTACAAGGTTCAAGGCTACATCCAAGCCCAAAAATACTCATTTGTACCTGAAACTTTTAAACCTTTTAACTCTTATATCAAATTTGTAATCAATGTGATGATTTTCAGGTAATGTGAGCAATGGGAAAGTTTTGTGAATTATGACAAGACATTTAATTCAGAATTTGTAATTCTTTTCTTTTTTTTTTTTTTTTGGGTCCGGTTGTGGGGCCTGAACTCTGGGCCTGAGCGCTGTCCCTCAGCTCTTCAGCTCAAGGCTAGCTCTACCACTTGAGCCATAGCGCCACTTCCGGCTTTTTTCTTTTTGCGTATGTGGTGCTGAGGAATTGAACCCAGGGCCTCAGGCATGCAAGGCAAGCGCTCTACCACTGAGCCACCTTTTCCCAGCCCCCAGAATTTGTAATTCTTAATGGGTAGACATTTATTCTTAAGCTGTCAATGAATAAAGGTGTTAATTCCATAAACACCTTAATATAAACTATTAGAGGAATGCTTATTCCTATGGTGACCTTCAAGACATTGGCAAGCGTGACCATTGTCCAACCATATCTTTTGCCATTTGGCTCTGTGGTGTCTTCCGTCGATGTTTATGAGAGTGGACATAACTGGTTTTTCCAATGTTTGGCAGTTAATAGATGTTTCAAAAACACTTATGTATGAATGCTTTCAAGAGTATGAACAGCTTTGTAAAGGACTACCTAGTAAATATTTTAATTAGTCTCTCTTTTTTTTTTTTTTTTTGAGTCCAGTCATGGGGCCTGAACTCTGGGCCTGGGCGCTGTCCTTCAGCTCTTCACCTCAAGGCTAGCGCTCTACCACTTGAACCACAGTGCCACTTCTGGCTTTTTTCTTTTTGCTTATGTGGTGCTGAGGAATCGAACCCAGGGCCTCATACATGCAAGGCAAGCACTCTACCACTGAGCCACCTTCCCAGCCCAAGTAGTCTCTTGTATTTACTTAACTCTGCCAGTTTTAACACAGAAATGTAATCCTAGACAATACATGAATGAATCAATGTTACTATATTCTAGTAAAATTTTATTTATGTACTGTGAACTTGAATTTCATATGTTTTTTTTTTTTTCACAGATATTTATTGTGGGGCTTGATTCAGGACATGGGCTCTGTCCCTGAGCTTTTGTACTTAAGGCTAGCACTTTACCCCTCAAGCCACAGCTCTGCTTCTGACTTTTTGGTAGTTAGAGTAAAAAATCTCATGGACTTTACGGCTAGGACTGGCTTAGAAGTTTAATCTATTATCTAAACTTCCTGACCAGCTAGAATTACAAGTGTGAGCCACTCAGCAATCACCTGTCATATACTTTTAAAAAATATTTAAAAATGTCAAAACCAATTGAAGGAAAGGGTGACATTTTCCATTAAGAAATGTTCTCATTTTCCGACTTATGAAATGGCAACCCCTCCACACAACACTTTACTAATAATAAAATTATATTTGTAGCTACTCAGGATGCTGAGATCTAAGGATCGTGGTTCAAAGTCATCCTGATCAGGAAAGTCCATGAGACTCTTACTTCTAATTAACTACCAGAAAACTGAAAGTGGAGCTGTGATTCAAAGTGGTAGAGTGATAGCCTTAAGTGAAAAAGCTAAGGACGGGCCCCTAGGCCATGATTTCAAGCCCCACTACTGACAAAGTAATAATAACAACAATAGTAATAATAATAATAATATTTGTGGCTGTGCAACTAATAGTGATCAACAGAATTTGAATAGCGGCGATGGGTGTCATTTCCTATATGAGAAGAGGTAGGGCTGGGTTTCCTATCATCTTCCTTTGCTTCATTGACCAAGAAATGCCAAGCACTGATTAAGAAATAGTACCACTAAAGATCTAGAATTGCCAGGATCTTTAGTAGACATTATGTAAGCAAAAAATATAATTGCTCTGTTTAGAAAAAAAAATGTAAAAAACATTTTCAGGAACATCATAGACAAGATTTTACTTGTGAGCCATAAAGATTTTACTTGTGAGCCATAAATTGCCAATCTCTTTGGTACTATATAGGTGGTATCTTACCTTAATTTAGAAAAACTATTAATTTAATAGACCTTGAAACCTTGGAAACATTTTTCTTTTAAAATCATTGTTGTATGTCTTAGTTAAGGTCTCAGTCCAGTCCAGTCCATAAGACTGTTTTACTTTCTGTGTTATATTCCAGCAATACTCTACACAACTTTATCCCCATAAGTAGTGTTGTCTTTTAGAGAAAGTGATTTTAGTATTCCTTCTTGAGCCAGATATAGAGTATCTCTCCGATATTGTCAGAATGAATTTCCTTCTTTCATATCTCTCTTCTGTCTCTTGGGCTTTGCATCTTAGGAGTATCCTACTTCTAGGGCACCTATAGGGTATATGGTAAGACTAAAAACAACTTAATATATATGAGTTAGGGAGAAGAGAACAGGAGAAAGTCAGGGAGAGCAGAATATGACTTAGTTTCAAATTGCAGGTCCTAGGCCATGAAAGGGTCATGAAATCAATGTAGTGCATCAGTGTTAATAGAAAAAGGGAATAGAAAATATCAGAATGAAGCATATATAGTAAAAGATAGTATTGTTTTGTGAAATTTCAGTTATGTGTTGTATGATTTTATGTGTGTATATACTGACAATGAAAAATGTATTTCTTATTATAGTTTGTGGTCACAAAGTTTGTCTGTGTTTGGAATTCCTGATTGTGAGGTTGGTTTTTCTTTTTTTGTATCTGAGAGTCAAACTATATAAAGAAAAATATATAAAGGAAGCCTTTTGATTGCTTATTATAGTTAGTTTCTGGTACTAAACTTTGTTATGAGGTAGTCGCCTGTTTTAGTGATAATAAAGACGAGATCATAGAGCTAAGAATCTTTACAACTTATATTCAAACAGAGGCTTACTTGATTAAAATATGTGCTTCATCCATTATAGTATAGATGAAATAAAATGTATCTATGACCCTTAATTGTGTTTTTGAGGGCAAAATACATGCCAGTTCTGGCCAGATTTCTTGAGAGAAGGCATTGGCTTCAGTGATAGGCAGAGTCACTGAAAAGGTGCAAGAAAAATAGTTGTGAACTCTATATGAATGGCACAATGTAAGAGGAGAAATTTCATGTTTATTTTTCTTCTTTGTTCTGTGCTTCTTTCTCTTCCCTATTACATTTTATTACCAAAATACCTGGGAATTGAGGATGGGGCTTTAGTGAGGAAGAGTAATATAAGCATGTCTTTAGTTAAAAGGGAATAAAGAAGGAAATTCAAGTAACAGGACCACCTGGCCACCCAGATGGGGAGGCTGTTCCTTGGTGGCAATTTACAAGTGGGTGAAGGTAAACCATTGCTTGTTATTAAATTGTGTTAGAATAGAAGTAAGCTTTGGAGATTGGTAGCTTTGATATGCTAATTGAAGAGGTTTTGTAAGTTATATTAAGGAAAAAACTCTTTGAATCAACACTTGGTTAGAGTCAATTACCCATTTTTTAGTACTTACAAATCATATATTTTTGGGATATTTCTGTCTCCATTATTGGTTGAGTTAGCTAATATGGTGAAAACTAATTTATGCTGCTTCTTTAACTTGATTTGGAATTGTTTGGGGAAGTAAAAGATCAGATGAGAAGGCATCATTCTTTACTACAAAAGTAACAAAAACATACTAGAGATCTGGTTAATTGAATGAGAAAATGACAGACCATTAAAAACTATATTTTTCCTAGGTTAATTTGAGATTCTTGATTTTGCAGTAGAAATTACTACTTTATATGAAATTTATTGCTTACCTTTCTGTGTTATAATTGCTGTTAATGTTTTTGTCTATCAGCTGACCCTAAGTTCCTTAAAATTCATTCAGTGTAAAGTTTCACTTTCAGAGCGTTGTTTAGAGCATTGGAAGCAGATTGCCTGGTGCCATTTGGAAATGAAGATAATAATGGCACCTACTTTATATAGTTGTTATAACGTGTTAAATTACTTTAAAGTGCTTTGAATGATTTCTTATATACAGCATTCTAAATAACTGAATAAGCTAATTGCTGGTACTGTTCTTGTCATTGCTTAGCAAGTCCTAGCTCTAAACAATTTATTAAATATAAATAAGTTAAAATGTACTGAATTTAAAACTGAAAGCATTCCAGTGTATTTAGTGAGAAACTTGGCCATGTTGTTGGTTTAGGATGCAAGTATTGTGTATTTTTAAATTAAAACCATTAATTTATTTATTTGACTGATTAATTGTAGTGCATCCATCTGATTAGAATACCTTACTGATTTTTAGGGAAAAATATTAACATTTTTAAATCATGTAATTTAGTGCTATTGTTTATATAAAGATTGGGGAATCTTTTCAGATAATAATAGAATGGAGTATTGTGTCATTCAGTAGTATGTTCTCAAATGAGAGCTGCTTAAAACCTTTTTCAAAGGAGGTAAAGATATAGGAGTGCTATTAAGGAAATAACTGAAATGTACCAAAGCCTATCTTGTTCTGTTTTCTCAGTATGTGAGCATCAACATACTGGGAATATTTCTTCTATTTATTTATGCTTTCTAAGTGATTTCATTGCAATTTTTATTTTAAATAGTTTCTATGTTGTTTAATTCAGATCCTGAGATAATTTGTCTAATTGGTGGAGTTAGAGATAAAACCCCTGACTTTTAAATTTGAGTTATGCATAAAGAGTGCCTTACCAGCTTTGTGACAGTCCTCTTCTGCTATCTT
Organism: Dipodomys spectabilis; assembly: GCF_019054845.1. Classification (NCBI taxonomy): domain Eukaryota; kingdom Metazoa; phylum Chordata; class Mammalia; order Rodentia; family Heteromyidae; genus Dipodomys; species Dipodomys spectabilis. The sequence continues at coordinate 13,971,717 of NW_024870758.1, forward strand.
GCATCCTTGGTGGAAGAATTTTCTTAAGTAATTCCTAAAGTGATTGCAGATAATCTTTGTACCAAATTTTGACAAAACTCTATTACCTAGGGAGTTGGAAATAGCAATACAGTAATAGGAAATACAAAAGTGACTTTAATTTTAGGGCATATACTGTTTTGCTGTTGCTTAGCTAGCTTGATGACAACCATAGACGTATGTGTGCTAATTGTTGCCTGAAGGAAATGATTGCTGCACCAGTGCATTTCTCAATCACTTTTGCTTTTGGATTAGGAATATTTAAAGTTGTTTTCCTCATGGGCCAGAATTTTATATTCCTTTTCTTTGGTTGAAATTGGAACTGGCAAGTTAACACCACAGCCCAGCCATATTGTTATATATAACAAGAATATTTACTAGTGATTATAATTTGTTAAAACTCAGTATTAACAACCGTTACTTATAATAATATGTTCTGGGCTAAGTGCTTTTAAGTTTTAATGATAACATGCATGTGTTACCCTACAGGATAATATTCCCTTTGTTTTATTTATGTATTTATGTATTTATATTTTTATTTTTTGTGCCAATCCTGGGTCTTAAACTCAGGATCTGGGTGCTGTTCCTGAACTTCTTTCCTCAAGATTGGTGCTCTACCACTTGAGCTTTTTTGGTGGTTCATTAGAGATGAGTGTCTCACAGACTTTCTTTTTTTTTTTAATTTATTTTTTACCAGCACAACTATGTTTATTGCAGCATTATTTACCATAGCTAAGATATGGAACCAACCCAGATGCCACCCAGTAGATGAATGGATCAAGAAATTGTGGTATATATACACAATGGAATTCTATGTCCCCATCAGAAAGAATGGCATTGCCCCATTTGTTAGGAAATGGAAAGACTTGGAAAAAATTATATTAAGTGAAGTAAGCCAGGCCCAAAGAAACATAGGTCCTATAGTTTCCCTTATTTGCAACAACTAGTATATAAGATGATTTCTATGTGCTTTGTATGTCCCTCCTCCACGGTATAACCCCTGCTTTCACTGTATTTGATGTTGGTATAATTTGTGGAGGGGAAGGGCAAAAACAAATCGTTTAACTAGGGATAGAGGTGGACCCATTGCAACAATGAGATGTACAAGTCGTTATGTTGAAAAACGAACTTTACAACTTTGGTGGGTGGGGGGGAGGAATATGGTGGGGGGAAATGGGGGGAGTATGGGAAGGGATGGGAAGGGGAAACAAAGAGGAGGCAACAATGCTTGATAAGAAATGTACTCCTTATCTTGCCCATTTAATTGTAACTCCTCTGTATGGTATTCTCACAATAATTAAAAAAAAAAAAAAGAAAGCAGATGTTCTAGAACTCACCTGGTAGCCAGAAGCAGACACTGTGTGTAAATGTGAGAGGCCCTGTGCTTCCTGACAGGTCTGGGAAGCAGCTGGTCACATTGACAGTGTAGGTGTGTTCAGGAATTGTAGACTGTGAGGGGCTATTCCATGCAGCATAGGATTCAGGGAGCAGCAGAGACAGACTTCCTCTTCTGCTGGGTGAATATTCCAATCTAGGAGTCCGTCAGAGTATCTCTATATCTGCCCAGGGCAGAGAACATTAGAGGTGAAACCATCCCGGACTTCTCTAGACATGGATACCTCTGCCCTAGTTGTGAAGAGGATGAGCAAATAAAGAAGTGAGTGGACTTTGGTCACCAAGGGGGCTTCCATCTTCAAGCATGGGGATATGCGGTGAGCTGAGTTTGGGGAGTGCAAAGACTCTGTGTCTCACATCTCGTGTAATTCCACTGCAAAGCTGATGCCTGGAGCTTCACCTGTCATTTAGTTACTCAGGAGGCTGAGATCTGAAGATGGAAGTGTGTTCCATGGCTGGAAATCCATGAGACATTGATCTCCAATGAACCCCGAGGCAGAAGAGCAGAGGCTCTGGGCAGGACGCGGTGGGGCCGGGCCGAGGCTTGGCTAGGTGCCCCCGGCCTGCGCCCCGGGCTCCGCGGCGCCGCCCATGGATGCCCATCGTGCGAGAGATCTGCCGCAGCTGCGAGTGCGAGGCGAGTGCGAGGCGAGTGCGAGGCGAGTGCGAGGCGAGTGCGAGGCGAGTGCGAGGTGAGCCTGCGCCAGAGCCAGGGCCTGAGCCCAGGCCGCGCTGGCCAGTAGCTGATGGAGCTGCGCGTGCGGCCCCTGCTCAGCCGGCTGGCCCTGCGCGTCACAGTCTTTCTTGACAAGGCTGGCTTTGAACTGCGATCCTCAGATCAACCTCCTGAGTGCAAAACATTCTCATTTTACAGATGAGGAAACCAAGACTCAGTTCCAACTTTTTGCTCTTTCGTTATAGATAACAGTTTTGTGGGTTCTTAAGCCTGGACTGGCTTCAAACTGCCATCTCCAGATCTCAGCCTTTTGAGTAGCTAGGACTATATTCATAAGCCATTAGCATCTGGCTCTTCCTGTTTCCTCTTGACATTTCTTTGTCTTTAACTCTTCCTTTTCTGACTACAATCCCTTATCACCTTAATGTTCATTCTGACCATCTTTTTGATGTTTTTCTTTTCAGAATTAAGTCTTTGTGTGGTTTCTTTTTTACTCTATACCTGCTGAAGAAATCCCATCTCTCATCTTTAGTTTTAACTAAATGTAGTTGTCAGAATTAAATGCTAACTTTTAATCTTCCACTTATGTATTAGTTGTTTAGTAAACACTGTGTATGTGTCAGATCTGGGACTATGAAAATGAAGAAGACACAGTCTTTTCCCTTGAGGATTCACATTTTCATTTGGAGGAGGCAGAATAGTAAATTGGCAGTTGTGTAATGTATCATATCTATATTGGCGTACCTTTGGATAACAGAAGAGATGGCCAATTTGGAAGAGATCAGGTTAATTTTTTTTCATAATACTAGAAGTGACCATGAAGGTGAATAAACTGGGAAGAATATAAATGTGTACATATATAATCATACAATTATATAATATACATTATATATCTTTTGCTATCCATGACAAGCCTGTTGATCATACTTCTAGATAGTGAAACAAGTCAGTGTGGACAAGTTTTCCATGTTATAAGACATATACCTCAGGCAGAGAGTGAGAATTGTATGTCAGTGTCATGCCAATGTAGCAGATACTAAATTTTGAGGGAGTAAGGTGACTGTGAAAACAGGAAAATTAACATTTTCATATACTATTACAAATGTATGTAGTGAAATTAATCCAGACTAAGTTTCTAGAGGTGATGGGTTTTAAGTTTGTCCCTTTCTCTGATAATGGTTGTATATTGTAGTGGTAGTCATGATAGATTGTTTCTCACATTTTATCATGAACAAGAATTATCTGGAAATACTGTTAAAATACAGATTTTGATTTGATATGGTTGGAATAGGGTCCCTCAGTCTCCATTTCTAACAAGCTCCCAATGATGTTAATGAGGTCTGTTTAGGGAATATAGTTGGGTAGAAAGAGATTATAAGAGCCATATGAGTAATCACTACATGTTTGTAAAACTGGAATTAGTTCAAGAACCTATATAAAAAAAATGTATAAGGCATGAAATAGTATTGTAGCAGGCTGTTTGACATTAGTGGTTTGGGGGATCAGATCATGAAGCCCTTGATTTACTAATAGATTAACTTTATTTATGCTAAAGGCTTTGGAACCAGTTAGGTAGTTGAATGCTGTCATCAGATTAATGTTTGAGAATGAAGAGATGAATTATGTTTACATTAAGTTGAGTATTTGTAACCTTCCTGATAAGGATTAGTAGATGAGTATCCAGCAATAAATAGATGTACAAGCATAGTGCTGAAGGAAAAGAGAGCCAGAGACCAAACTCAGGTAATATAAACATTAGGAGGACAGGGAGGAATAAAAAGAAGAGCTTGTAGAAAAGACTAAAATGGGCTAGTCATATGGAAAGAAACGTAGAATTCCAGTGTAAGAAATCTACATAGAGGGGGGCTGGGAAGGTGGCTCAGTGGTAGAGCGCTTGCCTTGCATGCCTGAGGCCCTGGGTTCGATTCCTCAGCACCACATAAGCAAAAAGAAAAAAAATGCCGAAAGTGGCACTGTGGCTCAAGTGGTAGAGTGCTAGCCTTGAGCTGAAGAGCTGAGGGACAGTGCCCAGGCCCAGAGTTCAGGCCCCACGACTGGACCCCTCCCCCCCCCAAAAAAAAAGAAAAGAAAAGAAGGAAATCTACATAGAGGGAGTATTCAACAATGTCAAATCAAATAAGATAGAGCCTGAAAAGTCATCACTAGATTAATCAATTGATCTATAACTTTGGGTTATTTATAACTTTGGAGATAATTTTAGCAAGGATGTTTCAGTTGAATGATGGAGACAAAAACCACATCATAGAAGATGAAGAATGAGATGTAAATGTGGAAATGGATTCACCTGAGGAATATCATTTTTCAAGAAATGTTGGCTGAGAAAGGATGTAAAGAAATAAAGAAGAAAACTGAGGTAGAAATATTTACTTGAGAGGTGAGCTCAGGTGAGAGCTTACAGATAGGGGCAATTAAAATTAGAGCCAGAACTTGACTGCCATCTTCAGAATTTTATTTTCGTTGTTCTTTCGAATAAAGCATAGCTGTATACTGAGAGTTTGACCTTTTGTTTCTGCAGTCTATTCCTGCTTCTCCATTCCTACTTTTATATCTCTTGTCTCAAGTCATAAATAGACCCTTTTCTTCCTATTCCACACATAAAGCAAAGCAAACACAAAGAAAATTGGGAAAAGAAACCCTGTCTTTTGATATTCTTTGTTAGAAACCATGGAAAACTTAAGAGAGCCATCATGCATGTAGAAATTATTCTTTGACATTCTTCTTTTTCTGTGTCTACCATTTAGCTATGCCTTCAGCACTTTTTTAGTTAATTAATTACAGTTCTTTAAGTTTGTTTTTCAGATATGTTTTATAACTTCCTCAGGATGGCCTGGGGCCATGGTTCTTATATCAACCTTCAGATTAGCTGGAATTATAGGCACTCACTACCATGCTTTCTTTAAAAAGAGAGAGAGAGAGAGAGAGACAGACAGACAGACAGACAGACACAGACAGACAGACAGACGTCGACGGTTAAAAAAATTGACTGGTCTGGCTTCTTGTCTCTTGATTCTTGAGTAGCTAAAATACACAGGCATGTCCAACTGACACCCATTTTCTTAACATTCTTTTTTTGCTAGCTCACAACTATAATCTTAGCAATTCAGGAGGCTGAGATCTTGAGAATTGCTGTTTAGAGCCAGCACATGTAGAAAAGTTCATGAGACTCCAATTAACCAGCAGAAAGGCTGGAAGTGGAGCTGTGGCTTCAGAGGAAAAGTGTCTACCTTAAGTGACAAAGCCAAGTGAGAGTCCTAAGGCCCTGAGTTCAAGACCCATCTTGAACTCTCATGCACCTACAAATAATGGTCAAGTTTGTTCATATGATACATAGTACCTCAGATACTGTTTTTTTTCCTACCTGATTTCCTGCCACTCACTGCCTTTCACTATAATCCTAGTTTAATACTACATAATCTTCTAATCTCTTTTTTATTTTTTTCATTTGTACTCCATTATTTTGTGTTTGTTACAATTTCTGTGGAACCCAACCACATTCAGCTCTTATTTGTGCAAGTTGCTAGGTGCTCCTGTCTGTATTCCTGTAGCATCTTAACCACTTACTGTTGCACATGTGATTTTCTAGTTTTCTCTTCCTTATCACATTAGATCTATAGGAATTATTGCTAAAAATTTCTATTTTTGGTATCTTAGCTGAGTGCCAGTAGAGTTAGTGCTCACATCATGTCCACTGAAATGTGAAGAAAAATAATAAATGAAAGTTGTGGCATTTGATTGGACCCAAGACAGCTGGATGGGGGGTGGAGGAGTGTGGATTATAGAATTTTATCAATCCTTTTATAGGAAGAAAAATTGCAGGTAGAGGAGCTGGCATATGTATGAACAGTGAGGTGTTAATGTGGTAATACTTACAGTATGGTGATTCTTTTAGATTGGAGAGAGAGGGAAAAAATAGTGGGAGATAAGGTTAGAAAAACAAGTTGGTTACAAATGAAATGGAGGCTTGCATGGCAATCTTTCTTTTTTCCTAAAGATAACTGCCCTTTTTGAGTATATAAGTGCTGTCCATTGTATTTTATATCCTTATAGTCCCGATGACTTGTTTTTCCAGATACAATCGTATAATATGGCATTTAGCATTATTTTTCTTCAGCATTCGAAGATACTATAATAATTTCTTTTCGGGCTTGTAGAGAACTTTCTAAAGTTGATTCCTTTTGTGTTGGTGAATTGCTTAGAATTGCTTGTGAAAATCTTGAAACCTGAATGTTTTGCTATCTTGTGTTTGGCTAGATTCTTAATAAAAAAATGTTAAAATGGATTTTGCATCATTCAAGGAGGAGAGTGGCTGTGCATCCTTGGCTTTTGCTTTTTGTGTGTATGTGTGCTAGTACCTTGGCACACACTGAGTGTTTGTCCTCAAACTCTCAAGAACGAGAGTTGGTGATTGGCTTTTTTGCTTAAGGCTGATGCTCTAACAGTTGAGCACACTTCGCTGGTTAATTAATTAAGAGGTTTAGGGATTTTTATGCCTGGGCTGACTTTGAACCTTGATCCTCAGATACCTTCCTTAGTAGATAGGATTATCGGCATGAGCCATTAGTACCCAGCTTGCCTTTTACTTTCTTAAGCTAGTATTCAGTTTATGACTCAGCTATATGTGGGTGTGTTTAAATGTGATATTTAGAAGAAATACAGAAGGAAATCCAGGGATGAATGGGTTTGAGAAACTATTAGAAAAGACTATGTGAAAGAGGGAAATGATGTATAAAGTTAAACATTCAAAAGTTGAGTTGTAAGGAAACCAAAAAGTGGTGGCCTCTGCTTATGCTAGTTGAAGAGAGAGTTCTATATAACCAACAGTAAATGTTACAATATAGTTTATACTTAAACTATATTGTAAGAAAAACCATCTGAATACTAGCTGAGTTCTGGGAAATCCAGAACAATGAAAAATCAAGAGGCAAAATAATCTTTACAAAGCTTCAAGGAGAATATGAGATATTAGTAAACCTTGAAAGCTGAGTTAAAATTTACATGAGTGGGAACATGTTTGTAGGTCAAGAATGAAGATCAGGTGATTGTGAAAATGGGACATGAACTATGATGGGGGAAATGAGAATGGTATATTTATTTTATTGAGAATAGTATATTTATGATGTAGGATTAGAACTCATGTGGGAGATAAGTTTGAAATAGTATTTATTTCATGTTGTTTATGTAGTGCTTTGAATGTTAAAGTAATGGTAAGACCTTGAGGAGGTACACACAAGGATGTGGGGAAATGTGAAGGTATGTAGGGTGTTTTAAAGTAGAGTATTGGAGTACAGTGTGAGGGAGAGACTAAGTGTATTTTGTCGAAGTAAAACTTTTTTTAGTAGCATTAAAAACAGTAAGTATTCAGAAAAACGTATTGGTCATTGTGATACTTTCATTTTAAATAGCATCACATTAAGTGTTGTTTATTTCTTTCTCCCTTTAACATTTTACTTGGTCATCACTCTGCGTTCGTTATTGAATAAGAATGAAGGGTTATTTTTAATCTCAGTGTACATATCTTTCTCTTTCTTGAATTAGTCTTTGTGTAAAGTATACCTTTAACAGAATGGCAAATTTAACATGTTATTTCTTCTTTTTTTGTTGAGAGAGCAGATGTCACATTTTATACAATAGTCTTTGGACTATTTAGTATCTTGTTAGACTGCCCAGATGAAGTTGGCATTAAAATTGGAGATTTATACTTCAACTCTTACAACTTTGGATATGATAACCTATAAAGTTATTATAGTGAATATAAATACCATAGATAATTATCATGAGTAGGTAATTATCATGTTATCCACTGACTATATCATGAAGACCCCATTTTTTCTTCTTCCCTTCTAATTAGTTTCTTTTTTCATTACTTCTCAGTACAGACTGCTTTCTGCATATGTGCCATTCTTTTCCCTGACTACCCTTTTCCTTCTTTATATATTTCTTTTTATACTTTCTAAATATAGCTAAAATCTTTTTCATATTCTGCCTCTATGAAGGCTTTTCTAATTAATCTTTTTATAAAAAATCCATTTTAGTATTCACATTCCTCATTTTTTTGCCAGTAAGCATACAACTTTTTAAAAATAATTTTAAAATTTTGATACCTTTGGATATTCATAATGGATTGTAGATTTCCTAAGGCAGAAAACAACTCTTCTATTTCTATTGGTGTATTTCCATGTTTGGCACACTCTAAGCATTTAGATGTGTGGTTAGAGTGTAAAGCTCAGTTTTCTCACCTGGGCCTAGAGCTCATGTGTAGAAAAGTGCTTGCCTTGCTGTGTTGAATATTTGCTGATTTTTATGTTATTAGTTGCTGTGAAGACATAATTTCTCCCTTCATCTTCCTCCTCTTCTCTCCTGTTACATTCCTACCCTTTTCTCTCTTTATCTTCAGTGTTGAATAAATCCAGGCAACTTAGGGCATAAACATTAATTAAGTAATTGTTAAACAGTATTTACACTTACCTTCAGCTTATCATTTTCTTTGTACTTTAATGCCTAAATTTTAAAGACTTCAAAGAATATTTTAAAAAGCTTATTTTGGCATGTTTTATCCTTCAGGGTTTTATTTAAATAAGAAAATATCTAAGTACCTTTGTCTTTTATATGTATGTATGTATATGTAATTGTAAATAGTTTTTTTTTAATGTAAGATGTTTTATGAAGGAAGGGAAGGAAGCTCATGTTCTCTGCTGTGAGTAAATCTTAGCAAGCAAAAGTGTAGAACAGATGCTCTTAGGCCTTCTACTGACTTTTCAGTTTTAGTGGACTTGAGCAGATGTATATTAAAAAACTCATTTTATAAATATTCTGAGGCCTAAGTCTTCTTAGCCATCTGGTAAGATTTCTTTCTTTCCTTCTTTCTTTCTTTCCTTCTTTCTTTCTTTCTTTCTTTCTTTCTTTCTTTCTTTCTTTCTTTCTTTCTTTCTTTCTTTCTTTCCTTCTTTCCTTCTTTCCTTCTTTCCTTTCTTTCCTTCTTTCCTTCTTTCCTTCTTTCCTTCTTTCTTTCTTTCTTTCTTTCTTTCTTTCTTTCTTTCTTTCTTTCTTTCTTTCTTTCTTTCTTTCTTTCTTTCTTTCTTTCTTTCTTTCTCTTTCTTTTCTTTCAACATCACCTATTAAAAAACAAAAACAAAACAAGCCTGGGAATGTAGCTTAGTGGTAGAGTGCCTGCCTTTGCATGAAGCCCTGAGTTTGATTCCTCAGTACCACATAAAAAGAAAAAGCAATGTGGCTCATGTGGTAGAGTGCTAGCCTTGAGCAAAAGAAGCTCAGAGACATTATTCGGGCTCTGAGTTCAAGCCCTAGGACTGGCAAAACAAAACAACAACAACAAAAAACAAAAGTCTTGGGCTGGGGGTTTAGCCCCTGGGTTCGGTCCTCAGCCTTGGAAAAAAGAAAAACAAACAAACAAAACAAAAGCCTTTGACCAGTGGCTTATGCCTGTAATCCTAGCACTCAGGAGACTGAGATCTGAGGATTGGTTCAAAAGCAGCTGGGACAGGAAAGTTTGTGACACTCTTATCTCTAATTAACCACTGGAAAACTGGAAATGACACTGTGACTCAAGGGGTGCTTGCCTTTAGCTGAAGAGCTCAGGGACAGTGCTTACTTAGGCCCAGAGTTCAAGCCCCATGACTGACAAAAAATAAAAGAAAAAAAAACAAGACAACATGAGTTTCTGACCATAACTATTTTCTGTAGCAAATCCTCCTTCTATATATACTAAAGACCTGTATATTAAGACCTGAGTTTATTAAGAGATTCATGAGAAACAGAAAGAGCAATATGATTTGGTGATAGTTTTTACCAGATTCTAGTTGGGGGCTTAGGGCCCAGACATTATGGAGGCAAAGACACAAAGTGTAATCTGAATACAGGGCCTGGTAGGGCATATAGTCTTATTTTAAATAAGATTTCATTTTAAAGACAAACTTACCTCTTCCTTTTGGGGTCTCCTATAGAACTGTTTAAATTGTTATCTTGCTTTTTTTGTTTTTCTGAAGTGACATTTATTTTAGCTCCTCTTATTTCTGTTTCCTATTTGTATTCCATTTTTTCTACTGTTTTTGGTATGAGTAGGAGAAGAACAATTTATTGTGTCTACTGCATTAGGGATTCTTATTTGTGAAGATTGCTTGCTGTCTAGGTTATTTCACCCAACATAGTGATGAACTTGATCACATTCTACTTATCAATGGCATCTCTGAATTAGCTTAAAAACATGCATGGCATAGTTTGGTATGCATATATTCTACTGTAGTCATATATTCTACTGTAGTAAAACTTAACAATTACTAAGTAGTTAATTTTAAAAACATCCACTTACTCATTTTGTATCTACAAAAGAAGTAAAAAACAAAGGTGGACATCAGTAACCTCACCACTAAGTCACAGGAAGATCTCAGTGTTGACTCCATCCTGGGCCCTTTGGTGGGATCCTGTCCCCCAGAACTGCTATAAAGTACTTTTTCCATATGAAACATATGTTGTAAAGCCCAATTAAAGTGGAAAAAAGTCTTGATGAACACATCTTATGTATTAATGGAAAGCTGATTGCATAGATATTTAACAGATTGTGTAGCCGATTTAAATCTCTAGTAACATACACTTTACTGTTATTTACATTTTCAGAGTATTATTCAAACCTGACAGAAACATACTGCCATGCTTTTTCATCTGACGTTTTTTGGTTTATCACTGTTACTTCCTCAAACACTTTTTTTGTTGTTGTTGTTGGTCGTGGTGTTTGAACTCTGGGCCTGAGGGCTGTCCCTGCGCTGCTCTTCAGCTCAAGGCAAGCGCTCTACCGCTTGAGCCACAGTGCCACTTCTGGTTTTCTAGTGGTTTAATGGAGATAAGAGTCTCATGGACTTTCCTATTGTATTTCTTGGCAATAAAATTAGTTGTATTGGTTTGACCTCTTACTTTGATAGAAATGCTATCTGGTGATCATGAAAGGAGTCTGAGTCACCCACTATTGTCCCTGGGTCACCTGGTTGAGCAGGGTTTGTGGCAGACTAAATGTATCCTTCCTAATAATTATGAATGCTTTTTTCCTCAATAATGAGTCAATTAACTTGTATGTTAGCTTTGCATATAAATATTTTAGTAACAGAAGTCCTTCTTGTTGGAGGTGTAGCTCAGGTGTTGGAATACCAGCCAAGCAAATAAGTTGAGAAAGTGTGAGCTCTTGATTTCAAACCCCAATATGGGGGAAAACTGTCTATTTCTATTTATCCTTTGTTAGAAATAACTATAACCATGCCTTGTTAGAGGAAGCTTCTCAGTACATGGGACAGAAAGCAGTAAGTATCAGAGAATAGTTTGCAAATACAAGAGTAGAGTAGGCAGAGTAGTTTATGTATCTTTGATACCTAATCTGTAGTTCCTACTTAGGAAGCACTCATATTAACTTAATTACTAGGTATATTCTTTCAAATGCATACATATGTTATTTGCAATGAGATATTTTTTGGGAATATTTTTAGTTGGATGAACTAAATAATATAGCTGTGAGGAGTTGGAAAGCATAGAAATGGGTACATTCTAAGAATGTGTGTGGTAATGAGGAAATTAGGCCAGTAATGCTTAGAATGATGGAGTGTTTAGAGCAGTACTGTACAATGCAGCCACAATGTTCTGTACAAATGTGAGCCACAAAATGAATATTTAACTCTTTCATATTAATTTTTTAAAAGGTGACATTAATTTAGGTGATATTTTTGGCAATCTTAACAGTTTAGACTTGGATCTGGTCATTCTAGACAGTCACTCTATCACTTGAGCCGTGCCTCCAGCCCTTTAGAAAAATTAATATTTTAAATTAGCATCAATTAGTTGTACAAAAAAAGTTGTTCACTTTTAACATGTTCATTTGTGTATACATGGATTGTGAGTAACCCTCATCATTCTTCCTCCTGCCTACCCCTTTCCCAAACATGTTTCAACAAGCTTTATTCCATGTTCATGCATGTACATACATAGTTTTACTGTATTTGTTCTCTTTCACCAGCTCTGTTTACCTGCCTCCTCCTACTAAAACCAATACTTCATGCTCATTAATTGTTCAAAGGAACTTCAGCATGATATCTCTTATATGCATATCATATATATATGTATATGTGTTTATGATTTTGTATGTGCTTCTATTTATGCTTGTCTTTTAGATATAACATCCACATATGAGAAAAAACATGTGACCTTGTCTTTCTGAACCTGATTTATTTTACTTCATATGTTTACAGATCCATCAATTTCTGTGCAAGCAATATAATTTCTTTATGGCTTAGAAATATACACTTATATTATTTATATATTACATTAATATATTTTCTTCACCAATTATAAGGCTGTTCCATAGATTGGCTATTGTAAATAGTGTTGGGTGAATATGGGTGTGCAGGTTCCTCCAATATATCTTGAGTTAAATTCCTTAAGCTAAATACCAGTGATACCAAGAGTGGTATCACTGTTTCTTGTTTGACTTTTAGTGTTTTGAGGAACCTCCATACTGATTGCCATAGTAGTTGTACTAGTTCATATTCCAACCAGTGGTTTATGAGAATTCCTTTTTTCTCGTGTTCCTGCTAGCATTAGTTGTTGTTTGTGTTCATGGTTTTGGCCATTCTGTCTGGAGTATGATAGAATCTCAGTGTTCTTTTAATTTGCTCTTCTTGTTTGACCAGGAATGTTGAGCATTTCTTCTTGTATTTATTAGTTGTTTGTGCTTTTTTTTTTCTGGCCTGGAGTTTGAACTCAGGATCTTAGAGCTGTACTTGAGCTTTTGTGCTCTAGGCTAGTTCTACCACTTGAGACACATCTCTACTTCTGGCTTCTTGGAGATCTATGGAGATAAGAGTCTCATGGACTTCCTGCCGAGACTAGCTTTGAACCACGATCCTCAGATCTCAGCCTTCTGAATAGCTAGAATTATAGGCATAAACCACTGATACCTGTCTACATGACTTCTTTACAGGACTGAAGCATCTCTTCAGTTTATTTGCCCATTTCTTAACTGGGTTGTTAATACTTTGGGAGATTTTTTTGAGCTTCCTGAAAACTTTTCTTTAGCCTAAAAAGCTTGATGTAATCTTATGCTCTTGGTGCAGTCTAATGCTCTTGATGCTCTTATTTGTTGAGCTACTAGATTCTATTCAAACTCCCTGTTCTAACTTCTAGTGTTCTCATTTTATTTCCTGTAGTAGTTTCAAAGTTTCAGGTTTTACACTTAAATCCCGATCTTCTTTGATTTGACATTATTATGGGGTGAGAGTTAGGGGTCTGGCTTCAGCATCTGCATGGGAATATCCAGTTTTTCAAGACTGTTTGTTGGAGGGGCTCTCTTATCTAAAATTAGATAGTTGTAGGTACATGAATTCCTCAGCTTTTTTCTTTTTTGCTTAAATTATTTTTGGGATAGTGTCTGTTGTTTTGCCAAGGCTGACCTCAGATCTCCTATCTGTATCTTGCATAGCTAGGATTGCAGATGTGAGCCACTATCCTCAGCTTGTTGGTTGAGATGAGTTTTGTTGTTGTTGGTTTTTTTTTTTCTGTTTGCTTAGGCTAGACTCAACTGAGAATCTTAACTTGTCTCTGCCTTCAGAGTAAGTAGGATTACAGGCATGTACCACCATGGTCAAATTAATAATGTGTTTTATTTAACATATAGAATATAATTTCAACTTGTAATCAATATAAAAATTATTGTTGAGAACTTTTTGTTCTAAGCACATTTTGATTTAGACTCACCACATTTCTAAGGATCGGTAAACATGTGGCTAGTAGCCACTGTGTTTAGCTCAAGTAGATAGATAGATAGCATTTAGTGAAACTGTAATGACTCAGAAAATTATTAAAGATAGCAGTAGAGCAAATACTAGTCTATAGATATACTTTGTGAAGGGAATTCTATATGAAGAGAATTAAACATCTGTATGAATAGAGTAGAGCTTTGATAGATGATGCCAAAATTACCCAAAAGTTAAGACCAAGAGAAATTAAAAACATGTCATAAGAATAGGAAATGACCAAATTTGACAGTTGCTAATATTCTAGAAAAAGAAATAATTGGTTATCATTTTTAGAAAGCTTCATTTACAACTGGGGGCTATTTAGCCAAGGCTATCTAGTTATATATGTAGGCAAAAGTTAGTTGTTTAAATGAAACCTGAGAGACATCATTGATACCATAATGTAGGTAGGAGGGAGGCAGGGAGTATGATTTGCTCTAATATAGTAGAGAGGAAGAATGAGGTAAATGCTTGATTTTTGTGAAATAAAAATTGGACAAAGCTCTTGGTGTCTTAAGAGCAATATTTTATCAAAATTTATAGTTTAAGTTGGTGACATAAGAGGCAGTGATTGGACCATTGGCCATAGTGTAAAGCTGGTTAAGAGCTCAGCTCTTAACTTTAGGGCTGGCCTGATCACTTAACTTTGTATTTTTTGACAAGTTATAACCGTGTACCTTTAATAACTTCTTTTTTTCTATCAACTAATTCCTTCTGCCCTCAATAAGTGGAAGTACCAATTTAGAACAAAAAGCTACCCTACAAAGAGTATTCTTTCTGGGGATAAAACATCCTCATATTCTCCATTCCCCCAAAAATGAATATTATTGAACATCTTTGTATTGATTACTGTTTCATGCTTAAATTTTATTTGCTTCTTATGTAAATTAATAGAATCCATTTTTATTTCTCTCTGGATATGAAAAAAGATAACAGGTTATTAACACTGCAATGTTCTAAATGAACAACACATTTAGGAAATTTGGTTTAGTGGGTCTGGAATGGGCTCAGAAATCAACATTTTGGTTATTTTTGGTGGAGGTTGTAGAAGGTCCAAACTCTGAAGAACATCACTCTGTTTCTTGTTTCCTTCAGAGACAGATTGTGGGTACTGGCTGTATCATAATTAGAAATTACGTACTTTCAACTTGACATTGGACATTTAAATGTTGAGTGGCCCAACTTTTTATGTCTATTTGTATATTTTCCATGAGAACTCAAGATGATATTACACAGATTTTGCTCTTTTGTATGTTTATGGTACCTGAGCCTTGTCCCAAGCTTAACTTTTTTTTTTCTTTTTTCTTTTTTGTTCACATCCTAGGACTTGAATTCAGGGCCTGGATGCTGTCTGTGAGCATCTTGCTCAAGGCTAGCATTCTACCACTTGAGCCACACTCCACTTCCAGATTTTTGGTGATTAATTGGAGATAATAGTGTTAAAGACTTTACTCCCTGGGCTGGCTTTTAACTTGCATCCTTAGACCTTAGTCTACTGAGTAGCTAGCATTATAGGCAAAAGCCATTGGTACCTGGCTTAACACAGATGAAGGCATGGATTCACCACCTGAAGATCACAGCTGACAGAAAATATTTTTATAAAAGGGAGAATCACAAGACAGCTGACTCTTGAAGGAGTCTTTTCTTCTCAGCCTCTCCTTTTAGGTTAGCTTCAAGGATCAAGGAATGTGACACTCATTAAGAAAACTGCTAAGATTCTGTTGCAAAATAGAGAAGCAGAAATAGAATGGACTGGCAGTATCTAGGACTTCTGTTGAGGAAAACTATTGTGATTTATTGTGTACTTAGTTCTGTACTCCTGCAAGCATCTTCTTTTTCTTTTTGGGGGGGGGGGTGTCGGTTGTGGGGCCTGAACTCTGGGCCTGGGCGTGCTATCCCTCAGCTCTTCAGTTCAAGGCTAGCGCTCTACCCCTTGAGCCACAGCGTCACTTCTGGCTTTTTTCTTTTTGCTTATGTGATGCTGAGGAATTGAACCCAGGGCCTCAGGCATGCAAGGCAAGCTCTCTACCACTGAGCCACCTTCCCAGCCCTTGCAAGCATCTTCTATAGCACCAGTGTTCACCTCTTAAAAGGATTACATGACCCTTGGTTGAACTTCATTCCTTACACAATTTTCAGGTTTTAGTACTTTCTTCTGTTTTTCATTTGAATATTTCATTCATTCACTCTTATTTCTTACTCTTCTCCTAATTGTTTACCTTATCTTATCTTTACTTTTGTAAGCTTATAAAAGAAAATTAAAGCCAGGCACTAATGGCTCATACCTAAGAGATCTGAGGATCTGTAGTTCAAGTGGTAGAGCACTAGCCTTGAGCAAAAGCAGCTCAGGGACAACACCTCAGCCCTGAGGTTCACATACAAGAACACACAAAAACTGTCAAGTAGTGCACATGTTAAATGTACATAGTTTTTGTTAATGAAAAGTAAATTAATTTTTTAAAAAGAATATTTAGTTTAATGATAAAAGGTAGCACGGGCCAAACTGACGTCTTCATTTAGACAGAAGATGAAAAGTGGTGACAGACTGACATGTCCTCTTACTAGACTACCAGTTGTTTAATCAGCAATTAATGTTTGTATAAGAATGATCACACAAATCTAGCCTAACACAGGAAAAGGCACTCAATTAATATTGGGTAAATTAATAAATTAAGAAGTAAGCTGAGCCAGGTACCAGTGGCTCATGCTTGTAATCCTAGCTACTAAGGTGGCTGAGATCTGAGGATCAAGGTTCAAAGCCAGCCCAGGCAGAAAAGTCCATGAGATTCTTATCTCCAATAAACCACTAAGAAAAACCCAGAAGTGGCATGAGCTTGAGTGATAGATCCCTAGTCTTGAGCACAACCAGGCTCAGGGACAGCGTCCAGGCCCTGAGTTCAAGCCCCACAGTAACCCAGCCCCCCCCCCCAAAAAAAAAGTACTAAAGTAAGAAAAGAAATTGATTAGGTAAAACGCATTTTATGCCAAGTGCCTTTGCCTTTTCTCTTAGGCACTTAACCTATTACTTACCTACTATGATATCAGGTACATACTGTAGTTGCTTATTTGTATGTATAATATCCAATCATAATAGTCAATGCTTAGCCTATGAAAATTGAGAGGAGGGTATTAGATGGGAGGGGGAGAGGAGACTAATGAAAGGGGTAATATTGATTCAGATGCATTGTACTTCTAAACTGATTTGTTGAATGGTAACTTTTTTGTTCAACTACTTAAAGATAATGAAAATATAATTTAAAAATGGTAATACTAAATGTTTAACTCTGACAGTGTGACATGTAAGTACAATTCTCATCAGCCTATTATTATCCTTTTCTTTATATTTATGAAGCTTTTTTTTTTTTTCTTTTTCCTTGCCCTGGGTCTTGAATGCAGTGCCTGGATCTTGTCCCTCAGCTTTTGTGGTTTTTTTTTTTTTTTTTTTTGCTAGTCGTGGGGCTTGAACTCTGGGCCTGGGTGCTGCCCCTCAGCTCTTCAGCCCAAGGCTCACTCTACCACTTGAGCCACAGCTCCACTTCTGGCTTTTTCTGCTTATGTGGTGCTGAGGAATCGAACCCAGGGCCTCATGCATGCAAGACAAGCACTCTACCACTGAGCCACTGTCCCAGCCCTCTTTTGTGCTTTTAATACCTGTAGATATATACGTTTCTGTTGGGTTCCAACTTTTATTGCAGTTGTTTCCTCTGCTTAATTTTTTTAAAAAAGCAAAACTCTTCTTCAGTGGAAATTAGGGCAGGTGGGTGTAAGTGATAAATTGGGAAGAGTGTGTGTGAATTCCATTAGGAATTGATTTTCAGATTTGGTACAGGGCCAGGGATTGGAATTGTTAACCCCTAACTCGCCCACCAGTCAGTTGTTTAACTGAGAATGACTCCCGATGCAGTTGTTTCTAGTCCTTTCCGCTTCCCTTTGGTCTTTAGTCCTTTTTCTTTTTTTTGCTCCTGTTCCTTCCCCATTTTTCTAGCACATGAATATATCACTATTAAGGAATATAATTATCAAAGCTACTATCTCTGATTTCTTTTAGTTTTTTTCCTACTCACATCTTGATCTCAGGCTTCCGTGCTGAGGTTAGATCTGAACCAAGAAATTGGCCAGCTGTGGTATCACAAAAGTAGCATTTAATGTTAAATGACAAGTTCATCTTATCATTTGTACTTCTCCTGGTCTTTCAGTGGTCCAGTCCAAATATTTTGGTCCATATTAAAGTGTTTCACAAATAGGAAATTGACAAGAGCTCAAATAATTATTGTAGTCTTGGGAATCTGTTTTTTTAAGAAAGTGTTAGATAAAACATTTCTGTGGGCTGGGAAGTTGGCTCAGTGGTAGAGTGCTTGCCTTGCGTGCATGAGGCTCTGGGTTCCATTCCTCAGTACCACATAAGCAGAAAAAAGCCGGAATTGGCGCTGTGGCTCAAGTGGTAAGCCACCAGTCTTGAGATGAAGAGTTGAGGGACAGCGACCAGGCCCAGAGTGCAGCTCCCACGACCAATAAACAAAACAAAACAAAAAAACCCAAAACCATTTCTGTGTCAGAGGATATAGAAGAAATGGTGGAAGGTACAGTTAAGGTGGCAAACAAAAGTTGCAAGATTCTTTATAGACAGTTATGTAAACAAGGTATTTGTTTAGGGAGCACATGTATTAATATGAAATGGTACAGGAAAGATTTAGCATGCCTCCTGGTGAAGAATGGTATGCAAATTTATGAGAAACAGAAGCAAAGATTTATATTTCCTATTTAAGAATGAGTAACTTATTCATTGTTCTTTAGTTCTACATTTCCTTGTTTTCTGTTATTCCTGAACATAAATATTTCTGTTACTCTCAGTAAATAGGTGTTTTAATGGCTTTAATATTTTATAGTTGGTAACATGTTAGAAAATAACTTATTTGTTCACCTAGATAGTAAAACTGATCAGTCATTGATTATAATTGAAGCAGGAGTAGGGATTGTCCAGCCATAGGCCATGTGTTTCTCATGTGCTTCTAATCAGCTACCTGTTGCCCATCTGAGTATATTGAAAATTTTGTATGGCCCGTGAATGATGTTCTTGGCAGAATAAGAGATTAAAACCAAACTATTTATCATGCTGCTTTTTTATGGTCTGAATTAAAAATAATTATTTACTGATTATACAGAAAAATAACACATTTTGCTCAAATTGTGGAAAGAAAAGTCTTGAGATATTATTAAAATAATGATTTTGCAGTAATTAGCACAGAAAAAATTGCCTATTTTGGACAGTATTAATGCAGCAACACAAAGTATTGGGCAGAATTTTCTTTTGATTTAAAAGGCAAAAAATAAAAGCTAGATTCGGAGGAAATGTCTTAAAGTTACAAACAGGAAAGATTTCTAATAAACATACCTTGAATAAATAACAAGTAAGAATCATATATTCATCTGATTTTTTTTTCTTGTTTTTTTTTTTTTTATAGTATTTCAATAAGACAGTATCTAAGGCAATTTTGGTAATTTTTGAAAGGTGTCAGATAACATTTACAAAAGTCAGGTGTTACATGTAACTTTTTTAACAAGCAATAAAGAGGCCAGAAACCATATACTAGATTCAAATACTCAGAAATTTTTGGCTAACTTAATCTGTGATTTGGGCAAAGGATATGTGTTTGTTTTGTTTTGTTTTGTTGTTTTGCTTTTGGATTTTTGCTGTGATTTAGGGAGATCAGTATGGAGGTTCCTTTTAAGAGCAAAGGATCCATATGATCCTGTTGTACTACTCCTGAATATACATCTGAGGAAATGTAAGTTAACATACAATTAAGATTGCTGCACATCCATGCTGCTGTTTATAGCAGCACTATTCATGATAACTAAAACATAGGATCAAGTAGGTGCTTATCAGTTGCTGACTGGATAAAGAAAAGTGGCATATATACACAAAGGAGTATTATTATATCCATTAAGAAAAGCAATTATAGCCACGTACTGGTGGTTCATGCCTATAATCCTAGTTACTTAGGTGGCTGAGGATCACTGTATGAAGCCACCCCAGGCAGAAAAGTCTGTGAGACTCTTATTTACAGTATACTACTCAGTAAAAGGAAGTAGTGCTGTGGTTCAAGTGGTAGAGCCTTCAACACAAAGAGTCTCAGTGACAGCACCCAAGCCCTGAGTTCAAGCCCTAAATCTGGCAAAATAAGAAAAGCGAGAAAGAAATTGTGTCATTTCAGGAAAACAGATGACACTGGAGATCAGCATGTTAAGCAAATGAAGTAGACGGAAAAAGAAGAGAACTATTGTATGTTTTCTCACATGTGGAATCTAGACCTCAAAAGTGAAGGATGGAAATATAAAACACTTTCTCTTTCCCATGTTTGTACTAGAAAGAATGGGAGATGATTAAGGGAGAGGATTTGTGTGAGAGGATGAATACAGTTGCTTTTGTGGTAGTGGAGTAGATAGTAAATATATTTGAACTTACTAGTGAAGTCAGGTCTCAGTGGTTTAAGAACTCTGCAGATTTGAGTTGATTAGTTTTTTTTTTTGTTGGTCGTGGGGCTTGAACTCTGGGCTTGGGCGCTGTCCCTGTGCTCTTCATCTCAAGGCGAGCGCTCTACCGCTTGAGCCACAGAGCCATCTCTGGTTTTCTAGTGGTTTTTATTGGAGATAGAGTCTCACAGACTTTCCTGCCTGAGCTGGCTTTGAACCGTGATCCTCAGATCTCAGCCTCCTGAGTAGCTAGGATTACAGGCGTGAGCCACTGGCCCTCGGCTAGGTGATATTTTTGTTGTTTAATTTTATGAATTAGTAGCTTTTCTTCAATATTGTCTTGGCCCACTTTGTGCTGCTATAATAATATCTGGGATTAAGTCATTGATAAAAGGAAATAACTTCATTCTTTCATAGTTTTGGAACCTGGAAAGTCCAAAATCAACCTTTCAGAATCTACTGTGTACTTTCTTATTATATTCTCACAAAGCACAAAGTCAAGAGAAAGAGCCCACTCATGAAAGCCCCTTTTTTTAAAAAAAATAGCATCAATTATGGCCTACACATCATCCATTAAGCTTCACTTCCTAACACTTTACATTGGCAATTAAATTCCAACAGAAGCTTTGGAAGGGCAAACATTCTAAACATAGCAAACTTTTTCAAGCATTTTCCTAGCATTTTACTCCATTTCCTTTTTGTATATGTTAAAAATCATTAAGGATAAAGAGTAGAAGAATATGTCCTAGTCTGAAGAGTCTAATAACTAAAGAAGTTGATTTATCTGGTATAAATTTATCCTGAAGAGCCAAATTGTGAAAGATTTTATGAGATTTGTTAAAGATTTTGTTTTTCTTGCCATAGTTGGAAAAACCTGTAATTCAATTACTGCTGAGGCAGGATGATTTTGATTTTAAGGACAAGGGCAGTGGGAAGCCATTGAGTGCCTTTGAGTTGTGGGAGTGGTTTAATTTTGTTTGGTTTATTAAAGTATTTGTCTCACTTCTGGATGATAAATTGGGTGAATGGGATAAAATGGAAATCAATTTAAAATGTTATGTATTGCATATAGATAGTCCAAGGAGGGAAACTGATGACTTGCAGTAACGTTACTCATTACTCCAATAACCATCTTTAAAAGGAAAAATAAAAAAGGCTTAGATTGTTCTGTTTTTATTACATATAAATTAAATCTTCGACTTGAGTGTGCTGTTTTGGCTTTAATTATAAATTCTTGACAAGTTAGATAATATTCATAATTTTATTGTTTTAGTAACAATGCAAACATAAATGGATAGCTAGTGTGAATGCTTTTCATAAAAGGTTTGCTTACTTTCTAGAATATCTTATTACCTGTCAATAAGAAATTGATATAGCAATAATGAGAAAGAAACATTTCTCATTAATATATCATTCAGTTTTATTTTGTATGTTTGTTTGTACCTGTGTCTGTCTGTATGTATGTGCTGGTACTGGGGCTTGAATTCAGGGCCTTGCACTTGCTTAGTTTTCTTACTTAAGGCTGTTACTTTACCAATTGAATCACATCCCTAGTTATAGGGTTTTTTTTTGCTATTTAATTGGAGATAAGAGTCACGGATTTGTCTGCTTGTATAAGCTTTGAACTGTGATCATCATATCTCAGCCACCTTAGTAATTGGGTTACAGATGTGAGCTGCTGGTACCTGGCAGTATTCTGTTACTTTTGATTTCCTTAGTTGTATTCCAAGGAAAAATAAAATCTTCTTTTAGAGAGTCATTAAATAGTTTTTAAATATTTCTTCTTTTAGATTACATTAGAAGTATGGAAATTTGGAAATGTACTGGTCCCTTTGATTCTGTATTTTCTTTAAAAAAATTTATTCCTTCCTTTTTACTAACCTTTCTGTGTGTGTGTGTGTGTGTGTGTGTGTGTGTGTGTGCGTGTGCGTGCGTGCCTGTTTTAATAATTTTTATTGGCTTATATCAATATCACTTACACATAGAGGGTTTCATTGTTACATCTCCACACATTTACAGTGTATTTCAAACAATTTCACATACTCTTCCCCACCACTGCACCCCCCCCCCCTAAAAAAATCACATTCCCTCTAAGAAAAAGCTTCCCCAACAGGTTTCTTTTCTTACCTTACTGGAAAAATTAGAGTAGTCTTCAGTGGAGCTTCATAAGTTTCTAAAGATTTATGACTTTTTTTTTTTTGTCGGTCGTGGGGCTTGAACTCTGGGCCTGGGCGCTGTCTCTCAGCTCTCCAGCTCAAGGCGAGCGCTCTACCACTTGAGCTACAGCGCCACTTCCGGTTTTCTGGTGGTTTATTGGAGATAGGAGTCTCACGGTCTCTCCTGCCCGGGTTGGCTTTGAACCGCAATCCTCAGATCTCAGCCTCCTGAGTAGCTAGGATTACAGGCGTGAGCCACCAGCGCCCGGCTATGACTGTTTTTTACTTTCTAGTTTCTGTGTCTTGTTTTGAAAATGAAGCATCCCCATTTTATGTGTCCTTCAGAATGAGGTTAGTAGGTTCTAAAATTTGAAATTACTTTCTTTTTCTATATGTCTGTTTGATACCCAAGTATCAAAGAAATTAGCAAAATAATAAGCCAACTCAATATATTTCAATGGTAGAAGATAGCTCTAAGCTTATGAAAGATGGAATGTTCTCTTAAGATTTCATGTGGCAAGTCACAAAATGGACTTGAAAGCTTCTTGCTACTAGTGGAGGATCTGTAAGAGTAGACTCTTTTTGTACTGGAGGGAAGGCTCTTATATATTCTTGTTCTGTGTTTAATAGAAACCTCTTTTTCCTAACATGGTTAAAAAGCCAAACAGATCTTAACTATATTCTGTCCCCCTTTACAGTTTAATGGATACACTAATTGTACAGAGGAGTTTCATAATGGTATTTCCATATAAGCATATAAAGTACTTTGATGGAATTCATTCCCCTTCTTTTGTGTTTCTCAGTCAGGCTTATTTCACTTAACATGCTGATCTCTAGTTCCATTTGTCTTCTTGCAAATAACAGGATTTTATCCTTCCTAATGGCTACAAAAATGCTCTGTTGTGTATAGATGTCATATTTTCTTTATCCATTTATTGGTTGATGGACATGTAGGCTGATTCCATAGATAAGCATTTGTGACTAGGGCTACTGTAAATATAGAGATTTACAGTCATTTGGTTTATATGCTGACTTACATTTCTTCAGATATATGGTAAATCTATTTTTAGTTTATTTATTTATTTTTGGTTGGTCATGGGGCTTGAACTCTGGGCCTGGGCATTGTCCTTGTGTTCTTCAGCTTAAGGCTAGAGCTCTATCACTTGAGCCACAGTGCCACTTCTGGTTTTCTGGTGGTTTATCAGCCCCCGCTGAGGATCTGCGATCTTCAGATGACTAGCTAGGATTCTGGCCTATTTTTAGTTTTATACTGAAACCCTCCATACTGATTTCCATAATGGAAGCATTAATTTTCATTCCCACCAACAGTGTATAAGAGTTTTAGCCATTCCCCTTTTTAAATATTAAAAAGGAATGGAAAAGTTGGGGTATGGGAATTTGCTAGACTTTTCTTGGTTTGTTTTAGAAAAGGACACACTTAAGTGTAAACCCAGGTACTGTTTTGTTTGATGATAAATATGGAGTTTTGTGATTTCCCTTTCTCCTTGTCTTTTCTTTTCCCTTTCCCTTTCCCCTTCCCTTTCCTCTGCCCCCTTGCTCTTTGCCTTCATTCCCTTCCTCCTCCCCCTCCCTCCTTTCCTACTTCTCTCACCTTCCCATCTCCCTTCCCACTTCATCCTCTTTCCTCTACGTATCCTTTCCCTTTTTCCTCTTTCTCCTTTCCCCTTCACTCTTTTCCTTTTCCCTTCCACTTCCTTTCCACCCCTTTTCCTCTGGTGGTCTTTCCCTTCCTTTCCCTCTTCCCTTACCTTCTCTTTTCCATTTCTTTCTCCTGTATTCAGGAAAGTGAAGTTCTTTGGTAGCTCATGATAAAATTTGTGTTTTGTACTAACAAATAATACCAACTTGAAGTATATTTTATTACAATTAAATGTCAAGTCATTCCTTAAGCTTTGAGAATAGTTACCTTTAAAGATAAAAGACATCAGTACTAATGCTTGTATTTTCTCTATGTATCAGCGTGTCTCTGATTTTTTCTTTTAGGTCTTGTTTGAGAAAAAAAATGGAGAAAATAATGGATGTCTTGTTATTTAGTAGCTTAGTAATTGAATGCATGTTAGCATTACTTTTTCTTGTTTTTTAAATTAACGTATATTAATTATACAAAATAGTTTCATTATGCCAACTTCATACATGAATATACAAGTACTCCATTCCCCCTCATTGGCCTCTCTTATTTAGCAATCCTGTGTAAAGTATTTTCTATATTTGGGGAAGAGTATAAAAAATTAGGTTTCTCTAAAATTTTTGTTAATAAAGGTGTCTTTTTGTGTTGAGCTAGATCTACATTTTTAAATAAATTAAAAAACAAGCAAATGGTAAAGAAAAGATGGGTGCTTGCCTGTTTTACAAAATAAAATTCTATCATTTAAAGTTGCTATTTTCTTTGGAGCGTTAAAACTTTGTGTTGAGGCATTGTAAGAAAGCAGTTGGTTTGTTAGTTGGTTAGTGTGGTTTCATGAGTTTTGTTTTTCCATCTCATTCCAATATAGTGTACTTATAGATTTTAGATTAATATTTAAAATAACACTTTCATGCTTATAATGTCTTCCAAATCTGCTTAATCTTTAATATAGCCAGTCTGGAAGTATGTGGACTGCACTGTCGGTCCATTAGGGCAGTCTTATGAAACACTCTTGATTTCTCATAGCCCTCTTTGTTTGTTCTTTATTTTCTCACCTTTCTTTTCTTAGCTCTCTCTGAACCACCTTAGCAGTTCACAAATCTTCTCTTTTTTAACTTTTCCAGGCTTGTGATCGATTGGTTTAGTGCACATTTATTGAGCTTCTACATTGTGGCAGTTATTGATGATATAGTGATGGTGATTGAGCTTCTACAAAATCTCATAGTTTAAGAGAGGTCCTAGTTACTATCTCCACATTCCTACTGTATTTACACCCTCTATCTTGGTGTTTCAATTTACAGTATAAACATATGATCAGATTTTTAACCTGTGTATGTAAATCAAAGCTTTCTCTAAATATTATTCCTCAAAAATAGCCATCTTAGACTTTAGTCTTTTTAGAGCCTGTCATATTTTGAAGCTCTCTCCCAATTATTTTATTTACCATAAGTACAGGTTGAATGTTCCTTATCCCAAATGTTTTGTACAGGTTGAATGTTCCTTATCCAAATGTTTTGTAGGACCCTGGATTGTTAATTTCTATAGTATTTGCATGTATGTAAAGAGATATCTTAGAGAAGCAACCCTAGTCTAAAAACAATTCATTTGTTTCCTACACACCCTATATAAATAGCCAAAAAGTAATCTTATACAATATTTTCAGTGTACACTCTAACTATGAATCACTGATTGGCTTTGAACTTGTAATCTTCTTTCTTAGCCTTTGGATTTCTGAAATTATAGCATCTAGGACATCTGGTCCTATACCTGTGTTTTCACTGTTACCTGTCAAATGAGGTATCAAATGTTGAATTCCCACTTGTGGTATTATATTTGCACCCAGAAAGTTTTAGAGCATTTTTTATTTTAGTTTTCCATATTAGACATGTTCAAACTGTAATTATTTTATAGATCATAATATATACCTGTAGAATAATTATAAAGACAACTTTTAGTCTCATGTGAATGGATCCTTTTAATTGGAAAACATTTCTAGTTTTATATATGAATTTTAAAATGTATTTTTTCTTAAATTATTTTAATGGAAGGAAAGATTATTCCCTTTAGGATACTTTTGTATGACTCCAAAAGGAGGTCATATGATAGCACTTGCTAGAGAGATATATAAAATTTGAATAAAATTATATAATTTGTGTGCTTGTGATTTTTAAAACTAAATATGAAAGATATGTTTCAAGATGGTCAAAATTGGCAAATCTCACGAGAAATGATTTACTTTATATTGAGAGTTGCCTAATACTCATTTATGTATTATAGCTTGCAAGCTTCTGGGTTATTTGACACTAAAACTAACATAATGAAGGACTACTAAATACTGCTTGAAGTAATAAAATTCTGTGTACATTTACTTATTTGATAGATCTTCTTAATGTAGTAAAGGAAAATACTAGAATTTGCCTATGACTAAAATCATGCATAGTATTTTTTGGTAATTGCTTATTTTTAATTTATACTAAAAGGTGTTTTATATGAAAAACATAACTCATTTTGCCAAGTTTTCCACAGTGAATTCTCTGGACTTGTCTTTCCCTGGAATGGCAGGAACAACAACATGTGAAAGGGAAAAATCTTTGTATTTTTGAAACTTTATTAAATCTTTCCTAGAGAGCTGAGTTTTCTGTGGGAGGAGAGGTTTACAGAGGTATTCAGTTACATACCTATTCTGTATTCTCAGTGATGATGTAGTTTCAGGTGGCGATATGATTTTTCCTTAAGAAAGCCTCAGATGTGTAAATTGCCAAAAGGATCTGTGGTTCTTTAAGTCCTTTCTTATTCCTTCTCTAACACCCCCCAACCCCCTTACCCACACCTTTTTTCCTTCCCTATTTCATGTTGATTGCATATGTAGTCAAATTGGGCTTAGTCACAGGACTATGAATGGCATTGTCATCTGCTTAGTGCTTGGGGATTTTTATTTCGTTATGTTGTAGTTTTGTGTTTTATTATTCCTTAAATACTGTTTGGAGGTCAAATCACATTGATAGTCTTAGACCAAACTTTAAAAAATGTATTTTATTTATTTGATTTGGAAACTACAGATCACATAAACTGTAATGCCAATGGCTAGATATTTCTTCATTGAGATGTCACATAATAACTGACTTTATAACTGCACAAAAGGACAAAAGCTTAAACAAAGGAGACTGTTGAAAATGTAAAGGGTGTAACAAATCAGGTCTTGTGGCTGGCTCACAATTATAATACTAGCTATTTGGGAGGTTGAAATTGGGAGGATTTCCTTTCCAGGACAGTCCAGGCAAAACGTTTGTGTGACTCCATTGCAATGAAACAAACACATGCATGATGGCACATGCCTGTGATCCCAGCTACTGCAGGAAACATAAATAGGAGGCTCTTAGGCAGGAAACAGATTGGAGACGCTCAGTCTAGGTATAGGTCCACGCAAAACTGAACTAAAAAATAACCAGTACAAAAAGGGCTTGAGACTCAGTAGTAAAGTACTTGCTAAACAGACACAATAGTAGAATTCAAACTCCATTACTGCCCAAAAGTAATAAATAAAAAGAATGTAACAGAAGAGTTAAAAAAAATGAAAGAATTTCATTTTAAGCTACATCTGGATATGCTGTGATGGAATATTTCTAATTGTTTCATAATTTTTTCCCCCTAGAATTGAGATTTGAACTCAGGGCTTCTTTACACTTGCATTCTACTCCTGTTCCATGCTTCTAGCCTTGCTTTTGGTGGTTGTTGGGAATGGGGTTAAGCAAACTTTTCCTCATGGGATTGCTTTTAACTGTGATCCTTCAGATCTTCACCTCCTGAGTTAATTAGGATTACTTGCATGAGCCACCAGTATCTGGCTTCTTTTTTTTTTGGTTGGTCATTGGGCTTGAACTAGTCTACTGTACCACTTGAGCTATAGCACCACTTCCGGTTTTCTGGTGGTTTATTAAAGAGTCTCATGGACTTTTCTGCCTGGACTGGCTTTGAACTTTGATCCTCAGATCTCAGTCTCCTTAGTAGCTAGGATTACAGGTGTGAGCCACTGGCACTTGGTCCGGCTTACTTCTTAATTTATTAATTCACCAAATATTAATTGAGTGCCTTTTCCTGTGTTAGGCTAGATTTGTGTGATCATTCTTATACAACATTAATTGCTGATTAAACAACTGGTAGTCTAGTAAGAGGACATGTCAGTCTGTCACCACTTTTCATCTTCTGTCTAAATGAAGACATGTCAGTTTGGCCCGTGCTACCTTTTATCATTAAACTAAATATTCTTTTTAAAAAATTAATTTACTTTTCATTAACAAAAACTATGTACATTTAACACGTGCACTACTTGACAGTTTTTGTGTGTTCTTGTATGTGAACCTCAGGGCAGAGGTGCTGTCCCTGAGCTGCTTTTGCTCAAGGCTAGTGCTCTACCACGTGAACCACAGTTCCACTTAGGGCTTTTTTTTTGTGTGTGGTTAGTTGGAGATAAGCATCTCATAGACTTCCTTGCCCAGGATTGCCTTGAACCTTGTTCAAGATCTCAGCTTCTCCAGTAACTGGGATTACAGGTTTGAACCACCAAAGCCTGGCTTGGCATTCTTTTTTTTTTTTTATTGTGAGAATACTGTACAAAGGAATTACAATTACATGGGCAAGATTGGCTTGGCATTCTTATTATTTTCTGCTCAGTAGATTTGAAATCTGACCTTCATTCTCACTCTGACAGTAAAAAACAAAAAGGGATTAAAGACTATACGGGCTGGAGGGTATTGACTAGTTGTTTAGCATATTCTAAATTTGATCTAACATTTAAGAAACAAACAAAAAATCAATATAAAATGAGCAGTGTACATTAATGAAGACTTGGGATGAAGTAGGAGTGCTGATTATAAGACTTTCAGGGTTTAGGAATTTGTACTTGGAGAAAACTTGAAGATTGTCACATATGTGAGGCTTAGCCTGGGACATTTTTCTCATAGAGCTGGCCTTTTAGGAAGTACTAGAATAATAATAGTGAGTTGGAGGAGATTCAAGATGTATTTGTTTCTTCTAGATCTATTTATTGAAAAAGTTACTCTTTTAGTGAATTGCTTTGCCATATTGTATGGATATATTTCCAGTCCTCTGTTTGCTCCACAGATTACTGTAATCCTCCTACATTGTCAAGAAAGCTTGATTTATTGTAGGTACATTGTGAACCTTAGCATTGGGAAAACGGGGAATGATGTCTCCATTATACTTTTTCAAGAATGTTTAGATTAAGCTTGTTTGTGTGTACAGAGAAATTTGCTGAGATTTGCATGTGAATTTCATTAAAGCTACATATCTTTAGGGAGAGCTGACATCTTTGTTCCAAGCCTTCTAATACATGAACTTAGTATGTATCTACAAGTGTTTAGGTCCTATACAATTTGTTCTGTTAGCATTTTCTAATTCTAATCTAAGAATCATATACTTTTTAGGCTATGTCTAAATATTTTACACTGGTATTACATTTTTATACTTTAGACCTGATTGTTGTCATTATGTAGAAGTGCAGTTGATTTTTGTTTGTAATGCATCCTGTGATCGTGCCAAATTCATTTACTAGTTCGGGAAATTTTTATTATTTTGGTAGATCCTTGGGATTTTTCTAGATAATAATGTCAGCTGCAGATACGGCTTCATTACATATACATTATTTCTTTCCTGGCTTCTATACCCTTATTTCCTTTTTCTTGCCTAATTGCAGTAGCTAGGACTTTTAGTACTTTGTTTAAATAAGACTGGTAAGGATAGATACCAGTGCCTTATTTCTGATATTAAGCCATTAGGTATGATGTCAATGATAGGCAGATCTTCTTAATGATATTAAGGAAGCCTCCCACATAATTCATTGATAATTTTTTGTATGTGAGTGTTAAATTTAGTTGTTTTTTATATCTGTTGATAATGACTGTATGAGTTTTCGTTTTTGGCTTCTAGATTTGATAGACTGCATTGAGTAATTTTTTTTTTTTTTGGTCGGTCGTGGGGCTTGAACTCTGGGCCTGAGTGCTGTCCCTCAGCTCTACAGCTCAAGGCTAGCGCTCTACCACTTGAGCTACAGCGCCACTTCAGGTTTTCTGGTGGTTTATTGGAGTTAAGAGTTTCACGGACTTTCCTGCCCAGGCTGGCTTTGAACCACGATCCTCAGATCTCAGCCTCCTCAGCTAGGATTACAGGCATGAGCCACTGGCACCCGGATGATTAATTTTTAATGTTGATGTATTCTCACATAGCTGAAGCAAAACTTGTATGGTTTTGTAGTTTTTTCTTTTTTCCTTTATTGTTATTGTAACGGTGATGTACAGAGGGGTTACAGTCACATAAGTCAGGTAATGAATATATTTCTTTTTGAACAGTGTCATCTCTTCCTAAATTTCTCCTAGTTTTTTCCCTTACAATCCCCTCCCCTACAAGTTGTATAGATAATTTTCAACATAGTGTCTAGTGTGTATCACTGCTGCATTTGTTCACCTTTTGTCCCATACTTTCTGTGCTCCCTCTTACCCTCCCCAAAATAGATAAACTTCTTGAAAATACGTCCTTGGATTGTGCTTGCTAAAATTTTATTGTGAATTTTTGCATCTAAGCTAATGAAAATGATTGTGTTCACTTTTCTTTTTGTGTTTTATTTCCTTTTGTTTTTGTGTGTATTAGTGTAATACTGACCCCATAAAATGAATTAGGTAGCAATCTTCTGTATCTGGAAGGGCTCTAGCTGTTGAACCAGGCCTCTAGCCTTGTTTTCTGCTGAATGAGCTGCTACCCTCAGGCACATCCAGGTACAACTCAACTATGTTGGCTTCCTGGTAGCTAAGATAGCAGGCATATGCCACTATATCCAGCTCTTTATTGCAAAGGTGTTTCCAACTTTTCTTCCTGTTCTGTCCTGGAACCTTGAGTCCCAAATTCCGTAGTAGCTAGGATTATAGATATGAGCCATTGATGAGGAGTAGCTTTAAATATTTCCTGTTTTACAAAACAAAAACTGTATTGTCCTTACATGGAATTGTTTTCAGCAAAATGTCCTTTTTTACATGAAAAAGTAGTTTCGATTTGAAAATGACTTATGCAAGATTATTTTATGGCCAATATTCTACCAAGTACCCGATCTTCTTGCTTCCTTGCTTATCATCTATCTATCTATCTATCTATCTATCTATCTGTCTGTCTGTCTGTCTGTCTGTCTGTCTGTCTGTCTGTCTCCGTCTGTCTGTCTGTCTGTCTGTCTGTCTATCTATCTATCTATCTATCTATCTATCTATCTATCTATCTATCTATCTATCTAGGTCCATACTGGGATTTGAACTTGGCCTTATGTTTGTTTGAGGCTTGCCCTGTTGGCTGTTTTTGTTGTTGGTTGTGGGGCTTGAACTCTGGGCCTAGGTGCTATCCTCAAGGTCTTCAACTCAAGGCTAGCACTCTACCACCTTGAGCCACAGCACCGCTTCTGGGTTTTTTGGTGGTTAATTGGAGGTGAGGGTCCCATGGACTTTCCTGCCCAGGCAGTCCTCAGATCTCAGCCTCCTGAATAGCTATATTACAGATTACAGGCATGAGCCACCAGTGCCTGGACTTGTCTTTTCAGGACTTTCCTTTGAACTATGATCCTCTGGTCTCAGTCTCTTGAGTAGTTAAGAGTCACAGGCGTGAAACACTGCTCTGGGAGACTTAACACTGTTGGGAAAAATGAAGATGTTAGTATGAAGTCATTAATATATAACTATTACTTCAAATATAAAGTCATTATCTAAATTAACTTAGTTAATGAATTATATGACAGCTTTCTGATTTTCTTTGAGTAAATGTGAATTAAGAAACTGGAAAAGAATTTGGAAATTAGTCCACTTAATTTTAGAAATGTAGAAACAGGATAGTTGTTGGCTTGGTCAAGGTCATAGTTTGTAAACTACTTTCCTGTTTCAGACTTAGCCTATTAAGCTCATGATTCTTATTAGGGAAGAACATTTGATCGAAAGAAAAAAATACATATACAGATAACACATAATACACATGTACATGTGCATATATATACAATAAATGTGTATATGTAATATGCATTTAATTTTGTTTGTTTTATTTTAGCCGGTCTTGGGGCTTCAACTCTGGGCCTAGGCTGTGCCCATGAGCTTCTTTTTTGCTCAAGGTTAATGTTCTACCACTTGAGCCACAGCACCACGTCCAGCGTTTTCTCAGTTTTATTGGAGATAAAAGTGTCTCCGACTTTTCCTACCCATATTGTTATTTTATTATTGACTGTATACATAGTAAGATTTTTTTTCTTTCTTTTTTTTTTTTTTTTGGTCCAGTCCTGGGGCCTGAACTCTGGGCCTGGACACTGTCCTTCAGCTCTTCAGCTCAAGGCTAGTGTTCTACCACTGGAGCCACAGCTCCACTTCTGGTTTTTTTCTTTTTTTTTTGCTTATGTGGTGCTGAGGCATGCAAGGCAAGTGCTCTACCACTGAGCCACCTTCCCAGCCCCATAGTAAGATTTTCTAATATGTGATATTCTCAGGAGTATATTCCCATGTTGTTTTCCCTTAATAGATAGTTTAACAAATGAATACAAGAAAGCTGAAACGTCTTTTCTGAGAGAAGATGAGACTTAAGGGGAGGGGGCAAATGAATGAAGTGAGGAAAGGTGTGCAAATACAGTCAATAATATTATAAATAGTATTATTATAGCATAATAATAGTATAAATAGTACTATAAATATAGTACTATAAAATCCTCTTAAGAAAAATTCTCAGAGGAGGCTACAATGCTTGATAAGAAATGTACTCATTATCTTGCCCATGTAATTGTAATCCCTCTGTACAGTATTTTCACAATTAAAAAAATATTCAAGATATAAAAAAAGAAAAATTCTCAGAATCCTTCTCAGTATATTGCTATTCATTAATTGGAATTGAAAACAAAGGTGTAATTTGTTTGATATTTCTGCAGTAGTCAGTATCCATCCATCCATCCATCCGTCCGTCCTTCCTTCCTTCCTTCCTTCCTTCTTTTTGTCAGTTTTAGTTTAAGGGGCTGTTTTATGCTTCAATGGCTCTTTTTTTTGGAAATTGCAAATTATATAATATATATATATTCTTTTTTTTTTTAACATGAATTAAATAGCTGATAATATAAGAACCTTTTTGCCTCCAAACAAATAAAACACAGTTAGCTAGACTGTTGGAATTAGTAATGACATTTTTTTTAAAGATTGAATAGCAGAACAAACACCTGTGGGCCAAATGTGACATAGAACTATTAATGGTTTTTGCATTTAAGGTTTGAAATTAAAAAAAAATTGTGAGATTAAAAAATACATGAAATTTAATTTTTAGTGTCCATAAATAAAGTTTTATTGGAACATAACCATGTTCATTCATTTACTGTCTATGGATGCTTTTGTGCTTGAACAGAGTTGAGTAGTTGCGACAGACCATATGGCCTGCAAAGCCTAAAATACTTACTGTCTGGACCTTTACAGAAAAAGTTTGCCATCTCTGTTTTAAGATAACAGTGTGGGCCGTAAATGCTTTTAGATTTTTTTTTTTTTTGGTAAAGGAGGAAAGTTAGTTTGCTCATGTTTTGAAGAAGTTTCTGAAAAGGGATAATTTCAAAAATTGCTACTGTTTTTGTACAGATAAGTAGTAGTAGAAATCCTGTTTTTTTAATAGAGCACAGTTGACATAGTTATCAACATAGTTTGTGTTACATCAGTTCATGCTTATTTCTTCTCTAGTTAAGGGTAACTTTATGACACCACTATTGTTAACTGATACTATCAGCTTATAATTATATTCTATGATAAGTACATTGTCAACATATTGGTCTCAGGATTAACTTTGGCTCTTAAATAATAAGATCCCTAGTTCATCAGTTCTTCTTGCTGTGA
The DNA here is from genome assembly GCF_019054845.1 of Dipodomys spectabilis. Classification (NCBI taxonomy): domain Eukaryota; kingdom Metazoa; phylum Chordata; class Mammalia; order Rodentia; family Heteromyidae; genus Dipodomys; species Dipodomys spectabilis. The sequence continues at coordinate 14,005,784 of NW_024870758.1, forward strand.
CAGAATACATAGCACAAACAAATTACAAAGGATTTTTGTTGTTGGTTTTGTTTGCTCAAGATTCTGGAGGTTTCAGTTGAATTAGTTGGCTGGTTCCTGTGCTGTGGGCCTGAGGCAAGACTGAGCACCACGTGGGGAGAATATGGGGAGAATATGATGGAGCAAAATTAGTCACCTCATTGTTGCCAGGAAGTAGAAAGGCCAGTGACAAGATATATCTCCTCATGGTATACACTTGGTAAGCTACTTATCAATTGATTTGATCAGAGTCCTCAGGATCCAGTCACCTCTCATTAGTGTCATCCCATGGGGAATGAATCTTCAACATGTCCCCTCATAAGCTTTTTAGGGAACATTATAATCCAGACCACTCTCCTGGAGGGTTTTGTGTGTGTGTGTGTGTGTGTTTGGTGTGCATGCACGTGTATATACCTGCTCACATGCTGATACTGGGGCTTGAATTTATGGCCAGGGCACTGTTCTTTAGCTTTTTTGATGGCACTCTTATCACTTTTGCCTCAGCAGTACATCTGAATTTTGGTGGTTAATTGGAGATAAGAATTTCAGAGACTTCTGCCTAGGCTGGCTTTGAACTGTAACCTTCAGATCACAACCTTTTGAGTAGCTAGAATTACAGGCATGAGCCACCAGTGCCTAGCTTTGAAAATTCAAATTTTGTTATTGTTAAAAATATGTTCCATCATGCCTGGCTTCAATCCCTTTTTAGAAATTTGTTTTCCAAGTATTCTCTCTCAGTGGCTTAAAAAAAACTTTGCCCCAGAGAAGAATAGAAGTTTTTATTTTAATGAGGCTGAATTTTTCAGTGCTTTTATAGTTTATGTATTTTGTATTATAAGAAAATTTTCATAATCCAGGTCAAAATGATTTTCATGTTTCCTGTTGGAAGTTCAATAGTTTTAGGTTTTATTTTTAGACTTATTTTCTTTATGCTGCCTGAGATAGTAGTTGAAATCACTTTTTTGGCATATGAATTTTTACTTATATCAACATTAATTGTTAATGGTATTGAATTGCCTGGCAACTTTACTGTGCATCAATTGATCATGTATGTGTAAGTCTATTTCTAGATGTTCTTGTTCTGTCCTCTTGATGCACATTTCTGCCTTTTCACTGAAACCACTCTATTTGTTGCCAGAAATTTTATAGGAAGCCTTAAAACCAGGAGGTATGAATTCTTATTTGCACTTCTTTTCAGAATTATTTTGGGTACTTCAGTTCCTTTAACATAATATCTTCAGGGGCTGGGAAGGTGGCTCAGTGGTAGAGTGCTTGCCTTGCATGCATGAGGCCCTGGGTTCGTTTCCTCAGTACCACATAAGCAAAAAGAAAAAAGCCAGAAGTGGCGCTGTGGCTCAAGTGGTAGAGCGCTAGCCTTGAGCTGAAGAGCTGAGGGATAGCGCCCAGGCCCAGAGTTCAGGAACCACAACCAGAACCAAAAAAACAAACAAACAAAAAAAGCATAATATCTTTAAATTTGGTTGCATTATAGAATCTGCTACTATTAATGAACTTTTTGTCTTTTGTAACATTAAAATCTATTGAACTTTCTTGCACATTGAATGCATTTTTTGGTCCATAAATGCTTTTGTAGCATCACACATAATTCATTCATATAGTATTGATTTGTTGAATTTTATTTCTAAATATTGACTCATTTCAATACTTAAAGCTCATATTTGCTAATATTATCACTGATCTCATCAGAAAATTCTTTATATATGGGGAATCTTGCCATTAAGGTTTTCCAAAATTCTTACATTTTTGGATTTTCATTAACATGTATTGTGCAAAAGTTTCTTTATGTTATGTTAATAGAGTAGGGTTTGATTGAGTTTTATCCCCCCATCATTTCTAATTTCCCCTTTCATTTATAATTTTAAAGGGGTTTCATTATTCTGTTTTCATACACACATATAAAGCACTTTTATCATAACTCTAAATTATTCTTTCCTTTTACTGTTTTTCCAAATTATTTTTAAAATTTTACCTGATAACTTTTTTTGTTTTTCTTTTTTTTTTGGTTCAGATATTGGGGCTTGAATTCAGGGCCTTAGTACTATTTCCCTTAGGTTTTTTTTGCTCAAGACTGGAGCCCTCCTACTTGAACTACAGCTCCACTTTGGCTTATAGTGGTTTATTGGAGATAAGTTTTAGAGACCTATCTTGCTTGGGTTTGCCTGGAGTCTTGATCTTCACATCTCAGCCTCTTGAATAGCTAAGATTACAGATGTGAGCCACTGAGGCTTGGCTTTGAGAACATAAATTTTATTATTGGCACTGTATACTGTCAATAGTTTTTCTTGCAGTAAACTTTTGACACCATGTCTGCCAGATTTCCAAGTCTGAATAGCAATGGTTTGTTTAGTCTACAATTCAATCATACAAGGGCTTTCTCTTGAGGCAACTGTTCTACTTTACTGTGTAGATAGTGAAGAAATGTGTTTTCTTGGTTTGTATTTTGTCACATAAAATTTTGGTGTTTTATTAAAGAATTGTGTTTTTAAGAATTGACAATTTCTGCTGTCTTTCATCAAGGATTTTCTTAAGTGAAATGAAGCTGACACTGTCCAGAGAAATTGTGATAAAGATGTGGTTGCCAGATTATTATGATTGCTTTTATACTTAAAGTACAGTTATTAACCTGAAACATAAACCCAGAGTTGTAACACCCAGAAACAGTAAATTGTTAATATTTTAGGACTACCTGAAATTGCTATCTTGGGAGATAATCTCTTTAAGAATTGAGTTATATTAAGTTGCTGTTTTATTATCTTTTATAGGTGCTATACTTGGTAGATCGGAAACTCAGGAGTGTCTTTTTTTTAATGCTAATTGGGAAAGAGACAGAACCAATCAAACTGGTGTTGAACCTTGTTATGGTGACAAAGATAAAAGGAGACATTGTTTTGCTACGTGGAAGAATATTTCTGGTTCCATTGAAATAGTGAAACAAGGCTGTTGGCTAGATGATATCAACTGTTACGACAGGTAAGGACATTATTTTATATGATGACATTAAATTTTATTTTTCCCTCCTTTTGAAATGGGAAAGATCAAAACATGGATTTTCATGCAAATATTTCATGTTTTTTTAGAGATGGAATTATGAGTTATAACATATGTAAGTGATAGATATATATTTTAAAATAAACATAGTATGTTTATGTATTATTCTTGATATAGTTATAATCTACTAAGTAGTGGAACCATGGATAAAAATGACTTATTTTCCCATGTTATTGGGATCATAAACTTTTATCTAATTAAAAATATACTTTCTGTTGTATTTTTTTCCCGTTTCCCTCTGATTCTTCTGCACTGGACATTGATGAAAATGAACTAAGCAACTCAAAGGCAGCTATGGGAGGGAAGGAAGAAGGGGGAAAGAAGGAACAGCTAGTTGTACCTTTAAAGCTTGTATAATTCACAAACTTTATAGACCAAGATAATGACAGTTTGCCTTGTGAAGGTTAAAATGTGTTTGTTATTTTAACTAAGTATCACTATCTACAATACTGTGAAATTTATGTAGTCATTTAATCTCAAAAAATGATTAAAAAAATGCTTTCCAAGAAAGTATACCTGTTGGATAAAAAAAATTATCCTCAAAGAGAGTAAAACTTAATTGTAGTTATAATTTATTTTCAGGTTCCTTCATTATATATCTAGGAGAAATTGATTTTATTACATTTTGCCCTTCTTCCCCTTTTTTCCCTTGAAGTAGTCCTTTGTTTTTTACATGAACAGACTTTTGTGTTTTTATGTGCCGGTACTGGGGCTTGAACCAAGGCCTCAGTGCTGTCCTTGAGCTTCTTTTCCTCAAGGCTGACACTCAACCACTTGGGCCACGCTCTACTTCAGGCTTTTTTTTTTTTTGGAGTAGGGAGATTTAGTTTATTGGAGGTAAAAGTCTCATGGACTTTCCTGCCAGGCTGGCTTTTTGTACCACAATCCTCAGATCTCAGCATCCTGAGTAGCTAGGATTACAGGTACAAACTACTAGCACCTAGCTCAAGACATTTTAATTGGGCATTAAGAATTACATCAGGTGCTGGGAATCAGTGACTCACACCTGTAATCTTAGCTACTCAGGAGGCTGAGATCTGAGGATGGTGGTTCAAAGCCAGCCACCAGAAAACCAGAAGTGGTGCTATGGCTCAAGTGGTAGAGCCCTCACCTTGAGCTGAAGAGCTGAGCAATAGCATCCGGGCCCAGAGTTCATGCCCCATGACTGACCAAAGAAAGAATTACATCAGAAGCAGCAGCCATTATGAAGCTACAGTTTATTTAAAGGGTCTTGTTTAAGTTATTTCACAGAGTAAAATGAAGTGGTAATATTATTTTGACTACTTGAGATCTTTTAGTAAGAATTTCCATAAATGGAAACTGATCGATTATTTTCTTGGGCCATAGAATTTCCACTAGGGGTTGGAGCTGAAGACTGGCAAAGTCCTGCAAAGGCCCAGATAACAAGGCATTTTATAGCCAAAAAGTGGTGCTATATCAACCAAATACTAGATTAGAGCCTCAGTTGATTACCTGGAATCTGATTTCTTAGACATAGGTGATTGATATAAACATAAATTCAATAAGTGCTGCAAATAGCATTATGAACACTTTTTTTTAGGTGCTACTTCTTTTTAAAACATTTTATATTGTTATTATAAAAGTGATGTACAGAGGGGTTATAGTTACATTAGTCACGTAAAGAGTACATTTCTTTTTGGACAGTGTCACACCTTCCCTTGCTCTCTCCTACTTATTCCCTCCCATTCCCACCTGTAGGTTGTATAGTTTATTTTCAAAATAGTGTCCAGTGAGTATCATTACTGCATTTGTTCACCTTTTGTCCCTCCATTTCTGTACCTCCCCTTACATTCCCAAAGACATATAAATGAACATATGGAACAAAAAGGGAAGATAACAGAGCAAAAAAAAAAAAAAATCCCCAAAAACCCTTGGTTTCATTTCCTGGAGTTCATTTCAATAAATATTCAGATGCACATAGGCGTTGTACCTTTCTGTTCTCTCCTAAGGGTATTTTCCTTGAGACTCACTGTGTATGAATGCCTCGAGACTTGTGTAATTTATTATGTCCAGTATTTTAGATCTAGCTGCTGCATGAAAGAAAACATGCGCCATTTGTCTCTCTGAGCTTGAATTATCCCACTTAACATGATTTGTTCTAGGTCCATCCGTATCCCTGCAACTGACATTATTTTTTTGTAATGTCTGTGTAAAATTCCATTGTATATAGGTACCACATTTTTTGGATCCAATCACCTGTTGTAGAGCATCTGGGCTGTTGTTCTAACTTGGCTGTTGTGAATAGTGCTAGCTAATATACTTCATATAAGATATTAAACATAGCCACTCATATATAAATAAATGTGTATGTGTGTGTGTGTGTGTATAGATTTGGGGATCATCTTTGTTGAAAACTACCTTTTATTAATCAGTTGAAATATATATAATATATATACGTATATGTGTATATATGTATGTATATATGTATATACATATATATGTGTATATATATATATGGTGCTGATCCTGGCCTGGGAACTGACTCTGAGCTTTGTTTGTTCAAGGCTAGTGCCTACCACTTGAGATATGGATCCACTTCCAGCCTTTTTGGTGGTTAATTGGAGTTAAGAGTCTCATATAATTTCCTACCCACGTTGGCTTTCTTGGATCACAGCCTCTTGAGTAGCTAGGATTACAGATGCCCAGCATTTTATTTTATATTATTTTATTGGAGATGAATTCTCTTGGAATTTTTTGCCTGGGCTGTGTTTGAACTGAAATTCTCTGGATCTTAACCTCTTGAGTAGGAATCACACTTGTGATTCCTACTGGCACTTTTTTCCCTCACTTTTGGTTATAAAAGATCTTACCTAGCTAGGATTTTAGTTCTGTGAGACTCAAAGTATTCCTTGAAACAGGTAGTGAATCTTTCATTGGAGGTCTATAGAGTGTACTATTTAGTGTAAATGCTCAATTTTGGGGTGATATTTTAGTATACCAGCTGATAAAAAAGTATGTGAATTTTATTTTAATGCTCTAAGTTTGATTGAAAAACAAATAGTAAAGTTAGTAGGAGAAAGAAAGAAAAAGAAGATTAATAAATGATAAGATGTGGAAGAAAACTTGAATTTGTCTGTTTATATTTTCCTAAGTAGATATTAGTATAGATCCTGTTTGAAAGTTTGATTAAAACTCATTTCTTTAACATTTTTTCATCTTTTTACTTCAGAGTTAATCTGATCCATATTATTATTATTATTATTATTATTATTACTTTTTGTGTCAGTTCTGGGACTTGAACTCAGAGCTCTTCGACTATTTTCAGCTACGAACTTTCCTACCAGTGCTGGCTTCAAATCTTGATTCTCCAATCTCAGCCTCCTCAGTAACTATAATGAGCTGTATTATTGTTCAACATTTTCACTAAAGTTTAGTAATGTAAGTCTTTTGAAATCTACTTAATGTTTATAAGCAGTATTTAGAATATTGATCTTAAAATATAAGTATAACTTTCTTAGTGGCTGATAAAGCTTTCTTCTAGAAGTTAAATCAGTGTTTCATTGTGGGGAGTGGGAGTACTAGGATTTGTATTCAGGGCCTTGAGCTTGCTAGGCAGACACTTAACTACTCATGGCTTATTATCTGCATCCCTTTTTACTTTATTTTTTCAAAGAGGGTCTTGTGTTTATGCCTTGGCTATGTCTGGACTGCAGACTACAGTCTTACTGTTTATGCTACCTGCCTAGCTGGTTGACAGTTGTACACAGCCACATCAGCTTTTCATGATTGAGATCTTGCAGACTGTTGTTTTTGTTTGTTTGTTTGTTTTTTGTGCATTGGTTGAAATGGGTCCTTGCCCATACTGGCCTTTTGAATCTCAGTATTCCTGATCTCGGCTTTCTGATTAACTAGGATTATAGGTTGAACTATAATGTTAAATTCTTATCTTTGGTCATTTATAGAGGAATGCTTTTTTTTTTTTTTTTAAGGATTTTTAAAGTTCACTCTTACTCTAATCAATTTGAATTGCTAGGTTCTGTATGTTTCTTGTTCCATTTTTTAAAAATGTCATCCTTGTTCATTATGTTCAGGAAACTTAAATTTGCTATCAATTTTCCAGGCTAGTTTGGGTCTCCAATGTTGAAACATGTTTATGATATTGGATCACTTACTCTGTGTATGTGTATGAGTGTGTGTGCTTGTTTATATAGTTTTCAGTTCGTTCATTTGTTTGTTTTTGCAGTACTAGAGATTGAACCCAGGGCCTCAAACATGCTAGGCGATCACTCTGGTACTAAACCATATCTCAAGTCCTTAGTTTTCAGTTCTCATGAAATGAAAGAGCTATACTTCCTGTGAGCAAAAGCACCCCTAAACCAAATTACCTCGTTGACTTTATGTTACTCTTCATGCTTTTCTAATAAAAACAAATAAATAAATGGTTGCCTTAGAGTAATAATCCCAAGGAATGATTACTATAAATTCAGCTGTTTATTTTGGTTTTCTGAAGAGCTTAGTAATAAGAATGTAGGATCATTTTGGCTTTTAAGGAGTGATTATTATAAACTAATAAATGCAAATAACTTATTGTCTCTGAGAAGAAAATGACCTATTGTAGTGTTAGTATAATAATGTTGACTTTTTTTCTGCTTGTTTGTTTATAGGACTGATTGTATAGAGAAAAAAGACAGCCCTGAAGTATATTTTTGTTGCTGTGAAGGCAATATGTGTAATGAAAAGTTTTCTTATTTTCCGGAGATGGAGATCACACAGCGTAAGTTCCCAAGGAAGATAGTTGTTGGTTAAAGTAGTATATTGAAAGGAAATTATAATTCTGTTGTTGGAATAATTTACTAATATTTCTTTATTCTGGGTTTGTTTTTTCAAAACTTTGACACTGTAGTAAGTGTTAATAATAGAATTTTTATATACCAAATCTGAGTTGTTTTTCCTTTTCCACAGCCACTTCAAATCCCGTTACTCCTAAGCCACCCTATTACAACATCCTACTCTATTCTCTGGTGCCACTTATGTTAATTGCGGGAATTGTCATTTGTGCGTTTTGGGTGTATAGGCATCACAAGATGGCCTACCCTCCTGTGCTTGTTCCAACTCAAGTAAGTTATTGTCTCATAGTTTGTACCATTTTACATTTTACATTTTAAAAGAGGTGGAACTCTCTAAGTGGAGCTCTGTAGGTTGGTAACAACTTATTTTCCTTTGGAGTTACTTTTGGAGTGATTATTGCATTGAGAACTATAGATACTTTCCAAATATTAATTTTCTATGTATTGAACTTTTTTCGAAGTTGAGGTAGAGTAGAATGAAGAGTATTACCATTCCTATTCTTCTCTGGAGAGTTTTATTTCCCTTCTAATACATCTTAAGTATGAGATGTACCTGCTTTGGTTTTTGAGGAGCAATTAGTTATAAGGAAAAAGTAATATTTTCTTTTCCCTACTTTTTTATTCAGTTTCTGTGCTTTTCTCAAGATTCATTGCCAAAATATCTAACATGTCTTTTTAGTCATAAGGGTGGGCCTAGGAAGGTAACTAGGACAGTAGGAAAAATAGAAGTTTAGGTTTCAAGAATATAAATACACACACACACACACACACACACACACACACACACACACACACACACACATATACACATACATATATTTATATATACATAAAAATGTTTTTGGGAAAAGGAATAGAGCAACATGTTTTATCATGTGTTGTTCATAGAATGAGGTGCTTTTTTGTTTGCAACATATAAACATGTTTTTTTTTAAAATGTTCTTGAGCTTCTCATCTACTCAGCCCTAAATATTTCTGAAAACAGAGGTGTGATAGGTAATTAAACTTGCTACATTTTCCTTATTCTCTGTCATGTGGATACTTGGCACTGGGCCAGTTCTTTGCAGGGACTTTCATGGAAGTAGTTAATATTCTACAGGTCAAGGAAAGCGGGTAACTTTTGCTAATACTTACATGAGACATTTCTAAATCTTAAGTTTTTGCTGTGTTTCTTTTTTTTCTTTTTTTCTTTTTTTTTTTGGTCCGGTCGTGGGGCCTGAACTCTGGGCCTGGGTGCTGTCCCTCAGCTCTTCAGCTCAAGGCTAGCACTCTACCACTTGAGCCACAGCGCCACTTCCAGCTTTTTTTTTTCTGCTTATGTGGTGCTGAGGAATCGAACCCAGGGCCTCATGCATGCAAGTCAAGCACTCTACCACTGAGCCAACTTCCCAGCCCCTTGCTGTGTTTCTTTTAACTCTTAAAATCAGGTTACCTTGCTCTCTGAATCTCTTAGATTAACTTCATTTTTCTAATAATAGGATTAATGATTAACACTTGATAAAGAAAATGGAAAAGTCCTATGATTAAGGCCTAATGATTAAGACCGCTCTTTCCCTTTAAGCTTTATTTACATAACATATTTCTTTCTCAGTATTTGCAGCAATCTGTTAAGAATTAGATTATGTAATTCCATAATCCTTGGAAGATTGTATATATGGAGAAATGAAGTCAATGTTAAAATACTTGGCTTAATGAATAAGATAAATGCATTTTATATAGCTTAAATATTTTAACTTAAACATTATTCTGTATTTGGATTTATTAAACATAATTTTAAAAAGTATTTTCTTTTTTTTCTTTTTTGTCGGTTGTGGGGCTTGAACTCTGGGCCTGGGCACTGTCCCTCAGCTCTTCAGCTCAAGCCGAGCGCTCTACCACTTGAGCTACAGCGCCACTTCCGGTTTTCTGGTGGTTTTTTTATTGGAGATAGGAGTCTCACGGTCTTTCCTGCCCGGGCTGGCTTTGAACCGCGATCCTCAGATCTCAGCCTCCTGAGTAGCTAGGATTACAGGCGTGAGCCACCAGCGCCCGGCTTAAAAAGTATTTTCAAATAAAAGTTTTAGTGCCTAATTGTTTGTGGCTTCCTACAAATGGCTATGATACACTTTACCTTCTGTTTAGTACTAACTTTAAAATTTTGTTTTAGGATATAAAGCAAAAATATTTAATGCTATGATAGTTTCCTCAATTTCCCTTAGGTTTGTGATCTCATAGAAACAAGCAGGAATACACATTTCAGTAAATTTGTTAAGATTTTCATAAAAGGAACTTTAAACAGTAGTATCAAGCTTATTGCTATAACATTAATTTGTGTGCATATTGTTACAAAAGTGTAGGTAAGACATTTTTTAAAGAGCTTAATAGCTTATATTTCAGACCACTTTATTTAGAAATGATATCAAATTCAAGGCCTTAACAAATTTTGAAAAGGAAAGAAGCCATTACTATTTGTCAATAAGCTGGGATCTTTGATGAGTGTTCATCTGAGTTTTAGATGTTCGTTGCTATTGCTAATACTATTGCACATGATAATTTAGCACTTGCATTTCTGTCATGAATTTACATGAAATATATGAACAATTGAAAATTAAAAATAGATTTAAATTTTTTGATGGAGTAAGTTTCCACAGTCAAGCTTTGCTATGCAAAATACAGAGCAAAGCTGACTTTATGCTTTCCTTCTGTGGTAAACAACTATGTGGCAAAAGACATTGCCATCAATGTGGAACTTCACTTTCACTTCTGTTTATGAAACAATGTGTTTTTATAGTTTTTATACTGTAAGTCTTATTCTTGGTCAGAAGCTTATAACTGAGTTCTTCAAGACTGCTTAATAGCCATCATATTACAAATGCTTAGTTTTATCCTTTGTTCAGAAATAATGATAATTACATAAACATGTAATGGACTTTAAATGCTGTTCTAAGGTGTTATGTATAAATAACTAAATTATATAAAATATAAAAAACATAAATATATAGAAAAAAATTAATAGCTTCTAAATTGTGAGACTGTTATATAAGGTATTCCTTGAGATTTGTTTACAATAAATTACAGAATGGTGCATATGACGTGTTCTTAATAAGCGTCTCAGTTGATTCTGGTGTGGAAAGAACTGGTTTAATTTTACCTTACAGGACTGTGTATATAGTCCAGATATTTGTAAATTAAGATGTAGCAAAGCTCACAAATGTCACCAAGAACCCTCTGACACTGAAGGTTTACCTGAAGTGCGTATTCTGTCCTTCCCCTGTCTTCTCAGAAAACAGATGCCTCTGGTATTTCAGATAATTCACTTAGACTTACTGTCACCTCAAGAACATTGTATAGTCTAATTTATTTTTCTACTTTTAGATATTGAATAGTTTGTGTAACTACTAAAATGATCAGTAACATCGTCTCACATTAGCATCTTACAAAGGACAAAATAAAAGTAATCTAGGTCATATTGAAAATTTTATTGGTGTGTTTTACTTTAAAAACTTGATTTAGCACATTTTACAAATAGGTTTATAAATATGTGATTGTGTTATAAACTGAAATTCCTGGGTTTCTGCTTTTTTTCTGTCAGTGCCTGTTAGTTGGTTTAGACTTCCTTGAAAAGCCAGGAATATTGGATATGGGTGATATAATATGCATCTCATATTCATGTCCCCATATTCTGAGTTTAATTTCATGACTAGCTAGATAAAGATCATGCATTCTTACAATGGATTTTTGAAACATTCTTTCTTCACATCCCTTAAATGCTTTAGGATGTAAACATATTTGTCCCCTCCTAAGGACATTTGTTAAAGGCTGATTTGTAAAAATCTGGTCTATTTTAAAATGTCATGATCAATAAGCGTATCCTGGAAATTAAATGGTGGGTTTTTTTTTGGGGGGGGGGGAGGGATGTTATTTTTAATCACTAAACAGTTAATTAGGGTATTTTTTTATTTCAGGGGCATTTCTGACTTTAAAAGTTAATCTTGGGATATAAATACTTTAAAATCTGGCCTTCTAATTATGGCTTTTTTTTTTAGTAATATACAAATGTTTATTGTAAAATCTAGCACAAATGTGTCGAAAAAGGCAGTTGGCTGTTTGTTTTTTTTAATTGAAGCCATTTGTATTTCTTTCTAACTCATTTTAACTACTCTTTCTATCATTGTTTCATGATATCACTTCTTTTCCAATCATTCAGGGGAAAAGCATTAGAGACAAGGCTGGAGGTATGGCTCAAGTGATAGAATGCTAGTTGCCAGCCAAGGAAGCTGAGCAAATACCAGGACCCGAGTTCAAACCTTAGTGATACACACAGAAAAAAGACACTCATTCTGTTCTTAGCCCTGGTATTTATCATGTTGACTCATCTTTTTATCTTTACTGATCCTGTTGTAGTTAAGAACATTATTATATATATGAGGCTGAGGTGATTCCTGTAATTTCAGAGTGGGTTTTCCTGCTTTTATGTGTCCCTTTTCATCTGCATTATTGCTAGAAAAACATTTTATTTCTATGATTTTGTTGCTTCTGCTTAAAAATACATGGATACCAATCATCCATAGCAAGGGATACTAAGTTTAGAGCATGATGTGTGTATTCTCTGTATTTTGTGATTTGAATGAATAACCTGAAAAGGTTCATAGTAATTTGTATATATATTCCATTCACTCACTTGATTAGAAGCCCCTGAAAGAGAAAGTATATGCTATATAATCAGTGTTGTATTTTATATAATGTTTGTCTATAGTAACTATCCTGTAAGTGCTGAATTGCCAAGCTGAGTTGGTTGCGTGTGGACTTAGAAATAACATTATTCCCAGGGATTCCTTTAATAAACATTCAGGTACTTTAGGCCCTTACTTTGAGATAAATCTTGAGGCTGATTTTTTTGAGCATATACACAGTTGAATATTTCAGGTTTTTATAAGAGAATGATATTGTTAAATTCCTTTTGTAATCACAGACTGAAGACACATTCTGTCTCTTTACATTACCTAGGTAACTTTTCTTTTGCCAATGCTGAAACTACCAAAATCTAGGCAGATGCTCATATAATATACAGTAAGTAAACTAGATGCAAACTGGTTTTTCTAGTGACAGTGAGTCATGAATATGAGGGAAGTGATGGATTCTATTATTGAAAGTCTTAACTGTGGTTAGAGTTAATGTGGTTTCCATAAGTGTTTGCATTGCTTTCATAACTGTATTTGAGCTTACATTTCCTGCTTGTAAGATCTATATTTGTGCTGATAAAAATACCATCTTATAAAAAAGTGAATTTTAGATGCTACCAATGACCTACCTTCAACAAGGTATGAAGTAGTTTCTTTTCAGTTTTAAAGGTTGTATAAATGGCACTTTAGTGTTACAGCATTAATGTTTTCTAGAATGGCACCAGCTTCTTTAGTTCTTGAATTTTGTGTAGGTATTGGTTTGATAGGGACTAAGGGCTTCCAAATGTTTGGGCAGAGTTGGATGTATAAAACAATATGGCAGGCATTAATATTAAAAAATAGTATGTTGTCATTCCATGATATGTCAAATTACTACTCACTGAGAAACCAAGTCATCTTTGCAAATATTTTACAGGATTTTCCATTTGAACATGAATCTGCACATCCATTTAAAGTTAATAAGGCACTGAAAGATTAATATAACACTATTCAACTCAGTTTAAGAAAGTATGCTTCTTATTTGGGGAGAATACATGGGAAATACACTAAATTTTATTGATGTATTTAATATGTGAATGCTAAATTACATTTACAAAATGAATTTAGAAGCACATCTTGAAATAGGTTGATAGAAAGTGGTTGGAGTTTATTAACATACATCTAGCTCTTCTTTTGCTACTCTCCCCTCCCTCTCTTTTTTGCTGGTACTAGCACTCAAAGTCAGAACCTTGGTACTCTCTGGCAGCTTTCTTGCTCATGGCCAGTGCTCTACTATTTGAGCCATGTCTCCTATGTGCTTTTTGGGATAATCTCACAGACTTTTTCTGTCTGGGCTGAATTAATTGTGATCTTCAGGATCCTTGACTCGTAGCTAAGATTACAGATATGATCCACAGTACTCAGCTACTCTCCCTCCCCCTCCCCCTTCTTTCTTTTTGAAACTCCTCTACCTAGTAGAAAACACTAGTTATAAATGTCTATTTTAAAAACTATGTTAAAAATAATAGAAAAAACATTTCCATTCTCTTTCTCACTTTTCTGAAATAGTAAGCTTTAATAGCTTGTTGTATACCCTTAGATACTTTTATCTCATTTGTTCAAATAGTTACTTTTGTCACATTTATATACTATGAAGTGTTCCACAATTGAAGTTAACAGTATACAGAGGATAGCTTTCTATGTTGACATGTTTAATTTATCTCCTTTCATTAAGTAATATATTTGAAAGTGAAATTCAGTTGAATGAATATTGTTTTACTCGGGAAGTACTAAAATTGTTTTGGTAGAAATTATGTTCTTTTAAGGAATACAAAGTGCTATTTTGTCAACTTCAAGTTTGTACAGGTTTCTGCTAGGAATAGAACCCATTTACAGATATTCAACCATATTATTTTAGCAGGCTTAAAATATGATCTATTTCTTAGGTGTAAAAATCTTTTTTGCTGGTCCTGGGGCTTGAACTTATAGCCTGGGTGATGTTCTTGAATATTTTGCTCAGGACTAGCACTCCACCATTTGAGCCACACTTCCACTTTTAGTATTTTGCTGGTTAATTAAAGATTGGAATCTCATAGACTTTCCTGCTCGGGCTGGTCCTGGGGCTTGAACTTATAGCCTGGGTGATGTTCTTGAATATTTTGCTCAGGACTAGCACTCCACCATTTGAGCCACACTTCCACTTTTAGTATTTTGCTGGTTAATTAAAGATTGGAATCTCATAGACTTTCCTGCTCGGGCTGGTCCTGGGGCTTGAACTTATAGCCTGGGTGATGTTCTTGAATATTTTGCTCAGGACTAGCACTCCACCATTTGAGCCACACTTCCACTTTTAGTATTTTGCTGGTTAATTAAAGATTGGAATCTCATAGACTTTCCTGCTCGGGCTGGCTTTGAACTATGGTCCTCAAATGTCAACCTCCTGAGTGGCTAAGACCTATGGTCTCCTTTGCTTTAAAAAAAAAAAAAATTCTTTGTTTAAGAAATCATGTGTGTTTACTTTTTTTTTTTACTGAGTGGGTGTGTGTCCAAGAAATAGTGCAGAGCTGCTATAGATATTATTCCTTTGTGTTCCACTATGGTATATGATTGTTTTGTATTGATACCCCAAATTATAACATCCTTTAGAATATATTTGTAATGGTGGAAAGAAGTTTGATAAATTTATATGCATGCAGCTTGACAAAAAAGTTACTTTTGTCAGCCATATAATTATTCTACTTGTAAATGCTCAGACAGGGCTAGTTGGAGATGACCTAAAATTTCATGTCCAAAAGCAAAAAGGGAGAAAGTGAAAAAAAATGTAGTTTTATCAACAGTTTAAAACATATTAAAGCTTTATATTACAGTTAAGCAGAACCCCTTATTTCTTTTTTTTTTTTTTTTATATTTTATTTTATTTGTGAACATACTGTACAGAGGGGTTACAATTACATGGGCAGGATAATGTGTACATTTCTTACCAAGCATTGCAGCCTCCTCCTTTGGTTTACCTTTCACATCCCTTCCCAGCCTCCCCCCTCCCCCCCAATCCCAATCCTTCTCCTTCCCCCCTCCCCCCACCAACGTTGTAAAGCTCGTTTTGGACATGTCAACTTGTACTTCTCATTGTTGCAACAGGTCCACCTGTATCCTTAAACAACTGGTTTTTCCCCATCTCCTCCACAAGTTATACTGACATCAAATATAGTGAAAGCAGGGGTTATACTGTGGGGGAGGGACATACAAAGCAACAAAGAGATAATCTTATAAATGCATTAGAAACACATGCATGAAAGAAAAAAACATTAAAATACATATCTAAGGGTTCATTTTCCTGACATCACATTATCTGACCTTTTCCGCTTGACTCATACATATACTAGATATTGCAAATAAGGGAAACCATGGGACCTATGTTTCTTTGGGCCTGGCTTACTTCACTTAATATAATTTTTTCCAAGTTTTTCCATTTCCTAACAAATGGGGCAATGTCATTCTTTCTGATGGAGGCATAGAATTCTATTGTGTATATATACCACATTTTCTTGATCCATTCATCTACTGAGGGGCATCTGGGTTAGTTCCATATCTTAGCTATGAGAACCCCTTATTTCTAAAAGTGATGTAAATTTAAATTTTGAATACTGAGTTTAGTTTTTGTTTGGCCTGTGCCAGGCCTCATCTGCCACTTTGTAGATGGAATTGATGTATATAAACCAAAGTACTTCATCTTTTCTTACCTGGTAAAGAAGTGGTAGTCAGGAGGAGGTAAATTGCTTTTGCTCTATTTTCTGCATTTCCTGGGTCTTGTCCTAGGCCTTTCCCATCACTCCTAGTTATTTTACCATTGTCTTTTTTTCTATTAATTTGAAATAATAGAAATGGGAAAAGTCTATTTATTAGGTTAAAAATAGTGCTTTGGGAATGCTATGGATTATTTTTCTGTTTTTGTTTAACCTCATGTAATGCTGAATGTGTATTTTGTGCTAGGCACTCTAGTTGAATATATAGCAAAAGTGGCACTTGAACAATCCCTGCTTGCCCTTTTGGAGCCCACAGTTAATATGTAGGTAAACAAAATAAGTTGGCTTTATTTTTCAGCTCAGAATGAATAATAAAGAGTATTTTGGAGTTGCTTCAATAATTTAAGTAAGAGTGAAAGAAAGGAAGAAATGCCTAATTGCTGTTCTATACTGTTTGAGAGAACTTTTTCTGGGTGTTTGGCTAATGGTAAATGCACAGTGAAATGTTAGCTGTGATTGTCAACAGAATAACATTCAAAATTGAACTCAGAAGGAGTATTTTTTTTTATTAGAACTTGTTGCTATGCTTTAAAATTAGTATAGCATAGTATTTCATTTTCAGGTCTGTATAAAACACTCTTCAGAGCACTTTACACATGTTCACTTAATATCCCGTGAAATAGGCTATGTTTATCAGGTCTATTTTATAGACAATGACATTGAGGTACACTTCTCCACGAAGGGACTTGACAAGAGTCCCCCTACTGAGTGGCAAAGTCAGGGCATTTGATTACATTATTCTTCGAAGATTGAAAGGCTTAGTTCAATAAACAATTAGATTGAATCCATAAAAAGCTAAAGTAGGACAAAGGATTCAGTATGTATTTTATATTTTAAATAGTTTTTAGTTGAGTATATGTGGCCTGATAGAAATCATATAGTTTATCACATCAGTTTATTTATATATAACATGATAATTTTTTTATAACATACAAATGCCAAAAAAAATTTCTTCTGTAGCTAGCCATAAATTTGATGTTTTTCAATAGCAACCAAAAGGATAATGGACATGTTTACATCTCTTTCAGACTTTAATCCCCACTAATGCAGAGGTGCTGTTTCTTAGGGAATCTATCCAGAATTTTCATTTTTTCTATGGTGATCTTGCTTTTCTATAGTGATCTTTAGGAGGAGTAAGATTAGAGAAACAGTAGGAATCAGGACACATCAAAAGGAATCTTGGAGATCTAATTAGAATCATAGCTATACATTTGACAATATCAGTATTCAATATTGTTAATATATTAATGTAGTTCTGAAATGTCTGTCTTGACACACTATATTATTTCTTCCTAGATTTTATTTGTGTTTTTCTTGACAATTATTTAAAAACGAATACATAATATTTTTTTAGAATGTAAGGTAATTAGATGAATAAGAGGAGATAGAGTCTGAATTTTCAGTTTGCATATACTTCGGATAATGGGTTTTAATCCTTCCTGGTATTCCTGAGAAGTTGCTGGGTAGGGAGACTGTCTGTCTGTCTGTCTGTCTGTCTGTCTGTCTGTCTATCTATCTATCTATCTTTGAGATACAAGTATATTAGTAAAGAAAATGTATAGTAATATTATGTAAACATTTATGTATAATATATAAACAAAAATCTAGATAGATTCCTGTGTATTTCAGATTTGCACATCTGCCCACCAAGCTCCACATAGATACCTAAAAGCACTTAGTACGTAAAAGGTAATGATTGTGTCTCCCAAATCTAGTTTTTAGTACATGAAACAACCATCCATTTGGTTGAATAAATTGAAAATCTAAAATGTACTCCAATACTGTTTTTCATCTCACTAGTCTCCCTCATGTACCTTATTTTTACATGGGATCCTTCTCAGGGAATATTTCTCTTATCTAACAGGTATCTATAAATGTTGAAGGTGCTGAATTTCTTTTTATTGCTCTTGGTTTATAATTAATGCATTCATTAGCAAGTCAAAATTTTTCAACTTTGAGCTTCACAAAAGCCTTGTTAGTAAGTGCCTGACACAATACATTCAGTAAACATTTTTTGAATGAATAAATGAATTAATGAAGAAATACTTTTTATTCTTTACTGATATTCAGCAGTAATTTTTTTTTCACTTAAGGGATATGTAGCAAGTCTCTTATCCAGAAACTAATTACTTGCCATTAATGTACTTACTTGATTTCTACTGTTAGTTACAGTTGTGGTACATGATATTCAGAATTACTTTTCATTTTGTGAATCCAGACTGGTTTAAATTTGTATATTTCAGTGAAATTATTTTTGGGGCGATTGTAATTCATTTTTCTTGAATAATTATACATTGAGGCCTGTTATAGGTGTCTCTTGTTTAGCTTGCATCATTTTGCTTATTTTGATGTTCATTAATTAAGAGGTGTATTCACCAAGATACACTTTCCAAAATATTTGTTCTTTTCAGCAAATTAATTTATGTATATCTTGACCTTCTTGTTTGTCACATTTAGTCTTAGTTTTGTCTCTGTTTTGCTTGGGTCATTTTAGAGCTTATTCTACAGTTTGTTATATGGAAGTATATGGAACAGAGATATGCTTCTTTTTTTTTTTTAAGATTAAAGGTACTAACACTTGCATGTGTTGGTACAGTGGTATCTTTATCTTTCAAAGCACCTGTGTGGGAAAAAGATCAAAGGTCACTGAACCTAGGGATGCCATAGTCTAGTTTATGAGTTGGTATGCATTTCTTTCCAGTGATGAATTGTACTCTGGAATACTGACATTTAACAGAATTGTCAATCTTTTGGACGGGTTATAATCTTAAATCATTATCATAAGGAGAAAATGAGGAAGGAAGAAAAACTAGTTCAACAATTGGTATAGATGAGTTTTTCTTTTTGGTCATAGTATTGTTTTCAGTAGAAGTATTTTAGAAACAGTGGAAACTAGGGTATATGATGTATTTGGAGGAATTCTCGTTTCCTTAACTCTTGTGACAGTATTTCTCTAAAGTCCTTACTTACTTTGAGATGATTGGGAAATGAAACTCTTCTTCCATGTTAGTATTTTATTTTCCTCAGACTATGATAAATATGAATGGGTACTCATTCCCAGGGCACCAGTGCTTATCCAGCAATTGTGTAATTCCTTAATTTGTAGTTGGGTTATACTAAAATCATATTTTGAACTGCTAACATTCTTTGGGATTTAGATTAAATGATCTAAGTCCTATTTTATTAATTAGAATTTGTTTTACTTTATTCACTTCAGTGTGGTTGGGCAAGTAGGTTAACAATAGACCTGTTATGTCACTGTGTATTACTTAATCATAATGATCATCTTTCTTATTTTCTACCCAGTTTATTATTCATGCCACATACAGTCACATAGCCATTAACAAGTATTTTTGTTGTTGTTTTGTTGTTTCACTACTATTATTTTTCCATAAAAGGGTAGTGAGGTACTTCACTTACTAGCACTAGGAGTTTTTAGAAAATGTTAAGACAACTGTCAAACTATTGTCTGGAAAGACTTATTCTAGCTTTATATAAATGTCTTCAGCTACTAGCTAGTGTTCATTAATGGCAATACTGCCCTCTGGTGTTCAGTAACCAATTCAGCTCATATTTTTCCCAGTTAACTTCCCAGTTGAATCACTTTAGATTTTAGATCCCTTTTTGAAAGTGATTAGTTGATTTACTTTAGTTTACTTTCTGGCTTGAAGCCCATTGGATCGAGTAATATGGAGTTGCATTAGAGTCAGAAATTTGTTTGCTTATCTGTCTTTTGATAGGTAATAGTATCTAAGGGCTGTCTGTTTGTGTGTGTGTGTGTGTGTGTGTGTGTGTGTGTGTGTGTGTGATATAACACTTTCCTCTGTTTACAAGGAAAGTGTTCCTAATCGTTAATTAAAAAAAAGAAAACACAGAACATTGGATCAGTGCCAACTTTTTAAGAGATAAATCATTATTCTCTTCCCTTCACTTTTGTAACTGATGTGTTCATTTTTCATTTCATTCTGAATATGAATCGTAATTTCTTTTGCCTATGTTTTTTCTTCACAAGCACGCCTTTCATATAATGATAGAGGTAAGACGCATTGATGTTTGTTTTATGGTTGTGGAACTTTTTGTGGATGCATACTAAACATTTTGTCCTTAAATTTTTGTTGTTATTGTTTTATTGTGCATCCTTTATAGTTTATATACATTTATATTATAAAGATTCCTCCCCTACTTTCAGTATAAAAATAAGATTTATTTAACCTAATACTAGCTTTTGTTTTTAAAGAATTATTAATCTTTACATTTATCTAAGGTAGAGACATACTTTCGCTGATTACAATGTAATACATAATGATTCAATTTGCCTTAATGACCTAGTATTGCAAGTTTTATTGTGTGTCTTATACTTAATTGTTAACCTACTCGTTTTAACTAATTTTGTAGTATAGCCCATTATCTTTTAATGAGAAATATATATTTTCAAGTATAATTTCATCTTTGGATTATCTAGCAAATGAACTAGCTGCGTGAGTGTGGTTTCTTCTTCGTGTGCTTTCTAGAGGTTTAAT
Source organism: Dipodomys spectabilis (assembly GCF_019054845.1). NCBI lineage: Eukaryota > Metazoa > Chordata > Mammalia > Rodentia > Heteromyidae > Dipodomys > Dipodomys spectabilis. The sequence goes on from NW_024870758.1 coordinate 14,026,642, forward strand.
GCTATTAAAGACTAGAATTCATTCTTCACATGGAAGATTCAGAAATAAGTAAAATGATCACTATTGGATATTTTTCCAGTTCTGGTAATCTCAGTATATCTTCTCATGTTATCTTCTAATGTCATTAGAAGAAATGTAACCAGAAACATATTTTAATGCTTATCATTTGGTTTGAAGAAATAGCACAATATTGCAAGCTGGAGACTGAGGGAGGTTTTCAGAGATTCTGAAAGCCTTCTGTTTGCTTCCCTAGATGTATGTTTACTGTGGAGTAGAACAAAGCCATGTCTTATAGGTGATAACAGAATATTACTGATATTTATGAAGTTTAAGTTTCCATTTATCTCTGTAGGGGTTCATTCTAAAGATATAAATCTGTATTCCTAGAATAAAATACTGAGTTTTTGTTGATACTAATAGGTTGAAAATAATTTCTAATATTCTTGAATTTATAGGTCAAGTAAAAAAGTAGATGTTAAAGATATATTTAAAACTTCCAGTAATTAAAATAGTTACTTATCAGTACTATAAATTTTATATAGTTATAATTTTGCTATAGAGTTATTCATTTTAAGCTAATTTTTAAGTGTTAATATTATAGTATACTTAAAAACACATTTGAAATTGAACAAGAATGTGCCTTTGTAGACCTTTGAAAATTTGGCAGTGTTCTTTTTTAAGATTTTTATATTTTAAGTAATTTTTGTTATAGTCTTTTTTTCTGGTCATTATGATAAAATACTGAATATAATTATAATATTAGAAAAGTGGTCTTAAGATTTCCTTATGAAGTAATAGCATCTTAAGAAATTTTTAAACAGAATCTTACTAACTTACAGGAAGTTTGAAGTTTATGTGTGCATTCGGAAAACATCTAATTTTTTTTTTTTTGTTGGTGTAGGGGCTGAACTCTGGGCCTGGGCGCTGTCCTTCAGCTCTTCAGCTCAAAGCTAGCGCTCTACCACTTGAGCCACAGTGCCACTTCCGGCTTTTTTGTTTTTGCTTATGTGGTGCTAAAGAATCGAACCCAGGGCCTCATGCATGCAAGGCAAGCACTGAGCCAACTTCCCAGCTTGTCATTTTGTTTTTTAAAGAGACATTAAAAAATTATATACTTGCTAAATTTAAAGTTATAGGAAAGTATAATATACTTCAAAATAATTCATATTTTGAAGAGGTGATATGGATTGAATCATTAAATTTTATTTCAATAGATAAGTCTTATCTATGTGTAGGCATCCTTTATGAACCAATAGATAATGTATAGTTTAATGCTTATCTACAGAAACAATAGTCAGTTTATCTAAAAGTTATTAAAACACAATCTTTCAACTTAGAACCTTAGTACTTTCTACCTCTTCAGCTTTCAGCCCTTATATGCCTAATTTTCTTTTTGGCATTCTTGCACTGAAAACTACCTTTCTAACTTTTCTCTATTTAGGTTAATTGTTCTTTCATGCATTTGCAAGTAATTCTTGTACCTTGAGGACTGGGTGATTTTCTTGCCTTAGGAAGAACAGTATTCAGTCACTCTCCCTTCCCCCATTTCCATGTTAATATAAGCAGCTTACTCTTCCGAGTAGAACTCTTATTACAGGTGGAAGTATTTAATTGAAGAATTATTTATACAAAGGGTGTAATTTTCATAGGAATTTACCAAAGATGATTTTTTTCCTGTTTTTTTTTTTTGGGGGGGGGTGGTAACTGTTATTTTGGCTTCCACTCAGGGCCTCAAATGCTTGCTTGGCGTTTTTCTTCAAGGCTGTCACTCTAGCACTTGAGCCGCATCTCTCTACCTCCTCAACAGAGATCCTTTTGTTCCTTCCCTCAGAATCATAGTTGAGAGAGTGGTCTTCTAATAAGAGTTACACTACCTCCTTAATCTGTCTCTGTGCTATTTGGAAAAACTCTCCAGCTTTACTAACATTTTATGTTTTAAATATGGGAAGGAAAACAACTTTTATAGATATTTTTAAATAAATAGGAGTTTGAAATGAGTCACAAGTCTTCTGTTTTGTCTTACAGTTTGACACATGAACTCTCTAGACATTTTATAAAGATTGTATAGTTTAGAAGAAATTTCATGCCTTTTAGATCTGATACCTAGCAGATGTTTAATGTAAACTTTATAAACTCTTGAATGGTATCTGTGGGCTAAATGATAGAAAGTGTTTGAGGTACCAACTATCTGTTGTGTTATCATGTTGGTTTCTTTTGCCACAGAAATTTTAATTCCTCTTCATGATATTTGTTGTATAGACTTGAAAGATTTCTGTTGCTTTTTTCTGTGAACTTTCCAGAAAGCATCTTATACCTTGCTTTAGTTGTAGTGAACATACAGGGTGCTTTCAATGAAAGGTTGCTATCCTATTTGTACAAGGAAAATTCCTTTACTGTTTTTCTATTTATATTTTACATATGTTCTATTTTTAAAATGAATTATAGCTGTATACTTCTTTCATTACCTTATCTTTTTATCTACTATGATGATCACTTTTCTGGATTTTCATTTGTATTTCCTTTGGTAGTCATTCTCAGAACACAAACAGCTTTTATACACCACTCAGTTTTGGAAAATACTTAAAATAAAGAAATGATCTGTTAATACTTTGACAAATAAAAGTGAACAAAAACTTGGCTATAGAAAAATAACAATTCCTTTATATATTTTTGTATTTCGTGGCCTAGGTTATTTCTGAGATTAATGTAGGAAAAACTCTTAAAACTAAATTATTATTAGAGAAAGAAGTATATTTTGAAATTTTCTTTGAGGCAGTGCCATTATTTGATCTTTCTGGCATGTGAATTCTCGTCTTCTAGGAATGTATAAACTGATAAGTGAAATACTGTTAGGAATATTCTACAGTTCATGAAAATCTTAGGAAGATGAGTGAGAATGAATTAAAAGGATACTAGAGCTTTTTACTTGCTGAGCATAAATGGCAGTAGTGAAGAATGTTAGTATGAAAACTGTTTTAAATTAAGTTGCCTGCCTTGTAATTACTGCAGATATTTAGTAATGCTTGAGAAATGTAGTTCTGCCAAGACTGAAAGTAACGTCATCAGTATGTGTTTACCAATTCTGTCAGTTGATTCTTCAGTATACTTACTTTCCCCCCCTCATTTTTACAATTGATATATGTTTCATGTTCTCCTTACCTGTAGTATTATTATTTATCTATAGGACCCAGGACCACCTCCGCCTTCTCCATTATTAGGTTTGAAGCCACTGCAGTTATTAGAAGTGAAAGCAAGGGGAAGGTTTGGTTGTGTCTGGAAAGCACAGTTACTCAATGAATACGTGGCTGTCAAAATCTTTCCAATACAGGTACATTTATTGGAGTTTTCTAAAAGTTTCAGTGTGTTAACGTGAACTCCAGGAAATGGAGACAAAAGTGTTGTTGTTCTTTTCCTTTGCTTTTTTGTCTCGTTTGTTCATTTTTCTGTCTTTGTGGTGGTAAGAGGTGGCATAAAAATGGAGGGACATAGGGTGAACAAATATAGTAGTGGAACTCAGTACAAACTATGTTGAAAATGAACTCCTCAACTTGTGGGTGAGGACAGGAGGGAAAAACTTGGAGAGAACAAAGGAAAAGGGGGAACATTGTCCAAAAAGAAATGTAAGACATAATTTATGACATGGTAACTCCTGTGTACATTACTTTTATAATAGCAATTTAAAAAAGTTAAATTGTGTGAAGAATCTTAAAACTTAGAAAAAGGCATTTGCATATTAAGCATAGTTAACAGTCACAAACATTTTGGTTAATGCTTCTATTGACAAGGTACAGAAATAACAGTAATGTTACAAATTAAACTGTACAAATACTGGTTTACATAACTAGGAAACTGAATGATTATATAACTTGCCAAAGATTAGAAGGAAAGCCAGAATTTGAACTTTGTGTTCAGAGACTTGCTAATCATTATGCTGTACTGCATCCCATTTTCACTGTTCTATCAGTGAAAAGAAACTAATTGACAAGTTCACATATAGTAGGCAAACACAAGTGAATATATGGTGGTTTTAAAAAAAAATTTTAGATACTATGTTCATCTTTGAAAAAGATTTTTTTCGTTTTTGACAGTCTTTTTATCTGAATTCATTTTTCAGGAATAATTATTGTGAATAATAACCCAAGTCATTTCACTCCTATGATAAAATACAGTGTAATACACCTGCAGTAACTTGTATGCAAAATATGTTGCCACTATACAAAAGGGCAACATTTTTTTTATAATTTTCTATGATCATAAACTAGAAACAAAGAAAAGTGTAGAACTGTCAACAAGACCTAACAAAATCTTCTATACTTAGGTATTTGTTTTATTTTACCTAGAACTTATTTGAGTAATTGATTTACCTATATTCTTAATATTCTTTCTTTTAAAATCTAGGACAAACAGTCATGGCAAAATGAATATGAAGTCTACAGTTTGCCTGGAATGAAGCATGAGAACATATTACAGTTCATTGGTGCAGAAAAACGAGGTACCAGTGTTGATGTGGACCTTTGGCTAATCACAGCATTTCATGAGAAGGTGAAATTTCTTAACACTTACATTTAGTAAATTAGAAGTGATTTACTTACCTAATGTTGACTATAAATCTCTCATGTATTATTTTTTCAAGAGGCTATTATAATTAATAGTTAACATAAAATATAAATTGCTTAAATAAAAATGTTTTAATTCACTTTAATAAAAGTGCTTTTTTCCTTCTAATCATTCAGGTTTTTGTCACTGATATAATTTACCTCTCTTATGAATATTTTTTATACAGTGTTCAGTATTATTTTAATCCATTTTAACTTCATGATTAGTTGTTTCAGATTGAACTTTGTACCTTGAAATGCCTGTTTTTTTTTTGTTTTGTTTTTTTTTTTTACTTTTTTTTGGTGCCAGTTATGGGGCTTGAGCTCAGGGCCTGGTGCTGTCCCTAAGCTTTTTTTGTTTAGGACTAGTGTTTTACCATTTGAGCCACAGCTCGACTTCCTGCTTTTTTGGTAGTTAATTAGAGATAAGAATCTCAGGGACTTTCCTCCCTCATCTGGCTTTGAACTGTGATCTTCAGATCTCAACCTCCTGAGTAGCTAAGATTACAAGTGTGAGCCATCAGTGCCTGGCTTTGAAATGCTTTAATAAGTCTAGGTTAGTGACAATGCCAGAGCTAGAAATTTTATGAGTTCTAAAATTAATTAATAATTGTCAGTAAAACATAGTATTTTTTCAACTTTTAGTTTTTAAAAGTAGTATTTTCAATGAAGTAGGATTGTTCTTTTTTTTCGTGGGGGTTTGAACTCAGTGCTTCATACTTGATAGGCAGATAATCTGTTTGAGTCACATCTCTAAACCACAGAAATTATATTTTTAATACATTTTATAATTGTTAAATGTAAGTGGCTATTGTTTCCCTTAATTTTTGACCATAAGTTTTTAGAGAAGATTCTTTACATTAGTGGTTATTTATATGTTGAAATTTTGTGGTATCCTAGTCTTTATAGTCAGTATATTTCCCTTTTTAAAACAGAATTCTAGATTTATCAACTATTTTTTTTAAGACCTTTGCTTTCCAAATGGGGGAAATTTGGTGATTTTTAATAGTCATTCAAAGGTCAGTGTATTCCTTCCTTTATTAATGTGACTTGGAGAAATTTTTCGACCTATCCAGAGATTGCTTTTAGAATATTATTATTCATTGAAAGTAAAAGCCAGATGCCAATGGCTCACACATATAATCCTAGCTACTCAGGTAGCTGAGATCTGAGCATCACAGTTCAGACCCAACACAGGCAGGAAAGTCCACAAGTCCATTGAACTACTAAAAGAAAAAAAAAAATATCTGGGAATGGAACCATGGCTCATGTGAAGAATGCTAGCCTTGGAACCATGGCTCATGTGAAGAATGCTAGCCTTGACCAAAATGCTTAGGGACAGTGCCTAGGCCCTGAATTCAAGTGCCAGCAACACACACACACACACACACACACACACACACACACACACACACACACACACACACACACACACACACACACACACACACACACACACACACACACACACACACACACACACACACACACACACACACACACACACACACGTGCCAGCAACACACACACACACACACACACACACACACACACACACACACGGTGTGGGGAAACAGAGAGGGAGAGAGCAAGAGAGAGGAGAGGAGAGAGAGAAACCAAGTAAAGATATACTGCTTTTGTAACTTATAGTAAAAAGTCTCCATATACATGTGTTGTTCAAGAGCTTAAGGCTTTTGCTTTGTCCCTTTTTCTCTTTAGGGTTCACTGTCAGACTTTCTTAAGGCTAATGTGGTTTCTTGGAATGAACTATGTCATATTGCAGAAACTATGGCTAGAGGATTGGCATATTTACACGAGGATATTCCAGGCTTGAAAGATGGTCACAAACCTGCAATCTCTCACAGGTAGAGAAAAACTTCCATTTTTTTTCCCCCAGATAGTTCAGTATATGTTCATAATTGGAGTTTTTATCCCCCTGGCTAAAATTTATTTTTCCCCTAATTACCAAATTGTATTCTAGAAGGCAGATTATTTTAATTTTTTTAAGTTAGCTTTGAAATTGGCCAAGAATGAACATAATTAGTAAAGTTAATTATTTCCTTGTGCATAATATGTCTTATTTTGGGAAACATGCTTGAGGATGAAAGTAAATTGTCTCTTTCTAAAAGGAAAAATGTATTTGTTTTAACTCAAATCATGATTTAATTTAAAGGTGATTATGAAAGGTACAGCATATCTATTTTTACAAGTTATTCAATTTCTTAATTATATTAAGGCTGAAAATCTTATTTCTAAATGACCATACATCATTCAGACAATTGTCTAGCAAAGAAATAGTTCCTAGCCCTAACAATTGTCATATTCTGGGAAGGAAAAATGTTTGTTCCTTCAACAGGGATTCAGTTTGCCTTGTAGTTACCTTCTTTGAATTTGGGATTTAATCTATCACCTTGAATTCCATATAAAGGAGGCATTGACTGAGCACAGCAAATATTTATTTAGTTGAGTGGCACCAGATAGTTACTTAGGTTTCTGGCAAATATTACTTAAATTCACCTCAAATGGTTAAATTCTGGTATTACAAACTAAATGGCATCTACTTGGAATTGCTCCCTTTCTTTTCACCTTTCTGTATGCAGTCTGCCTTCCATATAGGGAATTATTCCTTTGGAGCTCCCGGGACCCCACCCATCCACACATTGCACTGCCCTCTAGTTATTAGGAATTGGGGGCCTCTAAAAACCTTATGAAACTTGAAACTGGTTTGTTTTTTTTTTTTGGAGTATTTTTTTCTATTCTTCATCCTCTATCCTAGTCTTGGATGTATATATAGTGTAACCATTGATTATGGTAGAGATATACTTAGCTAGAGTATAGTAAGCTAGAATGAACCAGTTGAGTAAGTGTGTAGAGAATATCTTAGGCTTCAGTATTGTTATACTTTTTAGAACACAAAAAAAGTAGATGGAAGTTTCTGTTTTGCTTTTCTAAAAGCAGGTGAAAGAATATAAGAACCACAATAGTAAGGACCATTCTATAAAGTAAGTCATTATCAATAGGCTTCAATTCAGCTAATTAAACAAAACAAAACAAAAAAACCCCAAAACCTCATTTCATTGTTTTTGTTGTTGTTGTTTTTTTTTGTTTTGTTTTGTTTTGTTTTTGTTTTTTGTTTTGCTGGTCCTATGGCTTGAACTAAGGGCCTGGGCTCTGTTCCTAAGCCTCTCTGTGCTCAAGGCTAGTGCTCTACCACTTGAGCAACAACACCACTTCTGGCTTTTTCTGAATAGTTCATTGGAGATAAGTCTCATGGAATTTCCTGTGCCAGATAGCTTCAAGCTAGGATCCTCAGATCTCAGCCTCTTGAGTAACTAGAATTACAGTTGTAAGCTGCTCATTTTGGTTTTTAAAATTTGTTTTATGGAAATTGGTAACTACAAACACTGAAATATTATCTTAAAACAGCAGTTTTAGAGATGTATGGAAGGTGAAATGGTAGTTCTGAACTGTTTTATACATTCTTTTTTATAGTTTGTGCTATGAATAGAAATTCTTCACTGTATTCTTGTGCTGGGGCAAATAGGCACTCTTTTTAAGCACTCTGTTTCCCTTTCTTTGAATTTTATATTTTTAAAGAACTTCTCTCATAGTATATTCTCCTTCCCACTTCCAAGAAAAAATTTTAAAAATGTAACTTGTTGAAATTGAATTTCAATACTGTCTATCTTTCTATTTGAAGGGACATTAAAAGTAAAAATGTGCTGTTGAAAAACAATCTGACAGCTTGCATTGCTGACTTTGGGTTGGCATTAAAGTTTGAGGCTGGAAAATCTGCAGGTGATACCCACGGACAGGTAAGGGAGAACTGTGATCAAAATAGAAGAAAAAATAAACTTGTTGCATATTTTCTTGTAAAATGGCAAGGACTGATTGTTCCAAAATTTGTGATAGTGATGTAGTCAGCATCTAATTAAGAGTTCTATGCTACCTTTCAGGGGAAAGCAATACTGTAGAGGACTAGATGGTTTAGGCAAAAACTTCATAAAAGAACTCTTGGATGCTATAGGCTTCTTTTAAACAACAACACCAGAAACTGGCCAGTTTTAACTTTTACCATCTGAACAGGAGTGGAAGAATAGTCATTATCTGTACAACATATTAAGATCTCCTTACTTTTATTCCACACATTTTCTCTTATTGCTTTATTTACTCTGCAATAAACTTGATGGCTTTATTCTGGATTGTCTCTAGAATTCAGAGGCCTTACAAATGCCTGTGTGAGGTGTCTTAACTATAGTTAACTATAGTATGAACAAGTAGATCTTAGCAATGATAACCTCTAATAAAGCTAAAAAGGCAAAGGTTATCTTTACATTTCATTCTTAAAACCTGTGAGGCTAGGAAAAGTCATTTAAAAAAAAAAACAAAACCAAGTTTCTCCTCCCCCTTTTGGTGCTAGTCTTGGGGCTTGAATTCGGAGCCTGAGCTGTCCCTGAGCTTTTTTGATCAAAGTCTAGTGCTCTACCACCTGAGGCACAGCTCCACTTCCAGTATTTATTTTGTTTTTATTTGATGATTAATTAGAGATAAGAATCTCATGACTTTATTACCTAAGCTGGCTTCAAACCGTGATCTTCAGATTTCAGCCTCTCTGAGTAGCTGGAATTACAGGAATTGCAGACGTGAGCCATTGATACCCAGTTGATTACTTTTTTTTTTAAATAAAAACATCTGAATATTCATTCATTCATGCCACATTTTAACTCCCTTCTTTTTTCAGTTGGGTCACATTATTAAGTAAAAATTGCATGGAGAACATTTTAGATGGAAAGTAATAAACCATAATATAATGAAAGACATACTTTGGATTATATAAATTTGTTTTTAAGAGAAAAGTAGGCTGCTGGTGGGCCCTGGTGGCTCATGCCTATAATCTCAGCTACCCAGGAGGCTGAGCTATGAGGATCATGGTTCAAAGGCAGCCCAGGCAGGCAAGTATGAGGGAAAAAAAAAAAGCTGTGGCTCAAGTGGGAGGATGCCAGCCTTGAACAAAAAAGCTTAGGGATACACCCAGGTCCTGAATTCAAGCCCTAGTACTAGCACCCTCCGGGGATGGGGAGGTGGGGAGAGGGTTTTTTTTTTTTGAGAATCACTTATAATACAGTTAAATAGGAGGAAAAATAAAAGGTATTTTTTTCTTCTGTAAAGTATTCTTATTAAATGAGTTAAAACTTGAACTTCAGAGATTTACTGATTTCTGAAGTCCTAATATTTTTTAACATGTTATGTTTGTATGTAACTGCCTAACTTCTAGAGCTTATAATCATCCAAGGATGGAGTTTTTGAAAATACCAGTGTCTATGTTACTCTGTAGGTCTACTATTGCTCAAATACATTGTGGTCTACCTACCAAAGTATCTTTTTTTTTTTTGCCAGTCCTGGGGCTTGAACTCAGGCCTGGGCACTGCCCCTGAGCTTCTTTTGCTCAAGGCTAGCACTCTACCACTTGAGCCACAGCGCCACTTCTGGCTTTTTGTGTTTATGTGGTACTGAGGAAATGAACTCAGAGCTTCATACATACTAGGCAAGCACTCTACCACTAAGCCACATTCCCAGTCCCTGACTGTCTTTTAAGTATTCATATAAGAATGTCAAGCTCCAAACAAAACTAGTTTGTACTAGCTCAGTAACCATAGTTACAGTACTAAGAAATACTAAATTATGAAGATAGATATAAAGGAATCCAAAACAGAAGAATTCATGAATACATAAATTCATAAATTTTTACACAAATAGACTTTTTGTTTATCTATTCTTTGCTAATTCTTTTACAATACCATCGGAAGATTTTTTTTTATAGAAATACACATTTCAGCAAGTGGTGATGGCTCATGCCTGTAATTCTAGCTACTTAGGAGGCTGAGATTAGAAGATTGTGAGTCAAAGCCAGCCTGGGCAGAAAAGTCTGTGAAAATATTTTCTCCATTTAATCACCATGGGTCAAGTGGTAGAGCAGTGGCCTTGAGCAAAAATGCTAAGGGCTAGCCTTAACCTTCAATTCAAGCCCCAGTGCTGACACCAACTAACTAACTAACTAACGAAATAGTATGTTGTTTTCTCTGTTGTTTCTTCCTTGCAAGCAATCATTTTTAAGTTTCTTGCAGTATATCCAGAAAGAGGAGAAAAACTGTCCAGTTGCTAGTAGCCCACACCTGAAATCCTAGCTCAGGATCCTAGAGGTCAGGAGGCTGAGATCTAAGGATCACAGTTTGTAGCCAGCCCAGGCAGGGTTTACAGACTCTTATCTACAATTAATCACCCAAGGGGGATAAATATTGGAAATGGAGCTGTGGCTCAAGTGGTAGTGTGCTGTACTTGAATACAAAAGAGGTAGCTCAACACAAGATCTGGGCACTGTCCCTGAGCTTCTTTTGCTCAAGGCTAGCACTCTCCACTTGAGCCACAGCTCCTGTTCTGGCTTTTTTTTTTTTTTTTTTTGAGTGGTTTTTGGAGATGAACACATTTCATGGACCTTCCTGCCCTAATTGGCTTTGAACTGTGATCCTCAGATCTCAGCCTCCTCAGAAGTTAGGATTGCAAGCATTAACCACTAGCGCCCAGCGATATGTAAATTTTTAAGTATATCCAGAAATATGTATATACACACCCTATAAACTCGGGCTCACAGTTCATCATGATTTGATTAGACCACAGTTTTGTTTTTATGAAATTATAAAGTTTTAGTTCATCAAATTAATAAATGAGTACTGTTTGCTTTTTCAAAATCTTTTTTTCAGGTTGGTACCCGGAGATATATGGCTCCAGAGGTATTAGAGGGTGCTATAAACTTCCAAAGGGATGCATTTTTGAGGATAGATATGTACGCCATGGGATTAGTTCTGTGGGAACTGGCTTCTCGCTGTACTGCTGCAGATGGTAAGGGAAAAAGTATTTTTTAGAATACATATGCCACATTTATGAAAAGGGATGATTACTTAGATGGTAATAAAGTACAATTTCTTTTTAATGGACTATTAAGAGATTTTAGAAAATTCACAAGATAGAGGAGCATAAAGGAAAGGAACTAGAAATATGTTGATAATTTACCATTAGATGGTTTATTGGACACTATATATTCCTTCAGCTTATTTTCTGGAGATATTTTGGAGGTATTTGTTTTATAGATGAACAAACTGAAACTCAAGAGAAATTAAGTAGCTTATCTCAACATTTTGTCCCTATGATCCGTGTGGAGGGAAAGGACTACTGCTTCACTAGGATTTTCCTGCAACCTAGATTCCCAAGTCATCTCTTTTGGTGAGAGATGTCTGTAGAGAAGGAGGGATTTTGATTCTCAGAACATTCTGGCACTTGCCAGCATAAGTACTTTATAACCAGGTTAAACTTCATCTTGTCCCCTAAGACACAGAACTGTGAACGTGTTTTTGGATATATCACAGGTTAAATTCTGCTCTTTAAAGTCTGACTGTATTATGATTAAGTTGTTAAAGTATGTTATTATTGAAGTTCTTGTCCAAATCATGTAAATAATTGAATGACTGTGTAACTATATGCCAAATTCCCAGTGCGACAAAACTATAGTTGTCTAGGTACTCTGTCTTTAGAACTTCTTTAAAATGTTTGTTTTATTCAAATAAATCCTGACTACTAAATTCTCACACAAATATAAATGATCTTTACATGTTTTTCTATTATAATTCATAATAGCCTAAAAGCTTCCTCCAATTATAGACTGTAAGAGAATATATTTAATATTTTAAAAAGTATATGGATTTAAACTATGCTGCTAAGAATCTTACTTTTTTTTGAGTACTGTAAAAGATTCCCTATAGGACAGATTACCTCTGTAATATGCAATTTAATTTTAAGCTCAATTTAATTGAAATGGAATTTAGTAAATGTTCAGAAATAGGCAGCCATTCATTCTTCCAGGTTGGAAGCCTAAGAATTGTTGAAACAGCCTGGGAATTTTTTAAGTCTTGAGGAAGATGAGTAACCTGTTCAATGCATATTAACTTTAAAAGTAAAGAAGTTTTAAATTTATTTTGTGCATTTATTGAAACAGTAGGTCAGATGGTGAACGTGAATTATCTGGCTCAATGCCTGGTACTTAGTAACTGTTTCTGGTATTAGTAACTGTTTCTGGATAAATAAATGGAAAGGAGTGTTAGAGAAGTCTAGAGATTGCTTCGTTGGGAAAGGAATTACTTGGGAAATTGGAAAAAGGAATAGATGCAGACTTTTTTTTTTTCTTTTTTGGGTCCAGTCGTGGACCCTGAACTCTGGGCCTGGGCACTGTCCCTCAGCTCTTCAGCTCAAGGCTAGCGCTCTACCACTTGAGCCACAGCACCGCTTCCGGCTTTTTTTTTTGCTTATGTGGTGCTGAGGAATCGAACCCAGGGCCTTGAGCATGCAAGGCAAGCGCTCTACCACTGAGCCACCTTCCCAGATGCAGACTTTTCTTAAATGCCTGGTATATGCTATGTAGAAATTGGGGCCAACGGGTCAATGTAGACAATACTGTTAAAGTGAGAACTCTTGAATTTGTTTATGTCTAATTGCTGATGGTTAAATTCAGTGATTCTTGAAGTTGAATGTTTCATCATACTCTTGGGAATCCTAGTTACAACTCCAATTCTGACTTAGTGATCTGGGTTGAGGCCCAAGAGACTGTCTTTTTACAGACTACCAGTTGGCATCAATGCCATTGACTTGTGAAATAGTTTGAGTAGATATTTTAGAATGTTAGTACTCTGAGCAAACTGCCCAGCTATCAAGGATTTCCACATTTGTATAGAGTGAGTTAATGAGTCTTCCGGATTCATTATATTCTACCCAGAAGTGTTTGGTGCAGAAAGTTCAAGATCTTACACAAGACTATACACAGAGCTCAATAAAATTTCTCAGGACTTTCTTTCAAAGGGAGAAAATATAGTAAATAAAAACATGGACTTTAGAGTGAGAGATAAGGGCTCAAATTTTATGTCTACTATGTAACGGCTGTGTGCCCTTGTGCACAATTTTGTAATTTCATGAGCTTATTTTCAAAATGGAGGCAGTACCACCTTTATGAAGATAAATGATAATATGTAAAGTTCCTGAGACTTAAGTACTTACTAAATGCTAATTTCTTAAAGGTATTTCCCCATATTTCCTGAGGTGTGAGTAAAATAGAATTATTTATGTTTTTGAATAAATGTTGTGAGGACACATTCTTACTTGATGGGAAATCTTTCAGCACTTATTAGGGAGGATGGAGAAGAGGTATGACTAATTCTTTGAAGGGAGCAGGTTTGGAGTTTCAGTGTGTTATAGAATAAAGATGGTTTTAACAGGTTGAAACCCAAGTCTTCAAGATGGAAACACAGCTGTTAACATTCTGCTTTGGATTGCAAGGACTAGGTTCCTTAAAGAAGGATATGATTTGCAAGTATGTTCTCTGTCTTGTACACCGATGAATACTTTGATGAATATAGACTTTCTTGAAATAGGTAAAAAAGTATTTTTTACCGAGGTTTGGTGTTATAAACCTGTAATTTCAAAAGGAAGGCTAGGCAAGAGGATGGAGAGTTAAAGGGCCAGCTGGGGTTATAGAGCGAGACCCCGTCCAAAACAAGTAAACCTAAATAATGTTTAATAGAGCTACCTGCCAAATCATGGACTTTTTATTATAAATTTTATGAGTTTGGATACAGTGGTATAAGTACAATTGAGTCTTATTTCTCTCCTATCCTTATAGCATGTAGAGTTGGAAAAAGGTGATAGAAGATATATTTTAGAAAGCTTGTACCAGTTGGAAGATTTTAATTAAAAATGAATGTTTTTGTGTTTTACATTTCAGGACCTGTAGATGAGTACATGTTGCCATTTGAGGAGGAAATTGGCCAGCATCCATCACTTGAAGACATGCAGGAAGTTGTTGTGCATAAAAAAAAGAGGCCTGTTTTAAGAGATTATTGGCAGAAACATGCTGTAAGTCATGTAGTTAACTTTTCATTTGAAATTCCAATAAAATATCTTTCAGAGAATGATTTATTCTATGCACATTTTTATTCTAAGAGGAAGGTACTCTTCACACCATATATTCTGTGCTAAAGTTTTAAAGAGAGCAGCCTTAGGGCTTTGTCTATATACTCACTAGGGAGATTGTGAAGTTATGGGGCCTTATACAGCTCTTAAATCTACCTCAATGGTTTAGTGCAAATGAGTCTATTTGGATATCTTCCTAGAAAAATGACTGCCTGGCTCCCGAATCTGTAGACAGCTAGGTAGGCTTCTAGCATGATACTATTTTATTAAACACCACATTTTCCCCTCTTCATGGGAGCTTGCTTTTAATATTTTGTTTTAGCTTAGAAGACTATGGAGTTCTTTAGAATACTTTAGGCAGAAAATTGTGTAGTATACTATTACTGTTTTGGTCTAAATATAACAAGAAAATGAGTAAAGCTAGGTAGAGAATTTTCAAGGATGGCCCTTCCAAATCTTGTATATTACTGTAAGATAAAAATCCTAATATTAACTAAGAAAATAATAAATATTTTGATATCACCCCCACTAGCTTTGGTTTTGAATCCATAAAAATAATACTGGAATAGTCTTTATAAATAATGTGGATAGGCATTTTTGGAAATAAATTACTATTATGAAGAAAGTTAAAATAGGTTCTGTTGTAGAGGAGGGTGAGTGAGGATGAATATGGTCAAAATAATTTATTTATTTATATATGTGAAAAAGTAACAATGAAACCTGAATTCCTTTATAAAGGTTAAAGGGAACATGATAGAAGGGGAAGAGTTTGATCAGGATACATTTGTATGTATGTATGGAAATGTCACAATTAAATCTTACATAGTACAACTAAATAGTTTCTGTGCTTCATGATATTGATAATCAATAAAAGTCAATGTGGTAAAATGATGTCAAATTTTGATAATCTGGAAACTTCTTTGGCCCACAAAAGTAGCAATTTTTTTAATGAATTTTTTTTACTCTTTCATCATAGGAAACCAAAATTACTGTCATTTGACTATGTTTTTCTCTTCTTAGGGAATGGCAATGCTTTGTGAAACAATAGAAGAATGTTGGGATCACGATGCAGAAGCCAGGTTATCAGCTGGATGTGTAGGTGAAAGAATTACCCAGATGCAAAGACTAACAAATATCATTACCACAGAGGACATTGTAACAGTAGTCACAATGGTGACAAACGTTGACTTTCCTCCCAAAGAATCTAGTCTATGATGGTTGCACCATCCATACACACTGACAAGTGGGACTGTGAACTGGAGCTGCTAAGCTAACAAAACTGCTTACAGTTTATTTTCTGTGTGAAACAAGTAGGATGCCTCCTGGAAACTTAAGCCAAGCAGCCCTTTGTTGAAAAAGGCTCTGGGAGACTCACTGCATTGCTTGCAGCACAGATGTGAAGGACATGAGATTAAAAGTTGTAAACTCTATAAAGAAACTTTTGAAAAAAATGTACATGAAGAATGTGCCCTCTCCAAATCAAGGATCTTTTGGACCTGGCTAATCAAGTGTTTGAAAACTGACATCAGATTTCTTGTCTGTCAGAAGAAGACACTAATTCCTTAAATGAACTACTGCTATTTTTTTTAAATCAAGAACTTTTCATTTCAGATTTTAAAAAAGGGTAACTTGTTTTTATTGCATTTGCTGTTGTTGTTTCTATAAATGACTATTGTAATGCCAATATGACACAGCTTGTGAATGTTTAGTGTGCTGCTGTTCTGTGTACATAAACAAAGTCATCAAAGTGGGGTACATAAAGAGGCTTCCAAGCATTACTTTTAACCTCCCTTTCAACAAGGTATACCTCAGTTCCACGGTTGCTAAATTATAAAATTGAAAACACTAACAAAATTTGAATAAATTGATCCATGTTTTATAACAAGCTATTACAAATTCACTGTGTTATTTAAGAAAAAAAAAGGTAAGCTATGCTTTGTGCCAATAGTAAGTGGCCATTTGTAAAGCAGTGTTTTAGCTTTTCTTGTGCTGGCTTTAGGAGAAAAAAAGTGCTGTATTTTGAAATGGAAAAACAAAAAGGTGAAATTTCCTCTTTCTTCCCATATGTTAAAGCTTCATCTTATATTCAGTTCAAGGTCCCAAAATATTGCATACTTACCTAAGTGGTTTAAAAAAAATTTTTTTTTAAAGGTGTGCTGTGTTTGGGGAATATTTGAAAATTTAAAGCATGTTTAAAAGTTTTTTTAAAGTGAGCTGTGACACTGGAAAGCTCTTCATTTTACCTTTTAAGATACTTTTTTCCCCCTATTTATATATGTGAAATTGTACTGTTTTTATTTTCATTAAACAGTGTGTGGGACATTATCACTGTTTTAGGAACACCTCAGGAAGTGTCATTACCCAGAATCTCTCATTCTGCTTTGAGATTTGTAACTTTATCATTATACTTCTGCTTGGTGCCATCTTGTCGGAGTAATATTTGATGTCTGTGATACGTAAGGAATTATGATAAAGATATTAACCTTTAAGCACAGATTTCAGATGTTACTGCTTTAAAATAAATCAGGGATAACAAGTTGAACTTATGACTTAAAATATGCAATGACATTTAGAGGTAATCGGTGTTGATATAGGTAACATAGCCTAGCATTCTCCCCAAAATTACTTTCACAACTAATTCTGACATTAAGTTAGGATAGTTCATGCCTTATCCTTGCTAAGAAATGGAATTGATGGTAGGCAGGTGCCAAAACAGATTTTTAAAACTATTATGATTGGGTTCTTCCTCAAATTTACACAGGTCCTAGAAAAAAACATTAATTTCCTCAATATCTGGAATAATCAACAAGTCAGTATTATGCTATGTACTTTTTTGTCATATCAATATAAAATTCATACATTAATTTTCATAAATTTTTTACATGTCACTATTATGAGCTCACTGTGAATGTGTTGTCTTCAAATGGTTAAAAACCAGTACACTACCATTTTACATATTACATGCACTTAAATCTCTGGGAAGAAAAATGACATTATTTATAAACAACATGTAAGTCAGCAGACTCTAAG
Source organism: Dipodomys spectabilis (assembly GCF_019054845.1). Lineage (NCBI taxonomy): Eukaryota > Metazoa > Chordata > Mammalia > Rodentia > Heteromyidae > Dipodomys > Dipodomys spectabilis. The sequence continues at coordinate 14,044,278 of NW_024870758.1, forward strand.
CAGGGAGGGAAAGGAGAATATATTTATCTGTGTGCCACACACTATTCAAAAGCATTTGTTCTTCGTGTATGTACCCAAGGTCTCATTATATTAAGATTTTCCATTACAATGTTTACTACTTTTAGTTCAGAAAGTACTTGGCCTCTCAATTTCTTGATAAGGGTTTGCTTCCATTTAGAAACTAATCGAGGGAAAAAAATATAATGTGCATATAAAGAAATTAGTAACAGTATAAAGATAAATTTCTGTCCATTGTAAAACCCTTTTTTAAAAAGATAAGGAATATCATAATGAATGTTTGGCTTAGAGTACTACAGATAAATTTTATTAAATCAGTTATTTACAATATACAATGTTTTGTCTTCGTGATAGAGGAAGTTTTTAGAAATCTTGGGTATTGTACTTAATTCTAATTTTAAAACTTGTATCTTTTTGAGAACTGCATTAGTGGAAAAACTTTTATAATCAGTAAAATAAGAATGTTCCAGTGACTACTTGTCCTTATACTTAGTCTTGTTAAAACTTTATTTTGCAGGGCATTTTAGTGTTTGGTTTACAGTCAGTGCAGAGTGGGCAAGATAACAAAAAATTTATGCTAAGGATACTGGAAAAAAGAAAATGAGAAAAAAAAAACCCCGGTTATTTCTTTGGGGACAAAATGAAACACCCCAATAACTTTTCCTCGTGTATGGTGCTCCTCATGACTTGTCTTATACTTTGCCTTTCTGATACTGCTGCTCTAACTCATAGTTTTTACTTTGCCCAATCTCCCGTGTAAGAAATATTTTAAGGTCAGCTGCCATAGGATTGATGGTTAACCAGTGTTTGGCTTTATTTGAAGTCTATGCCCTGAACAGATCTTGTATGTATTATATGCTAGGAAGTTTTTAGCATGTGATCTGTGATTCTTGTTTGAATGTTTATTACAGGTACCTTGTGAATTCCAGAACAGAGACTGTGCCTCACAATGATTGGTCCCATGAATTTCCACTCTTTCATGGTGGTTTTGAAAATATAATCAGGAAAAAAAAAATCCATCACCTTGGGAATTTAAAGATGGACTCATATGCCATGCAAAAAAAAAGAAAAAGAAAAAAAAATCTCTCTCACCCCTAAGTAACATCCCCATTAAGTAAAATGTTGGGGAAAAAAAACCACTGGCCAAATGGTAATTTAGTGGAAAAGGTGATTTTTCTTTTAAAGCTTTTTATCATAGGTCTTCTTTACTTTAAAAGAAGTACATTTTTGGAGCATTTGGTATAATGTGCACAAAATCATTTAAAATTTATGGGCAAAATGATACAAGTAGCATCTTGATTGACCATTATTTACCTCAGATATTCAACCAGCAGTGCGTTTTTTATGCAGTCTCAACCCATATCCTATTTGTTACCTCTCAAAATTTAGGCAAGCAATTATTTTAGCTTTACTCTGTATTTCTTGTCAGTGTTTGGGCACAGATTGTTGTACTACTGTCAAATTGTACTTGCTATTTTTTTCCTGCAAGTATTTAACAGAAAGCTTAAAAAATTAAAAAAAAAAATTTTTTTCCCCAAACCCCACCTTGGAAAAGTGATTGTTAAATATTGTACAAATAAAATGTATGCTATCCCCATTCTATCCCCAAGTTAAATAAAAAACAATGAAAGATATGATTTGCATATGCAGTTTTTCTTTAGCTATGTTCTTTAAGAGAGGAATATGAGTTATAATTTATAGTGAAGCTTCTGCTTTGAGATTTACAAAAATTGGGGATATTGGTGAAAACCTGGGCTGTTCATTATTTCAATCCTTTGTTGTCTAGCAGATTTTATTCCCACCTATGTTGGTCTTGGCTACTATTAGAAATTGGGAAGATTATTGGCATATAGTGCATGCCAATGGATTCTTTTTCAGGATAAAGGTGAACAAAAGTTTTTTTTAAAGAACATGCACTGCCTTATAAACAAGTGAAAAAGCAAAACTGAGCAGAATGTACATGAATTCTACAGAAAATCATTTTCCGAAGCATGTTCTTCAAAGCTTCTTAAAGAAGCTAATAGATTCCCTGTTTCAAAAATAGGAATAACTATGATACAGTAAGTTTGGTCAACACATTTTAATTTCTTAGAGCCATGTGCATGCATGTGAACAAGAGGCCTTTAAGCAAATTTGTGTGGGTGCGCTACATGAGGAAACATCAGTTAACACTGCATTGAAATATAAGCATAACATTTTCACCTGTATGACCTTTGCTAACTTTTTTTTTTTTCAGATTTGCTTTATCTTGCTGTCTACCTCCATCATTGAAAATGAAAACTCACCTTGCCTCTTAGTTTTTCATACTTGTTTGGTGATGTTCTTCTCAGCTCGTAAGTATCTTAACCTAGTAATAATTTGTAATATTTATATCATTTTATTAGGCCCTTCCACTGAAGACAGATGGTACTTCCTTAACATTAGTTCTTAAAGGAAAGTTACACCTTGAGTATAAAATTGATTTCAGACATGATAGCAATATCACCATATTAAGTGGCTTAATAACTGCTAAAATGAATGTGTGGACTATGGCATAGAACCAGAATAAAAGCTCTCCCCTTAAAACACATTGCTGAACAATAAATGATCTCAGACTTTGAGGGCTGAACATTTTTGTGGGAAAGACTACGCAAAGAATAGTTACAGAAATGCTACATGTCCATAAATTTTATATACTAGTCCATATCCAAAAATTTTTAAAAGTCAAAATTGTTCCTTGGAGCAATACTTGGGGCCTTGAACTTAGGCCTGCTCCCATGCTGTAGAGCTTCACTTTTACTTTATTTTTACTTAAATAAACATATGCTTTTCTCATTAAGTAATTTTTTTAAGAACTTTGGTAAGTTTTTAATAGCAGGGGCTTTTCTGTCAGTCAAACCTGAGTTGAGTTCCTGGATCTGTCAGTTCCTCCCAACCTAGGACACTGCCATTATTGTGGTGGTTTCCTAATCTTTAACAGCACCTAAACTCCATAGGACTAATGACCATTAAATTGACTATAAATTACAAAAGGATAGGGACAACATACATAATGAAATGTTCGAACTAATGAAGTCACTATCACTAGTACTTACTGAGAACTTACTAAGTTTCATTTGAACCTGCGTTAGTTCATTGCTTCCTACTTCTTTCATAGGAAATTACTTTTTGAAACATTCAGCTACCACTACCAACCAACTGCCATTATTTGTGGGAATTGTTTTCCTACTATCACTAAGATAAATGTTAAAAATTCTACAGTAGTCTCTAGAATCTACTAAATAACAATTCTACAGAGGATTCTAAGGTAGACTGGCACATTTTGAGAAATCTAGAAGAGGTTTACAATCCTTATTTTTTCATGTTATTATCTTCTGGCTAAGCTGATCAGACTTACATCTGGATAGAATCCAAAATTTTCATATGTATTGGGAAACAGGCAACAGCAACACACAGTATCCTTACTGAAATCAAAAGATTACTTATTACCCTTCAAATTTCACCATTTATATACTGCTTACTTAAATGTAAAAAAGAAGTATGTATTTGTCAAATAAAGCATGTAATCCAGTTCCTAAAACAGTCATATTTTATTCATTTGAACTGCTACAGAGAGCACAATCTAAACCAACCACTGGAATTACAAATCACATAACTGTTCATGTTTTAAGGAATGGCCAACATGTACAGCAATTTCCCATAAATACAAATTGTTTATAAATATAAAGGAATGTATTAACATATCTTGTTAAAGGTTAATAACTTAAAGCTCTTCAGCAAAGAATGCCCGAAATGCCAAAATTGAAATCACTGGTTATGTTTATAGCCAGCTTAGTGAAGAAGTTGCCCACTGCCTGACATCTGTAGGACAGTTGGGGTATTTCTGTAGCGCATTCATAATTTGAGTATTATCCAAAAGTAGTTTCATCAGCTGGTACTCTCTCTGTGAATTTACTGAAGTTCTTTCCATGGGCTTTATTAATTCTAATTGCTGTAAGTGTTCAAAAGCCTGCAAGATTGAAGAAAAAGTTTAGGCTGAATAGGAGAAAACCCACCAGAAAATAGGATCTTGGTTAACTGTACAGCAGACTGCCAGAGAAGACATATAAAGTACATTTTAAAAAATGTGACTGAAATCAACACAATTATGAAACAACTTGCAGTGTTACAACACCTGCCTAGTATGTACAAGGCAAGGGTTCCCTGGAACTACAAAAAAAAAAAAATTCAAAACCAAAAAACCTCCCCACCACCAACTCTCCCATCCCCCTCCAGCTCGGCCCACCCACAACTCTCATGAACCGATAAATTTATTGTCAGCTAAGTGTCAATGCAGTTACCTGTGCCTGTACTGTTGAGTGGAAAGACGGCAAGTACTAAATTTTCATAATATAGGTTCATTTCTGACCTCATTTTATATCATGGTTCCTGCTACATTTTTTTGCTTTTGAACCTGAAGACTAAATGGGTCCTGTGCATACTAAGGACCAACTCTACCACTAAACTACAATCTTAATCCTTCCTAGAGCACTAAAGCAGTTTGTGTGTTAAGTATGTATGTGTGTGTGCACCAGTAATGGGGCTTGAAGTCAGGGCCTTCTGCTTTTTTTTTCTCCTCTCTCACTTTGCTTTTTTATTCCAAGACTAGTGCTCTACCACTTAAGCCACAGCTCCACTTCGAGCTTTTTTTGTTGGTTAATGGGACGTAAGAGTCTCTTGGATTAGTCTGTCTATGCTGGCTTCCATCCTCCCTCAAACCTCAGATCTCAGCCTCTTGAGCTGCTAGGATTTTAAGTGTGATCCACCAGCAGCAGCCAGGCTAAAACAGCATTTTTATTAACATAGTTCTCTAAAATCTAAGAATCTGGGAGTGTAGCTGTGGTTCAAAGTGGTAAAACACTAGCCTTGAGCAAAAGAGCTCAGGGGCAGCATCCAGGCCTTGAGTTCAAGCCCCTTAACAGACCAAAAAAACCACTAAGAATCTGCTGAGATTTTCTGATTAGCTAGGCTACTGAAATCTACATTTGAATTGTTTCTACTTTTAAGGTTTTGCTGTCTAAAGTTTAACACAGCTGTAACAAAAAGTGAGACAGAAAAGTTCCCAAATAACCTTTATAGTGGAAGTGATAAGGGCTATGAGAGTAAGTAAGTTCTTAAAAAGAAGGTTGTGACCAACACTGTCACAGTTTACCAGCAAGTCTGTTTATCATACACACTTGTAACACAGGCCTTTATGGTTTGCTTCTTCCTACCTCTATTCTTAGGATATTATTGTCTTTAATATTGTTGTAGGTATGTTACTAAGGTATAACAAAAAATTACAACACACTAATTTATATTCCTAAACTAGATTCTTGAACATTGTATTCTTACAGCAAATTGTGAAATTCTATAGGAATATATTCAATATGCAATATGAAAATACTGATACAAACAGACAGGCTAAGCTCAATACCACTGACTAATGCAATTAAGAAAATATTGGATGTTGGGCTGGGAAGGTGGCTCAGTGGTAGAGCGCTTGCCTTGCATGCATGAGGCCCTGGGTTCGATTCCTCAGCACCACATAAGCAAAAAGAAAAAAGCCAGAAGTGGCGCTGTGGCTCAAGTGGTAGAGCGCTAGCCTTGAGCTGAAGAGCTGAGGGACAGCACCCAGGCCCAGAGTTCGGGCCCCACTACCGGACCTCCCCCCCAAAAAACAACAACAAAAAAAGAAAATATTGGATGTTGCAGGTACTGAGGTATTTCTAGGTAAAAAGTACACCCTTATTTAAAATATACAAGTGATTAGCTGGAAATTACACACAAGAATTGAAATGCTAGGCATCCTATCCACTTCCATGACATCGACAATTCATGACAGTACCAGACAGGAAAATACAACCTCCAGTAGGGTAAAGGCTTTCCATGTTGCTCTGAAGCAACAGCACTGTTCTATATTTAATTAAAAATAGCTTAAGAAATAAAACTATAGCTGGAAGGGCCTAATAGGAACACCAAAAGTATTACAAGTCTTCTGATTAAAACAAAAGATGAGCTAGGTGGGAGTTACAACATATATCTGTAATCTTAGCTACTTGGGAGGCTGAAATAAGGAGGGTCATGGTTTGAGGCAAGCCTGTGCAAAATGTTTGGAAGGGCTCCTTCATGGCTAGATGCAGTGGTGCGTGCTCGTCATTCTAGATTTGTGCGAAGCACAAACAGGAAAGCTGAAGTCCAGTCATGTGGTTTGCCATGAAGTTAGATTCTATCTAATATAACCACTCTGGAAAACAGTTTGGAGGTTCCTCAGAAAACTAAACATAGACATACCCTACGACCCAGCCATACCATTCCTAGGTATTTACCCTGAGTAATAAGAACTAGGATATGACAAGGACACATGCGTTTCCATGTTCATTGCTGCACTGTTCACAATAGTCAAGATAAGGAAACAATCCAGATGCCCCACTACTACAGATGAATGGATCCAAAAATTGTGGCACTTACATACAATGGAATTCTATACAGCCATTAGAAGGGACAAAATAATGGCATTCACAGAGAAATGATGGAACTAGAACAAATCACGTTGAGCAAGATAAGCCAAGATCAGAAAGACAAATGTCACATGGTCTCCCTGATTATTTGGATGTTAGATTCAAAACGCAACAAGATGCAACAAACTAAACAGGGGTCAAGATACCTATATTCAATAAAACCAAAAGAAGTCAGTCTTGGAAGAAATTGTAATATCCAAGCACCTCTTCATATGTGCATAAAAGAAAAGAAACCACAAGACTAGGAAATAAAGGATTTCATATTAATTTGTCTTTTTTTGGGTGGGGGGTTTGGGGGGGTTGAACTCTGGGCCTGGGCAGTGTCCCTGAGCTCTTCAGCTCAAGGTGAGCACTCTACAACTTGAACCACAGCACCACTTCCAGTTTTCTGGTTGTTAATTGGAGATAAGAGTCTCACAGACTTTCCTGTCCGGGCTGGCTTTGAACCTTAACTCTCAGATCTCAGCCTCCTGAGTAGCTAGGATTATAGATGTGAGCCACCAGAGCCTGGCTTGTCTTATTTTTAGATGACTCCATATTCTTTATCTCATATTTGAGTTATACACATGCACATTTGATGTTGGGAGGAGCAATCAGTGGAAAGAGAGTGGAAAAAAAACACAGCAGAGGGGCCCATCAACTGTACTGGACATTGATAAAAATGAACTAAGCAACTCAATGGTGGTGACAGGAGGGAGGGAATAAGAGAGGGAATGAGAGAGAATGAAGGAACAATTGATACTAAGCAAAAGTAAATAAAAGTACCTAACACCTAATTTGAAAGAACTAGCCTTATAAAGTTTGTACAGTTCATAAACTCTGTGGATTAAGATGATGATTATAACTATGAAGGTTAAAATGTGTTTATGACCTAAGTATAACCATGCCACAGTACTGTGAAACATATATAGTTGCTTAAGCTCAATAAAGAAATATTTGGAGAAAACAAACTGGCTCCCCCCCTCCCGCCAAAAAAAAAAACAACAAAACAAAACTACATTACAAAAGGGCTAGGGTTATGGCTCAGTTGTAGAGCACCTAACTAGCAAGTACAGGACTTAAGAGTTCAAACTCTACCCAGTGCTACCAAAAAAATAAAGTATCACTGAGAATGTACTGTCCATAGTGGGCAATCAAATATTCCAAATGCATAATTTTAACATTCCAAATGCGTGACATTTTTAATTTTATATAATTTTAACTGAATTTTAATTCAATGTTTAGACATCTAATTTTCTAGTTCAACTATAAAACTATGGAATAATTTCAAAATGTGGTATTTACCTTTTTAGCTATAAGTTTAATGACTAGAAAATAACAACTTCTAAAAAGTATTTAGTAAGTGGAATAAGTCATGCTTACTACTTGTCAACACATACCAAATTTATTTTTAATTTTTAAATTATTTTAAAGTAGTTGTACAAAGGAGGTGTCATTATTAGCAAAGCAGTTTATGAATGCAATGTATATCAATCAGGGTCACTCTGACATTCTCTTTCTGACTTTCCTTAATTTTGTGATACACAGATAATGAAGTCTTGACTACATCCTCCCTAGCTATTTCCTCTCCATTCATCTATCACTATCCCTTTGTCCCCATGCACCCTTGCATGTACCCATTTCTTGGTGATGATTTTGTTAGGCTTTGACCTCCTTCTTTCTAAAAAATTATAGTATTTCAGTTCTCTAGAGTCTAATGCATTTCAGTTAATTCATTTGTAAATATCTGCATACAATATAATGCATTTACATACAGATTTATAGATACATTCTATTTACCACAAATGAGGGAAACTATGCAACCTTTAATTCTCTGGGGCTGGCTTATTTCTCTTAAAATAATTTTTCCAAGTATTCCCATTTCCTTATGGATGGTAAAATATTATTCTTCTAATACCAAATTGAAAAGATACAAAGAAAATATGAAAATACTTCCAACAATTTTCTACTTTAGATTAGATTTTGTAGTTTTGATATATTCAGCTAAAGTTATCGTTAGTGATTTCACCTTTTAAAATTTCCTATGATTATTTTAAAATTAAAACTGCACAATATGGTTCACATTATTCCCCTAATAGGCAAAGTTTACCTAAGACAAGGCTCTCATATTTTAAATGCATGCCTCCAATAAATAACATTTTTCCCTAGGGTCTAATCAGCTAATGAGATTTAGTCCACAAGTTTCTTACTGATTCTCTACATTTTTATCTCCTTTCACTGCTAGATTGTAAAGTCAACTCTTGATTGGAAAGGGATAAGGAATATTCCATGTGTTTGATAGTGTACACCAATAATTCATTTGCAGGATACAAGTGCTAACAACAGACAGCAGAGGGCAGTATAGCACCACAAACTGTAAAACTGCCTTGAGAAATAATCATATCCTTTCACTTTTAGATCATTTTTGTCTGGAAAAATTCCTATGGTAAATGCCTTGTGAAAAACTTACAAAGTGCAACCTTTATTCTTCAATTGGACTTGAAAATATGCTTTTCTGAAGAAAAAAAAAACAACAGAACAAAGCCTAAATCTTACCTTCATTACAACAGGTTTCTCAAAATTATAAACAGAATGGGCCTTTCTTTGAACAAATTTCTGAAATTCTGGAGAATAAGCAGTGACAACATTAGTACACTGAAGCAAGAAGCAAGTAAAAGTCAGAAATTAGTAAATTATGATCTTACCATTATAGACCATCTGAAAATTAAAAGGCTCCTCTTCATAGATGTCATTTAAATGTTTCATTGCTATTATAAGACATATTTCCAAGACTGATAAACCTAAAGAAAAGAAAGAACAACTATGAGTTGTTTAAACAGCAAATATAGTAAAATAGGCCTTTAAACATCCAATATAGTGAAAGATCATGGTTTTGAGGAGTGGAGGAGGGTTAAGATTCTTGTATCAAACTGTGTTTTAGTCACCATTTTCTTTATAAACTTGTCACTTAATTTTGGGTTTAGTTTTTCAAACCTGCAAAATAAGAATCTTTAAAAACTTATAGAGGTGTTACAAGGATTAGAGAATACCAAGCACTTACTTTGTGGCCCACAATAGAAATAAATAGAAACTGCAAATATTGTATGATTTTTAAATCATACAGAGCTGAATGGCATTTATTCACAAAACCCCTAAACATCTGGACATCATCAAAAACTGCAACTGTTTTTTTTTTCTGCTGAAAAAATTATTCATTATTCCTTTAATTTCAAAGTGTTAGTGAACCTACAATTGACTAAGAAAGCCAGTGAATGCTTTTCAGTAGCACTTGGTACAATGAGAAAGTCAGTAGATATCTTATCTGGATTTCCAAGGGTCAGTGGAAAGCAGTGTCATGTTTCACTTGAAATGAGAGTGGCAGGAATACCAATATGAAAAGTACTGATTAGTCTATATGAACGAAGATGTATTCTGTGTGTGTGTATAATATATATATATAAAGCACCACACTCAATATTAACTATAATTTTGACCATAAAACACAAAATTAAGAAATTATTAGACCAGATTTCTCACCATGCACAATATTTGCTTTAGAATCCATGCTACAGAGCTGGTTTGCTTCCATTAGATCTGCTGAAGTCATAAATGGGTGTGATGTTGTTATTCGATGTAAAGCCAGCATCTAAAGAAATGTCAATTAGAAGAATTAATTAGAATGCTTAGTAAAATTATTTAATTTGAATATTTATTCTTATAAGAGATTAATATTAATGTATTGGGAAAGGTACTCTCAGATTTAGTTCTCTTAAAATATAGTGTCTCTCAGGTGGGCACTGGTGTCTTAGGCCTATGATCCTAGCTACTCAGGAGGCTGAGATCTGAAGATCATGGTTTGAAGCCAGCCATGGCAGAAAAGTCTGTGAGACTGTTATCTCCAATTAACCTCTGAAAAAGCAGATATGGTGCTGTAGGGACAGTGTTCAGGCTCCAAATTCAAGCCCCATGGACCCTTGGGGGGTTCAACTCACCGAAAAGTGCCCACAACTGACCCCCCTCCGCCAAAAAAAAAAAAAAAAAAAGACCAAGTGTATTCACTCAACTTGAAATGGTATGAAAGCTATATATGAAAACTACCAGTTTAAGTCTTCAAGGAGCAAGAAATATTTCCATTTCTCCACATTTTAACTTTGGTATACAACCCTAAGATATGTATTTTAAATGTTTTTTTTCTTTCATGCATTTGTTTCTAATGCAATTATAAGATTATTTCTTTGTTGCTTTGTATGTCCCTCCCCCACAGTATAACCCCTGCTTTCACTGTATTTGATGTAGGTATAATTTGTGGAGGGGAAGGGGAAAAACAAGTTGTTTAAATAAGGATACAGGTAGACCTGTTGCAACAATGAGAAGTACAAGTTGTCATGTCGAAAACGAACTTTTCAACTTGGGGGGGGAGGGAGGACTGGGTGAGGAGGGAAGGAGGATGGGGCTACAATGCTTGATAAGAAATGTACTCACTATCTTGCCCACGTAATTGTAACCCCTCTGTACAGTATTTTCAAAATAAAAAAAAATAAAAATTAAAAAAAAATAAATCCTTGCTAAAAGTTAAGGATAAAACGTAAGTTATATTTTAGGAATATGCATAATATTTTATGTTTTCATGTATCAGTTAAAAATATATTTAATTTAAAAATACAAACCAATAGCATGTGTAATGACCGCAGGTTTTTACTGACATTAAACTGCTTCTGTAGAACTTCTTGCACACTTCTATCTTCTGAGAGACGCTAAGGAAAAAAAAAAGTATTACTTGGAACAAGTCCTAAAATGAGCTAGTTACTTATTGACTGTGAAAAAGAGTGACAAAAATAATTTAAGGAAAAATGCAATTCAATATCTAAATATAATTTTATGCTTCTGGATGGTATACTTTATTAACTATACTTTATTATCTAGTATTTACATATTATTAAATCAATAAATTAAATTTGTACAATAAAATCAAAACCAAATTAACAGTCAACTAATTTCCTAATCATTTTAAGTTACTTTCAATGTTGCCAGGCACTGGTGGTTCTGAAAAGTAATCCTAGATACTCAGGTGGCTGAGATCAGAGGATCACAGTTCAGAGCCAGCCCAAACAGAAAGTCCATGAAACTCATCACCAATTAACCACCATAGGCCGAAAGTAGAGGTGTGGCTCAAATTGCTGAATGGCAGCCTTGAGTGAAAAAGCTAAGGGACAACACCTAGACTCTGAATACTGGCGCAATAACTAGTATTTAAAAAATTTCTTGCTATCTCTAAATTTCTAATTTAAGAAGGAAATATAGTCGTAACAGTGGGATGCAAAAATGCAGAACAAAGCACAACAAAGAATAAGAGTTGCTAGACTGGGAAAAAATGAGTTAAAGTACTGTAAGAATGCCTACACAGGCCAGGTGCCAGTGGCTCATGCCTATAATCCTAGCTATTAAGGAGGCTGAGATCTGAGGATCTGAGGTTCAAAGCCAGCTCTGGCAGGAAAGTCCCTGAGACTCTTATCTCCAATAAGTCACCAGAAAACTGGAAGTGGCGTTGTGGCTCAAGTGGTAGATCACTTGCCTTGAGTTGAAGAGCTAAGGGACAGCACCCAGGCCCAGATTTCAAGCCCCATGACCAACGCATCCTTCCCCTGCGCCCCCAAAAATGCTTACACAGTACATCACTTAACAGCCAAAAATGAAAGAAATGCTCTAAGTATGGGAACTGCATGAGTAATGTAGATGGTCATAGTATATTGACAAAAAGTAAGTAGTCTAATACTCTTAGGTTTCAAGAATTTTGCAAGGGGATTGCATAGAAAGACGAAGGAAAATCTAATTGGATGTACTGATATGGTCAACAATAGTTAAGAAACGTCTGAATTATTAAGGTTATATAAAGAGAGAATTAGCACATCTACTAAAGACATTTCTGAGGGAGAATTAATTGCTAAGAAGGATGGATTTGAAAGGAAAAAGAAAAAAAGTAAAAAACAATTATATACAGAGTATAGAACTACTGGTGAAAAGGAAGATACGGTCAAGAAGTAAGCTATGGGTTATCAATATTTAACCAGTAGGTATAACAAGAACAAAGTCAGAAAAAAGAGACAGACAATAAAAACTGAAGAGATTTAAGAGAGAACATCAATCTAGCAAACAAGTAAAGGAAACCTCCAGAACAATGTGGTGATAAGGTTTGCAAAACTAAACTGAGAATATATATTTGAGAAGAGGCAAATGGCTTTGGAAATTTGGACATCAGGGCCCTTTTAAAAAAAGCACTATCTAAAGGAGGCAATGAGACTCTAGTGAACAGGATTCAAGACTAATGGTGAAGACCAATGGCAACAGATAAAAGATCAGATGAATGGTCTTATCAGAGGTGATCCAGCCAAGAAGATTGGTACAGATTTTCAAAGTTGTCAACATAGAGTAAGGACTCTTAAAACATATCTAGAAACTAAGCATTTCTAGAGTTGCTACAGCTTTAACTACAAGTCTTCTACCCTAAGAAGATTCAGATTTGGGGAATAAAAGTTTCTCACCAAACATATTATTCGCTTTACTATTATTTTTAAACTCTATTATTTAAACATATACATATCCATCCATAAACAAGGTCAAATAACTTTTGGAAATACATAGAACTAACATAAAACAGCATATATGAATCAGTAATTATTTTTCCATAATCTTCGTATTTCAATAGCACTTAGGAAAACTACATTTTAGGCAAAAATAACAAAAAATTTTTCTTTGTAAAGCTTCAATTATAGGGCTGAGAATGTGGCTTAGAGGTAGAGTGGTTGCTTGACATGCATGCCCTAGGTTCCTCAGTACAACACAAACAGGAAAAAGCCAGAAATATTGCTGTGGCTTAAGTGGTAGAGTATTAGCTTCGAGCAAAAGAAGCTTAGGGACAGTGCCCAGGCCCTGAGTTCAAGTCCCAGGACTGGAAAAACAAAAACACAAAGAACAAAACAAATTAACTTCAATTCTCATTTATTTGCAAAACTCTCACTTTTTTTTTCTATAGTACTGTTTTTATAGAATTACCTACATTGGAGTCACTAAAAAATAATTTCTCTCATTAGTTTTTATGACTTTTTTTTTATTGTGAAAATACAGAGGGGCTACAATTACATGAGCAAGGTACTGAATACATTTCTAATCAAGCATTGCTGCCTCCTTTGTTTCCCCTTCATTAGGTTTTTAACTGTTAAATTCCATCTTGGTTCAAATATTTAAAGATAAGGCTATTATAAATAACCCCTTGAACTCGGCTATAGTATTTTGGGTAACTGCCTTTGAGGAGAATTAACTCTAATTCCACTGTGTGCTCTTTTCCAGAGATTTTTCTTATATTGCCATACTGGAATAGGGTTAATTCTGCTTACTTGTTGCATCATTTGAGGTAAATCTAAAACAAACATTTAAATTAAGCAGGATGCAGTTTCAACCCTATATTTTATGAAAGAGATTCCACAGATAACCCATTTTCTCTACAAGTACTTTTATGTTAACCTTGTAATAAAAAAAAAAAACAACACCCCAAAAACTACATAATCAATACTGATTTTAGATAGCATTCACCATATTGCCTATCCTAATGGGACAGGAGTTCTGTCCATGGTGCTGACAGATTTTTTGTTTTAAAGAGAAACAACATACAAAAGGCTAGTGGCACAAGATGATTGGCATATAAAAAATTAAATGAATTAAAAGACAGATCCTAGTGGTGCTAGCTTTGTTCATGAAAATTTAACTTCAAGAATGTCAAAAAAGAGAAGGTGGCTCAATGGTAGAGCGCTTGCCTTGCATGCATGAGGCCCTGGGTTCGATTCTTCAGCACCACATAAGCAAAAAGAAAAAAGCCAGAAGTGGCACTGTGGCTCAAGTGGTAGAGTGCTAGCCTTGAGCTGAAGAGCTGAGGAATTCAGGCCCCACGACTGGACAAAAAAAAAAAAAAGAATGTCAAAAATACTTGTATTTACCATGTACCTACCTCTAAGTTTGGCAGATACGTAGGTCTGTACCAAAGGCTGGACATCACCATAAGGAAACTATTTTCTAAGTTATCCAGAGGTATAATTCATCACTAATTCCCATTTGATTTTTATTAATTTTAATTTTTTCACAGTACTAGAATTTGAACTCAGAGCCTTGTATTTCTTAGGCAGTCATTCTATCATTTAAAGACTATAACCATAGCCCCTTATGCTTTCATTATATTTTGAATAGGGTCTCACTTGTATCTAAGATGGCTTGGTCCAGTTTGCTGTGCAGCTGGGATGATAGTAGTATACCACCATTCCCAGCTTTTAATTGGTTAAAGTGGGGGAATCTCATGAACTGTTTGCTAAGGATGGCTTATAATCATGAACCTTCTGATATCAGCCTCCCAAGTCATTAGGATTATAGCTTTAAGCACTCCTGTATTAAGTAGTTTTTTCAGCTGAAGAAAACTCCACAGGCCATCAAATTGAATTTGCTCAAACCCCTTATATAAACTGGCATATGATGTACACTTTATAAGTCATCTCTAAATTTCTTATACTCTTATTAGTTAATATAATACAAAATGTATTGAAGGGGAAACAAAGGAGGCAACAATGCTTGATAAGAAATGTACTCATTACCTTGCCCATGTAACTGTAACCCCTCTGTATGGTATTTTCAAAAAAAAATGTATTAAAGGTAAAAGTTCTTAAACTGGTTGTTTAGATTTTTTTTTTTTTTTTTTGTGGCTAGTCCTGGAGCTTGGACTCAGGGCCTGGGCACTGTCCCTGAACTTTTTTTGCTCACGGCTAGCACACTACCACTCAAGCCACAGTACCATTTCTGGCCTTTTCTGTCTATGTGGTATTGAGGAATCTAACCCAGGGCTTCATGCATGCTAAACAAGTTGTCTACCACTGAGCCATATTCCCAGCCCTGTTTATTAGGAAATGGATGATAATGCAGTATATAGTCACTTAGGAAGACAGAGAAAGAAAACAGGGACGGTAATAATCAAACGGTAATAATCAAACTCCAGGAGAGAACAAAATTTAAATACCAGACTGCCTTTCAATCTCTTAGGAAAAAAAAAAAGTCTTAGAGTAAAATTCAGCTCAGGAATTGCAGAAGTTGTTAGGTCTGTGACACACTGAAAAGTCAATCCAGAGGCCAGGAATAGAGGCTTGCTTAGAGGAAAAAGGTAAAAGAGGGACAAAATGGAAGCACTAATTATAAAGAATAAAATTCAACAATTAGATGCAATGACAAAATCTGCCTGACTTAACTGAAAGATTCAATCCTAGGGAAGATTAATTTGGGGTGGAATGGAGCATATAAAGTCATATAAAGGCACAATATCTGATTTTAAGAACAAAGACATAAAATTTATACTAGATGAAACAGTGAAGAATTATGAATGAGAACAATATGGAAAAGGTTAAATGAAGAATATTAAGCAGTTTCAAGCCTTTATATAAAAATAACAAATTCAAGCATGCAGACAGTTTGTAATGTTAGAGACCAAGTGAGGAGGAGGAGGGATGAAGATCAGTGATATAGGGGATACCTAGCACGCAGAAGGCCTTAAATTTGATACTCAGCACTGTGGGGCAAAAGAAACAAGATACACACACAGACATGCATTAGCCAGCAAAATAAAAAAGAATGAACAGGCTGGGAAGGTGGCTCAGTGGTAGAGTGCTTGCCTTGCAGGCATGAGGCCGTGGGTTCGATTCCTCAGCACCACATAAGCAAAAAGAAAAAAAAAAGCCGGAAATGGCGCTGTGGCTCAAGTGGTAGAGGCGCTAGCCTTGAGCTGAAGAGCTGAGGGACAGCGCCCAGGCCCAGAGTTCAGGCCCCACGACCAGACCCCCCCCCCCAAAAAAAAACAACAAAAAAAGAATGAACATGGATACAAACAAAATTTTCATTTTTGATATTAAATATTTTGCATGGATTAGTTAACAAAGTTTAATTTAAAGTTTTTAAATATGAGACTATATAACCCAAACAAGAATAATTTTGAGTAAATAAATGCACAATTATCACTTTGAATTTAATATTAGTATTTAAGATTTAATGGTAGAAACAATCTATCATTATTGCTATAACATAAAATAATCAATTTTAGAGCCTATAAAGAATGTAATTCTATTCAGAAAATGAATCATTACACGCTTAAATTTAATCCAATATTGTACATCAGATATCTTCAGTTCCTTCAGAACCCAGCACTACAATATTTTCCTTTCTGTTGGGATACATATTTCTTAAAAGATTACACATTAAAAAATTTGTTTCTCCTCATTCAACCTTATAGGCATAGATGGAATAGAAACTTTCTGAGGGCACAGCAAATAGGAAAGAGACCTGACAAATGGGATTATATCAAAATAAAAAGTTCCTGTACAGCAAAGGTCAACACAACTAACAGCAAAGTAACTAAACTAGAAGGACAGCCTACAGATTAGGAGAAAATCTTCACTAGCAATACATTAAACAAAAGCCTAATATCCAAAATATACAAGGAGCTCAAAAAATTAACCCCCCTCAAAATGCCATCAATAATGGGCAAAGGAATTTGAGAGACTTCTCAGAAGAAGAAGAAAAAAAGGCAAATACAGGCTGGGAATATGGCTTAGTAGCAGAGTGATTGCCTAGCATGCATGAAGCCCTGGGCTCGATTTCTCAGTACTGCACAGACAGAAAAAGCTGCAAGTGGCACTGTGGCCCAAGTGGTAGAGTGCTAGCCTTGAGCAAACTAAGCTCAGGGACAGTGTCCAGGCCCCAAGTTCAAGCCCAAAGACTGGCAAAAAAAAAAAAAAAAAGGCAAATAGACATGAAGAAATGCTCAATATCCCTGTTGAACAAATTAAAACTATTTTGAGATTCCATCTCACTCCACTTAGATTGGCCAACATCAAGAATTGAAACAATGAATGTTGGTGAGGGTGTAAGGAAAAGAAGCCTTATTCAATGTTGGTGTGAATGTAAACTAATACAACCACTCTGGAATTTTACTCATCCATTAGAAGGACAGACCAAGAACAAAGAATGCTATGTGAGGTAAACCAAGCTCAGAGACAAATAGTATGTGTTTTCTCTCATATGTTGAAGCTAAATCTAAAATATAACTGGAATGATCACCTATATAATGGACTCTAGGCATTCACAAATAGACTAAAGGAGGATACCCTTAGGGGAGGAATCCAAACATTTTAAGTTTTCTGAACATTTGAAACACTATTTATAGGAATGGAAAATGTTTCTCTCCTGCCAGGTGCCAGTGACTTACACCTATAAACTGAGCTACTCAGGATGCTGAGATTTCAGGATCATGGTTTGAAGCCATCCCAGTCAGGAAAGGACTTGAGAGATTTAACTCCAATAAATTACTCAAAAAAAAATCCAGAAGTGGAGCTGTGCCTCAAATGATAGAGCTCTAGCCTTGAGCAAAACAAGCTCAGGGACAGCACCCAGGCCCTAAGCTCCACTGCCAGCACCCCCTACCCCCAATAAAAGGAAGTTTCTCTTCTATGTATCAAACACAAAAATAACACACTCCTTCCCTTCTCCATGCACACTGAAACTTGTCAACACTTGTCAACAATTAAACTGATGCTAATACTGAGATAATCTAACATTGGTCAGTGTAAGTCTTTGAGATTCACTAAATCTAAAGAACATATGGATATTTGTAAGAGACTCAAGGATTTCTTGCATGGGCTGGCTTCAAACAGCAGCTCTCAGATCTCAGCCTTCTGAGTACCTAGGATTGCAGGCTTGAGCCACTGGCATCTGCCTATTTTAGTTACTTTTAAACAAGAAAACAGGTATATGACTTACATTTCTACAGTTACCAAAGCAACATTAGAAACCTTATATCAATTGCTTTAAGTCATACAACAATACACATAAAGTAACATTATTGACTTCCACTTACCTGAACATTCTCATTCCACTTCTCTGCAAAAAGCTTATCTGGGAATTCTGCAGGTAGAGATAACTGTTCTTTAAATATTTTAATGTATTGTGGAAAACCAAATGAATTCATTAAGTGTATCTGCCGATGAGAAAATCGTGACTTCACTCTTTTTTCTAAGAGCTCTAGAATATCCTTAAAAACAAATCAAAATATCTGTAAGACAGGTTTACAAAATATTATGGCAATGTTAGAAATGTAAGTAAACTATTATATATTATCATAAATATTTATAAGACTGTATGAAAGTAAAACATTTAGTCAGATGCCAGTGGTTCACAGCTGTAATCCTAGCTACTCAGGAGGCTGAGACCTGAAGACCATGGTTTGAAGTCAGCCTAGGCAAAAAAGTCTGTTAAACTCTTATCTCCAATTAGCCAGTACAAAGCTGAAGAGGAGGAGGCTGCAATGCTTGGTAAGAAATGTATGCATTATCCTGCCCATGTAATTGTAACCCCTCTGTACAGTATGTTCTCAAATAAAATAAAATTTAAAAAAAAAAAAAAAAAAAAAAGAAGTAGAACACCAGCCTTGGGTAAAAAAGTTAAGGATGACACATAGGCCCAGAGTTAAATCCCCAGACCTGCACACATGCACACACACACAAACATAACAACAACAAAAATAAACATTTAAGAAAGTCATGCAAACCATATAAATCCCTTTCTAGAAATCCTGCAAGCTTGGTGATGCCATGCTTTTTTCTTACCGTGTTATCCAGAGTTAATGAATAACATTTTAAGACTACAACGATGGCAAAAAACTGTGACTCTTACTAAAAATAGCTGTTACAGTTATTTTATGTATTTTAACATAGAAATGTGTGCACTCTATTAAAAAAAAACCCAGATTAAAAACTGAGATAAGCTGAATGCTGGTGACTCACACTTGTAATACTAGCTACTCAAATGGCTCAGTTCAAGAGGAAATAGATTTGAAGCCAGCCTGAGCAGAAAATTCCACAAAACTGCATCTCCAACATAACTAGCAAAAAGATGACTGGAGGTGTGGTTCATGGGCAAGAGCATCAGCAGAGCAAGCAAGCAAGCTCTAGCCCTAGTTGAAACCCTGGTAAGGACAGAGCAAATTAAGATTACAAAACACAATGAGATTTATTACCATTCATGAAAATTAAGCCATCTTCCATGTAAAAAAGATATATAAAGGATATGTAAAGAGGAAGGTTTTGTTTGCTATGCTAGCTAATTAAGTTGCTATGATGGATTAAAAGAATTATGGAGAAAATGGATAGGAATACAGTAAGACATTTACCTTTTGCTTTTTTAGTGATACTTTTATAAACTAGATATAATAATGCTATTTTTCCTTATGAAGAAATTAAAAATCAATTTACTATCACAAAACACTAGAAACTAAAGAGTAATTAATATGTACTATTTGTAAGGATATAAAGAAAAAGTTTTCTTTTTTTTCTTAGGTGAAGGAAACAACTTCCCTAAAACTGGTATGTGTTCAAGCTGTACATTAGAAGCACAGTAAGTTGTCTTCTTCAGTCATATAGATGAGTAGAAATTGTCAACGCTGACTCCCTTTTTTTTGTTTCAGTTCTGGGGCTTGAACTCAAGGGCTGGGTGTTGTCCTTCAGCTTTTTAGCACAAGGCTAGTACTCTTACACTTAAGTCATAGCTCCACAACTGAAGATTTTTTTTTTAGTGTGTGTGTGTGTGTGTGTGGGGGGGGGGGGTTAACTGGAGATAAGAGAATCACGGATTCTTTTTTTTTTTAATTTTGGTTTGGGATGGCTTTGACTATGATCTTTAGCCTGCTGAGTAGCTAGGATTACAGCTGTAAGCTACTGGAGCCTGACTTGAATCTCTTTTGAATATTCAATTTCAGCTGTTGCAGCAAATGTTACATGAAATCACTCAATAATTCTATTCCTATAGAACCAAGGAAATGACTGAAGAACAGTATAGGTGTTCCTCAAAAAATTAAGTTTATAGCTACCATGTGACCTGGTATCCACTTCTGAAAATATATCCATAGATATGAAGTACCACAAGTATCTCATACATAAAAACTGTAAACAAGTGCTGGGGCTAAAAGTGTAACAATGATGACTAGAGACTACAATTAGGAAAGGTACAGAGAGTCTGTGGGAAAGAGTGGTTGGATTTAATCAGTGTATACTCCCCATATAGAGGCAAAATATGACACATTCTTAAAAGAAATGCAAAGAAATGAAAATCCACAGAAATACGTAAATACAAGCAATATTCAAAATATCTTTAAAATGTAAATAATCCAAATGTCTTATCAACTGATGAATGAGCAAATTGTGGTATATGTATACAATGTAATATTATTCAGTGATAAAATGTAAGAACTGTTATACTTTGCGCCTACACCTTAAAAATCTTCTATGAAAGAAACCATAAAAGAAACATAGGTAAATTGTTGTATAAACACAAGAAGGCTAATGGTTTCTCAGTGCTAGTGAAGAATAAGATCTGGAGTGAGACTTAAAAAATATAGGGCTCTTAAATTATAATAAATGTTCAACTATGAACACAACAAACATAGAAAAATTATGTATAAACTATGTAGTTTAAATAAGTAAACAATATGGTATACTTACATCTTAGTAACACTGTTAAAAGCTTACCCCAAATGTAAACATTGAAATTTGATTTTAAAAAAAATTACTGCACATTTGAAGCTATAATAACTATAGTAGAAAAATATACTTTGAAAAACTTAAAATAGTATCTGACTTTTGTCTCAAAGTAATATTGAGATTACTTGGCTGCTTTTACCTGCTAATGTAGAACTCATACATATTTGCATTTCTCTTTTTTCTTCTGTAATTCCATTGGAAAGACTTTTCTTGTTTATAATTTGTGACAAATAAGACTAATACAGCATTGGTAAAACAAAATTTTCAAAACGTTTAAATGCTTAAGTAAAAAAGACAATGTGAGCAATCAAGTTTAAATTTTCTAAACATTGAATTCATTTTTATAAGCAAAACTTACCAATCTACATGTAAGACCAATAACTGCAACTGGAGTTTGTGCTGACTGAGAAATGTCAAAAAGATTATAGAGGAGAGTTTGGTTTTTATGATGAACAAAAAGATCAAATTCATCTAATACGAAGATTACTGGACAACTGCTAATCCGGTCACCTATGATAAATTGAGAGCTTTACATTAATATGTAATCATATTTTCTCCTAAATTTTCAAACTATGAAATTCAAATTTTAAGAACTCAATTAAACAAATATATATTGATAACTTATTTTGGGTAGGACACTTACTGATGATCCAATAGGAAAAATTACTTACAGTTCAGAGACAGACCCTACTCCCTCAAGTATTTTAGAGTCAGTCACTTGACTATAACAGTTTGTTGATATTAAAAAAATCATTTAAATGACTATAGACTGTGTTTATAATTACCTAAATTTAATTCTTTAGTAATTATGAAACTATCAGACCTTCAGCTATCTATTTAAACCTACTCTTGGATTGAAAGATAAATGAAGTATCTGAACAAAAGTATTGCTTCAAAACACACTGAATAGAAATCTAAAGTGTATCTTGCTAGTCAAATAATTTCAATCAACATTAAGGAAGGTCCGACTAAATTCACTTCAATTTCTTTTAACTAGAACTTGTAATACATTACCAATGAGGGAAAGCTCAGTATGATTTTGGATACATTTTTCTCAATACATTAATGGAAGTTCAAGCACTTGGGAAAAGAAAAAATAGTGAATGATGTTTCATATACATTCATTCACTAAGGATGCTTCATATACATTCATTCACTAAGGGTATCTTTACATTTTTAAAAGCTGTCAAGTTAACCTATAATAGAAAACAACCCTATTGCAGAAAACAGAAAAAGAAGCCTAGAGGGTCTTAATTTCTCCAACCACCCCACAAAAAATATATATATACTTATTTTATATTTAATTACCTAAATCAAATCTTAAATAAATAAATAGAAAAATCTGGTAAGAAACCAGTTACTCCATCAGTAAACAAATATAGATGCTGAACCAGAGTACTCAAATGTCTACAAACAAGCCTATGTAATAATAGAGAAAGTTAGGTACAGAGCCTTTGTAAGGTTAGTTCTGATGTTAGAGCTCTACTTTAAAACATATCAAAATAAATTCCAACCAAACTCAAATTAATTATCACCAAATTAAAAATGTCTGTATGAAATAGAAACAGCGGTGAAGGTTTTCATTATCTGGATGAGAAAAAAATTCTAGATAAATTTAAACTATGTAAAATATTTTAAACTTCTATTTACCAAATGTCCAAAGGAAATTAAAACAATTTCCATAATCAAATGAGATAAGGTCTTCACCAATAGGAACTACATAAGACACAAAAATATGAAATGATAAGCACCACTAATAGAACTATGCAAATTAAACTGAGAATGTTTTCCTTTTAAATAGCCAAACATGAAAATGTTTTTAAAGTCTCAAAAATAGCATTCTCAAATACGTTTATAAAAGTTTCTTAATATTAACTCTTCTCAATATGATGCTTTTTAACTAGAATTTTATCCATGACAACTCATCCCAGGAAATACATGGATAATCCTTTAAATTTTCTTATTATAAAAAAATTAAACAAAAGCCTTTAACTGGAAATTAAAAATTAGAGTGTCTTCATAAAACAGCATATAAATGAGTCATAAAAAAGATGTGGATTAAAAAAATTACTAAATATAAAGTGAGAGAAGGGATGGGTTAAGAGAGATGGGTGACAATGTTGTCAGAAACTTTGTAGTCATATACTGTTTTGTAGAATGGGAACTTTTTGTACAACTACTTAAAGATAATAAAAAAAAATTACTGAATACAGAAAACAAATTATTTTGTTCTTTTTGCTTTTTGAAATGATCTTGCTATGTAGCCCAGATTAGATTTAAACTTCGTTTTCGCTCCCCAGTGCTGGGTATATTGGTCTATGCCACCATGCCTAGGTTTGATTTTATTCTAGTAAATTTTTATGTATGTATGTATGTATGTATGTGTATCTATCTAATCTACCTACCTATGAATGATAAGTAACAGGTGAATAACACAAGAAATCAAAGTTTAATCTACCTACCTATGAATAATAAGTAACAGGTGAATAAACACAAGAAATCAACGTTAACTGCAATAATCAATAATAAGGAGAGTAATGATCATTAGTCTCTGTATATAAAAACACTTACTATCTTCATAAGTCTCTGTTTATAAAAACATGTACGATCTTCATAGTCAAGAGAGACTAAAGTTAAAAATAAGCATAATGAGAGAGTAAAAGGGAGTGAGACTGATCAATGAGACTCTTTCCCATCCCATAAAAACAATTATGCTGATAAAAAAATGAAAATAACAATAAGTCTTATTGAAATTAGTTTAAGGGATAGGAGAAATAAAGTAATGAAGGGGTCTGTTGGATTGAGATACATTGTATACATGTATAGAAATGTCACAATGGGCCAGGCACTTGTGGCTCAAGATCCTAGCTACTCAGGAGGCTGAGATCTGAGGATCGTGGTTCAAAGCCAGCCCTGGCAGGAAACTCCCTGAGTCTCCTATCTTCAATAAACCACTAGAAAACCAGAAGTGGCACTGTGGCTCACGCAGTAGAGCACAGGGACAGCGCCCAAGTCCAGAGTTGAAGCCCCATGACCGACAAAAAAAAAAAAGTCACAATAGTACTCCGCCTGCACAACTAATATGTGCTATAAGAAACCTTAATTTAAAAAATTATGTTACTACTACTGTCAAATTTTTATATTTAAAATACCTACCTTTTCTTAAGGCATCTAGAAGAAATGAAAGGTTTTCTGCAAAACTTCCCTGAATAACAAAAAAAGGAAAAAGTGATCAGATATTTAATACAATAACTAAGAGGACTGAATCTTTGATTTTTATATAGAATCGTTCGCTAACCCATGGCACTGAATCACAGCAATGAAGATGGTAATACTAGTTATGTTTAAAAGTCTGTATTTTCTAAAAAATTTAGTAAAGTGTTGAATTTATTTGAAGGTAGCTTTTGGAGAGCTGCTACATCTAAATAAAGTTGAAGAACTAGAATGAATTTCTTTTCACATATCTTCAAGCACAACTAGGTTCCTGTAAGTCTCAAATTAGTTTCTCCCACCAAAGAACTTACTATGAATTTAAGTGAGATCCCCAAGGGGGGCGGGGGGGGGGGGAAATCAGAAAAAAATTGTCAAAATATGAATGTTTGTCTTTTCAAGAGCCTACTGAAAAATTTATAGCATATCACATTTGGCTGTTAACTTGCAATGTACATAAAATATTTCTGGACACAATTTAAATATGGTAAATAAAATTTAATGGAGATGTTCCAAATTCTATGTAGAGGTTCCATTAAAACATTTTTTAAGTTATGAAATTTTATCTCATTAAAGTATTTTAAAAAGTCAACTTGTTTGTTCCTCAGCTGAACAATCTGATATGAAAAGCGTAATTGTTTTTTAAGAATTTCCACACAGTGATGATGACATCCTCTTATATCAGTAATATCTCCAAGGTGGAGCAAGAGATGTCATCCATGATTTGCTGTAATAAAACAAAGTTTCAAAGAGACAATCCACTAGAAAATCAGTGTTTCAAGTTATTCAGGTACGTTCTTCTGGCTTGTTCAAAAGACTATTATATCTATTATTAAATATACACTTATGTAAGGTATATTTAATGCAATTACTGTAAATATATCAAACAGGAAAGTTCTAGGTTAAGTGATTTCAGTTTTTAATAATGAGGACTCTGGGAGTGTGTGTGTGATGGGACTCTGGGAGTGTGTGTGATGGGACTCTGGGACTGGGAGTGTGTGTGTGTGTGTGTGTGTGTGATGGGAGTCTGGGACTGGGCTCTGGGAGTGTGTGTGTGTGTGTGTGTGTGTGTGTGTGTGTGTGATGGGAGTCTGGGACTGGGCTCTGTCCTTAAGCTTCTTTTGCTCAAGTCTAGTTAGTGCTCTATCACTTGAGCTAGGAAGTTTATTGGAGATAAGAGCCTCTTGGACTGGCTTTGAACTTTACCTTCAGATGTCAGTCTCCTAAGTAGCATAAGCTACTGGCATCCAGTGGCCACTATAATCTTGAAGCAAACTATATTCTGTCAACCTGAGATATTTAATCTATATAATGAAAAGATTAAACCAATAACCTCTAATCAGTCATCCTTCATTACCCTTGGAGGGCTGAATCTTGAATTTCCAAGATGCAAAACCTGTATATAATCAAATCCCCTATATAAAATGGTACAATATTTACATATAAACTACACAATTCAGGCTGGGAAGGTGGCTCAGTGGTAGAGCGCTTGCCTTATATGCCTGAGAGGCCCTGGCTTCGATTCCTCAGCACCACATAAGCAAAAAAAAAAAAACCCGAAAGTGGAGCTGTGGCTCAAGTGGTAGAGTGCTAGTCTTGAGCTGAAGAGCTGAGGGACAGCGCCCAGGCCCAGAGTTCAGACCCCACAACCGGACCCCCACCCCAAAAAAAAGAACTAAAACTACACAATTCTACATACTATACTTCAAATCATCTCTAGATTATTTATAATATCTAATATAATTTCAGTAATTTGTTGTTCTATACTTTTGATGGAATAATAAAAAAAATTCCATTAAATCTTAAAAAATGCTTAATTGCATAGCATGCTCTATGAAATTACGAGGGCCGAGGTACAAAGGAAAAACAAGTTAGGTCAGTAGTACATGATCACAATTTAACCTGCTTTCTCAGCTTTGAAAAATAAATTCTCATTTTTTGAGCATTAAAACGCTCTTGGCTTTTTATTCTAGGACCTAAGTTTTGCCTGATTACATGCCTGAATAGGAATCTGTTTGCTTATTACTTTTCATCATAGCTGGGATGACAAGACCATGCCGACACATTCAGCTTCTTCTATTGAGATGAAGTATAGCAGAATTTTCTGCTCTGCTGACCTGGAACTGCAGTCCATTTGAATTCAGCTTCCCATGTAGCTACTATGGCAGGCATGTATCACTGCAGGCAGCTACTGGTTGAGAAGGTCTCATAAGCTTTTTTGCTCAAGCTGGCTTCAAATAATGATCTCCTTAAAGTTATCCTTTCAATCTTAATCTCCCAAGTAGCCAAAATTATAGGCAAGAGGTACTGGCACCTTCATTACATATTTTTATGACACAAATTAGAATCTGAGACCCTGCAACAGAAGACTTATTTAATAAAGTAGCTGAAATGATACTTACAAAAACTTTATCTCCAACTACATTTTCCAGATTTAACTGTCTTGTGATTTCCTTCAGTGCAATTTTATCACTGATCTGCAGCAGTCCTGAAATGTAGTCCATTTAAACTATTTAATTAACATAAAGAATTTGACAGTAATCATATATTTTCCTATGGTTTTGAAATTTAACAAGAAAATATTAATCATGTCTGTTAGTTCTCATTGATTTCTTTTAAAAAACAAACAATAAGGTACTTGATAGATTTAAAAACTAAATTTTTGGGGGAATAATATTATTAAAAACAACAACAAAAATCAGAGTACTTGTATACGTTCTTTATTTCTTTTTTGATTTCTAAAACTAGTATGTAAAATGTGATACAGTACAAGCTATTGAACATGGATCTAGTTGAAAAAAATATAAGCACACAGATTTAAAGCATACAAGTGAATTTGTTTCACGATAGAAAAAGCATATGCAATTTATAATCAGTTCCATTGGGAAAATGACATGCTTACCATTCAGATGAACTTGTAATACATTTTCACTCACTTCTATTTCCATAAGCTCTTTCAAAGCATGATTTATTAGCTAAAAAATACAAAAAGTAAAGTATCTAATAATATGGAAAAGATTAAAAGAAGCTCATGTTCCTTTTTAAACAATGGTTTATAGAAACAGGTTGTTCTTTTTAAGTAAAAACTTTACAGTTTAAAGCATAACTAGAACGTAACTAGAACTACATCTGTGTCTTAAGGTTCCAAAACCATAATTGATACTCAGTTTAAAGTATAACTAGAACGTAACTAGAACTACACCTGTGTCTTAAGGTTCCAAAACCATAATTGATACTCTCAAAAAGCTACCTAAAATTCAAATGATAGTTTAGTAACAATTCTGAATTTCTCAAAGATATATTTCTCTATATACCACACTGAACTACTGTCCATTACAATTCTATGTATCAGAACATTGTATGTATCACTAACACTCTAGGCCAGGTGCCTGTGGCTCATGCCTGTAACCCTAGCTACTCAGGAGGCTGAGATCTGAGGATCATGGTTCAAAGCCACCTCAGGCAGAAAAGTCTAAGAGAGACTCTCATTTCCAATTAGCCACCAGATAACTAGGAGTGGTGCTCTGGCTCAAAGTGGTAGGGCACTAGCCTTGAGCAAAAGAGCTCAGGAACAGTGTCTGGGCTCTGAGTTAAAAAAAACTCCACAACTGACACAAAAACAAAAACATTTACTCTATCAAGTATTATTATAATTGGTGAAAAGCTATCCGAAGGTACATTAGAAAACACTAAATGATTGTACAAATTTTATTTCCACTGTTGTTCTACAGACTATTGTAAAGCACTTTATATGTTACCCTGGAATAAAAATGAGAAAAGGTTAGGGCACCAGTGTGTCATGCTTGTAATCCTGGCTACTGTTGCAACTAAGATCCCAGGATCATAGTTCAGAGCTACCTAGAGCAGGAAAGTCTATGAGACTCTTATCTCTTAATTGAGAGTAAAACTGTAGCTTAAGATGGTACAGGTCCTGAGTTAAAAGACCCAGGGCAAGCACCAAAACACATACATATATATGCATACATATCTCTCTATATATGTATACATATAAAATATAATTGTAACTATATGATATACAATATCATATATATTATATGCCTATAATATGATATATATTAGTACATAATATAATTATTACTATATAACAAGAAAAACTTCAGAATTGTTGCTTAACTATCATTAGACTTTTGATTACTTCTGAGAGTATCATTCATGGCTGTGGAATCTTAAGACTTAGATGTAATACATTCTAGTATTGTAAATATTTTGAAATTTTTTTTTAATAATAATATAATGAACATACATTGTGATTTAAATATATGTGAGAAAAAGAAGTTAAACTGAAAAGGAAATATTCTCTATTAGTAGCTAAATACACATTAAAGAAAAAGCCAGGCTCATTTAAAATATACTACCCTAACATCCTAAGGGTTTGCCTTTCTTTTATGATTTAAAAGAGGAAAAAAACCAAAATGTTACAAAATAATGAAATGAATTTTTTTCAATGTTACTTATATTAAAAATCATCACGTTTAGAAACCAAAGAAACACTAGAAATTAAAAGTTTTTACCAGTGTTTTTCCTGATCCTCGGGGCCCAATAATGAGTACAGAGTTACTTTCTCCATAGATAGCAGTTCTTTTAAGTAGCTCAATTAAGTGTCTAAAATGATATAAAAAGGCCAAATATTAAAATATAACATTGGAATAATGTACAACATTGTACATTTTAAAGCTAAATTTGAATTATGCATAAAAATTCCTCTCTTGCTGGGTGCTGGTGGCTTATGCCTCTAATCTTACTCAGGAGACTAGCTAGTGATGATAGAGGTTCTTAACCAGCCCAGACAAGGAAGTCCATAAGACTCTTATCTCGAATTAACAATCAAAAATCCAGAAGTGAAACTGTGGCTCAAGTGACATAGTGCACAAAAATTCAGGAACTACATGTAGGTTCTGAGTTCAAGACACAGGACTAGCACCAAAAAACACAAAACAAGTTCCTCTCTTCTTTGCCCAATTCAAATTTCTAGGAAAAGAAAAGATAGTAGAGAAATTCTTGTATGTATGGAATATATTGGGTTTTATGATGATAAGAGACAAAGGACAACAGTGACAGTTCTTAGAACCCCTATGTTTAGAAATCCCTTTTTCTACTAATACTCTATGGTCTTGAATTCCTAGAGCTGGCTGCCTGGTATTAAGAGCAAGAAAATCAGAATTCTCTCCATAATACCCAGTAATAAAAGCAATAGAAGATTGTTAAAGGGCTTTTTCATTATAGAAATATTTGTAGCAGCTTATGCTTCACGTGGTACTAAACACAAGACAAATATTTTTACATGTATAAAAGTATAGGGTAGGGCATATGGCTCAAGTCATAGAATGCTGGCCTTTAGTAACTGGAAGACTGAATTCAAAGTGCAGTACTAATAACAACAACAACAAGAAAAGTATACTTCAACCTTACTTAAGATCAAATTTGTGTTTGATTAAACTTTATAAAATTCATAAGGCATCTATAAATGTTTCTTAACAGATTAAGGGCAGAACTATACTTACTTGTATTGTACTTGGATTCCAAATAAGTTACTATGTGGACTCTGATGACAAAATCTTTCACGTAATGTTCTTTGAACCTGATAAAAACAAAATGAATATAAATATTATATATGCAATACAAAATGTAAAGAAAGTATGCTTGTAACCATCAGAAAAGTATTAATGAATCAATATAACCCTAAGTAAATACTTGTCTTAAGTATTCTGACTTCCAATTTGCATGAGTTATAAACTTAATGATTATTTTTATCTATCCAGACACAGAATTAATGAAAATTTAGTAGTGAAAAGTTTCAATAAAATGGAGACTTATTTAAACTACAACACTAACAAAAGGGTTGCTTTAAACTAAGTGAGGCAAGGAACAAGGAACAAAAACAGGAAGAAATCTAACAATTCAAGCTAATATAATAATGGTCATGCACCACATATTAATTGCTAAAGACAAATATATCTAAACACAATTATCTCAATCACTACCAATCTGTATGTGTCATAACAGTGAAGACTGGAAAATAGAAGCTTAAGTTTGTGTAGTTATGAGGACCTATTAAACTCAGATAAAAAATAATTAAAAAAAATATGATCCATACTCAGAAAGACATAGCAAACGAATTGGAAAGAAATGACCAAACAAAAAAACTACAAAAAACAAACCAACAAACAATCTATTAACATATATGAGAGAGGAAATTTATCTATACAATTCAGGAATGAAGATGTAGCTCAGCAATACAGTCCCTTTCAGGCAAGCTAAGGTTCTAGTTTCTATCCTCTTTACTGAAAAATGAACAACAACAACAAAAAATCTCAAAACGAACCATTGAAATGGGTTCAGAAACACCGCCCCCCTCAAGCTACATTTTGAGTATTTCTTACAATTAGAACCTTAGACTTGGTTATGTGAGGTAATTTGCTATCATCTTAAAAATCATTAAAGTCATTTCTTTATTGGATTTCTTGCTAATACAGAGGTTCTTAAGGGACAACCTTATTAGGTAGGGTAGCTATCTCAGATTTCGTCCATGAGCTGAAAAATAAAAGCCCCCAATTATTTCTGTCTCCCAGATTTATAGCACAGGACTTACTCTTCATATACCAAAGAGTTAAAACTTATGTTCTCTTTAGATGTACCACAAGCTAAGCAAAGAAAATTATTCACTAGGGATAAAAGAATGTATAATTAACATTT
The DNA here is from genome assembly GCF_019054845.1 of Dipodomys spectabilis. NCBI lineage: Eukaryota > Metazoa > Chordata > Mammalia > Rodentia > Heteromyidae > Dipodomys > Dipodomys spectabilis. Next base: position 14,075,329 of record NW_024870758.1, read on the forward strand.
TAAATGAAGTAGAAATAAAATTGGGATTGTTGCCCAAAAGCCAGTGATATGAACTTATAAAGACCAACTTTCCTAAATCTTGTTTTATCTGTAAGTGTAGGAGTTACAGAAATAAAAGCTAGTTGTAAAACATTCAAATCAGTGATATTTGTAAAACAAAACAAAACAAAAAAACTCTCGAATCAGAGATAAACTCAGATTCAATAAATCAGAGCATCAATTTCTCTACAAAGATAAGAACACTAGAAATCAAAAGACAAACTTCAACCCTTTCCTTAAAAACAAAACAAAATCATCACTGAAATCTTCTAGGGTACAACAACTGTGTACCAAATACACAGGAAATTAATCTGTGCTAAGAAGGTTGAAAAATCCTAGTCATACTGTGACATATGTTAATAGCATACAGAAATTAATCTCTAAATTCAAAAATATATTTTACACAGAAATCCATATAAATTATACCTGATTTTGAAATGTTTCTTCTTATTTGGAGGCAGTACTGGAATTTGAATTTGTAGGGCCTTATTTATTAAGGAAGCATACTATTTAGGTCCTTTTGGCTTTGGTTGTTTTTCAGTCAGGATCCACCCCTACATGCCCCAGTGACTTGGCCTCAGACCCTGAACTTACTTACTTCCTCTGCTGGGGAAGTAAGTAAGTAGCTGGGCTTATAGATGATGACCCTCATGATTGGTATGGTCTTTAATATAGGATACCATTTTTGGCCTCGTATAGTCTGGAACCACAATGCTCCGATCTCCCAAGTCCCTAATACCTTCTTGTTTTCTGAGATAAGCTGTTGCTATGCAGTGTAGCCCTGTCTGGCCTGGAAACATCATCTTCCTGTCTCAGCTTTGTTGAGATTTGGAATTACAGGTATGCACCACAAAGCCTGACACTCAGTAAAATGGTTTTGGAAACATTTTTCCTAGAAAATACAGTGAGGTCTTAAAAAGGGCTATAAACAAACATAGTGTTCATTTGAAAAATAAATGTAGCTAAGGTCAAGTCAACAAATGGAAATGCTTATGTAGAAATATGCCCTTTTCCTAGATAAGTATACGTCTCTCAAGGAGGAAATACACTTACATAGTATTTGAAATATAGTCTGTGCTTAAGAAAAATAAAACTAGTTATATAAGGAAACTTCCTTAACTTAATAAAGGGTACCTATTTTTAAAAACCTAAAGGTTAATACTCATATGGCAAATGTTTACTCCTTGAGATAAGCATGTCCATTCTCACTACTCCTGTTCCAACATTTTATTGATGCTTTACCAAATTACTATGAAAGAGAAACAAATTAAAAACATGGAAATTGGAAGGAAACTTTCTCTACTTGTAAATGACATGATGTTGTACATAGGACATCTAAAGAATAAAATAAATGAGTTTAGCCAGGTAAGGTAAAGTATCAATTTATAAAAAAAATAAAATCAATTGTGCTGCTGTAAACTAGGAATTAAACAACTAAAATTAAGAAAATAATTCCACATAGAATGATACCAAAAAGAATAATTTAGTAATAAATTTAACAAAGAAAGTACTAAACTTAAGATTCTAAAGTCAGTATTTAAATAAATTAAAATCAATTACTTTAGAAATACTTAAGTAAAAAATCTAAGATATAAGTAAAGACAGAAAGGATGAAATTAGTAACACCAGACATTAATATGAAACAACTTCAACAACCACTGACAGAAAACGGTTTGAGAACACCATAAAAATAAGAGCATTTGTCATTCCAAACTTAATTTTGACAGCCTGGAAAGCTTTGCTTCCATCTGACTATTTATGACCTTGTACTTTTCCTCAAAGGAAAAGAGTAAGTCCTTCTAAGTGATTTTTTAAAAAGTCAACCTAAAAAGATAACTACTTCTCTGACATTTTTGCAAGGTAAGGCTTTGAGATTAAGGAAAAAACGTACTAACCTGTAAAAGGCACTCTGCATGTATTAAGTTGTTATTCTTTGATTTACGATTGCTCATTTCAACGAATCCAAATCCTTAAAAAATTAAGATGAATACTATAAACATTACATGTGTTAAAAGACAAAGGTTTCTAGATTAAAAAATACAAGTTTTTGAATGTGCAAAATGTTTAAAGTTTTCAAATGTAAACAATCCCCAATAGAAGCTTGACACTCAACATTTTATACATTTTACAACTACTTCTCTCTTTCCTTTAAGTCTATTATTCTTGTACCTTTCCTTCCTTTTCCACATATAGTTTTTTTCCTACCAATCCATCCAATAGATAAGACCATAGTCATAATCATCCCTTAAGGAAAATCCTTCACATCTTGCTTCACTCCGCAACCTACGTAGTATACTGACGTTAAATGTTTGCTTTTTGGGGGGTAAATACTCGAATACATTCATTTCTCTTTATTCAGAGGAGAGAGAGAAATGAATGAATAATTCATGAGAGAAAGAATGAATAATTTGTTTTTAAAATTCTCCTTGGAGCACTGTTTTGGTCTGTTTTTGTTTCCTATGCTGGTCATGGAGCTTGAAATCAGGGCCTGGGCACTGGCATTTTTTTTTTTTTGCTCAAGGCTAGCTCATGCTCTACCACTTGGGCCACAGCTCTAACTTTGGCTTTTTGGTGGTTAATTGGAGAGAAGAGTCTCATGGACTGTTCTGCTCAGACTGGCTTTAAACAGTGATCCTCACATCTTAGCTTCTTGAGTAGGTGGGATTACAGATGTGGGCTACAGGCACCCAGCTCCTATAGGAACATTTTAGAAAGTAATCACAATAGCTTAAGCAAAATTTACTTACCAGACACATTAAAAAGACCTGGTTCATTTAACTCTGAAAATAAATTTAGCAAATACTCTCAGAATCTTTTTAAGGGGACACAGAAGAGTTAAATAATTTTTTTTTTTTTGGATGCGGTTGTGGGGCCTGAACTCTGGGCCTGGGCGCTGTCCCTCAGCAATTCAGCTCAAGGCTAGCGCTCTACCACTTGAGCCACAGCACCACTTCCGGCTTTTTTCTTTTTGCTTATGTGGTGCTGAGGAATCGAACCCTGGGCCTCATGCATGCAAGGCAAGCGCTCTACCACTGAGCCACTTTCCCAGTCCCAAGAGTTAAATAATTTAATTAAATCAAGTAGCATACAAATGGAAAATCTATTATTTTGAATCCAATTAAGTCATAATACTTATTTAAAAATGTACTTCATTTTCCCTAAAGCCTTCAGAAGATGCAGTGTTTATATTAGCCTGCTAAGGGCTGTTTTGGAACTTCTGACCTCCAAAATTCATCTGATAAAGATCACTAAGCTATTATCAAATCACCAATGATTATTGTCATGTTGTGGTAGTAAAGTCAGCAAAAATTGGAAAGGAGGCTACATCCAGACATGTTTCCCCACTTTGAAATAGTTTCACAGCTATTCAATGGACAAAAGCACTTTGGTGAGGTTTGGAATTCTGGTTTGAAATGATGAAACTCCAGAAAAGTCCCAAACTATCAAAATTCAAAACATTATGTATAGATGTAATGTACCTCTATAAAATTAAGACTATAAACCTAAGCCCAATGTTCACAAAGCTATCATAATCAAAGCAAACCCAGCATGCTACAGATACCAAAACAGATATACAGACCAATGGAACAGACCACTTAGCCCAGAAATACCAAGAATATTGGTGATGTTAATAAGCTGATCTTTAAGGTCCCAAAAATACATAATGAGGTAATGATAGATTTTTTTCAATAAATTTTCCTGGAAAAAGTGCATCCACATGCAGAAGAATGAAATTTGACTCTTATACAAGATAAACTGTCAACTGAAAATGGACTCAAAACTTAAACCTAGGCCCTGAAACTATACCAACTTGTAAAAGAAAACACAGGAAGACATCTCTGTTGACACTGATCTTGGCAAATTTAGAAATGACCCTCAATACAAAAGCAAACAAGCAAAAAATTTTAAAAAAATCTTCCACACAGAATTACTCAATAGTGGAGGGACTGAACTACCTACAGAATAAAAAAAATTGTGAGTCTTATGTTTTGTAAGAGTTTAAGATCTAAAATATGGGGCTGGGATGTAGCTCAAACTACCAAAAAAGAAAAAACAAACAAACACCAAATCCAAGCTTAAAAAACCCCAAGCCATAAGAAGATCTAAAATATGTTAAAGCTCAAAAACTCAGCCCACACTGGTGGCACACGCCTGTAATCCTATTCAGGAGATTTAAGGATCACAGTTTGAAGCCAGTACACAAATGAGATTGTTATTTCCAATTAAACACAAAAAGCTGGAAGTGGACTACAGTGTGACTCAAGTGGTAGAGCTCCTTGAAAAAAAGTTAAGCAAGAACACTGAGTCTCAGAGTTCAAGCTCCAGAAGAAGCACAACTTATAAATAAATAGTTCGATAGATAAACAGATACTCAGCCTGAAACAAAACTATTAAGAATGGTCAAATGACCTAGAAAGGCATTTCTTGAAAAATGTCATAAAAATGAGTAAAACAAGAAAAAAAGAACCTAACATGAAAATTCAAAGCAAAACTGCTCTGATGAGGGGTTAGGAGGGATGGAGGAAAACGATGAAAGGGTTGACATCCATCAAGATGCATTTTACTCATGCGATTCTACCTTACCCCAGTTAGAATAGCCATTATCAAAAAAACAGTAACAGTAACAGATTCTAGCAAGGATATGGCTAAAACCCCTAATACACTGTGGATGGAAATGCAAAGCTGTTCATCTACTCTGAAAAGCAGTGTGGAGGCCCTCAAAAAATTAAACACAGAACTACCCTATGATCTAGTAATTCCACTCATGGTCATTTACCCAAAGGATTACAAAGCAGAATACAGGAAAGCCACCAGCATAACTATGTTCATTCTGGCACTACTCAAGGTATGGAATCTCTTCTTGTGCCCCCCAATGGATGAATAGATCAAGAAAATTGGATATATATACACAATGAAATTTTATTCCTCCAATAGAAAGACACGGTACCATTTGTCAAGAAATAGAAAGACTTGGAAAATAAAAAACTGTTAAGTACGGTCAAGCCCAGACAGCCAAAGGATCCATGGTTTCCCTTATACATATAAGCTAGAATAAGCTTACAAACTTTTTAAGTGAATACATTGGATGGTATCTAAGTGTATAAAAATGGATTAACTGAAATATGATAGATTTGAGGGAGAATTAAAACAGTATATTTCCTTAGAAAGGCAGAGTCGAAGTTAAGTAAAAAAGAAACTAGGAAGTGGGTACTTGAAAGAGGCAGGGTAGAGTTAAGGGGAAAAGGGCAGAAGAATGAAGAAAAGAAAGGGAAAGTGTAGACAAGAATTCAAACTATATCCTACAAAACTAAAAAGTGAGACAGAAGAGGTGGGTAAAGGAGGGATGGGTGAGATATATTGTGTTCATAAACTGCTTGGTTAAATGGCAACACCTTTGTACTACTACTACTAAAGATATAAAAAAAAAAAATCAAATAAATATTTTTCAAAATCCCTAAAGGTATCTTAGCATACCTAGTAGGAAAACAATTATCAAAAAGACAAAAGTCAACAAATGTTGACTGAAGGTGGAGACAACAGAACTCTTGAGACTACTGGTAGAATGTAAATAGGTACTGCCAGTATGGATTAACAGGAAGACTTTACTTACCAAGGTAAAAGTAAAAGTACCATATTATCCAGCAATATCCTTTCTGGATATATATGCAATAGAAATGAAATCAGTATCTCACTCCAATGTTTAATGTTCAATTTTAAATGTTCACCATAGCTAAGACATATAATGTAAGTGTCTCTGTCCATCAATGAATAGAAAAGCAGTATATGTACACAATGGAGCAACATTCAGACTAAGAAAAAAAATCTTATAATTTACTAATATATCAATGCATCTGGAGATGTTAAAGGAAATAAATAAGCATGGAAAACCAGATACCATGTAATTTAACTTACATGTAATCCTAAAACCACCGAAGTCAAAGAAGTAAAAGATCATAATGGTACAAAGCAAAACATAACAGAAGCACAAGATAGGCTTTCGTTCTAAACAATGTCTTTCACTGTACTTCTTTGACAGGGAAATCAAGGTTCATGTGCCTTCAAAGGCAGCTTCAAACAAAGGTATCCAGAACTAGGACAGATATACATATAGATATTATTCATTAAGAATTTTCAACTCAAAATAATACAGTTTTAAATTGGTAATAAAGAATTATGAGATGATCAATCAATATAGTTAAGTGGATCCCAATAGGTTCAAAGACTAATGGTGCCAAAAAGCCATTAAAACCTTAGCAGTGATTCCCTACATTCTATTGTCAGAGTTTCTGATTTAATCAGTCTAAGACAGAACTTGAGAACGTGCATTTCTAATAAGTTGCCAGATAATGTTCCTGTTGACAGTTCAGGAACCACACTTTATGAGCTACTGAGGAAAGATTACTGTACATTCAATATCAAAGCTGATAAAACTAAAAAGATACAACAGAAGACAAATCCCTGGCTACCAAAAGAATCTTCTTAAACCAACCTGAGCTAAAGGTGTAACAAATATTTGAGGATCACTGGAATGGGATTTGTAGGAAGTGCTGAGAATAGAAAAGGAATCAGGAATTCAAAGGACTTCCATGATAAAGAAATCTGAAGTCTCAAGTCAGAAAAAAGAAATCTTAGATCACCTGCTACTAGGAGAGACAAAAAGCCAGAAGGGTTTTATTCCTATAACAGAAATATGACTTTCAAACAAAAACTATTGTTTTGTAATTCAGGTACTTGGATTTGAACTCAGGACGTTTTACCAATCAAGATGCTCTATCACTTCAGCTATCTATGTGCCCCTCCCTAGACCTTTTTGTTCATTTTTCAAATAGTTTCACATTTTTTAACCAGGGCTGGCACTGGGACTACAATCCTCCTATGACCTATTTTATAGTTGAGATCACCATACTCAACTTTTTGTTGTTGTTGGCTGTGAGGCTTGAAATTAGAGCCTGGGTGCTGTCCCTGAGCTTTTTGCTCAAGTCCAGCACTCTATCACCTTGGGCCACAGGGCCACTTCTGCTTTTCTGGTGGTTAACTGGAGATAAGAATATCAAGACTTACCAGCCCCAACTGGCTTAAAACCACAATCTTCTTATCTCAGCCTCTGGAGAAGCTAGGTTTACAGGTGTGAGCCATTGGCTCCTGGATCAGGCTCAGCTTATTAATAGAGATGTAACCTTATTAACATTTTGCTCCTGTGGCTTTGAATAGCAGCCCTCTGAATCTCCACCTCCTGAGTAGCTGGGATTAAAGGTTTGAATCATCAGTACTTGTTTACAATCTGGATACTTCTGATGAAGTATGCACCAAATATGTACAGTTTTGGTGATCTGTTTTGAAAATTCTCTATATTTTTATCAACATTGTTTAAAAGTCTAAATCTAGAAAGGAACAGATTGCTCCAATAATATATATGAACAAGTCATATCAAAGTAGAAGCTCCTTTCCTACAAAGATTTTTATTATTTTGATGTGTATTTTTAATTGTGTAGAAGAAAATGTTTTTGTAATAATTCTTAACAATTTTTCAGAGATATTAAAGTTCACTTAAATTAAAATTAAGTACAAATTAATATCTAAAGCAGAATTTTGAAAAAGGCCACATTTTAAATCTAAGACAGGTATCAAACAACATGATAGGCTAATATAGAAAGACTGAAAAAAAATTGATTCAATAAATGAGCACATACTTAGCTCTGATATAGACAGCCAATTAATGAAATCATTTGGAGATGAAAGCTTCATAGTCTTAATAACAAGCTGAATGGAGAAATGTTTAAAAACTAATGCTCTGAGTCTGGGATACAGCTCAGTAGCAAAGCACTTGCCTAGCAAATGCAGCATCTTGGGTTTGATCCCCAGTACCTGAAAAGACAAAACAAAAACAAAAAACAACTAATGCTCTAGAACAATTAAGCTGTATCAGTTGCAATGATGCCAAATAGGTAATCAGTGACAAAAGGCAAGAAGCCAATATTCAGGAAATTATGACCAATACAATGAATTTCATGAATTCATCATACTGAATATTTGATGAAATTTGTAAGAAATATCAGTCCTGGAGCAACACAACTAATCTCTATGTGACAAGAGAGTTTGATTTTTTTAATTTCCCACTTATAGCATTATGAGTAATTATTCTGATTTATAATCAGTTAGAAATGGCTTACTCTAATTAGAATTTTAGAGTTTGACTATAAAATTCTTAATAAATGCTAGTATTATTACTCTTATAAAAGCTAAACAACTTAAGCTTTAGTTTTTCTCATTTTAACTGGACATTGATCTCAGATGCAGTAGATGTCACCTGAGACTGTTACACCTTCTGTGAGAACAAAATGGAGATATGACTGCTAAGAACTGTGGTTCTTAGGTGCTTCAAACATTTTGCAAAATGAAATTAACACTCAAAATCCAGGTAGACCAGTAAAGAAATTCTGTTAAGTAGGAAAAAAAATACATACAAAAAACCCCCCAAACCCACAGCTTTTTCTTTACTGCATCACTATTTTGGTATGGTTAACACACATCGAACAAAGTAATTAACCTGCCTCTCATACAAGTATTTATGTAAATTTAAGCTCTAAAATATACAATCTTTCTTCTGCATACTATAACAAAAAGGTCCATATAGTAAATATGGTATTAGCAGTTATTCATTTTTATATAAAAGACTTAAAAGTTGAAATTATTTAAAAAACCCCAACCAGCTAACAAAAAAACCAGAATAATCAACAATGGCTGTTTTACCCATATACAAATATGCACATTCACAAAACTATTCATCTTAGTATATATTCAGTCATACAATAGCCAAGAAAAGTTATTACTTTTTTATTTTGTAAGAATGAAAACTCAGTGAATACTAATTAATAAAATTTTGGGAAGTGCCACCGTGTCTCAAGTGGTAGAACACTAGCCTTAAGCTGAAGAGCTGAGAGACAGCCCTCAGGTCCAGAGTTCAAGCCCCACAATGGAAAAAATTCTTTTTGGACACAAGATAGCAGAGTAGTAAATTATGATTACAAACACACAAATTAAATTTCTTTTTATGTTTCCACAATTACCAACATCATCACCTGAAAACTCTTTTAAAACAGAAATTTTTAGTCCAAGTTACATATCTGAGAAGGTACAGAATGCTCCTAGAATGGCTCTGTTGTATCATCAAGAACCACTTCATGATTCTGCTATAAGTAGCAATGTAAAAATCAAACTTTTCCACTGACTTAGGTACTTTTGTTCTGACAAATATGGTGAAAAGAATTCTACTTATATCAATTCTGTAGCACTGCTATATTATAAATTAGAATGCTAATGACCATTTAAAATTTACCCTGCACTGTCACAGACAAACATCAGAGAAATTATAGAAGTTTGATTACCTAACCTGGGCACTAGTAGGCTGATGCTTAGAATGTAGTTATTCAGGGGACTACCTGGACAGACAAATCTCAAGACTCTTAGCTCCAATTTATCTGCAAAAGCCAAAAATTGGAGTAATGGGTAAAGTGGTAGAACATCATATAAGCAGAAAAAGGAAGAGCTCTAGGTATGGCTACCAGCCCTGCCCCCTAGTGACACAAAAATGTTGTCAACTAAGCTTACTCTAAATAGTTTATCTGTATTTCTACCTGACTTGAAAAGCCTCTACAACCTTTATAAATGAAAGGACATCTGCTCAGATTCATGTTCCAAACTTACATTCCCAATATACAAAAGGTGGAGGCATTAAAAAGACGGCGAGTTTGAAACTAGCCTGCGCTACAGAGCAGTTCAAAAGTTTTTCAAGTATGATAATGCCTTTTAAATGAATCATGACAAAAATAGGGACTAGTTTACTGAAAAGTAGACATAGTGAGGTACCTTACAAAGTACTTCAATGTCTGTACTGATTCAAGTGAAATAATGTAAGGAAAAAGAAAAATCAGGTAAATAAGAGCTGTAAAACTCCAAAAACAGTCATAAGAATATAGTTATAATATAAATGTATACCACTTTCTAATTAGTTTGCAGGAACTTATATCAGAGATGAAAAAATTTACTAGAATAATTCTTTTTTTATTGTGAAAATACTGTATAGAGGGGTTACAATTACATGGGTAAGATAATGAGTACATTTCTTATCAAGCATTGTTGCCTCTTCCTTTGTTTCCCCTTTGCACCCCCTACTAGAATAATTCTTAACAAGTGTTGGTGATGCCAGGTACTGATGACTCCTGCTTGCAATCCTAGCAATTCAGGAGGCTGAGATCTGAAGACTGCCATTCAAAACCAGCTTGGGCAAAAAAGTTTGTAAGACTCTCATTTCCAACTAATTACCCAAAACCCTGGAAGTAGATCTGTGGCTCAAGTGATAGAGTAATAGGCTTTGAGCAAAAAAGCTCAGGGATAATGCCTAGTCCCTGAGTTAAGTCCCAGATGGGCACATGTTCACAAAAAATGCTGGTGAAATTGGTAGATGGAAGTGAAAAACTTAAAATATGGTAATATAAAATATACAAACTGCCAGGTGCTGGTGGCTTACGCCTATAATCCTACCTACTCAGAAAGCTGAGATCTGAGGATCGTGGTTCAAAGCCAGCCTGGGCAGGAAAGTCCCTGAGAATGTCTGAAAGTAACCACTAGAAAACTGGAAGTGGCGCTGTGGCTCAAGTGGTAGAGCGCTACCCTTAAGATGAAGAACTCAGGGACAGTGACCAGGCCCAGAGTTCAAGCCCCACACCAACCAAAAAAAAAACAAAAACCCACAAATTCTCAGATATCCTGTTAACAGCCTCTTATGAGGAAAACATCTAAAATTACAGTAGATGGCCTTTCTTTCGAGTTGTTAACATTACTCTCTTTTCAGTGAAAGAAAACATCTAAGACAATACCACCACCACTCACCATTTTATTTAGAAACAAAGAGCAGATTCTACATCTAACCTATTGTCTAACTCTATATAGTTAAAATTATGCAAAGGGTAGAAAAGTTCCTGGGACTCTTATCAGCAATTAACCAGCAAAAAGCTGGAGTGAAGGCATGGCTCAAGCCTTGAGCAAAAAAGCCAAGTAATAGCAAGAGGCTCTGAGTTCAAACCCCGTAAGCATCAAGTAAATAAAGTAGAACATTATATCATAAACAAAAGGGAACGTGAAGTTGCCACATTAATTTGAGACAGAGCATGATTAATAAAAAGGGCATTCTATAATAATAAACAGTCAATTGTGCAATAAGAAATCAAGCTTCAATAAACCTCAGCAACTTAAAAACCCAACTACAGCCAGCTCCAGTGGCTCATGCCTGTAATCCTAGCTACTCAGGATGCTGAGATATGAGGATCACAGTTCAAAGCCAGCTTGGGCAGGCCAGTCCTTGAGACTCTTATCTCCAAAAAAAACACTAGAAAACCGGAAGTGGCGCTGTGGCTCAAGTGGTAGAGCCTTGAACTGAACAGCGCAGGGACAGAGCCCAAGCCCAGAGTTCAAGCCTCAAGACTGACAAAACAAACAAACAAAAAACTAAAAAAAACCCACCCAAACCACCATCAGTAACAGTAGAAAATAAATCAGCCTCAGAAAAGAAAAATTTGAACTAAACAAAAGCTATGATGGATATGTAACCAGACAGGTTGGTAGCTTAGCTTATTTGGTAGAGCACCAGCCAGCCAATGAGCAAGGCTTTGTGTATGGAGTCCTAGTCTTGCAAAAAAAAAAAATAAAACAAAGAAATGTAAGCAGAGTAAATGGATACATTGAGAATTTCAACATAATGCTATGAATAATTGTCAAACCCAGCAGGCTAAAAAAATGACACAGACATATTTGAACTATCTATACTATGGGTCCTGATTTTAAATGATATTTATAGAATAGTGAATCTAAAAAAGCAAAAACATTTTCATAAGCTCACACGTCACATTTACAAAAATAAACCACATTCTGCACCACAAAACATATTTACCACTTATCAGAATAGAGTTCACAAAGGAATTAAATAAAAATGAGTGAATGGGTTGAACATACCTCTATATCACATATGGTTAAAGAAAAAAAACTCAAGGAAATTAAAATATCAAAGCATAAACAAAATCTTCCATGTTGTGTGCCTGTGATTGAGAATCCAAACAAGGAAAATTAACTTTAAAGGATAAACAGATTTACTATTTTCCATTAGACTTAAGAATGGGATCTATTTTTATGCAAATTTCCTATTTCTAAACCTACTACCATAATATGTAAATATTGTTCAACATAATTAAACAAAATGCTGCTGCTTTGACAGTAAAGAGGTAGAACTATTCTTTCTGTTGTTGTTGATGGTCATAGGACTTTAACTCTGGTCCTGGGTGCTGTCCCTGAGCTCTTCAGCTCAAGGCTAGCGCTCTACCACTTGAGCCACAAAGCCACTTCTGGCTTTTTCTATGTATATGGTACTGAGGAATGGAACCTGGGGTTTCATGCATGCTAGGCAAGCACCCTACCACTAGGCCACATTCCCAGCCAAGAGGGCTGTATGTAACTGCATTAACTGCACTAACTGAACCACTGGAATTCTGCTCTTGAAATTTGATGATTCCTTTCTAGTTTACTGCTGATAAAGAAGATAGATGGTAACATATACTTACATATATGTATATCTCTCTTGTTAGAAATTTATTATTTAGAAAAACAAGTCGTTTAAGGATACAGGTGGACCTGTTGCAACAATGAGAAGTACAAGGTCATGTCGAAAACGAGCTTTACAACGTTGGTGGGGGGGTGGGGAGGTAGGGAAGGGATGTGAAGGGTAAACAAAGGAGGAGGCTGCAATGCTTGATAAGAAATGTATGCATTATCCTGCCCACGTAATTGTAACCCCTCTGTACAGTATGTTCACAAAAAAAAAAAGAAATTTATTATTTATATTTTTATGGACTAAAATTTATAAAATATAAAAGACATTGTGACCCAAATAAAAAGTAGTCCAAAGAGGAAGAATTAAAGCACTAACTATATTATCTTATTACAAAAAGGCTAAAATCAATAATATTAATTTCCACACAAGGGAAACTAGAATCAAATTAAAATCAAAGTGAGAAGAAATTAAAGCAGAAATCAATAAAATTGAAAACAGGAGATCAATCAAGAGAATCAACAACAACAACAAAAAGTTTCTCACAACTGTCAATAAAAATTGACAAACTTCTAGCTAGGCTAATGCTAAAAGAATAAAAACACAAACTGTAATGTCAGAAATGAAAAAAGAGCAATCACTAGTCCAATAGTCCAATAGGCATTTAAATAATACAAAGGAAGATCATGAATATGCTTGAAATTTTGGTAACTTAGACAAAATGGAATAATTTTCTAAAAATACAATGAATCAAAATTTATACAAGGGTCACAATGGCCAAAAAGAAATGTACTCATTACCTGACTTATGAAACTGCAACCCCTGTGTATACCACCTTTATAAACAACAGTAAAAGAGTGAAAATAAATTTATACAAGATTATCTGCATAAGATGATCTTTTCTAGCAAATAAATAAATTCCTAACTTTCCAAAATATAAAGTGACAAGGTCAGATGGGTTCACTGATAAATTCTACCAAATATTTGAGAAATTTATCATGTCATCAGTTCTCTACAACATTTTCCAGAAAACAGAAGCTGAGGAGTAATTCTCTGCAATCTATTCCAGAAAACAGAATCAAAGAAATACATTCAAACTCATTTCATGACACTAGCATTACCTATCAAAGCCTTGATTATTCACACATTTCTAAAACAATAAATGTAATACAACAGAAAAAGGAAGAAAACCCATGTAATTGTAACCCCTCTGTACAGTATTTTCACAATAAAAAAAGAAAAAGGAAGAAAAATCCTATGATCTTACTAAATACAGAAAAACCATTAAAAAAAAAACCCAGTCATAATAAAAACTCTCTACAAACTACTAATAGAATGTCTTCAATGTGATAAAAAAAAAAAAATTGACAAAAAAGATCTGCATATTTTACTTCTAAGATTAGGACAATTCAAAGAGGTACTATAACCACTTCTACTCAGTTACTAGAACTCCTAACTAATCCAAAAAGAAAATAAAATTAAAAGTACACAGATATATAGTATAAGAGAATAAGATTAACATCCAAATTCCTGTTGCTTTCCAACTAAAAATTTAAATTAAAATAGTACCATACATGAGGAAAACTATAAAAACCTAATTTAAGAAATCAAATTAAACCTAAGTAAACAGGAATTTCACTTGCTCTGAACAGAGTAAATGTTGTTAAACTATTGATAAATATAACTCTTTGATATACAGATTCAATATAACCCAACTTAAAAAAATCCCAGAAAATTATTTTGTGCATATCATTAACTAGTTTTAAAGTTTATCAAAAGGCAGAAGACTCAGAAGAGCCAACATAATACTGGGGAAGAACAAAGTCAAAGGATAGCTTAGAGACTGCCCATTTTGAGACTTTCTACAAAGCTACTATAATCAAGTGTGTGGTATGGGGTAAGATTAGACAAATCAATGGAACACAATAGAGTTAAGAAACAGACCCATGTAAATAGTTAACTGGACTTTGACAAAGTAAGGATAAGCCAATGGAGAAAAAAATATTCTCCACAAATGGGCTAGATAGAACTGATGAATAACCATACATAAAAAACTAAGTCCTTATACTTTTCACAAAACTAACTGTAAACAGTCTACCAAATTTAATGTGAAATGAGAAATATTTCCTGAAAATAATGAAGGAAAAAAAATAGGAGACTTTGACACTGGTGTTGAGTTTTTGCAAAAAACCCTGAAAGTGAAAAAAAAAAAAAAAAAACCCAACTACTGGTGAGTTGGACCTCATTAGAACTGAGGAGTTCAGTTCTGCAATTGGCATAGTAAAGAATATGAAAACATATTTTCATAAATTGGGAAAAAAACGGTTGCAAAATCTGATTAAAGACTAGTATCCAAAATATAAAAAGAGCTCTTAAAACAACATTAAAAACAACAACTCAGAGCTGGGTGCTGGTGGCTCAAGCCTGTAATTCTAACTACTCAGAAGGCTGAGCTCTGGGGATCACGGTTTAAAGCCAGGCTGGACAGCAATTTCTGAGACTCTTATCTACAATTAATCACCAAAAAGCTGAAAGAGAAACTGTGGCTCACATAGTAGAGAGTCATCCCTGAGCAAAAAACCCAAGGGACCATATCCTCAGTAGCAGCACAAGAAAGAAAGAAAAAAAAAACTCAATTAAAAAAAAATACCAAAGAGCTGAACAATCACCTCATCCAATAATCTTCGAACTCAAAAAATTAAATCCCCCAATAACAAATCCTTAAAGAAGCAACTGTCCAATAAATAAGTGGGCTAAAAACTTAAAGAGAAACTTCTCTGAAGAAGAAAGAAGGATGGCTAATAGACACAAGAAATGCTCAACCTCCCTAGCCATAAAAGAAATGCAAATCAAAATAACATTGAGATACCACCTCACCCCAGTTAGAATGGCAAAAATCAAGAACTCTATTAACAACAGATGCTGGAGGGGATGTGGACAGAAGGGAACCTTACTTCATTGTTGGTGGGAGTGTAAACTTGTTCAACCACTTTGGAAAGTAGTATGGAGGTTCCTCAAAAGACTCCACATAGAGCTCCCCTATGACCCAGCAATCCCACTTTTGGGCATTTACCCAAATGTTTACAAACAAGACCATACTAAAGCTGCCAGCACAACTATGTTTATTGCAGCATTATTTACTATAGCTAAGATATGGAACCAACCCAGATGTCTCTCAGTAGATGAATGGATCAAGAAAATGTGGTATATATACACAATGGAATTCTATGCCTCCATCAGAAAGAATGACATTGCCCTATTTGTTAGGAAATGGAAAGACTTGAAAAAAATAATATTAATTGAAGTAAGCCAGGCCCAAAGAAACGTAGGTCCCATGGTTTCCCTTATTTGAAATAACTAGTATATGTCTAAGGCAAGCAGAAAAAGTCAGATAAGTTGATGTTAGGTGAAATGAACCCTAACATATGTATTCAAATGTTTTTTTTTTCTTTCATGCATTTGTTTCTAACGTATTTGTAAGATTATTTCTTTGTTGCTTTGTATGTCCCTCCCCCACAGTATAACCCCTGCTTTCACTGTATTTGATGTCAGTATAATTTGTGGAGGGGAAGGGGAAAAACAAGCTGTTTAAACAAGGATACAGGTGGACCCGTTGCAACAATGAGAAGTACAAGTTGTCATGTGGAAAACAAACTTTACAACTTTGGTTGGGGGGGGAGGGGGAGGAAGGATTGAGTGGGGGGGGAGGATTGAGTGGGGAGGGCTGGGGGAGGCTGGGAAGGGATGGGAAGGGGAAACAAAGGAGGAGGCTACAATGCGTGTTAAGAAATGTACTCATTATCTTGCCCATCTAATTGTAACCCCTCTGTACAGTATTTTCACAATAAAAAATAAATAAAAATTTTAAAAAAAGAAGAAAAAAAATACCAAAGAGCTGAACAATCACCTCATCTAATAATCTTATTTGTAGCCTTATTTGGTTACAAAAGAACTATGAAAAGATGCTCAAAATGCAGGCACCAGTAG
Organism: Dipodomys spectabilis; assembly: GCF_019054845.1. Classification (NCBI taxonomy): domain Eukaryota; kingdom Metazoa; phylum Chordata; class Mammalia; order Rodentia; family Heteromyidae; genus Dipodomys; species Dipodomys spectabilis. Next base: position 14,091,953 of record NW_024870758.1, read on the forward strand.
ATCATCTCTACAATCCTAGCTACTCAGGAGGCTGACATCTGAGAATCACGGTTCAATCAGCCAGGGCAGGCATCTCAATTAGCTAGCAAAAAGCCGGAACTGGAGGAATGGCCAAAGCAGATGAGTGTCATCTGTAAGGGAAAAAGCTATGAGCTATGGCCATGAAATGAAGCCCCAACACTAGCACTTTAAAAAAAAAAAAAAGAAAAAAAAAGGAAACATAATATGAATGACATTAAATGTCATTTGAGAATGACATAATAAAACAAAAAGATCATCTCATATATAATATCTAGAATCCAAAACAATGACAAATATATTCACTTGGAAAAACTCAAAACAGAATCTTTTCATATTTCCGTAATCACAGGCAAATGATAAATAACTGAAAGTCCAATATAGACCTGTATCCCATCCCACATACACACACTTCTTTTGAAAACAGATTTGGTCTATTCCAGACTGGTTTGGACAGGCTGGCACTGGCTACTTGATCACTTAAGATCTGAGTAGCTGGCATTACTGATTGCTTCTACTACATTCAGGTAATAAATTTGTAACTACCAAAACAATAGGTGAATGTATAAACAAACTATGGTAGAGGTATACAATGGAGTAATACTCAGGATTAAAAATACATAGAAGTTATCAAGCTATGAAAAAATATGGAGGAACTTTAGATTACTTACTGCTTAGCAAATGGAGGCAACTGGAAAAACCTACACATTTTATGACTCCAACTTCATAGATTATGGAAAAGGCCAAACTACAGCAACAGTGAAAACATCAGTGGCTGTCAAATGTTCAAGAAAAAGGAAAAGGGACACAAGAGATCTGTAAGGGCAGTAAAACCAGTCTGCATGACACCAAAATGGTGGTTATTATGAGTTGTGAAAACCGATGTAATGTAAAAACACAAAAACTAAACCCTATTGTCAACTATGGACTTGTATTGAGAATAATGTTTCAATATCAATTATAACAAACATACTAAAGCAAGACTTAATAATAGAGGAAACAGGGTTAATAGGATTGGGCAGTGGGAAAGTACTTAAACAGGATAACTAGTTTGTAGTTAAAATTACATGTTTTAATTTAACTCACACATCACTTTTAGTTTTCTTTTTTTTTAAGTCCTATTTTCCTCCACAATATAAGCCAAATTAATGAAATTAAAAAACCTTTTTAGGCAGTTGGTTTCTGCTTGTAGCAAGACATGGTAGCCCATGCTGTAATCTCGGCACTCCAGAGGCAGAGGCAAATAAAATGGCAAATTAAAGTTGACATCGTCCGAGGTTATCTGGTAAGACCCTGCCTCAAGATAAATATCATCAAAATCAAAAATCTGCTTCTACAGGATTTATTTAAAAATAGCTCATACATCTTTGTCACAGGTTAAGTTCTCTATAGTCATTCCTGTCATCTCTGTCCTATAGTAGATTAAAGTGGGAAAGACCTCACCCCAAGTCTACCTAATCCCAGGAAGGTTATGATAGGGGACTAGGTGGCTTGGAACCCATTTGCCCTTTGCAAAACAAAACAAACAAAAAAAAGAGGTTATAAAAATATTTTGGCTGGCTCTTTGGAACTGAACTATAGGTACTGAACTATATACTAAAAATACCTTCTCAATCTTAGGCATTATGTTTATAGATGATATAGATTTACCTTTTCCCACAAATATTGTTGTAGTCATTTATAGATCTTACTAAATCTAGTATGCTGTAGATATTACTACATAAATATGTAATTTCACCATGCAATCATGAGGAGTTGAGGTATTTTATTTACATTAATTTTACCTTGTCTTTTGAAGTCTAGTGTTTTTAACTTTGAACCTGTGGAAAGGAGCTGAGACAGTTTAAACATTTATAGCTTTAGAGTGTCTACCTCAAAAATAAAGCCCAGAAATATTTTAAAGAAATAAAAGTAATCATGCACTTACAGTTTTAGTAAAGCAATAACACATCAAACCCCAAATCAGTAGGCAGAATGAAATTGTAAGGATTAGGTTGTAATTAATCCTGAAATGGAGACTAAAAAAAAAATAACCACACACACACACACACACACACACACACACACACACACATAAACAAACTCAATGAAACAATGTTTTCTGAAAAGATAATCAGATTAATAAATCCTATCCAAAATAACTGTAAGAAACAAAAGACTCAAGTTAATAAAATTAGATATTAAAGAGGGATATTACAACAGAAAGCAATGAAGATCATTGAGGAATACTCTAAAAAAATTACATTTCAATAAGCTGGAAAATCTACACATGTATAATTTTTAAGTGCATAGGACCACCAATTTGAACGAAGAAGATAAATGCAACCAAAATATATCATTAAGAAGCAATTAGATTGAAGCAATAATAATAATAAAAAAACAACTCCCAACAGAGGCCGGGCATGGTGTCTCATACCTGTAATCCCATGGAATTATGCTCCTTTAGGAAAAAAGTTACAAAGATCCTATCTCAAAAAACAAAACAAAAACAAAAACAAATGGGCTAATCATGGTGGTCCAAGTCTGCAATGCCAAGTAGTTGAGAGGGACAGAAAATGCCTGTGACAAAAACCCTCATGATCAAAGTCCTGAAGAAACAAAAGGACTATATAGAACATGCCTCAATTAAGGCTACATATGACAGATCAGTCGCCAGCATTACATTAAATTGGAGAAAAACTGAAAGCATTTCCCCTAAAATCTGAAACAAGGCAAAGTTTCCACTCTCTGTATTCTTTTTTTTTGGTCAGTACTGGGGCTTGAGTATGGGCCTGGGCACTGCCCCTGAGCTTCTTTTGCTCAAGGTTAGCACTCTACCACTTGAACCACAGTACCACTTCTGGCTTTTTCTGTGCATGTGATACTGAGGAAGTGAACCTGGGGCTTCATGCATGAAAGGAATGCACTCTACCATTAAGCCACATTCCCAGCCCATACACTCTCTGTATTCTTATTCAAATAGTGTTTGAAATAGTATCTAGAGCAATAAGGTAAGAAAAAGATATCCAAATAATAAAGAAAAGTTACAAATTATCCCTACTTCCAGACAATATGATTTGTACGCAAGAACCAGTTCAAATCAACACTAAACAAAAGTAAAAATTTATTCAGGTACACTAGCCTATAATCCTAGGTACAGACTGAGCAGGGTCTGGGCAGGGTCTCAAGTGGGAAGCCAGTGTGGGCAACACAGCCACACCCTGATCACACCCTGTGAACAAAGTTTTTGTTCACAGCAGATACAGGTCAAGTGAGTAATTCTTCAAGCATTGAGAAGAAATTTGCTGCAATGCTATACATCTTTGAACAAAATAGACAAAATAGAAAACAAAATAGAATTATGACACAAAATTCTTACCAAGATGATTAAAAAGACAAGAAAAAAATCCATACAGTCAATACGTTTTTCAAAAAGTAAGTTGGACAGTGTAAATTAAAACTATGAAAATTACACTTATTGGGATTAGTTAAACTGAAACAATTATTAGCTTTGTCATATACTGCTGTGGGAATATAACATGATAGATGTGCTAAAGAAAAGTTTGGTATAATCGAGGGGTACTGAAGACTAATATATGTAATGTAGGAAAATACATGCTTGTGTATATTAGAATAAAAGTGTATGAATACTCATGATGGTGTTGTGCATTAGAATATGTATAAATATTCATCGTGGCACTGTTCATAATTGCTAAAAACTGAAAACGAGTGGGCAAGTGTCCTTTAATATTAGACTAAATTGTAGTTCTGTCCTAAAAATACTATTCTATATTACAGACATTACTACATCACAACAAAGACATACGAAACACAACTATATGAATATGGCCAGACTATAGCAAAATAAGAAAAAATATATAAAGTGATACATATACAATCTGTACACAGAAAAATAGAGACAAAAGCACTGTCTAGCAATGCTGACACGACTGGTGGTTGAAAGATACTAGAAAGCAGTAAATAGTTACAAAAATCAGGACATTTACAATCTGGAAAGGTTGAAGGAGGGAAACAATGAGCAATTAGTGAGGGATTACTCTCAAGTGTCACTGCTTAGTCTCTGTGAAGACAGTTCAATTTATAGTTATTCAAAAGCCTATATGTTTGTTTTATACAAGTATCCACATGGGGCTGGGAAGGTGGCTCAGTGGTAGAGCGCTTGCCTGGCAAGTATCTACATATTAAGTACTTTACCACAAAAAAAAAAGATTTAAAAGCTGTATTAAGGTAGATTAATTGTGGTACTACATACACATGGCTTCCAAATGAAGAAAAATTTAAAGCAGAGGAGCTTAATTTTAATGACTATTGTATACAACGAGAAAGTATGGAAGCACTAAACTACAATGCATAAATAGTATCCATCCCCTAAAACTAGCAGCAAGCATACAAAAATAGTAACTGTAATTAACAGTGTACCCCAATAACCCACATGACAGATTTCAATAACACTTAAATACCTCAATAAGTATAAAATGTTTTATAGTTAAGTTAAAAAAGGCTTTAGCTATGGTTCTTTAAAGTACAGAAGATAATCGAAAGTTTGTAATTTTTGTCTTAACGGAGATTGCACATAATGAGTGTGAAAGTGTTACTTCATATTAAAAAAAGAACAACTGGGAAGGGTAAACACATGCAGCAACGGTATTCAATATACACTAGGTAAAAAATTGTGGACTCGCAGGGGAAACAGGGAAAATGAAGGAAGGGGTGACATTATTAAAAAAGAACTGCGGTCATTACCTGACTTGTGGAATTGTAACCCCTCCGTACAACACCTTCATAACATTAAAATAAACAGTTTTTTTTCCCCCGACGTACACGCTAGGAAAGCACACGAAGATGATGATGTCTTTCTCCCGTCAACCATCAAACTCAACACTACAGACTCTGCAGTCGTGTTGGTGCGGCTGCAACCACGCGAGGGGTGGAGGGAAATTTCACTCAAGCCCTTCCCTCCCCCCCTCCGGGCCCTGCCCCTCCAGAATTCCAGTAAAGGACACCAATAATAATACCCGACATAATAAGCAAAACCACCCAAGCCCGGCCCTCCCGGACCCACACGGACGGGTTGCCAGGAGGGGAGGAGGAAGTCACCGGGCAGCGGCGGAGACTTCCCAGAGTGGTCGGTGCACGGGCCCGTCGCGGCCCTCCCCCGCGGCCACCCCGGCGTGCGCCGCGCTCCCCGGGGCGGCGCCCGCGCGCCCGCGCCCCGCCGGGGTCTCCAGACCGAGGAGCCCCCAGCTCCCCTCGGCCTGGAGGCCTAGCCCGGCCTGCCTCTTTCCCCGTCAGCACGACCTTCAATCCTCCCACTTGCTATTCGCTCTCCAGCCAGGGCCAGACGATTCCACACTTCTTCCCACAGAAAACCCTGCTTTTACCGGAGCCAACCCGGGATCCAACGACTTCAAACACCGCTCCGCCGCTCGCTCTCCCTCGCTCTTCTTTTCCCCCCCTCTCCCTTCACCTGCTGGGGCCAAACGTACACAGCGGCTCCCGACAGGACCCGCGCGCAAGCGCCGCCGCTCCCACCTCGCCTGCCCGCCCCCCAGCCCAAGCACGTGATTTCGACGCGCCTCCGTCCACGCCCACTTCCGTTCCTCCACTTTCCTTTCGGAGGGAAGTGGGAGCTGGGGGTGTTAAAGAGTAGCGACTTCCTCCCTCTCCCCGCCCCCGCCCCGCTACCCCCTGCTACAATGTCTTCCGGGTCGCGAGTGCCTCGAAGCCTTCTGGGAAAACATCTCATTTCCTCCCCTCCCCCTCCTACTGCCTTCAACCAACCAGCCTCCCGTCAGAGCGGGACATGCGCAGTGAGTGCCTCCCGTCTCTTCTACCCGAGCCCCCCTCCCCCCCCCAGCAGAGAGACCCCAGCAGCAGCAGCAGCTGATGATGAAGAGAGAGGCAGTGGCAGAGGGGGGGCACCTTTTATTTCTATTTTTAAAGGGACAGGACACTAATTTTACCCCACATCAACCTTGAATTGAGGGGGGTGGGGGGAAGGCGGCTGAGTTCCTTCCCCCACCCTCCAGCTCGGAGCCTGAGAGGGGGATTGAGCCTGAGAGAGAAGGGGAAGGAGTTTCTTCTTCTTCGAAAACCCCCATCCACGACTCCTACCCCCTCACCCCTCCACTCGTCTCCTTCCCGAGCCCCCTCCACCCTTCTCTTTGGCCGTGAGAGGAGGAGAGAAAGAGACCAAAAGCCTCTTAGCAACACAGACCCTTTGCTGCTGCTGCTGCTGTTGCTGCTGCTGCTGCTTACTGCTGCTGCTGTTGCTACTGCTGCTGCTGCTGCTTGGCCCTGGCTGGAGACATCTCACTACACCCAGGAGCAGCCACTTCCCCAGCTCTCCTCCTCCTCCTTCGCATCCTCCTCCTCCACTCCCCCCTTTATTACCCTTTGTGTCATCCTCCACAGCTCCAGGGAAGGCACTCAAAAGTGGGGGGCAGGAAAGGTAAGTGTATCTGTGGGGGCTTCATTGCCTTCCTCTGGCTCTGACTTTCACTCCGGGGCAACAGTAGCACCAAACCTCATACGCAGTGGAGCTCCGGGGTGAGGAGGGGGTGGTGCTGAGGGGGGGGGGAGTGAAGGAGGGGTTGGAGTGAGGAGGGATGTGTGAGCTGGAGTGTCCATCCTGTCAGGGGAGGAAGGGCACTTTTATTTTTATTTGCTGTTGTCAAAAGTGGGTTCTCCACCTAACATCTGATTGTGCCTTGCTCCAGTGGGGGAGAATACAAAAACAACCCCCTCCTTTTTCCAACGAGGCGCCAGGGAAAGAGACAGAAAGAGGCACACTTTCTAGATGTCACTTAAAATTTTTCATTTGGAGAGCTTTTTCCCCCCTCTCTTTCCCCAAGGAAAGCTCTACTGCATTTGTTTCTGAGTGGGAAAATGTCGGGATCTGAATTGTATTGGAACTGCTTTTTCATTTGGAGACCTGAGTGTTTTCCCCTTTTTGCTACTGTATGGTTTGGATGTGGACTTGAGGGTTGGAGGACTTGACTGGTTTCTGCGTTAGGGATTTAATCTCATCATTTTTCGTTTTGTCTGAATTGCATAGCAGATTTCACATTTTTAATTGATAGAGGCCTTTGGTTAAGTTTTTACTTGTATGATTGCTTTTTATGCTAAATATGTGTTTCATGTTTGAGTCTATTAAGTTCAAAGCTGAAAATGCTTAAAGTTTAAATGCTGGTATTGTCTTTTCCCACATACATTCCTGATACTTATTTTCCATAAATTGAGAAGATGAACTATTTCATAATTAACTGGGTATTTTTCTAGTCTTTGTAACTTGTCTGAACAAGTAATCCCCACTGAAAACTTTATGTTGTTCTGGCTTCATGGAAGGCCAAACCTTTCCATCAATAGTTTGCTGGATTGGTACCACTTTCAGTTTTAAATGAATTATTTATTTACCGTTGTAAATTGAGATGAGTTTTTCATCTTTCAGGGTACTAAAACAAATTGTTCACTATGTAAAAGGGGACTGATTTCTATCATATGTTTTCATGAGTCAAAGACATCATGAAGTTATAGTGTATCCGTTGTACTTAGATACAAATGGAAAGATAAACCCAGATTTAGGTTTATAGAATAACAATCTTGATGAAAAATATTTTACTTTTTTTGCATGGTATGTTCTTACTGAATAGCTTTCTTTCAGTGCTGTATTTCACAAAAGCTAGAAAGTTTATTTCTAGTGTAGGCCTTTTACTTAGGGCTTACTTTGGGAAGTGGTATTTTATTTCATATTTACATTTATCCCTTTCCTTGCAAATTTATATACACATTCTTCTCCCTCCCTCATTACCTCTTTCCTGATCCAGTCTCCCTCCTTCCTTCTCTCTTTTTCTCTCACACAAGCATTTTTTTTTCTTTTCCCACTTATTAAAAACAGTGTTAGTGTTTCTTATCCCATATTTTATGTCAACAAAAATATTCTTCTGTAAAGTGGCAATATTTTTATCAGACTGGTAATAGGAAAGCTGCAATTTAGTAACTAGGAAGGATATGAAGATATGATGATGCTATTGATCTTAGTTTTTTTATAATTAAGCAAGACAAAATATGTTCATCTTTTAGTGACTGAAAGAATTACTTATGTAGAAACTTGTTCTTTAAAATCTTAAATATTGTGTTTTTTTAAAAAGCATACATTTATACATAGAGGGAAAAATAAGCTGTATAGTAAACAATATGTTCATAATTCTCTCATTCCTCTTATAGATTTAGTCGTTTCTTAGATTTCTCTGAATTGTAATGGTGCACATAAACAGAAATCTGTACCAAGTTCAAGTTTTTCTCTTAACATCAATAATACCATTGTAGTTTCACCTAAGATTTTCTTCCCCCACATTAAAACCTCAGAAACCTTATTGTAAGAGATAGAAGTAGAACCTACTAAAGAAATCAATTTTAAGTAAGCAAATTGTATAGGTAATTGTAGTAGTAGTTGCCCAGTTGGCAGCTGAGTTAAAATTTATAGTCTTGAGTTTAATGCCTTTACTTTGCGTTTTCCTTTGGAAGCATTCCTTACCCTACCACCCCCAGGGTAACCCTTTATGATTGGAAGATTCCAGACTTTCTCTCTGTCAGATAATGATTTATGCTTTAAAAACCTTTTATTGTGCTTTTATTATGGCTTATTTTTAAAACATTAAGAACTAGTGATATTTTGGGATGGTAATTTTTCAACTAAAAGCTATCATGGAGGCATTTAACTCTTCATTTTCATTTTCTTTTCTTAGGTTGGCTCTCTACCACTTGAGCCAAACCTGTATTTCTGAATTTTTTGCTGGTTAATTGGAGATAACAGGCTTTCAGATTTTTATGCAAACTGTGATGCTCAAATCTCAGTCTTCTGAGTAGGTAGGATTAAAGAGCCAAAAGCCCTGGGATTCATTCTTCATTTTCCATATTGTAGAAGTTCTGAGAGCTAAGGAGCTTGCCCAAGGTTCCAAGGCCTGTGAAGTGGGCAACTCAGGAACTGTATAACTCAAGTGTCATTATACTTACTATGCTGTATTACCTCATTGCCTTTTGTCAAAAATGAAACTATCAGGCTCAATTCTGTGGATAGCACTAACATTTTATAAGAAGACATGTCTTTTCTAAGAATATGAAGATACATGGCCTGACAGCTGTAATTTTTCTATTTATAAATTCAATATATTTTTGTTAATATTTTAATCAAGTAGTAATTTCACTAGTGAATTAGAGTTATTACTATTTTAAGAATTATTTCAGCTTTCTTTAATGCTTTCTCCCTCTGAATCTTAAGTTAATCAGTAATTGTATTTCTTAATCTTGTATTGAGGACCCATATTTATAAAAAGTTAGAGAATTCATGTTGTGCTTTAATGGTTTGCTTTTGAGTCTTGTCTTAATGAACTGGTTATAGACAAAAGTATTTTCTTGTTAAAACTTACGTCCCTCATTTTCAGTATAATATTTGGTGCACAATAGGATATACTGATGGTTTGTCATAATCTATATTTGTAGAATTAAACATGCTTGAATTTCATTATTGAAGGAATATGAAATTACTCTTTTCTCCTTCCTTTTTCCCTTGTTTCCTGCTATAATTTCGTGGTAGTCATGCCATGAAAATTACTTTCTTGGGAGTTTTTTCCTTTATCTGTAACTTTGACTTATCTTTTCTAACTAATAATCAAATTACTGTAGCCACAGTACTCATAATAAGTAAAAAAACTACTTCTTTCTAATCTTTATATAGGATGAAACATTACAAAAGTAATTAATTTTCAATAAGCAATGATAAAAATGTATGTAAAAACATACTTAAGATGCACTTAAATTTCATTTTGTTGAGTAAATGGTGCATTAGCTTGTAGGAATGAGTAGGCTGCTTTTGCCATTTCTATAAAGCAACTTATACTTAGGTGACATGTTTCCCTGACTTTGTTTTTTTGGTCCTTACCCAGACAATTACCAACTTTCCAGTTTTCTATGGATATGAAGATTTACTTCTAGTCTTCAGTGGGATCCCATGAAGTCAGCCAGAAAGCCTATGTGCAGCTTACGTATCTCTGTAAACTTGTCTCAATTTCAATTGTATGTGCACAGCAGATTGTACTTAGCTATTTATTAAACATCTATGAAGCATCTTCTGTCAGGCATTGCATTAGGCATATGAAAAGCAAGCATGGCCCCTGCAATTTATTGTGAAGAGAATTAAATACAGTTTAATTGTGTTGCACAAGTGTATTGGTCATATCTTTATTTTGGCTAACCTAAATAAATTTTACATCATCTAAATGGGTACTGTTAGGTAGAAAAGAACATGTTTAGCAAGGATATTGTTGTGTTCTGTTAAAATAGTAAAATAGTAAGAAAACAATTTCCACTTAATACTGTATTCTAGAAATTTCTATTCTGTGTATAGCTTACTTTGGACAGTGAAATTAGAGTGGATTTATCATTTTTTATTTGAAGATGACCAACACTGTTCATCAAATTTTTTCCCAAAGGAAAAAAAAAATCCAGACTCAGCAAACTTAATTATTTCTCTCAAAAGTAACTCTTCTTTCTTTGCACTCAAAAGAGTGTCTTTTACGGTCTATTGGGAGATACTGTACATTTTCCTTTAGACTTTGGGTATTTTAACTGCATTTTAGTAAATCTAACATCATGATTTAGTTGGAACTGGTATATATTTTTAGGAGTTGTAGAAATTTTAGTATGTTTACTAAGTATATTATTTCAAGACTTCAGACAAAACTTAGAAGTTGTAGTTACACAACCGTTGCAGTGTTTAATCTTAATTAAACACTATTTCTTCTATAGCTCTAGTGAAATGAGTTGAAGTTTCTAATATTGGTACTTTAGAAACAAAGAACCACATCTTATTACTTATAAAAAGATTTTTATATATAATTTAAAAAACAGAGAAAAAAGTAGCATTCACTGCACTCTTCTCAATACGTATATTTTAGAAGAATAGTAGCCACAATTGAAAAAAGTGGTAATGCCTCTCATGGCTTGTTTAATATCTAGAGAAAGTAAATAGATTCCTGAGTGGCAAATTCTGATCTTTTTCATATTCATCCTTAAATTCTGTTTTAGTAGTTATCACAGATACCATGTATTACAAATGTGCAACACTAAGATGAGTTTTGATTTCATTCTTTCTCTATGATCTTTGCATTATTGTCCCTATATTACAAGTGAGGAAAGCAATGACTACTTAAGCTGCATTGTATGATTATAAAGTAGCACAGTACTCTATCATATTAGGTTTACTACACTTGCTAATTCAAAATAATTACTGTAAAGTGTTGTTCTCAATCTGTACTCTAGAAAGCATTAGTAAAATCAAGTCCCTGATAGCTTATTGGTGGTGATGAAAAATTTCTTGATACTGTACCAGGATGAAACTAAAAGCAAACAAACTTCACCTTTTCTAAGAAACAAATGTATACCAATGTGCAACTTAAAATAAAATATGCGTAAAGCCAATCTTCTTTTTATGTTAAAAATGACATGTGTGTTTCATTTGCTATGTTGGCAGTACTGGGGATTGAACAAGTACCCTATACTTGTATCTTGTACTTGTTTAGGCAATACCGTTAGCATTTGTGCCCTGCTTCCAGTTCATTTTGGGATTTTTGTTTGTAGATGGAGTCTCACACTTTTCCCTGAGCTGGCTTCAAAATGAGATCCTCCTACATGGAATAACACTTAGTATTTTGTTACATTAAGTTGGAATTTCTAACTATTTGTGGTACAACATATACTTCCATTAACATTTTTAAGTGTATTTATAGTGGAACAACCCTAATCAAAGCGGAATTCATATTATCTAGTATTATGTTGTTATATCAGTATTACCTTCCAGACTCCATACTTTTCGTCATTATATCTTGCAAAGAAGATTAACTTTAATGTGGTCTTTACTACTAGAGTTGAAAATATTTTCAGTATATGAATGGACTTTTAGTAATACTGCTGTTTAACTGTGGGCACCCTGCCACTTCACACTTGCAACTTTTTTTTGTTTTTTAGGGTCTTGATTTTTTGTTGTTGTTGTTGTTGTTTTATTCCTGAGGCTTGAACTCAGGGCACAGGCACTGTCCCTGAGCTTTTGTACTCAAGGCTAGTGTTCTACCATTTGAACTGCAGCTATACTTTCAGCTTTTGGTGGCAGTTAATTGGAGATAAAGAGTCTCACAGACTTCTATTTCTGACTGACTTCAAATCATGATCATCAGATCTCAGCCTCCTGAGTAGCTAGTATTACAGATGTGAGTACCACTTCCTGGCCAAAGTTTTTTTTTTGTTGTTGTTGTTTTGTTTTTTGCTTTTTTAAAATTTAGTTTTATTGTCAAGGTGATATACAGAGGGGTTACAGTTACATACATAAGGTAGTGATTTTTTCTTTTCCCCCTGGAGCCAGCTTAGATGGATGTCCACCTACCTTTGGACTCCACATAGCTTGTGAGCATGAATACATGCTTTGCCTTGCTTTGTGGTAGAATGGACCCTCACTTTTTTTCTGGGCCCTCACTTTAACTGCAAACCTGATCTATAGTTCCCATGTAGATAGGATACAGGTATGTGACAATATGACCAGCTAAGAATGGAGAACTTTTGATTTCTCTACATGTATTATGGATTTAAAACAGTTATCTAAAAAACTTTGATTCAGCTGGCCAGAGTTCATTTTTATATGGTTTGCTTTTACAAATAAAAGCAATTATAATATTTTTTTTATCTTTTTAACCAGGTACTTTGATATTCAACTAGGCAAATGCCCATTCATACTTTATCCTTGTATTGATTACCTTCCTGTGAGCATTATGCCAGTACATTTAGAGCCTGTATAGTTTAGAAACAGCTTTAAATGCTAAGGAAATATTCTAATCATCTATAGTTCAGAAGGAGAGTTTATTAAGAATGATTTTTTTTTTTTGGTCTATGAAAGCAGTCTCATCAGGTTAAAATAAGTGAAAACCAATTTTCTCAGGTATACTGAAATTAATTCAATGAATTATGTCTGTCTTGAAAATAGAATAACTCACTATAAGTCTTCAAAGGTAAAAAAAAAGGTGAGATATTCACAGATTTAACATAAACTATGCTTTGTCTTTTTTTAATTTAAGACCTTTATTAACAAATACTTATAGTTTGTTGACTTTTCTGAAAAAATCAAATTGTAAACTTTTATTACAACTTTTATTAAGAGTCTCAACTTGGCCAGATATGAAACAATTTAAAAACCTTTAAAGGTATATTGAGAAAATAGACCTTAAAAAAATAAAACATGTTTGCCATTACCAAAAAGGGATGTCTTTAGATAAAAATAATAAAAACCCCGTGGTACATAGATAATGCAAATAGTTATAGTTACCTGGTCAATGGACAAAAAGCAAGCACTTAAGGTCTTCACCTCCAATCTTTTTAAAATGTAGTTGGGCCTGATTGAAAAGAAAATCTTTAATGATATTGAATATAATGTAAAGCTTATACTTCAAACTTGGATGTAACAAATTGTGGTTGAGCCCTTATTTTAGTTGACTTATGTAACCTTTTCTTAGAGGACTTTGAATCATTGACTAGATAGTTTGAGTGTATTTTTTAAAAGACTAATATGAGCTATGTAAATTAGTCACCAACCTTGAAAAAGTGAAATTTTGTACATCGGTGCCTTACTGAGTTCTTTTGCTAACCAAAGAAGATTTCATGAATGATCACATTCTTTTGTTTTGTTTTATATGAGTGTTATACTCACATTGTTGCCCAGTCTTATTTTTCTATTAAAACTGAATGTCTATACTATAGAAGTTAGAAATGAATACAAAAATATTAACTAAGATGGAGTGCTAAGTTATATTTAAGTTAATCATGGAGTTGCAGGTATTTTTTATACTCAAGTCCAGAAATGTTCACTAATCTGTTGACCATTAATTAACTTAATCTTTGTACTTCTAATATTGTTAGTACCTTAAAAGAATGGTCAGATTGTTACTGATGTGGAAAGGAATTATTCTGCATTCAAAAAGGAAAACTATTTTCTTTTTAGACAGCCTCCTTACTAGGGATATACTTACCTAATAAAAGAACTATTTTTGTTAGGAGAAAGGGACTTTTGTTTATGTGAAAAAAATTTAAATGTGGGAAGTATAAAGTTTATCATTAATAAATATTAAGTGACAAAGTATTTATTAAATCAAATACATATTCCTGTAATGACAAATTTAAAGGTTTTTAAAATATTTTTCTTTCACTTTTATCACACTGGAGCTTCTGCTGAAGGATTTCTAGGCCATTTTAGACACTGTAATCTAGTTAAAGGTTTGTTTATGCTTCCCATCTCTGTTTTGCTGATGGTATTAGAATGCAGGCCAGAGCCAGACAGCTAACTGTTTATAACATTCAAACTTCAATTAAAGCTACAGTGTTGAGTTTATATCAGAAGGTTCATACTAACTAGAAACATTACTAATAATACTATGATGGTAGTCATTTTACAATGGTAGTTATTGGCTTTCCAAAATCTTACAACTCCTTAAGAATATTTTTTATTAATTTAGGAACTATTAACGTTTAACTGTTTTATAGAAGTGAAAATAGAGCTTATTTTGCAATACAGTCTTTTCATTTTAACAATTTTTGGGTGTAATAGGCCCAACAGTTTATCTTATTGCTTGCTTAAATGGTCCAGTTTGTGTTCTCAAATAAATGCATTCTTTAGTAGATATTACTTTGATTTTCAGTTGACTTGAGTCCCTTTTTTATTTGGAAGAACATAACAATATGGTGCTTATTATAGAATAAAAATAGTAGTCACATTACTTCAACGTTCTTATGGGTATGAACAGAACATTAAACCTAAATAGAACAGAATTTCACTTAATTTTATGTCTTTTCTGAAATGCTGCTTTTTTTGTTTGTGATTTCTTTGTTTCATTATGTTGGTAAAGTTTTATTTATTTATTTTTTGTTTGTTTATTTATTTGCCAGTCCTAGGGCTTGAACTAAGGGCCTGGGCTCTGTCCCTGAGCTTCTTTTGATCAAGGCTCACACTCTACAACTTGAGCCACCCGCACCACTTCTGGCTTTTTCTATTTTTGTGGTACTGAGGGATCGAACCCAGGGCTTCATGCATGCAAGGCAACCACTAAGCCATATTCCCAGCCATTTTTTAATGAGTTAGTCAAGATCTCCTTTAAAACATTTCTCCAGCTGCTTCTCTGTTTTCATAGTTTACCTAACTAGTCAATAATTCACTTAAAATTGTGTGGTGTTTTTTTTTAGTTACTAGATTTGAATTCATGACCTTACCCTCTACCATTTGAGCTATGCTATCAGCCCTTTTTTCTTTTGGTTTTGTCACCAAAGATCTAGGTTTACCTAGACTGGCCTTGAAATCTGATCTTCCCCTATCTCCAGTGTACACAGGATTACAGGCATGTACCACTACCATGCCTCTTCCCATATGCTTTTCTATAATCATAAGTTTGTATTGAAGCCTAAATTTATGACATAGAAATAACATACTATTTAGGAAAGATGAAAAATCATAATTGAATGTGTACCTGATAAATTTTTTAGCTTAAATATCTCAATGACAAAGTCTACCTGAAAGTTACAATCTGTTTTAGAATGATGTAACAGTAGAAAATTAGGAACTAATACCAATGATAAAGATAAAACTGAAAAATAAAAGGATAAAACAAAAACTGAAAATGACCATTAAAAATTTGGATTTGTAAATTAAATGCATATATTTCCAAGATAAATTATGTTGAGCAAATCAAATAATCTGTACAGTATGTTCCCAGGTATCTAAAAAATACATGTACAGAATGTTTGCTATGTATAAAAATGTATGTTTATGCAGGTATATAATGCTGTGTATTCTATAAATGCATAAAGTTTATGTAAGTGCATCAAAGAAAGATCTGAAAGATATGTGCCACATTATATCATTTATCTACAAAAAATTATATATCTGGGATGCATACAAGAATGATGATGAATGTATACTTCACCATTACTTCAATATTAAAAGTAAGCTTATATTCTGAAAGCAAGTTTGTGATGAAAAATTATACTTACATATTACAGGAAAATTATAGTCCTAGAAAAATAATTATATGAAGATATTCCTTGAATACCTTGAAGTCAGTTTGGTATTTGCTAAAAATTATTGTAGCAGGATACAAAATAAGACCTATCAGAATGATCTAATCTTAGAAGAACAATGGATATAATCTATCTTGATTTTTAAATATTCTGTGTCTTTCTGAAAAAATCCACTTGTGTACATTGGGCTCCAAGGGTGATAAAGACGTCAGTTACAAAATTATAAAGTCTATTTCAGTCTCAGATAGAATACATGAGAATAAGATAAAACATTATTGTAATGAGTGATACAGATTATTATTTGCTTATTCAAAACACTGATGGCATAGTCACAGATTATATAATGTTTTCTATATTTGAACTGGCTTAATAGAGAATAAAATTTTCAAAAGTTTGAGATTATTCTTTAGGTGACTCAAACATGTACATTTTAAAAGTCGTTTAGAAACCTTTGTAAAATATCATCAAACTAAGCTGTAAATATGCTTAATAAAAAAGTTGTTAGAATTGCGTTAAATCGTAGTATACTTTTGGAGAGGATATGAATTAGACTGTTTAGATAAAGTGGAAATACTAAGTTGTTATAAGAGATTAATTCAGGTAATGACAAAAGATGAGGAAATTGGGAAGTATATTTTTGGTAGTTTGAAAACTAAAGTTAAAATTGAGAATAATATGGTAAATTAAGGAAGTGGTTCGAAGTAATATACCTTTAAATTTATTTTCTAAAGTTTTATTTCCCAGAATGTAGGTCACAAAAAAAAAAATAAGGAAAATGAGGGAAAATAACTTCCAGAAAAATTATGAGTAGAAAATCCGTTGAGCCTGATTTAGTGCAGTAAGATATGATTGGGACTGAAGCACTCTAGTTAAAATATGAAAACACTGGGCAAGAATACCAAGGGATTTTTTTTTCTTTAACAATTAAAATTTATACCCAGAATGGTTCCTGAGTGAAGTTATGAATAGTAGATAACTAAAATTATGCATTTAATGTATAAACAAATATTAAAAATAGTAAAAGGATATTAATGTTTTTACTATTTGCTTTATAAGTTTGGTTGCATCTAATTCATTTCCAAATAGCCCTGTGGTATAAATTATCATGGCATCTTACCCTTAACATCAGTAATTGAAGTCTTTGTTTTTTGATTTCTCATTAAAAAAATAAATTTAGGAAGAAAGTAGACAGATTCAAACAGTTATCCCACATATGGCTTGGTATCTTGTTTTTACCCAGAAAGAAATAGTGATTTTAATATATATATATATATATATATATATATATATATATCTGTAATCGACACAGAACTTCTCTCATCATCATCGTTATTATTTTTACCAAGGGTTTGTTTGTATCTTTACCAAATGTATGTTGATACCTATTATGTACTCACTGTGAGCAAAATTAGTCATGAATCTTGGACTTCTGGCCTTATACCCTACTGATAGAGAAGGATATTTATAATATAGTCATACAAATAAATGTAAAATGGGAACTTTTTAGTTACTGGGTAGAATTATCTGATGCTTCTAGAAAGAATTTAGTCAATTAGTGGTATCAAAGGAAATCTTTTTTAAGGAAGTCTTTATTTAGCTATCATCTTACTGAGTAAAAGTTAGTTTGATCAAGATAGTGAAAAGAATTTCCTGAAAAGAAGGAACATTCTGTATGAAAATCCTGATGTAGGAGGGATCACAGTACCTAACATTAAACTTAGGTTGACAAGGCAGATGTTAAGAGCAAGATGAAAGATGATTCCTGTTAGGTGGGTTAGGCGCCAAACTGCAGGAAACTGTAGGCAGCATTGTTCTGTATTTTCAAGTTTAATATTTAAGCAGACTGATATTTTTTTTTCTTTTTTTTTTTTTTAATTTTATTTTATTTTATTTGAGAACATACTGTACAGAGGGGTTACAATTACATGGGCAGGATAATGCATACATTTCTTACCAAGCATTGCAGCCTCCTCCTTTGTTTACCCTTCACCTCCCTTCCCAGCCTCCCCCCTCCCTCCCAACCAATCATACCCCCCCCCCCCCCACCGACATTGTAAAGCTGGTTTTGACATGACATTTTGTACTTCTCATTGTTGCAACAGGTCCACCTGAATCCTTAAAAGACTTGTTTGTCCCCATCTCCTCCACATGTTATACTGACATCAAATATAGTGAAAGCGGGGGTTACACTGTGGGGGAGGGACATACAAAGCAACAAAGAAATAATCTTATAAATTAAGCAGACTGATATTATTTAATGAATATGAAATCTAAATTATAGAAAGATTGTGTTACATAAAGTTACTTTTATTCCTACTTAAAATTTATAATCCTCTTGCCCATTAAATCATGCCTACAACTGTAGTTCTTATAAAACATATAAAACACATAGCATTTAAAAATTGTAAAAGTAAAATAATATTCTAACCAGGCAGAAATTGGGAAAAGAAAGAAAGAGGTTGAATATAATGCCTTTGCATTTAAAAGAGAGCACCCTGATTGTTATTGACCATGCTATGAGTAATGAGGGGAAAAACCTACTTCAAGTGTACTGATTTGTTGTAGGATAGACAGTAACGAAGGATGATAAGGAACATAGTCCATATTGGACAACTTGGGAATACCCTCACTGCTACTAGATAAGCACAGTCTAATGTCCATAGTAAATGAAGGGAGAAGAAGAAAAACAGCATCCATGTATCGACGGTGTGATTATGTCAGTTGTAAATATAAGCATTTTATAAATTATTTTATGTAGCAGTAGGATAAGGGTCATCACAAAATAATGACAGTATAAATGTCAACTTTATTTTTATTTTATTCCAAGTAATTTGTATAGTCAGACGTATTTTTAGTTGGGAGCCAGTTGGCTCATACCTGTATGCCTAACTGCTCAGGCTGAGATTTGAGGATCATGGTATGAAGCCAGCCAGCCAAGAGACTCTTATCTCCAATTAATTACCAAAAAGAAGAAAAAAGCCAGAAGAGTGTGGCTCAAGTGTTAGAGCAGTACCCTTGAGTAAAAAGCTCAAGGACAAGAACCCATGCCCTGAGTTCAAGCCCAAGGACTAGCACCAAAATTTAAAAAATAGTTTTAAATTACTAGTTTGCATTACCTACTTCAAGCCATGGTATTAGCCTTAATACAATGGTATGTATTATTTGGAGGTTTTAAATGATTTTTGGAATATTTTGGAATAGTTTTGCCTTATTTTTGATTCAACTTATAATCATCATTTCATGTTGAAATAACATTTTAAGCCTCTTTTGACACTAGTTTCTATCTGTATTAAGTAGTTCACAATCTAATAAGCTTAGGAATATAAAAATAATGAATCGATTACGTAATTTTTGTTAAAAACTAAATAATATGAAGATGTATTAACTTGGAAGAGAGAGATAATATATCCAAGCATGCATTAGATAGATAGGTGTATCAAATGCTGTTGTAGAATTCTTCTAGTGAATCACTGTGAAGGTTCAACATCTACCAGGAAATCTTGAACTTAATTTTCTGACATTTCTCAGGTAGGGCAGACCTTTTAATGTCTAAATACAACTACACAAGTGAAGAACTTATTTATTTCTTATAGAGCATTCTGAGAGAATATAACTTGCACTGATTCATGTTTTACAAACTAACAGACTATTGAATGAAAATTCATAGATCATCACTATTTGAAAAGCTTATTATTTCATTTGAAAAGAAAGTTTACTGAGTTTAATAATTCTATAGAGTCAGTTTATGCTAAAGAGAAATTATTCCGGAATAGATGTTATCTATGTTTTATAGCATTTTACTGTCTTTCTAGCAGAATATATCCAAGGGACTGTAGTTCTGTGATACCCTCTATGCCTTTTGGTCCTTTTATTAAACAAGGTTCAAAATATATAATTATAATGAAAGATTTTTTTTATGGTTTTTGTTAAGGAGTATCAAAGCTATTCTGCTAAAACACTTCATTTGTACCATTTACTGTGCTCAGCATTTTATAAATTTCATATTTAGTTCTTCTAACAATCAGAAAATATTCCAAGGAACATGTTTCAGAATTAGTTTTCTTTTCTTTTTTTTTTTTTAAATTGGTCATGGGGCTTGAACTCTGGGCCTGGATGCTGTCCTTGAGCTCTTCAGCTCAAGGCTAGTGCTCTGTCACTTGAGCCACAGTGCCACTTCCAGTTTTCTGGTGGTTTATTGGAGATAAGAGTCTTACAGATTTCTTGCCCCAGCTGGCTTCGAACTGTGATCCTCGATCTTAGCCTCCTGAGTAGCTAGGATTACAGGCGTGAGCCACCAGCGCCCAGCTCATATTATTTTACTGTTCTGAAAACTTGTATAAGGAATGTAAAAGTAAGCTAAATGTATCTTTTGTTATTTTCTTATAACACTGGGCGGAATTGTCATGAATTTAATTGTTAAAGTGAAATTCTGATCTCTTATCAGAACAATATGTAGATATATTGTCTTTCTTTGTCTTAATGTCCATATATTAAGTAGGTAATAACACAAAAATGCTAAAAGCATGAACTGTAGAGCTAAAGTTTGGATTCAAATTCCTACACTGTCACTTGATATATAATATTCTTGGCCTAAGTCCCATTAATAAAAGAACTAAATACTGTGCCTACCTCCAAGTTATTTAATGTATTATAAGTGACCTCAAAAATTCCTGATGCATCCAAAATGACATAGAAGTGGTAACTGTATGTATTTTTTGTGTATTAGTTGTACAAAAAGAAAGAAAATAGTTTTAGCCTTACTTTGTGTTTTTCATTTGGCATAATAAAACAATCAGTTTGATTTACAATTCTTTGGAAAGTATATGAAAATTTAACGTTGAAATTTATTTTTACAAGTTCTTTATATTGTTACTATCATATTATTAATTAAATCTTACTGTTAAGGGAAGTGTGGGAAAATACTCTATTGTTTGTTATAAGGAAACTGACACACAAAGTTTAAGAGTTCTTCAAATACAATAGAAAATTCTGTTTGAAAGACTAAAATTAAAATTCACAATATTCCTTCTGCCAGTTGGTTGATCCAAGCTATTTCTAATCCTTATTTAGAGTTCAAATTAGCCTATTACTTGGCAAAATAAATGTTTTTCCAAATTTTCTTTGTATCTTTGTGTCCTTTTACTTAAGGGTGATTCATTCAGATTACATGAAAAAATGTTTTAAGTGGGTTTAGACTAAATTCAAAGGTTAGCCTAGCCATCTCTTATGATATTTAAAGTGTTTTTTTTGGCTTATTTTTTAATTGATATTAGGTGGTTATGTACATTTCACATTTCACAGCATTGTGGAATAGTGATACTTAGTTAAAGTCACAAACACATTTTAACTTTCACAAGGCACATTATCATTATCATGGTCCAAAAAGTTTGTGAATTCTGTGAACTTTGACAATACAGTTATTTCTTCCACATCAGGTGATACTTACATTTCTTTCCTTTTGCTTAGCATAAGCTATTCCTTCCTTGTTTTTGTCCACTATCAACTAGCTTTTTCTTCCATTTTAGTGAATGAGGTTCATAAGGTTCTTCCCAATCAATATTCTGGTACTTTAAATCACATTTTTAGTGAACAGTAACCCTAAATGTCAAAAAGTGAATTGTTATACAAGTTTTTTAAATTGTTTATAAGGTAAACAGTACCTGTTTATTAGGATATCAGGGAACACTTGAAATAGGTATTTATTTTTTCTTGCATACTTTATGTAATTCATCAGTTTTTAAAAGTAATCGTTTGGTTAATATTGAGAAAGTAATAATGACCATTTAAAGACTTAGAGAAAAACCATTACTAAGAGAATTGTAAGTGGTTGCTTTTAGAAGATAGCAATAGCAATAATATCTGATTTAAAATTTGTAAATATAGTTCAGTTGTTTCTGTGAAAGCAGAATGAATCTTCTTTCTAAAACCAATAAAAATCAAATTTAGTGTTTCAATCTAATAATTGCCACCACTTGTAGAGATTTTCACATAAAGACCACTTTTTTCCCTCTTGAGTCTGCTGTTTTTTAGAAATAATATTATTGTGAATAAGTTACACAACTGGTTAATTTTGTCTTTTTGCTATTTTCCTGCATTCTGACTAGATCTATAATCTTAGAAAATGAGTTCATCTAATAACGCAGGTGAAAACTCAGGTTACTTTTTAAAACCCGATATAACTTAAACAGTTTTAAATGTCTGCTTAAAAAAAAAAGTTGTGGGCTGGGAAGGTGGCTCAGTGGTAGAGCGCTTGCCTTGCAGGCATGAGGCCCTGGGTTCGATTCTTCAGCACTACATAAGCAGGAAAAAAAAGCCGGAAGTGGTGCTGTGGTTCAAGTGGTAGAGTGCTAGCCTTGAGCTGAAGAGCTGAGGGATAGCGCCCAGGCCCACAGTTCAGGCCCCACGACCGGACTCAAAAAAAAAAAAAAAAAAAAAGTTGTGTTTAGTACGTTGTGTTAAACTTTTCATAGCTAAAGTTTGCCAATTCATTTATTCTCTTGAATCAGTTATGGGTATTTTAGACTATTATGAAAGCTAATAACAGCTGCTAACTCATCTAACTCATAGGAATAGTGAAATTTTTATAAGTAGGAACATTTGTCACAAAGAGAAAAGGATGGCTTGTTTGTTCCTATCAATTAAAAGAGAGAGAGTCCTAAACTATTTGTGAAGAAGGGTCAAGGAATCAAGGTTTAACTCCAGCCCTGGAAAAAAGTTCTTCTGGAGACATCATCTCAACCAATGGTTGAGCATGGTGATGCATGCCTGTCATCCCCAGGGAAATGGGAAAGAAACAGTAGGAAGATCACACCCAATGGGGCTAGGGCATAAAAAACTGAGATCCTATCTCAAGAACAAGGAATGTGAAAAGGATAGAGTGCCAAACCTGAGTTCAAGCCCTCGAAGCTCTCCCTCATTGCAGAAAAGAGAGAGTACAAAGATTTCTGACACAACCTCAGGCTTTTCACAGTGATATAAAAAAGTATAAATGTTCATTATGCAACTACTGTTTTTACAAATATAAAGCATTTGCTATAATCCAGATATTCAACAATAAGCAAGACAGCCAAGGACATGGAGATGAGAGACCTTGCAGTGAAGACCAGTATTAACAAAACACTTGTATGTGTGACTTGTATGCATGATCTGTATTATAAATGACAAAAAGTTCTTTCAGCTACTTTAAGAGTAGAAATGTACATTGAGATATGAGTCAGATATTTCTAGGTGAGAATAGTGATAATAATGAAAAAGGCAGTATTTTCACTTTTACTATTACTGAAAAAGAAATAAAGACCCAGAAAGACTAGTGGATTATCCAAAGTTCCAGCGAGTGGTATACAAGAGACCTAGGTCACCTGCCTAGTATCTTCTATGAAGTTAAAAACTGCACTCTGAAACAAAAGAAAGTCAAAGCAAGATGCCTAGAAATTTAGACTGGCCAGTTTGTATTTTATTATAGGTAACATAATACAAAGAATCATATCATTGCAGCTTTTTTCATGCTTCTTATTTGAATTCCTTTTTATTTCTTTTGGTTTGCCCTTATCCTTTACTAAGAATTTACTTTTGCTAGGCCTACACTACTACTACTACTACTACTACTACTACTACTACTACTACTACTACTACCACTACTTCTCCTTCCACTTCCTTTTCCTCCTCCTCCTTTCCCTCTTCTTTCAAACTTTGCCTCTCCTCCCCCCTCCTTCCTCTGCCTCCTCCTCCTCTGTCTTTCTCTTTCTCTTTCTCCCTCTCTCCCCCCCCCCCCCCCTCTTTTAAAGGAGCACAATTACTCTGGAAAGCCAGGTATATTTATGCCATAGGTATCAGTCTCTCCAGGAAACCTTTTCAAGGTTATGTGGTGGTTTCATTTTCTCTGTAAAGAAAGTTGTTGCCTTTAATTTTCTTGAATTTATTAAGCTGGAGTCTTTTTCCTGGGATGGTTTTAATCTAACACTAGTTTATAATATTGTTACTATAGGCCAGTCTTCAATGTATCTGATTTAAAAAAATGGGCATTTCATCATATTTAACAGTTTCTTTAAACCAGTGGATAGATATATAGATTTAAAATATAGTTTTATCCTATTTTCTATTATAAACCCTTAATTTGGTTTTTGGTGTTACTGTTTAAGCAATACATTGAAGGACTTGATTTTTTGTTTTAAAAAAAGATATGGAATATCCTAGATACATACTTAGTAACTTACTTTGACTTAGGGCAGCAAAGCTCACTTATAGGATCACACTTTCAGAAGTAAAAAAATTGAAAGTTGAGTCTGCAAAGCTAGACTTCATAACAACAGGAAACATCCCACCTACAATGCATATGGCAATGGAGAAAGGCAGTGTAGCAGACTATAGACAAAAATAATAGCTGGCAGTGAAAATGAATATTCTACTTTACAACCTTAGATCTGTCATCTCAAAAATAAACAGTCTTTCTTCCAGATACAGTGTGGTAATATGAACATGCTTTAATTTACAAGAAAAACTTTTCCTTATTCCACTTCATTTTTTGGGGGGTGGTGGTGGTGGTCATTCATGGAGCTTGAACTCTAGGCCTGGGTGCTGTCCTTGAGCTCTTCAGCTCAAGGCTAGTGCTCTACCACTTGAGCCCCAGCACCACTCCAGTTTTCTGGTGGTTTATTATAGATAAGAGTCTCACGGACTTTCCTGCCCAGGCTGGCTTTGAACTGAGATCCTCAGATCTCAACCTCCTGAGTAGCTAAGATTACAGGCGTGAGCCACCAGTGCCCAGCTCCATTTCACATTTTTTACATTATTTTTAATTTGGATATAATGTGTCCTGCACATAGGTAAACCTTATTTTTCTGACATACATGTTTTCTTTCTTATAAATGGATATTGTTTTCACTTTAATCACAAGCCAAATTTTAAGAAATTCATTATGAAATCTCTAAATAGTGAAAATGTTTTCCTGAAGAATTCTTTTGAATAAAAAACTCCTCTGAGGAATTAAGTGTCTGTAAAATCACTTCTTGGCTAAAAGAGATATGAAAATGACTAAAATGTAGGAAGTCATTGCAGCTGAATAGTAATCAAAAATGAGATAAGGGCCTGGGAAGGTGGCTCAATGGTAGAGTGCTTGCCTTGCATGCATGAGGCCCTGGGTTCAATTCCTCAGCACCACAGGAACAGAAAAAGGTGGAAGTGGCACTGTGGCTCAAGTGTTAGAGTGCTAGCCTTGAGCCGTAATGCTGAGGGACAGCTCCCAGGCTCAGAGTTCAGGTCCCATGACTGGCAAAAAAAAAAAGGAAAATCACTACTACAATTTTAATTAAAACTTACTGAAAATTATTCTGTACATAGAAACTCCATCTGTGTCTAATGTTTTTGAATTACAATCTTTGAAAATAGTTTGTAGAGTCAATAAGAAAATAGTATTTGAAACAAGGAGATACATGCTATAGTTAAATGTGCTTATAATAAGTGTAGTTAAGTATAAGAGTACTGCCCTGTTGTGTTTCAAAATACGTTTTCCATGCTTTGAGAAAAAGTGATTTTGGCCATTTGTTCTCATTTTCTAAAGGGAACTATAGTCATGTATAATACTGGACTATTCTCTAGTTTGGTGGTAAATGTTCAAAGTACTTTACAGATATTTAATATATGTTTTAATTCTTTAATATTATAAATAAAGCCATATCTATTCAACTTGAAAATATATAATAAAGGGACAGAGTAAAGTATCCAGCCTGTGATCCTCTAGTTATATATTTCTGCTATCTTAATTAACTAAAATTGACAGTAACTTTGAAATGTTTAATGTGCATTCACAATCATTATTAAGATTAATTATAGTTAGACAAAGTAATTTCTACTAATGACAGTGTCATCTTTTATTATATATATTTATTCATTGATTGATTTTATTTTTTAGCGTCAGCATTTACAAGTATGGCCTAGTGATGGCTCACGCCTGGAATCCTAGCTACTCAGGAGGCTGAGATCACAGTGCAAAGCCATTCCAGGCAGAACAAACTCTGTGTGACTCATCTCCAATTAACAACTCAAAAACCAGATGTGGAGCTGTGGCTAAAAGTTAGAGTGCTAGCCTTGAGCAAAAGAGCTCAGGGAAAGCAGGCCCTGAGTTCAAGCCCAACAACTGACCCCTCCCCCCCCCCCCAAAAAAAAGTGTAGCCAGTATTTTTCCTGTCTTTTTTTTTTTTTTTTACTAATTACAGCACCAGAATTACAATACATGTTACATTATATATGTGCATATATGTATGCATGCACATATATGCACATATGTAACGTACATGTGTGCATGTAGTACGTATGTGTATACAAATACAATACACTGTTTGTTTGCTTTTTGGCAATACTAGGGTTTTGACTTAGGAACTTATGTTTGCCTGGAAGGCATTCTACTGCTGAACCATGGCTATTTTGTGCTGTTTCTTTTTGAAATTGGGCCTCATTTCCTTCCACAGTACATCCCTAGGCCATGATCTAATTCACCTATTTCATATTTCCATTTATAACTAGAATAACAAGCATTTGTCATGTGTCACCAAGTTCTGCTTCTCATTGAGAAGTTTCAATGAGACTTTTCTGCTGGAGTTAGCCTTTAACTGCAATCCATTCAGTCTCCCAAGTAGCCAAAATTATAGACATAAGCCACTAGTGCCAAGCAGTTTGTTAATTTATTAAATTGGTTACTCCACCCTTAATGTATTAAAGCAATACTTACATTTATTTTGCATATAACTTCTTTCTCCTAGTTCTACCATAATAATTTTGGCCTAGTATACATGTTATATTCATATATACCAACCTCTAACTTCTAAAAAAGAATCTTTGAAGATGGGACCCTAATGTTTTTATTGTTAAAGGTTCCTCAGGTGATGCTATTGTATAACTACTGAAAATTTGTTCTGCTGCTAAGATCCTCTATGTTAGCATTCCGTACCTTGAGGGATCCTTCAACATCAAATTCACAAGATGTTGGAGGACTGTTGGTAATACAGAATCTGGACTCTAACTTGTTTAGAAAATGACACTAGGATATGATGAGAAATTCATGTTAAGGATGACCTCTTGTTCCTCACTTTTTTGTAACTGCGACTAGAACAAGCTAGATGAGAGCAGCCTAGGGAAAAATTAGTAGAGTGCCCTCTTATGGGTAAGTGAAGTTTAAGTGAATTTCGAAGTTTCAGGAAAAAAAAAATTTAATAGCAGATTATATAGTTTTAGGTATGTCTTCAAGTCCTTGAAGTGGATTTCAGAAGAGCTCCATCATGGATGGAGTCTCCTGGGAGAAAGATCAAAAACCAAGTATTACTAGGACATCCGTTAGCAGTGGTCTGGTACATACCTGTGTGCACATGTCGTACTCATATGTTCATCCACATCACCTGTTGTTTCTTTTTTTTTGACAAGTGTTAAATATTCTTTATTTGAGATTTATACATAAGCCACACTAAAATGGCTTTCTGTAAGTAAAAAGCAGATTTCAGAGAAAGGGAATTCTAATTAAATTGGCATAGTCAAGACCAAAAATACAGACATTGTTCCTCATCTTCAGCCATTGCATTTAACAGGTTAGTTTTGCTTGGTTCTGAGACAGTAAAGGGATTTCCTCAGTATTTAATGATGTTCTCATAATTCGCCATATAAATCTGAATATAAAACCAATCTTTAACAGATTTGGAGATGGTATTATTCCCTCCTTGCTGAAAAATTGAACATTAGTAAGTCCAATCATATAACAGAAGGAGGGAAAAAGTGACAGTATTTTTTTTGGGGGGGGGGGGAGTCCAGTCATGGGGCCTGAACTGTGGGCCTGGGCGCTGTCCCTCAGCTCTTCAGCTCAAGGCTAGCGCTCTACTACTTGAGCCACAGCACCACTTCCGGCTTTTTTCTTTTTGCTTATGTGGTGCTGAGGAATCAAACCCAGGGCCTCAGGCATGCAAGGCAAGCACTCTACCACTGAGCCACCTTCCCAGCTCTGTGACAGTATTTTTTTTTTAAGATCATATTAACTTAGCCAGAGCTAGTTTTACTTAAATCAGGACTGTCCAAAAATATTCTGCCAGCCATTCATGATCTGAAATCTGATATTAGAAATCAATTGAATTATGTACACATTAAAAAGCCATGAGACATTTGTTTTGCAATAAATAACTAAGGCAGTGGCTATTACTCATTTGTAGCTTTTCTGAGATAAGCTATCAAATCTGCCCATTCTCCCTTCTTCTGAATGCCAGCGAAGATCATTTTTGTTCCAGGGATGTACTTTTTGGGGTTCTCCAAATACTCCATCAGTGTATCCTCTCCCCAGGTGATTCCTTTGTTCTTGTTGGCATCTGTGTAAGTGACTCCAGCTGCTTGACCAGTCTTCCAACCAAACAGACCACGGAGATTAAGCCCAGTCTTGTGCTTGCCTCCCTTTTCAATGGTGTGGCACTGGGCACACTTCTGAACAAAAATCTTCCTGCCTTTCTCAAACTCACCCATTTTCAATTTGCTCCTTCCTCACTATCACAAGAAGGATAACAGCTCCGAAGCCAGACGTCCCTCGCTCTCCATCTATTGTTTCTAAAGCAAATGATGCCTGTCTCTATTGCTTTTCTTCTGCTTCCCTCTTATGTTTTTTTCTTTTCCTCTAAAAGTACCAGCAAAAGAATCTAATGCAAACTTATACTTGAACGTCTTTAAGGAGAACAGACTTTATCCTTAAGCTGAGATTAGTATACTAACAGGAAAGACATTTACATTGAGGTCTTTTCATGGAATAGTCGAGTCTTTTAGTTTTGATGTTTCTGTTTTTGCTGTTTGGTTTGCTTTGAATGGTTGGATTTATTTGGTTTGATTTTTGTGGATTCTGGAAGCAGTGACTTGTATCTTTTTATATATCCTTGACTGACCATGAACTGAGAAGATCCTACTGTCTCAGTGCTAGGATTATATATTTCCTAATATGGTCTTTTAACAAGTAAAATTTCTCTTTTTTTGTATATTAATCTGAGAGAGTGGCAAAGATAGATAAGTTGAACCTAATGCATTTTAGTTTGTTGTTTAATTATGAACAGAAATATAAAAGATCTGAACCAATTAACTTTTAGCTTACTAAGCCTTTGTGAATAGTTTTGTAGATAAGATAAATATATAGTAGTTTTGCTCTAAGAAGATATAAAATACTTCTTTCACAAAATATGGATATAAATAGTAAATACTTATCGTAATCAGAATATATGTGGTTATGTTACTCTGCTGAAAAATATAATTTTTCTTTTCTCTAAGTGATTATACATTTCTATCCTTTGTTGACTTTTTCTTACCATTTATTTTTAGTATCCATAAGACATTTCAAAGTTGAATTCTGTTTTATGTGATGGATGAGTTTATGCCTCTGTGTGGAAAAAAGAAGTTTATGATTTCTTAATGATAAAATGTTTCTCACAACAATGAATAAAACATATGGAACTTCAATTTTTAATTTTTTAAATAATATCATTTGGATACCTAAAGGTATTTAAGCTACCTTTTCAATACAAAGATAGTTTTAAAATTTTCACATTACCACGACCCATTGTATTATTTTTTTAAACTATGAAATTCTACAAGTAAGAGAAAATTAACAAACTTGGAAGATGAAGTAGGAGCTTCCAAAAGGTAAATAAAACAAGTATAGTTCTTAAAATTTCTTAGATGCAAAAGAAACTTTGGTGTAATAAAGCTGTGAATTTTTGATGATTGTACAAAGACTCCAAGGGACTATCTACACCTAAATATAAGAAAAAGAAACTAGTAGGTCTAAAAGAAAACATGATTATGTGGTTGTGATTTGTTGTGTTTATCTATGTATCTTCACTGTCTTTGAAAAATCTGATAAAATCATTAGACTCTTAGGGTTGGGTATCTATATTAAAAATCCTACCTGGGTTTCTTTGTATAGGTAATGGATTTGTAAGTCTAAGTCTTCTGTAAACAACCTCCTAGACTCCTGCAGCAGACTTACCCGAGTTGTCTATTAAAATGCAGACTAATGGACTACAACCCAACCTATGTTAGAATTTTTAATGAACTAGGCTTGAGAATCATGTCTTTAATGATACAATTTATGAATGACTACTCTAGAATTTTGAGGGTAATTTCTGTCCTACTTGTTGCTAGGTACAAGATATTGTAATTCCTAAGTAAGTTACATTTAATTTACTATGTATTGTTTTTAACAGTTTCTTACCTACCTATAACATATCAACTACCTGTCATTGGTGTTAATGAGCACCACCTTATAAAGAAATGTAGTTAATTGTTGTAGGCTGACCATGATGTTAATGAAAAGAAATAAGTTGTAAGAACATATTAGATACTGTCTTGTTAATATAGCTAATATAGAGGTTGAGTAAATTTAACTTATTTCTAGTCATAAGTAAATGCACTTATTTGCTCTCAAAGGGCACCTGCAGTTACTCAAGTTTAATAGGCATCAGACTGGGATTTCCAGTGATAGCTAGTTAAAAGTTCTGCTAACTCAGAATAAGTGAGGTCAGATATAATAGGAATTTTAGAGAAATATAATGTACTGATTTGAAAGTATATGCAACTTAGCTTCAAATGTATCTAAGGGTCTGAACTGTCTCTATAAACAGTTATCTATATTTGAATGATGCAAGACTTAGTTTTAATGACACAGACTAAGTGGTAGTATATAAATTAGTGCTTCTAAAAGTGTTACAAAACTGACTGAAAATAATATCCAAAGTTTGTCCAAATACTTCCAATTCTTTTATGATCTTAATTTATTTTTGTTCATTTATATTATAGATAAATTTAGATTTGAGCTTTATCTGAGTGGACATAAGCCACTATCTTGATACAAGTTTTTAGGTCAGAATTAATAGAGCAGAGTTTTTTTTTTCTTTTTCTTTTTCTTTTTTTATTTGTGAAAATACCCTATAGAGGGGTTACAATTAATGGGCAAGGTAATGAGTACATTTCTTATCAAGCATTTTTGCCTCCTCCTTTGTTTCCCCTTCCCATCCCTTTCCATCTCCTCCCCTTCTTCCCCCCTACTCCCCCCCCCCCGAGTTATTTAGTATTTAGCATAAACACAATTAAACTATGACACTGTGAGACAAATTATAGGTCTAGCTTTCTAAGGACTTTTTTTTTTAATAGAGGAAAATATCCCTAGTGAAGGATTACACTCTAATATTTAGTCAACATTTTCTTCAAAAAAGAGGATTAGGGGGCTGGGAAGGTGGCTCAGTGGTAGAGTGCTTGCCTTGCATGCATGAGGCCCTAGGTTCCATTCCTCAGCCACCACATATGCAGGAAAAGCTGGAAGTGGCGGTGTGGCTCAAGTGGTAGAGCACTAGCCTTGAGCTGAACAGCTGAGACACAGTGCCCAGGCCCAGAGTTCAAGCCCCATGACTGACAAAAAAAAAAAAGATCAGTTTATACCAGATTAAATGATGTGTTGCTTAATGAAAGATATTTATTGCTAAGAGAGAATAAAAAGTGATAAGAGGGGCTGGGAAGGTGGCTCAGTGGTAGAGCGCTTGCCTTTCATGAACAAGGCCCTGGGTTCGATTCCTCAGCACCACATATGCAAAAAGAAAAAAGCAGGAAGTGGCGCTGTGGCTCAAGTGGTAGAGCACTAGCCTTGAGCTGAAGAGCTGAGGGACAGTGCCCAGGCCCAGAGTTCAGGCCCCACGACCGGACCCAAAAAAAACAACAACAAAAAGTGATAAGATCATTATTAGAGATAGAAATATCACATGTATGTGGCAAAAGTTCATACTATTGTTATATTAGTCCTTTGTATAATAAAAACTCATTAATATTCATCTGTATTCCTTAAAAGGAAGTGAAAATTAGTTCAGTAAAGATTATTATGTAAAACTTATTCTTAAGTTTTTGTCCTTATTTATAGAAAAGTATATAAAATATTCAGTAAGTTTTTTCTATATTTATGAAATCCAAATTTATATAAAATAATCATTACCTATTCTGCAAACATTAAAATTTAATTGGTAATTTTCCCACTGCCTACTATTTCTGACTAAAACTTGATTTTACAAGTTGACACCACTTTTTATATTTTGTTTACGTTTTTGTGGGAGTTGCTAAATTCAATATCATTGTTACTTTTGACATTTTCTTCACAAGTTCCTCAAAGAAACATACACATACATATGCATACACATAAACGTGGCATATAATTTCATAAAGAAGTATGTATAATAGGCATATAGTAGTCTATAATTTAATCTATCCAGTAACACCAAGTCAGTCACTATTTTATTAGCATAAATTTATTTGGGTTTTCATTTTTGGCAATGCTGTGGTTTGAATTCAAGACCTTAAGTGCGAGCTAAGAAAGAAAGGCATTATACCAATGAACCACACCTGCAACTTTTATTTTGTCTTTTATTATTTTTCAGGTAGGGTCTTCCTATATTATACATCACATAGTACTTGGATGACGAACACCACCACACCTGACATTTTTCTTTTAAATGAGGGTTTTCTTTTTTTGCCTTTGCTATCATGAAACTATGATCCTCCCATTCTCTACCTTCTGAATAGCTATTGTTACAAGCATGCTGTACCACACCTACTGTTCAGTAAAACATTTATTCCCATTTTACTGATTAGAAAACACTTTTAGGTGAACAAATTCAAGAAAGATTATATGAGTAGTAAATTTTAAAATCAAATTATATTTTGATACTTGTTTTTGTATTTTTTTTTTCTGGTCCTGGGCTTGAACTCATGGCCTGGGAGCTGTTCCTAAGCTTCTTTTTTTCAAGGCTTATTGCTCTACCACTTGAACCACATTGCTACTTCCATCCTTTTCTGAGTAGTTAAAGTTAATTGGAAATAACAGTTTCTACTCAGGCTGGATTTGAACTACAGTCCTCAGATCTCAGTCTCCTGACTAGATACAGGATTACAGGCATAAGCCAGTAGCCTCGAGCTGAAGAGCTGAGGGACAGTGCCCAGGCCCAGAGTTCAAGCCCCATAGCTGACCTCCCCCTTCCCCCAAAAAAAGATATTATCCAGATACAGGCATAAGCCTCTGGTTCCCAGCTAATTTCAATACTTATTAACCACTATATTTTAATTCTTTATTAACTTTGAAAGTATGTTAAAGTATGAAAGTGTGTATATATATATTCATTCCTCATTTCCATGAAGATATTAAAAACTATTCAGCTGCTTACTTTAAGCTAAACAGTTGTGGACCCTTAAATATATATTATTTAATTCTTAAGTAAAATGGGTCTTGTTCATTGTTTTCTCCAGACTTAAGTTTAGTCACATTTCTGTATAATTTTTAGTCTGTGAGACTAAAATTATATAGAATGTGATTAGACTAATACCTGATACCATAGTGCTTATGACTGGTAACTGAAACATTGAACTTGAATTGGGTCATATTCTCAATTAGACTGGAGCTCAATTAATTGGTTCAGTATAAGAGGTAGATAGACTTGAGAAGAGAGGAAATATCCTGTTACCTACCAGTAAATGTAAATAGATAATGCCATTATCTTTTTTTCTCCCCAGCTCTTATGCTATTGAGTACACTATGATTCATTTATATATACCAAACTAGAATATGTGTGTAACTGATTTTCTGAAGAAAATAAAACATCTTCAGAGTGTTTTATTCTTAATATGTCCTCATAATAACATGATTGATCCTAGATGAATTTAATGACCAGTATGTGCTATACAGTATGTCCTTCAAGCCACACAGATCTCCATAAATTACATTAAGCTCTTTTGCTTACACCTTCTTGGATGATATTATGTATATGTGCCCTAATCCTTAACTTAATAAATGCCACAATCCTCTGCCCTCTCTTTTTTTTACCAGTCTGGAGCTTGAACTCAGGGCTTGGGCACCGTCCATGAACATTTTTTTGATGAAGGCTAGTGTTCCACCACTTGAGCCACAGCTCCACTTCCAGCTTTTTTTTTTTTTAAGTGCTTATTGGAGATACAAGTCTCACAGACTTTATTTTATGGGCTGGCTTTGAACTTTGATCTTCAGATCTTAGTCTCCTGAGTAACTAGAATTACAGATAAGAGCCATCAGCACCCAGCATTGCCTTTCATTTTACCCTCAAAGTAAGCCCAAC
Organism: Dipodomys spectabilis; assembly: GCF_019054845.1. Lineage (NCBI taxonomy): Eukaryota > Metazoa > Chordata > Mammalia > Rodentia > Heteromyidae > Dipodomys > Dipodomys spectabilis. The sequence continues at coordinate 14,126,209 of NW_024870758.1, forward strand.
ATTAAATCCTATATATATATATATTTTTTCCTAACCACTAAAATTTTTCAATTCTGTGTATGTTATGCATATTTAGTTCATTTCTTGAATGGAGAATGGCAGTGAAAGGTCTCCTTATTTAACTGATTTTTTTTACCTTTTATCCAGTCTACATTCTGTTTTTTACTGCCATTCCTTGTTCCCAAACACAAAAATAATTATGTCACTATCCAGATTTAAAGTGTTCAGGAATGATATATAATCTTGTTTTGTGTAAAAACTTAACTTCCTTCTGACATATCAGTCGTTCATCTGTACTATTTTCAACTTAATCCACCAATCTCATTTCCCATTTTCCTTCCCTTATTTTGAATATTCTGTTCATACAACTGCTCAAGTCTCCTTGCCTGTATATATGGGCGATCCCTTTGACAAGCTTCTTACCTAAAGCTCATCCACCTGCCCCAACAGTTTTACTGCAGATTTGTTATCAGTTGTCACCTCTTAACAAAGCATTCTGTCCTTCTTGGGCATAATTTTCCCATTTTTATTTAATAGCATAGTTAACTTTTATTACCATGTAAGATATTTGTACCTATCTACCTCCAAGTTTATGAAAGCTGCTTTGAGTTTATTTCTACCTCTAATACTAGCCCAAGCCATTACACAGACTTGCCTAGGTTTACTGTAGTCACAAAGGCCCTGAGCTTTGTAAAGATTTAGTCCTGGATTTAAGTGAGGGCTCAGTAACAAAAGGGAATAACATATTTTGTGTGGAAAAAGGAAGCTTTTAAAAAGGAACTCAACAGTGGCAGGTCTGTGTATGTTTCTTACTCTGATTGAACAGTTAGATAGATAATACCTCAAACATACCAGAAGGCCAATGTTGAAGATAGAAGTGGTTAGTATTTTTGCCACATTATGTGTGTGTGTGTGTGTGTGTGTGTGTACATACATATATATATTTGACTTTGTACTGAACAAAGACTAACGAGACAAAGAACAGAGAAATAAGACAAATTTTCTGCCATTAGAAGAATTTTAGAGTAGATAGACAAGATGGGCATATAAATAAATATAGTATAATCTAGAACTATGTGACTGAAGTAGTTGAGGAAGAACAACCTCACATGATGAGTATATCTTCTTTAGCAGAATGGCCTCCCATCTAGAGTAATGCTTCAACAAAAGTTTTAAGTGAGTTAGAATTCTGCAAATGGAGACAGTGGAAGAATTCTCCAGTAAGGTTCGAGAAATGACTCCTACCTAAAAATTTAAATATATGCTCTTTAGGTACAATCTTCTGTCAACATATTTGCTATACTTTCCCTGTGAAATATAATGTGAGAAATGCTATGAACTTTGGAGAATGGAATTCGTATTCAAATAATGAAGTAGTCAATCTGTAAACCATCATATTGCCCATACAAAAAGAGATATCAATTTTAGTAATCTCTTGAGTATTTAGCAAGATAGAAAGATAATGCAAACAAAGCTGTTGACAGTCTATAAGATCTTAGTAGGACTCACAAAACATTAATGTGTTGATGAATTGTGGCTGCTAAAAGATTTTTGTCTTCCCTGTTACACTTGTTACTTAAGAAATGACTTTATTGAGTGCATACCACATAGGAGGTTATGGGATCATAAAATAAGTGAGATGTAACCTTTGCCCTTGTAAAAGGTGTGTGTGTGTGTGTGTGTGTGTGTGTGTGTGTGTGTATTCTGTATGAGTATGCTGAAAATAGTTATCACACAGCTTGGATAATGCTTTAATAGACAGTTTTACAAAAAAATAAGAGAAGGAACTGTGTTATAAAAACTTTTTATTAAGGAAGAGTATAATGTGAATAATCAAGACCAATTTGTTGACTTGTTTGGAAGTAGGAATGCTTTTCAGGGAGGTGGAAGACCATATTCCAAAGGAGAATCAAGGTAATAAAACTTCTTCAGGAAAAGAAAAGTGACAATAAAAAACAAGCACAGGACTGAATCTACTCACAGCAAAATACTCTAATGTTGAAAATTCCCCCAGAGAGCCTGAAGTTATGATGTCATTCCATTGAGAAAGAATAAATCTTGCAGCTTTGGTATGAGAGTTACCTTTCTATGACTCTGTTTGTGCTTGGATGCTGAGATAGCAAACTCATAGGGCATGAAGTTTTGCCTAAACTATACTACCAGTACTCAAACAATGAGATGGGAAAATAAGGAACTGGATTTTATTCGTGATGTTCTTGTCTGAGTCATAGTACCAGCAGCAGGAGTAAAATTGATTATACTGTGACAAATGGTAAGAAAGAAGTTCTCTGTGGTTAATGTGAATGTCTGATAACATCATTTGTGATATATTAACTAGACTGGCTTGACTAGATACAGTGTCAATCGATGTATTTTCTGGTTTGTTCTCAGTAATTGGATAGTATCATAGCTCTTCATAAACTAGAAGTCATGTAGACTATGAAGAATTCTAGAAGTTATCCATTTTTCACCTTTTCTTTAAATCAAAGGAAGAATTTGAATGGCACTAGAAATTAAAGGAAATCTCTGGGTAGAAAATATAGAATAATCATTATTTGTTTCAGTGGCATTTAGAAACTAGTAAGAAGTATGACAGTATCTGGAATAATAAAGCAAAGAAGAAAAAGAACTAAAATTTGTTGAACAATTACTATATTTCAACTACTTTAGTAATGGGTCATGAAGGGTGGGTATTTTTTATTGAGCTAAAACAGGCAGAATGAACTTTACATTTTTTTTCCACTTTAGACTATATGATTGATTCGTTTTCAGTGTGTTAACAGTGGAACCATTTTCATTATTTAATATTTATTTCTTTTACCCAAAACAGAAACTCCATACCTATTAATAACGTCAAGTTTCACTTGCCCCTGTTTCCTGACAATTTCTAATACAGTTTTATATGTGTTGTTTATGTTAGGCTTTTTACAGCATAGCATTTTATCCATGTGATAGTAGGTATCAGTATTTGGTGAGTAGTTTGACTGTTTACCCTTTTGGTTTTGTTGATAATGTTCCTATAAACATTCATTTAAAATATTTTGTGTAAATGTTTTCGTTAGTATTGGATATAGACCTCAGTGTGGAATTTCATGGTAATGTAGTAATTCTGTGCTTACCATTCTTGGAACTGCAGACTTTTTAGAAGTAGACCTCCTATTTAATATTCCTACGACTAGCATACGGAGATTTCAGTTTTTCCACATTCTTCCCAATTTGTGTTAATGTCATTTTTATTACAGCCATTCTAGTATGTATAACATTTTAACTCATTTTGTTTATATTTGTTGTCTCTGATAATTAATGTTCCAAGTATTATGTTGCTTATTACCTATTTGGATGTCCTCTTTGAATAAATATGTATTCAAATTATTTAGTGTGTGTGCGCGCGCACACACACACACATGCGCATGTGCGTAAATACGTGTGTGCACGCTGCTCCTGGGGCTTGAACTCAGGGCATGGGTGCTGTTCCTGAGAGCTTCTTTTATTCAATGATAACTCTCTACCACTTGAACCACAGCACCACTTCTGGCTTTTTCTAAGTAGCTTATTGGAGGTAAAAAGTTATGGACTTTTCTGTCCCAGCTGGCTTCAACTGCAGTCCTGAGATCTGACTCTTGAGTAGCTAGAATTACAGGCTCTTGGCTCTTTGTCATTTTTTAATTCATTATTTGTTTATTATCTTTTTACTTTTAACTGGCTGTCTTTCATTGTTGAATTGCCAAAGGAAGTTTATATATTTTGGATACTATTATGATAATGTTTTTGGGTTCAGAGTGTTGTTTATTTATTTATTATTTGTTTTGGCAGTACTGGAGTTTGAATTCAGGGCCTTTCGGTCTCTACCACAATCACACTTGTAGAACTGTTTGTGTTATTCTCTAAGGTCTCTCAAACTTCTCTGCTGGGCTGGCCTTGAACTTCCATTTTCAGCCTCCATAAAAGTTAGAATTCCAGAAATAAGCCCTGGGTCCCTTACTGACTATATACTTTACAATCAAGTAATCTAGTTTTGCATTTACTGCTTTAGATTTTAATATCAAGAGATCACCACATAATGCAAGATTTCAAATATTTGCAACTCTAGAAGTTACTTTTTATTGCTTACATTTAGGCCTTTGTTTATTTTAGTTACATTTTTATATAGTGAAAAATTAGAGTCCATATTCATTATTTTGCCTGTCCCATTTTCTCAGTGCTATTTCTTGAAGAAATGCTATGACTTTAGCATTATCTGATGCTTTCCAATGGTATGACTTTGGCATTATTGTTAAGAATGTATTGATTGCATATGTATGTGTATATTTAGACCCTCAGTTCTATTTCATTGACATATGTGTAGTAGTATGTGAGTAGTACATTCTTTTGATTCCTATAACTCTATGTAATAGATTTTGAATTAAAAACTCCTCCAAATTTAGCTTTTTCCTCCTTCAGATTATTTTGTATATTATTTTTTTCTATTTTAGTTTTAGTTTGTCCCTTTTTGTGATGGAAGCACCAAAAATAAATCTGTTGAGATTTTGATAGGGAATGCATAGAATCCATACATCATTTTGAGATTATTTTTATCTTTACAGTAGAAACTCTTGTAATACATTGCCATACAATGTCTTCCATGTATGTAAATAATCTTTATTTTTTGTTATTATTTTTTCCCAGATAAGGAAAAAAACTTAGTGGATTCTTTGGGGCTTTTTTTGGGGGGGGGAGGGGTCCGGTCGTGGGGCCTGAACTCTGGGTCTGGGCGCTGTCCCTCAGCTCTTCAGCTCAAGGCTAGCGCTCTACTACTTGAGCCATAGCACCACTTCCGGCTCTTTTCTTTTTGCTTATGTGGTACTGAGGAATCGAACCCAGGGCCTCAGGCATGCAAGGCAAGCGCTCTACCACTGAGCCACCTTCCCAGCCCCTGGGACTTTTTTTAATAGATAAGATATATTAAATAGATAAGATAATCTGGATGTCTCCTTTTTTTTTTTTTTTCCTAATCTGCTTGCCCTGACTACTATGTCTACTATGTTGAATAAAAGCGCTAAAAGCCAAGATTTATTTCTTGTTCCTCATCTTAGGAAGAATTTTTTACTATTTTTACATTAAAAATGAAAATTGTATAGGATTTCTTCCTTAAAATTGAATTAATTTTCTTCTCTTCTTAGTGTATTGAATGTGTTTACTTATGAAGGAGTGTTACATTTTGTTATATGATTTTTCTACATTTGTTAAGATTATCAAAAGTCATTTTACGTTGTTAACATGGTATAATAATTTATTTTCATACATGGAGCCAACCTCACATTCCTAATATAAATTCCACTTGTTTATCATGTATCATCCTTTAATTTGCTTCCAGATTCAGTTTTCCAGTGCTTTGTTGTGTCATTCAATTGGTTGTAAGAAATAATTGGCGTGTAATTTTCTTATGATTTCTTAGGGTTTGGTATCAGCATCTACTGGTATCATAGAATGAGTTAGACTGTTTCTTTTCCTTTATGTCTTTTTTAGAGGGAGGAGTGGGAAGTGCTTGAGAATAGTTCGTATTAATTTTTTGATGATATAACTGATTAATAAAGGCATCTGCTCCTGAGCTTTATTTGTAATAGTTTTGATTATTGATTCCTTTTCTTTATGTTTATTATGTATTTTTAGATTTTTCCATTTTTTTCTACAGTTTTATAAATTGAATGTTTTTAGGAATCTTTCCATTTTATATAGGTTATTTTTGGCATACAATTGCTAATAGTATTTAAATTTTTATATAATATCAGTTTAATCGCCCTGATTTCATTCCTAATTTTAATAATTTCAGTATTTTCTTTATTACTGAACATGCTAGCCCAAGCTTTGTAAATTTTACTTATCATTTCAGAGAACGTGGTTTTATAACCTTCTGGTCATAATTGTGTTATCTCAGCTGTAATGTATTTTATTTTCTCTTGGATTGGGTTTAGTATGTACCTTTCCCCCCTAAGATAGAAGATTATGTTACTGATTTGAGATCTTTATTGTTGTAGGTATTTACAAATTTAATTCCCTGTAGCACTACTTCTGCTACATATTTAACTTTGATAAGTTGTTTTTTCATTTTCATTCAACTGAAGATATTAACAAAATTTTTGTTCTCTTGTAACCTGAGAAGCCACTCTATTTAATTTTAGTCTTAAAAATCTGTTCAGATTTGTTTTATGGCTAAATGTGTGGTATATCTTGGAAAATACTTGGAGTTTACTTTAGAAGTATGTGCATTCTGCTATTTGCACTACAATCTAGTATAAAGACTTGTTAAGTGCAGTTAGTTCATACTGTTGTTTATGTCTTGCACTTCCTGCCTAATGTTAGTGTAGTGTTTTCTTTCCATTAACAAAAATGAGATGTTGAAGTCTCTAACTACCATTGTTAAAGTATTTTATTCTTCAATTCTGTCAGTTATTGCTTTATATTTTTTATATTTCTATTCTTAGACATATATATATATGTTTATAACCAATGTATCTTCTTGATCAATGAATGCATTTTTATTATGTCCTTTACTCATATAACAATTTTGTTTTAGTGTAGCCTTTACATTGAAAACGTTATTACAGAGTGTCTAATATAAGATAAAATGCATAACATTTAAAATTTTTAAGCTTACTAAAATAATTATGAATCCAGAATGTCACTTAGTAATAGAATATAAACATTTCATCTTCCTTTGTTGCTCTTTTATTCCCCTGCCTACCTTTTCACAGAGGAAGCTGCAACAGTGAATTTTGTTTAGTCATTCTCTGCCTTTTAGAAAGTTTGTTAAACTATAATAATTCAACTAATTTTTTTTTATTTATTTTCATTTATGTAGAGATTCAAACTGTTAAGTCATGCATCATTAAATGATGGAGATATGTTCTAAGAAATGTGACATTAGGCAGTTTTGTTGTAGGAACATAATAGAGTGAATAAATGAAAATATCATTAGACAATAGATATCTTGTTAGACCACCTTCATATATACAGTTTTTAAGTAAACTTTGTCATCTATAACCATTTGTATTTTGTGATTTACATCAATTAGAGTGATTTTTAAGATTCACATCTATTTTAGTATGGTTTGTTGATATTTGTAAGTATTCTTTCTTTCTTTTTTTTCTTTTTTTTTTGTCTTGTCAGTCATGGGGCTTGACCTCTGGGCCTGGGCACTGTCCCTCAGTTCTTCAGCTCAAAGCAAGCACACTACTACTTGAGCCACAGGACCACTTCTGGTGTTCTGGTGGTTAAATGGCAATAAGAATCTTACAGACTTTCCTGGCCAGACTGCCTTTGAACCAAGATCCTCAGATCTCACCCTCCTGAGTAGATAGTATTACAGGTGTGAGCCAGGGCACCTGGCTAGTCTATTCTTAGGTATTATTTATTTACCACTTTTACTAATGATGGAAATTTGAATTATTTCAAGTTGTATTTATTACTTTCATATTGAGTACCATACTGTTTACTTTCTTTTATCATCCATAAGTTTTTCTTGGACTACATGTGAGAATTTTCCCAAGGTTGTACTACCTTCTAAGTAGAGTAGCCATTATTACATGTAGTAACTTGTATTTAAATGCTTCTGATTTAAATGAAAACTTAGAAGTTCTTAATTTTTCTTTTAATAGCCACATAAGATAGTGAACAAATCAGACAACACAGAAATAGAAACTAGTTCAATAGAATGCCTTTCTTCTAACATTATGCTTTTTATTTTTTAAAAAATTTATTTCTTTTTATCTTTGGCAGTCCTGGGGCTTGAACTCAGAGCCTACGCACTGTCCTTGAATTTATTTTGCTCAAGGCTAGCACTCTACCACTTGAGCCAGAGCACCACTTCCTGGTTCTTTTGTTTATATGGTACTGAGGAATCAAACCCAGGGCTTCAAACATGCTAAGCAAGTAAGTACTCTACCATTAAGCCACATTCCCAAGCAGCATTATGCTTTTTAAAATGTGCTTTGTAGGGCTGGGAAGGTGGCTTAGTGGTAGGTCGCTTGCCTTGCATGCCTGAGGCCCTGGGTTTGATTCCTCAGCACCACATAAGCAAAAGGAAAAAAGCCGGAAGTGGCGCTGTGGCTCAAGTGGTAGAGCGCTAGCCTTGAGCTGAAGAGCTGAGGGACAGCGCCCAGGCCCAGAGTTCAGGCCCCACGACTGGAACCCCCCCCCAAAAAAAATGTGCTTTGTAGCTGATCTGTAAATTATCACTGATCTCCAAAAAAAAAATGTTAAAATTAAGATCTTTTACTGTATTTTATTGTAAAACTACAGTACAGATGGGTTACAATTACATGAGTAAGGAAATGAGTATATTTCCTATTGAGCATTGCTACCTCCTCCTTTGTTTTTGCCATCCCTTCCCTAGCCACCTTCCCAACTCCCTGCCCCCTGCCCCAAGTTGTAAAATTTCTTTTTAACCTAGTGTCTTCTACATCTCATTGTTACAGTGGGTTAACCTCTATCCTTATTTAAGCATTTTGTTATTTTCCTTCCCTTCCCCCAATTAGAAAAATGTATATACAGGGCACTAGAATCAAATACAGTGAAAACAGGGTTATACCAGGGGGAAGAACATACAAAAAAAAACCCCACAAAAATACGGAACGCTTCACAAATTTGCATGTCATCCTTGCACAGGGACTATGCTAATCTCTTTATCATTCCAATTTTAGTGTGTGTGCTGCCCAAGCAAGCACAAAAAATTACGATTCTTTAGAAACTTATAGAAAGTTGACATTGTGCAACATCCAAGCAGCCTGATGAATTGGTAATTCATTTTTGTAATTTAGTAATTTAGAATTCTGTTACTCATCTTGATCATTCTTTATGGATACTGATAAGGGAAAGATTTGAAATAAAATATACATGTTTTCACAATGAATAGTTAAAGAAACACTACTCGAATGTATCTTTAGATAGCGTTGCAGGATGATGACTTTGTAAGATTAAATTCTGTGTTTTTAAAATCCTCATACTAAGTTCTATTTTCATCTTCAGGATTTGATACTTTTTACTGTTCATCTGTTTTTCCACCTTTTATAATTGTAAACTTCCTGCCACTGCTGTTTATATTGAAGTGTTGGTATGTGGTATCTGTAGAATGTCTTTTTACAGTTATATTTTTCATTTCATAAGTTATTAATGAGGTTACATGTGTTAATATGTATATAGTATATTTGAGTCTACTATGGATTCTTGGGATTTTAATATGTATATAGTATATTTGTGAGTCTACTATGGATTCTTGGGATTTCTTTATATATTCTACATACTGATATACTGCTGATGTATAATGTATATATTTTTTCCTAGATATATAGATAAGTGTATAGATAGATAGATGTTTGGTTTGGTATCTTTGAAGAGCAAAAGTTTTAAATTTTTACTAAAAATTATCTTGTAAGCTAGGTGCCTGTGGCTCACACCTACAATCCTACAATCCTCAGGAAGCTGAAATCTGAGGATCATGGTTCAAAGCCAGCCAGGGCAAGGAAGTCCATGAGACTCTTATCTCCAATAAATCACTCAGAAACCTGGAAGTGGTGCTGTGACTCAAGTGGTAGAGTGTTCACCTTGAGCTGAAGAGCTGAGGGTCAGTACCCAGGTTTTAGAGTTCAAGCCTCATGACCCCCCCAAAATTTTTTTTCTTGTAGCTTCTTTTTGCTCTGTTTAAGAAATCCTGTTTATTTTTTTATTTGTTTAAAGTGTGTGTGTGTATGTGTGTGTGCATGCACATGCATGCCAGTAGTGGGGCTTAAAGTAGGCCCTGCAATCTTGCCTGGCTTTTTTTGCTCCACACAATGCTCTACCATTTGAGCCTCAATTTCCACTATTCCACTTCAGGCTTTTTGCTGTTTAATTGCACATAGAGTCTGATGGCCTTTTCTGCCTGGGTTGGCCTTAATCCATCACTTTTTAGCCTCCTGAGTAGCTAGGATTACAGGTGTGGATCCACCAGTACTGGGCTAACTTTTATAGTTTTCTTTCACCTTTAGGTCTTTTTAGTTCTTTGTAGGTTTTTGTTTTCTTTAGTTTTATTTTGGTTTGGTATGGTTTTGTTGATACAGCATTTAAAAAATTTTTATTTTATTGTAAAGATGTATAGAGGGGTTACAGATACATGACATTTCTTGTCAAACATTGTTACCCCCTCCTACTCTCCCTTTCCTTCCCTACTCCTCCCACCCCAAAGATGTAAAGTTCTTTTCCAACATAGTATCTTGTGAGTATCATTGTTGCCATGGGTCATCCTGTGTCCTTGTTTCAGCATTTTGTTATTCCCTTTCCGCTCTCCAAATTAGATAAATATATATGCAAGATGCAGGGTACCAAAATCAAATACAGTGACAACAGAGGATATATGATAGGGGGAAGAACATACAAAAGAAACAAAAAAAGTTCACATAGTACATTAAAAACAACAATGACAAAGAAAAACCTCTTTTGTCCATTTCTTGGGGTTCATTTTGGTTAGCATCATTTTATGTGGTCATATGTACATAGCTTTTGAGCTTTTTTATTCACCTGATAAGACTATCCTAGACGTATACTAATTATTGCAAATAAGGGAAACCATGGGACCTATATTTCTTTGAATCTGGCTTACTTCTCTTAATATGATTTTTTTCAAGTCTTTCTTTTTATTTTGTGTGTGTGTGTGTGTGTGTGTGTGTGTGTGTGTGTGTGTATGTGTATGTACACACATCACATTTTCTTGATCCATTCATCTACTGAGGGACATATGAGTTGTTTATTGCAGCATTATTCACCATAGCTAAGATGTGATACAACATTTTCAACTCAGGGCTACATACTTGCTAGTGAGGCAAGTACTGTACCATTTAAGCCATGGCTCTAGCTCTCTATGCATATTTTTATATAAGGATCTGTATTTTCTTTTTTTAATATGAAGATATAAAGATATTGTACAGAGGGGTTACAGTTACATGAGTAAGGTAGTGAGTACGTTTCCTATCCATCATTGTTTCCTCCTCCTTTGCTTTTCCCCTACCATCCCTCCATCCCCACCTCACCAACTCCTCTCTCTATCCTCCCCTCCCAAGTTGTAAAGTTCCTTTTCAACAAAGTATCTTGTACATATCATTGTTACAATGGGTCAACCAGTATCCTTGTTTCAGCATTTTGTTATTTTCCTTCCCCTCCTCAAATTAGAAAAAAAGGTGTATACAAGATGCAGGATACCAGAATCAAATACAGTGAAAACAGGGGTTATATCATGGGGGAAGAACATACAAAAAAAAAAAAAAACAACAAAAATTCACATAGTACATTCAAAACAACAGCGACAAAGAAAAAACCTCTTGTGTCCCCATCTTGGGGTTCATTTCACTTCAACCACTTTGGTATGGAGGTTCCTCAAAAGACTACACATAGAGCTCCCCAATGACCCAGCAATCCCACTTTTGGGCATTTACCCAAACCATCACAAACAAGGCCACACTAAAGCTACCAGAACAACTGCATTCCTCCCAGCATTATTCACCAGAGTGGAGATATGGAACCAACCCCGATGCTCCTCAGTAGATGAATGGATCAAGAAAATGTGGTGTGTGTATGTGTGTATGAATTCTGTGCCTCCATCAGAAAGAATGACACCACCGCCCCATTTGTCAGGAAATGGAAAGACTTGGACAAAACTGTTTTTTGTAGTTGTTGTTTTATTTTTGTGAGAAGATTTTTTAACTTTTGACTTAACTACTTTGGTCATCGTGTTAAGCAGGCTTTTGGGGACCAAATACTTGACATAAATTAAGGGAGGAAGAATTTAACTTACTGTTTTCAGCCCGTGGCTGCTTGTTTTGTTGCTGCTGGGTCCCTTATAAGGTTGAAGATCATAGTGAGAATAACATAGTAGAGCAAAACAGCTCAGCCAAGTAAAACAGAGCATTCCTCTATGACCTACTTTCTCTCACTGTGTTCTTATGAAATCTCCATCCCTTCCAAAATAGTACCATCAATAAGGGACCAAGCATTGAACATATGCACCTATGTGGGGCTTTTGATATGCAAGCTATAACAGTCTTTAAAGTACTATTTAGGGCCTTAATTTATTCTTTTTAAAAGTTTTTTTTATTATTTTGTTTTTAATATAAAGATAATGTGCAGAGCGGTTATAATTACATAAGTCAGGTAATGATTACATATCTTTTTACACAATGTCACCCATTTACTCTCTCCCAGTTTAGTTTTTTTGTTAAATAATGCGTTTTAAAAATTCACATTTATTGCCTTGAAGTAAAGTCTTCCTATCAGTCTATATGTTCCATGTATAAGTTATTGCATTATACATATATAGTTATTTATTGAAAAAATGTTGTACAGAGGGGTTATAGTTACATGAGTAAGATAATGAGTACATTTCTTAGCAAGCATTGTTACCTCCTCCTTTGTTTTCCCCCTACCATCACTTCCCTCCCCTCCTCCCCAACTCCTCCCGCCCCCTCCCGCCGCCCCCCCTCCCTATCTCCCCATTGTAAAGTTTGTTGTCAACATAATGTCTTGTCAGCTGGGGAGGTGTCTCCTTGGTAGAGCTCTTGCCTTCCTGCATGAGGCCCTAGGTTCGATTCCTTAGTACCACATACACAGAAAAATCCAGAAGTGGCTCTGTGGCTCAAGTGGTAGAGTGCTAGCCTTGAGCAAAAGAGCTGAGAACAGTGCCCAGGACTGGTTCAAGCCTCAGTACTGGCAAAACAGAAAAGAAAGAAAAAAGTTTTGCTTGGAGCTCCAGTGATGCAATCAGTTATTGCATTTTATTTGTCACATCTAAAACTATTTACATTTCTTTTGTTTTTGATTCACTCTATATTTCTTTATTTTCTTCTACTTTTTATTATGTATTCCATTGACTTTAAATATTTTATTTAGATAGTTTTTCATTAATATTTAATCTTTTTTTTGTTATTGGTTGTGGAGCTTGAGGTCTGGGCCTGAGTGCTGTCCTTCAGCTCTTCAACTCAAGGCAAGCACTATACCACTGGAGCCACAGCCCCACTTCCAGTTTTCTGGTGGTTAATTGGAGATAAGAGTCTCATGGACTTTTCTTCCCGGGCTGGCTTTGAACTGTGATCCTCAGATCTCAGCCTCCTGAGTAGCTAGGATTACAGGCGTGAGCCACCAGCGCCCGGCTAATTTTCAATCTTTTATCTTTCATTAAATATTTAAGACCATTCACTATCATCTAAATATTTTATTAGAAATTGAATTACTTTTCTATAACAATTCTCTAATTTTTATTGTGACTTCTTCAGTTACTAGTGATTTCTTTTCTTTTCTTTTTTGTTGGTCTTTTCTTAGGGGGGCGAGGGGGATTGAACTCTGGGCCTGATCACTTTCCCCAGTTCTTCAGCTCAAAGCTAGTGCTCTATCACGTGAGCCACAGTGCCACTTCTGGTTTTCTGGACTTTGAACCATGACTCTCAGATCTCAGCCTCCTTATTAGCCTGGCTGGTGAATTCTTTAGGAATGTTTTTTATACTACATCTATGAAGGTATCTTTTTCAAAATTGATTTTAATGTATGTGTAAATGAATTTGTTGTCATGAAAACCTTATTACTAGTAGAAGGATTGTAATTATTCTTAGTAGAAGGATTGTAACTCTTAGAAATTCATTCTACAATATTGAGACTGTTTCTATTGTTAAATTCAATATGCTTTTATTACATATGTTACACATTATCTGTGTAATGTATACTAGTTGCATATGTTATACATGCTATGAATATTCATTTACTATTCATTATAATACATATGATGAAATCACACTGATTTCATATAAACTATTAAAAACATATAAGCATATATTTGTATATTTATATATATGTGTGTGTGTGTGTGTGTGTGTGTGTATACGTATGCTTTGGGGCTTGGGATTTAATCATATCCAACTTTAGTAATATCAATACCTACATATCGCATCTTGAATCCTAAATCCTGGTAGTTACAGAAACTATCCACAATTTTTTTTTATTGTTAAATAAAGCAAAACAATAATAAATTTAGATTTTAAAAGCTGTTGTGATATTGCTTCATTACTGCTTTCCAACTTAAGTTTTAGTTTCTGGGAACTTAATAAGTAGTTGAACAAATATTATTTAGGTTTTGATTTTAAAAATCACCCTTCATTGTGATTGCCATTTAATTCCCAAAGACATTACTGGTAATAGTGGTTCATGCCTATAATTCTAGCTACTTAAGAATCTGAGATGAGAAGATTGTGGTTCAAACAAAGCTAAGCATGAATGTGAGGCCCTGAGTTCAAGCCTTCCCCCATTACACACACACACACACACACACACACACACACAGATGAATAATGCTCTTCACCTAGAACTTTTTAATACTCTAAACTACATAAGAAATATTGATCTTAGGGCTGGGAAGGTGGCTCAGTGGTAGAGCACTTGCCTTGCATGCCTGAGGCCCTGGGTTCGATTCCTCAGCACCACATAAGCAGAAAAAAAAGCTGTAAGTGGTTCTGTGGCTCAAGTGGTAGAGCGCTAGCCTTGAGCTGAAGAGCTGAGGGACAGCGCCCAGGCCCAGAGTTCAGGCCCACCACCGGACCCAAAAAAAAAAAAAAGAAAGAAAAGAAGAAATATTGATCTTAGAGTGCTGTTTGAAGAGAGGAAGGTATACTTCTCAACTCTCAACATATTATTTCAGTGCAGGCTATCAATGTTTTTACCTTTTTTTTTTTTACCCATCCACTGTTTATATATGTTTCTACTTTTAAACTCTTGGCGAACTTTTTTTTTCCTATTTCTTGGCTATCCACAGAAACCTTACAGTAGAAATAGGAACAAAATGTTAAAATTAAATATTCCTTAGAATTGAGAAGAGTCTAGTATATAGCTGGTAAAAATCTTCTCCCATTCTGTGGGCTTGCTAACTATGTCTTTTGCCATGCAGAAACTTTTAACTTTACCATTTTATCTTTCTTTGATTTGTTGAATTTCTGGGTCTTCACCTAGAAAGTTTCAACCTATACTATGAGTACTATGTTTCCCTTATCTGTTCCTGTAATAATTGCCTAGGTTTCAGTCTTATGTTGAGGTCTTTGATTCATTTTGAATTGATGTTGTTGAAAAGTTATATAAAGTATGCATTTGGATATCCAATTTTGCCAGCACCATTTGTTGAATAGGCACTCTCTCTTCCGGACTGTTTTTTACTTCCTTATTGAATAGTAGATCACTATATAGTAGATCAGGCCTATTCTTGTGCCACTACCGAGCTAGTTTCATTACAATGGCTTTGTAATTTGGTATTGCTTTGAAATTTGCTATTATTATTCCTGCTATACTGTTCTTCCTGCTATGGATTGCTTTTGCTGCCTGGGGTCCTTTGTTATTCAATATGAATTTCTGGATTTTTTTTCTCTATTTCATTGAAGAATGTTGTTGGGATTCTGATGGGTATTACATTGAATTTGTAAATCACATTGAGCAGTATTGACATTTTCACAATGTTATTTCTTTGAAGTCAGGAGCATGGAAAGTCTTTCTATTTTCTTAAATCTTCTTCAATTTCCTTTTTTTAAGTTTTCGTTATAGAGGTCCTTCTTTGGTTAGTTTCTAGGGTGATTGTGTGTGTGTGTATTTTAGACTTTTAATAATGGGGTTGCTTTCCTGATTTCATTCTATCTTGTCATTGTTGGCAGGTTTGATTTTCTATCCTGCTACTTTGCTAAAGTTTTGAATCAGCTCATCAAACAAGGGCCTGATATCCAAAATATACTTAGAGCTCAAAAAGTAATCCGTCAAAGAAACAACAACCCAATCAGTAAATGATTTAATGATTTAAAGAGAAACTTTTCAGAAGAAGTAAAAATAGACACTTGAAGAAATGCTTAACACTTCTGACCATAGAAGAAATGCAAACCAAAATAACACTGAGATTCTACCTCACCAAGTTAGAATGGCCCTTATCAAGAAAACTAACAATAACAGATGCTGGCAAGAATGTGGCCAAAAGTGAGCACAACTGCACTGTTGGTGGGAATGTAAGGTTCTTCAACCACTCTGGAAAGCATCATGGAAGTCCATCAAAAAAAAAAAAAACTAAACATAGAACTACTGTATGACCCAGCAATTCGACTCCTGAGCATTTATTCAATACAGTATATTTGGGATATTAGACCTTTGTCTAATGTATAGTTGGTAAAGATCTCCCATTATGTGGACTTTTAATTTAGCTTCTTAGCTATGTCCTTTTTCATGCACTTATCCAATGGAGTATAACAAGGCCACACTAAAGCTACCAGCACAACCATGTTCATCTCAGTGTTATTTACCATGGGCAACATATAGAATCAGTCCAGGTGCCCCTCAATAGATGAATGGATCATGAAAATGTAGTTATATATATATATATATATATATATATATATATATATGGAATTCCCTTATCCATCAGAAAGGATGATATTGTACCATTTGTAAGGAAATGGAAAGACTTGGAAAAATTACTTTAAAGTAAGCCAGACTCAGGGAAACATAGGTTGCATGATTTCCATCACTGGTGGTAGCTAGAATGTGCCTATGAATCTATAAGTAAACTTACTGGGTGGTATGCAAGCAATTGCAAATGAATTAACAAAAATGTAATAGATTATGGAGAGCTCAAATAATATAACTCTTTAGAAAGACTTAGTCAAAGCTGAACAAAGTAAGTACCAGGAAATGGGTACTTTCAGGTGGTGGGGTGGCAAAATCAGAGAAGTAGTGTAGAAGAATCAAAGAGAGGGGAGAATTCATTCAAGAATTCATTTATATATATATATATATATTTACTTATATATATATATATATATGTGGAAGTGAGAAAAATAAGGGAAAGGATGGGTTGAAGATCAAGATGCATTGTGCACTTAGCCACTTTGTTTAATGAAAAAAAATCAATCTTAAAAATTAAGAAAAGTGAGATGAGGGGCCCGTAAGAATGTTGAGAGGGGTGATACACTGTATTCATAAACTTCCCTGCTCAATAGCAATTCCTTTGTACAACTACTCAAAGATAATAACAATATTTTAAAAACTAGAACTGGCCAGGTGCTGGCAGCTTCCACCTGTAATCCTAGCTATTCAGGAGGTTGAGATCTGAAGATTGCAGTTTAAACCCAATCTGACCAGCAAAGTCTCTGAGATACTCATCTCCAATTGACCACCAGAAAACTGGAAGGGGAGCACTAGCCTTAAACACAAAAGCTCAAAGACAGTTCCCAGACTCTTGAGTTCAAGTGCCACAACTGACAAAAAAAAAAAAAAGAAGTTGGTAGTGAAATGGAAATGATGTTGAAAAGAAAAAAAAAGTGAGGAGTCAGAATTGAAATGTATCCCATCCCACTATTGCCAACTTGAAGTTTGTAGTTGGGGGTTTTTTTTTTGTTTTTTTTGTTTTTGAAGTATGTTTGATATCATTAAGAAACAATTTTAAGGGCTGGGAAGGTGGCTCAGTGGTAGAGCGCTTGCCCTGCATGCCTGAGGCCCTGGGTTCAATTCCTTAGCACTATATAAGAAAAAAGAAAAAAGCCTGAGGTAGCGCTGTGGCTCAAGTGGTAGAGTGCTAGCCTTGAGCTGAAGAGCTAAGGGACAGCGCCCAGGCCCAGAGTTCAGGCCCCATGACCAGACCCCCCCAAAAAAGAAAAGAAAAGACAAAAGAAACAAGTTTAAGCTGGGTGCCAGTGGCTCACGCCTGTAATCCTAGCTACTCAGGAGGCTGAGTTCTGAGGATCGTAGTTCAAAGCCAGCAGGAAAGTCCGTGAGACTCTTATCTCCAATAAACCACGCAATAGCTCAAGTGGTAGAGCGCTAGCCTTGAGCTGAAGAGCTGAGGGACAGAGCCCAGGCCCAGAGTTCAAGCCCCACGACCACTAAAAAAAAAAGACACAAGTTTAGGCCACTCATGCAGGTACATGCCCATTATTGCAGCGCTTTTGAATCTGAGGTAAGATGACTCAATTGCTACCTAGTAAGACAATGTCTCAAAAAAACCAGGGGAAAGGGTTGGGAAGAAAATAAGGAAGCTAATTTAGATCAGGAGTGACATAAAATTTTCTAATAGGTGAATTTCTTTTGGTGTCCCATTTGGCTTTAATTTTTGATATAGCACTTGTTTTTTTGTTTTGTATTGTTTTTTGGCCATCTTGGGGCTTGAACTCAGGGCCTAGCCACTGTCCCTGAGCTGCTTTTGCCCGAGGCTGGCATTCTACCACTTAAGCCACAACATCACTTCTAGCTTTTTCTATTTAAGTGGTACTGAGGAATTGAATCCAGGGCTTCACGTATGCTAGGCAAGAACTCTACCACTAAGCCACATTCTCAGCCCTTGATTTTTTTTTAAAGCATTTTTGGTGGGGCTCTTTTTTAATTTATTCCTTAATATTCTGTATTCCCCCTTTATTTGCTGTGATTTGTTAAAAATAACAGTATCTTCAAAAAGTCTGATTTATCTTCCCATTTATATGCAACTACTCTATGCTAACTATATACTTTCTAATTATATGCTACTACTATATAGTAACTATAAGCATAGTATTTGATATTTTCTTTAAGTAGATTTTATTATTTCTGTCTGACCTTAATAAAAGTTTTGCTTAAAGAGTACCTAAGCTAAAAGTATGCTTGGATTATTTTTGTAAACACTCGAGTGTGTGTGAGAGAGAGAGAGACAGTGTGTGTGTGTGTGTGTGTGTGTGTGTGTGTGTGTGTGTGTGTGTATTAAACATAGCAATTCAGAAGAACATACTGTCCCCAGTTGTACTTAGTCAGAACTTTCTTTGGCTACTTCAGTCTGTAAATTAAGTTGTAATATTGTTGAAGTGTTTTATGAATGGTACTAGCAGGACAGATGGATAGACAAATACTTTAGCAGGATGAATGGATGAGTGAGCACACAGATGACTATATAAATGAAAGAAATGCAAATCATTATTTGCAACAAACTTTCTGTGTGTATGTCTTTATGATTTTCAGTTAGAGGCACCAATAGAAGAAAGGCTTCTGGAAGGAGAACCCTGGCAAGAATTTGTTAATCATTGTAAAAGTACTTGCTCATATGAAAACTCATGAATCCATTTCTACAATTGATTCATTCATCCTAGCATCATTTATATAGTTTAATTTCTTGTCAATGGCTTTTAATCAAAAAATATTTTCACTTGTGTGAAAACTGGTTCTGATGATCATGATACTGTTTATTACTTTGTGTGTATGCACAAATATACTTATTTAATAATAGGAATTTAATGAATATTAAACTATAAACACTAGTATAATTAAAATGTTATTTAGTAGTCTCGATTTAAATACTTCTAAAAGTACTTTTCAATTAAGAAATTCCAAAGGAAATTCTTCTAATTCCTAAAGGATTTCTCTAGTGTAGGACCAGGAAGATTTTTTTCTTTCTCACTAGTGAACTGTTTCCGATGCTTGGAGGCCACTAATGCATGGAACCATACTTTAAAATTGTCTTTCTTACTCAGTCTAGGTGCCTGTGGCTCACACCTCTAATCTCAGTTACTCTGGTGGCTGAGATCTGAAGACAGCAGTTCTAAGTCACCCTAGGCAGGAAAGTTCATCAGTTTCTTATCTACAAATAGTCACTAAAAAGCCACAAGTGTAGTTGTGGCACATATGGTAGAGCAGTAGCCTTAGCACAAAAGCTCAGAAACAGTGCCCAAGACCTGAGCTCAAGCCCCTCAGACCGACACCCCCCCCTTACACACACACACACACACACACACACACACACACACACACACACACACACACACACAAAATGTGTCTCACTTGAGATACTTGTTTTTTAAAAAAATTATGTTGCCTATTTAAAATTAAATTTTGTCATTCATTCTACTGGCATTTCGTAAGTTTTATACTACACAAGTAGGGTTTAATTTTGTCAGTATGCAGTTATATACACTTGAAAGGGTTTATTTTAAGGTCTGAATAAAATATGACTTACTCAAATATGTCACAATATTTTGAAAATTGTAAGGTAAAAGATATTTTTAATTTAGTCGTTATATTCTTAATGATGCCTATAATTTTATTATAGGGCTAAGTAGAAAACGTCACTAAGGAAATGGATAAAATATTATTACTTCTTTTTCTTTTGTTTAATTTGTTTTTGAAACAGAATCTCAAGAAGTTAAATCCTATCCTAGAATTTGTGTAGCCTGGGCTGTTCTCAAACTCATGCTCCTCCTACTTCTATCTCTTATGTCATTGGATTATAGGTATGTACCATCATGCCAACCTCAGAAAAATATACTACTGCTGTTTCCTTTTTTAGACTTTTCTTATTTTATTCTATAAATGTATTTTTTTCATTACTTTCTAAATGCTCTGCCTTAGTTACATCATATGTGCCATTTTTGCCTAGTCTTTACAGACTTAAAGATGGTTCTTTTACAATCTATTTCTTAGCTAACCAAAAGACTACGGTTGACCTTTAAATACAAGTAATCCCGGTAATGATATTACTTATTTTTCTGTTATATTTGTATTTTATACATGTACTTCTCTGATCCAAAAGGTGACCAATCCTAGAACAATTCAGTTGTTGAAAATTTTTTGTGGTTTAATTTTGTCGAAGTATTTAAAAACTCAAACACAAATACTTTCTACTTTTTTTCTTACTTCTGAGCTAATTTACAATCCAAGAAAATTTTTGCCTAGGGATTTATTCCTTTAGAAAGAAATAACCTTGCTTTTATGTTAGAGATGCAGGTTTATGAGATTGTCATAATTATAAGGTAGTGTTGATCATTTCTTTCTTTTACTGTGTATCTTTTCACTTTCTATATGCATTTCATGCTCAAAATTACAAATCCAAAGATTTGCAGTAGGAAATCACAGTAGGAAAACCTACTTTGAAAAATTTCAAAATATTTCTATTCTGTACTTTTGATTTTCATAGTTGAGATCATATCTAAGTTTTCCTACTCAAAAAAGGAGGAATAAGCACTATTATAAAGATTTCATGTTACTAAAATCACCTAATATAATACTTTGTATATATTATTATAATGCAGTTATATACACTTTTAGCATAATGCTTTGTATCATCTTTATTTTTAAAGAGAAGAATTCTTAGAAAATGAAATTACTGAATCAACGTATTTTTAAATTTTAAATGCTTCCATTTATTTACTTTTTGTGACAGGATCTGGTTCTTTAGCTCAGACTAGACTGGAATTTATGATCCTCCTGCCTCAGCCGTCCAAGAATTGATATTGCAAGTGGTGTTAAACACGATTACTTTGTTTTAATAAAATATTTATGTACTTTATTTTTGAAATGACAATTTGGTTTTAATAGGCAGCAATTCTTAGAATTTTAACTTTTAAAATTGCATGGTATCTTTTCTCACAGCAGTTGGTAGTCTTTATTCAAAACTGTATATTTTCTAAACATTGACCTTATACTAATCATAGAAAGTCTGAATCACTTAACATAATTGCAACATACATCATGATTGAAACATAACAGCATACTGTGGCTAGTGTCTGTATTCTACACACTGTGAAATAAAAATTTTGCTTATGTTGTATTTTAACATCAAGTTTTTCAGTTCATAAATGGCATTGCAGTTACAGTCAATTAACTATCTTGTTTAGGAATTTTTAATAATTATTGTTTCAATATAAAATCAATATTTTTGTTAGCTATGATGTTAGTCTTCAACTGTTATTTTTCTTTCCTTTCTTCCATACTCTGATAGATAGGGATCTCTCAAATTTTATTATTTTATAACTTTAAAGAAAAAAAACTCATATTTTCTTTTTCTAGAAAGTGCATTATCTATGACCCTCTAAGAATATTTAACCTTTCATTGTTTTAGTATGTGAGCAAAAATATTTGTTCTTAAGAAGACAAAAACTACACATGCCATAATGAAATTTGAGTTAAATGTTACTTTTGAATCTTTTTTATGAATTCTGTTTGGATTGAGTACCAGGTTTATTTCCATATTTAAAATTTTCAGAAGTTTTTATTTCCATTTCTCCTGAACTTTTAAGGCCTTTTGTAGTTTATTTGCTGCATTTAATACAAATTTTATATTTGAAAAACATCATATTTTAATCTGAGAAACAAAGTAAATGACATAGATAGATGTAATGGGTCCTTATTTTCTTATAACACTTTAATACAATGTACAGCATGCTTTTTATGCCAAGTTTCAGGTACTAAATACTAAATATATTCTAGCCAGTCTCTACTATTACAACTGATGATTGAACACTCATAAATGAATGGGAATCTCTTCCAGTAAAGTATTCTAGTGCCAGTGTGTTACAACATACCATTCTCAACCTCTATCTACACTGGAGTATTGATAGTATGTCTGCTACTAACTAGTACAATCATTTTCCCTTGGGAATGATGGGACTGTATCCCTTTTATTTTAAACTGTATCCCTTTTCGTTAAACTTAACCTGCAAATTTAATATAAGTACCTGGCAAAAAGTCCTATCTTTGGGCTTTATGTAGTGACTCTTGGAAATGGATATGCCTTTTAGAGAGATTTTATAATTCATTTCTATGCAGTTGTTGCAAGAAATACTGTGTGTGGTGACAAATTAAGCCTCATAAGTCAATGCAGCTCCCTCAGTTCCTGAATGTGAATTTTCTTTTATACCTAAGACGGAATCTGAGAAACCAAAATCTCAAGTAACTGGATGGCAATGAAAATAACTGCTTGGGCTGCAGGAGAGAAACATATGACACTGCCTTGAAAACAAACCTTGGTTCTAATAATATTCCAGATAGATTAGTACCTTGGATGTCCTGTAGTTGTCTTAAAATTTGCATATCTGGTTTAACCCGAGAAGACCTTTTAATAGGCATGGCTATTAAAAAAAAATAAGAGAGAACACAAAGTTCTTGGTAAATATTTCACAGTAATTCTGTCTTCATGAGCATAGTGCCTTTATCTTTTCAGTTTAAGAGCGCTTTTGCAAATATTCAAGGAAAGCAAGTAACTTCTGTTTGAAAAAGTCTGATGTACTATTGCAATACTTGCTCTTTCATGACACACTTCTTGTTAAATGACTGATTCCTTTTTTAAAAAATGTTTTAGAGACCATCACACAAAGTAAAGTTTGCTTAGCAAACTTTATTTCATTTTCACTATATTATTCTCTAAATCATATTGACAGATTCTTCATCTAATTTTACTGATTGTTTCTTTTATTTGAACTTTAGGGTAGTATTTTAAGATACTCTTTAGTCCCTGGTTTTAATTTTAAGGGATGTGATGAAAACAGTGGATGAGAAACAACATGGTAGTTTTTAAGAATTGACAACACTTTTAAACTAAAACCCAACTTTTCCTCAAATGTATGCTTTACTCTTAAACATTTTTTGTGTGCTACAAAAACAGTGTATAATTTTTAATTGCAAAATCTCTACATGATAAAAAGGTTTTACTATCTAATTCTATTATAGAGAGAAACTCATTTTTATTTCAGACTTTTATTATGCTATGTGCATAAATGTGGAAGAAAATGAGAGACAGGAAGGATATATTTATTATTACATTTTAAAAATGCCCTCAAAATGTACTTAGTCATAATCTTTTTCTCAGTTGATACATCACAAGTTTTGTAAAGCTGCAGGTTGAAAATCATTTTTGCTTCAGTGGCCTACATGCTTTTCATCTGATGCTGCATTTAAAATTTTATAGTTTTAGAAATAGTTTTCCAGAAGTGATAGATTATGCTGTAATCATAGTTTAGGAAATTTGTAATTTGAAGCTATCCCAGATAGAAAATTTTGAGAGACTCCATCTCTAAATATAACCAGCAAAAAACAGAATGAAGATTTGGCTAGATGGTAGATCGCCAACCAAGCAAACATTAAAGCCCTAAGTTCCAATGTGATTCCCAACAGACAGACAGAAACAGAGACAGGAAGGGAGGAAGGGAAGGAAGGAAGGAAAGGAAAGGAAGGAAGGAGGAAGAAATGAAGGAGGGAGGAAGCAAAAGTCAATTTCACTGGTATGAAAAGTTAAAATATAGAAATAATATTAAACAGGAATATAATTGTTTTTTTATCCAGTAATTCTTATTGAAGAGTAAAAGCTATAGTAAGATCACAAATTAATAACAATTTCAAGTAAAGTAGAAATTTAATAAAATAACAAACATGTTAAAATACTGAGAGTCACTTCTGTTCAAACGTAGAATTACTAGTATTTTTCAAGTAGACTATATGACATTTTTTCCTTTTCACAAAGTGTTTTCTTACTGTTGTAAGCATATTGATGTATACATGCTGCATATTTTTCCTCAGTGTATGTATTGTATGTACACACATTTGGATTAAATATATGTACATGAGAATAGGTGAATTATTAACAGGAAGTAATGTTTCCTGTAACAGGTATTGGCTTATCTTACTTAATCCTTCTAATTCAGTGAAATTAAGAATATTCTTATCATCCTTTTTAGGTAAGGAAGTTGGTCATAGAGGGGAGGTAATTCCAGGTAGTAATTAAATAATAGACATTGCAAAGCACAAAATGTCTTATGGAATTATAGCTATTAGAGATACCAGATACATTTTCTTGCTGTGAAAAATCCAGATCATTAAGAATAATATATTCCTTGTCTGACAATTCAAAATATTCAAAATATTCCAGTTCACTCCTGGAGTTCTTTCAGACTGTTCTCTGCCTTTGAAATGCATTCTGTTTTTAAACACTTTTTAAGAACCCACTGTTTTGTTCCTACAGATATTCCACTGAGAATGCTCAAGTGTCTTTTTTTGTTGTTTACTTTCTATTTAGTGATAATGAAAGAAAAAAATACATACTTTAAGTTTGGTATTCCTTAAGTTGCATTTTAAAAAATTGTTCATGATGAGCTCTGATATGAAATCTGAAAGATCATGTGAAGAAAATACTAAAAGACTCTTAGAGCCGGGCATCAGTAGCTCCCTATAATGATAGCTATTCAGATGGCTGAGATGTGAGAATAGTTTCAAAACATCCTGAGCAAACAAGTCCATGAAACTCATAATCTCCAATTAACCATCAAAAGATGGAAATAGTCAAGTGCTAGAACAAAATATGAGCAAAATATGAAAAAGGAGAGGAAGAGGACCTAAGTTTAATGCCCAGTTTTGGTCTGCACATGTGTGCATATGTACACATGCAAAAAATAAAGACAAAAAGAAAATGAAGCTAAGAAAAGCCTGGAAATGATATTACTCTTTTGGAGGAAATAACAGCCTATATAGGGCATATATACTATAGGACTATCTATAGTCCTCTAGGACTATATAATATAGAATTATTACATTTATACTGTTTTTACATTTGTATGCCAATATATGTATATATTCCTATATGTAAATATGTATGTATATACTGTGTGTGTGTGTGTGTGTGTGTGTGTGTGTGTGTGTGTAGCTTTTTTTTTACCTTTTTATGTCAGAATTGATTCATCTAGAGAATTTATTATGCCAAGTTGAAGCTGCTGTTCTGGATAGCGTGAGCCCTATATAATTCTGCCATTTGCCATAATAGCATGCCTTGAGACTTAACCTTCAAGTAAGAAAACTCTCTTATGTAGTGAAGCTATATAAACACACATACTTACCTGAAATCCACATAGTGTTAATGAGTTATCATTTCCTTTTAAACAAGTTTTTTGAAGTATTTCATTACTTTCCAGGCATATGTCTATGATTCTACCTACTCAAGAACTGAGGATCATACAGTCAGCCTGAGAAAGTCCATGAGACTCTTATCTCCAATTAACTACCTGCAAAAAAGTCAGAAGTAGGCCTGTGGGTCAGGTGATAGAGACAGTACTTAACCTTCAGCAAAAAAGCTCAGGGACAGTACTCAGGCCCTGAGTTTGAGCTTTAAAACTGGCGCGCGCGCGCATGTGCGCGCGCGCACACACACACGCGTACTTCATTATACACAGAGATCTTGCGATGAGAAAGTCGTAGATACAAATTCTTGTTTTATCAGAAATCAGGTATTTTAATTGTATTGGCCAAAATGCATTCTTTGGGTTTACACGTTAAACTTTTACTCTAAAAATTATATCTGTATTTATTATATTATACAAAATAAACAAAATACAAAAATAAAAAATATCCTTTTCTTGTGAGTTATTGAGGCTTAATATTATTTTGTTCTGAAGATATAATGTATATGCCAGCCACAAGTTTGAGAGTGGTGAATTGAGAAAATTTAGTTGGCTTCTCCATTAGAACTCAGATTAAAAAAAAAAAAATATTTGTGAGCTGCGAGCAGGTGATTCATGCCTATAATCTTAGGTTCGCAGACTGAGATCTAAGAATCACAGTTCAAAGCCAGCCCAGACAGAAAAGTCCTTGAGAATCTTATCTCCAATTAACTGCCAAAAGCCTGGAAATGTAACACCCTGGCTCAAATGATGGAGCATTAGCCTTGATCAACTAAGCTCTAGGATAGTACCCAGGCCCTGAATTCAACTAGGACCTGCACACAAAATGTGTGTGTATGTGTGTGTTTCTGTCTCTTATTACCTGGTGCAATAGCCTTACTGCAACGACTTTCTATTACTCTTTGTCAATTAGATTCATTAAAGAAGCTACTGTGGTGGTGATGTCAGTAGATGAGTAAAATTAGTAGATGAGTAGATGAGTAAAAGCCCATTGTTGTCTCAAACAGCATTTCAATTTTAAGAAGTTAGACAGGGGAATGAGGGTCTAACCATGACAGACTACCCATAAAACTTTTGTCTCGATGTACAAATACAACATGTAGTTAATGGATATGCACATTATTAAAAGATGATGGTTTGAGGGCTGGGAAGGTAGCTCAGTGGTAGAGTCCTTGCCTTGCATTCATGAGGACTTCGATTCCTCAGCACCACATAAGCAGAAAAAGCTGGAAATGGCGCTGTGGCTCAAGTGGTAGAGCGCTAGCCTTGAGCTGAAGAGCTGAGGGACAGCGCCCAGACCCAGAGTTCAGACCCCAGGACCCGCAGGGAAAAAAAAAAAAGAAAAAGACAAAAGAAAGAAAGAAAAAGATAGTTTTAAAGTTGGCATTAAAATTTATTTTTCCTAATTCTTTTTCACAAGTCAAAACTGTCAATTATTTTCTTGCTCTCATTGCCTCATCCAGCATGGTGGTAAAGGTCTGTAATTCCAGTACTTTGGAGGATGAGGCAGAAGGATCACCAGCTGTAGTCCATGTCTGTATATCATCTATCAACCAATTTCAAAAAATAAAAACAAAAAGTAAAACATTACCTCTCAAGATTTAAGTGTATGCTGTATTGGTATCATAGCGTAGTGTACAGCCATTAAACATGGTTATATACAAACATGAAATTTTATACTTTTTCATCTCAATTTTAAGTGTGGTTTATTTACCTAAGACAAAAAAGAAAAAAGAAAAAAAATGATAACCTCAGATAACACAGCTCAGGAAGAAAAGCTAGGTTATGTAGAACCAGGTTTTGGAGTCAGTAGTATTATTGGCAATGTTGTATAAACCTATGTAGCTGATACCAAAATGTTTATTATTTGGACTGGAAGAATGGCTCATGAGTAGCTAGAGAAGTACTGATCTTCTAGGCTGTGTTTTAGTCCTCCATAAATGACCATCTGAGAATGATGTCCTCTGAACTACTATTAAAATATAGAAGCCTCTAGAAACAGATTTTTGTGAAGACAGTGAAGCATAAGAGATTCTTAATTTTTAATTAGTTATTATATGAGCAGTAATAGAGATGCAGTAAAAAAAGTTTTGTGCAAAAGATTGTTGGAAAGATGCTTCAAGAGAGAAGCCATCGAGAGAAGGAAGCAAGTAAGGAAGACTATAGATAATTATAGAAGAGGAGTTTTTACCCATTAAGATATGGCCAAGAATAGAAGGGTTGTAAAGCATACTGAAATAAGCTGTGACTTAACTTTTCAGCCAAATTTGTTTCTTTATGTTTTGTTTTGTAAAAAGAAGCAATGGTAAATTTTGATTTACTGTTTGAAAACAGAATGGACATCTACAATATTGTCCACCTTACCTCTTTTCTTTGTCTTATCTCCATCCCATAACTGTCTTACTCAAAGTATTAGACTATATTATGAAAATTTGGGATTATTTTCCTGAAGGAGTTATAACATAAAGCTAATGAAACTTTTCATGCATGTATATTTCTGTACATATTTCCATGCATTCCTGTATAAGATATCTTAAAGATATTGATTTCTGTGAAGTGTTTTGTTGTTGTATTTATAGTTTTTTTGTATATCAGGCTTTATATCAGATCCTTATATCTCAATTGGGATCTTATCTAATTTTTAATTCAATGCTCAAATAAATGTACTAATGATAAAAATAAATAGTTTGTGAAAATTAACCACTAGTATTTACCAGCTTCTTCAGTTGTAAGTCTCTTCTGGAGTTTGGATCCAGAGTATTCTATCAAGGGTCCATATGTGAAAGGGTTTGTCCCAGCTCAGCTGTATTGGGAGGTAGTAGAACCTCTAAGAGGTGGGACCTAAGAGGATATTTTAAGGTATTGGAAGCTGGCCTTTTCATGTGTTTGGTGCTTTTCTTAGTTCTGGCTGTGAAATGAGTAGTTGTGCCACATTCTGGCACCATGATACACTATTTCCCCATAAGTCCAGAAACAGAGGCCATCCAGAGATGGATTGAATCTCTTAAACTGTCAAACTAAACCTTTTCTCTAGAAGTTGCCTGAAGTATTTTGTTTCAGCAACAGTAAGCTGACTAACAACATATACATAGTTGATTTCTTAATTGGTTTACAATTGTGGTCTAAAAACATAAATATTATCCTTACTACCCTACCCTGATTAAGATAACGGTATATAGGAACTAATTTAAAATGTTAGGGTACTGTTTGTTTTAGCTTGGTGATAAAAATATTTCACTATGTCTGTTATGTATTATAGCCAGGTGCAAGTATTAAAATAGGTTACATATAGCTTAAAGATTCAGTAATGTTTAGTAGTATATCTGTCAGGATAAGAGTATATTATAAAATGTGAAAAACCACAAACCTCAGTGGTTTTAAAGAACAAAGGTTTATTTCTTGCTTTCCTTGCATGTTCATCGTGGTCAGCAGGATCTCTACTCATAATAGTCACTTGGGGACCTTATAGAGATACCACCATTTC
Source organism: Dipodomys spectabilis (assembly GCF_019054845.1). Taxonomy (NCBI): domain Eukaryota; kingdom Metazoa; phylum Chordata; class Mammalia; order Rodentia; family Heteromyidae; genus Dipodomys; species Dipodomys spectabilis. Next base: position 14,155,384 of record NW_024870758.1, read on the forward strand.
AATCATTGCTGAATACTATGTTGGAAAGAAAGAGAGAGCAGAGGAATAGGGAAGGGGAGGAGAAGAGAAAAGGGGAAGGGAGAAGTGAAGACAGGATGGGGAAAGGAGGGAAGGCTAGATTGAAATATGGATCCTGGAAGGCTCATATCTACAATTAGATATTCCTACCCAGTGTTCACATTGCTTGTCACAGGAGGCTGGGAAGTTAGTCATCTTGGTACCTAAGAGAAAAGGAGCAGCTACTGTTGAACAGTATTTATAACTCAGAGTAGTTATAGTAATGCTAACAGATCTATTATGTTGCCACTACTAACGGATCTACTTAGTCACTCATTTACTCATAGATGTCTGCTGTATTTGAGTCACTGTACTAGGCAGTAGAAATACTTGAATGACTAAAACACATTCCAGCCCTTCACTCTAGATTCAGACAGTCTTGTTGGGTAAAGACATATACTTCAAAATTAAAGATTGACAAACTTTTGCCCACAGGCCAAATCTGACCTAAAACTTGTTTTGTATATTACCTGGACTAAAAATGCCTTATACATTTTTGAAGATTTAAGAAAAAGAAAATGTTCAATAGACTGTAAGAGGGCTACAGTGTCTAAAAAATTTATTATCTGAGCTTTCACAGCATAGTTTGCCAACATTTGTTTTATAATGTCTGTCCTTAAATTTGAAGCTCCTCTAACAAATTTTTGTCTAGCTCACTGTCAGTTAAAAGCCACAATTGTCTTACATATGCTCTTTAATAGTATACCTATCATTTAATCAAATATTACATTTTCAATGAAATATGAATCATTTCCTGTGTTGTTAGAATGGTCATTTTATTGGCTTCTTTACTGAGCATTGAAGCATACGTTGCCTATGTTTAATTTGATGCATAGACAGGTAGCCTTGAGATGCTCAAACTCCCAACATCTCTTATCAAGATATTAAGTAATGTTTGTTTTGGGAAAAGAGTTAAAGGAAGGATACATTCTTTCTCAAAATCCATTGAAAGTCACTTAATGGAAATATATCTAAAAACATTTATATACTATAATATGGACTGAACTACTCTATCAAAGATGATAAATTTTTATAGAGTTTAAATACAGTCCTGCTATCTAGGAAGAACTAACTGAGATAAAAGAATCATTTTTTATATTTAGTTCAAAGTAAAAGAAGGTAGATATAGTATTCTGATTCAGATTGCAAAGAATTAGATATAAAATACATCTAACTTATTTGAAAGCAATTTCAGAGAAAAACCTGAAAATATGCAATTCTTATAGCAAAAAAAAAAAGAGTACAAAGTACAAAAATAGCTGCCTTGAGTTTATATTGATTGTCATCCCTCAACTCAGTTATGTCCTTACATATTGGCAAGGTATGTTAGATTGCAGAACCCTACTAGACATCACACCAGTTTTGTTTGTTTGTTTGTTTGTTTGTTTTGGGGGGTCCGGTTGTGGGGACTGAACTCTGGGCCTGGAGCTGTCCCTCAGCTCTTCAGCTCAAGGCTAGAGCTCTACCACTTGAGCCACAGTGTCACTTCCAGCTTTTTTCTTTTTGCTTATGTGGTGCTGAGGAATCGAACCCAGGGCCTCACGCATGCAGGGCAAGCGCTCTACCACTGAGCCACCTACCCAACCCGTCACACTAGTTTTAAAATCCACTTAAGATCTGATATGGAGAGTGTAGATTGGCAATGCCAAAAAACTTTTTGTAAAAACAAATTTATAGAATTTTTACATTAATCAAGAGGTTCTGTGGAGATGCATATACAAACTAGATTTGTGTAGCTTTAGGAAAAAATATTCTTTAATTAAGGCCTGATGTTTCAGAGCTTGAATCTTTTTTTTTTATTAGACTTAGAATTACTTTCTTAACACTGAGCAAACATAACACGTGCCAATGTGGTTTTTTTTTGTTTTGGTTTGGTTTGTTTGTTTGTTTTTTTGTCAGTTGTACCTGATCTCTGGACCTGGACACTGTCCCTCAGCTCTTCAGCTCAAGGCTAGCACTCTACTAGAGCCACAGCACCACTTGCAGCTTTTTTTTTTTTTTTTTCCTGCTTATGTGGTGCTGAGGAATCAAACCCAGGGCCTTATGCATGCTAGGCAAGCACTCTACCACTGAGAAACCTTCCCAGCCCGACATGTACCAATGTTTACAGAAGATTATGTACAACTTGCTTCTCATGGATATTTATTGATTTCATTACTCCATATGTATCCTCCTTAACACACATCTAATATTGTTGACTTTACCCATCTCAGGTTACTACTGATACTTTTGCTCTGGATTTTTTGTCTGTTTTTTTTATTTGGATATTTTATTCTGTCTACAACTTAAGAAAATTGTATTATGATGGTTATAACATTTTTATTTCAAGTGTTTATATATATGTAGATAGATAGATAGATAGATTACTTTGATCAGTCTCCTCTATTACTCTCCTTAGTACTCCTTCCTAAACCAGTCTCAGTATTTTACACACATATACATGTATTTATACAATCCTGTGTAACCATTTCATAGGTATATTTATGATCACCAGCATTTATTGTTGTGTTCTTGATGGTAGCCACTGTAATTAAAGGAAATCTCTATGTTGTTTGTATTTGCATTTCCTTTATGGCCAGGTTGTAGAGCATATCTTTATGTACTGATTGACATTTGTACTTCTTTCAAGAATTGTCTATTTCATTTGCCCTTCAAAATTAACAAAGCAGTATTAATTCTCTGGGAATTTAGTTTTTTGAGTTCCCTGTATATACTGGTTTTTAATTCTTTATCAGATGTAAAGCTAGCAGAGATTTTTCTCTCATTTTGCATGCTGTCTCTTCCATCTTGTAACTATTTCCTTTGTTGTACACAGCCTTTTTATTGTTAAGTTCCTTTTGTCTATACTTTTATTTGCTGAGTTCTTTGAGTTCTACTTAGGAAGTTACTGCCTTATGTTAATATGTTTTCATTGTTCCCCTGTTCTTTTTTGCATTAGTTTCAGAGTTTCAGGTCTACATTAAGATTCACCATCCACTTTGAATTAATATTAGTATGAGGTGAGAGAAAATCATCAAGTTTAGTCTTCTGCTTGTGGTTATAGAGGTTTCCCAGCACCATTTGTTGAAGAAGCTATCTTTTCTTCAGTGTAATTTTTGTGTTCTTTTCTTAAAATTTAGCTTGTTTATAGCTGCATGGATTTGTTTCTGAGCCTTCTGTTCCATTGGTCTTCATGTCTACTTTTATGCCAGTACTATGCAGTTTTTGTTACTATAGCATAGTAGTTCTAAATATGAAGTATTGTAATGTCTCCAGCATTACTTTTTTGCTTAGAATTGCTTGGGCATTTGTATACTTTCACAGGAATTTTAGGATTGATTTTTTTTCTATTTCTGTGAAGAATGGTGTTGGGATTTTGATAAAGGTTGCATGAAATGTAGATTGCTTTCAGTAATATATCTATTTACACAATAATTAATTGTGCTGATCAATAACATCTTCTGGTGTCTTCTTCAATTTGCTTCCTCAGAGTTATTTAGTTTTCATTGTAGAGCTTTTTTATCTCTGTGATTATGTTGCTTCCTAGCTTTTTATTGTTGTTGTTGTTATTTGAGGCTATTGTGAATGGAATTGTTTTTCTGATTCCTCTCTCAGCTTGTTTTTCTTTGATATACAGAAAAACTATTGATTTTTGTATGTTGATACTGTATGCTGTGACATTGCTGAAGATACTTGTATAAGGTGCTTCCTGCCTTCAGGTTTTTTGTCCACTTAAATATATTTCCAGATCAACATGATTAATGTTTTTAAAATAGAATCAAGATGATCGAGGTCTGAAGTTACTAGTTGGCATCAAATCCAGTTGCAAATTTATAAAATTCTGATGGGACCTCAGCTGAAATACGAATAGCAATCTTGTTACTTTTCCCTTTTTTGTAGTCCAGGGATACATACTACTCAGGGCCTCCTGCTGACAAGGCAGGCATTTTATTTCTACAGACATACTTTCAGTCCTTTTTTGCACTAGTTATTTTTTTTGGGGGGGTCCGGTCGTGGGACCTGAACTCTGGGCCTGGGCGCTGTCCCTCAGCTCTTCAGCTCAAGGCTAGCGCTCTACTACTTGAGCCACAGCGCCACCTCTGGCTTTTTTCTTTTTGCTTATGTGGTGCTGAGGAATGGAACCCAGGGCTTCAGGCATGCAAGGCAAGCGCTCTACCACTGAGCCACCTTCCCAGCCCTACACTAGTTATTTTTAAGATACAGTCTTGCTTACTTCCTGGGCATTGTCTATGATCTCCCTATGTTTACCTTCAGGTCATCTATGGCATGACAGAGTGTGCCAACATGCCTTGCTTCTTCCCATTGAGATGGAGTCTTACAGTCTTCCTGAGAAGGAGTTTCAAATATATGCCTGGACTGGCCTTGAACCACAATTCTCACAATCTCAGGCCCTGTATATCTGGGATTACAGGTCTAAGCCACCAATGCCCAATACCTTTTCCAGTTTTGTACGTGTGTCCATGTATGTGTGCTGGCTCTGAGGCTTGAACTCAAGGGCCTGGGTACTATCCCTGAGGTTTTGGGGTTTTTTTGCTCAAGACTAGTGTGTTTTCATTAGAGCCACAGCTCCACTTCTTTTTGGTGGTTAATTGAAGATAAGCGTCTCACAAACTTTCCTGCCTGGTCTGGCTTGGAGCGGCAATCCTCAGATCTCAGCCTCCTGAATAGCTAGAATTTCAGGCATGAACTACCAGTGCCCAGTAACTTTTCCAATTTTTATTTACCTACAATCTAGATCAGAAATTTGTGTAACTATGAATGCAGGGCTACATATAATAATCCTTTTTAAAAATGCTTGGTATCAGATTTTGAACCTAGCATTGCTTAGCTTTAAATCCTTTGTTATTAGATTTCTATTTAAAAACTGGTAGGCTTAGAATGTACTTTTTACTCCCATTCTTAAAGGTTTTAGCTGGTCTAGGAAAAAGAAATATATGCCCTGCTGTTTTGCCTATTTTTGATCTCTTAAATATAAACAAAATAAAGTAATGAGAATGCTTAAAGTAAAATTTAAGTCAAAATACAGATAATTCACAGTTATTACGTATGTTGAAAACTATGTAAATATACAACTACTTAAAATTTTAGAAATATTAAAAGGAAATTTATAGAAATTATATGATTGTATTAAAATGTTAAGATTAGAGAACTTCTAGATACAAATTCTTCTGAAATACATTGTTATTTTTATGATGAGAATATGTTTTTATAAAATTCAATGTAGCAAGCTAAGATTAAATGTGGAAAGGCATTTGCTGATTCTAATTATAGAAGCTATTTCAAAAGCACTTAAATATAAAGACAATTTATATACCCAAAAGAACATACTTTCTTTAGTGTATACATTAATCATAAGAGGCAGCTTAAAGTGTCTAGGTGTGAGTAATTTTTAAAAATTTATATATTATACATTTTAATGTAAAAGAGGTTCAGTAAATGTTAAAATATTTCTTGTTATTTCAAAACTTTCTCATTGTCTCAAACAAATTCCTTAAATAAAATCTGTATATGGATAGAATTCTTGTACTCCTTTTTAAACTGTTGTAAGCCTAGCAATTATAATAGTTCCTGGAACAAAATAAGACCCTTAAATAAGTATTAGTTCAAGCACTGAATTTTTTTTCAAAACGAAGGAGATAGGTAATAAACTCTTAGTTATATATGTTCAGATATTTTCTATGTGAATTATTCTTTTCCTTCACCCCTTTTCCTTGGTTAGTCTCTGAAATCAGAAATTTGAAATTTATTGTAAGGGTAAGTAATAACTTGAACTGACAGCATCTTTCAAGTTGGAACCAGACCAGCTTTCATAAGGAGTTAACCTAGCCATTACTCCGCAAAACACATTGGTTTTAATGAAGGATGAGAGAATATTAAGTAGGACAGAGAGGTGACAGCCACATCTCATATGTCCTGGTCTGCTTTCTGCCTGTATTAGAATCTGAACCCTGTGTTGTAGCACAGTCCAAAGCAGTACCCACTCTGAAGGCTTACCAGACATTTCTGTACAGGATCTGATGTACCCTTCTATGGGATTCTTAACAAATAGTACTTACTATATGGTAAGTACTAAAGTGGATAATAGTATATAATATAGTAGGATAATAGTAGATAAAGTCGAGGTACCTTAAGACACAAATTACCCAAAACTTAAAGTAATTTTCCATCTTGAAAGTACATTAATCTTACAAGTAAATGTATTTGCCTTATCAGTAAATAACTGAATCTTATAGCCATTGTGGTCACTGTTCACTTTCATTCAACGTGATTCTATAAAAATTATTCTTAGACTCTGGATCATTCTGCTTTTTTTTGAAAGTTCTGAAGCTTCATCCTTTTTACTTACTGTGTCCTACCATAATTCTTTGAGGAAGAATTTCTTTCTTTAAATGCAAAACTAAAGGCATTTCTCAAAGATCCTTTGGAAAGGAGTATGAGAAAGCAAAACTTCCTTTTTTAGCCCTAGGCCTGTCTAAATCAGGCTTGAGCTGCTCCCTTCAGATCTAAAACATGCTATAGAACAGGATCACTCATTCTTGAGTTTTTCAGTCCTGTCATTCATTCATTCAGTGACTTCTATGTTGTCTTCCTTTTCCTGGAGCCTGCATCTCTGTCTTCTGTCAAGTTCTTTTTATTTCTTTTGGTTCTCTGAATTTACCAGGTTCTCAGAAGTTGCTAGGTTCTTCTGATTTGCTCGAACTTAGTCTTTTGTCCCTTCATTCTTGTGTGTATATGTGTGTGTGTCTGTCTGTCTGTCTATCTTCCTGCCTCTCTGTCTGTGTCTGTGTGGTTATCTTGGGGCTTGAACACTGTGCTTAGATGCTGTCCATGTGCTTTTGTGCTCAATGATACTGTGCAGCATTTTGAGCCACAATTCCATTTTGAACTTTTTGGTAGTTTCTTGGAGATCAGAGTCTGACAGACTTTCCTGCCCAGGCTGGCTTTGAAAAGAAACATGATCCTCAGATCTCAGCCTACAGAGTAGCTAGGATTACAGGTGTGAGCCACCAGAACCAGCTTCCTATTATTCATTTAAATTCTTTCTGTATCTTCTATGATTGACATGAACTTCTTCATTAACCTATTTATTGTATTTCATCAGATATTTGTATCATGTACTTGAGCAGTGTTATGTTAGGATATGTGTTAAAACAAACAAACATGGTCCCTAGTCATTGTGAAATTTGCTATCCAGTTGAAGCATAAAGCACTTACAATTCAGTGACACTTTCATTCTCAAGTGATTTCAAGGAAAGGATGTTTTCATTCCAGAACTCTTTTGTGTATTTGCCAATCAAAAGGATGTAAAATAATATCTTTTGTGTTGATGACCTCAGCCCAATTTCAATACCATTTGATATGTTTCCAACAAAATGAATAGGTTATCCTCTATAAAAAGTTTATTCATAATTATAACTACCATGTTAGGGATGATGGTTCATGAACCTTTTGAAATATACACAACAAACTTGTAAGGAATCTAGGACACAAAGAAATGGTCATTAGCCCAAGGTCATTCATATATTAAATAAGTGACACAGAAGGAATTTAACCTAAATGTGTTAAGTCCTAGAACCTTTATGTTATAGAAAGTGCAAATTTAACAAGTAAATTAAGTCAAAGCAACATTGCTTTGTTAGTGAAAGTTAAACAATAAGTGTTTGGGTCTCAGAACAAATGGCTCATGCATGTAATCCTAGCTGCACAAGAGGCTGGAATCTGAGAAGTACAGTTGTAAGCCAGCCAGGAAAGTCCATGATACTCTTACCTCTGTTTACCCACAAAAAAAATCTAGAAATAGAGCTCTAATACAAGTGGTAGAGTACCAGCCTTGAGCAAAAACACTAAGGGATAATGGCACCCAGGCCTGAGTTCAAGCCCCAGTTTCAACAAACCTTCCTTCAAATTGTTAAGGAGTCTTGGCTAAAAATCAAGGTATAGACATAACCATATCCACAAAGCTTCGTATGTTAATTTCCTTTGCTTGTGAAATTTATCATTACTCCTAAAGCACTAGAAAATATTTACTGACAAAGGATTTTTTTGTGAAAGGATTAATTGTATTTTAGTATTATTTAATGATGAAGCAGAAGGTATTATTTGAAATCATTAACAGTTAATTTTTCATAAACATGGTTCCTGTGGAAAGAAATTAAATCTATTCTTGAACATTCAACATTTACTTAGCATATTTCATTCAAAAATAAGAAAATGACCATCATGGTCAATGTCCTGTATTTCAGTCTACACTAATTAAAATATTTCTGTTTTGTTTTGTATGATGGTGCCTACCTATAATCCAACTACTCAAGAAGTAGAGATAATAGGATTGTAGCCTAAGGTCTGTCTGAAAAAATAAAGCTCAAAAAGTCTAATGACTGGAGACATGCCTTAAGTGATATAATACTTGCTTAGGATGCAGGAGATTTTCAGTTCAATCCACAGTACTACCCCTCACCAAAAAAAAAAAAAAAAGACCCCACAGTACAAAGATCCTCTCATTTTCCATTGTTTGCATAGTTTATTTAAAATATTTTTATAACAATCTTAATGCTAGGAGGCATTTCCCTTCTAAATAAAGATTACATAAAGATGGAAAATCTGCCATAGAAATATTTCTTAAGGTATTTCTGTCACTTACTTGTTTCTCCTGTTTGCAGTTTAGGATATAATTTTATCTTGGAAAACACAAGTTTTTTGTAGCTTTTAAAAACATTGAACTTGTAGTCAGATATCAAGACCTTATATCACTATTAATATTGAATAGATCATTTAACCTTTTGGACATTTGTAATCTCTGTGTGTGTGCGTGAGTGTGTGCGTGTGTATGTACACATGTTTACACATGTGTTGTGCCTGGGTTTGAACTCAGGGCTTCCTCCTTTTACTCATCCTCTTCACTTATAGTTGGTGCTCAACTTGGACCATACTTTCAATGCATCGTTTTTGCTGGTTAATTGTAGATAGAATCTCCAGACTTAGTTTTGGGCCTGGCTTTGAACCATAGTTTACAGATCTTAGCCTCCTGTGTAGTTGAGAATACAGGCCTGAACCAAAGGTTCCTGGCCACTTACATAAAAATACTACCAACTCCATGTGGCATGTATACCTAGAACATTTGTCTTTACATTAAGTATAGAATTCTGCTTAGCTAGAAGTAAAAATACTCCAAAAACAAAGCTATATACAAGGGATGGTATTATAATAATTATGAAGATGTATGACACTGATGAAAGATCTAAGAAATGTCTACCCTAATTTTCTGCCCCTGAAAATAGTTTTCAAAATACTTTAGTAAATATCTTTAATTTCTAAGTCATTATTTGAAAATAGACCTTTCAGCATGAAGACATTAATCTGTAAGTGGAAACTTGGCCTATTAAAATCTTTGTCTCATGCCACATGAACCATTTCTCTAATCCCAGCTACTTAGAAGGCAATGATGGATCAAGGCTAGGCAGGGCGAAAAGTGTATGAAATCTCATCTTAGTCAATAAACTAGTCCTCATGATATGTACTTATGAACTAGCTACATGGGGAGCCTATGGATAAGGAGAATCTTGGTCCAGGCCATATGTGAAAACACTTGAAACTTTAACTGACAAATAATTAAAATAAGAAAAGACTGAGGGACAGCTCCAGTGTTAGAATGTTTACTTAGCAAGTAATATTTCCGGTACTGTCCCACTACTATGAAAAACAAAACAAAACAAAACAAAAAACAGCCAAACCAAAAAAAAAAAAAAGGAAAAACCACAACAAAGCACTTTTTTCTCAGAAACAAAACAATATTTTAATTGGCTTTATGTTTTAGAGCTAAGTAATGAATCTTCAGTTTGTGATTTCCATATACTTATGAGTTATTATAACTTATTTTTTTTTACTTTTCACAACTTGCCTTGACTAAAAAAATAGTATTTCACCATGAAATCTTCAGGGGAAAAGACATTATTTAAATAAATATTTTAGTGCAATTTATAAAATACTTAACCATTTTAATATTTTGGTGCATGGTTTTATTTTGAGTTCCCTCTTCCCAACATTCTTAAGCATTCTACGTTTCTGCTGTGTACTTTTCACTAATAGTATTCTCTTTTTCTCACCTATTTTTTCCTATTTTTTAAATAACAGGGAGTGGCATCTAATTTAAAGTCAGATAAATCTATGAAAACAGATGTGAGTTGATTCCAATTGCCTAGTAAGAAGCTGAACCAGAGCAGTCCGTGATAAAGAGGAAGAAGCAAGGAAACATGCAGACAGACTGACTCAGACCATGATAGCATCTATTTTGCCACATAATTGCGTTGGTCTTTTTAAACAACCCTGCTGGTCATGATCACTAAAATGAGGATCAAGAGTGAGCAATTAGTTAACGGTTTGGGCATTTTGTTTGGATATGAAGAAACAACGCATGATAGACTTTTTCAGCTCAGTGTATACATGATCACATTACTGTTATCTGGTTACTGTTACTGGTCATTATTGTTGAATATGGCAGAAAGAACAATCTAAATTTCATATTGTGAATAATGGCATTTTCTTTTTTTTCCTAATTTACTTTATTGTTTTTTAGAGGTGATATACAGCAAGATTACTTTACATACATCAGGTAATAGGTACATTTCCTTTCACATACTGTCATCTGTTCCCATATTCTTTTCCATTCCCTCCCTCCCATCTTTTACCCATTAGTTATATAGATCACTTTCATCAAAATCCATTGCACTCTGCAAAAATATGGAACACTTCACGAACTTGCATGTCATCCTTGTATGGGGCCATGCTAATCTCTGTGTCATTCCAGTTTTAGTGTATGTGCTGTTGAAGCAAGCATGGATAATGGCATTTTCTATCAAGTCCAAAAGAACTCTGTGTGTGTGTGTGTGTGTGTGTGTGTGTGTGTGTGTGTGTGTGTGTGTGTGTGTGTGTGTGTGTGTGTGTGTGTGTGTGTGTGTGTGTGTTTCCCATTACTCAGACACTTGAAACTTGTACAAGAATCCTTTGGCACTTGGGTAATTACTGATAGCCAGGATTTTTTAAGCCTGGCAACTATTGTACCTTAGTCTCTGACTAGTTAACAAGCTCCAAGTTTCTTTTTTAAATGGACCATAAGTGAGATGAGATAAATGAGATGAGGTTGAGAAAATAGGATCATATCTACAAATAAGTGTCCATTGCCCCTTATCTAAAATTCTAAACTCCAAAATGTTCTGGAAATAAAAATGTCTGTGTTACTATTAATAAGGAAAAATTAGAGTTAAGTATTCCAACATCAAATCCTTACTTGAACTAAGTATATTTGGTGGAAAATCCAGAGCTAAACTCATGGAAGACTTTTAGAGGCTTTGTAGTTTTTGATGTGATCCTTTTATTTCAATGCAGAAATGGCAATGTGCATAATTCTTGGATATAGTCCTAGACACTTTTGAAAATGTTGTATCACATGCTATATATGTACTGAATTGCTAGATAGATAGGTAGATAAATAGATACATAGATAGATGTGGGTATAAATGTATTTTATGAAAAGTTACTCACCCGAGAGCAATTATGAGCCATCAGTAATACTGTCAAATGACTCTAGAGTCATCACCCCAAAAAGACTAGTATCAAATAGTACCCATCACCATCACCTTAATCTAATGCCTAAACAGAAGCACGCCACTATCATAGTCTTCATATGATGTCTAATTTATTCCAGGCCCAGAAAACAGATATGACTCCTTTACCCCACAACCCAAGAGAATCCAGGATGAAAATTGTAGGGCTATGTTTTGTTTCTTTATGTACTTTAGGCTGGCCTCCAACTCACTATGTAGTTTAGGCTGGCCTTGAACTCAAAATCTTCCTGCCTTAGCATGTCAAGTGCTGGAGTTACGTGTTCCATCATGCCTCTCAGGAGATAAGGTTCTTTTTGACTTTCCTAGTTTCATTATTGTTCTTTTATTTTTAAGATCCTAGGAACTGCCTTACCTAAATCCATTCCCATTTATACCACCAGTAGTTGTGTTTGTTTAGAAATATACAAGATTAGATTCTTATCTTTCTTTCCATCTTACTTTAATTTTCAGTCACTCATTGAAACCTCCTCTATGTCTTGATCTTGTTTTCATAAAATACTAATAATTCTTTACTGTGAATAATGACGAAAAACAGCATTCATAATTTCATGATAGATGATTATTATTTGATTGTTATCTGTATTATCCATGTGGATGGGATTATCTTTTATTTTTACAGACAGCTATCTTTCTTGAGTAGCATTTGATGTGCCAGGTTTTTTTTTTTTTTTTTTTTGGTGGTTTGCTTCATTTTTTGCTCAAAAACAAATAAAAATTTTACACAACTTTTTTGTGGAGCTTTAAAATTCATCTTTATAATAGCTTTGGAAAAGAAAGTTCAGTGCCATTTTGAACAACTATAGCTGTATGAATCTTACACTTTAATTGGAAAAAATATTTAATGCATAGATTCTTTTATATTGGTTTAAAATACAGACCTATAAATTTTAAAGAGTGATAGAGGTAAATGTATTAAATACTCAAATATTCAGCTATTCACACATTATAGAGGATCATTTGGAAGTTGAAGCCATCACAGTCATACAGCAACTTCTAAACCCTGTAGATTCATTATCCTGCTTAATCTTTATAAAAATTCTTACTCTATTCCTTTTCATTCATGAGGAGCCTGAGGTCCAGGGTCCAGGTCACAAAATTGTAAATGATAGAGACTTCTATGACTGGTTCTTTTGGGTAGACTATCTAGAGTTTCTTAGACCATACCTCTTCTTTTCTTTTCCACTGTCATTTGACTAATTGTAAGTAGATATTATGTATATACTTATTTATTAAGTACATTCGTATAGTGAGACCTCTTTCTATAGATAGAACATCAACAGATTAATTATAATACTCACTAAGTTTACTAACAACATTTTAATTTGTTATATTTAAAGCATGTTTATTGCATAAAACTTTCCAAATTTGTTTGCCCTAGGGCCCCAAACCATGATAGATTTGACTACCTTCCATAACCTAAATTTACCTTTCATTCTTTAACATACCAAACATCAGGACATTTACACAAGTTGTTATCTCTACATTCTTCAGAGAAATTGTTTTCATAAGGAAAGTAACATCTAATTACATTTAGTGATATTACCACAGGAGAGAGAGTTCCTAAAAGCTGTCTCATTTTTCTTCTCTGTTTAAGAAAACTAGAAAAGAAATTTAAAAAAATAAGAAAACAGTTTTATTTTCTTAAAGTCTAATTAAACATTCAGGCAGAAGAAGAAAAGTAACTAATCAAGGTCTAGCCACAAGCTAGATACAAGGAGTCATTCTGGTTATTAGGATGAAATATACTATTCCAAAAGTAGGATAAGTGACTTGACCAAGGTTCTATAGGAACTGTACTGAAGGGACCAGATGCAAACTTCCATCAAACTTACATGTGTCTACTTCCAAAAGCTTGTGCTTTTCCTATACTCAATGCTGTTCTATCACTCCCGTGTTTAAAGGCCAGGTGAATCATCTTAAATTATTGGAAGCTAGCACAGTATAAATAATAAATGAATAAAGAAAATTGTGGTAAGTGATTGCTCTTTGCTCACTGAATGTCATTACAAGGTTGATGTTATTCCTAGCATATGCCTAATCACTTGAGAATGTTGGATCACTGTTAAGAAATCCAAATTCATCAAATCCTTCTTAACAGCTGGAAAATATTGTTTGTCAAAAATATTCATTTTCAAATTCCTAAACAAACACATTTAATATTAAGATAGTATTTTAAAAGAATTTGAAAATTAACATTTTTCCTTTATTAAATACCATTTCAACTAGGAGAGTGGATCAAGTGGTAGACAGCCTGTCTAGTACATAATGAGTCCCTAAATTCAAACCCCAATACTGCTCCCCCCAAAAAAAAATCCCAAACACCTACTTCCTGGTGTTTTTCTACATTAAGAAATACAAATTGCTCAGGGAATGACTTACAATATCCATGGTGGTATTATTAATGTCCTTAATGCACATACAGTCTATATTTAAGATAAAATTTAACTTGATTTAGTTAACATTAAAGTTCTAAAGTGATATTGGATATATTTTGACAACTTCAATTGCAAGTGCTTAAAACTCATTTTTCTCATAATAGGTGAGAACATTTAATTACTGCTTTTTAGAGTGTGTAGTATAGTATAGTAAATATAAATTACTTACTGGGAGTAATATGTTTTTCTTTTTTAATACATTTTTTATTGTAAAGGTAGTGTACACAGGGGTTACAGTTATATGAGTATGGTAATGAGTACATTTCCTATTGTTTTTCCCCTACTATCACTTCCCTCCCCACCTCCCCAACTCCTCCCTACCCCCCAAGTTGTAAAGTTCATTTTCAACATAGTGTGCAATACATTTTTCTAGTCTGAGGATTTGTCTTCCAGGACTAGTTTCAAAGAATGATCCTCAGATTTCAACCTCTTAGGAGTTTATAGGAGTAAGCCACAAGCACCAGCATCTTCTTCCTTTTCTTTAACCAGCAATTCTTAGATGCTGGTTCCCTCTGGGAATGTTTGACTCTGTGTGTGTGTGTGTGTGTGTGTGTGTGTGTGTGTGTGTGTGTGTGTGTGTGTGTGTGTGTGTGTATTGCATTTATATGGGTAGAGGTGAAGATTGCTGCTAAGAATCCATAGAAGACAGGACTGCCCCTAATAACAAAGAACAGTGCACTCCAAAATGCCAATAATGTACAATTGAAAAGCCTTACCCTAGACAAAGATGCACATGTCTCATTTCAAATATAGTACTAATGTGAAGTGACAGGTTTATGGCCATACAACCACTGAGTGAAATGGCCAAAACTTAAACCTGAATCTCCTGACACCTAGTCATCATTCTGTAATTTCTGAATATCTATTTCCCAATTTTCCAAACTGTATTCTTTCAATCTATCCACCTTTCAGCAAAGGCGAAGAAGAACATTTGTTGACTAATATACCCATTTATCCAACTGATATTTATTAATTTATTTTGAGATAGATATGTAATGATGCCCACAGGAAGCTTACAGCCTAGTGAAGCATAAAACTGGAATATAGTGTTGTAAATTCACTAAAATGTAATCATCAATAGACTTCTAGGTGAATGTTATGTTTCATGTGAATCCCAAGCCTTTCAGAAGAGTGAGAATTTGCCAAGTAAAGGTCAAAACATTAATTTTGGACTATTTGGGGACTATTAATTGTTCCAGGCCATTGGAAAATCTACAGTATGCTATTGTTAAAAAAAAAAGAGAAAGCAAAGACTCCTTTATTGACTGTGAAAACAAAATTACATATCTCATTTTCCTTGACTTCCCTGTCTATCTTATCAGAAGTATACTGAGATCTGCAGGTACAAACTTCAACTTGCAGGCCTCAAATATCAAAGACTCAAACTTTGTCATGTAGAAACACTTTAGTCCAGCTATCTAATGCTGCCTACCACGTGACTCCCTGCCACCAACATTAGTGAATACAGATTATTTAATTTCACTTAAAAATTCTGGGTTAGGGATTTAGACAGAATAAGTTGAGGATGGTTCCTTCAGCTTCATAAGGTTTATAGTGCCAGCTTGAAAAAGCTGTGAAGCCAAACCATTGGCAGCGTTGTTCATTCACATCTCTAGCAGTTGGTTTTTTTTACTAACTTGACTAGGAGTTTGATTCCTATCAGAAAAGAGACTTTGTATAATGTCATCTCATAAGTAGTTTTTGCTTCCTCATGGCATGATGGCCAGGTTGACAGAGGAAGTGCCTCAAATAAAGTAAATGAGGCAGAATTTTTATCCTCTTTATGAATTAGCTCCAATAGTCACATAGCATCACCTTTGCCATACTCTAATGCTTAGAAAAGTTAGAACTTTTTGCCAATACTCAAGGAAAAGAGACATAGAGCTCTTTGAGAATAATGCCTGTCTGAGAGTAATATCAAGTCATCTTGATGAAGTACAACTCTGTTAGCTTTTATCAGTGAGATAAATATCTGAAAGAATTTAAAAGGAGAAAAGATTTGTTTAGGCTCACAGTTCCCGAGATTTCATCATCATAACAGTGATAATATGGACAAGCAGCACCGCTTACATCAATGTGGCAAATTGCCTCTATGCCTCACACTTGCTAGGCACATGCTCCACCATTTGAACCAAACTTCCACTACCTCTGTCTATTCTTTTTTTCTTTAAGTTGGCTGATTGTGTCACAGGAACTTAGCTAGTTCTCTAATATTATGTATACTGTGCCAAATCTGAGTACCCTGTAATTTTTTTTAAAACAGGGACATATCCATTCTAAGTACATCAAAATAACATAGATTCCTTCTTTACTACAGTTGCCAGTAACTGTATTTTGCTATTTAAATTCAACTACAAGTTTGTGAGATTGACTTATTGAAATATTAGTTCTTTGAGTATATCATCTTTTTTTGTGAGGTGGTGAAGGAAAGAAAGACATGATGCTTGGGACTGTGCTTCATTTTTGTTTTTGTTTTGCAGGAGAGCTGTTTTCTATTATAAGTTAGTTTGATGGCCTTTATGACATTTTTGATGGTTCTGTGTATTTATAGGCATGTTATTTTGTGGAGATGTCTGTATCGGAATTCTTTTATCTAAGATCAGAGATTAATATCTTTTATTCAAGAAATGTGACATGGATAATACATTAAAAGACATTATAATTAGTGGAAACTTTAATCAATTAAAAATTAACCGAAAACAGAATGCAATTATTGGATGGATCTTGTTTTTTCACCCAATCTGTTATTATTATTCTTTTGGTTGGAGAATTTTGATTGGAGAATGTTTAGGATTATTATAGAGAGATGTATTGGGGCTGGGGGTTTAGCTCAGTGGAAGAGTGCCTGCCTGGCCAGCACAAGGCTCTGAGTTTGGTCTTCAGCTGGGGGCGAGGGGAGAGGAGGAAGGGGGGAGGGGAGCTATAAAAGAGAGATGTGTCATGTTTCCTGCATTTTCTTGATTTCTTGTTTTTTTTCCACCTTCATATGTTTATTAATTTGATCTTCTAGTGATTTCTTTCTGCTGTGTTTTTTCAGTTTTGATTATTTTCTTCAGATGGTATAACTCCCTTTAGAATTCTTTGTAATGCTGGTTTAGTGATCATGAATTCCTCTAATTTTTGTTTGTCATGGAAGGTTATGATTTCACCATCTATGTAAATGACAACTTCACTGGGTAGATCAGTCTGGGTTGGAAGTTTTTGATTGGATTGTTGAGTTTGTGTGGAGAGGTCTGCAGTGATTCTGTTTTTCTTTCCATTATATATAGCTCCTTTAATTTTTTTTAAAAATGTTATTGTCAAAGTGATGTACAGAGGGGTTACAGTTACATAAGTAAGGTAGTGATTATAGGTCTTGTCTAACTTGTTACTCCTTCCCTCATTTTTATCCCTCTTTCCTTACCCTCCTCCCCCTTGTACTGATCATTTCTAACATATTGTCTTGAAAGCATCACTGTTGCATAGGTTCCCTCTTTGTCCTTTGTCTCAACCATTTAGTTGGAGAAAATTACATTAACTAAAGTAAGTCAGACCCACAAAAAACAGAAGTCCCATGGTTTCCCTTATTTGCAACAATTAGTATGTCTAGGATAATCTTAGCAGATGAGCAGAATAGCTCAATAGCTATGTACATATGACCATATAAGATGATGCTAGGTGAATAAACTCCAAGATACATACACAAGAGGTTTTTCTTCATTGTTGTTCTCAATGTACTACATGATTTCTTTTTTCTTTTGTGTTTTTCCCCCTATGATTTATCCCATGTTGTCACTGCATTCGATTTTGATACCCTGGGTATTTTATAGCTCCTTTAGTTTTGCGGCATTTAAAATTAGTTCCACATTCTCAATTGTTGTGAAGGCTACTTGTAGAAATAGTAGATGACTTAAGAAAGAAGAACATTGTTTCTATTGGGAACTCACGGTCTTCAGTGGCAGATTAGATGTTGTATTTTTTTTAGATCTCAGTTGTGACCAAAAAAGTAGGCAAATGAAACTATAAAAAGCATAATTTATTATATGCTGTACAAGACTACAGCATTCCAACTCACCAAGAAAAGATAAATGGAAAAATTTAATCAGAACAAAAGTTGACTGTAAGAAAATATAACCAACTCTGTAAGAAATCAAAGTATTGCCTTAGAATAAATTCTTCACATATCCGTGTAAGCAATATGAAGAAATAAAGTACATTATCCACTTGTGTTTTTTTTTTTCTTGTTGTGCCTAAGTCTAACACTGCTCCCACTGTGTTGCTAAATACTGCTTAATCTATTTTTCTTTTCATCAGCTTTTTTCTTCTTTAGGGTAACACATATCTCTAACAGTAAGGTCAGAATTCTCACAGAGACCAAAATTAGTGTAATTAAAAACAGTGAAGCTTTCTCAAAGCTTTTCCAAAGCTTTACTGTTTATTATTTTAGTGCCTTATTGGTACATGTTTTCAGCATCATACAAAGATAGAACTATGGTATAAAAAAGGCTCACCAAAAGCCTATTTCTCGTATAGGAAGAGGTACTACATAGACTTTAGAAAAGGAATCTTTTCAGAAGGCTATAAAACTTATTGGTATTTTGACACATGTTACATGCTAAGCTGGCGAGTTATTATATGGAACCATAGTTTTAGAAACTCAGCCTCAACAATTAATGAAGTGCCTTTTCTTTGTCCTGGATCAAAGGCTCAACATGCCCATTCCATCAAAGATTCCCTAGCTTCTTATAATTTGCAGCTATGCCAGTGCATTCGACACTGAAGCAAGATGGGCATCTATTTTAAATGTTTAATAGTATTTTAGTGAAACGTGAATCTCTGAGGTTTAATTTTAAAACAAAGTAAGGTATCCTTGCCAAAGTTAGAAAATAATTGGACAACATATTAGTAATTATCATTAAAACTCATTTTCAGCATCATTTCATAGTAACTGTAAAATCCTTCTCCTTATGAAATCATTTTCATGCCAAGCACCATGTTTAACTGATTCAGTAAAGCACACATATAGCTTAGGAGGTTGTGAGGAGAATAAGGACATGTGACAAATAGCAGTTCCCTACTCCTGAGATGGCCATTCTGCTGTTCCCTTTCACCTAACTCTAATTTCTTTATCATTCAGCTTAAAATGTATTGGTTCAGAAACTGTTCTTTTTTTTTTTTTTTGAGTCGGTTATGTGGCTTGAACTCTGGGCCTGTCCGGCCTGTCCCTCAGCTTTTCAGCTCAAGGCCAGTGCTCTACCACTTGAGCTACAGAGCCACTTCCGGTTTTCTGATGGTTATTTTGGAGATAAGAGTCTCACGGACTTTCTTGCCTGGGCTGGCTTTGAACCATGATTCTCAGATCTCAGCCTCCTGAGTAGCTAGGATTGCAGGCATGAGTCACCAGCGCCCTGCAGGAACTGTTCTTTGATCTCTTCCCTTGGATTAAGAACTACTCTACTATGAATATAAATAACTGAGTTGCCCTGTGAAAATATCTGTCTTCCATTTCTGTTATTACTCTCATATTTGGGTTCTGTCTGGCATTTTGTTTTGTGTTTGATTTCTCTGCCATTTATTTTTTTCTTTGTTTTTTTAAATTGCTCTTTTTGTAATTCATATTCTCTTCTTTTTTTCATTCATAGATTTTAATTCTACCAGCTTGGACTTTACCCTGTTTTTAAAGTGATCAGCCTAAAAATTTTTATCATATATTCTTCTCAACTTATACATGCATACTTTTAGTGCCTAACAAAACAAAACAACTGAATCTTTCAATTGACCATTCTTTCATCTTTTTTTATTTCTGTTCACTTAATTCTATCATTTTAATTATATAAGAAATAATTGTGTCTTGTGACATGTTACACTTACATTACTCAAATATTTACCATTTTTTCTCATTATTCTTCTAGCATTTCAGATCTATCTGGTTTTTGTTGTTATTTGTTTTTGCTTGGATATATATTCAGTAGGGACATTTGAGAAATCATTTCTGTATGTTTTTGTTCATCTCTAAGTAGTCCTCTTTCACTGATCTTGGAAGCCATTTTATGGTTATAGAATTCTAGGGTTTGAGTGAATTTCTTTTAGTGTATTGAAGATATTAATTTCACTGTCTTCTGGATCAAACTGTTTCTTTCAGAAACTAAGGTATTTTTAGACCTTTGAATGTATACTATCAGTTCTTTGAATATTTGCTTTCAACATTTTGTCTTTTTCTTTTTTTTACTAGTTCACTATAATAGATGACAGATAGATAGATAGATAGATAGATAGATAGATAGATAGATAGATAGATAGATAGATAGATATAACTTTTATTATTAGGTTCATTGAGATTCTTGACTGTTGACCTTTAGACTGCTCATCAGATACTGAAATTTTTCAGTCTTCATGTCTTTTCACTATAGCTTGATTCAGATTACATTTATTACACATTATTTTCTGGCATATTTTCATTTCGAGACAACTTTTGGCATAATTTAGTCACTTCTCCATTCCAATTCTCTAATTTTCTTTTGAGGTATATTTGGGGAACTGTTCAATTAATTAACCCACTGATTTTCTGTTTTGCTTTGATGATCATATTTTCACATTTTTAGAAAATTTCTTCTTTCCCAAGAGTTCATATTTATGTCCCCAATTTCTGTATTTCTTGAGACATATTAAATGTATTTATGTCTTACTTTTGTAGTATATGTATAATATGTAGGAATTCTAATGATTGCTAGTGTCTTAGGAAAGATTCTGTTATATATTACATACAATGTCTTCATCAATAAACATAATTTTTTCTATTGTAAACTACTTACTTTTCTCTGAAAATACATGTGAAATGCTTTGACAACTTACAATGATTTTGATTTTGTAGAAAATGTTAATGTTTCTTTTTATTATTTGCCTGGGAACAATATAAGAATACTATTAATATAGAATCACTTGCAATTTCTGACGTAAAGTTTCTTTTTTTTTTAAGAAAAATTTTTAAATGTTTTTTTTACTTTTTAATTTTTTATTGTGAAAATACTGTACAGAGGGGTTACAATTAGATGGGCAAGATAGTGAGTACATTTCTTATCAAGCATTGTAGCCTCCTCCTTTGTTTCCCCTTCCCATCCCTTCCCATCCTCCCCCTGCCTCCCCACCCAATCCTCCCCCCCCACCAAAGTTGTAAAGTTCGTTTAGGAAATGACAACTTGTTATGTCAACAAGTCGTTTAAATAAGGATACAGGTGGACCCGTTGCAACAATGAGAAATATTTGAGGATTTTGAGCAGTGGACCCAGGTCCACCAGGCAAGTGGCTGATTCTTTCATAAGCTTGTGTGGAATGGCTCAATGGCAAAAGACTTCTGTGAGGGGGCTAGGAAGATGGCTCAGTGGTAGCATGCTTGATTTGCATGCAACGGTCCACCTGTATCCTTATTTAAACAACTTGTTTTTCCCCTTTCCCTCCACAAATTATACCGACATCAAATACAGTGAAAGCAGGGGTTCTACTGTGGGGGAGGGACATACAAAGCAACAAAGAAATAATCTTATAAATGCATTAGAAACAATCGCATGAAAGAAAAAAAAAACATTTGAATACATCTCTTAGGGTTCATTTCCCTAACATCACCTTATCTGACCTTTTCTGCTTGACTCAGACATATACTAGATATTGCAAATAACGGAAACCATGGGCTGACTTAAAGTTTCTGTCCCATGCAACAAATAGAGGTTTCAGAGTATAGACTTTACTGGTACTCACCTTGCAGTATAAATTCTCAGACTATTTATTTTCCTTGTTCACTTAGTGTCAGAGTTCTATCTAGACAACATCATTTGCCTTTCCTACAGTGGCAAAGGGGCTTGAGATTATGTTGGAGGGCAAGTATAGCATAGTCCTTGAAAGTATATTCTTATACTGGATGCTGATGGCTTAGTAATCCTAGCTACTCAGGAAGCTGAGATCTGAAGATCATGGTTCAAAGCCGGCCTAGGAAGCAAAGCTCTTATTGCCAATTAACCACTAAAATGCCAGAAGTTAAGCTGTAGCTCAAGGAGGATAATGTGCTAGCTTTGAGCGAAAAAGGTAAAGGACAACATCCAGGCCCACACTTCAAGCCCTAAGATCGGCACCAAAAAAATTTAAAAAGTATAGTCTCTAAAACTTAACTTTTCTTTCTGAAGTACATAGAATAATAAATTCTGTAGATATTTGATATTATGATAATCAGCATCCTTGTATCTAGTTTATTATTACAATAAGTGGGTAAACCTTCTTGTTCCAGCAATATGGAGGATTTTCTTTTGAATGTCTCTTTTTCTGAGTCAACAAAACTTGCCACAGTTGACCTGATTTCAGTAAATATTCTCAAGACTAAAAAAAAAAAAAAAAAATTAAGACCTTGACTCAAAAATCTGGTCTACAAGATTAGTCTTGATCTTGATATTCCTTCGTTTTCTTAGCTCATGGGCACATTTGGAAGGTTTTTTTTTTAGTATACTTTCTGGTGTTTTAGTTATTTTTAGGTACAGGAAATAGAAATAGGTTACAGGAAATAGAAATCCATTATACCATTCTAATTGCCAAAGCCACTACTAAGTCCCAGATTGATTCTGAGCATATGTTTGAATACCTGGACAAAGGACATACACAGACACATCTGAAAGAAGAAATATGTTGTAACGCAGTCCTACTCAAAATTGCTGATAATGAGAATATAATAATCTTCCTTGTGAAATTAGAAGAACAGAAAAAGGAACGAAAGAATTTAGAAAATGAATATCATAACCCATTCAAGAATTCAGATATAGTATTGTTTTACTGGTGAGAATGTTAATTACAACAACTCCTACACAGAGTATTTTAACAATATATTGTTGTTAAAATATTTATATTGATGAGACAAATGTCACTTCCAAAAGTTTATAAAAATACTTAAAATGCAGAAAGTGATTTGGTCATAGACTGGTCACAGAAAATTAGTATGTTGTATCTGCCTCACAATAAGATATTGGCTTGAGACTCAGGAAAGAAGGTAAGGTCCTCAGTTCAAGACCCAAGAAAGAAAAAAAAATAAACAAGTAAAAATAATACCTTGGTAAATAAGTGTTCCATGCTAATTAAAGCATTTTTGTTCACTACATAATTTGAATAATGATTCAAATATTATTTTAGTACATAGAGGAATATAATCAAAGTACATCATATACATGTAAAGAAATATGATAAAACTTAAAGTTGACAGCATGTCATTAAATTCTTAAATGAGAAATAGTTAACAATGCCAGTTGTGTGTGTGTTTGTGTGTGCACACCCCCATTCTGGGGCTTCAACTCATGACCTTCTACTCTTGCTTAGCATTTTTGCTCATGACTGGGTCTCAACCAGTTGAGGCACACCTCACCTTCTAATTTTTTCCTGGTTAACTAGAGAAAGAGTTTCTAAGATTTGTCTGCCTGTGCTATTTTCTAACTTAGATCCTCAGATCTTAGGCTCCTGAATAGCTGGGTGACAGGTGTGAGTCACATTGTTGTGCCAAGCAACAATGCTATTTATCAAGCATAATAGTTTTCCTTTTTTTTTTTTTTTTGTCAGTCGTGGGCTTGAACTCTGGGCCTGGGCACTGTCCCTGCACTCTTCAGCTTAAGGCCAGTGCTCTACTGCTTGAGCCACAGGGCCACTTCCGCATAATAGTTTTTCTATTGATCTTCTGATTTTAATGCACAGTCTTTTTTTTTTTTTTTTTTTTTTGCTGGTCGTGGAGCTTGAACTCTGGGCCTGGGCACTGTTCTGAGCTCTTCAGCTCAAGGCTAGCACTCTACCACTTGAGCCATAGCACCCACTTCTAGCTTTTTCTGTGTATGTGGTGCTGAGGAATCGAACCCAGGGCCTCACGCATGCAAGGCAAGCACTCTACCACTGAGCCACCTTCCCAGCCCCGTAATGCACAGTCTTATAGACTGTCATGTAGCTAGCAACAGTTGTTCTCTAATATATTCTATATTGTCCCATCTTATTGGCAGTTTTATAGTACTTCAAAAGTACTTTAAAGCACTTTTCTATGTTTCTGTATATTGTAATATCAATTTCATTATTCATTAAGTCCTATTTTCTTAAGGTAACAAAGTTTTCATTTATGTATTATCACTTAAAAAATAAGATAAACAACAATTAACAATGTTAATAATTAACAATGCCAGTTGTGTGTGTGATGTGTGTGTGTGTGTGTGTGTGTGTGTGCGCGCGCGCGCTCATTAGTGCTGAGGGTTGAACTCTAGGCCTTCTGCTGTTGATTAGCTTTTTTGTTCATGATTGATGTTGTATCACTCCAGCCATACCTATACTTCCAACTTATCAAGTACACTTCTGTTTCACAGAAGTTATCCCATTTAATTCTTTAAAAAATCTGAGTTTGGCATTACAGATTTCTTATTGATAATGAAACTAGGATTTAAAGTATCCAATTTAATTCATAGGGCAGGTGGGGTGTAGAAGGTTGATCCAGAATTCAATATGCATAACTGTTTTATGACTTATGTGAGTCTTCTGTGCTGCAAACTGTTCTGTGAACAGTAACATAAATAGAAATTAACATGTATTAGTTATGTTTCTGGATTTTCATGTCTACTTCAGAATTTTTAAGACCATTATCTTTAAGATTTCATCTTTATTGTAAGAACTCCCCTTAACAGTTCTGAAAACATTTAGGATCTTCTCTTTTTCTCAGGTTTATTATACTATCTTAGTAATACTCTTTACTGTTCTTTTTCATTTGGAGTGGGGAGATGGATATGAGAAAAAACACATTGTACTTGGGAATTTTTCATATTCCTATAAAGAAAGAAATTTGGTGGTACTGCATTTTTTGTCACTATTATTTGTATTTTTTTCCATTTACACATGTGCTTTTTTTTTCTCCTACTGTTCATTCTGTCATGTCTGTCATCTGTCATAGCTGTCATGTGAGACATGTATTCTGCTTTGAAATTTAACCTTCATTTACTAAATTTATGCAAATTTAATCATTTCTGGTGAATCTTTGTTGTTGTTCTCTGGGAATTTCTTGTCAGAGTAGAAATGCAGTATAAATTTTAACTTAAACCATACTTTTCTTTTCTTTTTTTTTTTTTTTTTTTTGGTCCGGTCGTGGGGCCTGAACTCTGGGCCTGGGCGCTGTCCCTCAGCTCTTCAGCTCAAGGCTAGCGCTCTACCACTTGAGCCACAGCGCCACTCTACCACTGAGCCATCTTCCCAGCCCATAAACCATACTTTTCTTCAGTGCTTCTTGGTGCTCCTTAGTCCAACCTACTCTGATTCCACTTTCTAGAGAATAAAACTTCTGTTATCTGTAAAACTGGTTGCCTGGCTCCTGAGAACAGCTAAGATTACAGGTACAAGCTACTATACTCCACTGTCACATTTGTCCATTTATAGCCCCTCCCTGTCTCCCTAGATTGAGTCGTATAATTCCTAAGATTTTCTGAGGTATGCCATAGCCTAGCTTTTTTTCCTGTTGGTCTTTCTGCCTCCTTTTCTGTGTTTCTTTCTTTCTATTTTCTTTTCTCCTTCCCACTTTTTCCCCTCCCTCCCTTTTTCCTGCAATGGTAGAATTGTTTGTTATTGGTAAACAGTGATATCAAAACTAACCTTTAATCCAGCTTTTCCCACCAACATACTATTTATGTTTGTTATCCAGTTGACTTTACAATGAAAGATATGTGATCCTAGAACCTACTTTAGTTTAAAGATATGTGATCCTACAACCTACTGTTTAGTGTTTTTCAGACTTTTATCTTCTTTTGTAGTTAGGATATGATGGTTGTACCTAACATATAGTAAGTGCTAACACATTTGCTATAGTTATAAATTTTTAAATTCATTTCATTTGTTCAGTTTTCTTTTGAATAGCTTTCCTCTACAATGGATCTATATGATTTTTTTATATTAGAAATATTTGCTCTTCTCATTTGTAAGTTGTAAATACTTTCCTAATCTGTCATGTCCTTTGCTGACCTCATATTATTTGCTGCTCTGGATTCTACGGTTTTTGCTTACTTAAATGTATGAGACAATTTTTATGTATTCTGTCCTTTGTCTCACATAAGAAGAAAATTTCCTTTGCAGTGTTATAAACTATGTTCCTGCATTCTGTTATAGAAGTTTTGTCATTTTTATTTTCTACACTTAAATATTAATCTTCATGTTTCTTAATGTGACCCGTACTTCTCTCTCAACCCCCACATAAGATATTAGACGTTCTAGTTTCCTTTTTAGGTTATCGCCATGATTAAGAAGGCACTTCTGGTATTCCATGGTTGGAGCCAGGGATGTCTGCCAGACTCATCCCTCAGCTAAGAATTCCTGAGTTCTGCTTGACTTTGAAATGTCCTGCCAGACCTCAGAACCTTACCATTGCTTTCTGTCAACAACAAACATATGAAAAGTAATTAATAAAGGCTTATAAATAAAATAAGAATAGAATTTACCTATTACTTCTCAAAATAATTGAGTTTGTTTAAAAGTTATAATGACCAAGTATATGACAAAACTCTAAATTTCTAAATTCTAAATATCATGTACCAAGTTGAAAGTACAGATTACTATAAAATTTCTTTTTTTTTCTTGTTGATTGCCCCTTTCCAGAGTAGTATGTTCCTGTTTAATTGACAAAGTATATAACTGAAAGGGAAATTATAAAATCTCAATTGCTTCTCCATTCTTTTGCTTTATCTCTCTTTCTGGGGCACCATTTACAATGATGTTCATGTTGTTGTTTTAATCTTTTGAAGTGCTTATTATTATATCCATTATTCCTCATTTGTAATTTTCAATAATACTGTTGTTTATTCTTATACTTCTGCAATACAACTAAAGGTAGATCTGGCCTCAAAAGTTTAGCAGGGCCAGGTACCCGTGCCACATGCCTGTAATCCTAGCTACTCAGGAGGCTGAGATCTGAGGATTGCAGTTCAAAGCCAGCCCGGGCAGGAAAGTCTGTTATACTCTTATCTCCAATAAAAACCACCAGAAAAACTAGAGTGTCACCGTGGCTCAAGTAGTAGAGCACTAGCCTTGAGCTGAAGAGCTGAGGAACAGCACCCAGGCCCAGAGTTCAGGCCCCGCACCTGACCCCCCATACCCCCCCCCCAAAAAAAATTAGCAGGCTTACAAGGAATAAGTTTTAACTGCTAAGTATGATAAATTGGTTGAATAAGATTGGAGTTCTGTTTTATACATTTACAATAGTCAAGTTCACTTCTTGTTTTCTTATACTTTGGTAATATAGTATAAGTTTATAACTTTTGGTAGTAAATGTTTATTAAGAACAGAATCTAAAAGGTTGATAAGGAGTTAAATTACACACTTCTAAAAATAGTTTTTCAGTATATATTTTCTTTTTTAAAAAAAAAAAGGAATTGCTTACAAGAGAAGATGATGAAGGCATTTCTAGAATTTGAAAGTATGTTTGGAGATAATGATGAAAAGCTGCATAGGTATAGCTTATACTAAATTTGAAACAAATGCAGAAATAGACCTTAAGGCTATTTCTTCATTCCTTTGCAAATTAAGAGAAAAAATGGAGTTTCTGCTGGGTCTAAGACAAATACGTGGTTTGTAACCTTTTGCAAATCATATTTTTAGTTTAAGAATAGAACATACATTATTATAATAATGGACAAATCATGTTATCTTAATTTTTACTTACCATTTTTCTCAGCTAGACCTTACATAGAAGCTGGTTATAAAGCAATTATGCATGTTACCAGTTCCAGACATATCCATGCTTTTTAAAGTGAAATGAACAAAGGATAAGTTAACATACTTCAACAACAGACTAATACACATATGGATGAAGAAATAATTTGTCTCTACACATAAAAGAATACCACTGTGCAAACCAGGTGTTCCACTGATATTATTATCACTATCCATAGCCACCATTTATGGAGTGGCAAGCAATAATCTTTGGACTTTAAATTGATTATCTCATTTAAATTATCATTAGTGGTCAATCAAGTAGATAAAATTCTAACTTTGCAAATGTGGAAATGTTGGCAAAAATATTTCTAGCCTCAGAGCTAGAATAAACAGCATGTTTTGTCCTCTTTAAGAAATAGTTTTTACCTCCATTAGTACATAGTAATATAATATAATATATATAGGCCAATTCCTGATGTATCTTTCTCATAAAGCATCTTCTTTTACATATTACCAGAGTAGGCACTACTAGCATACCATTATAACCCCCACATCTGATTACTATAGTATACCCAGCAATGATCACTGCGAAGATCATGGATAGAAATATTTACAGGCAATGAGTGAACCTCTGTAGTAATTTTCTCATGGCCTAAGTTATGGGTGACTTATTCAGCTAAGCCAATTGGTTTTAAGATGTCCCCTCTTCCCCCCACTAAAATAATGAATTAACTTGTAGTATTAACTTGTTATTATAGCCATCTTAACTTTTTACTAACTTGATGAACTTTTTTTTACTTCTTTTGGGCACAAACCCAGTAGTAGAAAAGGAATTGCAACATTCTACATTTCCAAGAGCGACATATGAGGTGCATATTAAGTGGTATCATTATTTACATTTCCCTAATGACTAATGATATTGAGCATTCTTTACTATTTATCTATGCTAGTATATGATATTTATGGGGGGGATATTTTTAAATCCTTTTCCCATTTTTACATTATTTTCTTCATTACTTTATTTGGGAATTCTTTATATATTCTGAATGATTATTAATAATAGTAATCCCATGATTTGCGTTGTCCTTTGACTTGCTCAATGGCTTTATAATAAAGTACAGAACTGCCCAATTTTGGTGAAGTCCAACTTAATTGGATTTTCAGATTGTCTGTATCCCAGACTCATGAAGATTTATTTCTATGGGGTTTTTTTTGTTTTGTTTTGTTTTAGTGATTTCACTTTAGTTCTTCCTTTGAAGTCTATGAACCATTTGAAGTAAATTTTCAGTATAGTTTAAGTGCTGGTTTCAGAGTTATTCTTTTTCATATGGCTTTCCATAGAATTTTTTCTCTTGAATGGTCTTAGTATCCCTGTCAAAAAGCAAATGTCTATGCATGCAAGGATTTATTTCTTAAGTTCTATTCTGTTCTACAAATTTAAATGCTTTATTTCAGTACCACCTTTATTACCAATTTGCTGTTTTCTAATTAGGTAAGTTTTCTAACTATCTTTTTTGCATTTCTTCTTCAAAACTTTATTTTTTTCTGAATTTCTGTATATAGTCCTAATTAATATATGACTGATTGGTCTTCTATCCTACTACCATACTAAACTTACTTATTATTTTTAGTATTTTTTTAGTAAATTCTTTATGGTTGTCTATATATAAATTTTGTTTTCTTCAAATAGTGATTGATTTAATTCTTTTATAGTCTGGTTAATTTTGTTTATCTTTCTTTTCTAATTACTCAATATAATGTTGAGTACAAGTGACAAAAGTCTTGATGTTATTGGAAAAGAATGCAATATCTCACCAGGAAATATGATTTTACTTGTGGTTTTTTAACAAGTGGGATATTCTCTTCTATTGCTAGTATGAGTGTTATGTTTGAGTTAGGTAGTTATTGCAACATTCTTACACTGACTCAATATTTTGTATATTCTATTCCATATATTTAGATAGGAAAGAACCCAAGGTATGTATCATTTATGCCTAAATTAGTTCCAATATATGTTTTGCATGGTACTTTTTTTTTTAAGAAAATAACACATTTAAGTCAAGAGTTCTAGTTTATGCCTACCTGTAATCTAGACGGTTGAGAGACAGAGAGGACCACATATTCAGGCAGCCTGGGGAGAATGTTAGTGATACCATATTACAAGGAGCAAGCCTGGCATGTTAGTTCATACCTGTGATCCTAGCTACACCAGAGGGCAAAGCAGGATCACAGCCCAGGGATACCCCTAGGCAAAAACCAAAAAACCCTTTCTGAAAAATACCTAAAGCAAACATGGATAAAGTGTTGCTCAGATGCATAGTATTCATTTAGCAAATGTAAAAACACCATTACTACCTTAAAAAAAAAAGATTTTATTCGAAGGTTTAGTTATGTGTTTCCTGGGTTTTGTTTGTTTTGTTTGTCCTGTTTTACAATGGTAAATGTTTCTCTTAGAGTAGAATATTCAGGTAAAATTGTCTATAGCTACACACTTAACACCATTAAAGTCAGGGAATATAACACTCAGAAACCTTTGTTCTTTACCTGGTAGCTGACTTCAATTCTTCAAGTATTTTATTTATTTTATTTATTTCTTTGGTTCTGGAAAAAGATTTTAAACTTGGGCTATTGCACTTGCTAGGCAAGCCATTTCAGCTATTCTGAATCCAGAACATTTTTTTTTTGCCTTTATTTTTCATATAGAGGCTCTTATATTTTTTTTCTTGAATCACTTTAGTATTGTGAGCGTCCTCCTTCCTATTCTTCCTTGTCTTTGTAGCTAGGATTACAGTTGCATACTGCCATTGCCTGGCTTATTTGTTCAGATCACATCTTTGTAACATTTTGCCTTATCTAGCCTCAAACTGTGATCTTTCCCTTGATCTCCACTAAGTAGATGGAATTGCAGGTGTGTGCCACCACTCCTAGCTTCAGGCTTCTTTTGAAAACATTTAGTATACCTGTAAAAAGCTTGAAGAGGAATCATTGTAGCTTTGTTTCATGATTAGCTAAACCTCTCCTAAAAGAACTTGATGAATAGCTATGAAATGTAACTCATCTTTCCATAAGAGGCAGGATTCATTAAGGATACTCTTAAAATTTACAGGACTACATTTGTAAGCCTTTTATATCAGAATAAGGAGTCGTTTTGAGGATTGATAATTCATGTGACCAAGAGTTGAAAGAGAAATTTGGAATAGATAACACTTTTATATCTTGTTATTATATGATAGAGATTTGAGAAGTTTAGACATGAAATTATTTAGGTTTCATTGTGTTAAGTTTCTTTGTATTATGGAAAAATATTTACTGTCATCTAATATAACTGATACTATTTTTAAGTCTTTTTTTTTTTTTTTAAAGTAGATTTACCTGAACTTTTTTTTTTTCTCTTGTCCATCATGGGGCTTGAACTCTGGACCTGGGCACTGTCCCTGAGCTCTTCAGCTCAAAGCAAGGCTCTCCCACTTGAGCCACAGTGCTACGTCTGGTTTTCTGGTGGTTAATTGGAGATAGGAGTCTCATAGACTTTCCTGCTCAGGCTTGCTTTGAAATGCACTCCTCAGATCTCCTCCTCCTGAGTAGTTAGGATTACAGGCATGAGCCAACAACGCCTGAACTTTGTATGTGTGTGTGTATGTCATTCCTGAGGCTTGAACTCAGTGCCTGAGCACTGTCCCTGAGTTTTTATGCTTAAGGCTAATGCGCTATCACTTGAGCTACAACTGTACTTCTAACTTTTTGATGATTAACTGAAAATAAGAGTCTTACAGACTTTCCTACCTGGGCTGGCTTTGAACCACATCCTCAGATTTCAGCCTCTTGAGTAGCTAGGATTACAGATGTTAGCTACTAGGAAGCACCAGCCAAACAAACTTTATTTTTACAAGAATAAAATTGTATATAGTATTTTGAAACCAACTTAGATTTGGAAGTATAATAATAGAGACACAAAATGCTGAAATTATTATCATAGATTTCTTTACTTAAAGAAATTGTGTTTCTCATGGGACCCCCCAGTAGCTTTATTTTAATCTGGTTTTCTAAATGTCCAGTACACAAAATTTTTAGAAGCATACCTGATTGTAAAAATTTGTCAAAGTATTTTAGTAGCAAACAAACAACTTACATTTAAAAGGGCAATCCAAAAAGGAAAGATATATAGTGTGGACTAATAGACTAACTTAACCCAGAAAGTTTAAATATTCTTTAGATTTCTTCTAAGGAAGGCAGCATGTATATGATTTATTTTAGAATATGTTTCTTCATATGTAGTCAGTTTAAATTTTTTTTGCATTGAAGAGGTATTGTTACTTAGAAAATTAGTTATGGCTGAAACAGTTCATTTTCTAAAACAATTTTCTTTTTCCTTAGAATGGTTTAATGGAACTAACAAGTATCTTTAGCTGTTCATTAGGTTGACTTGTCTTTTCCTGTATTTATGAAATGCCCTATTAAATGTGAAGTAAATGTGCCATAATTAGATTAAATTTAGTGAACATGAAATCTGCCTTTGTAAACTGTGAACTGCTGTATAGAGTTCATTTTTTGACAGTTTACAGCATCCTCAAGTGATATTTTAATTTTTCTTTTTGACTGTTGCTTTCTTTCTCAATTTCTCAATTTTTTCTTTCTTTCTCTCTTTTTTATTTTTTGGGGTTTTTTTTTGTTTTGGGTTTTTTTATTTTTGTTTTTTGTTCCTTTTTTTTTTATTTTTTTGCCAGTCCTAGGGCTTGAACTCAGGGCCTGAGCTTCTTTTTGCTCAAAGCTAGTTCTCTACCACTTGAGCCACAGTGCCACTTCCAGCTTTTCCTGTTTATGTGATATTGAGGAATCAAACCCAGGACTTCAGGAATAATAGGCAAGCACTCTACCACTAAGTTACATTCCCAGCCCTCTCAGTTTTTTCTTTTTCTTTTCTTTTTTTTTTTTTTAGTGGAAATATGTCAGTTTGAACTCAAGAACTTATTTTGGCTGGGCAAGAACTCTACCACTTGAGTGATTCTTCCAGCCTCCTTTAGTCTTTAAAGAATATAGGAAAACAAATGTGGATTACTACATATCAAGCCAAATGAACATTGCTCCACAAAAAATGATGGTTAAGGAAATGAAGACTTAACGGACAGTACAAACCTGGATGAATGTAGTGCAAGAAACTAAGAATATGAAACTTTTGGTCCCACTTAGACCTGTTTTTTTCCCTATCTTTTACTTCTAATACTAATCATTTTTGTGATCGTTCTATTTATCACAACAAAATATACATAATAAATACTTTCTAAGTTATTTGTGGATTTTGTAAAATGTCATTTTAAATTTGATGTGTCATTATAAGATGTAGGCTTTCCAAATTTTAAAGTCAGAAGTGCCTATTATTTTAAGAAGATGACACTGTTCTAAATTGGCATGGGAAGATTAGAAACAGAACTCAGAAAGCTATTATAATCTAAGTGAGACTTGTACACAGTTTTGGGCCCTACAAATTTGCAAATGTTAGGCATAGTATGAATACACATTCAACCCTGACTAGATTGGGAGTCTTTGCTTTTAAAAAGATGTAAAGGTGGGCAGTAAAGAAACTCCAGTGGAGGAGACTTGGTAAAAACACCTAGGAAACAAATGATGGTAAAATAAGGCAAAGGGCCTTGTTTTATTCTCCAATGATGATAAAACGACTCTTCTTGGTTTTTAAAGAAACTTTGAACTAAAACATTTTGTGCTGTAACAAAATTCCTGAAAGGTTAAAATATAGAAAGTGAAACCTAAGTGCACCTCTTCCCACTAAGTTTTTCCCTGGGCCATTTTTCTTCCAAATTCAAGCATTATTATTGTATTTAATTTTAAGATGCAAGATTTTTCTCATCATTTTGAAATCAAGAGATGCCTTATAATTGATGTGTATGTTAAATTTAATTGAATTTTCCTCCAGGAAGATTAGCATTGAGTTAGACCATATAAAAATCAACAAAAAAGGGGTTGAAGGTGTGGCTGAGTTGCTTGCCAATGAATAGTGTTAGGTACAATGTTCAGGTTCCAGTCTCAGATGAAGGAAAGAAAAGGGGAAAGGGGGAAAGAAAGAGGAAGGAAAGTGAGAGAGAATAGAAGAGAAAAAAGAAAAGAAAAGAAATAAATATGAAAAATTTCTGAGCCCCAGTGACTCATGCCTATAATCCTAACTACTTAGGAGGCTGAGCTCTGAGGATCAAGTTTTAAGCCTTCTGGGGCAAGAAAGTCTGTAATACTCTCTATCTCCAGTTAACAACCACAAGGGCAGAATTGGAGCTGTGGATCAAGTACAGTATTAGCGTTGAGTAAAAATCTTAAGAGACAGCAACCAGGACTTGAGTTTAAGGCCAGGACCCATACAAAAAGAAACAAAGAAAAATATGGGTTTTTTTAAATTTGTTTGTTGTTTTTTCCAGTGATTGTGCTGGGGCTTGAATTAGGAATTCAGGGACTGGATAATATCTTTGAGAAATTTTGCTCAAGACTAATAGGCTACCATTTGAACTACATCTCCACTTCCGGCTTTTTGGGTTGTTAATTAGAGATAAGCGTCTTCCAAACTTTCTTGCCTGGGTTGGCCTTGAAACCACTATCCTCAGATCTCAGCCTTCTGGTAGCTAAGATTACAGGCAGAAGTCTTCAGTGCCCAGCATGTATGCATATGTATAATGCATAAAAGCATTAAAAATAATCAAACTGTTGACCTTCTCTATCTGTAGCTTTCATATCTGCCTCTTAACCACAGACCAAAAATATTTGGGGGAAAGTGTGTGCTGAACATATACAGCCTTTGTATCTTGTCATCCCCAAAGCAACACAGTACAACAACTTTTAGAGAGCATTTACATTATTTTATAGCCTAAGGTATCTACTGATGTAAAGTATACAGAAGGATGAATTTAAGATTATATACTAATTTTACAAGGGAATTAAGCTTCTGTGAAATTTGATATCTGAAGGGAGTTCCAGATTTCCTTTCTGACTATACTAAAAGTCAATTGTAAATAAATGTGGGTAATGTATTTATATTTCTATACATTCATATATATATATATATCTAAACACAAACACATATATATATAAATATGTATTACTCCTCTTTTATACAGAGTGGAACAGGATTTTATTTATGTAAATAAAATATATATTATATATACTACTGTAGAATATTAAAAAAAATTTGGGGGGGGCGGGAAGGTTCAGTTGTAGGGCCAGAACTCTGGACTTGGGCGCTATCCCTCAGCTCTTTAGCTCAAGGCTAGCACTCTACCACTTGAGCCACAGCGCCACTTCCGGCTTTTTTTTTCTGCTTATGTGGTGCTGAGGAATCAAACCCAAGGCCTCATGCATGCAAGGCAAGCGCTCTACCACTGAGCCACTTTCCCAGCCCTTAAAATATTTTTAAGATACTATATTTAGTCATGAAAATAAGATATTTAATCCATTCTAATAGGTACTTTTTCATATTTTAATATTTCTGTTTCCAAATTGTATCTAACCATTGTTTTCATTTCAGTTTTAAGGAAAATACTATTGCTTTCTTTTTGTTGAATATTATTCTAGATGAGTCATATATTTTTTCAGGACTTTTTTTCTTTTGTTTTTGTTTTTGTTTTTGTTTTTTTGGGGGGGGGGTCCGGTCGTGGGGCCTGAACTCTGGGCCTGGGCGCTGCCCCTCAGCTCTTCAGCTCAAGGCTAGCACTCTACCACTTGAGCCACAGCGCCATTTCCGGCTTTTTTTTTTTTTTTCTTATGTGGTACTGAGGAATCGAACCCAGGGCTTCGAGCATGCAAGGCAAGTGCTCTACCACTGAGCCACCTTCCCAGCCCTGAGTCATATATTTTTTATCTACTGTACTTCCTTGTATAGGCCTTAGGAGTTTTATTTATTTATTTATTTTTAGTACTACTGGGGTTTGAACGCAGGGCCTCTCATTTGCTAGGCAGCTGCTCTACCACTGATCCATGCCTCCACCAAGGAGTTTTATTTTTTAATTATCATTTTTAGTTAGTATCTTCTTGTTCTATTTTTAACTTTTTGTTGCCAGTTGGTTTAGTAAACAATTAATTTCTGCCACAAAGGTTGTGTTAATAACTTTTTATGTAAGTATGTATAGCATATGGTGTATATATGCATATTTATAAACATATATATGTATATATGTATATGTATATTCATAAACATATATATGTACAAGATTATGAAAATGGAATCATGGTTAAACTCATACCTTCTTTTTTATTTTTTATTGTGAAAATACCCTACAGAGGGGTTACAATTAGATGGGCAAGATAATGAGTACATTTCTTATCAAGCATTGTAGCCTCCTCCTTTGTTTCCCCTTCCCATCCCTTCCCATCCTCCTTCCCCTTTTTAAATTTATTATCCATATTGTAAACTTAGTCATCTTAAAGGAAAATAGGATTATGACAAGCATGTAATTTAGTTATATACATTCTTATGACATCTCTTTTGCTAAACACATCATAAGATACCTTTCCTTATTGTTTTATATTCAAGGCTCATTTGTATCGCCTTGAAAAACCTGTCTTCCTTCTCATGTTCCCAGCCTAGCCTGATGGCCACCATGCTTCACTCTTTGTAATACCTATAGCTTTATACTGTAAATTTCTTATTTATTGCTCTCTATCTTACCTGGCATCTTAAGGTCCTTGGACTAATAGGTCACTAAATGTTGAAATGATGACTATAACAAATATTTCATTTCAAAATACTTTTTAAATCCCTGTGGAAATAATTTTTGCTATGCTAAAAAGTAAAGAAGAAAAAATTTTAGAGTTACTTGACTATCTTAGTAGGGAATGAAAAAGATGTTGGAATTGCAAGTGCATAATTTCACCTATAAAAGTCTTAAAACAGAAGAGATACATCAGCTAACCAGCCAGGACATTGAGAACTGTGTAGGTCAAGCAATAGATAACTTTACAAAAGAAAAATCACTAAAGCTTTTGGATGAAAAAAATACATAGTTGTAGTCATTAGATGGTTAGTTATTACCTCAGCAGTGTTCATGCTAGGTCTTGCTGTATATAGTAAGTGCTTTCCTCAGGTGTTTTCCTCCCACATTTCCTACATACTCCAATAGGAAAAATCATACCAATCTTTTGCATATAAATTTCTCTGGAGAAGGTAAATTAATATATTACAGTGTTAAGAGGAAATCCCTAATCTGAATTATTGTAATAATATGAATATCTAGCATGATTACATGATGGATAGTGATATCATCCATTGCACACTCTTTACTTGATCATGGCCCAATATACTTAACTTGAGAAAGAAATGGAGTCAGAAAGAATAGAACAATGTATAGTTTGCAGTGTAAGTCAGCCTTATTACCTATTCAAGCTAAAAGTAAATTTAAAAAATTTCCATAAACTTTGATATTTTATCATTGGTAACAAATTAATACCCTGCATTGAGAAATTCTACTTTAGCAGACATGTCCTTATGTATATAAAACATTTTACATGCGTAAAGTATACACATAGGCAAGGCAGAGTTGGTATAAATATTTATCATTCTATAATCTAAATCTTTTTTAACTTTCTGTATTTACTTTTACTTGTAGAATAAACCTAATTTAAAAGTATTCTGAAATTTGGACTACTTCCCTAATATCTCCAAAATTTTTTAAATTAATAGTACTTTACTGTTATTCAAATAATTGCGATTAATAAGTTTTCAAATTTAAGTGATCTCGTGGCATCACATACATTTTGCTGGCTTCTGTAAACCTTCACATCACTCTTACAGAACCATGAATTTAGATGTTGCCTCTGAAAAGCTAAATATAATAAAAACATCAAGGCTATGTTTTGTCCTATAACTGAGGACTGTCCTAGCAGTTTGAAAAAAGAATGTTAGTATAAACCTTAATTTAACAGAGTAAACTTCACTGTATGGATTTTTCTACTAGGCTTCAGTTTTGGTAGTTTAGAATCCCCAAATTTGTGGTAGTTGTCAGAGTATCTCATGAAAGATACCTCTAGAGCATTCTTTATAGAATGGCTTAAGTGATGAACTAGGTCAATAAAACCATGCAAAATTATCTCAGTTTTTTTTTTTATTGCTTACTGTGACAGTAGCATTTTTGTATACAAAAATCAACATGTAGAAAAATTCTCACTAAATTTGAAACTTTTATTTTAGATAGTTTAATGAACAAAAGTTACTGTGGGGCCCAAAGGGACCTATCTTACACAGCAGCAAAGTTGGTGAGACTACTGATCAGTGGTAACAGCATAGTGGTTTTTTTTTAATTATTATTATCTTTAAGTAGTTGTACAAAGAAGTTCCTATTCTACAAAACATTATACAGCCATAGTGGTTTTCAAACATGAGGCTCCAATCAAAAGTCCCTGTCAGATTGCAGGATTTGATTTACTTAACTGAAAACTACATTCACACATAACATTTCACTGCCTGAGAATAAGGGATGAATGAGTTTCTTAGCATAAAATGCAGTAGAGAGGTTATTCAAGAGATCTTATGTTGTTGCATGTTTCATGAAGAGGACATATAGACCAAGTTATCACCTACTATCATGGTCACTTTCCTATTTTCTAAATATAATTTAATCAGAGCCTATTAGTTTAAAAGACTGGTGTTCTGTCCTTACAATTACTTGACAAGTTAGAGGTTATTTAGGGAGTCAGGAAATATATGATGGTCATCTTTATACTGCCAATAACTTTACACACTATTATGTATAATGGGTGTTCTGTGAATCTGTCCTTCATGTTATTATTTTATCTTGTGGTTTTGGTGCTGTGGATTGAACCCATGGCCTCACACATGTTAGACAAGTGCTCCAACATGGAGCACTCATCTATAAGAAGGCAAAGACATAACTGGAAAGTAAAATCCATCCTGTCTGGTAACTGCTCAGGTAATATAAGAATGAATATCCTCTATATCTGGAGGATTTTGTGATAACAATGACAGCATTTAATCTTTTAGAGAAATTGCTTTTTATCATTTTCATAGTGGTTATAAAATGAAACCTAATTCTAGTTAGTGTCAAACCCAGTGCTTGACACACAAGTAGTCACAAAATATCTGTTACAGCCGGGTGCCTGTGGCTCACTATAATCCTAGCTACTGAGGAGGCTGAGATCTGAGGATCACAGTTCAAAGCCAACCCCGGGCAAGGAAGGTCCGTGAGACTCTTATCTTCAGTTAACCACCAGAAAATCAGAAGTGGCACTATGGCTCAAGTGGTAGAGCACTTTCCTTGAGCTGAAGAGCTCAAGGACAATGCACAGGCCCAGAGTTCAAGCCCCACAACTGAACAAAAAAGAAAAAAAATATATATACATATACATATATACACATATATACATATATAAACAAATACATATGTACATGCATATACGTATATATGTATACATATATAATGTGTATATATAGATAGATACATACACATACATGAGTAAAAGAGAAGAAGGAAAATAGGCTGAAAAAAATCTATTTGTTTTTCTTTCTTACCTTACAATAGTTTAGGGCTTTTTGTTTGTTTGTTTAGAGAGTAATAAGGCACACTAGGAAATGATTAGTTGGAATCCTGCAGTAGCCAACTAATAATTAGAAACAGGAAAATATTAGCAAAGATTTAAGAAATCAAATGAATGATCATGAATTATAGGCAAATTGCAGTATGCTGACCAAGGTAACCATTTTAAGTATACCACACTGAGTTTGCTAACCAAAAGAGTCGCCAGTTTTTGTAAGAAATAACATGCATTTTCTTAAAATGAAAATTTAGAGTGAATTCTGTTAAGAAAATAAATTCCCACGTACATTTAGAAACTTTTTCTTAAATATTTTAATTTGTAAATAACTGTTACATCTTCTTAATATGGAAAAGATTTCTTTGATGATTACAAATGTCACTCTTTTTAGCATGATGATCCCTTCACCTAAAGCTGTATGTTTGCATATATATGTGTGTGTATACAGGCTTTGAATTAGTGTTCACTAATTATTACTGTGCACATACATTGTCATTTTAAAGTTCAGCACCTATAATCAATGGGTCTTTCAATATTTCAGAGTCCAGAACTTTGAAGTCTAACTTGATGCTCCAGTCAGTTTTGCCCATGATGTCTCTCTAGGCTATTTCCTTACTGGCAGAACAGGAGTAGTTAACCCTGACTGCATGGCACTATTACTAGGATTAAATCAAATGTTTTACTCTGTTAATATACCAACACCTAGTATATTAAAAGTGTTCAATAAATATTCAAAACTAGTAATAGAAAATTACAGAGAGTTCTTTACAACTAGTGTATTTTTTAGGATTTTGCTCTTTATGCTTTTATTTTTCTAGAAACCTATTTACTACTCAAAAACTGTAAAGAAGTATATAAATTACCTTCTGTTGCTTTCATCTCTTATTATAAACAAAAGCTCAGGTTTTTAGTAATAATTATTCTTCAGTGAACTATATCCATATGGCAATTCTGAAATATAAAAAGGAAAATTCATACATTTGTGCTAATCTTGTATAACACAAAAATAGTTATTTGAAGAGTGACTAAGCATGAAACAGTTCTCAGATCTCTGAGAAAGTTATGCCATAGGAAAGTAATTTCTGCTATAATCAGTCTCCTCTAAGAGGTTAGTTCAAGAGGATAGCTGGTCAATTTTTTAAATCATTAGTTAATCAGATATTATTTTCCCAGATACCTTAGCTTTGGTAAAATAATAAGATTGCATATGATTTTAAACTGAAACTTATTATTGTGAGCTCCACTAGGTATTTTTTTTCCTTTACAAGCATTCTTCATCTATTTGCATAAAATGGAATAGTGAAATCTGTCTGAAGGACAACATAATGGTATAACTTACATCTGTATCTTCACATACTAAATAAATTGGTGGACTATGTTTAACAATATCATTTATACTAGAAAGTAGTATTTGGGAAGTATACCAGAATATTTAAAAAGTTCATGGTTGATTTTTCAGAACATATAATTTTTAAAAATTCTGAAATCACTTATAGAGGGAACCAAACTGTTTATCTCTATTATTTAAATTCGGTAGTAATCCAATTTGTTTGCTAGTCTCTTAACAGACCTTGCACATAGTTTTAGGATGATCTTTGTATGAGTTTCTCTAGGCATTATTAAATGACATTTAGGCATTTCCAAAAACTGTATTGCAGTTTACCTTGTAACAATAGGGTTTACAGATGATAGCATGCCAAGTAAATTATTCTCAATGGATTTTTGAGGTATGATTTCTATTTGTATAAACTTTCTTTAGTTTTGCTGCCTCTACTTTGTTTGTGTCTTTGTCTTTCTTGTCATTTTGATTGTCAAATATAGAAAATAGTGCCGGGTGCCGGTGGCTCACGCCTGTAATCCTAGCTACTCATGAGGCTTAAATCTGAAGATCTTGGTTCAAAGCCTGCCGGGACAGGAAAAGTCTGTGAGACTCTTATCTCCAATAAATCACTCAGAAAACTGGAAGTGGCGCTGTGGCTCAAGTGGTAGAGTGCTAGCCTTGAGCTGAAGAGCTGAGGGACAGCACCCAGGCCCAGAGTTCAAGCCCCACGACCAACAAAAAAAAAAAGTATGTGTATATATATATATATATATATATAGAGAGAGAGAGAGAGAGAGAGAGAGAGAGAGAGAGAGAGAAATAGTATGTTTAAATGAAACCATACCATTTTCACAGCAAAACAAGTCATTTTTAATGTACTTTGAAAGGAATATTTACTGTGTGAAAACTAATACTACAGTACAAAAATTTTCTGCAGTGCAGGAAGGGGTAATGAAAGCAGGTATCCAGTCTTTTGCCAGAATCTTACGAACATTTCAAAAGAAAATATGCCTCTAGAATATGGGGAGGATGTATTAAAGGCAGTGTGTCTTCTAAACTTTTAATTAAATTTGATTGACTTGCTTGTGATGTTTCCAAGCTCTTAATTTATCTTTACTTCAGATAGGTAGATAAATAGAGATAGATAGATAGATAGATAGATAGATAGATAGATAGATAGATAGATAGATAGATAGATAATGTAGAAAATTCCTTTCTTATTCTGATATTTATAACCTAATGTGCTTTGCCACAATTATATCAAAACCAAAAACCATAAATCCCTCATCAATGAACTGATTTCTTGCCTAGATGAAACCTTGGGAATGTTGGGATTCCTATTCTACTCTCCTCCCAAGTAAGACCCTTGGGATGCTTTTACTTTCCTCCCTTTGAACTCCAGTTTTGCTGAGTTGAGTACTTTTAATTATTCTGTACACCAAGGAACTTGTATTGTTTCTTTATTCCTAGTCTGTATTTCTTTTTCTTATGAATATTTCTTCCCTAGTTTAGATTTCTATTGGGAGTTACTACTTTTTGAGAGAGAGAGAAAGACAGAGAAAGTTTTAGCAAGGATTTATTTAACTGTAACAGAGTTAAAAATAGAGAAGCAAACATTCCCTGCTACTAACATAGGAAATGGAAGTTAAAAACTCAAAATGGTGGTTCTGATTTCTTACTTATCACATTTCTATTTTTTGAGCTGAGAGAATAAGAGTTACGTTCTGTCAACAACTAATCTTTATAGTTTTGGGTGATAAGATGGATGAGGCCTACTCAAAACTCAGGTGACCTTTAAGATTTCCTCTTGCTAGAAAATTTTGTCTATACCCATTCATGAGGTTTCTTAGAAGTTCTTTTCTAATTCCTTTTTTTTTAAGTAACAATTTCCCACTCTTGTTTTGAGATGTTCCTCCATTTGATCTTAAAAGCCAACAGTAGATTCAACAAGGGTATATTTTATTTAACTCCTCTATTTAAAAATTTTAAAATTGCATCTTTAATTTCCACAGTTATAAATATTGATGATAGCTCTATGTTGCTTTGTTAGTTTGGTTTGGTTCTCTGTTCTTGGCAATAATTCTAGAAGACTAGAAGCTGCCTAGATTTTGGAATGCTGCTTTGTTGTTTTTTTCCTTTTGATGACTATTGGTTTTTTGTTGTTTTTGTGTTTTTGGTTTTTTTTAGTGTACTGTTATTTTGTTTTGCCTAATTTTCTTTTGCCCTGTTACAGTCTTTAGCAATAAATGATCTAGAATTCTGCTCTATGACCTTTTAAGTGGACCAGTTGTCAGACTTAGTCTTTTTTTTTTTTTTTGGTCAGTCATGGGGTTTGAAGTCAGAGCCCGGGCACTGTCCCTGAGCATTTTTGGTTAAGGGCAGTGTCCTTCCACTTTGAGCCATCACACTACTTCTGGTTTTCTGATGGTTAGTTGCAGATAAGACTCGCATGGACTTTCTTGCCTGTGTTGGCCTTGAACTGCAATCCTCAGATCTCAGCCTCCTGAGTAGGGAGGATTACAGATGTGATCCACTGGTGCCCAGTTTAATCACTATTTTGGGGTCAACAAAAGGGTTATTTAAAGTTCTCCTTTGGGATATCAATTGACTTTTTCTATCTTTTCTATTACATATATGTTAGTTGTACAAGCGGATTGCATTGTGATATTTCCATACAACAATGTCCTCTGATCAACTTGGTCTTTCCACTTACAGGAGTCTCAACAGAGCAGACAATTATTTTCAGCAAAGACTAAGACCTCTTAGGTCCCTATAAATTTTGGCAATATGGTTATCTCTTCAACTACATACCTTCAAGTGCTTTTAGCCTCAAAAAGGAATAAAATTGGATGCTTGAAGCATCTTCCTTGCATCCCAGCACATTTCATGCCCTTGCACATTTTCTAAGCTATCTGCCCAACAACCTGGGGCTGGTGAGAAAGATGATTGTCAAAATTGGCACATGAAGCATGGCATCAGAAGTACATTGTCAATTGTCCATTTCCCCAGCAAGTTAAATGGGAAGAATCCATTTAATTTAATGTCCATTTTTAGAAGAACTAGAGAATGGTGGTCTTATGTGTACTCTATTTAACATCTTGTACAAATGAGGAACTGGGTCAGAAACTGCATTTTCTTTTTTATATTCGGATTAAATTTATATTCATATTCATATTGGGAGCCCAGGGGAGAAATTACTATAGATAAGCTATATGGTTCAAAATAAATAGAAATCTCTCTTCCATAAGAAGAAATTTTAGGGGGCTGGGAAGGTGGCTCAGTGGTAGAGCGCTTGCCTTGCATGCCTGAGGCCCTAGGTTCGATTCCTCAGCACCACATAAAGCAAAAATGAAAAAAACCGGAAGTGACTCTGTGGCTCAAGTGGTAGAACGCTAGCCTTGAGCTGAAGAGCTGAGGGGCAGTGCCCAGGCCCAGAGTTCAGGCCCCACGACCGGACCCAAAAAAAAAAGAACAAATTTTAGGAGATTTGCTATTGATAAACATCACAAATAGACAAATAGGGTCCAATGAGATAGTAGCCTCTTTCTGGTATACAGTATTTGTTGGGTCCACAGGCAAAGACTTTGATCATGTAACTGTTTCTATAAATTCTTTCTCTAGCTAGAAGAGAGGCAGAGATAGAAGAGAGAGAAAGAGAGAGCACATCAGAGCAGCAGCAGCAGCAACAGCAGTAATAGTAGTAGCAGAAGTTATTAGGTCAATAAATAACTAAAGTAAAATGTAAGGTTTCACCAGTTGGCAGTGAAAATGGAAGCTAAAGCTAGAGAAACTGGCTTTAAGTAGAACTCTTAGAAAATTAAAAATACAAGCATCCTTACGTCTGTTTGTCCTGACTGTCTAGCTTAACACCAAACATTTGCATGTCATAATAGGCTTAGGCTTCCTGAAACTTTATTTTATAATATTATTATATACTAACCTTTCCAATTGCTAACCACATTCCTCCAGCTAATTTTAAACCTATCATTATTGACCACTATTTCTCTCTTTTAGCTTGTGTTGTCTCCA
Source organism: Dipodomys spectabilis (assembly GCF_019054845.1). NCBI lineage: Eukaryota > Metazoa > Chordata > Mammalia > Rodentia > Heteromyidae > Dipodomys > Dipodomys spectabilis. The sequence goes on from NW_024870758.1 coordinate 14,200,056, forward strand.
AATTGGGCTAGTTATACTGCCACCCTTTCCTTGCACAGTCCCTCTTTTGTTCCATATGTGATTTTCTTCCCTTTTCCTTCAGCATCCTCCTTTTCCATTTTGCCTGTTAAAATTGTACCTGTCCTTCAAGGTTTATTCTAAAGGTCAACCTCATAGGCTTTGATGGATGCCATGTGTATGTATATACCATTAAACCTCAGTTCCTATCCTGCCCTGACTTGGTGGACCCTAGTATATCCTATTCACTTCCCAGTCTTTATGGTCAAGGTTGTACTCAATAATAGCTGAAGGATAGTGATAAAACATAATTATAAGAATGGTAAAACTACTCCTTTCCTTCAGTTATCAGGAAAAAATCATTATTCTTCATATGAAAACAGAAAGAATACTAAACCTTTAGAATAATAAAATCCCTTTTGGGCCAAGTATGTATCTAGTGGTAGTATTTACCTAACATGGAACAAGATCAGTCTCTAACATTGTGGAGGGAGAGACAGAGACAGACAGAGACAAACAGAGACAGAGTGGCAGAGAGAGAGAGAAATTAGCTGATGCCAAATTGAATGTCAGAGAAAACTGAGGCCCAAAAGATATTAAAGGATTTGTCCAGGGTGAAGGAAGATAAGTATTGTTGAAATACTTTCTGCACATGGATGAAAATGGAACAGTAAAGCTTATTGAAATGGGTTTAGGAAAGGAGAAAAAGATGAGTAAGATGACAGTAGGTGAATCTGATCAAGGTAAATGAAAGGATCCATCACATCCATGCCCAGGGACCACGCAGAGGCAGGCAGCACAGGAGAAAGATTATTACAAGGTTTATTAGAGAAGTCATATTTGCCCTGGAGAGAGAGTGCATGGCAGCCTAGGGCTATCTAGGTAGCAGCAGGGTCTGGGGGAGGGAGGGTAGGAAGTGAGGTAGATGGGAGTTCAGGTGGGTCTGGGCAGAGAGAGGGAGGGACAGCTGTATGGGGGGAACTCCGGAGCTAGGAGGAGCTGGAGCTGAGGACCCAAGGTGGGCATAATGCTTACATTCCCCACTCTGTTGTTTAATAAAAATAGGGGGTACCAGCCTGGGGGGGGGTATGGGCGGAGGTCCTTTCGTCTGGAGCTACTTCCTGCTGTAAAGGGGTGAAGTAGTCAGGGGTCCCTGCTTTGTTGCTGGGCCGGGTACCATCCACAAAGCATCTGCTTGACAGTGATTGGTAAAGGGCCTCCTTTTTCCATGACAGTAGTTTTCTAAAATGCAAGACACAATTAATAAAAGGCAAAATTGCTGTTAGCAGCCCAGGAGAGGAATATGCCATGGGAGGATTGATTCCCAGAAGGGGCTATCAAAAACCTGAAATTGCCTTTTTTGTCTTGGATTGGAGACATAGCATGGTACCTGATTCCTGGCATCCTGGAAGAGGGCGAGTAAGACTTTTCCTGCTTTTGGATCGCAGTAACCTGAGGACGCGGTAGCAGAGATATTTAAAGGTACCAGAGCCAACCAGTGTCATTGGCTATTTTGGCTACTTCCTGCTGGCCTGGGAGCATCAAGGAATCCCTGGAGCTGGGGTTTTTAGGGCCCAGGTCTGCAATGGGCAAAGCAGGGCAGTGTAAGTGATGTCTCCAGTTGCCTGTAGGAACAGGATGGCCTTGACTTGTTCCCAGGTGGTATCCTGGGCAAGGGATGTTATACTGTTGAAAGAGCCATTTGAAGTATAAGCCCAGTTGCAGCCCATTACAGGGAAGGAAGAATAACTGGACTTGGGTCAAGGAAAGAAGGAAGTGGGTGTCTAGGGTCTTTTGGGTAACTAGGTAGGGGAGAGCATAAGGGACTGGTTGGGAATACCAGTCAGAGGCTACTATAAATACAAATAGCAGGTGACAAAAGTAGGACTGTTAACTTTCTGTCCAGTTAGAAGGTAGACAGGTATGGACATTAGGTGAGCAAACAACTGTTTCTCTTGATCTCCCAGCTCTGATTAATTTTGAAAGGGCAACCATAAGGCTTGGACTAGGTCACAGGTTTGATCCCTGTATGGGCCACCAATGAAAGGATCCATCACATGATGCTTACTGTAAGTTGTATATGAACATATCAAAATGAAAACCTCTTGTACAAGTAATTGATGCTAATAATAAATTTGGAAACAAAAAATAATTTGTCCAAGTTCAAAATAATGACAATGGACAAGATCCCAGATTCTTTTATTCTCATTACAATGTTGTTTCAGGACATCATATTGGACTTGTGGTTTAAATTTTACCTTACAGGCATCGCTAAGAGACTTAGTATTTAGCAACAACTTCAGTGCACCAACATTTTACAATTTTGTCTTAGACTTTTCCATTACTTTTGCTTGTACAGAGCCTGATAGTTGTTCAGAAATGAGAGTTAAGAGCTTTTTCTGGTCTTTCGTGGTCATTCACAAAGGACTGTCTCTTGAGTGGCTCTCTAAATTCCAAGCACTATGTTTAAGCTTTTTCTAAGTCCACCAGAGAGTTTTCATTACCAAGTTTTTTTTTCTTTTAGTATTTCTGGAATTATTCTTTATTAGCTCTAGCCGTTAATGTCACCTGTGTTACTAAAATAAGCTGCTAATTGTTTTTGACTGGAGGAGACTATTTAATAAAAGGTAGTTCTGAGTGAATTGCATTGAAGATTGGCCTTGAAAAATGGAGATTGCCACATGGAAATCCATTTACAATGTAGTCCTGTCAATCTCATCACTGTCGGGATTGGGGAAAATTTAAATGCCACAATATTCATGATTTTTGTGATGCACTCTTTTAACATTTTGTTTCTGTTTTTGTTTTACTGTTTGTTGATGGAAGACACTGGGTTGAACAATACTTGGACTCTTACAAGCCTTTAATTTCCAGAGATCGGAAAAAAAGTAATTTTTGACAGTGTTTGATCCTTTTATAGATGAAGATTTTTAGAAATCTACCATTTCACGATCTCAGCTGTATTTTTTAAGTAATTCAAATATAATAAGAGTGTCTTCAGTAATTTCTATCATAAACCCCTCATCTCTCTCATTTCAAACAGCTATTAAATAGTGTTAAGCATAATTGTGTGTCCTTTATAAATGTGTGCCTAGAAAAACATGGATAAATAAAGAGATAATATCTGTATTTTCTTTTATACATACAGAAGAATACTACATACTCATCAGCATTTTACCCATGAATGACTTGACTATCTTAGAGACTGACCCGTTTTGACAAAAAAGAGTAATCTCAGTAGTTGTTTTTGGTTGCATGGTGTTTTCTAAGATTGTATTTCTTTTTAATTTTTATACATGTTGCTGAATTCATTTCTTTCTTTCATTTATGTTAAGGGAAGTATTGTTACCCTTTATCCTTGCCCTCTTGCATTGTCAATGTACTTTTCCTATTTCATAGATGGTGAATATCTCTTACATCTTTAATCTTAAGTAAAAGTAAATATTTTCTCATTTGTACAACCTTCTTACTCCAACCATATACACAACACCTTTTGGCTCTTCATATCTTTTAAACAATTTTTCAATTAAATTTATAATTTAGTTCTTTATGAGTTAGGATAACTCATTGTATCTGTTTTTATGTCTTCTAAGCATACCTTTGTCTGCTTCTTAGTTCATAAAAATTTACTCCTGATTACTTGCAGTAACTTACGTTCCATTTATTTATGTGTTTGACTGGCTATTTCATTGCTTGTTTATGAATAATTACCAATTGTTTCTGAAATTGTGATTTAAAATGCAATTCTTGTTGTGTACTAAATTCCTTTATATAGAGAGAGTATTTCTGAATTCTTGATTCTTTTCCATTAATGTCTTTGCCAATCTGTTCCATTTCTAGTGCCAAAGTTTTTATGCTTGGTTTTCCATTTGACCTTTATAATCACTTTGTCTACTTCTCCTTTCCTCTTGATGAAAAATCTTTCTGGTTTAGTTTTGTTGAGATTACATTAACTTAGTGGCTGGAAAGTATTTTTATATATCAACCCATATTATCCAAGACTGATCAAAGCATACTAGACTGTGCTTCTCCTTCAGAATTTTTTATCCTCTGTAAAACCTGAGTTGGGAGTCTAAAGATAAACATGTGTCATAAATTCAAAGAGTATTGTTATGCTACTAGATTGAAGCACCATGTTTTGATATTCATTTCATGGATATTAAACATATAGATCCATATATGCATATCATATAAATATGCATAAAGTCTGAGGATTACCTGAGATGATTTATACATGTAGACACATATATTTGCACATGTATATATGCATATAAATATGTATTAATTTTGGGATAAGTGTCATTTGCCAATTTTATTATAATTCTAATAAGGTACATTATATCATTTATCTTATTTTCTTGATTGTGTGATTTTTGAGCTTATACTAATAGATTATTTTGCTGTTATAATAAATAATCTTACAGTTGCTATTTAATTTCACCTCTTATTTGGCAGTTCATGCATTATTGCCTTAAATATTTATGATTAACAGTTCTTCTTTGTTATTGCTATTACAATGGTAGTTGAATTGTATTAAGTTACACTATGATAAATTGGATGAATTGTTGGAGGTAAAGAGAGGAAGGTGAGCTAGAAAGCAAGTAATAAGAAAGCATTCCCTAATCATTGTGTAGCAGTATTCCCTTCTTATATTTCTACTACCGGAAGAGTTAGGGTAATCAGCTTGTAAACAGTAAAAGCTCCAAAAAGTATTGGCCTCATTCACTACTCAAAATGACTTGCAAATCTTTTTTTTTTTTTTTTTTGTCGGTTGTGGGGCTTGAACTCTGGGCCTGGGCGCTGTCCCTCAGCTCTTCAGCTCAAGGCGAGCGCTCTACCACTTGAGCTACAGCGCCACTTCCGGTTTTCTGGTGGTTTATTGGAGATAGGAGTCTCACGGTCTCTCCTGCCCGGGCTGGCTTTGAACCGCGATCCTCAGATCTCAGCCTCCTGAGTAGCTAGGATTACAGGCGTGAGCCACCAGCGCCCGGCGACTTGCAAATCTTTTGATACTTTTTTTCAGACTGCTTGAGTTTGTATTATAGTCATACATGTAGAGTCCAAAGGGCATTCCTAGGCAGAGTAAATGTTTTTATAAATTCTCTATGCATAATATGAAAGCTGAAGAATGTGCAAAGACAAACAAAAGTACAATTCTGAGCTATTAATGGTGGGAGTTCCAGCTTTCTGGGAGATGGGATAGGAAGTGTCAAGGTTTAAAAAAAAAACTAGGCAAACATCCAGAGCCGATTTCAGCAAAGTAAGTGGTTATGATAAAGTGTGCCTACAATCCCCTGCTTAGGCAGGACAATAGATTAGATTTTGGCAGAAACCTTTTGGCAGAAAGAATCCTATCCAAAAAAAAAAAAAAAAAAAAAAAAAAGACTGAGGATATGGTTCAAGAGGTAGAGCCCCTGCCTAAGAAGTGAGAGGCATGAATTCAAATCACAAAAAGGACACTTTTACTGAAAGTTAGTGTCTTTTAGGACCATGAAAGTGTCTAACATGTACTATTGCCTACATGAAAAGTATTTGAAGATTTTTGACTCCCAAAACTCATTGCTTAATATTGCTCTCCCTCTTCTCATCAGTAAATAAAAATAAAACCAAAGAAATGGAGAATACGTATCTCCAGCCCCTTCTTTACTAGTAGGATCACATCATGCTAGTGATAGGTGAAATCATTTTTACCTGAAAATGACCACATTCTAATCCTTGGACCTGCGAGTATATGATCTTCTCTGGCAAAAGAAAATTACAGTTGCAGATATATTAAAGTTTCTTCACAGTTCATCATAAAAGGTCAGCCTGGATTTATCCATATAGCTTATGATAATCACGTTGTTTCTTTAAAAATTGAGGACAAAGAAGAAACCACAGTGGTTTGTTAAAGAATGATGGATACCAGCTGGGCTTATGCCTGTAATCCAATCTACTCAGGAGGCTTGATATCTAAGGATCTTGGTTAGAAGCTAGCTCCAAAAGGAAAGTTCATGAGGCCCTTTTTCTCCAATTAAACACCAAAAAGCTAGAAACGGAGCTGTGGAGCAAGTTGTAGAGCACTAGCCTTGAATAAGATAATGCTTAGGGACAGCACCTGGCCCTGGGTTCAAGTCTTTGGATTGGCACCAAAAAGGAGGGGAGGGGAGAGAAAGAGAGAGCAAGAGATTGATTCTGCCCTTGTGGCCTTTGAAAGTATAGAAAGAGACATAAGCAGCTGCAAAATGAAAACAACAACCCGCCCCCCCACAAAAAGAAAGAAAGAAATATACCAATTCTCAATCTTCAGAAAATAATGTAGCCCAGTGAATTCCCTGGAAAACTTTTAAACCTACGGAATAATAAGATAATAAATTATGTTATTTTAAGCTATTAAGTTTGTGGTAATTTGGCCAGGGAATAGGTAATAAATATAAGTACATAATACTTAAAGTACTTGTACAGAGCCCTCAAAATTATTCAAGATTTACTATGTTCACATACATTGAACAGATACATTTAATATGCTGTATGCTTCCTTTCTTTTCTCTTGAGTAGAATTTGTCCACAATTCTAAAAAGTTCACCTTTTTTAAAAAAAAACCTACTTTAAATTTTCTGAAAATTTAATGACTGAGTTGATTTCCTGTCTGCAGTTACTTATCTGAAACCTGGACTGTTTGCAAAGTCAGTAAGGTCTTGTTAGGAAAACTATGGAGAGAAAAGTATGGAGAGCTACTTAGAATTAAGAAGTTCAGAGTTGGTGCCTAATAAATAAATGGGCTAAAGACATAAAGAGAAACTTCTCTGAAGAGGAAATAAGAAGGGCCAATAGACACATGAAGAAATGCTCAACTTCTCTAGCCATAAAAGAAATGCAAATCAAAGCAAATCTAACCCCAGTTGGAATGGCTATAATCAAGAAATCTAATAACAGATGCTGGAAGGGATGTGGCCAAAAGAGAACCCTACTGCATTGTTCAACCACTTTGGAAAGCAGTACGGAAGTTCCTCAAGACTCCACATAGAGCTCCCCTATGACCCAGCAATCCCACTTTCGGGCATTTACCAAAGGATCACAAACAAGGCTATAATAAAGCTACCAGCACAACTATGTTTATCACAGCATTATTTACCATAGCTAAGATATGGAGCCAACCCAGATGCCCCTCAGTAGATGAATGGATCAAGAAAATGTGGTGTGTATATACAATGGAATATTATGCCTCCATCAGAAAGAATGACACTGCCCCATTTGTTAGGAAATGGAAAGACTTGGAAAAAATTATATGAAATGAAGTAGCCAGGCCCAAAGAAACACAGGAACCATGGTTTCCCTTACTTGCAATAACTATTATATGTCTGAAACAAGCAGAAAAGGTCAAAAGTTATGTACATATGACCATATACTATGATGTTAAGTGAAAGAACCGTAAGATAGGGACGCAGGTGAATTTTCTTTCTTCCTATTGTTTTTAACATATTTTAAATGTACTATGAAATTTTTTGTTTCTCTTATATGTTCTTCCCCCTGTTTTCACTAGATTGGATTCCAGTGCCCTGCATCTTGTATATACATTTTTCTAATTTGGGAAGGGGAAGGGAATAAAAAAAAAAAACTGAAATAAGGATACAGATTGACCCATTGTAACAATGTGATGTACAAGACACTATGTTGAAAACAAACTTTACAACTTGGTGGGGGGGAGTGGAGGAGGAGGAGGGAAGAGTTGGTAGGGGAGAAACAAAGGAGGAGATAATGCTTAATAGGAAATGTACTCATTACCTTACTCATGTAACTGTAACCCCTCTGTACAGTATTTTTTACAATAAAAATAATAATATAAAAAAAGAAGTTCAGAATTGCGAGCCTAGCAACCTAGAAGCTGCTAGGACTCGCTGTATGATGTTAGACTGGTTATATAAAACATTTGCACCTCCTATTTTTTTTTTTATAGAATTTGAGCTTTAAGTTAAATTTAAATTTAATAAATTCCTGAGATGACATATCTATAGTAGCACAGTTCTAGCTTATAGGATGAAAAATAAAATAGACACATAGATATAGAAAGCCAAATAATTATCAAAGCAAAAGTTCCCTTCTAGCTCAAGAGTTCCCAAGATCATAAATATAGCAGTTGATAATCTATAATGATATCCTTCAATTATAAAGTAAAAGGTTAAAATTCTTTTCTCTTATAAATCTTTTATAGTATATAATTATAGGATCTTAAAGTGTCAAACTTTGTTCTCTAGAAAATTTATGTGTAATTTATATTAATAGCAACAAGTGAACAAAATAATTAAATGCATGTATATATATACATGTATATTTACATACATATATATACAAACACCTACACATACTGGCAGTTTGAATTCAGGACCTCATGCTTGCTTAATGGAAAGAAAGCGCTTATAAGGATTTGTCCATATGCTAGAATACTGTACAAACCATTAGTATAGTTTGAGGGATATTTAGACATAGAGTGCTTGCTTAGCAAGTACAGGCTCTGTTTAAAACTGTAGTACTGCAGAAGGGAAAGATAGATAATTTCATATTAATATTACTGTAAAAGATACATACAGCTCAGGCCTAGTTTTTAATACACAGCAGTATCCAAATATCTTTACTAAAGTATTCTCTTTTTTATTGTGAAAATACTGTACAGAGGGGTTACAATTACATGGGCAAGATAAAGAGTACATTTCTTATCAAGCATTGTAGCCTCCTCCTTTGTTTCCCCTTCCCATCCCTTCCCATCCTCCCTGCCCCCCACCTAATTCTCCCCCCTGCCCCCCCCCCCCCCGCATGAAAGTTGTAAAGTTCGTTTTCCACATAACGACTTGTACATCTGATTGTTGCAATGGGTCCACCTGTATCCCTATTTAAACGATTTGTTTTTCCCCTTCCCCTTCACAAATTATACCGACATCAAATACAGTGAAAGCAGGGGTTATACTGTGGGGGAGGGACATACTAAAGTATTCTTTTAAAAAAAATTTTAATGAGAAATAGACAAATTTGAGATATGATTATGTTGGTAGGTAGTCTGGTGCTAATAATATTTCAGGAAGTATGTTGAAAGTATTGTAGTATAGGGATCAAATCAAAAGTTCTGCAAAGTAATAACAAAAGTTCTGCAAAGTAATAACAAATACCCTAATGATACTTAAATTATTTGTGGAAAGAACATTAAGGGGAATATGAGGATACCAGCAGATCTTGTCACTATGTCAAGTCATACTTTAAGCTCTGTGTTCACTTTATTTTGAAAAAAAAGAAAATCTTTCAAGGATTGCAACAGTTCTTTCCAGGTATAAGTTTCTGTTATTAATATTAAAATATGAAACAATAAGACATTAGGAATATGCTATATAAAATTATTCTTTTACTTAGAAGTTAAGTTATTAATTCAAACATTTTTGAGACTATTACAGAAAATCAATTTTATTCCTTTTTCTTAAATTTCTCTGGCTTAATGCGTTATATTTTTTTCCAGATTTCATCATTGTGGGAAAGAAAGTACCTTTCTTAGTTAAATCTATCATTTTTCTGATATCCTACTACCTCTCTTCCATCCTCACTTTCTTCCCCCAATATCTACCTCCACTTTCCACCCCAAACTCCACTTACACTTTAATAACTTTGGCAACCATAGAAAGCCACAGAATAATAGCAGAGATGCCCTGAGAACTTCTAGTTCACTATTCCACAGTAGTAATAAACTTGATGCATTACTATTGTGCTGTGAATATATAATTTGGAAGAAGTAAAGGTACACATAACTGACCCAAAGTGTATAATTTGTAGCATAGCACAGTTTAAAGGGAAATCACATCTTCATTTTTCATACATTTAACCTACGTTCTACCTTCTCTTACCTATGTTCTTTTCAAAAGTTCATCTTAACAGGCTAGCTCCAGAATTTAACAATCTATAGGCACTTTCCCACAGACCCAAGGCTTTGCCATTCATTTTTTTTTTCAGCTAGACAGTCAGCTATAAACTCTAATCCAGGGTGAGACATTGTGCAGAGTAAAAGGACAGAAATAATTAGTCAGACATGAAATGTCTTTGACCAAAGAGGCTCTGGCATTATCGTGATGCTGAGACCTAGACTTGAACCCTGTTTGCCAGCACTAATCTCCTGACCCCAAGAAACATAAGTGGTTGATACAGTCCCTCTTAAAAGGTGGCCCTTGCAGGGTTTCCTAGGGTTGTAAAAGTAGTTACTCAGGAGGCTGAGATCTGAGAATCATAGTTCAGAGCCAGCAGGGCAAGAAAGTCCATGAGACTCTTAAATCCTATTAATTACAAGAAGAAAAAAAGATGTAAGTAGCTGTGCCTCAACTTATACAATATTAGCTTTGAGGTCTAGCATTTGAATAAACTAAAATTCTGCTAATAACCATCTGCTTTATATTATACAAGGAATTATATATGTATATACACAAGAAGTGAACTCCCTTCTCTGCAAAGAAGGCTTTTAAACAAAATACCAGTTCACAAAGGACTATGTAGAATGTGACTGAATACTCAACATTCAGACTGGCTGGTTGAAATCACATTGCAGTCCTCCATGATACTGATGGTTTTTCCAATAAAGTATCAGGTTAAGTTTATTTAGGCTCCTATTGATAAATTCTGCTATGGATTTTATATAATTTATAAGTAAGAATTTACTGTAAAGCTCCTCTACAACTTATAAAGGTGAGTTCTATTATGGTTTTTAAAAATATAATCAAATGGCATGGCTTAGAATGTCAGTCTTATACTTAAAATGTGTCTATATTTGTGGCATTTGCATTCAGCGCAGAGATGGTAAAGAGTATAGTCATTATTTACTATCTAGTCATATAGATAGTATAGTTATATCAGATGATTATCTATTATCTATAGTCATTCAGTTTACTTTTAAAGACTACCAGAACACTATCTAAAATGGTTTGTAACGATTATAAAGTACCTTGAAAGTTTATGATGGCACTGCATTGAGCCTTTACCTAATACCTAAATATCTGCTCTTAAGTTCTGCATTATCCTTTGGGATTACCTTCTAAGGTTTGGTCACACCAGCAAGCTGAAACAGATTTTAATGTAAATAAAGAATTTATACTAAAATTATTCATCTGTGAACAGTATTTTGGAAGCAAATTCCTGCCTTTTGTGTCCATTAGTAGCACTACAGTATTTCAGGTGTGATCCAGTCCATGGGTGTGGTTTGTTACAAAAGTTAGTTACCCTTGTTTTCATACTGGTAAAACTTTTGTACAAGACAATGGCTTATTTTGAGTTCTAAAAAAATAAGTAAAAAGCTCGTTTGTGTAGTATCCAGTGATTACCTGAAGTCAGTTTTTTCTTTTTTCCTTTCACTTTCTAGAGCTTAATTTGCACACTACTTATTTTGATTACAGGCGAAGTAACTTGAAATCTAATTGTAAAAAAGGTGCAGTCTTGTCCTACTGATTGCCACACTGGATCATCTTCCTAAGTGTCTGTGTGTGTTCTAAAACTCTTGTTTATAAAATTTACAAAAAAAAAAAAGTTGTCTTATTCAGAGTAGCAAGTCAAGTCTTACTGGAGAAATTTTTCCTTGGTAGTTTTTTGTTTTTTTTTAAGTTTAAACTAGTAATTAAACCTATATTTTGTTACTGTGAAAAAAAAAAAAACAATATTAGCTTTGAGCACAAAAACTCAGACAGTGCCCACACCAGAGTTGAAGCCCCAAGACTGGCAGAGAATAAAAGGGAATTCAAAGCTAAGGAATTTTACGTAGGTTAAGGAAGTATAGTCAGTTCAAACAAAGTACTTATGAATTCTCCAAATGATCTTAATCCAATCTACCTTCAAGTTGCGATAAGAATATAGCCAAGTTGCAATAAGAATATAGCCATGGCCTGGGAAGGTGGCTCAGGGGTAGAGTGCTTGCTTTGCATGCATGAAGCCCTAGGTTCGATTCCTCAGCACCACATAAGCAGAAAAAGCCAGAAGCGGTGCTGTGGCTCAAGTGGTAGAGTGCTAGCCTTGAGCTGAAGAGCTGAGGGACAGTGCCCAGGCCCAGAGTTCAAGCCCCTACAGATCAAAAAAAAAAAAAAAGAAGAAGAAGAAAGAAGAAAGGACGAGGAGAAGAAAGAAGGAGAAGGAAGAGGAGGAGGAGGAGGAGGAAGAGGAAGAAGAAGAGGAGGAGGAGGAAGAGGAAGGAGGAAGAAAGAAGGAGAAGGAGGAGGCAGAGGCAGAGGTGGTAGCTATTTACTAGGGGATAGCCAAATAAATATTTGAAGGTGATATGTAATAGCCCTTATCCTGGTGCTTGTCCTTGCTTGGACCACTGAGGGAATCTATAAGGATTATTTCTTATAAGAGCATAGGGTGATATTATTTGCATTTATGTGTATTTCCTAGTGTCCTAGTACAAGATTTGTTTCATTAGGATGTTGTTAACTGCCTTACTAGTAATAATACTTAGACATTACTTTAGCTTCCAGTTAAAACTAGATTACCAAAACTTTTTGATTCAGTGCAACCTTTGTTAGAATGATCACTGTAGTTTTTATGGATATCTTAAGGTTTTGCTAATATAAAAATTATCTGGCTGTTCTACCCATACCTTTGTGGAGCTCTTGCTGTTGTGTGCATGCCATTCTACCAAAGGTTGTTACTTCTGTTTTTTTTTTTTTTTTTGGTCCGGTCGTGGGGCCTGAACTCTGGGCCTGGGCACTGTCCCTCAGCTCTTCAGCTCAAGGCTAGCACTCTACCACTTGAGCCACAGCACCACTTCCTGCTTTTTTCTTTTTTTATGTGGTGCTGAGGAATCAAACCCAGGGCCTCATGCATGCAAGGCAAGCGCTCTACCACTGAGCCACCTTCCCAGCCCCCAAAGGTTGTTACTTCTAAGACTGCCTTTGAGGTGCTGGAAGCTACTGGGAGATCTGAAACAATTAATGACAGTTTTGGTATAAGAATACCCCAGTTTCCTTGGACCTAACTTAGGCATCTCTAAAGCTAGCATTTTCTCCATGGGATTAAGGTTCATCCAGCCCCTATGAAAGCTAGTTTAGTATTTCTTTATTAACTGCTTGTCTGTCTCTTATCATATTTTCCACTCCCCTGCCAATTACACAGAACCTCCCAAGTAAATTATCTTTACTTATTCCTTGTCTCTGTATCAGTTCCTGGGGAATCCCAATTGAGAGAAGAGGTAATATTTATTTTATACTGCTACAGTAAATTGTTTAAGAACAGAATTGACAACTATAAGTATGATTTGTTTGAATTTAAGACAAAATATTTATTATGCTTGGGTAATGCAGTCCATTGTTGAATTTTACCTTTTTTCCAAAACCCTTAATGTAACTATATTAAAAAATTAACACGTATGTATTAGTAAAACAATGTTACAATGTCACCTATTACTAAAATTCAAAACATAGATTTTTAAGATGATAAAAATAAATATAACTAGAAAAGTCAATGCTGAAAGTTAGGAACAAAATTTTACCAAAAGGAAAAGAGAAAATTATTGTGTGTATCTATTTCTAACAGAACTTTTACGAGACTTAAAACCCTTAAAATGACCAAATATAATTGCTTAGGGACATTTAAAATTCTAAAGAATTGTAAACAATAGAGATGGTAAAGAAATAAGATCCTAAGACACTAAAAACTGATATAAAAGGATAAATAACATGCCATTAATAAACTAATAAAATACTTAACAGCAACTTCGTTACTGAAAGAGTATGTAATCAAACAGTCAAATGAAAAGAATAAGAGCAATGTAATTATTACAAGAACTAGAATGAAATATATGTTAGCACATCAAGAACTAAATTCACAAAAACAGTCTTTCAAAGCCAGTAATGGTAATAGAGAACTCAAACTCTTAGAGTAAATGTAGACTTGGGTCTAGTCCTAACTACATAAGAGCTTAACCACTTGAGACAAACAAGCCCTTTCTCTGAATCTTTGCAAATAAAGGACAAGAATTTGGTCCTTAGTGACAGTTCAGTATTGGGATCCCAGAACAGCACGAGGCTAAGACCTGTTAGGCTAAGGCTTGTTTGCAACCTGTCTTTACAAACAAACACAAAACAAAACAAAACAAAAAAAAACCTTCCTTCCCAGGGAGACTGACCCCAGGTTCCAGACTCCTACTTCTCATCCTTTATGTAACTGTAAAAGTTGTTGATAGGAATATAAGAAATATAAGAAAAGGAAAAGTAAACTCAAGGGCATTATCTGCTGAAGAACCTTAAGAACCTTTGGCAACTGGACTTAGTATTATTTTTTCCAAGTCTTTCCATTTCCTTAAGGATGGGGCAATGTCATTCTTTCTGATACTGTTTGTAGTTCTTTTTTCTTCTTCTTCTTTCCTTTTTTCTTTTGTTTATTCCCTTTGGTAGCTGTGTTTGGTTTTTGTACACTTTGTCTTGTATATAACTTTATCTGATTTGGGGAGGAGAAGGGGAAGCACAGAAACTATGGGACAGTGAAACCCACTAGACACTAAGTTGGAAATGAACTATACAACTTTCGGGGAAGGAAGTCAGTCAAGGGGAAAAGCTTGGGAGAGAATAAGGGAGGAGGTGTCACTGTTCAAAAGTAAATGCACTCATTACCTGACTCATGTAACTGTAACCCCTCTGTATATCACCTTTACAATAAAATTTTAAAACAAAACACACGTTGGCAGTTCCTCTCATATTTTCACAAATCTAATCTTTCTCAGCCTCCTTTTCTTCAAACCATGAGTATGTGTAAGATAAATTCAGTATAGTTGTCTTTTCCTTTTACTCTGAACAGTTTTGTCTGTATCAAAATTTGAGAGATACCATGAGTTTTTTTTCTAAATGTTTTTGTTATTTACAAAATTAATGAGTTAAGATTAAAGTAACCCTGAAGCCAATATAGTATACTGATTAGAAACATAGATCTTAGAACCTAATTGTCTATTTTTCCATCCTGGGTTTACCACATAATAACTGTAAAACATAAATTGTTTTATGTCACTTCTTTTGCTTGATTTTTCTCATCTGCTAAGTAGAGATTATCAGAGCAAACCATCTCATAATGTTATTTTGAAGATTAAATAACATAAGTAGACAATGTTTAGAATACTCCTTTGTAAATACCAGTGCTTGGTGTGTGCTTTTTTTTCATATATGACAGCAGTACATTCTAGGTAAAATTGCAAAATTGTTGCAGAATGAAACCATTTTATATAATAATTACAGGAACACTTTATATAAATTATTGTTATTATTATTATCATGGAGAAATGTATTCTAATTACTAGGCTATTCATTTCAAAAATGGATGCTTGAAACATAACCTGTTGAGAAGAGGATCACAATTTTTACTCATTTTCCATAGTACCTACTACGCTTCTTGTAAGGTACAAAGAAAGTGCGTGTATGGTTACAGTGTGCTAATAAGTATTCTCTGCCATTTTGTGTAACCCACAAATAGTCCTTTTAGATAGAATAATAACTGCATTTCAGAAGGGTAAATTAGAATTCTAAGAAGGTCTAATGGCTTACCCTTTAGAAGAGCAATTATAAGATAGCCTGATTGACTCCAAGCTCAAAGCTTCTGCCATCCTTGTCTTATTAATACAGGAGAAGTTCCAACACTGTAACTGGATGGCACAGGCATCAGTCAGTCTCCAAGGTGGGATACCAGACTGCAGCTATGCCCAGTGTTAACCTCCTTAGCAAACATGAAGAAGCTATGGGAATCAAAACAACATTGTGATTCTACCTCACCCCAGTTAGAATAGCTATAATCAAGAAATCTAATAACAACAAATGCTGGAGGGGATGTGGCCAAAAGGGAACCCTACTGCATTGTTAGTTGGAGTGTAAACTTGTTCAACCACTTTGGAAAGCAGTATGGAGATTCCTCAAAAGACTCCATATAGAGCTCCCCTATGACCCAGCAATCCCATTTTTGGGCATTTACCCAAATGATCACAAACAAGGCTATAATAAAGCTATCAGCACAACTATGTTTATCACAGCATTATCACCATAGCTTAGATATGGAACTAACCCAGATGTCCCTCAGTAGATGAATGGATCAAGAAAATGTGGTATATATACACAATGGAATTCTATGCCTCCATCAGAAAGAATGACATTGCCCCATTTGTTAGGAAATGGAAAGACTTGGAAAAAAAATATATTAAGTGAAGTAAGCCAGGCCCAAAGAAACATAGGTCCCATGGTTTCCCTTATTTGCAATAAATAGTATAAGTCTAGGACAAGCAGAAAAGATCAAAAGTTACATACATATAACTGTATTAGATGATGCTAAGCAAAATGAACCCCAAGATAGGGACACAAATGATTTTATCTTTCTTGCTGTTGCTTTTAATGTATTTAAATGTACTATGTGATTTTTTTTTTGTTTCTTTTGTATGTTCTTCCCCCTTGGTATAACCTCTGTTTTCACTGTATTTGATGTTGGTTCCCTGAATCTTTTATATACATTTTTCTAATTTGGGGAGGGGAAGGGAAATAACAAGCAAGGATACAGGTTGACCTATTGTAACAATGAGATATACAAGACACTATGTTGAAAACAAAGTTTACAACTTGGGGGTGGGGGGCTTAGGGAGGTGGGGAGGTAAAAGATGGTAAGGGAAAAACAAAGGAGGGGGTAACTAATAATGCTCAATAAGAAATGTACTCATTACCTTATTCATGTAACTGTAACCCCTCTGTACAGTATCTTTACAATAAAAATATTATATTAAAAAAAGTTATGGAAGATAAATTTAAGCCTTAAAGAAGCGGTCATTTTCAAAACAACATGGTACTTAATATTATAAGAATTTTTATTTTACATTAAGTTTAGAAAATCAGAAGTAAACACAATTAAGACTTTCTTCCTTATGATTTCTTCTGAACTATTATTAAATAAGTATATGTTCCTGGTTCATTTATACTGGTTGTTTAATTACTCACCAATTAACATAGATTTCTTTTATATTTAACATCCTTTAAATCATAAGTAGAGAGTGAACCTCACATATTACTCTGCTTTGAATAAACTATATATTAATCAGTCAATCATAAATACTGTAAAAGACTTGGTCATATACTTGTTTACCAAGGTATATTTGCTCACATTTATTTTTTTCCTACTGTTACTCTTTTTTTTTTTTTTTTTTTTGGTCGGTCATGAGGCTTGAACTCTGGACTTGGACACTGTCCCTCAGCCCTTCAGATCAAGACGAGCACTCTACTGCTTGATCCACAGAGCCACTTCCCTGTTACTCATTTTTGTCAAGAGCCAAGATGAATATAAACGTTGTTTTATTTATATGTAATTATATTCTCAAACTTGCATTTATATATGCACTGTGGCTCAAGTGATTTAGCACTAGCACAAAGAGGCTCAGGGACAGCACCCAGGCCCCGAGTTCAAGCCGCAGGGGAAAAAAAGTCACTAATTGCATTTATTTGTCTTTAATTTGCCTTTATTTTCATTGAAATTTTTAGATAATACATTATTTGATAATTTATATTTCATTGTCTCATGGAGGTAAATGATAGGTCCAATGTTTTTAAATTTGAGCCATGTGAAATTACCAATATTTGATATTTTTTATTAAAAAGAAGAATCTCAGTTCAACCCAATATAAAGACATGAATTGCCAAAATATTGGCTCAAATTCCTTCCACGTAATTTAGCTTTATAGCTTTCTCTATGTAAGAGCTGAATATTTTAATTTTGGTATCATTACTAGTGATTAGTTGTTTTTTCTGTTGCAATTAGTCAAGCATTAGATATTTTTAGACATTTTATATTTTTTACTAAAAATAAACCCACCATGCTGTTTTATATCCATATGTTGTTTCACTGTTTTTTATACCAAGTAAAAATTTATATAGGATCTATTTTTTACAGTAACTATATTTATAACAGTACCAACAGCTATATTCTCAGCTAGGAAATCACTGGAAAATTATAGCGGTACAAATGGCAGCAACATAGGGAACATTTAATATTGAGTTAATTTGAAGTAGCATTTGAAACTTTTTATGGACTAAGTCATCCATATAGACCCAAAACGCAGATAATGTTTTGTTTAAACATTTGAATACTTTTCTATGTATTTGTTTGTTTGTTTTGGTCCATCGTGGGGCTTGAACTCTGGGCCTGAGCACTGTCCCTCAGCTTGTCAGCTCAAGGCTAGTGCTCTACCACTTGAGCTACAGCTCCACTTCCAGTTTTCTGATGGTTTATTGGAGATGAGAGTTTCACAGACTTTCCTGCCCAGTCTGACTTTGAACTGGGATTCTCAGATCTCAGCCTCCTGAGTAGCTAGGATTACAGGCGTGAGCCACCAGAGCCCGGCTTCTACATACTTGTTTTAATTGTACTTGTTTATATTCATATTTGACTTTTTGGAATGCTCACGTATCTAGCACACAGTCAAAAATTATGCCATCTTTATTCCTGTAGATAATTTATATAATTTAGACATCATTTTTTATTTGTATGGATTTTATTCTTATAAAAATGTGTTGTTGTTTTTCTGTCAAAACTCTCGTTTTCTGATAGGTTGCAAAATGTTGAGTAACTCTTAGTAGTATTTGAAATACTGTTACATTTCGGTTTAAAAGATTGCTATTTCTGGGAATGACAGAATCAGGTATTACTGATGACTCACCTAATTCTTCACATAATTATTCCTTTTTTTTTTTTTTTGCATTATCAGTGTTTGCACCAAAAATCTGCAGAAAGTCAGAGCCTAGTTTTCTTCAAGAGCGGACTATTTGAAGCTGCAATATTAACCTACCTTTACATCCAGCATTACTGAGGACCATCTGATACTTTCTCCTGTGTGTTTGCAATTTCTCTCCTGCCCTTCTTATTTTGTCTATGTGTTCCTATGTCTGTACCTCTTTCTTTCCTAAAAATGAATATTAATAATTCTCCCTGCTATTTTTGTGTGCTTATTAGAAATTATGATACATTTGCTTTAATAACAGTGTTTTGCCAAGATACAGTTACTTGGTTTTTGTCACTCATAATGGCAAGTATCTTGTCTCTGAAGGTTTATTTTCACCAATTAAGAGTCTTCACTTGGGAATTTTGTTTTTGGTTTTTGACCCCTTCAAAAATCACTTTGACAGAAGAATGTATCATGTAAAAATATTACATATTATATATTATATTATCCATGTTGTATTTGTTTTATTTTTTGCCTGTTATACTGCATTTAGTCATTATAGTTTACCTATTATAGTTCATATTAAAATCTAATAGAATAAATTTTATCTGCATATACACAGTTTATATCCTAATTTTAATAATCTCTATCTTCATTTCTAAATTTCTTTAACAAATATCTCCAAGAGAGTAATTTTTAGCCTTTGGCACGTACTTTAAAGTTGTATTTACTTAAGTTTTCTCTAAGTTAATTCAAGTAGACCTTTCTTCTAATTAGTTTCCCCTCAAAGTAGTCTTAGCTCTGAATACTCATTAATGAATCTACCATATCATATTTTTTTTAATTTCACGGTTTTGTTTTTAAATAGAGAACATCTAAAAAGACCATTTCTTAGTTGTAATTCAGTATTTTCTCCTTTACTTTCCATAATGCCTAGTCATTGGCTCATTTCAATGCAATATAATCACTTTTGACCTTTTATTCTTACTACCACCATGTAAATAAAGCATTACGAATCATATCGTAGATCTGGATTTCTTTTTAGACTGTTGAAGTATATTCATGGTAATTCAATGAAAGTTGTTTTTAGTAGTATTTTCTGTTGGAATAAATCTTATGTATCCAGTGCTCAAAAGAATCACAGGACTATTATAGTGCTTTAAAAGATGTGATACTTCTTTCTTCTCTTTCTTTCTCTCTCTGTCCTACTTTCTCTCTCTTTCCCCTTCCTACCCTTCCTTCCTCTCTCCCAATCTCTTCATATTACTCTCCCATATTACTACTATTTCTAACTTATATCTTACTCAGAATCATGATACCTTCCTTTTTTGTGCTTCTATATCCAATTCTTTTGCAGTTTTTTGTTTCATAACTTTTGGTTGTTATGTTGAACCACCAGCAATTTATATGACATTTATATTCATTATTTTTTTGTTTGGTTTCGATATAAGGTCTCTAGTATTTTACTAGTCTGGCCTCAAACTTGGAATCTTCTACTCCCATGTAGCTGGGATTGTAGGTATGATCTCCATGTCAGGTATATTTTGTTTGTTTTGACATTGAGAGTAATTTTATTTTTTTTAATGTTTTTTATTGTGAAAATACTGTCCAGAGGGTTACAGTTACATGAGCAAGGTAATGAGTACATTTCTTATCAAGCATTGTGGCCTCCTTCTTTGTTTTTCCCCTACCATCCCTTCCCTCCCACCTCTACAACCTACACTCCCCTCCCCCCCACCAAATTGTAAAGTTCGTTTTTCAACATAGTGTCCTGTACATCTCATTGTTGCAAAGGGTCAACCTGTATTCCTGTTTAAGCATTTTGTTTTGTCCCTTCACCTCCCTAAATTATACCAACATCAAATACAGTGAAAACAGTGAGATTCTACCTCACCCAGTTAGAATGGCTATTATCAGGAAATCTAATAGCAACAGATGCTGGATGGGATGTGGTCAGAAGGGAACCCCACTGCCAGTGTAAACTTGTTCAACCACTTTGGAAAGTAGTATGGAGGTTCCTCAAAAGACTCCACATAGAGCTCCCCTACAACCCAGCAAAAGTGGGCTTTTGGGCATTTACCTGAACGATCACAAACAAAGCCATAAGCTACCAGCACAACAGTTTATCGCAGCATTATTAACCATAGCTAATATATGGAACCAACCCAGATGCCCCTCAGTAGATGAATGGATCAAGAAAATGTGGTATATATACACAATGGAATTCTATGCCTCCATCAGAAAGAATGACATTGCCCCATTTGTCAGGAAATGGAAAGACTTGGAAAAAAATATATTAAGTGAAGTAAGCCAGACCCAAAGAAACATAGGTCCCATGTTTTCCCTTATTTGCAATAACTAGTGTATATCTGGGACAAGTAAAAATGGTCAAAAGCTATATACATTTGAGTAGATAAGATGAAGTTAAACAAAATGAACCCAAGATAGGGACACAAGTGTTTTTTTTCTTTCTTGCTATTGTTTCTAACGTATTTATAAGATACCATGTGATTTTTGTTGTTGTTGTTGCTTTGTATGTCCCTGCCCTACAGTAATTTTGTTTTTACTTTAGGAGTAAGTATGTTACAGGGGCTGGGAAGGTGGCTCAGTGATAGAGTGCTTGCCTTGCATGCATGAGGCCTGGTCTGATTCCTCAGCACCACATAAGCAGAAAAAGCCAGACGTTCCCCCTCCCCCGGGGCCAAAAATAAGTATGCTAGATAATATAGTAACAGTTGTGCTTCTACTTTGCTATGTTGCTTTAGATTTTTTTTTAATCTTGATATCCTTTTAAATGTTTGTAATTTCTTCTTATATTTCCAAAAGAGGGCAGTATAACTTTGGGGTTTATGAATTTTTTTAAGTGTTCTCATTACCTCATATAATTTCTAGTGATTATTCATTATAAATTCACAAAATCCAAATCATATGGTTTAAAGGGACCTTCACTCTAACTTTTTTTTTTTTTTGTCGGTCGTGAGTCTTGAACTCTGAGCTTGGGCGCTGTCCCTCAGCTCTTCGGCTCAAGGCCAGCGCTCTGCTGCTTGGGCCACAACGCCACTTCCGGTTTTCTAGTGGTTTATTGGAGATAAGAGTCTCAAGGACTTTCCTGCCGGGGCGGGCTTTGAACCTCCATCCTCAGATCTCAGCCTCCTGAGTAGCTAGGATTACAGGCATGAGCCACCGGCGCCCGGCTTCCATTCTAACCTTGATTCAGGGAATTTAAGTGTACCCTCTGATGCTTAGATTTTTCCCTTGGTATCTCTATCACCTATCTACCAACTCTGTTTTTAGTATCTGTTTATTTTATATTAGACATTCTAGAAATGTAGACAAATATAACTGATGATCATATTGAGAAAAAGAATATGATGATTGATTAAAAATGAAGATAGTGGACAAAGTGATACACAGCTATAATCACACATGGAAAGCAGAAACAGGATCACAAATTCAGAGGCAAATGTGTACAAAGTTAGTGAGACAAATTAAGGGATTGCTAATGATATGGCTCAAATGGTAGAGTACAGGCCCCTGTTGTATTTCCCAGTACAGTGAGAGAAATTATAAAATCAAAATAGTTTGGGTGTAATGTCTCACACTTGGAGGTTGAGACCTGCAGGATCAAAGCCAAAAGCTAGTCCAAGCAGCAAAGTCTAGTATACTGCATCTCCAATTAACTATCAAAATGCTGACTGGTGCCAGCCTTAAGCAAGAAAGATTATTAAGATAATGAAACCTTAAGTTTAATGCCTCCTAACAGGCACAGAGAGAGGAGAGACAGAGACAGAGACACAGAGACAGAGAGAAAGAAAGAAATGGAAGTATGGACAGGAATATAGCTCAATTGTCAAGTGCAATGTCCTAGGTTTAATACCTAGTACTTACCAAAATAAAAAATAAAAAAGCTTAATATCAATGATACTAATTTTTAAGGTAGCCATAAGAAAAGGACATGTTGCTGCTAGAAATTGGCAAGAAAAAAGCCTGAGTCAGGGCACAAGAAGCAGAATCTGAGAAGACAGAAAAAAGATTACACCAACATAATTCTACTTATAAGTCACTAAATAGTGCCAGCATTTGGATGCAATGTCACTAGTTATATGCATTATACTTACTGTTTTAAAAGTAAGCTAGTTTTGTAAGTATTTTTATGACACTAACACAGAGGAAAGTCTTTAAAGGGTCTAGCCAGTATAAAAAAATGAAATTAGTAGCTACTGAAGTGGATAATGTCTTTAGTTTGTTTTCCATTTGAGATTTTTTTGTGAGTACAAACTTAGTAATATAGACATTTATCTTCATATTTCTTCCAATCTAGTTTTCTCTGTTCAGGTTTATTTCTTAACCTTAAATTCTCAAATGTTGCTAGTTTTTCAAACCTTATTTTGGTGTCAGTGAAAGACTTTATAGAAATAAAGAAATGAATGTGCTGTCAGCTCATTCATTCACATATTAGCTCATTAAATTGTCTCCCTGTCAGCAAGCTCTATCAGAGAAAGAGGCTAAAGCTGAGTTTATTTTTGCCAGAATGTTAATAGGCTATTATATTTGGTAAAATTCTGTATTGTACTTCTTATTTTTATTATTGTCCTTGATTAGTTGTACACAGAAGTTTCAGTTCAATATTGCCTATTATTTTTGAAGAAGTTATAAAGATATTTGCCTAAGAATATGCACAAATCATTAGCATTCGCCAAGAAATGAACATAACAAAGTGTACGATCAAAGCGGTGTGCTGTAACGTGTGACTGAGATCTCAGCCCTGTGGACATTGAGGAGGAGTATCTTTAGATTGAAGCCAGACTAGGCTTTATAGTGAATTTCTGTTTTCAAAGAAGGAAAGAGGTTAGCAGGAAGAGGACATTAAAAACCAAATTGATTATTCCAGGTGAACATTTTTAGAAAATACTGATTTGAAGAGGGGGGAATAAAGATGAAAGGAATATTGCTTATTTTTCTTTCCTTAATAAAATATTTCATTTACTCTGAATACCCTGGGTGTTAACCAGCATTCATAGAGGGAGCTCCCACTTCCTTATACTTTAAATATTCATCATTCTGACATCAGATCATCTGGACATGTTGCAAGATGTATTAAAAACAAGGTTTCAGCCGGGCGCTGGTGGCTCACACCTGTAATCCTAGCTACTCAGGAGGCTGAGATCTGAGGATCGCAGTTCAAAGCCAGCCCGGGCAGGAGAGACTGTGAGACTCCTATCTCCAATAAACCACCACAAAACCGGAAGTGGCGCTGTAGCTCAAGTGGTAGAGCGCTCGCCTTGAGCTGAAGAGCTGAGGGACAGCGCCCAGGCCCAGAGTTCAAGCCCCATGACCAACCAAAAAAAAAAAAAAAAACAAGGTTTCATTTGGTGAACAGGGATTAAAATTAACTTCACTTATTTTATGGATTTCTTGTTTTAGTTTGGTTTTGTCCTTGTCCTAGAGCATGAACTCGGGTTCTAGGTACTGGTTCTAAGTGTCTTGTGCTCAAATCTCATATTCTACCACTTGAGCCACAGCTCCACTTGTGAGTTTTTGATAGTTTATTGGAGGTAAGAGTCTCACAGACTTTCCTGTCTGAGTTGGTATCAAACTTTGATCCTCAGATCTCAGCCTCCCTGGTAGCTAGGATTACTTGAATGAACCACTGGCACAGAAACTATTTCAGTTTTTGGGTTTTTTTAGTTTTTTTTGTCGGTTGTGGGGGCTGAACTCTGGGCCTGGGCACTGTCCCTCAGCTCTTCAGCTCAAGGCTAGCACCCTACCTCTTGAGCCACAGTGCCACTTCCAGCTTTTTTCTGCTTATGTGCTGCTGAGGAATCGAACCTAGGGCCGCATGCATGCAAGTTAGCAGTATACCACTGAGCCAGCTTCCCAACCCCCAACTATTTCAGTTTTGAAAATCTCTTAGGTAACTTACTAATGGAGTGTTCTTTTCTTAGCCACAAAAATATAGAACTTGCATTAAGACCATAAAAAGTAACTGCTACTCCATTAAAAAATTGGAATAAACATACTAATGGTAGTACTAAGCAATGACTTGAATCTGCCCAAGCTAAATTGTTATCTATTATAAAATCAGTTGAGAAAACAAATCTATGGATTGCCTGATGACAGCTTTTGATATGCTAAAGAAATTTGGAATCTTTTAAGAAGTAAACATAGGCTAAAAATATTTCCAATTCTTTGTATGTTTTATTTCTGTTGAAATAAAAGACTATGAGGTTTTGTTCTATAATTTCTTGCTATGATCTGTTTCTACTCAAAACAGTGTTTTTAAGTAGCTTATCAGATCAGAATGAATGGAATCTTATGAGCAGTGAAAGTTTCATATTTAATGCTAGGCAAACAATCATCTATACAACTTGATTTGGATATAGTCCAATAGCTCAGGACTTCTTCCTCTACAAATTGCTATACTTTAAAATTGAGAATACAGTAATATTTTAAGAAGGCGTATTTTTTCATAGGCAATTTTAAAACATACTAAAGCTACAAATTTATATTTTAGTATTGAACCTTAATGGATCTCCATGTGATTAGACATAAAGAATATTACTTTCAGAAGCAGGAACTAAGGCTTTTAAGATAAACCTTTCAAAAAAAAAAGATAAACCTTTCTCACAAAGGCTTTGTTATTTAAATTGTACAGAAATAAATAGAAAGTATGTAATGCTAAATGGAGACTGAGAATTCACTATTTTTGTAAGGAGAAAGAAAAGTTGAAGGTGTAATGTTCTGGCATTCTCTTTGCAGATTCTCTTTGTTAAACTACAGAATGGTAAAGAGCACAAAATACAAATTAGTACAAATATTTATTAGACAGGCTTTTAGATGTGTTGGAAATTTTAAATTACTGTATGAGGCTTTCCAAAAATATCAGAATTGACTACTAGAGTTTGAAGTGTGTTCTACCAGTTATTTGCTATGGAATCCTAAGCAAATTTCTTGGTCACTTTTTCCCTATGTTTCCTTAACTGTAAGGTATAGAAGGTAATAATACTTTTAAACTTATTACATATGTGGATCAAACTATTTAGAATCTTGAACGCAATAAAAATTAGCTAGTTAGAAGTTTTAGCAACCTATTTGACAAACATTAGCAATATTTAATAGTATTTTGAAAATTATAGTAATTTTAACATATCTAATATATAATATAATTTTAATAATATATAATATAAATAGTATAATAATTTTAAATAATATAATAATAATTAGATATAACTGAAAATAAAAATAACTAAAATATTCTGTATTGTGGATCATTAATTGCTATTAGAGTATATAAGGGAAATGTAACCAATTCATAAGCAGTAGATTGAGTTTAATTTACAGAAACCCTGAAGTCCTTTTCTTTCTTGTAGATTCACTTACTATAGTCACCATTCTTACTATGTATAGCAAAGTGTTAGATACCTCTGTTTATTAGAAACCTTTTTCAGAAGAGGTCTTAAATGTGTATATGAATATATTGTTTTTATTGCATAGTATTTCTGGACCTGTTTAATTAAAAATGAAAATGTTAACAGCCTATTTGATGCTTTATAAGTGTGTGTGTTTCTATGAAAAATGATTTAAGACTTTTCCTTATATAAAGTTTGAGTTTATCTTCATGCAAAGAAAATGATACTATGGAAGTTTGCCCCACTTTCCATCCCACTAGTTATTGATACATTTTAATCTTCAGTCATTTAGGGCATGTTTCTTATTAAATATGAGGCTTTAAGTTAGTGAAAGTTTTGTTACAGGATTTAACCTAGGCTTTTTTTTCTTTTCTACCCCAACTATTTTCTTATCTAACTGCACAAGTTTCTTAAAAATGATATTAAGTCTTACAAAATATTTAACCCACAAGTAATACTTTAGTTTTCCTGTATTAATTTATTAAGTCCTATTTACTATTTGTTAAAAATTCAATCCTAAACCAGGTAATCTCTGGATTATCTTTAATATTTGAAATATATTCTTAGAATCAAACAAAAAAATGATTTGTAAAGGCAAATAAGACAGTGTAGTAATGATATTCATAAATGGACAACGGACATTTTTATAAGTCCATAGTAATAATTACAGTCACTAGTATTGCCAGTAAAACAGGGAATCTGTGACCTTAGCCTTGTTCTTCTGATTCTCAGCATAGCATCTGGAGTTCTAAATTTTAAAGTACTACCTTCTACTTAAGTGCATTATGGGTTTTGAGATTCCCTGCAACTAACTATTACATTATACTTGGATCCATGTAATCTAAAATACTAGATGGTTGTTGAAGTATGTTTATGTGTATTGTGAAATCCTTGTACATATTTACTAGCCAAATTAGCAAACATCTCAGTGTTTTTCATTTACAGCTAGCTAAGGGTGGTACTTTTTGGAAGTTAATATCCTCTTAATATGGAGAAACTAAACCAAATACTTGTGAGATTGTTTCTCAACCAAAAGTATTTTGCTTTAAAAAAAAATCTCTAAGCATTGGCCTTACTTCCTAATAATTAAATCAGAGTATCCAAGAAAGAATTGAGCTTTTACATATTTCTGGGGTTTTTGGTTGGTTGGTCGTAGGGTTTGACCTCTGGGCCTGGGCGCTGTCCCTCAGCTCTTCAGCTCAAGGTTAGTGCTTTACCTCTTGAGCCACAGCACCACTTCTAGTTTTCTAGTGGTTTATTGGAGTTAAGAGTCTCACAGACTTTCCTGTACAGGCTGGATTTGAACTTTGATGCTCAAATCTCGGCCTCCTGAGTAGCTCCACCAGCACCAGGCATATATTTCTAAAGTGTCTCAAGTGTTTTTAATGTGTAGCTACAACTAAGAAGTAAAAATCCACACTAAGGACCAAAAGAAGCAATGATACTTTTAAGCTAGAAATTTAAAAAATCCCATTTTCCTAACTACATTGACAATCAGATTCATGTTCTTTAGGAAAATCAAATTTCCCTGATTAATCCTATTTGTTCAAGTCATTATCTATAAGCCAGCCTTTTCTGCTAAATTTTCATAGGTTGGTGTAAAGTATTTCTAGGGTAGTAGCTATCTTCATATAGGACACAGGAATCAACATGCATAAAACTATATCTATCTATCTATCTATCTATCTATCTATCTATCTCTTATCTGTCTGTCTGTCTGTCTTGTCTATTTATTTTTGTGCCAATATTGGGACTTGAACTAAAAACTTCTGCTGTTATTGTCTATTTTGCTCAAAGCTGGTACTTTACCATTTGAGCAACACCTCTCTGTCTCACATTTCCTGATTAATTGGAAATAAGAGTTTCATAGTTTTGTCTCCCAGAGCTGCTTTTGAACCAGGGTCCTCCTATGTCAGCCTCCTCTTTAGCTAGGATTATAGACATGATGCCACTAGCACCTATTTATTTATTATAGGTGTCTCACACCTATAATCTTGGCTACCCAGGAGTCTGAGCTCTAAGGACTGAGGTTTGAAGCCAACCCAGGTAGGAAAGACCCTGAGATTCATATTTCCAAATAAACACCAAAAATGCTGTAAGTTGAGCTCTGGCTCAAATGGACAAGCAATAAATTGAGCAGAAAGTTCAGGGACAGTGCCCAGGACCTGAGTTCAAGTCCCAGGACCAGCAAAATAAAAATTTCAACTATATTTATTAAAATTTTTTCATAGAAATTGTACATGCAGATAAAATCATTACTATAGAATGTGCTTCTCTGATGACGTGGATCAAAATCTGTATTGACAGATTTTTCTGGTTCTTCTAAAGGGAATATATTAATATTATTTTTATTGACATGCAGCATTTTCTATAAATGTGTACTTCCCTTAGCCAAAACTTATTAGTATAAATCCATGATTTCTTTAGTATGAAATCACAAATTCAAGATTTTCTTTTATATTTAAAATAAATGAAACAATAAGTATAAAAATATTCATATTTCCTTATTTTTTTAGATGATCATTGGTGATGTCCATTACTGCATTTATGAAATAGATACTGAAGGCTTTGTGGTTTACAGACAAGATCTTTAGAAGTTAGATCCTAAAGGTAAGTAATAACTATAGTCTCAAAAAACATTTCATTTAAATGGCTATGGTGACCTAATTTGATTTGATTTGATATTTATCACTAGCTTTCCCAGCCACATTCATTCATATTCAGATAAAATTTTGTTCGTTCATACTGTCTGAGTATCATGTCTTACTAACAACAATCAGTTATTTTCAAAATAATATTATGGGAATCTTTATCTCCCATTTCCCGAATGGGAGCAGAAATGTTTCACTCTCCCTCCCTATTTTATCCCTACTAATTTTAATTTTTAGCCATCCTTAAAAGCCACCGTTATACTCTCTTTCTATCTCTTTAAACTCCTTGCTTTGCCACTTTAAAAAAATTATATTATTGATGAAGGCAACCAATTAAGCAAATAAAGGATACATGAAGGAGTTCTTATGGTAGAACTTAATGAAATACAATTTGAAGATATAAAAACAATGGATCAATGGATACTATCATCCACAATACCCTTTTCTTTTTAGTAAATTTTATCTGCGTGCATTTAGGCTTATTAAAAGCTTGTTCCTTACTGACTCCAAAAAGCCCTGTTCATTTTCTTTGAATCCATAGGATTATTATGTCTGAATACCAAGCCTTGTTTTGTTATTTCATAATTCCCTAAAGATTTCTCCTAGCTTAGCAAATCCTTTCTCCTGCTCAAAGAAACCAGACATTTCTGGGTTTTTTCGATCTGAAAAAAAATTAATTTTTTTCAATAGGCGCACTATATAGCCTTTCAAAATGATTCATTTTGCTACTGTATAAACCAGTAGAACATCCCCCTTTCCTCTTCAGAGAAGTTTCTCTGTAAGTCTTTAGCCCACTTATTTATTGGGCAGTTGTTTCTTTGAGGATTTGTTGTTGGAGGATTTAATTTTTTGAGTTCCAAGTATATTTTAGATATGAGACCCTTGTCCGTTGTATGGCTAGTGAAGATCTTCTCCCAATCCGTGGGCTTTCTATTGATCTAGCTAACTATGTCCTTTGCCATGCAGAAGCTCTGGAACTTCATGCAATCCTATTTGTCCAACCTTTCTTTGATTTGGTGTGTTTCTAGGTCTCTTTTAAGAAAATTTTGGGGGCTGGGAAAGTGGCTCAGTGGTAGAGTGCTTGCCTTGCATGCATGAGGCCCTGAGTTTAATTCCTCAGCACCACATTAGCAAAAACTAAAAAAAAAGCCGGAAGTGGCGCAGTGGCTCAAGTGGTAGAGCGCTAGCCTTGAGCTGAAGAGCTGAGGGACAGCACCCAAGCCCAGATTCAGGTCCATGACCGGACCCAAAATAAATTAAATAAATAAATAAAAGAAAATTTGGCCTGTGCCAAGGAGACCTAGGGTTTCTCCTATTCCATCCTGTAATGTTTTCAGGTGTCTGCTTTGACTCCGAGGTCTTTGATCCATTTGGAGTTGATTCTGGTTCAGGGTGATACATAAGGATCTAACTTTAGTTTTCTACAAGTGATTAACCAATTTTACCATTTACTGAAGAGGCTGTCTTTCTTCCATTCTATTTTCTTTTAGCTCCCTTAGCAAAGATTAGGTGATTATAAGTCTGTGTGTTCATTTCTGGGTTTTCAGTTCTATTCCATTGGTCCTGATGTCTGTTCTTGTGCCAGTACCAAGCTGTTTTGATTACTATGGTTTTGTAGTAGAGTTTGAAATTTGGTATTGATAATTCCTTTAGCACTGTTCTTTCTGATAAGAATCATTTTTGCTATTCTGGGTCTAATGTTCTCTGCAGAGGAAAGAAGGATGACCAATAGACACATGAAGAAATGCTCAACCTCTCTAGCCATAAGATAAATGCAAATCAAAACAACACTGAGATACCACCTCACCTCAGTTAGAATGGCTATAATAAAGAACTCTAATAACAACAGATGCTGGAGGGGATGTGGCCAGAAGGGAACCCCACTGCATTATTGGTGGGAGTGTAAACTTGTTCAACCACTTTAGAAAGTAGTATGGAGGTTCCTCAAAAGACTCCACAGAGCAATCCCACTTTGGGCATTTATCTGAATAATCACAAACAAGACCATACTAAAGCTACCAGCACAACTGTGTTTATTGCAGCATTATTTACCATAGCTAAGATATGGAGCCAACCCAGATGCCCCTCAGTAGATGAATGAATCAAGAAAATGTGGTATATATACACAGTGGAATTCTATGCCTCCATCAGAAAGAATGACATTGCCCCATTTGTTAGGAAATGGAAAGACTTGGAAAAATTATATTAAATGAAGTAAGGCAGGCCCAAAGAAACATATGTCCCATGATTTCCGTTATTTGCAATAACTAGTATATGTCTGAGATAAGTAGAAAAGGTCAGATAAGATGATGTTAGGCGAAATGAACCCCAAGATAGGGACACAAGTGTTTTTTTTTTTTTATTGTTTCTAACATATTTATAAGGTGATTTTTTTTGTTGCTTTGTATGTCCCTCCCCCACAGTATAGCCCCTGTTTTCACTGTATTTGATGTTGTATAATTTGTGGAGGGGAAGGGAAAAAACAAATTGTTTAAATAGGGATACAGGTGAACCCATTGCAACAATGAGAAATGCTATGTTGAAAAACAAACTTTACAACTTTGGGGGAGGGGGGGAGAGTGTTGTCATGGAGATGGGAGGACAGGGATGGGAGGGAAAAAACAAAGGAAGAGGCAACAATACCTGATAGGAAATGCACTGATTACCTTGCTCATGTAATTGTGACCCTCCTCTGTACAGTACAATAAAAAACTTAAAAAAAGTAGAACAATTTATAGACTGTAACAGGACTTCTTTTCCTTTGTTCTGTTTTCTTCTAGACTTAGAATGTCCTTTCTCCTTTATATATGGTTATCATCTTAGTGATTTTTTTTTGGGGGGGGGGTCAGTCATGGTGCTTGAACTCTGGACTTCTGGGCTTGGGCGCTATCCTTGCACTCTTAAACTAAAGGTGAACGCTCTACTGCTTGAGCCACAGTGCCACTTCTGGTTTTCTAGTGGTTAATTGTAGATAAAGACTTCTCAGCCCGGGCTGGCTTTGAACCATGATCCTCAGATCTCAGCCTCCTGAGTAGCTAGGATTACAGGCGTGAACCACCGGCACCCAGCATCTTAGTGATTTTGCCAGTTTTTGTGATGAGTATTATTATTACAAGTAACTTCTGTTGAAATGATATTTCATGTTTTTATTTCCATACTAATATAGGCTTGTTACTAATAATAGCCATCTAATTGTTTTTTGAATTATGACTACATAATTATTTTTGAAATGCTTTTGTCTTCTTAGCCTAAATCAAATACTTCTAGAAATTGTTTTCATTTAATAGCAAGAAGATATAGTTAATCATACTCCTCAGCTCATTGCATATGTTCATCACTGGTCCATGAAAATCACTTCTTAACACTTCTTACCCTATTTATGTATTTCCTACTCTTATCCTTCTGGCTTTGACCCACATTCTCATATAATATTCTAAAACAGTATCTATTGCACTGTTCTTTTTGTTTATATTTTTATGTAAGTCTTGTTACATTTACAGGTGTTTAAATTTTTTACTCAGAAAATTTCAGATTAAAAAGAGAAGGGAGAATAATAATAAAAACTGTGCTGTACTGGTCTCTCATTTTCAATAATTCATGGTTGAAATTTGTTTGGCTAATTAGTTGGTTTTGCTTTTACCTATGTCTCTTGTCCTCCTAAATTTAGGAACTAAAATTGAAATGTTCATAAATTGTGTTATACAGGGTATCTCATGTTTCCCACTGTTTGATTTTACTTAACCTTCTGATTTAACATCTATATGTACTGCCATGATCACATTGCCTCTAATTGCTCCAAAATATTTTCTGGGTGAGAGTCACCATGTCTTAACTATCCATTTTGCCCATTGAATACCATCCTGATTGCTTCAAATTCCTTCTCATCACAAAGAATACTAGTATAAACATACTAATACTTTTCTCTCCTGGAACTTTATAACCATTTCTTCAGGTTATATACTCAGGAAGAGAGTTGCTGAGTCATTTGGACACCAGTCAGTCATTAGACACCAGTAAATTTATGCATAATTTGACCAATTCTGTCAGATAAACACTGTGGTCAGTAAATATTCCCAATAACCTTACCAACTCTAAAGATTATCTGATTTTCTTACGTGTTCAGTCTAATATGTATAATTCTATACTTTATTTAATGTGAATTTCTTAATTAGTAATGGGTTTGAGTGTCTCTTTACATACTTACAAGGCCCATTTTACATTCTTGTGCCATTACATCTGACATGCTCCTCTTTAAGTCTATATGCCAGTATCTTATTTTTTCTTTGAAAATATTTGTGTTCCTTAAATGTCTTGATATTTTGGTCTATAAAATGATTTTCCCCCTGGGAACATGCTCTACTCTAAGATCACATGTAAATATATATAATCTTTGTCATTTCCTCTGAACTCATATGATAGAAGGTAGCTACAAAAGCCTCAGGCAACCTGAAAAATTACAGATAATTTATCAAATGAACAAAATGATATCTTAAGCCTGTGGTTCACCATCTTGTTCCTACTCCCCCACTCCTCCAGGGAGAAACAGCACCCAAAGATGGTAATTATAACTCACCACCTCTGTGATTTGGTAAAAAAAAAAAAGGGGGGGGGGCAGAAAAATTACTACCCAAGCTTAGTTAGTCCCCATCTGTTTTTCAATCTCTTTACTCATGGGGGTGTTTATACAGTATTAAGGCCCTGCAAATGTGAGTCCACTTTTGCCTCAGGTCAAAGAAGAATCAAAAGCAGAACTCCATAATAATTTGCTTCTCATTTTGTTCTCTTCTAATCTTGAAGGCTACTGCCTGAATGAAAGAGTTAACAAGAATGACATTGTAAGGTGGTCTAGCAGAATAAAAACACTCAGGCAGGGGCTAATGCTGCCAACTTGAAGCAGGATTTCAGTGTGTGTGTGTGTGTGTGTGTGTGTGTGTGTGTGTGTGTGTGTGTGTGTGTGTGTGTGTGTGTGTGTGTGTGTGTGTGTGTGTGTGTGTGTGTGTGTGTGTGTGTGTGTGTGTGACTGGAGATGGAACCCAAGGCATTGAATATAGTAAGGAAGCAGGATTTCAGTGTGTGTGTGTGTGTGTGTGTGTGTGTGTGTGTGTGTGTGTGTGACTGGAGATGCAACCCAAGGCATTGAATATAGTAAGGAAGTGATCCTACCACTGAGTGACATCTCAGCCCCAGAATTTCTTCTTGAGGAAAATCTTTACTTTCTTCTTAAGTCCTTTCAACTGGTTGAGGCTTTCCTAGATTGTGCAGAATTATCTTTTTTTTTTTACTTAAAATCAGTGGATTGTGGACGTTAATATTATCTTAAAAATATTCACAAAAGAAAGGACCTTCACTCTTGCCCATTACATAATGCACATTTATGAGGAACCTAGCACCAGCTTGTTTATAAATGACCTATTTCTGGGTCAGGGTCTCTTACAGAGCAGGCCAGTTCCCTTGCTGCAGTCTATTGAAAGTCAGTCCTCAATACAAGGCTTCATAAAAAGAAAACAATATCTTTTTGAAGTAGTAAACAGGAGGAAAAATGCCACAGCAGCACTAAAATTAGATTTAACTGCATAGTTGGGAATCTGTGTATGTATAGTCTATCCAATTTGACACAGAAAAACTAGAAATCACAAAGACAAATAGTGTAACAGGCTTTTGATGGTAATTTTAATATTAATACAATTCCACATTTCAATATTATCTCATACTATTAATTGTGGCATTCAGAACACAAATTGATGAATTGCTAAAAGGGGAAATGTTTATCAATATAAATTCCCTGAAGGTCCTTATTATCAGTTTCCTATAATGTATTTTCGGTGAGTCTTTTCTACAAAAAAAGTATATCATATTCAATACGCAAAAATACATGAAAAGGCAAAGTAATTTGACTTTTATCAGTGGCACTATGGATTGAATCTAACTACCATGCACTCACTAGGCAAGCACTGTACTACTTGAACAACAAATCCAGCCCTTTTTGCTTTAGTTATTTTTCAGATGGCTTCTCAGCCTAGAGCCAGCCTTAAATTGGATCCTCCTACCTTCACTTCCCACAGAAGTAAGCACTCTACCAGTAGACCACATCCCAGACTTGATAACATTTTTCTAGAGATTATTTTTTGGCTTTATATTTGGTATTCTTTTTGTCCTTTTTTTCCTAGAGTATATTTGTTATCTATATTTGTTATACTATACATGCTACTTTCTTTTTTTTATTAGTCATGAATGGTTTACATGAATAGCTCTTTTCAGGAGTGTGTGTTTGTGTGTATGTGTGTGTGTGTGTGTGTGAGAGAGAGAGAGAGAGAGAGAGAGAGAGGGAAAGAGAGAGAAAGAATAAAAGGAGGGTCTACAGAATTATTCTAGTTTTGTCTTCCCAAAAAAGTAAATTTTACTGCATTAGACATAAGAAGTTTCCTATAAAAATGGATTATCTGGATGGGTGCTGATGGCTCACATCTGTAGTCCTAGCTAGTCAGGAGGCTGAGATCTAGGGATCCACTGAGGCAGAAAAGTCTATGAGACCCTTATCTCCAAATTATCACCAAAAATGCTAGAACTAGAGGTGTGAGTCTAGTCACAGTCTTGAGCAAAAATTCCAAGCAAGAGAGGTATGAGGTCCTAAATTCAAGCCCAAGTGCTGACATACACATACACAAACAAAAAGGCTTATGTTCATTTTTATATGTCTTTTCTGCTTCTCTAAGTTTAGGAATAATGAGATGCTGCTGACAGCTCAGCTCACCTCTGTTTCTATATATGTGATTGCTAGCAAGGCCCCAAAGACTACTGCTCTTACCTAGTATTATGTGTCTCCTATTGCATGGGCAGCTAAGATCTACTTTTACTGATTTTAGAGTGTAAAGATAAAACCTGCATCTTAATTCTGTTGAAAACAGTGTTTTATTTTCTTTATCAAGGAAGGAAAGGAATAAGGAGGGAGGAAGAAGAGAATAGAGCAAATAAATCAAGTAATTGCCTTGCTATTAGAAAAACCCACAATTCAAAAAGCAATAATTGAGTAAAAGACATCAAACAACCAGGAAGGATCTATTAAAGACAGCCAAATTTTAGAAAGGAAGATTTATGTCAAAGATGAAACTAGAGGGAGTATAAGAGGCTACACATGCCGGGCGCTGGTGGCTCACGCCTGTAATCCTGAGGATCTGAGGATCGCGGTTCAAAGCCAGCCCGGGCAGGAGAGAGCTTGAGACTCCTATCTCCAATAAACCACCAGAAAACCGGAAGTGGCGCTGTAGCTCACGTGGTAGAGCGCTCGCCTTGAGCTGAAGAGCTGAGGGACAGCGCCCAGGCCCAGAGTTCAAGCCCCACGACCAACAAAAAAAAAAAAAAGAGGCTACACATTATGGAGAGCTTATGAAAGTATAAAAAGGATTAAAATGAAAAGAATGGAAATAATAAAATGATTAGAGATAATAACATGTGTATAGATAAATATAGATATACTTAAAAACCAAAATAATGGAAAATATGAACATTTAAATATCAAACTCAAATAAAATAGAAGACAAGTTGAATCATATGGAAGAGTCACACCCTAGGACAAAGAAAACTGTTTTACAACTGTCAGTACTGTGACTCATCTCATAACATTACTTGACTATAAGAATGGCCAAGAACGGATTAAAAAAAAAAATCATGCCTGTTTCTGACTTATCAATATAAAAATTTAATGTCAGATTCCCCTGTCACAATTGTCATTTAATACTGTGCTGAGGAATCAACCAAAAGAAAAATTAATATAGCTAAGCTCAAATCACAAGTTGTTTTTTAAGAACTAAGTTTCTGATTGAATTGGAGAGCATTCACTTAAAATATACAACTGGAGTAAAACTTTTTTAAATTGTAAAAATCCAAGTGAAAATAAGGCACTAGGCAAATCCAAGTAAAATATTTATATCAGACATGAGGAATTCAGTCCACATTAAATGAAATTAACACTTTCATAATAATGCAGGGTTACCTCACAGGAAAATAAAATGATTATGTATATATACATCATAAAGGATGCATTAACTTGGGAAACAGAAACAATGCAAGTTGTTTAAAAATAGTCAGAAATAAAGCTATATTTGGAAATTTTATTCATTCTCCTCTTAGTCAATTAACACATCAGTCTGATTTGAATAGAAGGAAGATAAGAGGAAATAATGAAAGCATTTACACAAAAGATGGGAACAAGTCTGGGAATGTGGCTTAGTGGTAGAGTGTTTGCCAAGCATGCATGAAGACCTGGGTTTGATTCCTTGCTACCACATAAACAGAAAAAGCCCCAAGTGACGCTGTGGCTCAAGTGGTAGAATGCTAGCCTTGAGCAAAAGAAGCACAGGGACAGTGCCCAGGCCCTGAATTCAACCCCCAGGACTGGCAAAAAACAAACAAACAAACAAAAAAGATAGATACATTGCAAAGATGACTGTTGTCAGGATTAACATTTAACCTTATACTGAAGGACAATAGCCCAGGTATGGAGAAGATGGACTTTATACTATACAGGTGCAGAAAACATAACTATGTACTGAAACTCAGCACCCAAAATAAAAATCACAGAGAGAGGCACATGATTACTGTATCCATATAGATAAGGGTCATGTGTACCAAAACAGCTTCCACTTAATCTCTGGTGCCCAAATGCATATTGTTTATAGTATGTATTAGTCTCATGTGGCGTAACAGATTCTTTGCATGAAAGAATAAGAGGTCACTATGGTTTGAGCACCTACTGTTAAGAGATGAGAGCAGAAAGCCAATGATAGCCATTGGAACTTTTTTTTCTGATTTTTTTTTCCTGTGAAAATACCATACAAAAGTGTTACAATTACATGGGCAAGGTAGTGAGTACATTTCTTATATCAAGCATTGTTGCCTCCTCCTTTCTTTCCCCTTCCCATCCCTTCCCATTTCCCCCCACCCCATCGGCCAAAGTTGTAAAGTTCGTTTTTCGACATAGCATCTTGTACATCTCATTGTTGCAATGGGTCAACCTGTATCCCTATTTAAACAATTTATTTTTTCCCTCCCCCTCCCTGAATTATACCAACATCAAATACAGTGAAAATAGGGGTTATACCGTGGGGAAGGGACATACAAAGCAACAAAAAAATCATCTTATAAATATGTTAGAAACAATAGAAAGAAAGAAAAAATATTTGAATCCTTATCTTGGGGTTCATTTTGCCTAACATCAACTTATCTGATCCTTTCTGCTTGTCTCAGACCATGGGACCTATGTTTCTTTGGGCCTGGCTTACTTCGCTTAACATAATTTTTTCCAAGTCTTTCCATTTCCTAACAAATGGGGCAATGTCATTCTTTCTGATGGAGGCATAGAATTCCATTGTGTATATGTACCACATTTTCTTGATCCATTCATCTGCTGAGGGGCATCTGGGTTGGTCTCATATCTTAGCTATGGTAAATAATGCTGCAATAAACATAATTGTGCTGATAGCTTTAGTATGGCATTGGACCTTTTTTTGTTTGTTTTGTTAGTGGTTTGTTTGTTTTAGCATAGTAATGATATAATCTGACTGCAATTTAAAAAGCCTCATTCTAGCTACTCCATTACAAAAATTAAGTATAGAGAAAGGAGTAAGCTGGAGGAGGTAATTTAGAGTTAAGCACCTTGTAGGCCCGAGATAGTGTTGAGAAGGATGAGACAAAGTTGGTGTTTGGTTAAAATTTACACATATATCAGCTAGATCCCTGGTACATTGGAGTGCGAAGGAGAAGACTCAAAGAGGAAAAGGTATAACATGTTATCTAGGAAAATGAGAAATTGAATGGGACTAGGGCAATGTAGTGTGATTGCCTGGAAGCATAAAGAGCCTACTGGAGTTCGTCATGATTTGAAAGTGACCTGGTTCCATAGATAGTTACAGGTTCTCTCCTGCTATGTTCATTTTTTTAGGCCTCATGAAGTCTGAATAGAAATGTATGAGTCATGACTGGAAGTGTGCTTTATTAAATAAAAGAGCTAAAGATACCACAGTTAATGAATGGGCTTGTATAAATAATATTTTTAAAAGACACATATCTGCTTATTCTTCTTTGTTTTTCAAGGTATTGGAGAACATGGTTTCATATATCCATTCTAGACAGCAAATATGAAAGCATCCAGTGACTCTGGGAAAACAGGCCTATTATTGTTATTGTATTAGCTGCTAGAAATTTTAAGATACATTTCAACTATAAAATTGAAGTGACTGGTAGATAATAATCATTTTTTAAGATACAAATGCATTTCCGAGTATTTATTATATACAGTATTTAAAATTAAACATTCTTTATTTTAACCTTAATGTAATATGTAAATCTGTTTATATGAATTATTTATGTTTCTGAACATTTACAGTTTTTTTAAAAGCTTGAAATTTTTAGTATGTAAAAACTTCATGGAACAAGCACTTAGGAAAGAGTCAGATGCATAACCAACAAAATTGAGTATCTTGATAGCAATTCTACTAGCAGAACAGAACATAAAAAAATAAATTTATAAATGTCAAAGGACTAATCAAACATATATAAAAATGTGAATAATCAACAAGCTATAATCAGTAGCAAAGCATACATCTGAATAGAATGCATCAGAATACAACCACAAGGCATAATAGAAGAGGCAGTTAAGACGGCAAATGAATATACCACACATTCTCTAAACAGCCTTGTCTGAGTCACTCTGAATTCTTTGTAAGAGCTGCTTATAGGAAATATACACAAATCCAGAAACAACTCTACAATGAAGCTTTTCACTAGTGGGTGCTAAATTACTGCCTTTATTTAATGAGAGACTAATACATACAGTTTTCTACAGCTTTCACTCATGAGTTCATTGAACATTGTGACTGAGAACAAGATTGTGCTTCATTCACTCTGAAGGAATAAATGTAAGATTAAAAGTTATCATTATAACTGTGTATTTCATACATATAACTGTATATTTCATCCATTGGTAAACTTTCTACAGATCTATGTTACAATTCTGCAGGAAAGAAAGCTCTGAAATCACAAAATTCTTCTTCTGTCAATTCATTTAGTGTAAAAACCTAAAGGGGAAGTGAAGTGTTAAGACTCCACTTGATATCCTAATGAATTAAAATCTATTACTGTTCTTTATTTATATCAAAAGGTAAATATTCACTACCAATGCAACAGCAATACTCACAAGACAATATGTTGGAAATGATCTGTACAACTCAGATGGGGGAGGTGGATTAAGGGGAAGAAAAATGAGGGATGGGGTAATAAGTTCAACAAGAAATGTACTCACTACCTTATTTTTGTAACTACCCCCTGTGTACAGCACCTTGACAATAAATTTTTCAAAAGTTTAAAAAATTGTTAGTTAATAGTGTACCAAATTACCTTTCTAAAATCTAAAAATCCCCAAATTTCTGAATATAAATGCTGCCAAGCATTTCAAAAATAAGATATAAAATTTGTAGAATGAAACATGCCAAAAGTTATTGATGGTCTTGTTTATAGAAAAAAAAGGGATAGAATTTTTATTTTTTACTTAATATCTTTTGCTGCTCTTTGAATTTTGTTGCCAGAATGAATGACTTCAATAAATAAAATATGAATTTGTAGATCAATACATTACTGTATATGATGGCACTTTATGGAAAAGTTAAAGTTTTCTGTAACACTTAGGATATAAAGAGCATTTAGAGAATGGGAAGGGCAAGTGAAGACCATAACAGCAGAAAGAATGATGTTATGAGAGTATATATGATGTAATCTTTGGTTGGTTTTGATAATCATACAAGTATATTTATATTTACTTTGTTATCTGAATATATTTTAGTTTCTGTGCATATTAATTGAATTATTTATAACTGACAATTGTGCCCAAAAGAACTCTTTCCTTTATGCCACACTAATTAATTTTATATATTTTGTGTCATGCAAAATAAAAGACATAAAGTAAGGACACTGTTTGTACTTTGTTTTTGCTTACTTACATGCCTGCTTTAACAGGCTTAAATTTATATGACTGCTCATTTTTATCGATGATATGCATTACTGGAAGCAATTTTATGGTTTTTCTAAATGCAAAATTATTGTTATACATATTTAGTTATGTTATCTATGTTACTTTTCCTCCCAACGTTGCCAGTAAACATTATTTGACATATTGTTATTTTGTTTTTGTTTAGTTGGATTTTATTAGAAAGGGGTTGGTTTGGGGGTTTTTTTGAGTGTTTGGTTTTTTTAGATATGTTTTGCTTTTCTTTTATTTATTTTTAGCAAAGAGTACAACCTCATTAGGAAAATTATAATAGTCATTTACTGATGTGCTAGAAAATGTTTTTAATGTTTTTATTATAAAAATAGTATACAGAGGGGTTATAGTTACATGAGTAAGGTAATGAGTACATTTCCTATCAAGCATTGTTACCTCCTCCTTTGTTTTTCCCCTACCATCCCTTCTCTCCCCACCTCCCCAACTCCCCCCTCCTCCCCCCAAATTGTAAAGTTCGTTTTCTACATAGTGTCTTGTACATCTCATTGTTACAATGGGTCAACATGTATCCTTGTTTCAGCATTTTTTTGGGGGGGTGGGGGGGTCCGGTCGGTTGTAGAGCCTGAACTCTGGGCCTGGGTGCTGTCCCTCAGCTCTTCAGCTCAAGGCTAGAGCTCTACCACTTGAGCCACAGCACCACTTCTGGCTTTTTTTTCTTTGCTTATGTGGTGCTGAGGAATCAAACCCAAGGCTTCATGCATGCAAGGCAAGTGCTCTACCACTGAGCCACCTTCCCAGCCCCTCAGCATTTTGTTATTTCCCTTCCCCTCCCCAAATTAGAAAAATGTCTTACTATGCTATTCAGGGTTGTCTCAAACTCACGAATTCAAACCACCTTCTAGCACATGCACCATGCCAAACCACAATTGTAAAGACTCTTTGTTCCTTAACTTACGGCTTTTCTTTAGTTATTATTGTGCTAAGAAACTTTATAGACTTTCAATAACAAAATACTTCCAAGAATTATGAAATGTCAACAAATACTTTTGTTCTGTGATACCCAAATTCAATTTTAATTAAATACCTGCAGTTATGATTCAGCATGGGAGTTATTAATTAAGCATTTTTATATTTAATAAAATTTTTCTAAGTCCAAGTGTGATTTTTATCAAAAGTGGTATAAATATATTGTAACTTTTTCATTTGATGTTTACAATAAATGCACAATTTTTAAATTATATCCACAAACTCACAAGTATTGTCCATATAGGTGAATTTGAAAATATAACCATTTTAGTGTGTGTATAAACATATTTCTATGAGATTTTTCAATTTATGTCCTATTAGTATTGTCTAAATGTTGATCCACCCAAAATTCTTACTACCCCCCTACCCAGATTACCAAATTACTAAGGAAGTAATTAGATTATAAAGTTAAAACCCTCATGATAAGATCAATGACCTTATAGAAAGACCCAAGGAATTTGTTCTCCTTTTCTTTTTGTGAGGACCTGTGCTATAAACCAATCATTGAAGGCTTCACAGGTCATAGAGTCTGATGTAACCTTAAGCTTAGACTCCCCACCCTCCACAATTGTGAGCAGTACATTTGTTATTTATAAATGGCATATCTAAGGTATTATGTTGCTGGAATAGATTAAAACAATAATACAAATATTTGATCCACTACCAAGGGATGGAAGGCATTAATTTTTCATTACTTTCTAATTCTGATGTGATCCTTAAGAAGGCTGGCATTCTGTTCGATCAAAGTGTACTATATAATATATTTCACTTTCATTTCAAAAAAGAAAGAAAAGCCACGATAATACTTATGTCAAACTATGTCAAATGCCCTGCTACATTACTTGCCCTTTTTTACTTAAAGTGGTATGGTTGTACTATTGATGAAAGACTGGTATTTTTTTGTTTTTTGTTATTTTTAATCTCAGATACTCAAATATGCTATATCATCACATTCAAACTGCTCAAGAGATGGTACATATTCACAGACACACAAAATAATTTTCCAAACACCATTAGTAGAAATGGCTATTTTCTCTCCAATGTTTTCTTCCTTTCGTCTTCTTCATCTTCTTTTGTCAGTCTTGGGGCTTGAACTCTGGGCCTCAGTTCTTCAGCTCAAGGCTAGCACTCTACC
Organism: Dipodomys spectabilis; assembly: GCF_019054845.1. NCBI lineage: Eukaryota > Metazoa > Chordata > Mammalia > Rodentia > Heteromyidae > Dipodomys > Dipodomys spectabilis. The sequence continues at coordinate 14,242,930 of NW_024870758.1, forward strand.
ACTTAAGTCACAGTGCTATTTCCAGTTTTCTGGTGGTTAATTGAAGATAATAGTCTCAAGGACGTTCCTGTCCGGGCTGGTTTTGAACCACGATCCTCAGATCTCAGCCTCGTGGGTAGCTAGGATTACAAGTGTGAGCCACCAGTGCCCTGCCTTTCTTCCCTCCTTTTTTTTTCTTTTTTTTCTCTTTCTCTTTCTCTTTTTCTTTTTCTTTCTCTTTCTCTTTCTGTTTCTCTTTCTCTTTCTCTTGTCTGCCTGTCTCTCTCTCTCTCTCTTTCCATTTTTGCTTTTGTTAAACAAGATTTTGGTCTCCTTTCTCAAAGATCAGATAACTATGCAAATGAATTTATTTCTGAATCTCTGTTGTCTTCCATTTATAGATTTTTGTGCCAGAATCATGCTGTTTTTGTTATTATGGCTCAGTCATACAACTTAAAGTCTAATATTATTATATTTCTAGTCTTACTCTTTTTGTTTCTAATTATCTTAGCTTTTCAGACTCTTCTTTTTTTGGGGAGGCGGGGGAGGTGTCCCGTTGTGGGGCCTGAACTCTGGGCCTGGGCACTGTCCCTCAGCTCTTCAGCTCAAGGCTAGCACTCTACCACTTGAGCCACAGAGCCATTTCCGGCTTTTTTTTTCTGCTTATGTGGTGCTGAGGAATTGAACCCAGGGCCTCATGCATGCAAGGCAAGCGCTCTACCACTAAGCCACCTTCCCAGCCCCAGACTCTTCTTTGTTTCTATAGGATTAATTTTTCTAACCTGCAGAGATTGACATTGGGATTTTGATTGCATTGCATTGAATAGGTAGATTGCTTTCAGTAAAAATAGCCATTTTTACAATAATAGTTCTGCCTATCTATGAACATGAGAACTCTTTCTATTTTCTGATGTCTTCATTTTTTCCCCTCAAAGTTTTATAGTGTTCATTGCAGAGATCTTTCACTTCCTTGACTAAGTTTATACATATGTAATCTTTTGAGGATGTTGTAAGTAGAATCGTTTCCACATTGTTTCTTAACCCTTTCATTTTTGGTATATAGTAAACCTACTGATTTTATATTTTATATCCTTCTGTATTGTTGATTTTATCAGATCCCAGAGGGGGGGTTGGTATTTTTTTTTGTTTGGGTGCAGATTTTTGGATCTTTTAAATATAAAATAATACCTGAAAATAGGGATGATTTAATTTTTTCTTTACTTTTTTTCATGCCATCACTTTCTTCTCTTTTTTAAATTTTATTGTAAAGGTGATGTGCAGAGGGGGTACAGTTACATGAGTCATGTGATGAGGGCATTTCCTTTTGAATAGTGTCACCTCCTTCCTCATTCTCTCCCAGTTTTTCCCCTCTTGACTTCCCTCCCCCCAAATATCTTCTCTTGCCTCATTGCTCTACTGTTCTTCTGGTGGGTTTTCCTTTATGAGTATTTGGTATGTTTCTCATACAGTTTTCCATATTCTTTTTAATAGAATATTTAATGTTTTCAGAATTGTTTTTATAGTCTTACCTCTTAGATGCCCTTTAAAAATATAGCCCCTATACATCTCTAAAGATCGAGGAAATGTCTAAGTTATTTTAATAAATGAATTTTCTATGCTATGCTAATACCTCATAGTTTTGAACCCATGATTCACAGGTTTGGTCTGTTATTGATCTCCCAAAGGTCTTGGGTCTTGCTTCCTTATTTTTATTCTATCTACTTCTTCTATCTTCTCTTTAATTTCTGTATTATTTCCTCAACCTGATGCAATCTCTTCATAAGACCTTCAAGTGAATTTTTGTATTTGAATTATTGGATTTTTCTTTTCCAGAATTTCAGTGTTGTTTTTGTTCATTTGTTTTCAGGAGTTCTATATCTTTATTTGGGGAAATCACCTGATCACTGAATCCTGGACTTAGATCTCTAGTCCTGATTGGCCGCATACCCTTGCTGCTGACAGGCACCCTTAAGGCTGAGTTCTCTGTTTCTACAGTGATTCTCAGAAAAAACAGGTAGTTGAGATACCAGCTGCCACCTTCTGTTTCTTATACTCTCCACTGCTTTAACTTGTCAGTTAAACTATGTGAAATCCTCTTCCTCTTCATGATCAGTTCTTATGGTGGAAAAGAGGAGAAGGAGAATAATTAATTTGACTCTAAGACCAAAGGTTATTAATTTAAATAATACTTCTTTAAGTATTGAGAAGTATGTCTACAATATAGAATAAAAGGCAGAATCCAGCTGCAGATGGCTCATACCTATGATTCTAGATACTTAGAAACCTGACATCCAGAGGACTATAGTGTAAAGATAAACAATAAAAAAAAAATGTCCATGAGACTCTGTCTCCAGTTAGCCACAGAAAGTCCTTCTGGACCAGCCATGAGCAATCAAGTCAAGCAAGCTTAATTCCTGAGTTCAAGGTCCAATAGAAGAAACATAAAATCTGCTTTTATGATCTTTTGAAGTGCTTTATATTGCTTTCCAAATTATTGGTTTAAATTTCTAAATTAAAAAATTGTATGTATGACCACATACCAGTTGTAAAGTATGTGAGATTTCTAAATGTTCCTTTTAAATTAGATAAAGGTAACTTATACAAGATTGATGATGGTTGTCTTGAGGCAAATTTACAGACTTCTTACAATGTCACCAGAGGCCTTTTTGTATGATCTTTAACAAGATATAACATATATAACAGTAAACTTTAAAATGTAAGGCTAGAAAGATTTAAACTTGTATAACAAAACAAAATGGTGGCTAATAAATGAGTGGCTAATAGAAGACCCTGATTCTTGGACCCCAAGGAGAGAGTTATCCACTTTTCCCTCGGGTACTCTCAGTCATTCCATCCGAAGGGAAAGAGACACTTAAATAATTATACAGTTAACAATTTTTTCCAAATTATAACCTTTTACTACCATATTAACCATATTAACGTTTAACTGTGTGTGTATGTCAGTCATGGGGCTTGAACTCAGGGCCTGGGCTCTGTCCCTGAGCTTTTACACTGATGCCTAGTTCTCTACCACTTTGCCACAGTGAAACTTCCAGCTTTCTGGTAGTTAATTGGAGATAACAGTCCCAGGGACTTTTCTGCTCAGGCTGGCTTTGAACCATGGTTCTCAGATTTCAGCCTCCTGAGTAGCTAGGATTACAGGTGTAAGCCACCTGCACCCAGCTCTGTGAATTTCTGCCAGAGATCAGCTAGCTTTTTCTATAAAAGTCCAATTAGAGCTCGACGCCAGTGGCCCATGCCTGTAATGGTAAGTACATAGGAGGCTGGGATCTGAAGGTCATCTTTCGAAGGAGTTTCTGTGAGACTGTTATCTCTATTAAGCAGCAAAATGCTAGAAATGAAGCTATCAGTCAAGTGATAGACTGCTAACCTTGAGAAAAAGATCTCAGGGACAGCACCCAACCCCTGAGTTCAAGCCCATGCACCAGCACAAAAAAATTCAGTTAGTATATATGTAGTCTTTGGAGCCAGAAGATCCTATGTAGAACTATTTTGCTCTGCTGTTGTAGTGTGAATGCAACTACAGACAAACCATAAATAAACAAATATGGCTATATTCCAATCTTATTTATGGATACTAAAATTTGAATTTCATGTAATTTTTGGTGTCATGAAATATTTTTGAGCCATTTATGGAGGCAAAATAAAAAAAATTGGCTCATAAGCTATTGAAAAACAGGTGGCAGCCTGGATTTGGTTTGTAAGCTGAAGTTTGCCAACTCCTAAGGTAGTTTAATCTACTAACTGGAGAAATCTGCCACAGTGATACATTGTGTGTGTGTGTGTGTGTGTGTGTGTGTGTGTGTGTGTGTGTGTGTGTGTGTGTGTGTGTGTGTGTGTGTGTTCCTGACACATTAACTCAGGGTTTGGATGCTGTTCTGAGCACTTTTTGCTCACTTAAACCACAGTTCTATTTTTAGCTTTTTGGTGGGTAATTAAAGATAAAAGTCTCATGGTCTTTCCTGCAAGGGCTGACTTTGAACTACAATCATCAGATCTCAGACTCTTAAGTAGGTTGCAGACATGAGCTACCAGCACTCAGCTAGCAATGTATTTTGTAAATTCTTCTAGTAACACATCTGTCAGACCATACCAAAGTCGGTTTTTTTTCATACCAAAGTTCTTATGACCTGAGCTAACACCTAAGTATAAACCATATTCAGTTTGTTACCAGTAAGTACAATGCAATCCCCTAACATTGCTTCTTTGTCCTACTTCATAGTCACTCACAGAAGTAAATCATATTGCAATACAGCTTACTATAATACAGTGTGGTACTAAAGAAATAAAATAGGAGATGAGGACACCAAAGTGTAGTGCTTATTCTGCCACTAGTTTAGTCAGGTTTCTCAAATGTCTAAAGCTCTATGTCTCCTTCATTTGCTCAATTATTAAGGGGTTATATAGGGCATGATTAATTAAACTGCACTTTAAGCATCACACGATGAGAACATAGGAGGATAGTCTTAGGAGACTATCACTATGGCTCAGGAGCTATGTGCATATGACCATATAAAATGATGCTTATTGAAGTGAACTCCAAGGAAATAGAAAAAAGGGTGTTTTTTTTTTTTTATTGTACTGTTTGCAACTATTTATTCTTTCTTCTTTCTTGCTTGCTTGCTTGCTTTCTGCTTGCTTGCTTGCTTTCTTTTTCCTTTGGTTTATTCCCTGATGTCACTGTGTTTGAATTCCGAACCCTTTGTCTTGTATATAAGATTATCTGATTTGGGGAAGGGAAGAGGAATCACAGAAACAGTGAGACAAAAGGTGAACCAATTCAACAGTGATACTCACTAGACACTACATTGGAAAGTACTTGGAGGAGAGGGAATTTGAGGAGGAGTAGGAGAAATGAGAGAGGGGGGTAACACTTCAAAAGAAGTCTACTCATTACTTATGTAACTGTAATCTCTCTGTATGTCATCTTTACAATAAAATTTAAATTTAAAATAAAAAAGGGAAAAATGTTTAAAGAGGTTATATGGTTAACTAGAATAGATACGAAATTACTGGTACAATGAAAACACTTTACATTACTAGTGACATTTACCTTGATTGCCATTGTGGTGATGGTTGTACCACATTATTACACTATAGATGTCTGGAAGGGCTTCATTCACATGTTGATACATCACTTTTGAAAACTAATATAGATTATCATACATAATTTTCTCTAAGCATTTTGCCTTCATTACCTTCATATTTTAAATAACTCTTACCTGATCACCATGGTAGTTCTTCTGCCTCATTATTTACTAATCATACTATGAAATTGTCTAATTTCATTGTACATTTAATTTCCATATAATTTAATTTACATATAAGGTAATATGCATTTTTCTTTATCACTACTGTTTGAAAGCAGAGACTTTGTCACTGCTATATTCTTAGCTCCCCAAACAGTTTCTTAGATGTGCTTGGTCTCATAAATTGGCTAAATCATCCAAATCATTAACAGAAATAATCCCATATGTTCACTTGCCTTGAATTGTTAAATCTCATTACAAATAAAATATTTAAATGCATGAAGTAATATGTAGGCTTTAAAAGAAATCTATTTTATTTAACTTTACTAAAATATGTCTGTCCACAATTCCCTTGAGGGTCCATGGATCCTGTTTTTAACATATTGAATAGTTTTCAATAATATCAAAGGTTTATACTATTCAAAATTATGATCTTCAAAATTACTGTTTAGGAAAAAAGAATAGGAGAAGCAAAGTTTATTACAAAATTGATACAAGAAAAGATGCAGCCAAAGAAAGAGGCACTGCAGTGCACCGTGAGGGTCTTTAGTTAGGTTATTTTTGATTGTGTGTTCCTTGTTTTGTGGAATTTATTAATTGGCTGTCTCTTTCTCAAACTAGGGTTTAAATTTTATGGGTGAGGGAAGGGAATAAGCCCTTGGTTTTCATATCTGTGTTCTATCTTACCTATTCCCTGGCCTTGTATCTTGGTGTTTCTCTGTCTATCACGTAATCTTAAGTGAGGTTTCTTTTACATACACATACACCCAACAAAACCAAACCTGACTTTAGTGGGGCAAAGGTCTCATCTTCTTGTAAATGTTTCAGGCTAAGTCAGGTCACACAGGTGTCTTGACTATTGTATTTGTTGCCTAAGCACATGGCTGTAGATTGGCCCTTGGAACACTGTGGGATCTAATTGAATAACTGAATGAAATTGTGAAAGCTAGGTTTAGGGGACTAAGACACAATTGGAATTGTATGGGGGTAGAAGCTATGTTGTAACCTCATTTGTAACTTTATGGACAAGAGTGATTCAAAGGAAAATCTCCCATAGATTCATAGCAGTAGCTTGAAGATGATGATTGGAGGCCTTGTTTTTATTTTGGAGGTATCAACCCCGAAGATACTTGAAAATTTTACTGTTGTAGGAGTAGTTAAAAGTTGAACCCTGTAATATCTGTGCCATGGACTTTAAAGCTAGTTTCTAGTTTGGATAAAATGTCTCTGCTCAGGAATGAGATCAGACAGTAAGGCAGTATCAGGAAAGAGTGAGTAAGACAGGCTGAAGAGTAAAACAGCTCCATCGGGAGAGGTCCATCAATTCCTGTAAGAAGGATCCAGGACTGAAAAAAATATGTCTAAAAGATGGTAATTAAGGCAGCATATGAAGTTTTCATATATGTCAAGAAAGTAATTTTTATCTCTTGCAACATTTAAGGATTGCTGGATGAAGAACATGGGTACCTCTGAACCCCATAAGTCAAGCTGCAGGAGGTTTCTCCTGACTAGGGTGAATACACACAGCCTGAGTACTCCTGATGAATAGAGTTGGCAACTACTGGGCTAAGTCCTCAGCAGGTAGCCTTTTTTCTGTCCTCAATGCCTCCTTCTGTTTTTGAGACCTTTAAAGCTATATTTTGTAAGGCTAGAAAAACAGTTGGGGGGAGGGGCTTGTTTTAATTTCCTGAGCTTTTGTCTAATGTTTCACAAGGATTGGCTGATAAAATACAGCAAGAACATGCTAGGCCAACCAACTTGTAGCTCAGAGATTAGGGTAATGTATTTGCATAAGGCCTCCCTAGACTGGAGGGCTGGATTTTCATTGGGATCTTGAGTTTAACAGATTTAATTACGACCCTATGCATGCCCTCTAAGAGTCAAGGGATCATCTGATTTTTTTTTTTAATCTCTGCCCTACATAATCCTCCTTGGTAATCCCATTTAGGGTTCCCTCTGGGGAGAGCATCTCTTCCAAGGGTTTCAAGTATGAGCCTAGGCCTTAGCTAGTGACCAAATTCAGTATCTTTTTTCATGGGTACAACAATGTTTAAGACATCCCAAATGTCATGCCAGGAAAAATCAAAGGGCACTGTTAGGGTTTTGAATTCCTTAATAAACTGGAGGGGCCTTGGCTGAAAGAGCCTGGCTGAGATCTTATCTAGGAAAGGATACATGCTAACCAAAAGGAATAGAAATTGAGAATTATCTTCATGTAGAGAGGCAGATGGCTATAGACAACTGGGAGAAGAAGGGCTTAAAGGAAGGGCAAATTCCTTTGGAAAGTTGGGAAAAAGAAGGGGTCTCTGGGAAGGGGTCTCTGAGCAATGGAAGAAGGGAGGTTAGAGATGGATTTAGACCTTGCTATTGAGGAAGAGAGTTAAGAACCATCTAGACTATCAAGAGAATCTTCAGTTTTGGGGAATAGGCGAGTCACATTTAACAACACTCCTGGTAGACCCCATCCTGAGAGAGAGACTGGAAGACTGGATATACGGAACCGGGTCCATTTGGAGGAGTTACACTAGATATCAAGTTGTAAATGTTTTGTTAAGAAAGCTATTTGAAGCCAGACTATTCAGTCTGGCAGTATGTAAACCAGCCATGCCACATGACTAAGTCGTTCTTTAGGCTTTTGATGATCAAATTTAGCCCAGTATTGAAGACTGATGCTATGTCTTGTCCCATGTTGGGGGTAGGGGACCAGTTCTTGCATCCTAAGTCTCCTTGATTTGTCCCACTGGGGAAAAGGGGGACTTAAATATCTGCTAGGGACAGGATGGCAGAATGCTGCCTTTGATGCCATGTCCTGTCAGCCAGTAACCCCAAAATCTAAGTGAAACTTTCAAAGATGAAAGGATCCCCAGAGTGTAGCCCTCAAAGTTGAAGGGGCTCAAAACATGAAGTCAGGGTGTACAGACATGGCCAGATCTAACCAAACCAGGTAAGTATGGGGGACTAGGAACAAGAGGCAAGGAGGACTCAACACCAAGTATCAAGACTCCTTCCACAGGGAAGGAATAAATCTTCCCAGAACAAAGATGCTATAGTCCAAGGAGAATTTGGAAAGTATGGAAGCAGGGCCTTCTGCAGCTTGCAACTTTTAAGAGAGTAAACTCCTTCCCTCTAATTTTTGGGTGTTACCGAAATGTTACCTTGGCCAGAGACCCACAATTTTAGGAGTAGGTCTTTCACCTCCAAGGGCAATGGGTTCCAGATATTAGAGAGGAGGAAAGTTCAGGGTCTCACCAAGCAGTTGCCCAGGTCAGAGACTCAAAATTGCCTCTCCATTTAAGTACTGTATTACTGAAAGTCCTGATCAGAAAAGGAAATACACCTTCGAAGTCTCCCCAAATAGGCTGCCTCTTTCTCACACTGTGGTTAAAATTTTGCAAGCTTGGGAACAATGTGATTTCTCCGTTCTCATATCTGTCATCTACCTGGCCTTCGGTCACTTCCTCATCCCACTTGGACCTTATTATTTCTGGTCTGCCAAGTATCCTGAAATGGGGCTTTCTCCACAGGCATAAAATTAGTAAGTAATTTGTATTAGATTCTAAATAAGACTTGATAAAAATCTGAAATTTTCCTTGTATATGAACTTTAAAACACACAAGATATCTGTCCAAAATTAGTAAATTTACCTACTCTTTCCTTTTTAACAGGACCAAGAGCACAGAATATTTTTCTTCATCAGTCCACAATATCCTGATACATCTCTAACAGAGAGGAATGACCACCTTGGCAGATGGCCACAGAGAATGTCAACAATTTTTTGGAGGCAAGCAATGAAATATTTGTGCTATCCTCTATTCTATCATTAACTGTAAAAATAAGTACATTTTCCTCTGCTTCAATGAAAAGTAGTTGTCTTTAACAGAAATTTATATATACATAGATGTTTCTGTCTTTCTTTAGCGCTGCTAATAAGACATTATTAAATCTCCAAATAAAAAAATAAGCATTTTAGTAACAAATTAAGTACCTATATTTGAAAACAGGTCTTTTTGAGTCTATCTTGGACATCTATGTCATAGGTTAACAAATATTAAATACACTGGGAGATTAGTTTTATATGTATTTTAGGATTATCTATGCCATTTATTGTGCTATATTTTTTAGCTTACGTCATTCCAACTGTTTTAAGTCTATAATAAAAATTATGAAATGCTCCAAAATCTTTTCATGCTTTATAAAGCTTTATATTTTGTGAGACTGCTGTATCAAAAGATTTCATTGAAGTTTTAGCTAATTTCATGACAGCTTCTGTTGCATCCTGATGAGTAGTTAGACAAGCATTGCAGACCAGAGCACCATCCTGAAAATTGAAATTAATTACATTACCCTTTGAAGGAAATGTCTGCTTAGAAAGAAATTTACTATATTTAAAAGAAATCCATAATCTGCTACCTTTTCCACATTCATGAAAAACAGACTTAAGTAGATGAAAATGAACTGAAATAATAATCTCTTAAAATTTTAAGTAAGATGCAATAAAATTGAATTTTTCAAAAGATTTCATATAATTATAGAGCTGTAGATAATCTTAGAATTTTCTCATCTAATTCAACTCACAGGCCTGAGGTCATATAGCAAAAATGTCTACTATTTAAGTCATACATAGAGGAATACTTTCTGTAAGTAAAGGACACTATAAATGTTTAAAAAGATGAGTTTTCTTTCTAGAAACAGAATTAATTCTTGCTTCTCTTTGGGGAAAATTTAATCTAATTACATTCAATTTATTCTCCAACATTTTGGACAGCAAGTCCTGAACACCAGAGAAAAAGCAGCTTCCCTCCTGGTGGTAACAATAGCATGGTTATGCAGTCACTGGCTTTCTGAAACCAAAAAGTGGTTACTCACCAGCTGCCTTCTGGCACAGACACACCTCAGTCTTTCTGAACTGTTAGTAATGTACGCCTTCAATTTGTAGGTATCTTCTAAGAAATTGATCCCATTGCTTGTTTCAGAGATCCAATTTGGAAAATTAACTCTCTCCAAGAAGACAGTCTTTCTTTTTTTAATATTTTTTTATTGTAAAAATACTGTACAGAGGGGTTACACTTACATGAGCAAGATAATGAGTACATTTCCTATCAAGCATTGTTACCTCCTCCTTTGTTTTCCCTACCATCCCATATATTCACTAACTGTTTCTAAAACTTCTTTTCCTAGAATTATACTTTTTAAATTATTTATATCTTTTCATCGTTTGATATAATCACTTTGCTATTTTAATACTAAAATTTGACTTTCTTAATAAATAACAAGTTCCTATAAACCATGTATTTCCATAAGCTACCTAATAGCAAATTTCTGCCTGTGATATTTTATTTTATTTTATTTTATTTTTTGCCAGTCCTGGGGGTTGAGCTCAGGGCCTGAGTACTGTCCCTGAACTACTTTTGCTCAAGGCTAGCACTCTACCACTTGAGCCACTGTACTACTTTTGGCTTTTTCTGTTTATGTGGTACTAAGGAATTGAATTCAGGTCTTCGTGCACACTAGGAAAGCATTCAACCATTAAGTCATATTCCCAGCCTGTCAGTTATGTACATTCCTTATTTGGGAGTTCAGTTACTCAATAAACATCTATATCCAATAACTTTAATTTATATTTCTTTCACATTTGTTAAGAACCAACTTCATTAACTTCATTTATGTTTTAGTTTTTTTATATAATTTTTTATTGTTACTATAAAGGTGACGTACAAAGGCATTACAGTTACGTAAGTAAGGTAAAGAGTATATTTTTTTTTGGATAATATCATCCCTTTTCTTGTTCTCTCCCAGCTTTTCCCTCCCACCCCCACCAACAACTTGTATAGTTCATTTTCAACATAGTGTCTAGTGAGTACCACTGCTGTATTTGTTCACCTTTTGTCCCTGCATTTCTGTTCATTTATTTTTAATTATGTCATTAATAAGCCACAGAGACATAATTCTAATCAGAAATGCTGGCTGACTATTAATTTCTTGTCATTTTAGGATTGTTTCTGATTTATATCAGTAAAAACTTTTAGGAGGTAGAAAGTAAAAAAGGTAGCAATAAACTTGATATCTCTGAATATAAATTCACAGGATAGATTAAGACTGATTAACTGCAACTATACTATTCGCCAGCTCTGTGACCTTGGACAAATTTCATGGTCTTCTTGATCCCAGTACCTCTTATCATTAAACTGTGGGTTTTTGTGTGCTGGTGGTTCCTGCTTGTCATCTTAACTACTGTAGATGCAGAGATCAGAGGATCTAGATTTTCAACCAGCCTGGACAGAAGCCTAAAGTGGTGGTATGGCTTAAATAGTAGAATTGAACCTTGAACCTTGAGCAAAATGCCCTGGGTTCCAGTAATTGCACTAAATAAATAAATAAAATGTAGGTGTTAATAATATGAATATTTAAATGGGTTAGATATTATAAATAAAAACCATAGGTACTGTGCACTTAATTGCACTTAGTATATAATTCAACCAATAGATAATATCACATCGTACTTTTATAAAGTAATTGAAAATGGTAAACTCAATTCTGATATATTAATCCTATATATTAATGCTAAATATCATAAAATGTACATTATGTGTCTCTTGTATTGCTACCAAACCTTTTCACGTTGGAGTGTCTCAAAAAAGAAGCTTAAAATTCATGTTTAAAAACAAGGAAATGTGGAAGTGGCGCTGTAGCTCAAGTGGTAGAGCTCTAGCCTTGAGCTGAAGAGCTGAGGGACAGCGCATAAGCCCAGAGTTCAAGCCTCACGACTGGCAATAAATGAATAAATAAATAAATAAATAAGGAAATGTGCCAGGCATTAGTGGCTCATCTATAATCCTGGCTACTCAAGAGGATGAGATCTGAGGATTACAGTTCAAAGCCAGACCAGCCAGGAAAGTGTGAGACTCTATCTCCAATTAATGACCAGAAAGCCCAAAGTAGAGCTGTCAGATGCCAGGATACTCACCTTGAGCAGAAGAATTCAATGACAGCTCAACATAAATAACAAATGTTGTTTGTCTAGACATTGCCATTAAGAAACATTATTAAGTGGGCTGGGAAGGTAGCTCAGTGGTAGAGCGCTTGCCTTGAATGCATGAGGCCCTGGGTTCGATCCCTTAGCACCACATAAGCAAAAAGAAAAAAGCTGGAAGTGGCACTGTGGCTCAAGTGGTAGAGTGCTAGCCTTGAGCTGAAAAGCTGAGGGATGATAGCACCTAGGCCCAGAGTTCAGGCCCCACGACCAGACCCAAAAAAAAACAAAAGAAAAAGAAACATTATTAATTATTTTTGTTAAACTGAGTTTCATGTACATTACAAATTTTATTAGAAATCTTAAGGATTTCACAGTCACTGAAATCTGAACTTTATATTTACCACTATTATTTAAAAAATTATTTAGGGCATAATGATTTGAATAATCTTATTAAGTAATATTTTTACATATGCACTAATCAGATTTTATTTAGCCTGAACATTAAGTTGGTATTTCTACTTGAAAAATTAAAGTAAAAAAGGCAAGTTTTTTTTTTCTGTATTAGTTTCTTACATTGCTGTAACAAATTACCACAAACTTGAACTAAAACAGGAACTGCTTTCACAGTTCTACAGGTTATACATCCACAAGTAATTGCCAGTAAGACTATGTTCTTTAAGCTTATAGAGAAGTCTTTCTGTTAGATTTCAGTGTTGACATTCTTGGGCCTCCTGTAGTTTATAGACAAATCATTTTCAATCTCTAAATCTCTCCTACGTCTCATTCTTCTATGTGTATACATGTTTATTCTCCTTGTAAGGACACAAATCAGAATGTATGAGGGCCATAATTCAGTATATCATCTTAACTTCAGCAATTACACATGCAAAAATTGTACAATATTTCCAAATATGGTCACTTTCATAGATACGTGGTTGTTAGGAGTTGAATTTGTATATCTGTAAGTAATTTTCTTAGTCTTTCTGCATGGTTAAACTTATAACAAATATGCAGTCTTGTTTGAGCACTTCAAGAAAATAATTTTATGTATATTTTCTTCTGTTTGAGCTTCTGAAAGGAAAGTGAGTACCACTATAAAACCCTACTGTCAGGTCCTTATGATTTTATGCTCTTGAATGAAGTACATAAAATTTCCAAAACATTTTTTCCTGCTTCAAATTATTCTTGGTATATAGTAGACATTCAGTAAATACTTTGGAACCAATAGAAAGATGATATATGAAACCCATCTGCTTGAGAGAGCATTCAGTAGGAAAGCTCTTGAAAAATGAGGTAATTCTTAGGCCAACTCTGTTATGCACCTATCATTTTAAGTATTTCCTTACATTTGCTATAAAAAGTAAGCAAAGATGAGAACTGGATGGTTTGCTACCTAGATATTGACAGTTATCTTCTTTATTTCCCAGGATTTTTTAGTACTCTGTAGAACTATAAACTTTAGTTTATAGTTGTCATTATAAAAGTGATGTACACAAAGGGGTTACAGTTTCATAAGTCAAGCAATGAGTACATTTCTTTGGAGCCAATGTTTAGTTTATTTTTTTATAAACCAAATCTTTCAAAGGAAGGTTGAAATTTGTGGGGAGGGAAATTTTAGGACACATTATTAAATATATATTAGTTGACTGGATACATTAGAATGAGGACTGATTTTCTAAGCCTTGGATTAAACTACTAGAGCAGTGATTCTCTACCCAGACTCAGCTTCTTGCTTGGGGAGCCTTTTAAAAGTACAGATATTTTGTCCCTATTTATAGTGTTGATTCTCAGTTGTCCCTGTTACTAGACGTGTGACTGAGTAAGTTAATGCACTGAACCAAAATCTTTAGAAGTGAGTCATATATGAGTAGTGACCTTTGGAATAATTGTGCTTCATAGCAAGTAGAAATAAAATAATTACTAAGAGACATAATGATCTGAACTTACTACACTTTAAATTAAGATATTTGGAGAAATAAATAATAGGGACTAACTTGTATGAAGAGTTTCAGTAACCTGTTTTTACAATAGTAAATACCCTGTATTGCTGGTAAAAATACCTGGGGAAAATGTTTGGATTATACTTTTGCTCTCCAGTATCCACATTCTAAGGCCAAAGATATGTGTGAAAGTAGAATGGACTAATTTGTTAGGTTGAAGATTTATAAACAGGGTTTTGTCAGTAAAACTGAATAACCGGTTGCTACAGTAGGACAATGGTGATTATGAATTCAGCAGTAGTGATAATGGTAGTGACTTATGGGTATTAAGGCTTATGTATGGAATTGTTAAGGATTAGGAAATATTTCAGGTTCTTTCCAATTCTAATATGCTGTGTTTCTAAATAATTGACTGTCTACCCTTTGTATTTATTCATCCATATATTTTGAAAACTTTGCTTGTTCAAAGACGTGCATGGATTTAAACAAAAATGCTACACTAGGTTGGATAGTCCCTATATCATCATATCATGGAGCAATTAAATGACATCATTTTTTCTATTCATGTCCTTAATCATTTCTGATACCATTTATAAACCAACTGAGCAGTATAAAATAGGAATTCCAGTGTACAAAACTATTCAGAAGGAAACTGTCTTGTGAACACAGGAAAACGTGTCTTATCTTAGATCTTCAATTTAAAAATACTCCTTAAAAACATCTGATACAATAACTAAAGACTTAGGTCAAAATGTTAATTATTGTTCTTTGTTACCAGATGGTTCCTTTACTGAACACAGTTGCTTTCAGTGTAGCTACTGCTTATTAATAAACAGTAATAATAGGACATAGGTACTAGTTTCCTGGAAGAAAAACTGCTGTAGATTAAAAAGAAACACAAAAAACCTCATCCATTAGGCAAGTCTCAGTGTAATGAGTCTCAGAGGATGGAACCTTATTGATTAGAGTCCCAGGAGGAATGAAAGAAACAAATTCCTAAAGGAAACTTAACTAGTTCTGGCTTCAGAAAAGCAAAATAAAAGCAATTATGATTTTTTTTCTTCCCTGTGTAGTTTAAAAGCAACTTAAGAGCAGGAAAATACATTTCCAAGTAAACTTGTTCTACCTTTGTTAAACTTTACTTTCCTTACTGTAAAGTTTTACTGCTTTATGTAAGGCACTTTCTCTTTACAAAATGTTGCTTAACTTTGTAATAAAAATAAAAATGTAAAATCTACACTGAGAGCAAAGAGGAGGGAACCACAGAATTAAACAGGCATTGGTTCAAACAATCAGCACATTACTTTCTGGAGTTCATACTGGTACATACTCATGATTTTAAAGCAAGAAACACACTAGGGAAAAATGTGAAACAAAATTGTAGTATTTTATCATTTGTTTTAACTAGAAACATGAGTAGCCTGTGTTAACTTGATCAGTTTGGAAATCTGTCCACATGCAAATATTTGTATGTATATACATGACATACATATACATAAACATACATGAACATATAAATTTTTGTATCTTTTTTGACATTAAGTGAATTTTTCATGGTGATATCATTCAGTTGTAAAATTTGTGATTCTTTAAAAAGCATTATTGTGATAAAATAGGCATAATATAAAATTTACCATTAACCATTTTAAGTTACATTAACCATTTTTAGTTATATTTACTTCTTTCTATCTCATTGAATTTTTACAGTAATTATAGTAGTCTTTTCCTTTATAGTTTTGATAACGGCTGCTTTAAAATACTTCTATGAGTTATCTCAGAGTCTTCTATTGGCTTCATTTTCTATTGCCTTTGAGACCTATTCTCCTGTTGCTTCACATTCTTAGTATGTATGGATATAGATATTGTTACACTTTAGCCTCTTCAGACTTTGTTATCTTCTACTAAAGAGTATGCTTTTTTTTTTCCTAAGAAGTTACGATCCTGTTCACTTCGTGAATCTACTTCATATTAATATACATTATATCACTTCACAATCAGTGTCGTTGCTCAGACCTAGATATCTGTTTCTGTTCCCTATTATTTTATTACTTTAGTTTTCTGTTTTTTATTTTCTCCAAGAAACAATAGTTCCTCAGAGAGTTGGTATTATATGTTGAATATATGTGTAAATCATAGGTACAGGGTCTAGAATTTAGTTGTTTCTCTTAAGTGGGATACTTTCCTTTATTACTGTAGTTATTCTGTAAGTCATTTGCTACTACTTGAATTACCCAGGATCCTCATCCTGGGTACCAGTAAAACAGATTAATAAATTAAGATAAATTGATGCCTCCCAGAATTCCAGTTTCAGTATTAATGCAATGGAAGGAGAAACTGCTTGACTGGATAAACCCAGAAGAAGTAAAGACTAATTGCAGACTGTGCAGCTGGTATTCTGGGTAGACATAAAAGCCAGCCAGAAGATACTGAAACCAGTTTTGAGATGTCAGGCAAGAAGTCCAGGAATCCCATGCAAGGTCTATCTACTAACCCCCATATTTTGAATGAAGATGTTAACATGATAAAGGACAGAGAAAGAGATTATTACATGGCAGCCATGGAAGACAACACTTTAGTAGACCTTTAGCCTTCTTGAGGCGTATAGACATTGAACCTGGGTTAAATTGGGAAACTTGGGAGCTGGGATGAGAAAAGTATACACATAATTTAAAAAGTCTGAAGCCACAGGTATGGCCTGATTTACTACTGGCTCAGTCTTTCATCTCTGGGTGTTCTGGATACGTTTGCCACATAGCCATTGGAATGAAACTAGAACAAGTTGCCTCACAGTGAGCTCTGAGTTTGGGCTGCTTTGTTTAAGATGATAAACATGTGGAATTGCATGTTTGAAAGTCAGTTTGTAGCCTTCTGAGGCTTCGGATGCTTTCTTTAACACTGTAAGAACATAGCATTGCTTATTTGAGGGGCAGTTTGCCCTCTGTCACAAGATGCTTATTCCAGAAGCTGTTCTTCCTAGAGGACCAGATGACTTCAGCTTGGAATAGCGCAATCAAAAGGTAGGGTGGGAGGCTGAGTGCACAGCTTTTAGTGAACTCAAATGATCCAATAAAAGCATCTTTTAGGTTGCCTCTTACAACACTACTTTGCTTTTTTTTTTCCTTTGCCTCTATCAAAGAAAAATTGGTCTAAGGAAGTTTTTTACTTTAAAGCCAATTGGAATATTCAGTGAGATAGATGACTAAGGCTCAGAAAGTAAAATAAATAGCTTTGGTGTACGTGTTCAGTATACAATGTTATAAAAGTATACCACTATGTAATAAGCTATTCTATCCTTTGGATTCTATCCTTGTGGCTCAAAAATGATTTATATCTTGGTCAAACATGTAATTTCAAAAATTGGTCATTGAATGGGCTTTTCTGTAAATAGTTAACATCTATGACTGACCTATCTACTAGAACTATGTTATGAATATATGTGCCCATTTTGTTTTGTGTTCCATTTAAGCTCCACATAGGATTTTGCTATTCTGGAAAGCAATTTAATGCCAAAGATGAAAGGGTAAAATGGTCAAGGTTGCATTAACTCTCTCCCTCTCTCTGGTAAGCTTTATTACAGTTGCTATTCACATTTATGCCTGTTCAAACAGAAACCAATCCATCATGTAAACTTGGGGCCAGTTTCTGTTCTCTAATGCACAGCATAAATTCCCACATACTCTTTTCCATAAGAAAAAAGGCAAAATAACATCTAAGATTAAAATCTGTCCTTTCAGATTGATTTTATTTTTATCTGAGAAATAAAATGCAGTATCAGATGAGGAAATAAAATAATTCCATCAAGATTGGATTTTTCAGACAGGCAAATGTTCATGCATTCCATAGTCATACTAATACTTCTGGAGAAGAACAAAAACATTATTATTTGTACTTTTTTAAATGGAATCTTTTTGTCTTTGTGCAATCACAGACACTAACAAAAATTGTAGGAGAACGCCATGCTACAAAATGAACATTACCTAAGGTTATAATATTTGAAAAGCAAATATACTCTTTGTATAAAGCATGAAATTTATCACCTGGACTGTATATTTGTTTCCATGAAATTTAACAATTTTATTAAAAATTGTCAAAAAGTAAAATGTTTAATGCAGAGCTATTTTATTTGGGCCATTTATGTACTTTTAAAAAAATTATATTGAGGCTGGGAAGGTGGCTCAGTGGTAGAGCGCTTGCCTTGCCTGCCTGAGGCCCTGGGTTCGATTCCTCGGCACCACAAAAGCAAAAAGAAAAAAGCCGGAAGTGGCGCTGTGGCTCAAGTGGAGGAGCACTAACCTTGAGCTGAACAGCTGAGAGACAGGGCCCAGGCCCAGAGTTCAGGCCCCACAACCGGACCCAAAAAATAAATAAATAAATAAATTATATTGACAGAAGACTTAAAGGTAAAATTTTTATTTTAATTTTACCTAACAGAAATTGCTTCCATTTATATATGCTATTAATTTTTGGCAACATTTTTGTGCTGATAACCAGGGCTTAAACCCAGGGCCTTGGATTGTCACTCATATTGGCACACTATCACTTGAGCCACTCCCCCAGTTCCAGTTTTTTTGCTGATGAAGATAAAGAATCTTGAAGACATTTCTGTCTAGGCTGACTTTAAACCATAAGTCTCTGATCTCAGCCTCCCAAGTAGCTAGGATTACGTAGGCATGAGCCAACCTTGACTGACTTTTTTGGCAATTTTTATTAGAAACTAGTTATGATAAAAGTATTAGGCTAGGCATTGCTAAGGGGTAACAAAAATATCAATCTTGCCTCAGAAAATTGTTTAGTTTTTGGATAAACAAAAGCACATATATGACTCATGAGTATACAGGACACGCCTTGAGCTGAAGAGCACAGGGACAGCGCCCAAGCCCAGAGTTCAAGCCCCATGACCAACCAAAAAAAAAAAAAGTATGACCCTTTATTGTGTACTTGTAAAGAAGTGGAAAGACGTAGAAACAGTTATGTTAAGTGAAGTAAGTCAGGCCCAGAGAGACAAAAGATACATGTTTTCCCTTATTTGTAGAAGCTAGATTTCATTTATAAACTTGGAAGTTGGGTGGTATGCAAGTATATACAAACGTATTAATCAAAATACAATAGATTTAAGGGAGAAATCATTGTAATTTCGCAGAAAGATAAAGTCAAAGTTCAACAAAATAAAACATCTAGAAGCAGATAAGTATTCAGAAAGTGGGGCATGGGCCAAGGAAGGAAGGAAGAAGAAGGAAGAAGGAAAAAGAAGAGGAGGAAAAGGAAGGAAGGAAGAGAAGGAGAAGGAGGAGAAAGGAAGGAAGGAAGGAAGGAAGAGAAGGAGAAGGAGAAGGAGGAGAAGAAGGAGCCACCGCCGCCATAGAAGACAAAGGCTTGCCAAAATCATTTCACAGGAGAACTCTGCTCCCAAAGCTACTACTATAGTTTTTCATGCCATTGAGTTCTGTTGCCCTTGGGCCTCACTGAATTTCAGTGTTCAATTCGAATGAAGCTTTCATATGCATTTGCTGGCAATTTTCTTTGTCCCGTCTTATTTTATAGAATTCACAGATTTAGGTAGGAACATTAGTCTGTATTATTATCAGTACCAAGTAGCTAGAAAAAGGACTATCCCAGGCTCTCCAATTTGATAAATGATTATCCAGAATAAGATCTGTGCTCAGATAATGGACAACCATAAATTTGTACCTGAGCACACTATACCAGATGTACATATGAGTGTATATCAGAGAACACACACACACGGAGACACACACAGCATTATAGATCATTTCTTCTAGTGCCAGTTTTTCCCATTAAATGGATAACAGCATAGTGTTAGAATTCTTTCCTTTTTAGCTTTATATTTTGTTACCAAATCAAAATGTTATTTATAGAAAGGCAGAAATATATAGAAAAAGAAAATAATTGTTATCTCAGTATGTGATGACAGTAAAATTTTGTACTTATTCTGTTAAACTTCTTCAGTACATACAAGTAAAGTGAAATGATGCCAGAAAGACAATTAACATATGATCAGCTTTTAAAATATACAGTATGTTCTAAACATCTTTCTATAGCAATTTATAGGTGCATATTCTTCAGCTATATAGATGTATCATAATTTGTTCAAAACCACAGATCACTGATGACTTAGGTATTCATTATATTTTTATTATAACAGTGCTTTCATGAAGGATTTTTATGCATTTTTCACACTGTTGCATTGTTTTGGAATAATTTTTCATTAGAATTGTGCTTGCTTCTCCTCTGTACAGTATGTTCACAAATAAAATTAAATTTAAATTAAAAAAAAAAAGAAAGAAAATTATAAACTTGAAAAAAAAAAAAAAAAGACCTTGTGGTAATCCTTGCTAATTCTGTATTTCTGAGCAGGTGGGATGAACATACAGAAAAACTAATTGTTTTAATAAATAGATTGATCCAATGTCTTCTTTTTTTACTTGAGCTATTTCATTTTGAATAAAATAATTAAAGCTCTTTTCTTTTGAGTCATTGCCACAACAGAACCATAGCTATTCTGTTGCTGTTTCGAACACGTTTTGGACTCATATTAATTTGAGTGTATATGGTCTAATACTCTGGAACATAACAATTAAAACATCATATATTTAGAAAAAAAAAAGAATTCTGCTTGCTTGACTAATGATAACATATTTTAAAGTTTTTTCTTCAAATTACTCTAGTTTTGTTTTTATTATCATTAAGTAGATGTACAAAAGGTTTGAATTCAACATGCTTCAAATCACTCTTTAAAAATATATTAAAATAGAACATGAATGGAACTATTTGGAGGAATGAAGGGAAAGCGAAGGAGCAAGAATAATGGAGAACAAATAATACTGGAAATCATTGTGTATCTAATATAACAATAGCATAAGGAAACTTATTGACAGCTGTTGAACAATATGAGCGTAGAGGAGACCATGAAAGGGAGAGCCTGAAAAGAGATTATCTCTGGATAAGGTTATCTCTGGATAAGGTTACTATACATGTGTGAATTACCATGATGAAACCCTTTTGTAAAATTAATATACAATGAAACACAGTAAAGTAAAACAGGCTATGTTGGGGAACGATGTAAGGCAGAATTGAGAGGGCCAAAAAAGATAGTGAGTGTGAATATGGTAAAATCACTTATAGTGGGTGTATGAAAATAGGACAATGAAATACTTTTCAATTTTTTTAAGGAGGAAGGGAAAATGAAGGAGAAAGGTGGAGAGTGAGAATGTGATTCAGATATATTCCATGTATGTATGTATAACTATTTGTACATATGTTCTGTCATGAAATTCCTTCTGTACAATAAATATATATAATGATAAATATTTTTTAAAGTGAGGTAAAGGCTACTAAGATGGCAAGTTAGAATGAAAGATAAGAAATTTTTCATCTCTACTTTTGTATTTATAATAAAAAATTTTTATCCTAGGAAATCAACTATGATTTAGTGAGAAAGGTAGACTTTTTGTTTTTGGCTTCTAAGCTACTAATATAATCTACCTCATCAAGCAAATTAAAGAACAGAAAACACATAGTGACTTTAAAACACATTCAAAACGTTCAATAGACTATCACAGTAATTATGGGGGAAATTTTCAGCAAGTTAGGAATAAAAAGGAAAAATCTCTTAATATGATAAAAGGTATCTTACAAAAAAATTAAAATGTTTTAAAAGCAACAGGCATGCCATTTTAAGCTGTAAACAAGAAAAACCTGTTTCTGTTTTCAATGTTTTCTTAGAAATTCTACCAATTAAGAAAAAAGGAGAAAGAAGTGAAATATATAGAACAGCTGGCAAGTTATAAAACTGTCACATTTGAAGAGGATAGCCGTTGTCTATAGAATTAATTGAAGCTGGGTACCATTGTCTTGCTCCTGTAATCCTAGCTATACAGGAGGCTGAAATACAGGGATCACAGTTTGAAGCCACTGGAACAGTCCATAAGACTCTTTTTTTTTTTTTTAAATTTTATTTTATTTGTGAACATACTGTACAGAGGGGTTACAATTACATGAGCAGTATATTGAACCAGCTTTGCATCCCTGAAATGAATCCTGTTTGATCGTGGTGTATGATTTTTTGGATGAATTGTTGAAGTCGGTTGGCCAAAATTTTGTTGAGAAGTTTTGCATCAATGTTCATCAAAGAAATGGGTCTATAGTTCTCTTTCTTTGATGAGTCCCTGCCTGTTTTTGGGATGAGGGTTATGATGGCTTCATAGAATGTGTTCGGTAGTGAGCTTTCTCTTTCAATTTCATTGAAGAGTTGGAGGAGAATTGGTGTGAGCTCTGCTTTGAAGGCCTTGTAAAATTCCGCTGTGAAACCATCTGGTCCTGGACTTTTCTTAGCTGGAAGGTCTCTTATTGCTGTTTCTATTTCAATGCTTGATATGGGCCTGTTAAGATGGTTTAACTCATTTTGGTTTAGTTTTGGCATGTCAATACTTGCTAGGGAAAGGTCAATGAAGGTTTTGGAAAAATTAGGAATCCATGGAACATTCCTCAGTACAATAAAGGCTGTATATGACAAACCTACAGCCAGCATTATACTCAATGGTGAAAAACTAAAGCCATTTCCTCTTAACTCAGGAACAAGACAAGGATGCCCACTCTCTCCACTTCTCTTCAATCTAGTGTTAGAATGCCTAGCTACAGCAATAAGACAAGATGCAGACATAAAGGGGATCCAAATAGGGAAAGAAGAAATAAAACTCTCCCTCTTTGCAGATGACATGATCTTGTATTTAAAGAATCCCATAGACTCTACTCCCAAATTACTTAAGCTGATTCAAAACTTTGGCAAAGTAGCAGGTTATAAAATTAACCCCCAAAAATCCATGGCTTTTCTGTATGCCAACAATGAGAAAAGTGTGGCTGAAATTAGGAAAGCAACTCCATTTGTAATAGCCCCACAAAAAATAAAATACCTAGGAATTAACTTAACTAAAGAAGTGAAGGACCTCTATGATGAAAACTTTAAAATCTTGAAAAAGGAAATCAACACAGAACTTAAAAAATGGCAAAACCTCCCATGCTCCTGGATTGGAAAGATTAACATCGTGAAAATGGCAATACTTCCCAAGGCTATCTACAAATTCAACGCAATACCTATCAAAATTCCACCCTCATTCTTCAAGGAAATAGAAGAGGCAATCCAAAAATTCATATGGAACAATAAAAGACCCCGAATAGCAAAAACGCTCCTCAACGGAAAGAACACTGCTGGAGGAATATCAGTACCAAATTTCAAACTCTACTATAAAGCCATAGTAATCAAAACAGCTTGGTATTGGCATAAGAACAGACCTCAGGACCAATGGAATAGAATTGAAAACCCAGAAATGAACCTACAGACCTATAGCCATCTAATCTTCGATAAGGGAGCTAAAACAATAGAATGGAAGACAGACAGCCTCTTCAGTAAATGGTGCTGGCAAAACTGGTTAACTACATGTAGAAAACTAAAGCTAGATCCTTATATATCACCCTGCACCAGAATCAACTCCAAATGGATCAAAGACCTTGAACTCAAAGCAGACACTCTGAAAACATTACAGGATGGAATAGGAGAAACCCTGGGTCTCCTCGGCTCAGGCCGAAATTTTCTGAATAGAGACCCGGAAACACAACAAATCAAAGAAAGGTTGGACAAATGGGATTGTATAAGGTTGCAGAGCTTCTGCAGGGCAAATGACATAGCTAGCAAGATCAATAGAAAGCCCACGGATTGGGAGAAGATCTTTACTAGCCATACAACGGACAAGGGTCTCATATCTAAAATATACTTGGAACTCAAAAAATTAAACCACCCAACAACAAATCCTCAAAGAAACAACTGCCCAATAAGTAAGTGGGCGAAAGACCTAAAGAGAAGCTTCTCTGAAGAAGAAAGAAGGATGGCCAACAGACACATGAAGAAATGTTCAGCATCCCTAGCCATAAAAGAAATGCAAATCAAAACAACATTGAGATATCACCTCACTCCAGTTAGAACAGCAAAAATCAAGAACTCTAACAACAACAGATGCTGGAGGGGAGGTGGACAGAAGGGAACCTTACTTCATTGTTGGTGGGAATGTAAACTTGTTCAACCACTTTGGAAAGCAGTATGGAGGTTCCTCAAAAGACTCCATATAGAGCTCCCCAATGACCCAGCAATCCCACTTTTGGGCATTTACCCAAATGACCACAAACAAGGCCACACTAAAGCTACCAGCACAACTATGTTTATTGCAGCATTATTTACCATAGCTAAGATATGGAACCAACCCAGATGCCCCTCAGTAGATGAATGGATCAAGAAGATGTGGTATATATACACAATGGAATTCTATGCCTCCATCAGAAAGAATGACATTGCCCCATTTGTTAGGAAATGGAAAGGCTTGGAAAAAATTATATTAAGTGAAGTAAGCCAGGCCCAAAGAAACATAGGTCCCATGGTTTCCCTTATTTGCAATATCTAGTATAGGTATGAGTCAAGCGGAAAAAGTCAGAGAATGTGATGTTAGGAAAACGAACCCTCAAATATGTATTTTAATGTTTTTGTTTCATTCATGCATGTGTTTCTAACGCATTTATAATATTATTTCTTTGCTGCTTTGTATGTCCCTCCCCCACAGTGTAACCCCCCGCTTTCACTATATTTGATGTCAGTATAACATGTGGAGGAGACGGGGACAAACAAGTCGTTTAAGGATTCAGATGGACCTGTTGCAACAATGAGAAGTACAAAATGTCATGTCAAAACCAGCTTTACAATGTCGGTGGGGGGGAGGGAGGGGGGGTATGATTGGTTGGGGGGGGGAGGGGGGAGGGTGGGAAGGGAGGTGAAGGGTAAACAAAGGAGGAGGCTGCAATGCTTGGTAAGAAATGTATGCATTTTCCTGCCCATGTAATTGTAACCCCTCTGTACAGTATGTTTTCAAATAAAATAAAATAAAATAAAATTAAAAAAAAAAAAAAAAAAAAAAAAAAAACAATTACATGAGCAGGATAATGCGTACATTTCTTACTTACCAAGCATTGCAGCCTCCTCCTTTGTTTATCCTTCACATCCCTTCCCAGCCTCCCCCCTCCCCCCCCCCACCCAATCCTTCTCCCCCCCCCCCCCACCGACATTGTAAAGCTCCTTTTTGACATGACAATGTACTTCTCATTGTTGCAACAGGTCCACCTGAATCCTTAAATGACTTGTTTTTCCCCATCTCCTCCATAATTTATACTGACATCAAATATGTTGAAAGCGGGGGTTATACTGCAGGGGAGGGACATACAAAGCAACAAAGAAATAAAGTTATAAATGCGTTAGAAACACATGCATGAAAGAAAAAAAAAACATTAAAATACCTATCTAAGGATTCATTTTCCTAACATCACATTATCTGACTTTAGACTCTTATATTTATCACCTAAAAGCTAGGAGTGGAGCTGTGACTCACGTAGTAGAGCTCTAGCCTAGAGCAAAAAAAGCTCAGGGCAGTGCCCAAATCTTGAGTTCAAGCCCCACGAGTGGCCAAAAAAAAAATAGTTGAAGATAAAAGCAACGTTCCTACAAGTTGTCATGTCGAAAACGAACTTTACAACTTTGGTAGGGGGGGGCGGTGAGATTGGGTGGGGGGACCAGGAAAGGCTGGGAAGGGATGGGAAGGGGAAACAAAGCAGGAGGCTACAATGCTTGATAAGAAATGTACTCATTATCTTGCCCATGTAATTGTAACCCCTCTCTACAGTATTTTCACAATAAAAAAAAAAAGTAAAATAAATAAATTAAAATAAAATAAAAATTTTTTTTAAAAAAAGCAACGTTCCTGAACTAAAATTCAACTGGCTCACTTAAGTAGAAGGGGGTTTATTAGGGAAAAAGGTCGGTGCAGGTTCAGTATGTTCATATGAATATATTTTTCTTTTTTTTTATTGTGAAAATACTGTGCAGAGGGGTTACAATTACATGGACATTAGTACATTTCTTATCAAACATTGTTGCCTCCTCCTTTGTTTCCCCTTCCCATCCCTTCCCATCCACCCACCCCCAAGTTGTAAAGTTCATTTTTCGACATAACGATTTGTACATCTCATTGTTGCATTGGATCCACCTGTATCATATAGGGATAAGTGAACATATTTTTCTATATTTTTAATGAATATAGATGTCAATGATAGTATAATGTTCTTCAATTTTTCAAAATTTTGTATTCGGTCAAATATTTATAGGATGTATAATAGGTAATTATGTATTTAGAAAATGCTTTTTAAATTGTAAATGATATGATTTCAGCTATTTTGTTACTGGTTTATGTTTTTATTTCAAATAATGTGGTCTACATCACTTCTGCTTTGGGAGAGTTATAGGTGATTTTGTTTTGTTTTGCTTTGTTTTTAGTGCTGGGGATAAAATTTATTTCCATTAACATCTAAAAATAATATGAATTTGATGTTTCAACATATATTTTTTGAAACTTTTATCAATTCAGATATTGTCCTAATGAATGAATTTTTTTTCAGTTCCGATATCTAATTTATTTTGTTAGCTTTTTGTTTGCCTTTTTGTTACATTGATTTTTAGCATTTTCTCATTATATTGTTTTCACTGCCTTTTAAACTAGCACTTCATTAGATTTTGGTGAGTTAATTAGTCTTTGATTCTTAATAGAATAATAAAAAAATCATTAGACATTGAGTTTATTAATAGTGAGTCTGATTAATATATTTATACTGTTTTTGATCTCTTGGTTATTTGCTTTCTATTTATTACTTTCTTACATATATGTTTATATCATCTCTCTGTTTTCAATGAACTGATCTTTTATTTTTTTTCTTCTAGTGGTTTGGAAATCTTGTATCCTATTGTAAGTTTTCATACATCTCTTTTTTAATTATAAAATCTTCTGTAATCAGTACTTGAATTGGCCAACTTAATAAATAAAAAAACCTGAAGATGCTTGGACTTATCTCTCATATTTCTCTTTTACTTGCTCCCATTGTAGATTGTTATTAAATGTTCTTTTGCCAATATACATCAATGCTTAGGTTATCTATAAATTTTACAGGTAGTTTTTGCTCAGTAATCTTTCTTATGTTATTTATTCATCATTCTTGTACTTGCTCTTTAGCATGTGAGCATATAATCATCTCTTCTAAGTAAAATACGCATTTTTCAGATGCTGTTCTTCCTTTCTTGATTTCTTCCCTTCTTTACTAGAATAGGTTCTACACTCAAATTATCTTATATACCAATAAATATGTTTAGTCATGGTTGTTAGTTAATAAGATTGTGAAGAATGTGACATCTTATCCTTTCTTTAATCTCCAAAAACTTGCCTTCTATGATTTCCACAATTATTTCTATCTGTTTTTCTGACTTTTTTCTCATTCTGTACTCCTTTTCATTATATCTTAACCCTTTAGAATAAATCTTCATTAGCTCTTCCCTTCTTTCTCATATTGCTTATCTGTGCTTTTTATCCCACTTACTGGAGGCTTTTTTGAACTTTATTTTCCAAATCCCCTATTGAATTGGGCTATCATACTTTTCTTTTATTTTTTTATTGTTATTAACTTGCTGTTCAAAGGTGTTACAATCTCTTAATGCTCCTTTGTCATTCACTTTCCAAAAAAATCTTTTTTATTCCATGCTTATTTCCTCTTCAAGGTAGCCTGTTCTTATTTTATGATTGCAAGGCATTAGAAGCCTTCCAAAGTTACTTTTATATTCTATAAATAGTCTCTCTTTTCTAAATACTTGTGTTTATTCCTATTTGTTCTGTTTCTTTTCTCCTTTATGTTATAGAAATAATTCAATCTAGAAGTCATTCACTTGTGTTATCTTCTGACTAAAATAGTAGAAAATGTCTAGGTTCCGTGTATGTTCAGAGACTAGTGTAATTAGCTGACTTCCTTAGAAGAGATGTGTATTCATAAAGATATCTATTACACACTTACATACCAGAATTCTGGGATCTGTATTGAGGAGCATTGCCACTTTTTGTCACCAAGCTAGTACCCACTAAGTGTGTTCAATTTCTTTGGAAGAAAAAAAATATACTTTTTTTTTTTAGGTATACAGGTGGATTCTGATAAGTGGTGAAAAATCCACAGCTGTTTCTTCTGAAATTATTGAACTCCCCTTTCAGCAACAAATGACAACCCTCTCATCTTTTCCTTATTGTTTTCCTTTTCAAAATGTTTATATTTTAATGAGTTATTGAGAGAAATATGAATAAGTTCAACCTATCATTACTCACTAGAAATCTATCTTAAGAGTTTTAGTTGTTAGTCATTGATGTGTTGATTTCTTCTTTGTAGAATGAGTTTTAGTCTCTAGGTAGTTTTCATTTTTTCTTTTTTCCTTTAGTCAGTCATTTCTTGTTTTATTACCCTGTAATTAGTGTCTGGACTATAAATTTAGAATGTGTGGAAATTGGTAAATTTTTCTTATAGAATTGCATACAGTTAAATAGGTGAATATTCTGTGGACATTTGAAGAAAATGACATTTTCTGTTACATGCAAAGTTTTTCGGTTTTTTTGTTTTTGTTTTTGTTTTTTGGTCCAGTCGTGGGGCCTGAACTCTGGGCCTGTGCACTGTCCCTCAGATCTTCAGCTCAAGGCTAGCACTCTACCACTTGAGCCACAGCACCACTTCTGGCTTTTTTTTCTTTTTGCTTATGTGGTGCTGAAGAATCAAATCCAGGGCCTCATGCATGCAAGGCAAGCGCTCTACCATTGAGCCACCTTCCCAGCCCATATGCAAAGTTTTTATATATACATATATATATATAGCTCTGATGTCAATTAATTACTTTATAAAACTTTTTTTTAATTGTGAAAATACTGTACAGAAGGGTTACAATTACATGGGCAAGATAATGAGTACATTTCTTATTAAGCATTGTATCCTCTTTCTTTGTTTCCCCTTGCCATCCTCCTCCCCCACTCCCACCCAATCTTCCTTCCCCTGCCCCCCACCAAAGTTGTAAAGTTCGTTTTTCGACTAAGACTTGTACATCTCATTATTGCAATGGGTCCACCTGTATCCCTATTTAAACGATTTATTTTTTCCCTTCCCCTCCACAAATTATACCAACATCAAATACAGTGAAAGCAGGGGTTATACCGTGGGGGAGGGACATACAAAGCAACAAAAAAATCACCTTATAAATGTGTTAGAAACAATCTTATGAAAGAAAAAAACATTTGAATACATATCTTAGGGCTCATTTCCCTAGCATCAACTTATCTGACCTTTTCTGATGACTCAGACATATACTAGTTATTGCAAATAAGGAAAACTATGGGACCTATGTTTCTTTGGGCCTGGCTTATTTCACTTAATATAATTTTTTCCAAGTCTTCCCATTTCCTAACAAATGGGGCAATGTCATTCTTTCTAATGGAGGCATAGAATTCCATTGTGTATATATACCACATTTTCTTGATCCATTCATCTACTGAGGGGCATCTGTGTTGGTTCCATATCTTAGCTATGGTAAATAATGATGCAGTAAACATAGTTGTGCTGATAGCTTTAGTGTGGTCTCGTTTGTGAACATTTGGGTAAATGCTCAAAGTGGGATTGCTGGGTCATAGGGGAGCTCTCTGTGGAGTCTTTTTTTTAATTTTTTTTTATTTTTTGTGAACACATTGTACAGAGGAGTTACAATTACATGGGCAGGTTAATGCGTACATTTCTTATCAAGCATTGCAGCCTCCTCCTTTGTTTACCCTTCACATCCCTTCCCAGCCTCCCCCCACCCCCCCACGCAATCCTCCCTGCTCTCCCCGCCCCCCACCAACGTTGTAAAGCTCGTTTTTCGACATGACAACTTGTACTTCTCATTGTTGCAACAGGTCCACCTGTATCCTTAAACGACTTGTTTTTCCCCATCTCCTCTACAAGTTATAATGACATCAAATATAGTGAAAGCAGGGGTTATACTGTGGGGAAGGGACATGCAAAGCTACAAAGAGATAATCTTATAAATGCGTTAGAAACAAATGCATGAAAGGAAAAAAACATTAAAATACATATCTAAGGATTCATTTTCCTAACATCACATTATCAGACCTTTTCCGCTTGACTCATACATATACTAGATATTGCAAATAAGGGAAACCATGGGGCCTATGTTTCTTTGGGCCTGGCTTACTTCACTTAATATAATTTTTTCCAAGTCTTTCCATTTCCTAACAAATGGGGCAATGTCATTCTTTCTGATGGAGGCATAGAATTCCATTGTGTATATATACCACATTTTCTTGATCCATTCATCTACTGAGGGGCATCTGGGTTGGCTCCATGTCTTAGCTATAGTAAATAATGCTGCAATAAACATAGTTGTGCTGGTAGCTTTAGTGTGGTCTTGTTTGTAAACATTTGGGTAAATGCCCAAAAGTGGGATTGCTGGGTCATAGGGGAGCTCTATGTGAAGTCTTTTGAAGAATCTCCATACTGCTTTCCAAAGTGGTTGAACAAGTTTACATTCCCACCAACAATGAAGTAAGGTTCCCTTCTGTCCACATCCCCTCCAGCATCTGTTGTTGTTAGAGTTCTTGATTTTTGCCATTCTAACTGGAGTGAGGTGGTATCTCAATGTTGTTTTGATTTGCATTTCTTTTATGGCTAGGGATGTTGAGCATTTCTTCATGTGTCTATTGACCATCCTTCTTTCTTCTTCAGAGAAGTTTCTCTTTAAGTCGTTAGCCCACTTATTTATTGGGCAGTTGTTTCTTTGAGGATTTATTGTTGGGGGATTTAATTTTTTGAGTTCCAAGTCTTTTGAGGAACCTCCATACTGCTTTCCAAAGTGGTTGAACAAGTTTACACTTCCACCAACAATGCAGTAAGATTCCCTTCTGTCCATTAATTCACAATAATGAATTTATAAAGAACTGTGTGAAAGAAGTTACTTTCTCACAATAATGACTTGCATCGTTCCATACTTTCTTTAAATTTCATATAGCTTTTGCTTTATATTGTATTGTATTAGTTATAGTATAAAAGTTTACAAATTATATATCCTTATTATTGACATACTTTTTAATGATTTAATTCATTTTCCCTTTGTATTATATTGTAATAATATTACAAAATATAATTTTTTAATTTTGTAATTTATATTTTGCTTTCATTTTTACAAGTAAATTGTTTACATTATTGTTGTTGCTTTATATCATTTTAATTAAGGAAAAGAATTTACACATATTATATAAAACGAAATGTTTTAAAATACAAATACATTATAAAGATATGTATTCTCCACATCTGGACCTTTTTATGTATATAATGAGAACACATAAAATCTTTCATAGCAATTCTCTAATCTACCAGTGTAAATCCCAATCATATCTAAATTATCCTTTACAGCAACACCTAGGTAGGGTTTAACCAAGTTGAAGTATAAAATTAACCATTACAGATAGAAAGTGAATTTCTTTTTGCCTTTTATTTTTTCATTCTTTTAGTTAGGGTCTAGGAAGAATTTGCTAAAGCATCTTCATAAATCACCCACTTGCTGTTTAAAGGCTTTAGTGCTTCTTTTAAACTTGATTACAGTATCTTTTTATTTAAAAGCAATTCTTAATTTAATGTTTGCGTCAGTTTTATTTGGAATGTTTCTTGGGCATTTATATTTTTGTTTTGACTTTTTGAAAGTTTTACTTTAAAAAAATTATAAAACTGAAAAGTTTGCATCATCCTTTACCTATGTTGTTCAGTACCTAACATTTACCAAATTTGGTTTCTTTGTCACTATATATATGCAGCACCTATTGTTATTTGGATAAAGCACTTTAAAAAATTACAAACCTTAGGAACTTTTGTGTAAATACTTCTGCAAGTACCTTTGCAGAACATAAACATCTATAACATGGTGTAAACAAAAATCTAATAAAACTTAAAAGTAATACTACGCTGTTGTAAAATAAATAGGCATTATTCAAATTGTTTCAATTACTTGAATAATATTCTTTTACAGCAATTTTTTCTCTAATCTATATTCTACTTGAGAATTTTACATATTGTCCTATAAGATTGCTTCAAGTAAGTCTGCTCTTTCCTGGTTGCACAAATCTATATCACAGAAATATTTGGTATGATGCTTCAAAATGAACCTCTTTTTAGACATATGATAATTTCTCTTTCTTATCTTGACAGCAATTTTTTATGTCCCTAGCATCAGGATTTCAGTATTTTGGGTAAGGATTATACTGGTCCTAACAAAAAATAAATTTAAAAATCCAGAAAAGGGGCAAGAGAAATTTGTTTTTCTGTAGTATACTATGCTTAGCTGTATTACACTAGACTCTAGTCAGTTTTGGAAATCACTTGTCTTTCTTCAACATTAATCTCTAAAAGCAATTTTCACTTGTAATTTGCAGTATTTATAGAGGATTATGTGTTACAAGGAATACAAACTATGTAAATATTATGGTTCAATGGACAATAAATATATTGGAAAGGAATTAAGGAACAATGATTAGACATGGTAAGAGCTTATGAAAAGCTCAAAGATATGGATGGATCTGAAAAGATGGATGAGATTTGAGGAATAAGGAACACATTGGTGGTGAGAGTTCAGATCTATTTACAACACTATGACATATATTGAGTATCCGTTTTCTTAAATATTACTCATTTTCTTAAATATTAACAGAAAGTCCAAGCATAAACTTATAGTTGGTATATAATATAAATATATATCAATTATTGAGTTTACCTATGCTACAAACTATATTCAGATGCTTTAAATATTCTGTCATTTTTATCTGCTTTGTGTTTAATTATGCCACTCTTAGTAATGGATTTTGTTTGGGCCTGCTTTATTTTTATTGTCTTCATTCTTTATTATTTTCCTCCTCATTCTTTCTTATATTTTCTTCCATTTTGCCCTTAATTAACTGATTGGTCTTTCATCTTTTGTCTTTTTCATTTTATAAATGCATTTAAGGCAGTGCTTTTAGTATTATTTTAATCAAACATGGTTTGAATACATGTTTTAGTGCATAATTTGCATAAAGTTAAACTTTTTAACATTCTTGGTGTCTTCTACTGAGTTTTTGGTATGTTTACACATTTGTTTCATCAGAGCTATAATAAAGAAATAGAACATCTAACACTCATCGTGTTTCTTTGTAGTCAGCACCATCTCCCCAATTAAGATATAGATCTTCATTAAACTAGTCATCTTTGGCATATATGATTCATTCTGCAGCTTCATTTAATGCAGAGATGTGGTACATCAAATCACAAAAATGAACATCAATTCAAATTGTGAGTATGACTTCTAGATCTGAAGTCTAGCAACTGAAGATTTATTCTCTTTTTCTAAAGTATTGCCTTTCGCAAAAAGTCTTAATATAATCATACATGTTGCCTTTTGATTCTGTCTTTACTTAGCATAGTGTATTTGAAATGCATATTGTTATGTGACTCAGTAGGCCATTATAATCAGAGGTTTGGTTTATATGATTCTGATTTTCAAGAATTGGGCTTATTTTTAGGTTTGGGCTTATTTTTAAGTTTGAATGTGATCAGTATTCATGACTGACCCACATATACAGGAATCCGTAATAGCTGTTAGAAAAACAAAGCTTATTAATTTTGTTAGTTCCTATTTTTATTAATTTGTATTTATATAACCTATTGTTTTTTGATAGACTGTGTTATGTAAATGCAAATCTTCTAGTGTCTTAATGGATTTTTCAATTTCTTGTTGAAATCTGTGTAGTTTTTGGTATATACAGATCTATTTTAAAATATTGACAGATTACTACTTATTAAAATGCTACATTTTCCCCCATTAATGCTCATGTCTACTGTTGTAATTTTTTTTAATATATTACTCTATTGAAAGAATTTATAAGGAGAGCTGACTCATTTAATTAAAAGTAATCTGAGGTGTAACCCCTCTGTACAGGATCTTTACAATAAAAATATTGAAAAAAAAAGTAATCTAAGGTATAGAATTATTTTATATATCTTTCTCTGAATTGCATGATGATAGTTTCCTTCTGAGGTCTCATGTTGACCTTTAGCACTAGAAGTATCTCATACAAGGAGTATCCAAGCCTGCTTATCTGCTAACATCTGCATATCTAAAAGATAGTGTGCTAGTGTTATCCTTTGTTACTTCCTTTTTGTTTTTTGTTCTAGTTCACAGGCTTGAACTCAAGTTTTCTGGTACCTCTCTTAGCTTTTTTTATTCAAGATTTGATGCTCTATCATAGCTCTACTTTTGGCATTGGGAGTAGTAAATCAGAGATAAAAATCACAGATTGTTTTGGCTTAGAACATTGATCTTCATATCTCAGCCTCCTACTAGGATTATAGGCATAAGCCACTGAGGCTTGGCCTTTGTAACTTCTAATTATCTCATCTTCTTTTTGTATCTGTTATCTCATTCTCAAGAATTCCTAAAGCCTGTTTTTCAATTTACTAACATTCTTTTCTATTATGTCCACCCAGATGTTTTCTCATAGTTCTCAGATTTATTTCTCTTTTTCATTCTTCTTTTTCCCCTTTCTGTATTCCTTTCCAATTAATACGGTTGTTGACTTTCTTAGCTTTAGTTTTTCTCACATCTTTGGAGATTAAATTACACATCATCCATAAGTGGGAAAAATCTATTTCTATTTCTGTTTCTTTTTACTTACTTCATCACTGAGCATTGTGCCTAACTTTTTTTTTTTTTTTTGACAGTCTTGGGGCTTGTACTCTGGGCTTGGGCGCTGTCCCTGAGCTCTTCAGCTCAAGAAGAGCCCTCCACCACTTGAACCACAGTGCCACTTTTGGCTTTCTGGTAGTTTATTGGAGATAAGAGTCTCACGAACTTTCCTGCCCAGTCTGGCTTTGAACCATGATCCTCAGATCTCAGCCTCCTGAGTAGCTAGGATTACAGTTGTGAGCCACTGGCACCCAGCTTGTTGGATTGCATTTTTAAAACAGCTATGTCTTTTGATTTTTTTCTTTTAATTTTATCTCTTACATAATTTTCTTAACCGTTATAATTTATCTTATATTTTAATATAACTGTTGAGTTTTTGAGAGATAATTGTCACATCTTAAACAGAAGTCCTGTCAATATATTTTCACATCGAACTTGAAATTAAAATACAGATCTTTGTTATACCTGCCTTCTTTGGCATACGTAAGATTCATTTCTGCTTTTGCATTTAATGCAGAGGTATGGTACATCAAATCACAAGCATAAATGCATTTCATATTGTAAGTGTGAGTTCTACATCATAAAAGTTCAAATCATAGTATTGATTTGCTCTTTGTATGGCTCAACCTTTTAAAGCCTGTGTTTACTCATCTGTATTTTAGCTGCCGGATCTACTTCATAGACATCTTTAAATGATTAAATCAGAAACTATATAAAGCATTAGCATATTATATGACTAATAGTAAGCCTCTATGGCCATTACCCTCTATTTGAAAAGTAGGGTTGCAAGATATACATGTATCATATATAACTTCACCTATAGGTACTCTCTACAGTGGAATATATATAACATATTACATTTTTATCTACGTACTATTTTGAAGTGAGATGTTATTAGGGTTAAATGTGCAAACAATTATGTTCTGTACTTTGTGGCATATAAATGATCTTTAAAAGCCACTTTGACTGCTGGATATATTTTCAGTATAGACAAAGTTTTTAAGAAGTAACCCTGTCCTCAGATAAATCTTTTTTTGGATTTTTTTTATTGTCAAGGTGATGTACAGAGGGGTTACAATTGCATAAATGAAGTAATAAGCACATTTCTTGTCAAACTTGTTACCCCTTCCCTCATTTTTCTCCCACTTCTCCTCCCCCAACCCACCCAAGTTGTGCAGATCATTTCTAACATATTGTCTTATTTATATCACTGTTGCATTGGTTCCCCCTTGTACTTTGACCATTCTGTTGTCCGCCTTTCCTTCCCTAGTTCAAATAAATGTATATATAATACCAGGGTACCAAAATCAAATACAGTGACAACAGGGGATATGCCATAGTGGGAAGAACATGCAAAAGAAACAAAAAATCACATAGTACATTAAAAACAACAACAAAGAAAACCTCTGTGTCCATGTCTTAGAGTTCATTTTGCTTAGCATCATCTTATATGGTCATATGTACATAGCTATTGGGCTATTCTACTCATCTGCTAAGATTTTCCTAGATGGATATTAATTATTGTAAATAAAGGAACCATGGGACCTATGTTTCTTTGGGTCTGACTTACTTTACTTAATAAGATTTTTTTTCAAATCTTTCATTTCCTTACAAATGGGGCTGGGAATGTGGTTCAATGGTAGAGTGCTTGCCTTGCATGCATGAGGCCCTGGGTTTAATTCCTCAGCACCATATAAACAGAAAAAAAAAAACGGAAGTGTTGTTGTGGCTTAAGCGGTAGAGCACTTAGTCTTGAGCTGATGAGCTGAGGGACAGCGCCCAGGCCTAGAGTTCAAGCCCCACAACCAACAAAAAACAAAACCAAATAAAACAAAAACAAATGGGGTGATGTCATTCTTTCTGATGGAAGCCTAGAGGGAGAGATAGATAGATAGATAGATAGATAGATAGATAGATAGATAGATAGATAGATAGATAGATAGATAGATAGATAGATAGATAGATAGATAGATAGATTTTCTTGATCCATTCATCTACTAAGGGGCATCTGGGTTGGTTCCCATATCTTAGCTATGGTGAATATACAGAAGGGTTACAATTACATAAATTACAGTTAAAGTTACACAAGTCACATAATGAATACATTT
The DNA here is from genome assembly GCF_019054845.1 of Dipodomys spectabilis. Taxonomy (NCBI): domain Eukaryota; kingdom Metazoa; phylum Chordata; class Mammalia; order Rodentia; family Heteromyidae; genus Dipodomys; species Dipodomys spectabilis. The sequence continues at coordinate 14,279,865 of NW_024870758.1, forward strand.
CTTTTTGAACAATGTCACACCTTTCCTTGCTCTCTCCTGCTTTTCCCTTCCTGTCCCCTCCCACCAATTGTATACTTTTCAACATAGTGTCTAGTGAGTATCATTGCTGCATTTTTAATTATCACTGATGATTTATAATTATCTTTATCATAGTCATCTGTATATTTCTGTCAGGCATTGATAGTTACTTTAAGCTGTCCTATGGTAGAAAATCATTGAGTTCCAGAATCAAAACATCTGAGTTCCAGTCCGCTTCTGCCAATCTTCGGTAGTGGGATGATAAATAATTACATCACATCTCTGCCAGTTTCTTCATTTGCAAAACAGAAATGATAATACCCACACTCTTGTGAAGATTAAGTTAAATGAGAATGCCTTTCATAAACTGTAACTCGTGAAACTCCTAAGTTGTGCTTGCCTGTCTTCCTTAGAGCTTCACAGAGCACATGCAGAAGGCAAGTTATCCCTAGCCTAGAAAGCTGGTTGGATTTCTAGATGATCTTTCACTTTTTATTGTAACGAAGAACCTGCAGTGAGAAGTCTATGATATCTGATTCATAGAGGAAATAGTCATACATAATTCGGTACTTGTATTTGGCAGTTCAACTGTTGAGGCCAAAATATTGGAATACTTTGCTCTTTTAGCCACAGCATTCAATATTTAGTTTTTAGCAATTTGAAGCACAGATGAAGGAAACTTTACTTCCAATGCAAGCTGATGAGCCATGTCCTCCCCTGAATTCAGATAGAAGTATTGCATACCTTTAGTGGACTAGACTGAATAACGTAAGAACTAACCTGTTCCTAGCTAACGTTTCTAAGTAATAAAACATGTGTTCTCCACTCAGACTTCAGATACAGCTGTTCTCCTTTCTTCACACTCACACAAAGTAGAAACTTCTCTGACTGGAACATGTTTTGTTCTGATCTAAGCAGGATAGAAGGTAAAGTTAAACTGATGTTGCTTGGAGCCAAATAAAAGAGGAGCGCATAAACATAGTGCCCTCCTCAACTGCCGTTTAACCCCTTTCTTTTTCAGCTGTGTTCTTACCTTTCTTATGTGGTTCAAAACTCAAAACAGAAATGTAAATATCTTGTAGTATCTTGATTTCACCTTGTCTCCATCTAACCTAGCCAACAGCCACTACCCTTTCTGGTCACTGCTATTACTGTGTGTGTGTGTGTGTGTGTGTGTGTGTGTGTGTGTGTGTGTGTGTGTGTGTGTGTGTGTTTCTATAAACATTATAATATAAATATTTTCCATTGTACAAATAATAGTATTCCTCATAATAGGTTGTGAAGATACATTATATCTGCCTTTTTACTCATTTTATATTGGTGTTTTAGTGGCTTTATTGTTGTTAGTGTTGTTGTTTTACTATTACAAGTACACAGAAAGCTTCATTCCTTTATGAACCATTAACTTATTGTTAAATAATCCATGGCATGTATTTTTAATGGACTAAACAATGGATACTAGTCCTCTGAATCAACTGAGTGGCTTATAAACTTTTATAATAAAGAAAGGATGGAGCTTTTCCTCACTGTCCATCTTTAAAGTGTCAGGATTTTTAATATGGAAACAGCTACAATGCTCACATGTGATCCTCAGTGGCTCTTTTTTTTAATGTTATAGAAAAACATTTTCTTTTGATGAATTCTAATATAAATGTTAATTTTTTTGGGGGGGGGTGGGGGTCCAGTCATGGGGCCTGAACTCTGGGCCTGGGCACTGTCCCTCAGCTCTTCAGCTCAAGGCTAGCGCTCTACCACTTGAGCCACAGCACCACTTCCGGCTTTTTTCTTTTTGCTTATGTGGTGCTAAGAATTGAACCCAGGGCCTCTGGCATGCAAGGCATGCACTCTACCACTGAGCCACCTTCCCAGCCCCTATAAATGTTCATTTTTCATTAATGAGTTTTAATGAATTTCTTCATCGCAACCACTATCAAGATGTAAATAGTTAAAGCTTTTATTCACATTGCCTAGTTACTATACATTTTACTATATACCAATATGTAGTTACTATACATTTTACACCAATACCCATACTACTGTACTCCACACAAAATGTGGTTGTTTTTTTTTACCCATAGCTTTGGCAAAAGACAAGAATTGATTTTTTCTTATTTACTGTGAGTTTTGTTGTTATAATATTCCCAGTGTAGAAACATAAGTAGTAGATGAGGGCTATAACAGCTGTCTTGTCCTTCTTCCCTTGATTAAAGTTGCCTAAGCCTAAAATCTGAAACTAAAAAAGAAAAATAAGAAGCCTCATGCTTTAATCACAATTTAAAGCAGCTACTTTCTCCATCTGCTCCTGGAACAAATAAACAGCTTAGTTTACAGCACTCTGTCATTCAGAGCAAAGGTAACTGAAGGAAAGCAGAAGTAGAGCTGTGTACTTCCCAGGTGGTAACTTTTTTTTTTAATGAAGTGTTTTTAAGTTCTGATGTACATAACATTTCTCATTTCTGTTCTGCTTCCTACCTAATGTGAAAACGTTTAGAAATAAAGGCTGTGTAAGAAGATCTTACACCTTTGAGTTGCCCCTTGTAAACTTACTAAGAAGAAAGAATGATGTTAATGGAATTAATATGAAAAAGTTGGACTAAGGTGTTTAAAATATCTATTGTCTTTACTATGAATTACATATATGTAAACCACTGTTCCATGGGTGATATTTTTCAATGTAATAAAATTCAGCTAACATGATGCTATCATTGGGCTCTTATAATCTTCCAAATCGGAGATGTATTACATTAAAAGGGAAATCTCTGGCTTCTCTTGCATAATGACAGTAGCTGGCCCCAACTTCTCATATCAGCTCATCACAGCTCTTGGTTGGAGCCTATACTCGAGTGCCTTTCATCTTTATACCTGGCTGTTTCATTCACTTTTGTACTTAAAATTTTTCAGAATACTGTATAATCAGTAAAGTTTTCATTAATTTTTAACACCAAGAAACACTTGATAATAGTATTTTCAGATACACATGTTAAGTAATAGCATTTCATTAAAAAATTATGGTTATTATTAAAAAAAGTTTCTTCCTTAATCCTAGTTACTCAGGAGGCTGAGATCTGAGGATTGCCAGCCCAGGCAAAAAAGTCCATGAGACTCTTATCTCCAATTAACCACCAAAAAAATGGAAGTGGCGCTGTGGCTCCAGTGGTAAAGCACTAGTCTTGAGCTGAAGAGTTGAGGGACAGTGCCCAGGCCCAGAGTTCAAGACCTATGACCGACAAAAAGAAAAAAAAGTTTCTTCTTACAAATGTAAAATTTGACATTTAGTTTAGAGACTGAATTATTTAACATAATTTTTCAACATCTTGACATAGTATTATTGATTTTTTAATATATATTTTTATTGTAAGGATACTGCACAGAAGGGTTACAGTTACATGAGTAAGGTAATGAGTACATTTCCTGTTGAGCATTGTTACCCCCTCCTTTATTTTCCCCTACCATCCGTTCCCTTCCACCACCTCAACTCCTCCCTCCCCCCTTCCCCAAAGTTGTAAAATTCATTTTCAACATAGTGTCTTTGCTACAGTGAGTCAACCTGTATCCTTGTTTCAGCATGTTGTTATTTCCCTTCCCCTCCCCCAATTAGAAAAATGTATATACAAGATGCAGGACACCAGAATCAAATGCTGTGAAAACAAGAGTTATACCGTGGGGAAAGAACATACAAAAGAAACAAAAAAATTACATGGTACATCATAAGTACATTAAAAACAACAGCAACAAAGTTAAAACCTCTTGTGTCCCTATCTGGGGGTTATTTCACTTAGCATCATCTTACATGGTCATATGTTCATAGCTTTTGGCCTTTGCCTCTTTCTGAATGATTCTTGCTTTCTTCAGCTTGGCATGTTGACTATTCCATGTCCACACCATTTAAATATATATCAGCATATGTACATTTAGATAAGGATACACATATAAATTTTTAGTCCAGAGAAAGGTTGTAGCAAGCATAATAAGAGCTTTGATCATAGTTCTTCTGAATTTCAATCCCTGAGCTGAGGAACTAACTTACCATTGAACTTACTTTTGAATAACTTTAATTTTCCAAACTTTACAGGCTCTATTTATTGAGGTGCTCTTTTACCATTTCTTCATTCTGCTCCCTACTTTCCCTGCATTAAAATCTACCATGTGATAAAGAATGAAGATGATGGACATTGCTTTCCTTGTTGACATTATACCAGAACTGTAGATGCTTGTGTTAGGAGCATATTTAAGTATGGCTTGTCTCTAGGTTAAAAGGGAGTTCATTAAGTTTAATTGTACTCGGGTTTAAGGATGAAGTTTTTTTCCTAGTTTGTCCTTTATTATTGTCATTGTTATAAGAATAATTACTAAGAATTGCTGTAAGAATAATGACAAGGAATTTACCAGGTGAATAAATATTTATTATATATACTAGATACAAAAGAATTATGGTATATAAGAAGAAGGCTATTTAAATTCAAGTAATAACTCTACCTGTAGAAATAATGAAAATCACCAAAGAATGAGTAATTTTGAATTTTTGTCTCGTAATTTCTAAGAACATTTCTTAATAACATAACATACTACCAATAATGTTTAACTTTTAACATAATTTTAAGAGGTTCTTTTTGTGTCAAGACAATCTTAGAGAAGTTTTCAAATTTTTTTTATGCTTTCTCCAGTCTAGTACATCCATATTTTTCTTCCCTGAACATCCATTGAGTCCTTGGTGAATTTCCTGTTTCGCTTTTTACCTGATCTAACTAGTTTTATAACTGACTTGACCAGTCTAAAAACTACTTTCAGCCAGGCTCTGGTGGCTTATACTTCCTAGCTACTCAGGAAGTTGAGATGTAGGTATCATGGTTCACAGAAAAGTCCATGAGACTTTGAGGTATGGCTCAAATGGTAGAACATAAACCTTCAGTGAAAAAGCTAAAGGACAGTACCCAAGCCCTGAGTTCAAGCCCCAGTAACAACACAAAATTAATTAATTTAATATAAAAACTACTTTTATTAACTTCATGAAAGCTTGCATCTTTCTCAATATTGACTTCTTTCCAACTTGCTTTTATATCCTTTATAGCCATAAATAACATCCCTAAAACCAGATACATTTACACCTTCTAATAATTAAGGGAAAACTACCCAACAAAACTCTTGTCATGAATTGTAAGAAAGGCTCTTAAATTTAGAGTTGGACAAATTACTGATGTTTATATTAGTTAAATATTTTATGCTGTATGAACTTTTGATTGCATGATTAATATTCAGATAGTGGAAACTCATCCTGTCTTTTGTCTTCTGAGTACAAAAAGTGTGATTTCTCTCAGTGATAGATTCTGAAGCTTTTTAAGTTTATTATAAAAACCTTTCCCAAAGTATGACATTTTTTAGTCAAGGATGATACTAAGGGTGGAACTCCAGGCCCTAAGTTTTCTAGGCAGGCAGTTTAGCAACACCTCCAGCTTCTTTTTACTTTAGTTTTTGTTTTTATTTTTCCACATAAAGTCTAGATTTATACTCAGAACCTCCTGGGCTACAATCCTCATTCTTGAATTATTTCCCCTTGTGACTGGGAATAACAGTGGTGCACTACTTTGCTCAGTCTCTTTTCTTTATTTGCATCATCTCCTGATCTATCTTCAAGTTCATTGATTCTTCAATCAGCTCAAATTGATGATTCAGTGAAATCTTATTCTATTCTATTTTAAAATCCAGAACTTCCATTTGCCGTTCCCTTATGCATGCACAAATACTGTCTCTATTTCCTTATTTTCTCTCTTTATTAACATTCTATACCTTTTGAAGCACTGTAATTATATTTTACTTTTGTTCTTTTAGCATAATTTCCTTTAGTTCTTTTAATATATTTAGTTCTTTTAATATATATAGTCCATCTCCTGTATAGTTTGGGCACACAGACTCTTACTTTTTTATCATTGATATATAATACTTTATTTTTTAAAATAAGTTTTTTATTGTGAAAATACTGTTCAGAGGGGTTACAGTTACATGAGTAAGGTAATGAGTACATTTCTTATCTATTCTTATACATTTCTTATTGTTGCATCCTCCTTTGTTTTTCCCCTACCATCCAGTCCCTCCCACCTCCTCAACACCCCCCCCCCATACTTTATTGTTTCTTTGCATTTTTGTAATGTTCTGTTGAAATTTGGATTGGTATGGCTAATTTTGATTGTCAACCTCATCAGATTGAAGGATTGCAATATACTTAGGAGATTAGTAAAGCACACCTCTTGGTGTGTCTATGAGGGCGTTCAAGAGATAATTCCATCTTGATAACTGTAACTTAATCAATGGTTTAATCCAATAATGGTGCGTAGGCGGAAGTGGGTTCTGGAGATGGCCCTTTGAAGGCTGTGTCTTGTTACTCCTCTTTACTTTATGACCATAATAAGCAACCTCTGCCATCAGGTATTCTGTCTTGCCTTAGGCTAAAAACAATAGATCCAGTTGACCTTGGACTGAAACTTCTAAAATGAGAACCAAACACAGTTACTTCTTTAAAATGTTTCTGTTCACAGGGAAAGGCTTGCTCAAGGTACACAGACTGTGAGATAGTAGAATCTAGTAACTCTAGCCCTAGTACTTTCCCCTGGAACTTGTTAGCTGCCTCTTTGTTTAATGATTTGGCTCAGCCTTGTAATCAAGTCTGTTTTCCCAGCTGTGTTGCCACTTTCCATGTTACTTTTTTAAAATGTTTTTTATTGTAAAAATACTGTATAGAGGGGTTATAGTTACATGAGCAAGATAATGAGTACATTTCCTATCAAGCATTGTTACCTCCTCCTTTGCTTTTCCCCTACCATCCCTTCCCTCCACCTCCACAACTACACTCCTTCCCCTCCCATCCCCAAAGCACACAACTTTGCCTTCTCACATAGTCACTCTGGGCTAATAATAGCTACGGCAGCACTTTTGACTCTTTCTGGTGTTATACCTTTGCCTCTATTGATCACCCATCTGTTAGGTTCTAGTAGTTGCTAGACTATTGTTTTCAGTAATGAGCCCTTGGTATACATTTTGCAACAGTTTGTACCAATTAAATTCTAGACCTTTTACAAGAGTATATTTACAAAGGCCATGCTTTGAAGTTTTTTCAGACCTCAGAAGGACTCTTCTTATCTCTCTTTGGTTCTCTCTGGTAAATACTCTCATTTCCCTGGGGCTATTTTTTCTCTTTTGTTCAATAACTAATATCCATTCATTTCCTGTTGCTCACTGATATCTGTTTCTCTCATGTATGTAATCTCCTCCTCTTATTTATTTACAAGAAAAGTACCTTTTTTTAAAAAAAGAGCACATATGGCTTATGCTTTGTTATCTTTCTTTTTTTTTCTTATTGTTTATTGTTTATTGAAGCAAGGTCTCATTTTCTAGTCTAAGCCCCTGGCTTCGAACTCACTCTGAGGCTTTGAATTTGTAGTCTTCCTACCTGTTTTCCTGAGTGCTAGATATGCACGTGTGTCCCACAGGACTGGATTGTGCATTTTACACTGTATTCTAAATAAAGTCAGTTATTTTGAAAAGAGCTTTGGAGCTTTCTGTTCTTGTAGCTTTCCTTTCTTTTCCTCTGAGCAAATTATCTAAGCCACTTCTCTGAAGCTAAGGGAAGTAACAGTGGTCCTCTTGGAGTGACACCCTGATTTTATAAGCAGGGCAGTAAAAGGATAGTATCATCTAATCTAGGTTTACATCTTCCACAAAACCTCTTCCCTAAGAGTGAGCTTAGCAAAGATGATCTGGGCCCCAGTATTCTCATCCTATTCTCAACCTAGAGTAGAACTCCTGCTGTCAGAGCAGAAAGGGAGCCCCTAACCTCCCTTCCATACCTCTGAAATACATGGCTAGAATTAGAAGGACTGTTGATAGTTGCCCTCTCCCTAGGAGATATCCCACACTTGGCTGAGAGCTGTGGAGACAGTCTTCCTCTCCTTCCATATGGCTTCTGTTTTTTTCAGCTAGTAAACTGGGAAAAGGAGGGAAGACTTATTTATGTGCTGTTGACTCTTCTTTTTTCAACAGCTAGGTCTTGCATAAAAGGTTCTACTTTTGGGGCTGGGAAGGTGGCTCAGTGATAGAGCACTTGCCTTGCATGCATGAGGCCCTGGGTTCGATTCCGTTGCCTTGCATGCATGAGGCCCTGGATTCGATTCCTCAGCACCACATAAGCAAAAAGAAAAAAAAGCCGGAAGTGGCGCTGTAGCTCAAGTGGTAGAGTGCTAGCCTTGAGCTGAAGAGCTGAGGGACAGCGCCCAGGCCCAGAGTTCAGGCCCCACGACCGGACCCAAAAAAAAAAAAAAGGTTCTACTTTTGTTGGGTACCTTTAAGATAATTACCAGAAAGTTTAGACTTTGTTTTTATAAGTTTTGCTACTTAATGTTATTTTGTTGGAGAGCTCTTTACTCTGTTTATTCCAGACATAAATCAGAGCTATTAACTTTTGGACAGTATCCCATCTTTCTTCTTCTGAGAAGAACCTTTTTACTGTGTGATTTATAGGTTATCAATATATTAAGTCAGCATCATGATGCCATAAACCACTTTGTATACTATATGTCAGTGAATTACAGCATCCTCAAATATTAATAATATGTGTGTATCCTTAAAGCCAACTTGTATCAATAGGCACAATCCAACTTAAGTTCACCTGTGCAGATACCTGATGATTTTTAGGTCACATAAAAAAGAAGGGGAATAAGCAATTCTGTCACGCCTTCCTCAGTTGTTTTATTACTACCTTCAAATTCACTGTGACAGTGAAAGGAGATGATCCTTCAGTTAACCTAGGCTAAGCCAGGACAGGCCTCCACATTCTTCTCAGAGCTTCCTTTAGCCGGTGAGCTAAATTGGTTTGTGCTGTGTTTAAAGAATTAAGTTGGAGTTGCACTCTCCTCTTCCTTGCGACTTCACTTCTTCCCTCCAATCTCCCTTGACCACTAATCGGACATTTTAACTTACCCAAGATAACTCTCTCCATCTATTGTTTGATTATGTAAAAAGTTGAGTTTTATTCCATTTCCTTGAGAGATATTTTTCTATATTGTTTACTAACTGATACCCAGTGATTTCCTATGGTATCACTGAAGTATTATATTGTACTTTACCCACATGCAGGGTAAATAGGCTTCTCTGTTATATTGTTCCCATTTTCAGAACCGTCTGCAGGGCTCTGTTTTCTGTTTTCTCCAGATAGCACATTTATTCCACATATCAATGATTTTGCTTTTACAAATATTTAACAAAGTTATTGTAAAAATATCATAATAATAATGTGAAATGCCAGAGACTTAATGTACACCTATTGAATCCAGACCTTTACATTTCTGTCTTCCTTTTTAGTTCTGTAGCTCCTCAGTTGATTCTAAAGCTGCTTAAGAACGATTGTTATTGACCTGCGTGTGGCGTGCTCCCTATCACTTTCTTTCGCTTTGCCTGACAAAACCTTGTTTAACAAAAGCAAGCAAGCAAGCAATAAAGGAATAGAACAGAAAGATATTCTCAACTTTGTCTTTGCTCCTAATCTAGTGAGTGTTTATTTGTTGTTATATTAGAGCCTTCCTTTTGTGCTTTTAAATCAGAGAAAATACCTAGTGTGGAGGCATAAAATGCCAGTTTACTTTCTTAGCCTCCCTCTCACATTGGGCATGAGTCCATAAGCCAGATTCTGACTGTCTGACACCTAGACACCTGTGAAGTAAAACCAAGTGATGAAAAGAGAGAATGTGGGGTCCACTTCCGGAGTCTTCATCTCTGAAGTACGTAGTTACACCACTTCTGGTTTCCACATTGAGGGGAAAGTTCTGTTGTCAGCATCCGTCCTGCGGCTTCCACACAGTAATGCTGCATACTTTGGGCTCCTTTTCTGGTTGGAAAGCCCTTCAAAGCCGTCCTCAGTAGCATCCTGAATAATGCTGTAAGCTGCTGCTATGTTTAAATAAATTTGTTTTCTGATGAAATTGTAATGATTTGGTCCTGTTGCTGGTGACAGAGAAACAGGACACCTAATAGAACAATTGCCTCAATTATATATCCATGGGTAATAGTTCATCCACAGCCTAGTAAAGCAATAAACCCTAATGTCTCGTAGGTAATTGGTGATAGCTTGTGACTTCACAAAGTTAAGAGAGAAAGAAAGCATTTTAGGCAGAAGGCAGAGCAGAAGGAAGGCAGGTAGAGGTAACAGCAGAGATGGAAGGGACAGCATATCTAGAAGGTAAACTAACTGGAGAAGGATAGGATCATATTACCTCTTCGAGACCATATGAAGGGATTTTTATGTTAAGTTCAATAGTAATATAAAGCTGTTAAAGTTTTGTAATTGGCAAGTGTTATGGTTGGATTTGTACTGAGAATAAAATCATTTCCTGTGGCATGAAGAGTAATCCAGAAGTGGGAAAATGCTGATGATTTTACTTGGGTTTGAGATTTGTTACTAGTGCTAAGAAGTCCTAAGCTGGTCACTGCCTCCTGGCCATGTCCTTCTAGTAAAACCAATTATTTCCTCTTTGAGCAATGCAGAATGTATTCCTCCTCCATCAGCTACCTCCCTTTTGAATCTACCTAGGGACAATATTCTCTCCATACTTCTGATTTTAATAACTGTTGCCAATAGATATCATTATTTATCAAACTCATTTAATTTAATAGAAATATATTCCATAGATTGAATAATTTTGCTATAATAATATTAAAGCAATTCTACTTTGTTTGGAAAGGGGGGGGTTGCTTACATTTTATTCATTTTAAATTGAAAATAAAAAGTAATACCTAACAAAAGGAATCTCATGATCATAAAGGTGGTTTTCCCAGGACAAGTCTGTCCTTCGAACTTGGGATGCACTGACCCTTGCAATTTCTCGAAATATAGAAAACTCAGCTGCATAATTTTTTGTAGTTGGGGACTAGGTTCACTCACTTTCTTCCCTGATTAAAAAAGAAAGGGCATACTAAAAAAAAAAAATACTAAAATACATGTGCTATATCCTTCAGGTTTATATAATTTGTATTATATGTCATTCACTTGAAAACATTCAAAAATAAAATGTCAAAGGTGTTATTTAAGTCACATTGTTTTTATTTTTGTGGTTAGAACTCAGTGTTAAGTAGGTACTCTACCACTTGAACCACCCTGAAGCCCCCCTACTTATTTTTCTGCTAGTCTTGGAATATAAACCCCCTGCCTCTGCTCCTGACTAGCTGGGATGAGCCATCAGTCCTGGCTTCTTTGTTGAGATGAGGCTCTCACTTTTTGTCAAAGCTGGCCTTAAGCTGTCATCTTCCTGAATAACTGGGATTATTGGTGTGAGCCACTCTGCCCATCAAAAGACCAAACATTTTTGAATTGTATATGTAAAGTTGGTAAGAAAGTTTACATGGCCCATAAGCTAGCCTTTTCAACAGAATGGAAGAGACAAGAAGAGAATCAGAGATTAAACCAGAGACAAAGTGTAAGTTTCCCAAGCTCCAGAACCTTATTTTTTTTAATATGAGTGACTTTTTTGTTTGCTATAGTTGACTTCTACATCATTTCTTGGATATCTTAACTGACAGAGGATGAAAATTTACAATATGATTAAGAGTAATAAAAGTATATATTCTCTCTTATTAAATATAGTTAAGGAAATGTGAGATTAACCTCTATAAAATTGCATTTTATGAGTAAAATTTTAAAAATATTTGAATATAGACAGTATAATGTAGTTCAAACAAATAAACCTGCAAGAATATTGCAGGATCTTATATAGTGCATATCATATCTTTTCACTGAGCTTGTTCATTCTGAGAAATTTTGAATACATTTTCTCTGTTTTTCATTTTCAATATTTTGCAGGAAAAATATCTACTTTTATGAAATAATTTTAATTTTATAAGATAGTAAGAATATTTGTTATAGTTATTTTTAAAGAGATTACCTAACTTAAAAGAAAAGTTTTAATAGTAATAAAAAGGAAGCAGAATGAAGTAAGAAGTTGAGAGTGTTGAACTAACCCAACCTATAATATTTTTCATAGCCTGACTACTGATTTTTTTAGGATTCAGTGATTTTCAACAGGTATACATTGTACTATATTTCCCTGATATGTAGGAGTTTACAGTTAAAAATAATGGTGATAGGGCTGGGAAGGTGGCTCAGTGGTAGAGTGCTTGCCTTGCATGTATGGGTTCAATTCCTCAGTACCACATAAGCAGAAAAAACCCCGAAGTGGTGCTATGGCTCAAGAGGTAGAGCACTCACCTTGAACTGAAGAGCTCAGGGACAGTGCTCAGGCCCAGAGTTCAGGCCCCACGGCTGACAAAAATAATGATGATGATGATGATGATGATGATGATGATGATGATGATGATGATATATGTTAGGTACCTGTGGCTCATGCCTATTAACCTAGCTACTTCAGAGGCTGAGATCTGAGAATCCCAGTTTGAAGCCAGACCAGACAGTTAGTGAGACTCTTTTCTCCAATTATGTAACTCTTCTTACCCAAAATCCAGAAGTAGAGCTGTGACTCAAATAGTAGAAGGCCAACCTTTTTAAAAAAATAATCATAATAATAAAAAATAATCATAATCATAATAGCTTGTGTGTATGCACTTATTTAATCTGTTATGATTATTTCTTTGAATTTTATGTAAAATTTTCCAGCTTCAGTTTATAGGATTTGGGAAAGTGACAGGTGTTTTTTTTCTCAGTGATGTCAAGTCATGAAGTTGGGAGAAAAATTAGAGCCCAAGACTTACAACCTGGTATTAGCTACATTGCAGTTTACAGGAGTCTAACAGACCTCACAGATAATGAATAGCACTAAAATCTAAATGCATATACACTATAGTGTATATAGTATTTTCCACTATTGGGAAAAAAGAATTTATATTCTCCCTTTTCATTCTTTTTGTTTTTCTCCCAGTCCTGAGTCTCAAACTCAGGGCCTGGGCACTGTCCCTGAGCTTCTTTGTGCTCAAGGCTAGCACTCCACCGTTAAAGCCACAGCACCACTTCTGGCTTTTTCTGTTTATGTGGTACTGAAGAATCAAACCTAAGGCTTCATGCATGCTAGGCAAGCACTCGTACCAGTAAGCCACATTCCTTCCTCCCTTTTCATTCCTAAATGTGCTCTCATTACTTTAGCCCTGGTTATTATGTAAACATAGCAATAGTGGCAACTGACCACACAAGCATTTTAAAGTTTGCTTTCCTGGAACTTTTGGTGAAGAATAATAGATTAAACTTTTAAAAACCTTCTCAAGGATAAGAAACCAAGTTCTTAAGCAAGCCAAGAACTTTCAAGAAGACTTTTCCAGTGGTATAGTGTCCACTCACTGGAATAACTACAATGTTGAATGAATTCTTCTCTTCTAAATCCTCAAGGCATCCAGAGCTTCCTGTGCTTGCCAAAACATGACCTTCTTTATCCAGTTTTAAGATTAAGAAAATTGTAAGCTAGGTACCAAGCTATTATTATCCCAAGGTTTTCTAGAAGTGGAGGTATGACTCAAGTAGAGCACCATTAAGCAAGAATATGGGATCCTGTTGGGTGTTGGGGGCTCACTCCTGTAATACTAGCTACTCAGAAGACAGAGATCTAAGGATCATGGTTCAAAGCCAGACCAGGCAAGAAAATCCATGAGAGTCTTATCTCCAATTAGCCACCAGAAAATGGGAAATGGAGCTGTGACTAAAATGGTAGAGCACTAGCCTGAGCAAAGCACCCAAGCCCTGAGTTCAAGCCCCATGACCACCAAAAGTATGAGACCCCGACCCTAAGTTCAACCCTCAGAATCAGCACCTCTCCCCTCAAAAAAAAGCAAAAGCGGGCTGGGAAGGTGGCTCAGTGGTAGAGTGCTTGCCTTGCATGCATGAGGCCCTGGGTTCGATTCCTCAGCACCACATAAGCAAAAAAGAAAAAAACCAGAAGTGGCGCTGTGGCTCAAGTGGTAGAGTGCTAGCCTTGAGCTGAAGAGCTGAAGGACAGCGTCCAGGCCCAGAGTTCAGGCCTCACAACCGGACCCAAAAAAAAAAAAAAAGCAAAATAAGCCACTCTAGTCAAAACTTTGGCAACACAACAAAAGTTTCCGCTTGTTCCTATTATAAGAACAGATTCTTTTTTTTTAATTTTTTTTATTTTTTGGTACCATTCCTGTTCTTGAACTGACAGTCTGGGTGCTGTTGTGAGCTTCTTTTGCTCAAGGCTAGCATTCTTCCACTAGGGCCACAGCTCTACTTCTGGCTTTTTTGGTAGGTAATTGGAGATGAGGATCTCATGGGCTTTCCTGACTTGGATAGCTTTTGAACCAAGATCCTCAGATCTCAGCCTCCTGAGTAGCAATGATTACAGGTATGAGCCACTGTCACTAGGCAAGAACAGATTCTTATTGAACTTAAGCAGATAACTATCATCATGAAAATTACAATACCCAGTAATCGTATCTGTATTTTAGAGTGTTTAGGCAGGAAGAAAAAAGGTTTTCATCTTGCTTTCAAAGTTATAAAGAACTTACTGAAACTATAAAGAAACAGAAGACTTTTTTAAGTTAAAAAAACAATCAGAAGTCAATAATATTTCAAACAGTACTCCTTGAAAATCCATTTATTCATTGCCATGTATTTAATTCTGAGAAACACACAAAATATATAAGTTGACAAATGGGATTACATGGAACTAGAGCTTCTAGATTCAAAGGAGACAGAACAGACAACCTAAAGGCAAGAAAATTTTGAACTATTTATCTGAGAAGTTATTAAAATCTCAAAGTTGTAAAGAACCTAAACAACTGCCAAAAAAAAAAGACAAGTAGACATTTCTTAAAAGAAGATACACAAATGGCCAACACCACCAATTTCTTTTTTAAGCCAAACATCATTAAACTCATTACAAAAAAAGCATATAAAAACCACAATGAGATATGAACTCAGTATATTTAGTTATCATGAAAAAAGATTTTAAATATTTCCCAAAACAAAGAATGATAAATGTCCAAGATAATAGATATGCCAATTACTCTGATCTGACCAGCCATACGGTACCACATATATATAAACAATTACACTAATCCAATTAAAAAACAAGAATAGTTATACTTACTACATGAATGAGTTAAAGATTTTCTTTGTTTCTTGATGGGTTGTGGGCTTGAACTCAGGGCCTGGGTCCTATCTGAGTTCTTTTGCTTAAAGATAGTGCTCTACAGCCTTTGAGCCACAGCAGGTTTTTTTTTTTTTGAGTAGTATATTGGAGATAAGCGTCACACCCGGACTTCTGCCTGGGCTGTCTTTGAACCTCCATCCTCAGATCTCAGCCTCCTGGGTAGCTAGGATTATAGGCTTGAGCCACCAGATCTTTTAGTATTGTGACTTTGGTTTTTAAAAGACATATGGTCCCTGACATATGACGGTTCCAACAGTGTGAAAGCACAGTTGTACAACCATCCTTCTCTTGACTTAATGTAGCATTCAGCAAATTACATGAAATATTTAATACTTTACTGTTGAATAGGCCTTTTGTTCATCTATTTTGCCAAATTATAGGCTAAAATAAAAAGTACATTTAAGGTATGCTATCTAAGCTATATAAGCTCTGATGCTTGGTATGTTAAAAGTACTAAATGAAATTTTTTTATTTACAGTGGGTCCATGAAGACATTAACCCATGAAAGACATAGTAAAGTAAAAAAAAGCCTTCAGCTTTTAATAGAAGAGCAAATTCTAACTTTGTATCAGTACATTATTGATGCTTCAAAATAAAAACTTACAAACACACCTATCCAATTTAAGCAGCTTGACTATGCAGAAAATTTGTTTTCTATAAGATTTTTACAATCTTTTTATAACCATTAAGTTTTAATCCTATTATTTGCCTCTTAGTTTGCCATCATATTTCAGCTCCTTTTTTTCTTAATGAAAAAACTTTCTTTATACCTTTTATACTTTTCTTAGTAAAAACACATCTAATTCCCCTTGTATAAACTATATACAGCTATTTCCCATGTAGTTTTAATTATATAAAGATTGACTATACTATTAGCTATCAGTAAGTGTTCTTGTATTGAGAAAACTAGAACGTATAAGGTTGTCACCTTTCAGCATTCTGTGTGAGCAGACTAGCAAATTTATGAGTACACCATCTCACTCTATACTTCCTAGAGACAAATGCTTCTTCAAAGTGTTTCATTATGTCAAAAGAACACATTTCTTAACAAACACATACCTTTAACTTCTCTATATTATGTGAAAATGATATCCAGAATATATTAGTTTAAACCTATGTTTAAGCTGACTAATGTTCCAGTATGTTATTTTACTTAGAAATTCCACAATCAATTATTTAGTATTAACTATAAGGTTTTAAGATACCAACAACATTTTGGTTGTTTGGTTTTTTTGGTCGGTCAAGGGGCTTGAACTCTGGGCCTGGGCACTGTCCCTCAGCTCTTTAGCTCAAGGCTAGTGCTCTACCACTGGAGCCACAGTGCCACTTCCAGTTTTCTGAGTGGTTTATTGGAGATAAGAGTCTCACGGGCTTTCCTGCCCCAGGCTAATTTGAACAGCAATCCTCAGATCTCAGCCTCCTAAGTAGCTAGGATTACAGGCGTGAGCCACAGGTGCCCAGCTTTGGAAAGTAGTTTTTTAATGATTAGTGTTGAAAAGATTTTTCATAAAATCTTACATCTATAAAATTCATGTGTTTTTAACAATTGCTGAGTTGCTCAGGACATTTTTGTGATAACAACCAGACACCTTGGCTCACACCTGTAATCCTAGCTACTCAGTTCTCTTGTTTCTAGTACTTTATTCTGCCCTCCAGCATTCTCCAAAACTCTCAGTTTACTCATTCAAAAGAATAAATACCTACTTTACCATTAGATGAATGAAGGTTGTAAATGCTAGTATTTAGTAGAAAGTAATTCGTAAAGAGACTTTCAACCAGGCTTGCTCTTATTCTCACTTACATCTCAGTTCCAAAGTCTAGTTGTGACTGGGCATGGTGGTGCCCAGCAAAAAAGGGGCCTAGGCATGGCCGTAACTTCTAAACCAGCCTGAGCTACACAGTAATTCAAGGCTACCCTGTGCTACATAGCAAGACCTTATCTCAAAAAATATATTTAAAAAAAGAAAAGAAAAGGAAAAGAAAAACTATATGATTATCTCCTTGCTATCCACAAGAAGTAAGTTTATACAACCTCCTTCAGATGTCATGCTTGTTCCTCCCTATATAAAATGGTGAAATAGTTGCCCAGAAACCAAGTCTGAATATGCTCAGTCCAGACACAATTATTTTTAAGTGTTTTTTATGGTCCATTGGTTGATTCTACTACAGAGGACCTGCAGATATGGAGGACAGACTGTACTAGATACGACCCAATCTTAACTCTCTTGCAAACCCCATAACACAAATAAACTTGCTTTCTGACTTTTTCCATTCCTAGTTAGGACCCAGCTCGCGTGGGTCTGCCTTGTCGGTAGAGTCATATTTTTCTAAATTCCAAATTTGGGGTCAATCATTTACCTCTTCTTTCCCTTTCTTTTGTGTTCTTTCATACAATATTGAACATGAAATAATGTTTTAGTGTGCTTATGGAAAGACCTATAGTTAAGTGTGTATCCTCAATCTACATCTTTATCTATAACTTGATATTTTTTACTTTTATTATCTATTATGTAGTTTCTTCTTTTTTAACATCGTTAGATTTAAGGTAAATGCCCCCTTAAAAGGTATTTCTGTGTGTAGGAAGTTGGAAATTATTTAATGCAACCTCTTTGGGGAGTTTGATCCAACTAATCCTAGGGTAAGATTTATATCATATAATTTATTTTGAAATGTTCTTATTAGGACCTAGATCTGCTATCTGCACAGCATGTAAGAATGTTTCTTCCTCAAGTATATTGAAGTAGAATAACTTGAAACCAGGTAGCACATTTTCTTATAGCCCAAACATAATTTAAAATTTTGAGAAAATAGGTCCACCAACAATAGGTTAATGCACTATGTACATTTTATTATCTTACATAATGCAACTAGGTAATAATTTTCACTTATATTGTATGGACAAAGAACCAGAAAACCAATGAAGTTAAATTACTTTCCCAAATTCATATAGCTCATGGGTCACAAAGTTAGAATTTCAACCCAGGATTTACTTAACTTCAAGTTAATACTCCCATAAGTGAGTCTTCATAAGAAAAACTAAAAGGTATGTTTTCTGTATATGGAACTACATTAAAGCTCTGCAAAATTTGGGGAGAAGCCAAAGAAAGTTACTATCAGAAATTATAATTCTAACTGGGCACCGGTGGCTCACGCCTATAAGCCTAACTAGTCAGGAGGCTAAGATCTGAGGATTGCAGTTTTGAAGCCAGCCTGGGCAGAAAAGTCCCCGTGAAGCTCTTTCTCTCCAGTTAGCACCCGAAATCCAGAAGTGAAGCAGTAGCTCAAAATGGTAGGGTGCTAGCCTTGAGCCAAAGAGCTCAGGGACGGTGCCCAAGCCCTGAATTCAAGCCCTACAACCAACAACAACAACAAAAAAGGAAAGATATTGTAATTCTGTTAATGCCATTTCATACTGCCTCTTTCACTGAATGCTTTATCACCTATAAGCTAGATATATCGATTTCAGTTTTACTGTTATTTAATCTTCAGTATGTGAAATACTAGAATTGGTTTATTCTACAAGCTTCTTTCATGGCATCCCCACCACTAACATTTCCACAGTTAAAGAAAAACTTCATCTTGCCGGGCACCGTTGGATCACACCTGTAATCCTAGCTACTCAGGAAACTGAGATCTGAGCATCGAGGTTCAAAGCCAGCCCAGGCAGCGTGAGACTCCTATCTCCAATAAACCACCAGAAAACCGGAAATGGCACTGTGGCTCAAGTGGTAGAGCACTGGCCTTGAGCTGAAGAGCTGAGGGACAGCACCCAGGCCCAGAGTTCAAGCCCCACAACAAAAAAAAAGAAAGAAAGAAAGAAAGAAAAGCTTCATTTTGTCCATTTGAAATGACTTGTTCTTTTCTGAATTCAAGTTAATACAATTTAGGCTTTAAACTTAGGTTTTACCTGGATTCCTTCTCTTCTTCCTCATGTTGCTGGGGAGACTCATGTCATCAGGCATCACTGGGCATGCACAGCCTTCTGAGCCACTACTTTGTCCTTGGACTTCGGCATCACAAGACAGAATCAACAGAAAGGATATAGGTCCTCTGGCCAGCCTTGGAGCTCCATAGACTAGAGCTGCTGTCATGAGTCCTTGCATGGTGTCCATTGGAAGGACTGTATGCCCTTCAGCCTTTTTCTTCAAACCCTAGTGTCCTGTGTGTCTTTCAGTTCAATCTTAGTCTCTTATGCACCCCTCTCATACCAGAGGTTTCTGTAATTGCTCTGCTGCAATACACTTAGATATTTAGAATCCAAAGATGTCTGTAGACTAATTTTGTCAAAGAACCTTTCTTGGCTTTTGTCTTTGTTACCCCATACTTGGGCAGCACAATGAACCCCTTCAAGTGCTTTCTTTCTTTATGGCCCATATTTATTTCTTTTGCATGGGCAAATGCCTGTTATGTCCTCTTACATATTTGTATACTCTTTTATGGTTATAGTCTCAATCTTCTTTTTTTGTTTTTTTTTTGTTTTGTTTATTTGTATTTTTATTTTTTTATTAGTCTTCTTATCTGCTCTGGCCTCTTATCCTATAAACATTATATAAATGCAGCTCTTAGAGCAGCTTTATATGTTCTGATAAGATCAATTGGCAAAACATGTCTGTGGAGAAAGCCAGGCTGCTTCCACTGTGGAAAAAATATGCAGATGTAGCAATACTTTGAACATCTCTGGAAAGGACAGATGAAATGATATTGGGAGAGATCTTAGACTGCCTTTTTAGATCTTTCAAAAGTTGTGTCATGTGAATAAAGTACTCAAAAGTAAATACAAGATAATTATAAGGCATATGAAATTTGGCTTCTTCTATCCTGCTAGGCTCCAGATCACCTGGTTCTCAGCCAGACAGAAAGTAGGTCTTTGGGCAAAGCAATTGCGTTTCCGTTCTCTGTTTCCTGACCTGCTACTCTCTCTTACAGGACTTTCCTGATGGTGATATGAAGCAGCCAACCTGCTCCAACATTTCGAAGTTTTTTTTCCTCCATTACAGAACATACTTTAGTAGGCAGATGGTCTAAATCCCAAAGTGAAACAGATGAGAATTCAGCTATTTTGCTAACTTGCCAGACTCTAATAGAGAGGTCTTTACTATCCTTTATCTGGATCCCCTTGGCCAAGCCAAGTCTATATTGTATAGTTTATTACTTACAAAATTTATCTGTAGGATTATCACACCAAGTAGGTGTTCAGTAAATAAGTATAACTATAAATGGATGAATACAGTTTCAAATGTGAAACAGTTAATAGTTTCAAATATGTTACCAACAGTTTTAAATAGCAGTAACAGCTGCCTCTACCTCCTGATCATTGTACTCAATTGTCACATGCGCTTAATCACTTTAATCTAAAAAAACAAAAAACCAAAACATTTCCAGTCTCTGTGTCATAGCTTACATTTTCAATGAAACTGTGTCAATTATTAGAAGCATTTTCCTTAATCCATATTTTTGAATTCTTCATTATTAAATTCAAGTTAAACATTCTTGTGAAGAATGCTACATTGATGTTGTTTTATGCCTTCTCAAACTATCGTTTCAAGGGTAATAAGAAATTCTTAATACACTAGACAAGAAAAGTATGATGGTGGGATGGAAGTTTGAGTTTTCCATTATTGCTTTGATTTTATACTAATCAGGAAATGTGCATGTGACTTGGTACTTAAGTTAGACTTGACATTATTGAACAGTTATCCCTTTTAAACTGGAGAAATTTCTTGTGAGTTGTTTTTGTTTGGTAATTTGGAGAGTTAATAAGAACAAGTTTTTGAATTTTGAAACTGAGGACCAAGTTTAGTAATGTCTACCTCATAGGATAAGGATTATTGGAAAAATAAACTATGGTTGCTAGTAATAAAATATGGTTGCTCAGGAAAGAGACTCTCTTAATATAATTAGTCATACCTAGACATTTATTGACAAACGCACACTGCATTTACACTTGTGCGTGATATGAATGTCAACCTTTATAACAGCTCTATGTGTTGGGTGCTATTGCTATCCTTATTAAAAGATTAGGCAAGCTCATTTTAAGTAATCTGAAACAAAAAGACCGTCTTCAACGTGAGGCTGTTTAAGACCAAATCCCAAATCTTCAATGACCTCATTTTCAAAATGGCTACTTTGTATCATGGTTGTGATTATCATTGTATCTAGTTCTTCATATATTCCTGGCATAAAGTGAACACCTAAGAAATATTGATGAATCTATATTAAATTTAAAAACTGATTATAAACATCTAGGACACTGTCAAACAGTAGATATGTAATCTTAAGGCCGGATACACACCTGTAATCCCTAATGCTCAGAAAATGGAGACCAGGATGATACAGTTTGGAGGCCAGCCTTGGCAAAAAGTTACCAAGAGCCTATCTCAGCAAATAAGATGTACATGGTGATATAAGCACACACATACCTGTAATCTCAGTATGCTGGAGACCTAAATAGGATTGTGGTTTAGACCACCATGGGCAAAACCATAAGACCCTATTCAAAAAGTAACAATAACAAAAAGTGTTGGGATCATTTGGTAAAGCACTTGCCTTACCAAGTGTGAGGCCCTGAGTTAAACCCTAATACCATCAAAAACATGTAATTACTGTTTAATAATCAATTTAAATATTTTTTTCTTAAAATATATCAACAGGCATATGAAAGGGGACAGTATAATATTGCTGTAGTAATTAATCATAACATTCTAAGGGATGTAGGTACTGATACCCTTAATCTTCTCTGCTTCTTTGCCAGAGACTTTTTGATGTTTAGAAATTAACAGTAACATTTTCAAGTGATTTGGGAAGTCAGTCTTGAAATAAACTTGTATTCTCATGTGGATTTCATCACAGAGAGAAGAGGCACATCCTTCTTGAGACTCAGAAAAGCATAGAGTGTCTGGAGACTGGCTGCCTCTCCCCCTCTGTGGGACCTCACCACACTTGTGATGTTTCCATTAGCTTCTCTCCACAAGGTAGGAACTGTGTTTCCTCTCTAAGGACTCTTCGTATAGTCACAGCTGTCTTGTCTGTGGACTTAGATTTTTATTATTCATGGAAGGTATTTGATAGCTATAACTTAACATGTATGTTTAAGGGTTATCACTAAAGAATTTTTCTGCCTAAAAATAAGGATAATCCAAAAAATATAGTAATGCCATCACCTTGAGGTACTACTCTTTATATTTTCTAGTATGCTTTTCACAAACTATTGATAGATATTATATATATAATCCATAAAACTGTATAACTCTAGAAATTCTGACTGAAATTATAGAGTATCAATTTTTAGCTACTCTGCTGCTTTTACTTACTAATTTATTGTGGCATTTTCAGTTTTTAATAGCTGTATAATAATCCACTTTAAGGGCATAACACATAAACCACAAAACTATTGGGTTGTTTCCAAGGTTTTCCTGAAATAAGTGTAACTTTGGTGAATTTCCTCATACATGATTTTTGTGTAGATGTCTGTTGACTTTAAGTTAGAACTGCAGAATCTTCTAAGTGTACTCTCTGATGAGAGAGTTCCTTGAACATCACATAAGAAAATACTATTGTTCTTCATCATTATACAAATACATACTCATCTAAAGTAGCATGCCAAGGTGTTTAGAAGGCAAAGGAGCTACAGGAGGAGCTTAGTGGTAGTGTTCGCCTACTATATGTTAATTCAGTATCCAATGGAAAAAATGAATTGATTGATTAAACTCATAGTTACATACACACAAGGTCTGTCAAGTCTCACTGAATATCTTGGAATTTCTGGCTTACCATTTATTCTTAAAACTGACATTAGTTCATCATGATGATGATAAATTGGATGAAAAGCCCAACCAATTTATATTCATACAAACAATGTGTGAGTATTTGAGAGTATTACTTTTTCCACAGCTGGATCTGAATTTGGTAATTACTGTTTTAATTTGTAAATAAATGTGTTAAAAGTTTGTGACCTTTGTGTGATTACTACTGATATGACTATCTTTTTCTACTTCTATATCACTTTGAGGTCTCATGAACATTCTACTCATGTCCTGTGCCAAATATTCATTGGACTCCTTCTTGTTTGGATTGATTAGAATTAGGAATCATATTTAAAATATTAAATCTGTAAATCAAATTTATTAGAATTATGCCTTCTTATTTTTCTTTTTTTAATACTTTGATTTGATATTTCAGTTTTGCTTTAGGTGTCTTATTTTTCCTATAACATTTCTAAGGCATCCCCATGTGTCTCAATTTGGGATGAGTAATTTAAAATGATGCTAATGTGGTTTTTATTGTAATTGTTTTCTTTTTTCTAATTTATTGTAAAGGTGATGAAAAGGGGGGTTACAGTTATGTGTTCATTTCTTTTGAAACACTGTTACCTCTTCCCTTATTTTCTCCCACCTACCACTCCCAACTCCCCCACAAGTTGTATAGTTCATTTCCAACATAGTGTCTAGTGAGTATCATTGTTGCATTAGTTCATCCTCTGCTATTTCTGTGATTTCCTTGTTGCTAATGTTGATTTAATTATACCTCCTATATTATTTGAGATAACTCCCAGACATACTGTATTATCTATTATATTTCATTGTATACACTGACAGTAGATGTAATTTTACCCAACTTGTATTTTATATCTGCTGTAGTTTGTCTGAGATCACTTTTGTTGCAATATATTTACAGCATACATCAAATATTAGCATTAGCTGAGATTAATGTTGCTTACTTTGCTATTTTTATATGATTTCTTAGAGAATTTAATTGCTCTAAATTTCTGATTTAAAAAAAATACATTATCTCTATGTATTGAAAACAGAATGTTGCCATTGGCTCACACATGGAATTGGGTGAGATTGGGCGAATTGTGGTTCGAGGCCAGCCAGGTAGAAAAGTTTGTGAGACCTCTTCTCAACCACTAACTGGGTATACTAGTGCCCATCCAACATTCCAGCTACAGAGGAGGTTGGGAAGAGGAGGATCAAAGTTCCATGCTAACTGGGGTGAAAATACCTGTGAGACTCTGTCTCAAGCAAAGTACTGAGGCATGGTGATAGGTGTTCAATATCTGACTAGGATAGGAAAAAATAAATAGATAGATTGAGGGCTAGAAATTTATCTGGGCAGGAATTGAGATTCTATCTCAAAAACAACTCCTGCAAAGTAAGGGCTGAGATGTGGCTCAGTTGAAGAGTGCCCGCCTACCAATCTAAGCCCCTACATTTCAAACTCTAGTACCATTTTTTAAATAAAATTGAAGAAGCAGAATGTTTAACTTACACAAAAATTGCTTCTCTTTGCTTTTTGCTTTTTCAGTTAAATCATCCTCATTAAAAACTGTAACTCTTCCTTATGCCATTGTGTAAATTTTGTCTTTCTGTCTTCAAAAGGTGCTGTCCTAAATTATGAGTTATAGAACTATATTATCAGGAATTTTTATAAACCTTTCAGCAAAATCTTACATATATCTTCTCCACAAGCATATCAGTTGTTTTCATGTTTCTGGATCAGAGAGAAATTAAAAGCTCACATCTTATTTAATTAATAATCTGATTAATATCCAATTCATTTTTAAAGTATCAGTTCAGGAAAGTAAAGTCCTTCTTGAGGGCCTTCTGTGGAGTTTCACAGTGAATATAGTAGCTCATCACAGAATATTTAGAAAATATTCATAACTAATATCAGAAAGAGAATAAATATGGTCCGTGGTCATCTTTATTTAAAGAAGATATAGAGACAAAATTAATATCAACTAGAATTATTGTCTCATATTAAAAGCATACAGGAAAATAGTCTGAATCTTTGTCATATCTGTGTGAACCTTATCACATTTTACAATTAAGAAATCTTTGAAGTGAAATAGTTGAATCCTTTCATTATGATTAGAAAAAACGAAGGAGTGAAACTTATTCATCCAAAGTCACACAACTGTTTTGCCCAATATTCTTTGAAAAAACTTTAAAAAGCAAATAGAAGGTTCAGAGGTGTTATTAATAATACTAAGTATTTACTTTGTTACAGGTTATTTTGATATAGTGGGATGGTTTAATCAAACTGATTATTACATCTGTCACCTCATATTCTCAATAATAGTCACTAGTGCTTTGCTTGTATAGGATGATCCTCTACTTGAAACCATTCTTCTCATGTAATCTTTGGAATATCTACTTAATGGAAGAAATATTACATCTGTTTATAAAGGTAATGAATCAGACTTTAATCCAGGCAGTCAGAGATATGCAGTACTGTTCTTGAGAAAGGGGATTATGTTCCCCAGATTTATTAGTTGAAAAGTTTTTTAAAATCTGTACATTTACAATGTACCAGAGGATCTTTCCATATCTCTCATTTCACACTGCAATAATTTTATTTCTTGTTGTGAAGGGAGGGGGCAGGGGCACTTGAAGTGAAGGCCTGAGATCTGCCCTGAGCTCTTTTGTTCAAGGCTAGTTCTCTAACACTTTGAACCACAGTACTACTTCTGAGTTTTAGTAGTTAAATGGAGATATGAATCTCATGCATTTTCCTGTCTAGGCTGGCTTTGAACCACTATCCTCAGATTTCAGCCTAGTGAGTAGCTAGGATTACATAACTTTTTTTTAGTAAGAACATTTAAGGTTTTTCTTAGCAGTTTGTGAGTAAAAAATACATTTTTACTACCTATAGTCACCATGCTTTGAATAGAGGAACTTCCATACTGATTTCCATAATGGATTATTAATTTGCATCCATACTAACAATGTACAAGAGTTCCTTTTCTCTACACCTTCATCAACACTTACCTTTTGATAGTAACCATCCTAACATGGGTAAGGTGGAATTACTCTTTGCAAAAGGAAATTCTTCATTGTGATAATCAGCAAGAAATTGTACTTTATAGACAGAGTTACCAGAGGAAGCAAATGGTCAGACTTGGAGATGAAGTCAGAGTTGAAAGGTTTTAGCATGGCAGATGCCAATACATAGTATAACTTGAGAAAAAAATAAAAACTCGGCGCTGGGAAGGTGGCTCAGTGGTAGAGCGCTTGCCTTGCATGCCTGAGGCCCTGGGTTCGATTCCTCAGCACCACATAAGCAAAAAGAACAAAGCCGGAAGTGGCGCTGTGACTCAAATGGTAGAGCGCTAGCCTTGAGCTGAAGAGCGGAGGGACAGTGCCCAGGCCCAAAGTTCAGGCCCCATGACCGGACCCAAAAATAAATAAATAAATAAATAAAAATAAAAAATAAATAAATAAATAAAAACTCAAGTTGAGTTGTGGTGTGATATAACTAGCTTGTACCCTGGTTTTCAGAAACCATGGCTTTCCTAAATTCATCTTTGCATTTATCCAAATTATTTTCCCTTTACCAAATAAAACTTAGGAAAACTGTAGTTCAAAATTATAAATTTATCAATTTATCAAAGTCTTCTCCATGATAACTGCTTCTCATAGGACCTTGAAAGCAACTTTGAATAACCAGTTGCTCTTACTCAGTATAGTTCCTGGGCATTTTTGTTAGTTGAATATCTTTTTATAAATGATTAGAGAAAGCCAACTGACAGTAGTTTTTCCTGCTTCTTCCAGTTGATATCAAACTGATTTGTTGAATTGAAATCCCTTTGTATAACTACTTAAAGACAAAATAAAATAATTGACATGATTACACACACACATGCATGCACACACACACACAGTGTGTCATCAAAGCAGAATAAAAGTGTTTTTAAAATGAATTTGCAGATATATAGCAATCACAGTTTTAGCTTGAGGCTTTTCTAGGGTATTGTGACTAATGATTTGGTGTCTATTAAAGGCCCCAGGCAAAGCTTAGGGACAAGTGTTTTCCTAGCCAATTGTTTATCCTCAAAAGGTAGTCCTAGCCACAGTGAAGATTTCCATTTATTTTTTGTTTTGCTTTTTAATATCAGAGTGAATCAAACTTGCCTCTGACACTTAATCCCTAGGGGCATCTCAGGATTCAAGCTGCAATGCTAAGGTAAATGGATACCAACTCTGAAAGTCTTCATAGATATTTCATCTGCTGTGTTCTGTTTTTACTGTTTTTGGTATGTATTTACTTGTGCAAAGACTTATGTATAAAAATTACAACCTCAAGAATTGTATCGCTACTGAAAATTCTGCCCAGTTATATTGAGCATCAATTCAAGTGGGCTAAGTTTGATTTTTGTTTTTGTTCTGTCAGTCATGGGGCCTCAACTCTGGGCTCGGGCGCTGTGCCCAGCCCTCAGATGAAGGCTGTCGTTCTACCACTTGAGCCACCACGCCACTTCTGGCTTTTTCTGCTTATGTGGTCCTGAGGAATCAAACCCAGGGCCTCATGCATGCAAGGCAAGCGCTCTACCACTGAGCCACCTTCCCAGCCCCATGAGCTAAGTTTTTGGGGGTTTTTTGGTCAGTCATGTGACTTGAACTCTGGGGTTGGGCGCTATCCCTCAGCTCTTCAGCTCAAGGCGAGCGCTCTACCTCTTGAGCCACAGCACCACTTCCGGTTTTCTAGTGTTTTATTGGAGATAAGAATCTCACTGACTTTCCTGGCCGGGCTAGCTTTGAACCGCGATCCTCAGATCTCAGCTTCCTGAGTAGCTAGGATTACAGGCGTGAGCCACCAGAGCCCAGATGAGCTGTTTTTTTTTTAAGAGAATAAATTCTGTATCCCATTTTTATTATAATTTCATGGGAAATTTGTAAAGAAAGTTCTAATATACTATTCCTTTAAATAATAATCTAGCCTGATCTAGTAAAATTATGTACTTGTCAATTTGGGTAATTGTGAAAACCTGCAAGACTTGAATGTTTGGTTAATGTGTATTTCAATTATTGAAACAGTCATTTTATTTCTCTTTGTAAGTACTTCCTTCCTTCCTTCTTTGCTTCATCTTTCCCTCCCTGACATCCATCCCTCCCTTTTTTCCTTTTTTTCTTCTTTCCTTTCTTTAGATTAGGGTGTGGGAAGTTACTAGAATTTATTTTTTAATCTTATTTTATTGTAAAGATGCTGTACAGAAGGGTTACAGTTACATGAGTAAGGAATGAGTACATTAAGTTCATTTTCACCATAGTGTCTTGCGAGTATCATTGTAGAATTTCTTACTCTACCATTGGAGCCACTGCCCCAGCCTTTCTAATGTAGCTAGTCTGTGGCAGTACTTCCATATCCCCGTCCCTTCTTGCTGGGAAGACAGAGGTGTGCCACTTTGCCCAGCTTTTTCTTAATTGAGGCAGGATCTCACAACTTTTTGCCTCGGTTGGCCTTGGACCATTATCTTCATGATTCCAACCTTCTGAATATTTAGGAGAGTCACTGTACCCAGCTTGGTTGATTTCATTTGTCGTTTCTTTCTTCCCTTTCTTTCTTACTTTCTTTTGTTCCTTCAGTTTGTGGGAATACACACAAGTGCACACACACTTTTTAAGAACATATGCATATGAAATGTAGAAAGGACAGAATTAAAAAATAAAATATCAACTCATCCAACTTACAGAATAATAATGATGTCTGTGGTAATAAAATGATATAATAATAAGCACCTACCAATAGAAAAAACAGTAAAAGAACTTGCTAATATCAGCACCATTCTAACTCATATTCTAACTCCTTGTTCATAATTGATCTAAACCCAAACCCAATTTTACAAATGAAGAAACTAAATCAATAACAAACTGAATAGGATGTGCTAAATGCTGGGTCAGAAAACTGAACTTTTAAAAAATATGTCCCATTTTAGAAGCCTAGAATTTATAGTAGCTTTTCTTAATCTCCTATGCCATTTTTCTTAACCCTTTGAAACTGATTCTTCAATTTACCTTGATAAATCATACACCTAGTCTTTTGTTTCTATTTAATTTTAGGATAAATTAAATGTAGCAACTAGAAGTCTTTTCTTCATGTTCATACTTCAGACTCTTTAGTTTGAAATGGTTTAGTTCAATTTATCCCACAAATATTTATAGAGGCATTGTACTTTTCAGAGTTAATTCTTGTGTCTGTCAGAATGACGGTGTCAGTATATAAAAACAATTGAATCTATTTAGATTTAGATTCTTATTAGGATTATTTACCACTTATTTATTAGCTAATGCTCATTGCTTAGTATGTTTTAACTACTCTCAAATAACAATTGAGGGGACAGTGCTAAGGATCAAACTGAGTGTCTTCTCATGCTAGGCAATCATTCTGTCAGCCATTAAAATCTTCTTGACCCTCTGACCCACCATGCCTATAATTTATTAAGCAGCCATTTATTCTATTACTTCATAGACTGCTCACATGGAAGCCAGTAGATATGTCTTTATTCAAAATTGCTGAACATAAAATAACTGAGAATATGTATTCTAATTTAGAGGATGATGAAATAAATACGGCTTTTACAGAAAGGCTCAGCCAAACTTTTTTTGGGAAAGACAACCAGAATTAGTTCTTGAAAAAGGGAAGAATTGTTCTCACAGATAGGGAGGCATGGTTTGGGCAATGCAGACATGAGTGGAGGTAAAGAACCTAGGAAGGCTAAAATCGTGTACAGAAAGGGATGAAAAGGAACATTCATCATGGGAGAGCCAAGAGGAAATCCTTCCGTCCTCAAAGGCTCACATCACTTCACATTAAGTTTTAAGCATTATATACTAACATCCATACTTCCATGAACATAAAGAAGGTCTTGTACCCTTACTTTTCCTACTTTTCCTTTACCTTTCTCTTCTTCTCATTCTCCATTGAGTTTTATCTCTATGTACTTCTGTGTTGTAATTGCCAATAATAAACCTTTGCCATTTTTTTTGTTCCATTTTTGTAGATGTGTTGTTTGTAATTGTCTCTCTGTATACGCTCCTCCTTCAGTTCTTTCCATGGGTCTGTCTTCAGTTCTGTTACTTTTGTGCTTCTAAAATGGATGTTATTGACATTTTTATAACCACAATTAACTATCTACATTATTTTATGAGCATTTGCTGTTTTCTCCTATAGAACTTCATTCTTTTTTTTTTTTTTTTTTTTTGTCTTTTTCTTTTCTGGTACTGGGGATCGAACCCAGGACGTTGCACTTGCTAGGCAAGCGCTTTGCCACTGAGCTACAGCCCAGCCCTATAGCTTCACTCTTAAATGGACATATCACTTGGTGCTTCCTTAAGTCTTGATCTAAATCACGGCTGTTTGGAGGGCTTACCTGGCCAACTTATGCTTAAAACCATCTCCTCCACTTCAAATTCTCTCTGTATGTTCATCTTTTTGTCTTTCTGTCTAGCACTTAGAAATCATGTACTGCATTATACTTAATTTTTGAAATTGTGGTCATTTTCCTAATACTAGATGGTAAGCTAGAAAAATTCGTTAGAATAGTCTGATTTGATTTTTTTGTTTATTATGTTCCCCATAATTTGCATATTCTCACTAGTTAAAAGTGTGCCTTCCTTATACCTAACTGGCACTAAATGTTATTTTAATTAATGAACAATTATAATGCCAAGTAATCTTTGATTACATTTTATTGTGCAAGTGTTAGTTTTCTTAAATTTCTGATTGTTTGGGGATTTTTTTAATAACATGACAAGGGTGTTTCATTGTGAATGAAACATTTGGATGCATCTCTCCTTTTGTCTGCCTCTTTCTCAGTCTTTCTCTTTCCATTTTCCTCTCTCTGCTTCCAAACTATCCACATGCTTAGCTGTATAGCCGTCACCCGAGGGCTCCCCTTTCCTGTTCTTCTTCTTTTTTTGGGGGGGGGGGGGTCCGGTCGTGGGGCCTGAACTCTGGGCCTGGGCGCTGTCCCTCAGCTCTTCAGCTCAAGGCTAACGCTCTACCACTTGAGCCACAGCGCCACTTCCGGCTTTTTTCTTTCTGCTTATGTGGTGCTAAGGAATCGAACCAAGGGCCTCATGCATGCAAGGCTAGCACCCTACCACTGAGCTACCTTCCCAGCCCCTCCTCCTCTTCTTGTAGGCACTGCTGCATTCTACATTTTTCTCTTTTACGTTTTACATCCTTCTTTAATGAGGCATTTCCCTTAGCAGCTTCCTAAGGAAGAGTATGTGAATAATCAGATGTATTTTGTTAATTTTCAAATGTTTGAAATGTATTTTACTCTTATAAGAAGAATATCCAGGTTCTCGCAGTGGGTGCAAACCTGAGAGCAGGACTTCAGTGAGGGAAAAAGAATGGTGGCAGGCAGGGAGTGTCAGAGAGAGAGAAAACACAATTTCAAAAGTACCAATTAGGGCTTCCTGTTCTACTGAGGCACTAAAACCTCACATTTTATACCACTTCGACTATTTTCTTTTTGTAACCATCTTAATAAACATTGTGTTAAAAGGTGTAGAGTCTAGGCACTGGTGGCTCATGACTGTAATCCTCGCTACTCAGGAGGCTGAGGTCTGAGGATCACAGTTCAAAGCCAGCCCTTGCAGGAAAGTTGTTGAGACTCTTATCTCCAAGTGATCACAGAAAAAGTCAGAAGTACATTGTGGTTCAAGTGGTAGAACACTAGCCTTGATTTTAAAAAAATGCAGCTCAGGGACAGAGCCAGGCACAAAGTTCAAACCTCAGAACCAGAAAAAAAAAAAATGGAGAGAAATCATAGAGTTAGCCATCTGGCTGCTTGCTATCATCATTCACATCAGGACGAGATTAACAGGCTACAAATCATTCATTATCTTCAAAGGCAGCTTTGGCATACTTGGGTTCAGGAAGGAGACATTTTACATAGTGGAGACTTCTGTCAGCAGTAGACCCCAAAGCCATTTTGGGGGACTGAATTCTTTGAGGAAGTCTAGAATAGATTTCTTCCAAGGCACACATTTTGATTTTTGCTTCATCAGGTGAGTATCTCTTTCCTTATGCAAACATTCAACACTTCTTCCCATTTTCAGTATCATTTCTCCCTCCCCTGCTGTCTTACCAGTCATCTTTATAAGCGCTTAACAAACCCTGGATCTTCAGATTGAAGATTTCAGCTCCTCCTGGCTGAGGCTTCCTTGGACCCACTTCAGCAATTCTGTTCCTGGTTACTGTAACTTGTAATTTCTCATCTGTTGGTAGCCTATTCTCCATGGTAGTTTTCTTCAGCTTTCATACCTTCA
Source organism: Dipodomys spectabilis (assembly GCF_019054845.1). Classification (NCBI taxonomy): domain Eukaryota; kingdom Metazoa; phylum Chordata; class Mammalia; order Rodentia; family Heteromyidae; genus Dipodomys; species Dipodomys spectabilis. Next base: position 14,312,089 of record NW_024870758.1, read on the forward strand.
CTGTCATTTTAATTTTTCATAAAATAAACATATGTGGGCTCTACCTCTTGTGTTTAGCTAAAAGTCAATGAATGTTTATAAGAAGAAAAATTTCCAGATCAAATGGCATTTTATTGCAGAAATAACTCTAGATAGTTTGAATGTGGGCAACATAAACTAATATAATACATTTTCCTGCATGAAATTATGTGATGCTTATAACATAATATATAAGTATACTGTTTTTCAAAATAATAGCCTCAATAGTATATTCTTAGATATATGCAGATGAGCATACTTATAAAGCAATGCAATCATCTAGGAACAATTTAAATACTTTCTCCTATTAAAAGTAAAATATTTCTAGAGCTGAAATGAAGTGACTTTCTTCAGATATACTGAATGACTTGGTGCAGTGCTCATACCTGTAATCCTAGCAATTTGGGAGGTGGAAATCAGAAATATCATAGTTTCATGCCAACCTGACAAAAAGTTAATGAGATCATATCTCAACAAATAAGTTACACATGGTGTTTCATGTGTATAATCTAGTCAGGCAAATATAGGTAGGAAAATGTTATTCTGAGGCTGGCCCAAGCAATAAGTATGAAATCCTTTCTGGCTCAGGTAGTAGAACACAAGGCCCTGCATAACAATCCATTATGACTTAGGAGCGGGGGGAGGAAGGAGGGAAAGAAGGAAGGAAGGAAGGAAGGAAGGAAGGAAGGAAGGAAGGAAGGAAGGAAGGAAGGAAGGAAGGAAAAGGAAATCAAATTTCTTAGGTGATAGTGGTGCTTTATATCTCTTTTTTAAATAAAATCCACTTTTTATTCTTGAAATAAATGGCCATTTGCATAGAATAGCCAAAATGTAACCTTAAACCAGTTTGAGACTTCTAGATTTTAAAACTTGCTCTGGAATTGGAGTAAATTCTCAAATCCAAATCTGCTACCTATATCTATATGAAGGGGACTTCTGGCTGAGGACAGGGCTAAGTAGTCAATCTCCAGTACTATCAAAAAAGGGAGACCAGTACCATAATGGAGCTTTATGTTTATTTTTTTATTTTTATTTTTGTCAATCGTGGGGCTTGAACTCTGGGCCTGAGCACTGTCCCTGAGCTCTTCAGCTCAAGTCAAGCACTCTGCCACTTGAACTGCAGCACCACTTCCGGTTTTCTGCAGGTTTATTGAAGATAAGAATCTCATGGACTTTCCTGCCCAGGCTGGCTTTGAACCTCAATCCTCAGATCTTACCCTCCTGAACGACTAAGATTACAGGCTAGAAGCACCAATGCCCAGCTGGAGCTTTATCTTTAAATGTATTTTTCCTGTTTGCCTGCACAAGAAGCAGCCACTTTTTGTGCTTGGTTAAAAGTGCATGCAAGCTTTAATGCCATTAAAGAAGCATAGTTCTGTATATTTCTTTGATTATGTGGATACCCTACTTATGAAAGGTCTTAGAAATCTAAGTTATTTAAATGTAGTTTTTCAGTCTTGTTGTGCTAGTGTGTGTGTGTGAGAGAGAGAGACAGACAGACAGACAGAGATGCCCTTTTGTATTTTCAAATATAGTAAGAAAACTACACATAGACAATGTGATTTTTATTTCTATTTTACTAGAAAGCAGTGTACATATCTGTGAGCTGGATATGTTAGCAATGTAAATATAGATTCTCAGGAATTCTTGTTTTTCTGAGAAACATATTTGTGTTTCTTAACCTTCACGTACAAACCTAGAGAAAAGACAAGGAGAAATTTTAAATCTAGAGCCTAATATATTCAGTAGATTTCAAGGAAAATAATAAAATTACAGTAAAAACCATTTTAGGCTCTAAATATCTCTAACAATATGATTATGACTACAATAAATTCCAAAGGCAGTGCACATTTTTCAAAATTAAAATATATCATAAACATTTATGTTTCTTTCATGTAAATAAAAAGATTATAATTTCAGATATCATTAGTAACATATCCATTTGCTTTTATTTTCTATGGAAGCTATAGTGTCTGATTACTGCTAAGAAGTATAGAATTTTCCCCCAAAGTGCATGTGCTCTTTGATTAACAATGCGCTTATTTTCGGCATATATCGTTCTTTACTGCTCTGACTGATCATTGTGCATGGGTGTGCACATCTGAGAGAGCAGGGAAACAAAAGAAATTTTATTAAGTAAATAGCACTCTCAAAGGCTTTATTCAGTTTTCATAATAGATGAGAAGTGCATATTTAGGGCACTATCTTTTGTTTTATATAGGAATTATTATTTTTAAAACCATATTATCCTATGATTTTTTTCGTAATTTCAATTTCTTGGTGGCTCTACAGAATCTTTTTTCTTTATTCGCAGTATTCAAAGTAGTCCATGTGACCTAGATATTGAAAATCAAGGTAGAGTGTGCTGCATTGCTGATATTTACTGTGAAACCTTAGAAACACTCAGGTTTTTCATGCTAGAATTTTTGGTTTGCACACTTTAATATTGCTAGCTTTTTTTAAGGCCTCTAATAATCTATACAATCATCTTTAAGAATGATATTAAAATAGTGTTGAAAGCATTTTAAAATGATAAACAAATGCTGTATATTCCAGTGGAAATACAATAATCACTGTTCCTTTTGTAATTGTACATCAGGCTAGATAAGTCTAACCAAATCCCCTCCCCCCAACATTATATATAATGTATATTCAAAAATACAGTAGTCTAGTAAATTAAGAAATTAACCCTGAAAGAGAGCAAATTAATCTATTGCCACATCTATTGCCATTCCTAATTTGGAAAGAACTCAGTTAAAATTAATAAAATTAAAATATTATGTAGAGTCTAAATTATAAAATCATGTTTATCAGGGTAAATTAATGTGGTTTCATTTCAGATTGGTATGCAGTATCTCTTCAAGATAATCAGCGTTTACATTCAGGAAGCTACCATGTTCTCCCTGAATAGAAAGCTGCTTTGTACTCTAATACTTTTGTGTTAAAAATGAAATCCTGAAGGCTGGGAAGGTGACTCAGTGGTAGAATGCTTGCCTTGCATGCATGAGGCCCTGGGTTCGATTCCTCAGCACCACATAAACAGAAAAAGCCGGAAGTGGCTCTGTGGCTCAAGTGGTAGAGCGCTAGCCTTGAGCTGAAGAGCTGAGGGACAGCGCCCAGGCCCAGAGTTCAAGCACCACGACCAACAAAAAAAATAAATAAATAATGAAACTCCGAAAGGAAAGCATGAAGTAAATAAGTCATCTGCACAGGTAACCACTTTAGGGAGAGAATCATATAAGCACTAAAGGAATCTCATTTGTTTTCTCTTTACATGTCACAGAAAATTCTAAAGTAGGAGAAATTACATCACTATTCTCAGCTGAGAAATTTAAAGCAGAGGCCTGCTAAAGATCTGATCTGTAGTTTTGTCTATCCTCTTGTTGCTAGAAAGATTAGATTGCCAAGCTAATTTGTAAGTTCCTTTGTAGAGCCAGAGAGGACCATAAAGTGCCAGGGCAGATGAGAGCAGTTTTGAGATGCTATAAGCTAGAAATTACATGCCAGAATCAAATTTGAAGGTTAAGGAGAGAAGTAAAGAATGAATTTAACTGGATGAGGCAGAAGCTGGATAGAATCAGATACGAACAACAAATAAACAATAACAAATGCAAGTGAATGGCCCAGAACCAGTACTTAAAACAAAGTATGTTGGGATATTAAAACCATTGAAGAGAATGGGCATGGGAGACTCAATAAGACTGGAAACTTCCTGTAATTGAATAGTAAATCTTGCTCTGATTTGTTTCCAACCCCCAGTTGAATTTGTTATTTCTTTTTCCCATATCAGTGTTTCCCAAATTGGTGTTTCATAGAACAGTCTTTTAAAAGCTGTATCATGAGGGTAAGGAGGAAATATCCTATCAGTTTCTAAGTACAGATAAGGAATTAATATATATGCATGCTTATATACACAAATGTGTGTGTGTCCACACACACACACACACACACACACACACACACACATTATTCATTCCTGTTTTTCTCTCTTGAAAATGTACAGTGCCTTTTTGCAAAACGATCTGAGCAGTCCTAAAGGAAAGAACTCTTTAAAACCAACATTTCCCAAACTTGTTTGACCTTCAAACATTATTATATAGCACAAGAAATCACATAGTGCTGAGCAAAATGCTGAGAAGTGCCAGTTTGGGAAACTATCCTGTTTCATTGTGTTTCAATATAGAGAATACATTGTAAAGCTATGTTGAATGTCTGATTAAGTTTGTCCTGTACGTACAGCAGCTTTCCAGAGGATCTAGACTGACATAAAAGGGTTCATACCATTATAGTAATAGTAGTAGTATTAGAAGTAGTAGTAATAGTAATGTTTGAACTAAGAGCCTTTGTCTTAGTTGAGACACACCCCAAGTACCCTCCCCCTCTAATTTTTTTTAGTTTGTTTTTCAGATAGGGTCTCATACTTTTACCCAGTTCAACCTCATACAAAAATATTCTTACGGAAGTGGCACTGTGGCTCAAGTGGTAGAGCACTAACCTTGAGCTGAAGAGCTGAGGGACAGTGCCAAGACCCAGAGTTCAGACCCATGACTGACAAAAACAAAAAACTTGTTAAAAATATTCTTACCTCTAGCTTCTGTGATAGGATTATGGGCATCCATTACTTGACATTCACATTAATTACAGAGGAGAGAGAAATAGTAGCTTAACCAAAAGTATTCATCAGTTTCATATCACTGTGACAAAATACTTGACAAAGGCAGTTTTAACTCACAGTTTCAAATATTTCACATATTTCATAGTTGGCTGAATCTATTGCTTTGGATCCATTAAGAGGCAGAGCAACATGATAGAGGGGTCCTGGTGAAACAAGCTACTCACTGCATAGTAGACAGAAAGCAGAGAATGCATATAGGATGGTGTTACCAGCATTCATGTTTGGTCATCTCCCTTCAGTTAATCCTCTCTGGAAGCACCCTGGCAGGTGTATGTTTTGCTAATTTCTCAAGCCTATTGAATCAGCAATCAAATTACCTGTCATAGGAGATTTACTTTTTTTAAATAAGTTTTTAATTATAAAAATACTGTACAGAGGGGTTACAGTTACATGAGCAAGCTAATGAGTACATTTCCTATCAAGCATTGTTGCCTCCTCCTTTGTTTTTCCCCTACCATCCCTTCCCTCCCACCTCCACAACTATACTCCACCCCCCCCACCCTACACCCCCCCTAGCCCCCTCCCCCCCCCCCCCCCCCCCCCCCGCCTAAATTGTAAAGTTTGTTTTTCAACATAGTGTCTTGTACATCTCATTGTTACAATTGGTCAACCTGTATCCCTATTTAAACATTTTGCTTTTTCCCTTCCCCTCCCCAAATTATTTGCAATAACTAGTATATGTCTGGGACAAGCGGAAAAGGTCAAAAGTTATGTACATATGACCAGATAAGGTGATGTCAGGCAAAATGAACCCCAAGATAGGGACACAAGTATTTTGTTTTGTTTTTTTTCTTTCTTGCTATTGTTTCTAACGTGTTTATAATGTACCATATGATCTTTTTGTTGTTTTGTATGTTCCTCACTCAGGATATTTACTTTTAAAGGCAATTTTATGATCCCTTGTTTTGGACAACAATCAGTAGACATTAATAACAGCATTGAGACATGTTTCATAATAATAATTTTCGGTTCTTAGTGTTTCTTCCTAAACATGGCTCTTAAGTGAAAAGTTCCTGAGTTGGTCTTGTGTTAATAAGGAAGCAATACATTATAAAAAGACATGTAAAACTAGCAGTAACCAGGAGAGTTGCATTTGCTATTCCTGATCAGCTCTCTACAAGACATTATTAAATATAGTTCTTTTCATATTAAATATAGTTCTTTTATGAAAAAACTGAGGCATTTGCTGTTTCAAATTAATAATGAACTTAAAAATCTCTGTATTATATTCAAATTTAGGAAATTGGGCTTAAAGGTTAAACATGTTTTCATACCCACTGTTATATTTCATCGAGTATTACCAAAAGATAAACATAGTAGTAAAGGTTGCATTATCCTGACTCTGTCACACATATAATAAGTGATCCTCAGAAAAACCAGACAATATATTTTAAATTTCTTTCTAGTTCTTAAATACTAGAACTTATTCTTCCTGAAAGAGATACAGAGAGAGAGAGAGAGAGAAAGGAGAGAGATTTCTAACCAAAGAATTGCAGTAGAATGCTTGAATTTTTTAAAAAGCCTTATTGTCTCAGCATTATTTGGTAATAACTCCATATTTAATTGAATCTTTTTAATTAATTAATTAATATTTTTAATTAGTTAATTAATACATGTATGATTTCAGAATATTCAAATTTTAAGGTATTATATAAAGTTAATCTGTGAGTTATAAATACTTTCAAGATTATGTGTAATTCTTAACTTTAGGAAATGGAATGCCCTACAATGCTAAGAAAGTAATAGCTATAGAAGAAGCAGTTTTTCCAAATTAGAAACAGTGTCATTTTTCATCACTTAACTTAGAATCATCAGTGTAATTATTCTTCTGGCATATTCTAGAACATTTTCAGATTTGGCAGGATAATAACTTTTTGCTATCAAGAAAAGTAAATATAAAAGACTTATTTTGGGGGTAAATAGGATATAGATTAGCATGCTATTTGTTTGCTTTTTAAGGAAAATTTACTGAAAAAAATATTTGAGTGCAAGATCACTAGGTTCAAATCTGAGATAATACAGGTATCAATATACAATGATCATAATGAATTATAATGAGTAGAATGAAATATTAATTCATGAGTTTATACCAAAATAAATTAATAAAGCTAAAGATATATGTAGCTCAAGGGTCGAGCACTTGGCTACAATACACAAGGCTCTGGGTTTGATCCTCAGTATCCACAAAAAATGTGTGTGTATGCTCATGTGCATGTATGTGTTTTCATTTGAATGTTAACTAACAGTGATAACAGAGCTAGAAAATCATTCATACATACTAAAGTTAATTTTTAGTATATTTCATATTTTTCTGAAAATTACTTCTGTATTATAAAAGAAGTTTAGTAACTTGACTGTGGAGATGATCACATTAACAAACTGATTAAAGTTAATATCATCAGTGCTGGATTAATTTGACATTTTATATGTGCTTCTTTATATAGTGACTGACTGGAAAAGCTATAACACTATCTTTGTAGTATTGCTCCAAAATGCAGACCTTCATCTAATCCTGAGGAGGCATTAGACAAAGTCAAAGCAAGGCATATTTAACAAAGTAATTGTTATACATTCTTCAAAAATATGTAGGCAAAGAAAGACAAAGAAAGGCTGAAGAATTGTTCCATTTTAAAGAAATGGAAAACTAAAGAGACTTAACTAAATGCAATGTGTAACAATAGATCAGATCTTGATCCATGGGATTAAAATGCTACAAAAGCACACTACTGAGATAATTATTAAAATTTGACATAGCCAACCATGATTGTATACACCTGTAATCTCAGCTACTGGGAAGGCAAAGGTAGGAGGACTTACGTTTTTTACCTAGGCTGATCCAGGCCATCCCAGACAAACAAAATTGAAGTTCAGTTGTTCAGCCCAAGTTGTAGAACACATGCCCATGCACAAGATCTCGGGTTCAATCCTCAGTATTAACCTCCTCCCAAAATTTAATATTGACTGTGGTTTAAATGTATTTCTTTTCTTTCTTTATTCTTACCTTATATTTTTTGAAACACAATTTCTTTTGCTTTATACTTTATTGTTGTTATAAAGGTGATGTACAGAGGGATTACAGTTATAAGATTTCTTCATGTACTTTCAGTCTGAACTGAAACTTACTATGGGGTTTAGGCTGGCCTCAAACTTGGAATTGTCCTGCCTTAGCCTCACTGGTGCTAGGATTATAGACCCTATGCTACAAAGCACGGCTAAGATATATTTCTTGATTTTAGCAATTATATTGTCACATAAGTTTGATGTTCTAAGAAATACATATTGATGGGCTGGGAAGGTGGCTCAGTGGTAGAGCACTTGCCTTGCATGCATGAGGCCCTGGGTTTGATTCCTCAGCACCACATAAGCAAAAAAGAAAAAAGCTGGAAGTGGCGCTGTGGCTCAAGTGGTAGAGTGCTAGCCTTGAGCTGAAGAGCTGAGGAACAGTGCCCAGGCCCAGAGTTCAGGCCCCATGACCAGAACCAAAAAAAAAAAAGAAAGAAAGAAATACATATTGATATACATTTCTACAGGTAAACTGGAAAATGATTCCTGTTTACTTTCAAATTAGAGTTAAGTAACACTTACTTTTTTTCAAAAAGAATTAAGTAATTGATCATTTGCCAATGAAGCAAAATATAAACATTTAAGGAGTATGTTTAAAGTTATAAGAACTACTTCCTCCTGTTCTTGCAACTTTTCTGTAAGTTTGAATATATACTAAAATAAGAGGCAGCAGTCAAAGGCTATTTTACCATAACAGAACAGATTGTTCCAGGTATATGCAAGAAAAAGTATTTTATGTTAGAATACCATCCCTTAGAAAGTTATTCCTTACTTTATCAAAAACAATAAACTCATGAAGCAACATTATGAAGGTAACACGTAATCTCCCTCCATCAAGAAATGAAATGTCTATATAGAGTATATTTGTGAGCCATGTTAAATTCCTTATGTTAAATGTACAGTGTTCATTTAAGGTATTAATATTTTAAGTGAATGCACTTAAAGGATGTACAGTAGACACACAAAATGACATCTGTTCTCTCCCCAGCTCCCACATCTACTCAATCTTCATATCCCATTTTAACCTGGTTAGTTTAAGTATAACAGAAGCTTTTTACAAATGTGGGTTTTTTTTGGTTTGGTTTGTTTTTTGTCCTGTATGTTTTATACTAAGTCTTTATGGTACTAGATAATAATTGTTCATTATTATTAAATAGAAATCTTTATATGTGTATAGCAGCACTAGGTAAGTCATGACTCGTGCTCCCTCAGCTTTTTCCCTTAAGGATAGTGCTCTACCACTTGAGCCACCCACACCTGTACTTCCAGCTTTTATTTTTGTCAGTCATGGTGCTTGAACTCTGGACTTGGGCACTGTCCCTCAGCGTTTCAGTTAAAGGCAAGTGCTCTACCACTTGAGATACAGGGCCACTTCCAGTTTTCTGAGTGATTTATTGGAGATGAGTCTCATGGACTTTCCTGCCCGGGCTGGCTTTGAACCGCGATTCTCAGATTTCAGCCTCCTGACTACCTAGGATTACAGGCATGAGCCACTAGCACCCGGCTGTACTTCCATCTTTTTGCTGGTTAATTGGATTTTAGAGTCTGGGGTTTTTCTGCCCAGTCTCCACAGCTGCAGAAAAAACTTTTGATAAAATACAACATTCATTCATGTTAAAAGCTCTGGAGAAAATAGGAATAGAAGGAACATTCCTTAAAACTATAAAAGCCATATATGACAGACCAATAGCCAATATTATACTTAATGGGGAAAAACCTCAACTAATCCTCTTAAAATCAGAAACAAGGTAAGGATGCTCTTCAATACTACTCTTCAATATAGTCCTGGAACCCTTAGCCAGGGCAATAAGGCAAGAAAAAGACATTAAAGGGATCCGCATAGAGAAAGAAGTTAAACTATCCCTTTTTGCAGATGACATGACTATTACCTTCATGATCCCCAAAATTCCATCCCCAGACTCTTAGAAATTATAAATCACTTTGGCAAAGTAGCAGGATACAAAATCAACCCACAAAAATCAGTCGCCTTCCTGTACACTGACAATGTATAAGCAAAGAAGGAAATAAAAGAAGCAACCTCATTCACAATAACCCCCCCCCAAAAAAATAAAATATTTAGGAATTAACCTAACCAAAGGTGTAAAAGAACTATTTAATGAAAACTATAAAAACTTAAAGAAATTACAGAAGACACTAGGAAATGGAAAGACCTTCCATGCTCTTGGATAGGCAGACTTATTATGTGAAAATGGCAATACTGCCAAAATTAATATACAAATTCAATGCAATTCCTATTAAAATCCCAAGGATATATATTTCTGAAATACAGAAAACAGTCCAAAAATTCATATGGAACAACAAAAGAATAGCCAAAACAATTATAGGCAAAATAGAAAACATGGGAGGGATATCCATGCCAAACTACGAACTCTACTATACAAAGACAGCATGGTACTGGCACAAAAACAGACCCAAAAACCAGTGGAATAGAATAGAAGATCCAGAAATAAAACCACAAGCCTACAGTCAGCTGATATTTGACAAAGGAGCCAAAAACATATAGTAGAAGAAACACAGCCTCTTCAACTACTGGTGCTGGGAAAACTGGGTGACCACATTCAGAAATCTAAAAGTGGACCCCAGCCTTCACCATACACTAATATCAACTCAAAATGGATTAAAGACCTTAACATCAAACCTGAATCTCTGAAACTACTGCAGGACAGAGTAGGAGAGACACTTGAACTTATAGGCACAGGCAGGAACTTCCTGAACAGAGTCCCAGGGTCACAACAAATTGGAGAGAGACTTGACAAATGGGACTACCTTAAAATACAAGGTTTCTGCACAGCTAAAGCTACAGTAACCAAGCTAGAAAGACAACCAACTAACTGGGAAAAAAAATATTTACCAGCAATATATCAGACAAGGGGTTAATATCCAGTATATACTGGGAACTCAAGAAACTAATTCCTCCCAAACATAACAAACTAATTACTAAATGGGCAAGGGAACTAAAGAGAGACTTTTCAGAAGAAGAGATAAAAATGGCAAAGAAACACATGAGGAAATATTTATCATCCCTGGTTGTGAAGGAAATGCAAATAAAAACAACCCTGAGATACCACCTTACCCCAGTCAGAATATCCCACATCCTAAAGTCAGCCAACGACAAATGCTGGAGGGGATGTGGAGAAAGAGGAACCCTATTACACTGCTGGTGGGAATGCACACTTACACAACCACTTTGGAAAGCAGTCTGTAGGGTCCTCAGAAAGCTAAATATTGACCTCCCTTATGACCCAGTCATACCACTTCTACGTATCTATCCTGAACAACAGGAACCAGTATACAAGGACATATGCACCTCCATGTTTATTGCAGCACTGTTCACAATAGACAGGATATGGAAACAACTAAGATGTCCCACCACAAATGAATGGATCCAAAAATTGTGGTATCTATACACAATGGAATATTATGCAGCCTTAGAAATGACAAAATTATGGCATTTGCAGGGAAATGGATGGAGCTAGAAGAAATCATGTTGAGTGAGGTAAGCCAAGTGCAAAGAGACAAACGGTACATGGTCTCCCTGATAAGTGGATGTTAAATCCAAAATGTAAGGTGATATGACAAAATTAACAAGACTTAAGAAACAAAGGACTTCCACTCATCTGGTTGAATCACTACTAAATAACTCCATGCTGCTGATCACATATATGGTATATATGTGCACACTGGAGGGAAACCAGGAGAATGCCACAGAACTACAGAGAATCAGGGGAAAACATACAACAGCAGGACTCATCAACTGCACTGGACATTGATCAAAATGAACTAAGCAACTCAATGGCAGTGATGGGAGGGAGGGAACAACTGGGTAAGAGGGAACAGCTGATGCTATGCAAAACAAAAGAAATGTACATATCACCCAATGAGGAAGAAATAACTGTATTGCAAAGCTCATAGAACTCATAAATGTTATAGACCATGATAGACAATTTGCTCCATGAAAGTTAGAATGTATTTGTGACTTTAACTAAGCATCACTATCCCACAGTAGTGTGAAATTTGGGAAATTATGTAACCACTTAATCACAATAAAAATTTTGAAAAAAATTTTAAAAAGTCACAGAGAGAGAAGATATAATCCCTAGTCTGAACCATGACAGTGCAATAGCATGCAATAAAGGTAAACATGATGTATGATGAAGGTGTGTAATAAGAAGGCTAAACCCACAATGGGTGGTTGTAGAAGTCAGTGACATTGATTACCAAAGATAGAAGCTAGAAAAATATGAAGTGAATTTTGTGATTCAGGTTAACTTACATCAAAGTAAGTTTTATTAACATTATTAGTTATTGAATATCTATAATATGCTAGATGTTAACATATAATCTTATCTCTATTAGATACCTAAACTAATAATAATTTTATCTCAGGAAATTATTTATTTGGAATTTATGTGGTTCAGTAGTTCAGACCACACAACTCACTCATCTCATTAGTTTTCAGAGGCTAAACTTAGGAGGAAAATATGAGTTTATTTATGAAAAGCTTTCCTTTTCTATTAGAAATGCAACTCAAGTTCATGATCTATTACTTAATGATTATTCATTCTTGTATGTGAAGAACAATAAATCATAATCATTAGAGCAGTCTAGTAGGTAAAGCATCATGATGTGTATTTTTTAACTGGTGAATTCAGACAGCCTCAACAAAAAATAGAAATTGTCAAAAAGGAAGAAAAAGTCAGTTGTATTTGAATTTGAGATGTTGAGCAGTTACTGTTATTTTCTACAATTCTTCCTCTGATTTTCCACCAACTGTGCTAGCAGGGAACTGAGGAAAAGTAATTTAACCTTTAAACAATTGCAATTAGCTCTCTTTAGTGTAATGAAGACTTGCTTCTTTTCTTTTAGTTACATGCTGGAATAAACACAGTTTAGCTATATATAGTCCTAGTCTTTATCTTATTTTATAAAGATTATGTGTTGATATGGCTATAAATTGAATTTTAACTAAGATTAGACTTCAGTCCAAAATGAAAAATCAGTTCTATAATAACACAAGAAAGCCACTAGGCTTATTTTTAATAGGTTCAATATTCAAGGCTTTCAGAAACCAGAGGAAGAAAATCTTTAGTAACATTTTATTTATTTTTATTTTATTTCCAATTTATGATTTTTGTATATTCATGTCAATTCAGGTCATGAATACATCTGCCAATTCAGGGCATGAATACATCAATAACTTTTGTTTTATGATAGTCTTGCATTATATTAAGACACACATACTAAATAAGATCAAATATGGTAGGATCCCAGCTCATTTAAGTCACTTATAGGAATAAATTAAGCATGCTGTTCTGTATTTATTGGTTTTTTTAATTGTGAAAATACTATACAGAGGGGTTACAATTACATGGGCATATGTTTATTGTTTCAATGATGAGCTTTATGATTATCATTTTGTTTCATGTATCACACATTCATATACATATCCATATTTCCATAATAGACCATAAGTACATTAGAACATGTAGGATTTTAAACATTTTTTAATGTGGCATAAATGTGATGGTTTAAATTTGAAAACAGAGAACTTCTGTCTATATTTAAATAATTTTTGAGACTCTGAAAAAAATTATATTTATTCGAAGACTGTTAATAAAAACACAAACCAAATAAGTTAGTTTTGAGTCATAAAATGATTACAATCTCTCTCTCTTTTTTTTTTGTGGTCGGTCATGGGGCTTGAACTCAGGTCCTGAGCGCTGTCCCTCAGTTCTTCAGCTCAAATAGCACTCTACCACTTGAGCCACAGTGCCACTTCCAGTTTTCTGAGTCGTTTATTGGAGATAAGAGTTTCACAGACTTTCCTGCCTGGGCTGGCTTTGAACCAGAATCCTCAGCTCTCAGCCTCCTGAGTAGCTAGGATTATAGGCATGAACACCAGTGCCCAGCTACAACCTCTCTTTAAATGTATACTAATTAAATTTTTTTTATAATCCTCTCATTGACTTCATGGTCCTTCTTGTAAACATTCTCCTTGTTCAGTGACTTTGTTTTAAATTATGAATCTAGCCTTACCTAATTTCAAATGTAATATAATGTACTGAAATGTTTGACTGCATTGGAAAGATATACTAGAAATTACCAAATTCAAAAGCCTTCCTGTATTTCTTCCTTTTGTTTATCCTCTGTTCCTTATATATAAAGTATAAATATCCACATCATGTGATTTGACAGTAGATACCTATGAAAAGGAAGAAAGAATAACTTGGTTCAGACTTTGGATTTGAACTTTGCCCTTCAGAATTGAGTGTGTCCATATTTCTGGATATAATTTCAGGCACAAATGAAATGATTATCTATTTGTTATTACATTCATTCTACCTGAGAAGTTTTCCCTATGCAGAAATTAGCTACTACTTAGTCCACATTTAGAATTGAGTCTTTCAATAACCTTCACATATTTTCATTTGTAACTCAGACTATTCAAGGAACTATAGCTGAGCCATATGAATTAGCTTTTTCTTTTAATGGGTTCATTAATTTATACTTACTTTTTTTACTTTTAAAAAATGTAGTTTGTGTCAGTAAAATCATTTATATGTTAATTCTGAACTATTCTGTGCAAAGATAAAATAGGGTTTTTAAACTCCATTTAATGACATTTTTATTTCTTGATAAATTTTAAATTTGACCTCAACCATATTGCTGCTTTTTTACATTAACCTCCAGAATTGCTAACCTGTTTTAAGAGTTTAGGAGCATGTCTTTCCAAAATTGAAGAGTAACATCTCATTTCCTTATTTTAAATATTCTTACTGCTTAGTAAGTTGTGATTTTGCAAACCTGAAGACTTGATTGAATATTTTTCTCTTAAGTAGAATAAATAATTCAACTTCTATCAAGATAGCTTTAGTTTTTATGCTACATCATAAATAGCTCATCAGTTATGTTACAATAGAAAACTTTTTCTTACCAGAAATACTAAAATAATTTCTATTGTTGGAAAGAGTGAAATATTTCTTATTCTGTCTTGAAATAAGACATTAATTCTAATCAGTACATTTTTAAATTATTGATTTCAGCTGGCTTTGTCTTACTGTATCTCCCAAATGCCCATTATACTAATCAAAGTTTACTTAGAGTCTGTCATAATTTAAATATATTCTTAAATATGTATAAGAAAAATATTTATAAATATATTTTAAAATATATGATTAAGTAATTGCAAACATACATTTAACATGTTTAACATATCATTAGTTTTTAGAAAGTATACATTTGGAATATCATACTGCTGTGCTGTAGATCACTAGAGCTATTTTCCTTCATCTGTGTTTTGATGCCCTTTATCCAACCTGTTTCTGTTCTAAGCCCCTGCTCTTCTTAACCTATACTAATTACTATTGTACTCTCTTCTATTTGACAATAAGTTTTTTTACACTTGGCAGAGAACCTGTGATAGTTGTCTCCCTAGGGATTATTCTACTTAA
Organism: Dipodomys spectabilis; assembly: GCF_019054845.1. Lineage (NCBI taxonomy): Eukaryota > Metazoa > Chordata > Mammalia > Rodentia > Heteromyidae > Dipodomys > Dipodomys spectabilis. Next base: position 14,327,317 of record NW_024870758.1, read on the forward strand.
TGTAATGTCTTCCACTTCTATCCATTTTGCATAAATATTGAGATTCCATCTTTTCTTAATGACTGAATAGCATCCTGTTGTGCATATGTACTAAGTTTTCTTCATCTGTTCATCCATCAGTGGGTACCTGGGTTGATTCCTTATCATGAATATTGTGAATTGTACCAGAATAAGCATAAAAGTGCAGTTATCTCTTTAATAAGCTGATTTCATTTCTTTAAAATAGTTAGCCAAAAATGAGATAGCCGAATAAAATGTTAAATCTAGTTGCAGTTTTTTGAGGAACTTTCCTACTGAATTCTATATTGGCTGTACTAATACAAAGAACATGTGAAAATTCCCTTCACTGTACATCTTTTGCAATATTTGAGTTTCTTTTTTTCTTCTTGAAATGGGATAAGATAATATCTCATTGTGGTTTTGATTTGCATTTCTCTGATGAATAGCTACATTGTGCCTTTTTCCATATACTAATGACCATTTCCTCTTTTTAGAAGTGTCTATTTAAAAGCTCATTTGCCCATTTTTTATTGCATTACTTGAGCTTATATCATTGAGATGTTTTTTACTCAGTTATATTTTCTGGATATCAATCCTCTGTCAGTTCAATACTTAGCAATTTTTTCTCCTGTTCTATAGATATCTTTCACTATTCAATTTATTTTGCTGTGTAGAAGTTTCTGAGTTTGAGATAATCCCATTTGTCTATTTTTGCTTTTGATATTTTCTCTATATTTGTTTTTCATCTTTTGGTGCTTTTAAAAATAACTATATATTGTTTTCAGTTTATATCCTGCATATGTTTTCATCTAGTATTTTTGTAGTTTTAAAATCTTTGATCCATTAACTTGATTTATATATGTGGTAAGAGATGGTGGATAAATTTCATTATTTTGCAATAGCTGTCCAATTTTACAAATATCATTTTCTGAAGAACTAGCCTTTTCCAATGAATATTTTTATATATTTTATACATTGATTCAAGTGAGAATCAGCTAGCTGTAGATTCATAACCAGATTTCTGGATTTACTATCTTGATCCATTGTTCTGTATGAGTTTTGATGCCAGTATAAAGTGGTCTTAGTTACTGAAGCCCCTCCAGTGTGTTTGAGAACAAATACGATGAGCATCTGTCATATGAGTATTTTAACAATATTCATTCTCTCATTCTATGAGCGTGGAGGTGTTTCATTTTGTGTTTCTCTTCTTCAAGTTCATTAGTGTTTTATTATTGTAGAACTCATTCAATTCTTTAAATGAGTTTATTCCTGTATGTATTTTGTAGCATTGGTCAAGGAGATCACTTTCATGACTTCTTTATCAATAAACTGCTCATTTTCAGTATGTAGGTTTTTATCCTGCAACTTTACAAGATTCATTTATCAGTTTTTATATTCTTTTGGTAGAGTCAAGTTTTTCTACAGAGAGAATCATGTAATCTACTAGCAGAAATAAATTGACTTCCCTTTTTTTCCTGCTTATTAACTATTTTTTCCTGTTGCCTAATTGCTTTAGTAATGCTTACAGTAATTTATCTAATAAGAGTGATGAAAATCTTATTCCAGGTCTGAGAGGAAATATTTTCAGCTTTTCCTCCATTCAGTATTATTTTGGCTGTTGATTTATCATACATAAACTTACTTATTCTGAAATATATTATTTAATTTGTTCATTCTGAAGGTATGCTAAATTTGGAGAGCTTTTCTAACATCTATTAAGAAAATCATGATTTTTGCCTTTTATTCTGCTGATGTGATGTAATACATTGATTGATTTGTCTATATTGAACCATCCTTGCATCACTGATAATGTGCACTTGATCATGGCAGATGAACTTGTTGACATGCTGTTGGATTTGATTGCCTAGTATTTTGGTGCACAAGGTAAAATTTTATGCATCTATGTTTTCTTGTTTATTTGTCCTCTGCTTTTAGCCTCCAGGTATATAGAGTTTAAATTACAGAATTTAAATTAAAAGTATTCCCTCCCTTTCTGTTTTTTGGAGCAGTTCAGGAATAATTGGCTTTAGTCCTTTTACATTTGGTAGAACTCAACAGTGAATTCACATAGGCTTTCTGTTTTTCAGTGTTCAAAGACTTTCTATCAGTCTCATTTACTCATTATTGGTCTTTTCAGATCTTCTATCTTCATGGTTTAATTTTGTTAAGTCATGTATATCTTGAATCTTACCTATTTCCATTTGTTGACATATAACTATTTCTAACAGTATGAGATGATTCTTTATGTTTCAGTAGTAGAAGTTTTAATGTCTCCTTTTACATTTCTGCTTTCAGTTCTCTTTTTTCTCCCCTTATTTTTTTCTTGGCTACACTAACTAAATGGTTGGCACTTTTATCTTTTCTAAAACCAACCAACTCTTACTTTGAATTTATTTTAGAGCCAGGCGCCAGTGACTCATATTGTAAACCTAGCTACTCAGGAGGCTGAGATCTAAGGATAGAGGTTTAAAGCCAGCCAGGGCAAGGAAAGTCTGTAAGACTCTTATTTCCAATTAACCCCCAGAAAACTGGAAGTGGTGCTGTGGCTCAAGTAGAGCACAAAAAAATAAATAATAAATGAATAAATAAATAAATTCTGTAATTTCTCTCTCCTCTTTCTCTACTTCACTTTCTCCCTCCTTTTTTCACCCTCTCCTTCCCTCTCTACCTCCTTTAACCCTGTCATACTGAACTAAACTCTTGCTAAAGTAAACAACTTCAACAGTTTCCTTTTCTTTGTCATCTGTGGTTCAAAAGTTATGTTTCTCTGAAAGCATCATATTGTGGTATGTTGTGTTTTGGTTTCGCTATGACATATCCCCATACCAAAAGGCTCATGTGTTAAAGATTTTTTGCCAACTCATGGCTTTTAAAAAGTGGTTGGTCTCTAACTTTGTTAGTAGGTTAATAAGTTGATAGCTTTATAATTTAATGACATCACTGGGAAGTGATAGCAACTAAAATGTGGGGCTAGATTGAAGGAGTAAGTCACTGAGGACATGCCTTTGAAAGGGTATGCTTACTTCTGGAATGTTTCTGCTATTGCTTCCTCTGCTTTCTAGCTGCCATGTGATAAAAAGCCTTTTTAAGTCTTTAGCTCACTTATTTATCAGGCAGTCGTTTCTTTGAGGATTTGTTGATGAGGGATTTAATTTTTTAAGTTCCAAGTATATCTTAGTTATGAGACCCTTCCGTTGTATGGCTAGTGAAGATGTCCCAATCCATGGGCTTTCTATTGATCTTGCTAGCTATGACCTTTGCCATGCAGAAGCTCTGCAGCTTCATGCAATCCCATTGTCCAACCTTTCTTTGATTTGTTGTGTTTCTGGGTCTCTATTAAGAAAATTTTGGCCTGTGCCAAGGAGACCTAGCTAGGATTTCTCCTATTCTTTCTTGTAATGTTTTCAGAGTGTCTGCTTTGACTCGGAGGTCTTTGATTCATTTGGAGTTGATTCTGGTGCAGGGTGATATATAAGGATCTAGCTTTAGTTTTCTACAGGTGATTAACCAATTTTGCCAGCACCGTTTACTGAAGAGACTATCTCTCTTCCATTCTATTTTTTTAGCTCCCTTATCGAAGATCAGGTGGCTATAGGGCTGTGGGTTCATTTCTGGGTTTTCAATTCTATTCCATTGGTCCTGAGGTCTGTTCTTGTGCCAGTACCAAGCTGTTTGGATTACTGTGGCTTTGTAGTAGAGTTTGAAATTTGGTATTGATATTCCTCCAGCACTGTTCTTTCTGTTAAGGATCCTTTTTGCTATTCAGAGTCTTTTATTGTTCCATATAAATTTTCTCTGAAGAGGAAATAAGAATGGCCAATAGACACATGAAGAAATGCTCAATCTCTCTAGCCATAAAAGAAATGCAAATCAAAACAACATTGAGATTCCACCTCACCCCAGTTAGAATGGCTGTAATCAAGAAATCTAATAACAACAGGTGTTGGAGGGGATCTGGCCAAAAGGAACCCTACTGCATTGTTGGTGAGAGTATAAATTTGTTCAATCACTTTGGAAAGTAGTATGGAGGTTCCTCAGAAGACTCCACACAGAGCTCTCCTATAACCCAGCAATCCCACTTTTGGGCATTTACCCAAATGATCACAAACAAGACCATACTAAAGCTACCAGCACAGCTATGTTTATCGCAGCATTATTTACCATAGCTAAGATATGGAACCAACCTAGATGCCCCTCAGTAGATGAATGGATCAAGAAAATGTGGCATATTTCCTAACAAATGGGGCAATGTCATTCTTTGGAAAAAATTATATTATATTAAATTATATTAAGTGAAGTAAGCCAGGCTCAAAGAAACATAGGTCCCATGGTTTCCCTTATTTGCAATATCTAGTATATGTCTGGGACAAGTAGAAAAGGTCAAAAGCTATGTACATATATAAGATGAAGTTAAGCAAAATGAACCCCAAGACAGGGACACAAGTGTTTTTTTTTTCTTGCTGTTTTTTCTAACATATTTTTAAGGTACCATGTGATTTTTTGTTGTTGTTGTTGCTTTGTATGTCCCTCCCCCATGGTATAACCCCTGTTTTCACTGTATTTGATGTCGGTATAATTTGGGGAAGGGAAAGGAAAAAACAAAATGTTTAAATAGGGATACAGGTTGATCCATTGTAACAATGAGATGTACAAGACACTATGATGAAAAATGAACTTTACAATTTAGTGGGGGGTAGCGGGGGGAGGGGAAGGGAAAGTGGGGGGAGGGTAGGGGGATAGGTAGTTGCGGAGGTGGGAGGAAAGGGATGGTAGATGAAAAACAAAGGAGGCAACAATGCTTGATAAGAAATGTACTCATTACCTTGCTCATGTAACTAACCCCTCTGTACAGTATTTTCACAATAAAATCTTATTTTTTTTTAAAAAAAAGAAATCTTTCCTTACCATGACCTTGCACTGTGATATTTCTTCCTGCTACATGCCTAAAACCAATGGAAGCAACCATTCATGGAATGAAACCTCAGAGACCATGAACCAGAATTGATTATTCCAACTTTTTCTCAGATGTTTTGTCACAATAACAAAAACACTAAATGACATTAGTATGACTTTTTGTTTGTTTGTTTTTTGTTTGATATATATATATATATAAAAAATGTACATATTTGGCCACATATAATATATATTAGACTAATATATAGATATACATAGATATATTATATACTATTTTATTATATAATAAGTATAACATATTATAACTATAGAAATATAATATAGAAATACAAATATAATACATATAATATATATTAGACTAATATATAGATATACATAGATATATACTATTTTATTATATAATAAGCATAATATATTATAACTATAGAAATATAGAAATACAAATATAATATAAATATAACATATATAATATACATAGTATATATTATATATAACATGTATGTATATGTATAAATACATAGATATGTGCGAATACATATACACTTAAAATTATGTAGGTGATGTACAGTGGGGTTACCCTTTCATAAGTCAGGCAATCAGTATATTTCTTTTTGGACAATATCACTCTTTTCTTTGCTTCCTTTAATACTTTTTTTTCTAAAGAAAACAAAAAGGTAACCAAACCTATCAACAGACATAAACTAAATGAACTTCTAAAACGAAACCACTATGTAAAATTAAGTGACAAGAAAGAAGCATTAAGTGACAAGAAAAAGAGAACCTCAAAAGGAAAGTCTGAGATACTGAAAGGAATTATGAGTGTAAAACAATGGGCAAACATGATCAGTATATTCAATAAAATATGTGTGACGTAAAATTATGACTTTGTCACTAATAATAATAATAGAATTTATTATTATACCTAATTTCAACAGTTGACATAGGAGGTAAAAATAAAACATCTGGCATTAGTATGAAAGCCAAGAAGAGGACTATCAGTAAGCATAGTCAAATTTCCAAGGCAGCTAAAAGATTATGATGAGAATATGTGATATCTAATCCAATGGAAAAATAGGAATGACATATAATTCAATGGGAGAAAATGGAATGTATTTCAAACAAATACAAACTATGCCAGTCAATGTTTTAAGAGAATATATATATATGTATATATATTTTTTATTTATTTATTTATTTATTTATTTTTGTCATTCGTGGGGCCTGAATTCTGGGCCTGGGCGCTATCCCTCAGCTCTTCAGCTCAAGGCTAGTGCTCTACCACTTGAGCCACAGCACCACTTCCGGCTTTTTTCTTTTTGTTTATGTGGTGCTGAGGAATCAAACCCAGGGCCTCATGCATGCAAAGCAAGCACTCTACCACTGAGCCACCTCCCCAGCCCAATAAGAGAATATTTTTAAGCATAGAAAAAGTAGAAGAAATAGAAAGCAAAAAACTATTTGAATCAAGTCCAGATATTACAAACAGTAGCATTCTGAAAGCTCAATACATAAAAAGATTGAAAATGAAAGGGTAGTAAAACGTTATGTCTGACAAATACCAAATACACAAATGTTAATGCACCAAGCAGGAAGAAGGATAAGGAAGTAATTGCATAATTATGGAAGTTTGGTGGGGCAGTGGAAACTGACATCAGTAATCCTAGCTAATCAGGAAGATGAGACCTGAAAGATGTCAATCCAAAGACCACATGGTCAGAAACGTCTGGGAGACCCTATCTCCAATTAACCAGCAAAATTGTTAGGGTAGAGGTAAGGCTCAAGTGGACAAACATCAGTTAAAAAAAGGAAGCCAAGTTAATTTAGCCCTGAGGTCCAGCCCCAGAATAACCTCAAAATACATAAAATTTAATGAAATTCCAAAAAATGGGCAAATTCTATATCATAATAAATTGTAACATTCGTGTATTTGTATAGAAACCAACAGTTAGAGAGTAATAATTATTCTCAAATGATTGAACAATTACAAAAATTGGCTCTGTTGGAGGCTGAGGGTATCCTTGGGAGGGGAAAACAATAGAGAGGGTGAATATGGCTTTACAAGTGTCAATAAATTTCAGAAATATTGCCTTATAAAACACATTCTCTGTTTCTGAGTCTCTATTAAGAAAACTTTGGCCTGTGCTAAGGAGGGTTTCTCCTATTCCATCCTGTAAAAAATAATTTCAAAACAGAAGGTAGAGATCTGAGGATCATGGTTCAAAGCTAGCCTAGGAAGGAAAGTCCGTGAAACTGTTATTTCCAAATTACCACCAGAAAACCAGAAATGAATCTGTGGCTCAAAGTGGTAAAGCGCTAGCCTTGAGCAGAAAATCTCAAGGATAACAGACCATGAGGTCAAGCCCCAAGACCAACTCAAAAAAAATTAAATAGAAATTCCTTAGTTTGGTAATGAGTGACTACTGAGTTCTTGCAGCAAATATTCTTATGAAATACTAGAAGCATTTCCTTCAGAACTGGAACAGACAATTTAACATTTTCATAGTGGTCACAGACACTATTCAAAAAAAATTGAGAAAAAGTATAAAGTGTCAGCATTGAGAAGGAAAAAATAAAACTACCTTCTTTGTACATATGTACATGATTCATTTGTAGATATTATTTTCTGTAGAAAAATTCAAAATAATTTATAGGCAAATTACTTGAAGTAATAGGAAAGTTTAGCAATGTGACTGACTATAAAATCAATGTAGAAAATAAATTGCACTTCTAATACAAAAATGCATTTTAAAGGGTACTATTTATTATAACAACAAATATGGAGAGTATATAGAAATAAAAATAACAATGTGCAGGATATCTAAGAAAAGTATAAACTAATTCAGCAAAATTGAAGATCTCAATGGAGCTTGCACTAATATATTAGATTTGTTACAATAAACATATTTATTTTCCCCAAATTAACTCATAGATCAATGTAATTCCAGTGAAAAATTCTAGAAGGAGTTTTGAGGAAATTCACTTGGGCCTAAACATTATATAGAATTTTGAAGAGCCAAGAGTAACTAAGAGACACCTAAAGAATAAGTTCAGTTAGCAAGATTTATTGATAAAACTGTAAAATGTAGGAGAGTGTATTAAAAGAAGGAAACACAACTTGAGCAAAGGAGCAAAGTATTGTTTTGAGATACTTAAATATGTGATGAAACTTCTATTTCCAAAGCAAAGGTAATAGGATAATCATTCCCTCTAGGGAAATTTAATTTGGACTTAAAATGGTAGTATATGGCATTTATTTTATCATTCTACTTCATAATTCATGTTTCAAGAATAATACAGTTGTACAATTTGACCCTCCCCTTTCAATCCATGAATTCAGCCAACTACGGAGCAAAAATTTAAGATCATGACAATACTTAACTTTTTTCATGCCATTATTATATAAATAGTACTGTGTAACAAATATTTCCATAGTGCTACATGGTGTTAGATTGTATTATAAGTAATCTAAATGTGATTTTAAGTATACAGAAGGATGTACATAGACAATATGAAAATGTTATATAATCTTACATAAGGGACTTAAGCACCTTCAGATTTCGTTATCCACAAACAATGGGGTCCTGGCACAAATCCTCCAGGGATACCACAGTATAACTCTACTAGTTTCCAGAGCCTTCATAACAAAATGTCATAGACTAAGTAGATGATTTAAGCAACAAATATTTACAGTGTCATTATTTTCAGAGGAAGGAAGGTTGAGATCAAGAGACTTAGATTCTCCTAGAGACTTCTCCATGGTTGGCAGATGGTCTTTGATTGTTTTGCTCATGTTCTCCTCCTGCTCTTAGAAAGACAGCAGAGTTACTGAGTTAGAGCTACATCCGTATAGCCTTCTTTAACCTTAATAACCTCCTTAACTACCTCATCTCCAGATACAGTCATATTAGGAGTTACAGTTTCAACATTAAGTTGTTGGGAGAACTCAGTGTAGTCTATAAAATTTTTATTTAAAAAATGTAAATAGAATCTGGGTACCGGTGGCTCACACCTGTAATCCTAGCTAATCAGGAGGCTGAGATCTGAGGATCCAGGTTCAAAGCCAGCCCAGGCAAAAAAGTCCATGAGACTCTTATCTCCAATAAACCACCAGAAAACCGGAAGTGATGCTGTGGCTCAAGTGTAGGATGCTCGCCTTGAGCTGAAGAGCTGAGGGACAGTGCCCAAGCCCAGAGTTCAAGCCCCATGACCAACAACAACAACAACAACAAAAAAAGTAAGTAGAAGTCGGGCATGGTGGAACATCTCTGCAGTCTCAGCACTTCAGCACTTCAGAAGCTGAATAGAACATTCTCATTTCAAAGCCAGTCTGAGCTACATATTGTGGCATAGTCTCAAAAAACACTCACAAAGCAAAGAGAAGAGAAAGTAGAACATACACCCCACACAGTTCCCTTTTTATGTTCCAAAGTTCTTAATAACCTCTTTTAAATTTTCTTTTTATGCTTCTCTAAGAAAAGCAATTAGAAAACGTGACATATTATAGAAGTAGTTATATTTTTTAGCTGGCATATTCACAGATTACTCTGCATAAATCCTAAAGGCCTGCATTTCAAGCAATTTATTTAATAAACCTGTATTGGAATACACAAGAGAAGAAAATGTCTTAAAGAAATAATTATTTTTAGAGGTTTTTAGAAAATAATGTTTATAACAATACTTACTAGGAAAAATTCCGTATCTAGATATAGTTTTATCTCATAAGTTTATATTTTAGCATACAAGAAAAGATAATTTACATATTTAACTTGCAGCCAAAAGTTGTATTGGGTTTTTTGGGGGTTGTTTTTGTTTGTTTGTTTGTTTTTACATTTTCATTGCTTTGGCTCAGACTGGTGACTGAATGACTTAAAATCTGCTAGTATTAGGGGCTTTAGAAAATACTAACATGATTTAATATAATTTATGCTGTTTAAATCCTTTCTCCTGCCTGGATATAATATTTGACTTTAAAATATTTGTCTTTTGCATCATTTACTTTACAAAGACCTTATTTGGGGGGGGGGGGTGTCACCTAAAACAAGGAGCAAACATCTTTTCAGCAGCTATCATTCCCACTTAATACTTTCATCTTTCTATTTTAGAAAGTATTAGAAAAGAAGTAATGGAAGCTTCAATTTGTCTGTACTTGTCAAAGCCTAAGTAGCCCAAAAGCTACTAACTATATTGATAAAGTTGTCAGATAAAAGCTAATATTTACAAATCATTATTCTGTCTTACTTTATGCATTTATTCCTCAAGGAATATGGATATACAGGGTCTCTTCTGTAAAGATGTGTATATATCCACTTTTTATTCCTCTCTGTCTGACTTGTGTTGAATTATTTAAAAACGAAGAAACACTTTAAAACTTTTTGTTGTAGTTTGCCTTAATCTTATATAGTATATTATGCAAATTTGTTTGACTATTACATAGTATAAATTACTTCTTGTTTTCTTAGTTTAGAAAAATGATATTCATTGAAAGCATCTTTTTTCAAAAATACAGGCAATGTTTATATTATAAAAGTTTTTCTGAAAGACATGATATCATATTTTATTATTGCTATGGTTATTCCTATGATAAAAACAGTGAAGACAATGTACAAAACCTACTATAAATCCTAAGTTAAAAACTCTGTTGGATTTGCTTGATTTTAGTCAACATAAGCAACTGGGGAGCTGGTATTTTTCAGTGCCTAGACTTTCACTTCTATCAAAAATTACCTAGAGATAGATAGTTGTACAATGAGAGTACTTTCGATCTAAACTGGAGTTCTACAAATTTGAGCAGGAATGTTGGTAGTTTTCAAGCACTAGTCTACAATATGAGAACCACAAATATACATTAGAGCCCAAGTATTATACAAGCTTTGTTTCTGCTCTTTTAGTCTATTTCATACTGCAAATTCTTTTTGGAGGTATTATATTTGTCCTTTGGCTCTTTAATGCCTCAACTTAAAAATTAGAAGCAGCTGTGGCTCAAGTGGTAGAGCACTAGCCTTGGGCTGAAGAGCTGAGGGACAGCACCCAGGCCCAGAGTTCAGGCCCCACGACCGGACCAAAAAGAAAAATTAGAAGCAGCCTCACTTCTGTCTCTGCTAAATGACCCTGCCAACTATGGTTTACCTGAAGAACTTCCCTCCATCTGTATAAATCCATTTTCTGCTGCCAGACATTGTCTGGCTAAGATTTAACATAAAAGCATTTGCTTGACTCATGATTTTCAAAGTCTGAGGTTGAGGGGCCAGAGTTGGTAATGGTTTTCTTGGGTGATAGGGTCCCGAAGCAGAGTAGAACATCACTTATCACCAAAGGCCCTACCTCTAAAAACCATAGCACTTAGTGTACCAGACAATGTTGATGAAATTGCAACATATAAACCCCTAGAGAAACCATATCCAAATCCTAGTATCATCCTCTTGCGCCTATGACTGCACCAAAATTTTTTATGAGCTTTGGTGTATAGATAGCAATTATTCTCTAGACCAATTTCAAGAACTATTTTAGCTTTAAGTGTACCATTAACATAGTGGATAATAGTTAGAATGGAAGATTAATTTTGCTCTTGCATTTAACATAATATCAATTGGGAGAAAAAAAATTCAAAGGACTGGGACAGGTGCTAGTGCACTAAAAAGCTAGAAGTGGAGCTATAACTCAAGTTGTAAGTGGTAGAGCACTAGACTTGAGCAAAAAAAAGCTCAAGGACTGAACCTGGGCCCTGAGTTCAAGCCCCAGGACCAGTGCACGTGTGCACACAAATGCACACCCACACACTCACACATACTGTATTTTAACCTCTTATATATAGCCTACAATTCTCTGCTATATTCACTATAATTCAATATGTTTCTTTTCACTATTTCTGTGGCTTAATTAAGTCTAAAAATATTGTAGGCCACATGCCTTCTAATGTTCTTTTTGTTTTATCAAGACCAAGGAAGTTTAGCAAATTGTTCAGCACATATTCCTTTGAGTTTCTGGATAAAGGAACTACCAGCATTTTTTGAAAACTGAGAAGCTGAACAATCCTCCTATGTAATCTTTTAAATTTATGTCCACTTAATCTGTTTTCCATAGGTTTCAGAATCTCTCCTTCCACTGTGATACTAATATGAAGAAATAAATCATGTTCAGAGTCAAAAGTCTGAAATGAAGGAAAGCAAACAGACTTTCCTGTTCTCTAGTTAAAATGCACAGTAAGGCAACGTAGTCTATGATTGACATCTCCCTTTTTCAAACATCTCTCACCTTATGTCATCCTCACAGATTAGCAGGGAGCAGATGTTGAAGCCATATTGAGAAACAGACTGTGCACTCCCCAAATTTAAAACAACAAACTACTAATTCATTGATTCTATGCATCAAAACAACAACAGCAGACTGCTAGTTTCATTAGTTAAACCAGGGCTTTTAAGTTATCCTAACTCAAGTTAGATATGAGGGGCCAGCATCAAATTCTCCTTAACCATAATACTGGCCTCTTTTTGTTTTTATCCTAGTATGGGAAATCACATCTTACATCTTAGCCCCAATTTCACAATTTTGAGAAGAGGAAGTCCAGCCTCAGAGAGAGAGAGAGAGAGGAGAGAGAGAGAATGTTCTTAGTGTTCATGCTTAACCCTGACGCCTGAGTGATTTGTGTGAGTGAAACAATGTCAAAGCAAAAGAGATGTTAACCAGTTGGGGGCAAGAAGAGCTGTTGAGAAACACTGGAGATAGGTTGTTTTGAATAGGAAGCAAAAGGTCATGTTTATTAATGTAGACATTTAGGCAAATGCTAACTTACTTATACTTTTTATTGCTTTCTGTTATAAATCTGACTTAAGATTTCCCAGTGGCATTGTCTCATCAATAAACATTGGGTCCTGTTTTTTCCATCCTTTGTTCACTATGTGGTTAAATCATATTATTTTTATGTTATCTTGAAATCAAGACTATATTAGCCTCATAAATAAGTTGGATAGCTTTTGCTTGTTTTGCTTGTTTTACTGTTTCATATAAATTGTTCTAATTAACTAACTATACTTTGGATAGTTGGTAGAATTTCCTAGGCCTGCAGTTTCTTGAGAGATGATGGTCTTTGACTATCACTTCAATTTCTGTATTACTTTCTCAATTCTTTATTTCTTCTTCTGAGTTTCAATGTTACGTTTCCTAAGAATACATCTATTTCATCTCTACTTTCAAATATTTTAGTAGTAGTGGTTCATAATAACTATTCTTATCTTTCCTAGGCTTTGTACCATCTATTTTTATTTCTTCTTCATCATTCTGTGCTTTGTACATTCTCTTGTCAAATATGCAGTTTCAACACGAATCTGCTCATTTTTTCCTTTTCAAATAATCAGTTTTGATTTGCTGTTCTTCTCTTGCTTGCTTGCTACTGCAGTGATTATTGTTGGTACTGTTCTATCTTTCTTTTGTCAAGCTGTTTTTTCTTTGTTTCTTTGAGTTCTGTATCACTTTATATATATAATTCTTTAGCTAAATGTTTAACACATGTGATTTCAACCCTTTTTCCCATCTATTTTGGCCAAATCCTCCATGACTTCATTTTTAATCTCTGTATGAGTATTGGAGTTCAGAATATGATGAACAGAAAACCAATTCATGTTAAGAAATAATGAGAGATGATAAGAAAATACCACGGTGCTGCAGCTGGAAAGCTGTTAGGTGCCAGGCAGTTCCTCCCTGTCTCTCCTTAGGGGACATAGCCTCTCTTTCTCCACACATTTTGCCTTCTTCTGTTGTGTTTCCCCCCGCCAACCCAAAAGCAAGCTTTCTTATACATATTTCCTTTAGCCACTCTCTTGCCTTAGTTATGTTTAACTTAAGGTTTGCTTTACTGTTCTCTCTTTTTATATTACACTCTCATCTAGCATCTTCATCCTTATCTTTCCCATTGAAGTTTAAATCCTGATAGTCATGATGGCCTTTGGGCATTTTACAGTCCACATGTCTTAAACTGAATTTATCATCCTATTCTCAACTTTATTGCTCTATTATTTTTTGTTTCATTTGTTGGTACACCATAAAACAGTAAGGTAAACTAGAAGTATGCAAGTATTCATAGTTTCTAGTAAAAACATATGCTATACCACCTTTTCCCTCTTCCATCTTCCATTTGAGAACAGATATAGGATTCAGAAACATATATGCTGCCCCTCCCTCATTCCATTCCCATTAAAGACACATGCTTTCCATAGCTAAAGAACCATTAAGATTGAATAGAATCAGAGAATCTCTTTGTACATGATATTTCAGGTAACTATTGTCAGTACATTAAAATTGGTACCCTGCTTACTCTCACCTTGTTGACTGTGCAGTTATTGTTAAGATTGCATGAAAAGGCTCTCCTGCCTTCTGACTTTCAGTTGGTTTGTCTGAATGAGAGTCATTCACAGAAAAAACATTAAGATGTAGGAGGAGTATGAGAGTGGGGTAGTCTTACAGGGCTGTCAAAGGTTAACTATATTCCTCTATTGAAGGGCACAATACCTGTCAGCATTCAAAAATGGTCTTTTCCAAGCAGAAAAGCTATGTACATATGACCATATAAGATGATGTTAAGGGAAATGAACCCCAAGATAGGGACACAAGTGGTTTTTTTCTTTCTTGCTATTGTTTTTAATGTAATTATCATGTACTATGTGATTTTTTTTCTTTCTTTTGTATGTTCTTCCCCCACAGTATAACCCGTTTTCACTGTATTTGATTCCGGTGTCCTGAATCTTGTATATACATTTTTCTAATTTGGGGAGGGGAAAAGAAATAACAAAATGCTTAAATATGGGTACAGGATGACCCATTGGAACAATGAGATGTACAAGACACTATGTTGAAAATGAACTTTACATTTTCAGGGTGGCGGGGGGGAGGAGTTGGGGATGTGGGGAGGGAAGGGATGGTAGGGGAAAACAAAGGAAGAGGTAACAAGGCATGATAGGAAATGTACTCATTACCTTACTCATGTAACTGTAATACCTCTGTACAGTATTTTTACAATAAAAAAATATATAAAGATGTTCTTTTCTGGCTTAAGCATAAAAATGGCTTTCTAATACAAGACACAGCTTACAGACCTTTAATCATACACTATACCTTATAAGTTCACCCAATATTGCCCAAAATATTATAAGCTTTCTGTAGATATTCCTGTTTGAGTATATTACGTAGTCTTATTTTCTTCCAGGATTCTGACAATATAGCATGAGTCTTCTTCCTAGATGCCTTATGGCATCCACACATCCTACATGTCCATTACCAGTACTTATGAACTGTTTACCTCCTCTCACTTATTTTCTCTAGCTTTCATTGTACTCCCATCTAGCCTTACAATAAATGAATTGATATGTGCAGAACACTCTCCACTTGACCTTAGCCATAGTACACTAATCAATTTAGCTCCATTTTAGTAACAGAGAGTTTCTCCTGCCACATCCACCAGCAGAGTCAGAAACAGGATATAATGAGATGCTGGCTTCCATTCCATCAGAGCAAGATGGTTTCTGAAGAAAAGTTCTTGTTTCAAAAGCATTTGTAATTTCCATCTGTTATGGAGATTGATTTATTCTCATCTTTTACCCTTGACTTAAAGAAATTTAATCTTACTTTATGGCAAAACATTTAATTCTGTTTTTCATCCATTCTTGTAATAATGTTATTTCATTGTCTTCATCCTAGTTAATGGAAAACTATATTTATTTGAGTAGAACTGCACAGAACATCTCTTTATGTGCCAGTAGAGAACTCTCTGTAATAGAAGATTGGTCTTATGTACTGAGTCGTAAATCTGTGAAAGGCCACTCAGTCAATAAAAATATATTTGACTTTTGAATTATTACTAAGTTCTTTCTGGATGGCCAAGTACCTTTGTGAAATCAAAGTTCTATGTCTAGAGCATTTTTCAGAACTAAATAATACTTTCAAAAAAATTGAGAACCGGGTACCAGTGGCTTAGACCTATAATCCTAGCTACTCCAGAAGTTGAAATCTGGAGCTCATAGTTTGAGGCCAACCTTGGCAGAAAAGTTTTCTAGATTTCCCCCCCATCTCCAAAATAACTAGCTAATAAAGCAGAGCAAAAGATGGTTTTGTCTCGAGTGATAGAGTATCAGCCTGACAAACATTGAGGTCCTGAGTTCAAACCTCAGTACCACTAAAAAGAAAGGAATATGGCAGCCAAAATTAGTCTGACATACTGTTCTTCTGGATCTAAACTAAGTCATAGATGTCATTGCCTTCCTGTCTGTTCATTAATGCTTCTTAGAAACCTTGTAAAGTTTGACAGAACAATCTAACACCTACCTGGTTTATGGTCTCCATATTTTTTTTCCTTTAAAGAGAAAACAAATATAACTAGGAATGTAGCTCAGTGATAGAGTGCTTGCCTAAACTGTGCAAAGCCCTAAGTTTTATCCCCAACATCCATACATTCATCCTCTTGTCTTTTATCGTAACTTATGTCTCTATAGTTCTTTGAAGATTACCATTATCCATCCATTTTATGTCCAGGATTTCTCATTTCTGTCAGGAAATCATATGAATTGAATGAAATGCTTGTCCTAATTTTTTTTAAGTAAAAAAATCTACTATTTCTTCACCTGTCTGAATTTGTTATTTATTCTTAGAAAAATTATAAATAAATAATTTGGGACTTGCAGAAATGTTGCATTAACAGTGTGGTGCAGCCAGGTGCTGGTGGCTCATGTCTATAATCCTAGTTCTCTGGAGGCTGAGATAAGAGGATCACAGTTTAAAAACAGTCCAGGCAGGAGAGTCCATGAGACTGTCTCCAATTAATCACTAGAAAACTTGAAGTGAAGTTGTGGCTCAAAGTAGAGTGTTAGGTTTGAACAGAAAAGCTCAGGGACAGCTTCTAGGCTCACAGTTCAAGCCCCATATCTGACCAGAAACAAAAACAAAAAAATGCAGTGCATTTTGATATACTTCTATATACTACCATATCCTAATGTTAACATCTTATACAACCATAATCCAACTGTATTAAAAACTAACAAATTAGCACTGGTACACTGCTATTACCTAATCTATAGACTGTATTCTGATTTTTATCAGTTTTTTTTAATTAATGTACTCTCTTTGTACTGCATTATATTTAGTTATATATTCTTACTCTCCTCCAATCATGTGAAGATTCCTTAGTCTGTCTACATCTTTCATGACCTTAGTGTCAAGGTCATGCATTTTGTAGACTGTCCCTCAGTTTGAGTCTATTTGATACTTTCTTGTAATAATATTGAGAATATACATTTTTAAAGACATGAGCAAGTGATATGTGCTTGTCCATGTAGGGATACATGATGCTATTGCTGGCCATATTAACCTTAATTACTTGTTTTATGGAGTGTCTGTCAGGTTTCTATCCTATAGTGTTGCTATTTTCCCTGTGCAGTTAATATTTGGAAGCAAATACCTTGAAACTATGCAAATATGCTCTTGCTTTTGCAGCTTATTATTGATTAGAATTCTTCTGTGAGGAAGAACTACTTCTTTTGCTTTCTTTTATGACTTTTTATGGTGCTGGAGGTCAAATCCAAGACCTTCAGCATGCCAGCAAGGACACCAGTGACCTTACCAGTGAGCCCTTGGTTTTCTGAGGCAGGGGCTCATAATGTATCATAAGCTGACCTTGAACTAATTATATAGCCCAGGGTAGCCTCAAACTGGAGATCCTCCTGCCTCATTTATTTATTTAAAATAGCTGTATTGACATATAATTGACATGAAATAAATGCACATTTTAAAGAGTAATTTTTTTTTATTTCTAACACAGGTAAAGCTTTTGTCACAGCATAATGAGCATGCATATCCATCAATCACCGTACAGCGCACATATAACTGCCAGAAGTTTTCTTGGGCATTTTGATACCATCTCACACGTCTACCAACTCCTGTCTGATCTCCTCTATTTTCCATCATTAGAGATAACTTTGCAGCTTTTAGTATTTTATGTTAATGAAATAATAGTTTTTTATACTTTTTCATTTTCCTTTTTTCTTTTTTTCATGCTCTTTTCCTCCATTTTTCTTTCGGATTTAGTGTTTTTTATGACTGCATTTTTCTCATTTATTGAATCATTAGCTACAGACCTTTCTTTTATTATTTTAGACATTTCAGAGTTTAAAGTATATATCTTTAACTCTTCACCATTTAGCTTGAAGTGATACTATCTCGTGACCTTAGAACCTTGGTTTGTGTACTTTCATTATTTATCATCTACTACTTTTGTAGTTTAATTCTCATAAATTTTACTTTCTCATGTATTTACTCCCCACATACCATTACTAGTAGTATTAAAATCGTTATCATTTAAGTGATTTATAGATAAAGAAAAGATCTTATATGTACTACTTCTGGTGTTCTTTATTTCTTCATTCCTTTGTCTTAGACCTAAATTTCAAGATATCATCTTTTTTTTGTCCTTGATGGATTTTCTCCATTTGCAGAAGACTTTTGGTAGTTTTGAAATCTTTCAATTTTCTTATATCTTAAAGAGTCTATATCAACTTTATTTTGAAAAGAAAATGTTATATAATATATATATATATATGCAATTCAAGGATGATAGAGTTTTTATTTCATTCTCTGTGGATTAATGATGGTATCTCACTGTCTCTTCATATACATTATCTTCATTGAGAAGTCTGCTCTGACCTTTAAGTTTATTTTTCTCTCCTACTGTCTTCTCTCCTTTAGAATTCCATTATAATATAGTGAGACAGTTACATTGTCAGATTACAGTTACTTTAGTCATTTTAGTTTTATTTTTAGTTCTTTTAATCTGTTTCCTTTTTTATTTCCTAAACTTCAAGTGGTTGTACAAGGAGGTTAAAATTTAACATGTCCATTTATGTGTCCAATGCTTTTTGACAAGTCATCTTTTCTATCATCTTCCCCTATCCTACTTGTTCCTTCCCCCATTTCATGTTTCCTACTTCCTTTATCATGTACATGCATTGAGTATTGTGACTGTATTTGTTCCTGGTTCCTTTCTCATTCATCCATTCCTCTCTCAATGGTCTCTCCCTAATTCAAATTTGTTTCAGCTTCTTGATATTTAATTTGTTAAATTGTTAATAGTTCAAAACATGTACTCCATGGAGTTTTGTTCCTGCATAGATTATACTTTAGTCAACTTAATCATGTATATGTGCATATGCCCCTGTATATGTTCATGTAGGAAGTTGTATTTTTGGTCTAAATATACATGTGAGAGAAAATATGCACCCTTTGTCTTTCTGGGCCTCACTTCCTTTAACCTTCCTAGTAGATACACAAAATTCCTCTGAGTGGGGGAGGGGGACATATTTCTATCCATTTGTCCATTGTAGGTGATCTAGGCTATTTATGGCATTATTTTCCTCGTGTTTCATTTTATTTCTGTTGTTATGTCTTCAAATTCATTAGTCTTTTCTTCTACAACATCTAATCTGCTATTAATCATTTCTACTGTAATGTTCATCTCAAACCTCATCACTTTCATCTCTAATTTGGTTCTTCATGAACATGTTAAATACAATTACAGTATTTTTTGGTATTATTGGCTGCTAATTCTACAAACTATTAATTCTGGGTCAGTTTCAATTGGTTGATTTCTTTTTTTAATCTCCAAATGATTGTACAAGGGAGTTAATTTTTTACCTTTTTTATATTTTAATTTGTTGTAAAACTGTTGTACAGAGGGATTAGTATACTTCTTGTCAAACATTGTTACTCCCTCCTTCATTTTTCTCCCATTACCCCCCACACACACCTTCCCTTCCCCTCCCCCCCCCCCACCACTTCCAAAGTTGTAAAGTTCATTTCCAACCTAGTGTCCTGTGAGTAGCACTGTTGCATTGGGTCACCCTTTGTCCTTTTTTCACCATTTTGTTATCCTCCTTCCCTTCCCCAAATCAGATAAACATATATATAAGACGCAGGGTACCAGAATCAAAAACAGTGACTACTGGGGATAAACCAAAGGGAAAAAGATAAAAGAAAAAGAAAGAAATTGATACAGGACATTGACAACAACAAGGGCAACAAAAAAAAAAAGACCTCTTGTTTTCATATCTTGAGTTCATTTTGATTAGCATCATTTTGTGTGGTCATGTGTACATAGCTATTGAGCTGTTGTGATCCTCTGCTAGGACTATCCTAGACATATACTGATTATTACAAATGAGGGAAACCGTGGAGCCTATGTTTCTTTGAGTCAGGCTTACTTCACTTAATATGATTTTTTTCCAAGTCTTTCCACTTTATTACGAATGGAGCAATGTCATTCTTTCTGATGGAAGCATAAAATTCTGTTGTGTATATATACCACATTTTCTTTTTCTTTTTTTTTTTTTTTTGTCGGTCATGGGGCCTGAACTCTGGGCCTGGGCGCTGTCTCTCAGCTCTTCAGCTCACTGGAGCCACAGTGCCACTTCCAGCTTTTTCTGCTTATGTGGTACTGAGGAATTGAACCCAGGACTTCATGCATGCAAGGCAAGCACTCTACCACTGAGCCAACTTCCCAGCCCCATACCACATTTTCTTGGTCCATTCTTCTATTGAGGGGTATCTGGCTTGGTTTTATATCTTAGTTATGGTAAGTAATGATGCACTAAACATGGTTGTGCTGTTAGCTTTAGTATGGCCTTGCTTGTGATCATTTGGATAAATGGCCAGGAGTGGGATTGCTAGATCATACAGGAGTTCTATGTTTAGATTTTTGAGGAACCTCCATACTGCTTTCCAGAGTGATTGAACCAGCTTAATGTGTCAATTTTATGTATACAATGCATCTTGATCAGAGTCCCCATTTTTATCATTCTTCATATACACACCTACCCTCCATCAATTCTCCTTCATCAATCACAAGTTTCTCACTTCCTTTTTCACATATGTACATTAACTAATATGATTGTGTTCACCAATCTTCCCTCTTTCATTTATCCAGACCCTCTCATTAGACCCCGACTCTCATTCAAGAAATGTTCTGGTTTCCTGATACAATTGGTTGATTCTTTTAATTGAGTTCATTGAAGATTTGCTTGCATATGTAAGAAATAATACATGGAAGTCTTGCATACCCTTTGTCAACATTCTCTCCGTGGTAACATATTGCTGTAAAACTTTAATAAAAACTCACAACCAGAACAAACAGATCTTGTTCAAATTTCCCAGTTTGATTTATACTTAGGGGTGTGTGTGTGTGTGTGTGTGTGTGTGTGTGTGTGTGTGTGTGTGTGTGTGTGTGTGTGTGTGTGTGTGTGTGTGTGTGTGTGTGTGTGTGTGTGTGTGTGTGTGTGTGTGTGTGTGTGTGTGTGTGTGTTTTAGTCAGTACATTCTATTGTCATCATTCACATACCCACTTTTACAATGAAGGTGCAAATTCAGTACATTGCTCATTGAAGCCCTTATGTTGCTCTTTCGTAAACACCCACCTCTATCGTGCACTCACTTTACCCCCATTCCTAAACATTACAACTAATCTGTCCTTCATGTCTAAAATTTTTCATTTCAAAAATGTTATGGAAATGAAGTCATTGACTATGTAATCTTTTGAGACTGACTTTCTTTACTCAACATACTTTCTTTGAGATTTACTTCGAGTAAATCTAGATATTTACTGATATTTTTTCTTTTTATATGTTTTATTTTTCTGCTTCTTTGCATGTCTGATTGTACGTTAGTTCATTTTTTGACCTAACAACTTATACATCTCATTGTTGAAATGGGTCCACCTAGTATGTTAGATACTGTGGGTTTCTCCTTGGTCTTCCTGGGCATTTTCCAATGCCTTTAAATGTTCTGCAGTTTTGTTCTAGGATACATGTAATTTACCTAGAACAAAGCACTTATGAGTGTTCTGCTCTATATCTATCAATCAGTTATGAAGTGTTTTACTCCCTACCCCTGTTTAAGTACCATTCCATCTTTCATCATCCTCATTTCCTTCATATATATGTAGTTATCTGAAGCCTCAAAGGTATCCCTCTGCATTTCTGCAGAGGTATCCCTCTGCATTTCTCTGTGTGTGTGGTTCTCTTTCCTGTCATTCTATCCTGTAAATTCACATTAGTTTGGTCCCCTCTGACTTAATAGATATATTTCTTCAAACTAGTGGGTGGTTTCTACTGAGCTCCAACCAGGTACACCCTCTCTACATTCAGTTTGGAAACACTCTGAAGGCAATAAGCCAGAGAAGTTTCAGGATTCATCTTATTTATGTCCTGTTCCTGAGAGACTATTGCTATTAATTGGTATGTTTGGTATTGTGTGTGTTTTTGTGTATGTGTGTGTTTCAGGGAAGAGAGTGTTGTTATTGTTGTTGTTGTTATTGTTGTTGTTCAGGCAAAAAAAAAAAGGCAAATCTGACCTATTTCCTTCACTTGACTTAAAGCTAAAGTGTATGATTTTTTCTCATAAAATTTAATATATAATACTGTTTCTCTTTATTATGAGAATATAAACAAAAGTAATTTTTCCTGTATTTTCACTTTATTACTCAGTGTCAAAGTAAATCTTTCCTCTGTTATTCTTATTGTTTCACTTACATATTTTTAAGGTTCATATCTTCAAGATTTTTGAGGGGTTGGGAAGATGGCTCAGTGGAAGAGTGCTTGTCTTGCATGAATGAGGCCTTGGGTTCAATTCCTCAGCACCACATAAGCAGAAAAAGCCAGAAGTGGTGCAATGGCCCAAGTGGTAGAGTGCTACCCTTGAGCTGAAGAGCTGAAGGACAGCGCCCAGGCCCAGAGTTCAGGCCCCACGACCAACAAAAAAAAAAAATTAAAAAAAAAAAAGATTTTCGAAGCTTGCTTTTCCTTCCTTCCTACTTTCCTCCTTTCCTTCCTCCCTCCTTACCTTTCTCCCTTCCTTCTGTCCTTCCTTCCTTCCTTCCCTTATTGTGGCAGTCCCCTTATTGGGGCATGATCTCAGAGTCTGGGCACCATTGCTGAAGTTTTTTTCCCTAAGGCTAATGCTCTATCATTGAAGCCACAGATCACTTCTGGCTTTTTGGTGGAGCTAAAAGTCTCACAGACTTCTCTCCTCCAGCTGGCTTCAAACCACCATCTTCAGATCTCAGCCTCTTGAATAGCTAGGATTACAGGTATGAGCCGCATGTGCTCAGCACATTTTAACATTTTTTTCACGTATCTTTTTATTTTTCCCTCTCTTTTTCTAATTTGCCTCCTTCTTTTCATTAAAATGAATATATTTTCTGAGATTCTGTGCTTTGTGCTGAAAATAATGTCATGAAAAGGGTAGATAATATGTTTGATGTCTTTAAAATCTTGTGATAGGAAAACATACATAAGATTGTTATAGCTAGTAATTTTTCTGTTATGAAGAAAATGCTATGTATTTTGAGGTGATACTTGAGCTAAAATATTGTATCAGAACAGTATTTCCTCTAGTACTTAACAGGATGTTGCTGAGTATTCTACCCTAGACTGCATGAGCTGTAAAGAAATGAGCAAGATCAGCCATTAGAAGAATTAAAAGGAGCGGTGCAGGAAGAGAGAACAGCAATTGCAGAAGCTCCAAGATAAAATATGTTTCACTTGCTCAAGGTCAGAAAGCAGGACAACATGACTGAAAAATAATCTTTGAAGAAAGTAGCACAATATAAACTCAGATGTCAAATCACATAGGCGTAGAGGGCTAAATCTTAGGTTATATCTCTCCTCTTTCCTCTCCTCTTACTTTTGAAATTTTTTCTTTATACCTGACCTACTTAGAAAACTCCTTTTGTTACTGCTTTTGCTGAACCTATATGTCAGTCTCTCTTTTTCTCTCTGTGTCTCTGTCTCTGTCTCTCTCTTCTTCATGGTAGGTTGTTGCATGGTCAGTCTCTTTTTTTTTTTTTTTTTTTGTCAACCATGGGGCTTGAACTCTGGTCCTGGGCACTGTCCCTCAGCTCTTCAGCTCAAGACTAGCACTCTACCACTTGAACCACAACACCACTTCTGGCTTTTTCTGTTTACGTGGTGCTGAGGAATCAAACCCAGTGCCTCATGCATGCGAGGCAAGGACTCTACCACTGAGCCACCTTCCCAGCCCTCAGTCTCTATTTTTTATAACAATTGCTAAACATTCCTTGTATTCCATGTAGCAGATGCTAGCCATAAACTTGTACTTTACTTGGAAAAGTTTGAAATAAATATTTTTCAAAATCTAAAACAACTGTGTGGCCACTCTCCATCTGTACTTCCTGGGATCTTGTATCTTATAATCTCTAAAAAAGGAAAACATGGGTGCTGTGAATGTGGCTTAGTGGTAGAGTGTTTGCCTAACATGCATAACATTCTAGGTTCAATTCCTCAGTACCACATAAACAGGGGGGGAAAAAAAGCCAGAAATGGCCCTGTGGCTCAAGTAGTGGAGTGCTAGCCTTGAGCAAAAAGTTCAGGGACAGTGCCCAGGCACTGAGTTGAAGCACCAGGACTGGCAAAAAGAAAAAAAGAAAAACATGGCCCATTATTCCACTTATGCCTGCTATGAATTGTCAAAATTAAATAGAAATAAGAAGTTCTATGAGAAAGTTGTAAGGAAAGTTGTAAAGGATACCAATCAAATTCGTACCTTTTAGAAGTGACAGTCCATGCTCAACACAGCAGTAAGAAAAGTATCCTCCTAAAGTATAAATAAAGCAAGCTTTGTCACTATCTACTTACAGTTTTGTGATAGCTACTCATTGCAATTAAAATAGAAATCAGAAATAACTGTGACTAACATGGTTGACATGATTCCTTCCTTACCTGTTTCTGCAAGCTCACCTCCTGCCATCTGCCTCCTCTCATACTCCAGGTCCACTCCCTTACTTTTCATCTCTTCCTTCAGTTTCTGAAGAAACAGCTTTTGTCTAGCCTTCAAGTGTTTCATGGGCTGTTTTCTTTCTTTAGAATGCTTCCCTCCCAATTCTCTTCTCAAGGCCAGCTTCTTTCTCGGCATCTTGCTTAAATATCACCTCCTCCGAGAACACTTCTTAAGGAGATCTTCGTACCCCTCATATTTATGCCTCTTGGACCCTTGTTTCTTTTATCATACCTCATATGATTTTCACATTTTTGTTCTTTATTTTTATTTTTTATTGTGAGAATACCGTACGGAGGAGTTACAATTATATGGGCAAGATAACGAGTACATTTCTTATCAAGCATTGTTGCCTCCTCTTTGTTTCCCCTTTCCATACTCTTCCCCCTCCTCCCCACCCCATCCTCTCCCCCACCAAAGTTGTAAAGTTCGTTTTTCGACATAACGACTTGTACATCTCATTGTTGCAATGACATTTTTGTTCTTGTTATTGTTTGTCACCTATATGTACCCCTACAATATAAGCTTTTAGAGATCAGGATCCTGTTCCTTATACTATCCTTAGAACAATGACTGATTGATAATAGAACCTTTAAAAAAAAGATTGAAATAATTTCATTCAAGTTTATACCTAATTTGTATGTTTTGATAGATGAAGAAATAAACAGAAACAAAATCATAAAACAGAATAAGCTTTATGGCAATACAGAAGTTTAAACTCAGAACCTAGAGCTTGATAGGATAGTGTGCTACCACTTGGACCCATGCCTTTAGCCCCCTTACCTTCTGATGATTATTTTGGAGGTAGAAGCTAGTAAAACTTTATGCCCAGCAAGGATCCTCCAAATCTCAGTCTACTGAGTAGCTAGGATTGCAGGCATGAACCACTGGTTCATTTCATATTTTTGTTGAATATAATTTCAATTTTAATTATTTGTAACAATCTTGTATTTTGTAAAATTAATGAAGACTTGCTAATGTAAAATGTCCCAATGGTTGTATGATATATTCATGTGAAATATACTGAGACTGCCTAGAATTTTCTTAGAAAAATAGAATTTTTGTAGTGGAGAAATACTCGGAATGTCTGATTTGGCTCTGGTTGAAAATATGAGATAATATAAGATTTTTTTTCTTTATAATGCAGCCTTAATCATATAATACTACAAAGTAGTATCACTTTTTCTATAGTATCTAACACTCTTTCTTAAGATTTTTAAAAATTGAAGTGTGTTGTATCCTGTTTTGGAGTGTGTTGTGTTGAAATGTTTGAAGTTAAAAGTATTCAAATTACTACTGCAGTTATCTGTTGAAGTGTTTATCCTTAAAATGCTAGAATTATTTCTAATATATCTTTAAATTTATTTAATGTTTTATTATCAGTAAGAAATAACTTTAATATCTAAATTTGAAGTGTGATGGCTTCAGGATTATCTTCTTACACATTTTGGTAAATTCATTTTATTTGCATCTCTTGTTTTTAGCATGGAAATTTACTGCATGTTTTGTAGTTGCCTGCTGTGTTAATAGATGATTTATCTATAAGCATCTGTCTTTCTGATTTGATAGCCAGCAATACTGTCTAGCCACAAGCTAGAGTGAATATATGCTCCCAAACATTCCGTAATCTATTTCAAAGATTATAGATAGTTAGGAACTGGTTTATTACCTGATTCACTAATTGGACTCATCATTATTTATCTTGAGAATTACGAAAATAAAAATATATCCAAATGATCTTGGAAACAAAATGCTGCATTGAAGAGTAAAATGTTCAGTTGGTACCTATATATAGTTAGAAATAAAGAAATCTTTGTCTTTTTATTCTGTGTCAGTTACCATGGGAATGTTTTCATTATCATTAGGTTGATTTACCCAGAGATAAAATTACTTGCAGCATTTTATCTCCCAATGTTTAAAGCTTTCCAACCTAACTGTAGTGTTATAACCTCAAATTCATTCCAGATTCCCAAGAGCTTCTCCAGTCTGAGTATTCTTCAAAATCAGATGTAACACATTAAGTTGTTTAGTGTTAGTGTCAAGGTCATTGCCTTGCTTGTTTTCTCTTCTGGGGCAGAAATAAACGTTTAAGCATTTTAGTCACCAAGGATAAATTATAAGCTAAAGAAGTCCAAGGACATTTACATAATAAAATAAAGTAAAATACTTTCTTAAAATTTTCTGTTTAGTGTTCTAGGCATTTTTGCTATGAAATAGCAAAAATTCATTTTAGCAAGCACACAAAAACAGTATCTAGTTTGAATACATGGACTTTATATACTTCTAGATTAAATGTTAAAATTTGTGTTTCTGAGTAAATATATAATTATGTAGATTGCCTGGAACAAGCATAATTGTGTCCTTTCTCAGAACTATAATTGCTGCATATTACTTACATGGTGTCTCTCAATAGTGTCCAAAGTTATGACACTTACATGGTGTCTCTCAATGGTGTCCAAAGTTATGACACAAATTTAAAGTGAATGTGTCATATATTATTTATTTTTGAACACCTGGACATCTCATAGATGTTTTTGAACTAACATGTACTTTTAGTGGCTGAGTATTAAAATACAAAGATATACATAGATAGATGGATATATAGATAGATGGATATAGATATATAAAAACTCAGAACTCACATTCACTCAGCTTACTTGCATGGCTGATGCTCTGCCATTTGAGCTATGCTGGTTCTTTGGGGATGGTCTCTCCGATTTTTCTGCCCAGGCTGACTTCAATCTCAGGTCTCAACCTCCTGACAGTCATCAGCTCTCAACTCCTTACATACAAAGAGTATTTTTTAGATCACCCAAAGAAAATCAACAGTGATATTTTATGTAAAAAGGATCCCAATTTCACCATCTTATAGGCACTAATGTACTACAACCTTATGTGCGATATTCAAATGCCACTTCAATGTCCTTCAAATGTCCTTTTACTCACTTCTCTTCATTAACAGTGAAGTCTTCGAAATCTCTCCACATTGCTGCAGAACTATTTCTGCTTAGTGTTAATCTCTTCTATAGTTTAAATGTTTATTTTATTTATTCATTCTGTAATTAACTTAGGCTCTTGTCCATTTTTCACTCAAATGGTCAAAGACAATAGTTTTACTTAATCTTACTTAACTTTTTGTGCATAGATAAAATTTCTTGCTTTAGATATACTGAAGAAAAGGAATTATTGTTTCAAAGAATATACATATTTTAAATTTGGATAGATAATGGTTCTATGAGTTAAAAGTTCAGTATTTTTTATTCCTTCAGTATTCCTAATTAATGTTAAGATAATGCATCATTTTTTATGCTTACTTGCCTTTTTGCATTTCTTCTCATGTGTCATGTAGATAGGATGACTTGTGAGTATTTGCACACCCAGCTGTTCTTTGAGGTAGGGTCTTGTTAACGTTTTTCCCAGACAGGCTTCAAATAATGATTCCCATGATCTCTGCACCCTGAATACAAAGATTATGGATTTAAGCCACTAGTACCTGACTTCAAGTGATTTTTAAGGCTGCTGGTTAGAGTTACTTTTCAGTGAACAGAAATTTTAAATTTTTGTAGTTATACTTATTCATTTTTTTAGTGGTTTTGTTGTTGTTGTTTATAGTTTGTTGTTTCTTTTTGTTTTTGTTTTTGGCAGTCCTGGACTTGAACTTAGGGCCTGGGCACTCTCCCTGAGCTAGCACTCTACCACTTGAGCCACAGCGCCACTTCTGGCTTTTTCTTTTTATGTGGTATCCAGGAATCAAGTCCAGGGCTTCATGAATGCTAGGCAAGTACTCTACCACTAAGCCACATTCCCAGCCCGAATGTTTGTTTTATACATTTCTTCTAGAAAGCCATCATGAACATAGCACAAAGAAATATATTCTTTTACATTCTCAAGATATATTTATATTTTAGTTTTTTAATTTTATTTATATCATGAGTTACCTGGAAAGCACTCTTGTGAATTTTGTGACTTATGGAAGTAATTGTTCTTTTTTCTAAATCAGTATTCAATTGTTTTAACACTGTTTATAGAATTTGGCATTGTTTTTCAATTTATTTAAAAATGCTTCCGCTGCTGGGTGCCAGTGACTCATGCTTGTAATCCTAATTACTCAAGAATCTGAGGAGTGAAGGATCACAGTTCCAAACCAGCCCAGGAATTGGGCAATTTTCCCTCTTTGTATATTATTTGAAGTCAAACTCTTCCTCATTGGTTATGAATTTTCAGTTTGGGTAAATAATCTTACTGACTTAAAGTACTGTCTCTTATTCTAGTAGATATTCCTTATTTGAGAATTATTTGTCTTGTAAAATATTTATGACCAATCTAATTTTATTCTTTGAAACAATTTTTCCAAAAAGATTTTGTCTTTCATTTCCAGTTTCTATTCAAATTCAGTTCTTTTGCATGTACTCATACTGGGTTTGAGTTATTTTTTCCAGTTTCTGCTGCTTCCCTCCCTCTGTATTTTAAAAATACATACATAAACAATCTTTTGCCTTAAACTGATTTATTTCAACTCTGTTTACTGCCAGGGAAAGCCTTAAAAATAATATAGTTTATTGTAATATTAACCTTTTGTGACCTGATAAAAAATATTTTCCCCTTTACTTAGATAATATTCAGTCACTTAAGTTTTATATGTCATGCGTTTATGTTTGTCTCCTCAACTTTTTTAAAATTTTATTTTATTGTAAAGATGCTGTACAGAGAAGTTACAGTTACATGAGTAAGGAAATCCGTACCTTTCTTGTCAAGCGTTGTTACCCCATTTGGTTTTCTCCTACTATCACTTCTCTCTCCCACTCCCCACTCCCCCCAAGTTGTAGAGTTCATTTCCAACATAGTGTCTTGTGAGTACCATTGTTGCAATGGGTCATCCTGTGTCCTTGTTTCAGCATTTTGTTTTTCTCCTTCCCCTCCCCAAATTAGATAAATGTATATACAAGATGCAGGGTACCAAAATCAAATACAGTGACAACAAAGGATATACCATAGGGGGAAGGATATATAAAAGAAACCCCAAAAAAATCGCATAGTACATTAAAAACAACAAAGAAACCTCTTGTGTCTGTATCTTGGGGTTCATTTTGCTCAGCATCATCTTATATGGTCATATGTACATAGCTTTTGAGCTTTTCTGCTCATCTGATAAGATTATCCTAAACATATATTAATTATTGAAAATAAGGGAAACCATAGGACCTATGTTTCTTCGGGTCTGGCTTGGGATTGCATTCAACTGCAGGACTTCTGCACAGCAAAGGACATAGTAGCTAGCAAGATCGATAGAAAGCCCACGGATTGGGAGATCTTCACTAGCCATACAACAGACAAGGGCCTCATATCTAAAATATGCTTAGAACTCAAAAAATTAAATCCTCCGACAACAAATCCTCAAAAAAAAACAACTGCTCTATTAATAAGTGGGCTAAAGACTTAAAGAGATACTCATGTAACTGTATCCCTCTGTACAGTATTTTTACAATAAAAATATATTAAAAATGACTTAAAGAGAGACTGAAGAGGAAATAAGAATGCCAAATAGACACATGAAGAAATGTTCAACTTCTTTAGCCATAAAAGAAATGCGAATCAAAACAACATTGAGATTCCACCTCACCCCAATTAGAATGACTATAATCAAGAAGTCTAGTAACAACAGATGCTAGAGGAGATGTGGCCAAAAGGGAACCCTACTGCATTGTTGGTAGAAGTGTAAACTTGTTCAGCCACTCTAAAAAGCAATATGGAGGTTCCTCAAAAGACTCCACATAGAGCTAGCTCCCCTATGACCAGGAGTGGGATTGCTGATCCCACTGCTGGGCTTTACCCAAATGATCACAAACAAGACCATACTAAAGCTACCAGCACATCCATGTTTATTGCAGCATTATTCACCATAGCTAAGATATGGAACCAACCCAGATGCCCCAGATGAATGGATCAAGAAAATTTGGTATATATTTACAATGGAATTCTGTGCTTAAATCAGAAAGAATGACACTGCCCCATTTGTTAGGAAATGAAAAGGCTTGTCTCCTCAATATTTTAACTCCTTCAAGTTAGATTATTTCTCCTGTTTCTCATATACCAGACTTCTTCCTTCCTTCTTATATATAACACACATTCCTTAACTTCATATATATATATATATATATATATATATATATCTTTTGTCCATATTTTCCATAACAGCTTCCAAAACTAAAATTTTATTGCCCTCTGTTTTTTGCTTACTCATTATAAAACCTTGTTTCTATATCATTTTTGTTTGTATCTTTCTTACAGTTTTAAAACTTATTTTTAAATAATTCCATGCTTATGTAAGTTACAATAGTACAAAGATTTCTCAGTTTCAGTAATTGTTAACATTTGTCACATTTGCTTTGTCATTCTCCTTCTCTGCCACTTTTATGTATTTGTGTATATTTTTAGAAAAAATTGCTGTCAAATTTCAAACATTGTACTGTTTTGTTTGTGCTTTTTCTTGGCTTTTATACTTTAAGTCAGGTCTAACCAACTCTGTCCATACTTGTCTGGTAAACCAAGTTCAGCAGGATAAATTCTCACTTTGAATTCTATGGGGCATTAATAATTACTGGTCCAAACTGTCTTTCAATACTTTGTGAATGATGTTTTTAAATTTACAAACATCTAGGTATTTGGGTTTATCATTGATAAGGCATTTTATTTTTATGAGATTTTGATCAGATGGTATGTTTTCTATTATTTTAGTTGTTTGGAAATTAACAATTTTTATAATCATCTGTGTATTTACCAATAATTTATTAAGTGCTTATCATGTGTCAGACACTGAACACTTTACAAATATTCATGCATTTACTTTTTTTCAACACTGCTGTATGGTAGGCTCTATTATCCTCATTTCACCTATGAAGGAACTGATGGTTAGCAATCACACATGAATCAAGTAGCAGAGCTTGGATTTTAGTCCTAGCAGTGTATATTTAAAATTCATATCCTTAACACACCATGCTAATTTTTCTAATCTCATATCCCACTTTTGAAAAAAAGTGTCTCTACCATTCTTATAGATTTATATAGTTATTTTTATATATAATATTTTGGACATGTTAGTGTAATTCAGATCTTACATATCTTTATTAATTTCTGAAATACCTGAAATTAACTTATTTCTGATAAATGCTCACATCAAATAAGGAAATGTCTATTATGGCACGATCAGTTTCTTATTGTAATTCATTTTATGACAACTATTTTAGACTGTTGTTAGGTATATCCATTTTCAGCATTTTTTCCCAGTAAATGGATTTTCTATTTCGTACCTTTTATCAATATATTTTATATAATAAGGGAAAGTAACAGGAATAAACCTTAAAGTCCAAACAACCTCATTATTTTAACATGAAATGCAGACTCTCAGTCACTGTGTGTGTGTGTGTGTGTGTGTGTGTGTGTGTGTGTGTGTGTGTGTGTGTGTGTGTGTGTGTGTATCTTGTATCAGCAAGAGAAAGCTTCCCAACAAAATCTCAACCGATAGTTTATCCATTGATGGAAAAGATTTATTAAAAGAATCATTTTTAAAATATTCATAACATTGTGTTTTAATTTATAATATGTAAATGTACATTAATTAAGTCAGTAGCTCATAGGTCAAGGCCTTTCTCAATTTATGTAAATTGTCTTATGCTGTTAATCTAGTATTAAATATTTCCTTTTCCTTTCTTTTCTTCTTCTTTTTTGTCTTTACAGAGTACTCTTTTTTTTTTTACAACAAGAACCCTTGAAAGAATGCAGAATTATTCAAGATTTTATGATTAGTCCTAAGATTTCCCTCATTGACCTTAGTTTTGTTGTTATTGGTGTTGTTGTTTGGTTTTTTTGTTTGGTTTGTTTTGTTTTTGCCTGTGCTAGGGCTTGAACTCGGAGCCTGGGCACTGTCCTTGAGCCTCTCTGTGCTCAGGGGAAGCACTCTACCACTTGAGCCACAGCTCCACTTCTGGCATTTTCTGTTTATGTGGTCCTGAGGAATCAATCATACCCAGGGCTTCATGCATACCAAGCAAGCACTCTACCACTAAGCCACATTCCCAGCCCCTGACCTTAGTTTTTAAGAGTCTAATGTTAAAGTTTTGTTTTCTACATAGTTTTCATAGATAAAAGTCATTAACTTTTTATAGGTGAATTAATCATTTTATGAAGTATTTTATTAAATTTCTAAATCAGACCCAAAATATGTCTGACTCACAACAGAATTGATGTTGGAAATTATATAACTGGTAAGAGCAGAGATAAACATTCCAGCTGTTTTCAAAAGGAAATGCAGTTTTGATTAATTCAATGATTTGTTTTAGTGGCAGTCAGTTAAGAATTTTTTCTGTAGTTCAAATCAGTTCTTCAAGTAAATAAGGGACAAACCACAGAAAAGCTATTCTACATCTGAAAAATGTCATTATCAGAAAACAACCACATAGGAATGAAATTGCTTTTGTAAGTTCTGATGCCTATATGCCAACAATGGTTTGTTAGTGATGTCATGGATATTTCTTACTAGATCTGTTCTCACTTTAGATATTTACCTTGTTTTGTGAAGATTGTCATTTTTTAAGTTATATTTTTTGATACTAAAGTTTGCTTCTGTCAAACAACGTTGTTTCTTATCTAATTTCAGTAAATGTGTGTAAGATTGAAATTAATATTTTGAAGTTATTTTTATAAAGTCTTTCTTGCTTTTCCAGCTTATATAGAAAGAATAGGACCAGGTAACACATCCATTTCAAGGAACTATATGCTTCAAATATTTGAAAATGTTAGATAAAACATTCAAAAATTAAAATATATTTTAAAACTGTAAAAAAATATAACATGCATACTCCAATGTGTTATACCAAATTGTACCACTTTAGAAATCACAAAATATAAACTGCTGTTAGTTTATGTGTTTATGGACACTCGCTAAAACTTCCCTACTGTTTTTCATGTAGGCATTTGAGCTTCTCATAAATACTTACCATTCTCATTGATGAATTTAAATTAATATCATTATATTCTGCTCTTATAAAATGATTTTTTATAAATGGATATCTTTTCCTGTTTTATATAATGGAAGTGCCATTTAGATTGTGTTTGACAGTAGTGAATAGTGATAAAAAAATTAAAAATTTTAGATTTAAATTAAAATTTTTTAAAAATTAAAATTTAAGGATCCAATCCTATCTATTAATTTTGCAAATAAAGAAATTGATGATCAGTCTAAATGTATTGTTCAGTTATACAACAAGAAATCCGCAATATTTCTCACACTGAGTTTGCTATTCTTTCTGTGATTTCTCATATCAGCTTAATTCCTTGTTTATATTATGCCATTTATCCTTAAATAACACAGTTTGTATACAGGCATTCATTTATTTAACAGGCCATTGTCTATGTTCCAGGCACTCTTCTAGACACAGGGAATTGTAGCTCTTAAAGCTAGAAATTTTCCTAAAACAAAACAGAAAAATGTAGATTATATTTAATCTCATTCAATTTTAATTGACTACACACCTGAATTTTGCCATCTTATGTGTATTTGTGTGCTACTCTATGGTTTTTATGTTTGTTTTCTTTTGGAGGGCACACAAAAAGTTCTTTTCTATTTTGAAAAAATAGTTGAGAAAAACTAATGCAACGTAAATCATCTTATTTGTATGCCATGTACCTGACTGTGTATTTGGTAGTGACAAACAGAAAGATAAATAAAAACAAAGACTGCATGTACATTAAAACAGAATGTGAAAGTGTTGCAGCACTAGGATAAGTGAGGAAAGAACCGATAACTCCTAGCAGGAGAACAGAAGATGGCTTCAAGAATGTGTAGGTAATCTATGCCCTGGGAAAACACATGCATAACCAGATAATTGTGAACATTGAAGTCATTTCCAGTAAACTGTAGTGCAACTGGATACTGTAGTATCTTGGGGGGAGGGCTGAGGCATTTTTAGTCATCAGCAGCTGACTGAAAAATGGAAGCGAAGTAATACAATCTGAGGACTTCTTATTTTAAGCCCTAGGTATTTTTCATGCTTCTTCCTCATTCTTGTTCTTAAATATTTTTTCTATGTAGGGACTGTATTTTATACTTCCATATCTTATGGTGTCTAGCTGCGTTCTGAGCCTGACAAGGGGAAGTGTTTGCTTATTGACCAGTTGTGCTCATCATTTATTCAATAAATATTTCAACTGAAGCATGTGTACAGTTCTGTACTACATGGCACGAGAAGATTTGTTACAAGTCTGTTGTAAAAGAGATACCAAACGCAAAAAAAAATATAGCAAATATTTTTGTCTGTTATGATGACTATACTCATAAAACTTACATTCTTATCAAAGGAGACAGACAACTGTAGGATAAACTATGTGTGTATGTATGTGTGTGTGTGAGACAGAGAGAGACATGTTAGACTATGATAACTCCTGTGGAGAAAAATTGTAGGTTAAGTGATATAAATTATTGGAACTGGAAAAAGAAAATAAAGTTACTTAATTTCTCCTGCCTTAGAGTCTTCAACTTTAGAAAAATAAATACTGTACAGAGGAGTTACAGTTACATGAGCAAGGTAATGAGTACATTTCCTATTGAGCATTGTTACCTCCTCCTTTGTTTTTCCCCTACCACCCCTTCCCTCCCACCTCCACAACCACACACACTCCTCCACCTAAATTGTAAAGTTTGTTTTTCAACATAGAGTCTTATACCATTTTTATAAATATTAGATTAGTTAATATGTATGAAGTAGTCCATGTGGTTCCTAGAAGACAGCATAAGTGTTAATACTGTGTATACATTTAGCTAAAATAACATTAACACCATAGTCATTTTCTTTTCTTTACTTTTAGACCTCTTTTATTATTAAAGATATACTTTCCAGTAGTTTTAAAGTGCCTTATCTAATCTCCCTCACCTATATCTTGCTTCTTTTGACTTTTGCTTTCAATGCACTCACATCTAAAGTTCCTTCCTTACTGAAATGAATCATCATCTTTTATAGTATCTTTTCTAGATAACACTATTAGCTTCTCTAGATGTCCAGTCATCATTTTTTATTTTAGGGATCAGGCAGGCATCCATATCTTCCTGTGGAAAATATTTATTAATGCTCCGTCACTTATCACATCTCAAGGTTAAAAGGTCTGACAAAATGAGACATTTATGTTTGCTTATTAGCTAAAAATGAGTACAATAGTGGAAATGTTATTAACAGAAATATAAAGTCTTTGACATTAATCTTTTAGAACACAGATTATTTGCATGGACTGGGTGGCATTTTAACTCCCTTGTCAATCTGTGTTTGCCTATCTAACCTTTATGTGTCCCCAGATTCATCTTGCCACCATCATCATCATCTTTTTTTTCTTTTTTTTTGTCAGTCATGGGGCTTGAATTCTGGGCCTGAGCGCTGTCCCTCAGGTCTTCAGCTCAAGGCTAGCTCTCTACCACTTGAACCACAGTGCCACTTCCGGTTTTCTGGTAGTTTATTGGAGATAAGAGTCTCATGGACTTTCCTACCCAGGCTGGCTTTGAACCACAATCCTCAGATCTCAGCTTCCTGAGTAGCTAGGATTACAGGCATGAACTATGACACCTGGCTCACCACCATCTTTAAAAGCTAAATTAACTCTTTGTGCTCATTTAGCATCTCACACTTAACTCTGCCATAGCTGGTTCCATTCCATGTTAAACAGACTGCCCTATTCCCAAGCTTCAAATGTCCAGTCAGTAAGTTCCTTGAGATGGGGAAGGACATGGGATATATTTTCCTCATGACAAAGCAAAAACAAACAAAAAGCTAGGAAATCAAAGCTGGCAATCAAAGACTCCCAAGGTGAAGGAAGTACCTTGTGGAAAAACTATCATGTAGGATGTGATCTTTAGTTCCTCCCACTTAAAAACTTGATCCTGCCATTGCTGTCTATAGCAATGTGCCTCTGGGTCTGACATAGCCCATCTGTAATTGCAAAAGGAAAAAGATATATTTGTATATCAAATAACTTAGTTATATGTAGACTTATTTTCTATGACCAAAGGATTTATACCTGCCATCCAGATCAAAATCTAATTATATCAGAGTATGAAAAACATCAAACATCCAGAAAGTTGTCCAGTGACTATAGAAACGACAAAATAAGGTAAACAATTACAAGAATTGTTTTACCTAAACTGAAGAAGAGCCTAGTCACCCAGAAGAGTATAGCAACATCCTCTTGAAGTCCAGGAGAAAATAGGATAAAGAAGTAAAAGGTCTCAAGTCTACCTTTGAAAGACCTTCTGAAAGATTTTTCTTACTTGATAAAAGAAAACAACTTTTTTAATCCTGGGGGAAGGGAATCAGTAGCGTTTTTATATATCTTAATAATGAGTAGATTATACAATTTGCTTCCATAATTCTTTTATCCCAAGCTGAGTTCCTGAGATAATGGTAATGTGATATTGCTAATAATGTTGCTAAAGGATTGAAATCGAACGAGTGTTCTCTGTATTCTGTCCTCTAACTCAAGGGTTACCACAGTTTCAGGATCAATTCACTAGTATAAATAAGGTACCTGTGTGTTCATAGTTTTAGCTGCCTTACTGGTGTCACATACATACATAATTAATAATGCGTGAGAATCTATTGCGCATTCAACTTCCACTCTTTTAAAGAAACTCTGAAGTATAGATTAAAGATTAGTAAAAAAAAAATTAGTTGTACCTCTGATCAAGGACTACAGTGAGTTCTTCCACTCTTATCTCAAGCTTCTTTCTCTTCCAGAAATTGAAAACCCCAATGTCTACAGAGGCCAGACTGGTGGGAATGAAGCAGGCAGCCACTGCAGTGAATTGGAAAGCCAAGTCCTTTGTGGAGGAGCAGCCACTGCTCTGTTTCAGATAATTGTTTCAAAGCAAGAATGTTGGCCTAGTGTTGCCACATTATCGAGTTTCTCAGGTAAAGCCTGCTTTTTCATGTGATATCTGTTGACTTAAATATTGTCAATTAACCCTCCTACATTATTATTTTTAAACCATGTACAAGCCAAACACTTTTGTAAGTGGAATTGGCCATAATTCCTCCTGTTCATACCTCATATGATGCTTTTCTTTATTAGAGACTTTATTTTCTGAAGGATTTGCATTTGTTTTCATACATCCTCTAAAGTACTCTATGTCTCATTTTGTGGTATTAAAGTTCCCTACCTCTCTACTTCGAGGAGTTCACACATAAATTTTCATTGGTTGCTACATTTTCTCTGCCGTTCTCAACATTCCATTGAGCAATCAGTCAGTGGTGTGCTAAATAGAGTCTCCAAAAGATACATATGATTATCACTCAACATCTGGGGTATTATTGCTCCCTCATTTATTTTCTAATGTGTGAGCTCCATAAACACAATAAAAAGTCACTTATCTTGTGGTATACAGAACACTCTTCCTCTTGTTTCTGCAGAGACATTCTGAGATGTTTCATTCAGATGTTTTATTAGACCACAACTCTCCTCTAAGTTTAATTGTGTTTGCTGGAGATTGATTGGATTTAAGTGATCCTAGATATTTATATGATTTCAGACACAACGTCTTTGGTGGAGTTTCTCAGTAACTAAGTAGTCTCATTTTTGCTTTAATAGAACCAAGACTTACTGCCACTGTGGCTCAAGTGGTAGAGCGCTCCACCTTGAGCTGAAGAGCTCAGGGACAGTACCCAGGTCCAGAGTTCAAGCCCCAGGACTGACAATAAATAAATAAATAAAGAGAACCAAGACTTGCTCACAGTGGCTTAAAGACTTAAATGAAAATATAGAAGAAAATGAAAATGAAAATAAAAATATAGAAGACTAGAGGAAAACATAGGGGACAAATGGTCAGGAAAGGTTGTAGGATTTTTTGTTATTTTTTTTAATAAAACCTCAAAAGCATAGGAAAGAAAAGCAAAAATGGAAAGGTAGGATCACATTAGAATGAGAAGTTATTCTACAGCAAAGGAAACAGTCAACAGAGTTAGAGGCAGCTACAGAATGAGAGAAAATACTTGCAAACTCAACATCAGTTAGGGGTTAATATAAAGTAAAAAAGCTCACAACTCAAAAGGAAATAAAATAACCTATCTTAAAAATGATCAAAATCTTCAAAAGACTTTTTCAGAAAAAACACACATACACATATATACCTATGTATATGTATATATGTATAGGTATAATCACATATACATATATACACACATGTGTATATATTATGATTAGTGATCAGCCACTAATCAAGAAGATATAATTCAAAACCACAGTGAACTATTGCTTTACCCTAATAAAAGTGTCTGTTATCATGAAGAGAAAATTTAATAAGTGCTGGTATAGATGTACAGAAAACAGAACCTTGAACACTTGCTGGGAATGTAAACTAGTATAGCTATTAAAAACTAGAATAAAATTGCCATATGTCCAGAAATCCCACTTCTAGGTATATATCATAAGGAAATGAATAATATATTGAAGAAACATTTGCACTTCCATACATTTTGGAACACTATTCACAGCGCTAAGAAATGACATCAACCTAAGTATCAACATATAGAATACAGATAATGTGTTATACAGTAGCTCACCTTATTCACCATTTTATTACATGCAGTTTTGACCAAGCTTGGTCAGTAACGAAATAAAAATAAAAAATTCATGTTAAGTGAAGTAAATCAGCCCCAGAGAAACAAAGGATCCGTGTTTTATCTTATTTGTGGAAGGTAGATTTAGCTTATGAACTTATTTTAAAAACAGTGGGTAGGGCAAGGAATGTGCCTTAGTGGTAGAGTGCTTGCCTAGCATGCATGAGGCCCTGAGCTCAATTCCTTGGTACCACATAAACATAAAAAAATACTGGATGGTATATAGTAGATTCAAGGAACACAAATAAGGTAATTCCTTAGAAAGGCAAGGTCAAAGTTAAGCAAAACAAAATACCACGAAGTAGGTACTCTAAAAGGGTAGGGTTGGGTCAAGGGAAAAAAGATGGACAAATGAAGAGAAAAGTGGGAGAATGCACTCAAAAATCCAATGTTAATTCTACAAAATTAAAAGCCATGGGTTCAATTCCTCCGTACCACATAAACAGAAAGAGCCGGAAGAGGCACTGTGGCTTAAGTGGTAGATTGCTAGCCTTCAGTGAAAGAAGCTCAGGGACAGTGCTTAGGCCCTGAGGATGGGCAGAGACAGAGACAGCCAGAGAAAGAGAAAGAAGAGAAACCCTAATTTTCAAGATTTCTAGGTAACAGATTAATTTGTCTTTATTTGGTACTGATTACTCCAAATGGTTACTTTCATTCATTGCTAAATTAATTCCAGAGTGGTAAACATTTTTGTAGAAAATAGTATGCTATGCATATTAGTTATTTTGGAATATTGCAAATATAAGCATAAAATTCACAATTATCTTAGTGCAATTTAGGGAGAAAAGCAATATTGATTTACTTCATTTTTCCACATTGATTTGACCTGCATACATTAAGCTGCATCTTACATAGCCTAAATACTAGTAATATAAAGACAAAAGATGAAAAGCACCCCCTTAAACTTGCTTACTTTACTTTTAATAGTTTATGCAAATACAGGCAAGCATTTTTAATCAATATTCCCCAAAAGAGAAATTTCATGCCATGGGAAAACAAAGATAACAAACTGTGCTGAAATACTTGGAATTATTTCAATTAAACATATAAGTTTTACATTGGAATTATAGTGAGCTTATTATTTTATTGACATTCTAGGAAAACCTATTACTTTTTTGGGGGGCCAGTTGTGGGGCTTGAACTCTCGGCCTGGGCACTGTCCCTCAGCTCTTCATCACAATGCTAGCACTCTACCACTTGAGCCACCGCATCACTTCCAGTTTTCTGGTGGTTAATTGGACATAAGAGTCTCACAGACTTCCCTTGCCCAGGCTGGCTTTGAACTGGGATCCTCAGATCTTAGCCTCCTGAGTAGCTAAGGTTACAGGCATGAGCCCAGCAAACCTATTATTTTTTAAAATAATTCTCTAAATTGTTTTTGAGCTATATATTTGAGACTGGACATTGACTATTGACTTTCTCACTTTTAAGAAAGAAGACATTTTTTGGGCTGGGAAGGTGACTCAGTGGTAGAGCACTTGCCTTGCATGCCTAAGGCCCTGGGTTCGATTCCTCAGCACCACATAAGCAAAAAAAAAAAAAAGCCAGAAGTGGCGCTGTGGCTCAAGTGGTAGAGCGCTAGCCTTGAGCTGAAGAGCTGAGGGACAGTGCCCAGGCCCAGAGTTCAGGCCCCACGACCGGACCCCCAAAAAAAAAAAAAAAGGAAGAAGACATTTTTTTAACCTATAAACAAAGACTCTCCTTTCACATCCTTCTGTTTTTAAAGTTACAGAGGGAAATTTTAATTTGAAATTCTGTGTCTCAACTGTTTTTGTTTTTTTATAGTCACATAGAAGGGAAAGGGAAATGGGAAAGCTCGACCATGTTTTGTAACTCATGTGAAAGAAAAGAACTAAATACTAGAGTGGGAAGATGAGAGAAAAAGTGGCATTTAAAATAAAACTAATAGGGACTAGTTTAATAAAGTAAAAGAAGCTAGGCATTCCAAGTAGAAAAGTAAGAGTGACACCAGAGGTATTTTAGAAACAATCAACGGAATAGCCTTAATTTTTCGTAATAATATTTAGATCATCTACATTGATAGTTTGCAACGCTCTATATCATTTTCTGTAGTTGGCCAAACCAAGAGAAATAATAACAGTACTAAGCACCAAGTTTATAATCATTTCCAATAAAAAGCTCCCCTAGTTCTTTTAAGGGTTTGGAGATTACTCATTAGCTGTTATATAAATATAACATTTAAGTTTTTAGAAAAATATTCTTCCTATAGAAGTATAACACTTTTTCTGTAAAGAAATTTGAAAATACAAGAAAGCAATCAAAAAAATATCTTCCTACTTACCAAAGTACATAGAGATGTAACTGGGAGGATAGTGCTATTCTATTCCTATATTGAATAAATAGTGGGGGGGGGCGGGGGGCAGTTGTCTTTATACAAGATTCCTACAGAACAACATCCAGGCTCCAGATACAGCTGCCAAGGAGATCTTGTTATGCTGGTGGGACTGGCCATCACATGGCAGGGGTTCTAGCTTTCCAACCTTCTGTTCTGAGATGGGAGTGCTTTGAAGGATCTCATCTTTGGCTCTACAATGTTCCTGTGGCAAGGGCTTCTTAGGGCCAGTCTTAACCACTTGGTCCCAGGACAGCATGATCTTTACTGTGATGTCCAGCCAGAACTCCCTGTCTGAGTGGTACATAAAAATATGAAATGCTTCAGAGATTTGCATGTCATCCTTGTCCAGGGCCCATCCTAAGCTTCTCCATATCATTTCAATTTTCATATATATGCTGCCAAAATGAGAATAAATAGTAGCATTTCTAAAAGCCAAGCTTATCATTATTATGTTAAGAATATTTTTTCACCTAACAATGTCATGGTTCTTCCTAGGTGCTATTAAATATTCTATAATGTGATTTGAACAGTTATTGATAACCAGCCATTTGGAACTATAGCTAGACAATTAAATATTACCTTATTTTTTTCTAGAACAATACTATTGTAGAAATTGTTGCATAATCTCTATTTTAATGAGGAAAAAGTTTTAAATTTTTCTGGGTTCACAAGATGATAAAGGGTAGGGCAAAATCCAGACAGTCCAACTCTAGAGCTTACACTCAACCAGTAATACTACATAGCTTCCCAGTACTGTAATTAGACTTCATTTTTATTTCCAATACAGTCTTGGGCTGTCATAATAATTTTGATTCGGTGTGTGGCATCTTAGCCTGGACTCATCTGCCTGCTCATCCCAATTCTCCATTGTGCTTGCTTTCATTGGATAGCTGGACTTCCCTTTGTTCAAAGGAGCTTTTTGGGTATGAATGGCAATGACATTTCAGTAAATAAGGTTGGAACACGCAAGGGCTCTTGAGATTTAGGATCAAAACTTGAGTTGTATAACATCTATTATATTCCATTGGCCAAAATGGATTACAAATCCAGCTAAAATTCAAAATGAGAATCATAAATCCCGCCTCCTAATGAAAAGAACTGCAAGATTTTTGAGGCCATTTTTAACATTTAGTTCTCTGAAGGCTTCTATGTTATTAGATATTTATCTTTGTGAGCATAGATGGTGCACAAGCCTTTATCTTGAGTCTGAGGTCTGGCCTCACTCTTGGGAGCCTGTATGTTCAGAGTTTGAGAAAATATAGACTTCATGCGAATATATCCTCAATCATACATTGTGAACTTCTGCACTTTTTTACTGGACTGAAAGGGCAAGAACATGTGGAACTAGAGAACTTCAGTTACCAAAGGAGAAAGGATGTGCTTATTAAAGGTATGTTTTGGAAGAGGTTACTACCTAGTGATGATACACATTAAGTGAAAATAAAAGCCAGAGTAAAAATGGGCAAGATAAGTATGCTCATAATAAAAATGGATGACTTGAATAAATAGGTGGAGGATGAAACAGATATGGGAAGATTGAATAGGGAAATGGCTAGATA
Source organism: Dipodomys spectabilis (assembly GCF_019054845.1). Taxonomy (NCBI): domain Eukaryota; kingdom Metazoa; phylum Chordata; class Mammalia; order Rodentia; family Heteromyidae; genus Dipodomys; species Dipodomys spectabilis. The sequence goes on from NW_024870758.1 coordinate 14,370,615, forward strand.
GAATGAAAGAGATACATGAATATCTGATATAAGAAGAAAAGATAATTAAAGGGAACATGTCATTTTACAGTTAATCTAACAAGCATAACTTAACAATAGCAGAAAGGTATTAGAGAATATGAGGTATTCACTCTTAGTGTAAAACTGAAAGGACTTTTTGTTTATCTTCAAAACTTTAATAAACAAAGTTTATAATTGCATTATGTAAGTTTTTTGCAGTTTATAATATTCATGCTTTAAGCTCCATTTTCATCATGATAAATAATCACTAGATGGCAATTCTATTCCTGTGTGTATCTGTGTCCACTGAACACAAGATCAATATGCATTTTAATAGAATATACTCATAATATTACCCCCAATTGTCCTACTGTTAAACAAGTACATTTGACTTGATTCAGATCTTATGACTGATTTTCAGAAAATTTATGAAGCATAGCTATTTATTAATTTTGTTATAATTTTGATATTTAGTCTTCATGATGTTTGAGATATAATTTTAAAATATATAAAGTAGTGAGTTTTTTCATTGGTTGACAAGATTGTCAGTAAAACAGATTAAGAAAAAGGTCTATTTATTAATTAGCAATCTGTTGAAATATGTTTAATTTTTGTGTTTTTGCATTTATTTTAGTGATTCCTTTATTAATTTATTTTATATAACCACTTAATAAGTAAAGCTGATAGTTTAGCTGAAACTTAAAATTAGCATAGGATATTTCATAGAAGCCCTATCATAATTTTTCTATAGTATACAATTTCTGAAAATGAATAAGCACTTAGTATATTCCAGGATTATACTAGAATTGAGAATATATACAGAAAAGGTCCCTGTTCTGAGAGGATCTACATTCCTATGGGGAAAGGTAGTCAATAAATAAACCAGTAAGTAATAATAGAAATAACCAGAAAATAGGAAGTATTAGTGAATTAACAAGTGTGAGAAGGTACCTTAGATTTACATGATAGTTTTCTTGAGACATTAAATTAACTTTTAATGGCAATGAGAAGGCACTGCAAAAAAGAAAATCAAGTCATTAAAATTCAATTCACCAAAAGCCAATTTTCAGAAACTAGTTAGTATATTGAAAAGCATCAGGGAAGATAAAAATATTGGTAGAATTGTGAGACATAACTCTCTCAGAAAACGTGCAAAAACATACACACTTTTTGACTATTATTGTGACTGTTACAGAACTGTTTATGAAGTAAACACAAATTAAGTCCAAAGCATAAGGTCTACCCTAAGACCCGAGAAGTAGTGAGGTAGAGGTAGCTTTCATGTCATAATATCTTTTATACTCTAACCTGTTTTTGTTGGGCTTTAATGAAACTAAATGAACAAGCAGGTCTCAGGGGAGAAGGGAAGATGTTGTGGAATATGTGGAATATGGTTTTAAGGCAGAGTAATTTTAAAATTTTGAATTTGGAAAACAGAAGAAATTGTTCAGTTTTTATTATAAAAACTATAAAAATAAAACCTAACTGCTACTTTGATGATTAGCCTATTTAAGAGAAGTTAGCTATCAGGATCTTAGAAGCAAATAGAACAAACTTTAATGTTAAGCTAAAGAGAGCCTGGGTTTCAAAAGTTAGAGAAAAAACATGGCCTATATTGCATTCCCAAAATTAGCCTCTGGAACTTTAAGGAATGGAAAATATATCTGGAGCCCTAAAATCCCAAATTCTCTTTTTGAAAATAATTCTGAGTGAATGAAGACAGGCATAGATTTGTGTACAGGGCTTCCTCTCAAATTTATTTGTAATTATGAAAGCTTGTCATAAAACTTAATTCCCATAAAATAAATAAAAATAAATAAGTTTAAATGTCTATCAAATAGCCGGGCACTGGTGGCTCATGCCTGTAATCCTAGCTACTCAGGAGGCTGAGATCTGAGGATCCAGGTTCAAAGCCAGCCCAGGAAGGAAAGTCCCTGAGACTCTTATCTCCAATTAACTACTAGAAAACCAGAAGTGGCTCTGTGGCTCAAGTGGTAGAGTGCTCTCCTTGAGCTGAAGAGCTCAGGAACAGTGCTCAGGGCCAGAGTTCAAGCCCCACAACTGACAAAAAAAAAAAAAAAATCTATCAAATAACTCATCCAACATTAAAAAGTCATGTTTTGGGAACATATCTAATGTCACTAGAAACAGCCCCAAAACAAAAAGTTATAAATAGTTGTCAAATATTTTATGGATCACTATCAAATATTGACAAAGAAAAAATACACATTTTATGTATATAAGATATTAGGAATCAGTATGACTCATTTGAAGAGCAATTTCACATGCCTGTACTGTTAAAAATGTGCAACCTCTACAACCCAAAATCAATATCCTCAATATGCCAATACATAAAAAGTGGTAGAGGAATATATTAGAATACCATTCAGATGTTTAAAATTAATGGAATGGCCTATTTATCTGCAAGAGACATATCTATGTATTTATATAGATATGTTGATATAGTTACATCTCAACAGAAACATCCTTTAAGGAACTGCTGACTCTTTGAAAAGTAACTTGCAAACGGTCATGCTTTCCCTCATATGTGGAAGCTAGAACTAAAAGATATACATATACATCTCCATAATATGTGTGTACCTTATACACACACCTACGTAAACATATTTGTAATTGATTTGTAGGACCGTTTCAAGAGATTAGGTGTATCAGGAAGAAGAAAAGAGAATAATAGTGGGAAAATAATATCCGGCTACATTAGCTCTACAAATGAAGATGGTATATGAAAACTCACTGAAAGCCACTGAGTAATAGGGTGGGAGGGAATGGGAAAGAGAAATAAAGGGGTTAATCCGCTCAGTATACAATATTAAAATACAATGTACAATACATGTGTGGGTCTTCTGAAAAATTAGCATCGACTTTTTTAAATGAGTGCTAGGAATAACAGGTCATGTTAAGGGGAAGGTTTAAGTAAGAGAGGAAAGGATGAACAGAGAAGGTGAAAAAAGGTGAATAAGTTTGAAGTAGTTTATGTATGTGTATGAAAATAAAGCAATGAAACCTGTCAAAATTGTTTTAAGATAGGACGGAGGATAAGAAAGAATGATGGAGGGTGAGTTTGATCAGTGTACATTACAAGCATGCATAGGAATGTTACAATGAAACTCCCTTTGTACAACTAATATATATATGCTAGTAAAAAATGTTTTTGGAAGAGTGGAAAAAGTAAGTTGTAGAATTACATAAATTTTTTAAACACATAACCATTCAATATAAAACTAAAATAAAAACATAGCCTGGAAGAATACCAGAATCCTGATGATAGTTACATCTCGCGCAGAAGGGAGGGGAATGGCTCTGAAAAGAAAATGTTTCTCAGTCTTATAAAAGTATTTAATTTAGAGCCAGGCACTAGTGGCTCATACCTGTAATCTTAGCTACTCAGGAGGCTGAGATCTGAGGATCAGGTTTGAAGCCAGCCCAGGCAGTGAAGTCTGTGAGACTCTTATTTCCACTAAACTACTCAAAAGAGCCAGACGTGAGTGGCACTGTGGCTAAAGTGGTTAGATCATTAGCACTGAGCACAAAGAGGCTCAGGGACAGTGCCCCAGGCCCTGAGTTCAAGCTCCAGGACCAGCAAAAAGAAAAACCTGAGAGACTGGGAAGGTGGCTCAGTGGTACAGTAATTGCCTTGCATGCCCTGGGTTCGATTCCTCAGCACCACATAAGCAGAAAAAGCCAGAAATGGCACTGTGGCTCAAGTGGTAGAGCACTAACCTTGAGCTGAAGAGCTAAGAGTTCAGGCCCCACAACAGACAGAAGAAAAAAAAAGCAAGCCTGTAGATGCTTGCATTTTAAGTTTACAGTGGTGATACATCATTGTTGATTATCATTAAAGTCAGTTTATGTATGCTGTAAAATTTCTAAAACCAAATGACTAAATTATGTCAACATTTGCAGTAGTTGTTATTCTGCATTCACGTTACAGTTTAGGGTTGTTTTTTAAGTTGTAAAGGTGAGTTTGTAAAGGGTTACAGTTACATAAGTAGGATAATGAGTAGTACATTTCTTTGTGAACAGTGTTACCCACTACCTCATTTTCTTCTTCCCTCCACACCTTCCCCCTCCCTCCAAGTAGTAAAGTTTATTTCAAACATAGTGTCTAGTATCACTGTTGCATTGGTTCAACCTTTGTCCCACTATTTCTATGATTCTCCTTCCCTTCCACTAATTTGATGAACTTATATATAAGGGTACAGAAATCAAAACAAGGCATAAACCAAAGAGGGGGAAAAAAGAAATAAAGAGAGAAATAACTGCAAACAGCGCACATTTCTTAGTGTTCATTTGATAAGCTTCATTTTATATAGTCAAAACCTACTATTGAGCTATTGCGATCTTCTGCTAAGAATATCATAGACATATTCTAGTTATTACAAATGAGAGAAACCATGCAGCCTATGTTTTTTTGGATCTGGCTTGCTGCACTTATTATAATTTTTCCAAGTCTGTCCATTTCCTTACAAATGGGACAATGTCATTCTTTCTGAAGGAAGCATAAAATTCCATTGTATATATACCACATTTTATTGATCCATTCATTTACTGAAGGGTATCTGTGTTGGTTCCATATCTTAACTATGGTAAATAATGCTGCAGTAAACATGGTTGTACTGGTAGCTTTAGTTTGGTCTTGTTGTGGTCATTTGGTAAATGCCCAGGAGTGGGACTGCTGGGTCATAGGGAAGCTATATGTTTAGTCTTTTGAGGAACCTCTATTCTGCCTTCCAGAGTAGTTGAAACCATTTACAATCCCACCAACAATGTAGTAGTATTCCTTTTGGGCCACATCTCCACTAGCATCTGTTGTTACTAATTTTCTTCATAATGGCCATTCTAACTGGGGTGAGGTGGAATCTCATAGACACATGAAGAAATGTTCAGTTTTAATTTTTCATCTTGAACTTATACACAGAGGGCTCTCTAGGCAAAACATTACAGTATACTGTGGATACAGAAGTACCTTATTCTTCTAGTAAAATACTTTAATCTAAATGGCTTTTATGTAACAGAAAATTACTTCTACAATTCTAGACACTGAGAAATCCAAAATTAAGACATTAGCAAATCTCATGTCTAGTGAGAGCTCATTTTGTGGTTCAAGATATCTTTTTTTCACTGTAAACTCATATTGTAGAAGTGGTCTCTTCAGGATCTTTTATAAGGGCACTAATCCCGTTGATGAGGGTTCTACCCCATCCCCAAATTAAGTACCTCCCAGAAAAGGCACTTTGGGGTTAGAATTTTAACCTGTGAATTTTAAGAAGACATAAACATTCACACTATACCAGTTATCATCTATGTACCTCTAGCCCAGTGCCTAGTATATAGGAACTTCTCTATAAGTGTTGAACAAAATGTGAATAAGCATGAACAATGGAACCATGGTCAGAGGTACAATAAGAGGAATACAGAAATGATGTTAAGCTTGTAACTAGTGGGCCTGGTGATACAGATCACCACCTTGACACCTCATTGGGACTGTTAACTACTTGGTACCTCTCTTTATATCCTAAATTGTCCCACAATAAATATCTGCTACTTTTTGTATTGCCTGACAATGTCATACTCATAAACACAGTGTTCCAGGTTTTCAACTGTACAATACTTGCTTTATTACAGAACCATTAACATGTCTCAGACTCAAGCTACAAATAAGCCTGAATACATGATGGTCTTTACTGTGAGGCAATATGTATCTTTCCAAGTGAAGAGATTGGAAAAAAGAGAAAAAAATATCATGTACAACTTAAATATGTAGTCATTTAGGAAAGCACATTAAATAGCTATGTTTCTGTTCATCCTATTTAATTTTGTGAAGATATATGTTCATATTTGAAGATACACTAATTTAACATTTAAGTTTTATGAATTTAAGACTTCATAGGAATCTTAAGTCATTTAAGACAGTTTCTAGAGCCTGCCCAATTGCTTTCTTTTCAGTTGTTTACAGTATAGCAATTTTTGAATCTATGAATGATCTTATCATTAAAATTTTGTATCACAATCCACAAGTACCACTCATCTAACACCAGGTATTTTTTATTCATTTTTTAGTGCAGTTTTGTGTGCTATACACTAAGTATTAAATTGGTAGTTGAATGACTTGTTTACAACATAACACTACCGTAACTACATTTTCCATAGTATTAAGTGCTACATCTTTTTTTCATATACTTACTTTTTTATTTAATATCTCCATTAAGGTGACTTCTTTTTTGGGGGGGGGCGGGGCGGTTCCGGTCGTGAGGTCTGAACTCTGGGTCTGGGCGGTGTCCCTCAGCTCTTCAGCTCAAGGCTAGTGCTCTACCACTTGAGCCACAGCACCACTTCGGACTTTTTTCTTTTTGCTTATGTGGTGCTGAGGAATCGAACCCAGGACCTTAGGCATGCAAGACAAGCGCTCTACCACTGAGCCACCTTTCCAGCCCCTAAGGTGACTTCTGTAAATATTTCACAGTGGCATTGATAACTCTTGTCTCAAATGGTATGTCTTCTCCATGAATGAAAAGATAAGAGAAAAGTTTATAACAGAAGGGATTTTGTAAAATATTGATTGTAGAACACCTCTCATTCATATAGTTACTAGTATTGAAGGAAAAATCTTCTTGTATATTTGTGTATATAATACAATGTTTAATATAAATATATAATGGAAAACCTTTTACTTTAAAAAAAAAAAAGCCCTATCTTCTTTAGGCCAATATGAATAGGACCAAACGTTGAATCAAGCCAGGCACCAGTGACTTAGCCCTGTAATACTCACTAACCAGAAGGCTGAATGGAGGTTGAAACCAACCAAGGCAGAAAAAGTCTGTGATACTTCATCTGCAATTAATCAACAAAAAGCTGGGTTGGGTGGCACAGCTCAGGTAGTGAAGTGCCAGACACTAGTAAAAACATGCAATGCTGACTTCAAGCCCCAGTATCATCAACACATACACAAAAGAACACTGAATCATAGCTGTATATAGTCTTCAAGAATAATTAGAAGGTGATTGAATTAACGTTTTCTGGATGATATGTCATAAGAGGTGATAGGCACATTTTTAAAGTTATAGAGATGCTCTGTGTGTTTATATTTGACTGCGTATGTGTGTGTGTGTGTGTGTGTGTGTGTGTGTGTGTGTGTGTGTGTGTGTGTGTGTGTGTATGACATGTCATAAGAGGTGATAGGCACATTTTTATTTCAAGCTATAGAGATACTGTGTGTGTTTATATTTGACTGTGTATATGTGTGTGTCTATGAAATGCCATAATTTGTAGCCTATCCCTAGGAATTAGATGTGTGTGTTGAAGACCAAGTTAAATGGTTTAACTGTAGTAAAGATATTCATTAGAAGAAAGCAAGTTCATGTTGACATGTGGTTTTGGTGGCAAAAGATATATCTAAGTGATTGAGTACACATACGTATTTTATCTCTACAGTGTCTCAAATTTCTACATTAAATATATGGTTTTTACATATTTACATATGTTTCAGGCATTATTGGAACTTTGAAGTCATGAAAACATCAGCTCAATCAACCTGCAACACCTTGGATTCAGTTTGGAAGATAAATAGAAAGTTTAAAGAAATTGGCCTATGAAGGCGGTAGTACCTGGAAACATTAACTGACTCACACTGTAAAAATGAGACCAGGTTTGAAACAGTAGAGGTTATTTTAGTCCAGCGTCAAGGTTCAAGACAAAATTTTTTACAACTAAAAACTTTACGCTCCTCCCTCCCCCACTCCAGACAGGTACCAGAATCAGTAAAGTATGATTTTCCTTAGTTGGAGGCACTCACTTTTACTCCAGTAGATCATGGCTAGGAATTAAACATTGGTAATTTAATGTAGATTATAATGGGAAACTGATCATTTCACAATGGCAGATTTCAAGGACTTAGTTCCAAACTGAGCCGAAGTTTCCCAATGCATTTTGTACAGGCTGGGAAAAACTGTGCTGCATTGGCCCACTTTTGAAGGCCATCATGCTCTATAACATAAGGATATCATCTTAGTGCTGATATCTTTGGAGAGTCTCAAGCAGACACAGAAAATGAATGGAGGCAAAGAGTGTGACGGAGGGGACAAGGAAGGAGGTCTTCCAGCTATACAAGTTCCTGTGGGTTGGCAGCGTCGTGTGGATCAAAATGGAGTGCTTTATGTCAGGTGAGCCCTTATTTATTACTTGAGTCAGAGCCTTGGTTGCAGTCCCAAGATCAAGGAGGTAGAATCTGTTCTTTTTTTGAGGGAACAAAATATTGTGACTGACACGCATCTCACATGAATTTGAATAAATTACCTCTGTGCTAGAGGTACATAAGGTTCTTTATTCTGTAATGTTTTGCAATGTAAATCATGTAAGATCACAAGGAGGGAGTTTTTTTTTTTTTTTACATTATTTGTGTTTATATAAGGTGTCATTTTGCTTCCCTATACTAAGGAAAAATATGATTACTTCTTAAAAAAACAAGTATTTTTACCACATTTACAAGAGAATGTAAAACACTGAAACAGACCTAATATCATGGATAGTATCACTTTGTCCTTAGAGTTCTTTATATCTACTACAGTATGTTATAATACTAATGTGTTTTTCTTTATAGGCATTCTTAATTATCCCACTTAAATGCTTGATATTAACTAAAAATAACTTCCTGGTTTTTTGTGGGTTTTAGCTTATTTTTTGCATCTGTTGGCAAAAACAAAAAAGAAAATCATGATGAAATTAGCTCTTCATTCTTACAAGTAAAATCACAAATGCAAATGCTTCCTCTTAAAATTTGATAGTGTATATCTCTTTAAAACAAGTTGGATGAAATAAACTGTTAACAAGATAGTGTCTTGTTAAGTAATTGGCATGGCAGTTCATTACTTTGTAGTTGTTTCAATAAATATATGAAAGGCCATGATATGTTTAGTTTTAAGGTATGATTTTTTAAAAACTATTAAGAGTAGACCAAAACTTTTTAGAGATACTAAATTACCCCATAAAACTGATGCTATCACCTTCAGTGTGGCTATTTACACCCCAGCTTCAGTAGGATTCTCAATCTGCAAAGATAATATTTGTATGAATGAGATTTTCTGTTTATATAAGTAAGTCTAAAGGATTTCAAGCCATAATAATTCAGAAATTTGGTTCAAATTTGAGTTTGTTATATGTAAGATATTTCCGGAAGCAAATTTAATTACTAGTGGAAATTCTTTTGCGATATTTCTTCCTTCTGAAATAGTAAGGATGTGCTCTGTGTTAACAGGGTAAAGGGATAAGAAAGCAGGAAATATAGGGACATCATCCCATTGTAAATAAAATGGAGGAGGACATGGGGAATAATCTTTTCAAAGTATGCCTATTGTCAGTGTGGTTAATCAACTGCCAAAGATATTGTCTTATACATACAATACTGAAAGATACCACTGGTTTATATTTATGTTTATATTTATGTTGTTCAAGTTTGTAAAGATAAAACATATATTCAGCTTGGAGCAAATAACTTTAAGTCTTGAGAGGTTTTTTAACTTCATCTTTGTTCTGATGAAAAATAAATCAACTTTTTACATTGCTGTGAGCAAAAACCACAAACTAAGCTAAAATCCAAGTCTGTCAGTTTTGTTCATCATGTTTTTCCAAGTCTGAAAATGCTTCATCACCCAGTAGTATGTATTCTCCAAATTTACTTTGGAAACTAACTTTGCTAGATAAGATAAAATGGTTTTGAATTAAATTGAGCCAGCATTGGTCTGGTTTGTTTGTATATAGCCAATGAAATTACTGCTTGAACATGTGTGGGAAGCTAGCCCACCTTCTGTAATTCCCTTCTCAGTTTGCTTGTAACTTTTACGTTAGTCTCCAGCTGCTCTTGCCTTAGGATGGCATTGAGGCTAACATTAAATTCCACCTGTTTGCAGTCTCCTGTACTTTAAACCTTATCCTTTATACTTTAAACTTACAACTATTTTGCCTTAATACTTATTCCCAAAAGTTAATTAAGGAGCTCCAACTGAAGGAAAAACTTCAGCTGACTGAAAGGAAGTATTTTGAAGTGATTGGAGTATTCTGATAGATTTAAGAATTTTTATCTCAGGTCTAATACTACAATTCATTCCCTTAGGATTCAGTTCATACAGTTCTTTTAAGAAAAATGTTAAGCAGTTTCTTTTCTTCAAATTCATTAATTCTTCATGTGAAAAAAAATCACTAACATGCATTTTTTAATCTTTATCTTGTTTAATTAAGCAGACCTCCAAAAATATCTTGTTTCTCTCCCCTGTTGTTGTAGAACTATGTCGTAGAATTATTTTTCTTTGCACATCATCTAAAAATATCCTTAAATCATTTGACCAAATCAAGGATCTTCTTTTAGATTTTTCTTGGTGCCTAATCACTCATGTAGCTGTCCATAAACAAAATATGAATTGCCTTCATATGCACAAAGTTACTACCCCAACTAGGCACCAGTGGCTCACACCTGTAATCCAAGCTGCTTAGGAGGCTGAGATCTGAGAATCACTCTTCGAAGCCAGCCCAGGCAGAAAAGTCTATGAGACTCTTATCTCCAATAAACTACCAAAAAGCTGGAAATGGCTCAAGTGGCAGAGAGCTGGCCTTGAACAAAAGAAACTCAGGTTAAGTGCCCACAACCCTGAGTTCAAACCCCAGGACCAGCACAAAAATAAATAAATAAACATGAAATAGAGAATATTAATTCTGGGTGAATTTGATCAAAGGCTTAAGGTTGTACCAAATATTCATAAATAAAAGGTGTCTTCAAATGAAGATTACATAATAGGTCCGATGCCCTGTATGCCTATGATTTTAAGTTGTAAAATTACCTGTTAAGTTCTAAAATGCTAATTGCCCACTTTAAGCTAATCCCTATTATCAATTTAAAAAATCTAACACTTGATTTTCTGAAATAGTACCAACTTTGTATATTTGAAGTTAATCAATATTCACTATTTTACTGGTTTGTGACCTGTAAGAGTAATAACATTGTAGTACCTACTCAATTACCAGCTCAGAGACCTGCACTTACCTTTGGCCACCTAAGACTCTATTCCTTCAAAACTTTACCATGGTTTGTCCAGTCTGCTTTATTCCTCCCTCTCTGTAAGATTTGACTGTGCAGTGTAATTTGAATTGGACCACATTCATTCTCACTTCACTCCTTATAAACAGGAGAAAGAAACCTGTTTTTACATAGGAAGAGCTACGTTTTAGATTCTGAGAAAATCAGGGAAGAACTTGCTAGCTCATATTTGGTGAACTTTGGTTTAAACTTTAACATGTATCTAAATTTCAGTTTTTCCTCAAATAGCTTGAAGTAAAGCTTGTAATTTAGAATAATAGCGATTACTTCTATGCAGTTTTCTTGTTTCTTTCTTGCCTGTTTCTGTCCTTTCTGAACAGTAGTATTTTTCCTGTCCTGATTTTCGAAAAACTGTAGTTTTATTTTCTCTGAAGATCTATATTCTCTGGGAAATATTTTGATTCAAAGAAAGAGTAATGGTGATAAAGGCTGTAATTTAGCAGCTAATACAATATTGACAAAAAATGTTTTTACTATAGTGGGAAAATATTATCTTCTGAAGGACAGTAGGACTGAAAAATGTTCCTTTTTTTGATATAATGTGCAGTAAAACTTATTTCCTGACTTTTTAAACTATTTTTACAGTCCCAGTGGATCTTTGTTATCTTGCTTGGAGCAGGTTAAAACATACCTGCTTACGGATGGAACATGCAAGTGTGGCCTGGAGTGTCCTCTTATTCTTCCCAAGGTAACCATTTCCCAATAGAGCTGCAGCAGTTGGCTTTGTTTTGTTTTGTTTTTTAATATTTCAGGTTTCATATATTTGTTTTTCTCATTCGGCATTTTATTTTTATATGAGTTCTACAATCATCTCTTCATTTTAATTATTTAATCCAATGCTCTTTTATATACATTTTGGAATGCTTAAAGATTGTGAAAAGTAATTCCAGTTGTTTTCAAAGGTGACAAACCTATATTCATATTAGATATTTTGTTAAAACACCATTGTACCTTTTCATTAAAAGTATTTTGTTTATTAAGTCAGTGGGAACCTAATAGAAATGTGGTCATGTAGAGGAGGGGAGGGATAATGGGAGAAAAACAAAGGAGGGGGGTAACAATGCCCGAAAAGAAATGTACTCATTACCTTACTGATGTAACTGTAACTTCTCTGTACAGCATCTTTACAAGAAAACAAAATTAAAAAAATAAAGAAATGTGATTATAAAAAGAAGCCAAAGGAGAAATTGATATGCAAAGATGTCATAAATTTGGGGGGGTTTTTTGTTTTTTGTTTTGTTTTGTTTTTTGTCGATCATGGGGCCTGAACTTTGGGCCTGGGCGATATCCCTCAGCTCTTCAGCTCAAGGGGAGTGCTCTACCACTTGAGCCACAGCGCCACTTCCAGTTTTCTGAGTGGTTTTTTGGAGATAAGAGTCTCATGGGAGTTTCCTGCCCAGGCTAGCTTTGAACCGAGATCCTCAAATCTTAGCCTCCTGATTAGCTAGGTTTACAGGCATGAGCGACTGATACCTGGTTTTGGTTGTTTTTTTTTTTTTAAGCTGTACTTTGACTGTTTATTGTAACATCAAGAAGTACCTAAAATTGGAAACATTACCAGATACTATACTTTTCCACATATTTATCTTGGCCATCTTAAAATTATTATAATTCTCATTATTTACTTTGCCATTAAAACCATGAGTTTAAGCAGAACCTACTAAGTTATATAAAGTTGCTTTCCTTAAATTTAGAAGCTTGAGAAAGTATAATTCATTTTTTATGTCTTCATCTCTAAAACTTTCTCTTTTTTAAAAAGTCTTTCATTAAATGTTTTCACAGACATATTCTAAACAAAAGCTGTGCTTTTTCCAGGTGTTTAATTTTGATCCTGGAGCTGCTGTGAAACAGAGAACTGCAGAAGATGTTAAGGCAGACGAAGATGTCACAAAATTATGCATACATAAGAGAAAGATCATTGCAGTGGCCACACTTCATAAAAGCATGGAAGCCCCACATCCTTCTCTGGTGCTCACCGGTCCCGGAGGAGGAACAAGTATGTAATATAGCTAAGGGGTTAGGAATTCTCTCCTAATCTGCTCCAAAAGGAATTGGTAGAACTCAGATTGCCGAGTATTTTCCCATTCCACTTTTGAAACACGCATAATACTTTTAAAGCATTTTATTATTTTAGTACAAAGAGCAAATTCATTCTGAAAAATTACCACAGGTCACGTGACTTCTCAAAATTTCTTATCTAGATTATCTACTTACAAAATCAGGACTAATTAATGCATACAAATACTATACCCATGCATAGACCTGAGCTAACAAAAGTGAAAATGCCATTTTAAAAAACAAATACAACCATTTGCTAGGTCTTCATTGAAATGTGTGGTATCACCTTTATGATACAACTTAGCATGTTGGTAGAAGCTAGCTGTATTAGAAACCAAACCAAATAAAATATTCTCTGGACACTTACTAAAAAGAAATCACCTTACCAAGAATTTTCTTATAAATTTCCACAAAGCACACACACACACACACACACACACACACACACACACACACACACACACACACACACACACACACACACACACACACACATATACACGCTGCCTTTTTAAAAAAACTTTTCCAAGTTGTGGAAAAATTACAAGTGTAGCTCCTTGACTACTCATATACCTTTTCATTGGATTCATCAATTAAGTTGCACGTTTTGTCACAGTTCACCTCTAATGTCTCATCACAAACGCTAGCTGTGTTGATATATACCTGAAATCTCAACTACACAGAAGTGGAGATAGGAAGATCATGTATCAAAGCCAGCCCAGGCAGAAAAAAAGAAAATTAGGAAAATACCATCTCAAAAAAGTAATCTAGGCATGGTGGGTTATCAGGATGAGTAATCCTAGTCACCAAGGTGTCAAAAGTAGGAGGTTCAGTCCAAGACCCAGGACAAAAACTACGTGACCCTATTTTTTTTTTGGTTTTTTTTTTTTGGGGGGGGGGGGGTTGTCAATCATGGGGGCTGAACTCTGGGCCTTGGCACTGTTCCTCAGCTCTAAGGCTAGCACCCTACCACTTGAGCCACAGCACCACTTCCAGCTTTTTTTTTTTTTGCTTATGTGCTGCTGAGGAATCGAACCCAGGGCTTCATGCATGCAAGGCAAGCACTCTACCACTGAGCTAACTTCCCAGCCTCATGACCCTATATTTAAAATACACTAAAGCAAAGAGGGCTGGGAATCTTTGGTTCAAATGGTAAAGTACTTGTCTAACAAGCCTGAGGCCTTGAGTTCAAACCCAACATTATCCTAAAATTAAAAAAAAAAAACATCACACAGGACATTTTTCTTCATGCAATGCAAAATGTAACAATCACATTGAGGAAAGAAAACACTGATAGAACACTGTGGTCCGATATTCTATCTATATTAAATTTCTTCAGCTTTCCTAATAATGACTCTTTTGGTTTTTTAAAAAAGAAAAGTTTGGGGCTGGGAAGGTGGCTCAGTGGTAGAGCGCTTGCCTTGCATGCATGAGGCCCTGGGTTCGATTCCTCAGCACCACATAAGCAAAAAGAAAAAAGCCAGAAGTGGTGCTGTGGCTCATGTGGTAGAGTGCTAGCCTTGAGCTGAAGAGCTGAGGGACAGCCCCCAGGCCCAGACTTCAGGCCCCACGACTGGACCCAAAAAAAAAAAAGAAAGAAAGAAAGAAAAGTTTAATCCAGGAGGAAATTAGTTATTAGATTTCTTTACACTAATTCCCCAGTTTTTTCCAGTCTTTCATAGTGTTGAAATTTTTGAAGAATTCAGTCCTGCTTTGCAGGATGTTCTTCTAGTGGATGTGGCTGATTACTTTCTCACATTTGTGTTCAGGTTAAACATATTGTCGTAGGCCTAATGTGAATGATGCTAGATCCTTACCAGGAAGCATATATTGTCAGTGATCCCACATTTTTGGCATTGTGTCTGCTTGCTTTGCTTACAGTTGCATTTATCTACATTTTCCACTGTTAAATTATCTCAGTGGAATTACACTGAAATGAAGAGCTTCTTTCTTTTCAAAGGCTAGATTGTGAACTCTCTCCAAAATAATGCAGCCTGCTGAACACCTGAACAATAATGTAGAATAAAATATAGCTAAGCACCAAAGCATTTGTTGAAGAAGGACAGTTGATCTATAAAGCACTGAAAAATAGAGATGGCAAGTATAAACCTGTAATAATCATAGGTAGCTTTATGACAGAACTCAGATTTGGGACATCCTTGAAAATAACAATTCAAACATATGAGGGAAATAGGAAACACATTCTTCAAAATGAGTATAAGATAGCATAATTAGGAATGATAAGCACACTAATCTGACTTAAGTGGAAGATTAAATAGGTGTAAGTAAATTGGGGCCAAGCTATTGAAACACTTGGATGCAAAGAACAGCAGCCATACCATACAGATAATGAAAGACTCATACTCAGAATGCATGTGAGGAGGGAAGAGGAAGCAAATGTGACAGTTGTTAACATAGATCTTCTCTCCAATAATCTACTAACCTTTAAACTTCTGAATTTTTTTTGATCAGACATAGGGCTTGAACTCTGGGCCTGGGCACTGTGCCTCAGCTCTTCAACTCAAGGTGAGCATGCTACTACTTGAGCCACAGCATCACTTCCAGTTTTTCTGGTGGTTAATTGGAGATAAGAGTCTCATGAACTTTCCTGTCCAGGCTGACTTTGAACTGCAGTACTCAGATCTCAGCCTCCTGAGTAGCTAGGATTACAGGCATGAGCCACTGATGCCTGGCTTGATTTTTTTTTAACCATAAGTATATGTAAGAAAAAAATCTTGTAAGGAAATTTTCTTTCACTCAAGTAGTTTTTCAATTAATCCTAGCTATTCAGGATACAGAGATCTGAGGATCAAGATTTGTAGCCAACCTGGATATACAAATCTGTGACACTCTTCTCTCTAGGTAACCACCGAACAGCCAGAACTGGAGGTATGACTCAAGTGGTAAAGTGCCAGTCCTGAGTAAAAAAGCCAAGAGAGAGCATGAGGCTGTGTGTTCAAGCCCCAGTACACTCACACATTCTCTCTCTCACACACACCACACACACACACACACACATACACATCTGCAAGAGTGTAAAGATTACTTGATGGTAACAAATTATTTTAAATTTATTGTTATACTGCCACCTTGAAGTAGCTTGGCTTCATGTTTACACATGCCTAGTACAGGTATTTGCACATACTCTTCTCTGCTACCCACCGTATAGTATTGCATTATATTGAGTAGTTTTGCCTTTTTCTACAGGGTCTGCTTTGTTGTCTTTCTAAAGACCTTATCATTCCTATACATGCAAGTTTCATTATTTTAGTTCAATAAGTAGGATAAGCAATGATAGATACATCTCCATCCTTTTTTTAAATGCTACATTTTATTGGATTAATTACTGCTGTCTTACTATCTTCAGACATAGCACTTACTTGTTTCCTGACTTTAAATTATGTTACCATACCACTGAGGTTTAAATAATTAAAAATTCAGTAGACTCACGTAATATTTACCTCCCTTTAAATATACACATAAACATTTATTTTGTTTCTATTTATGCTTTTAAATGAAAGTACCTGATGGGGTATTTTAGCATAACACTAACTCTCATATACTTTAATTTCTAACTATCAAATAGTAATAGACTGCTTTTATTTGCTTAGTGTTCTTTATTTTAAAAATTATAACTGCTGATCTCCTGGGATGGAATAAATCATTTCTAAATCACAATTTTTGTCTAAATTTGGTCAGTGAAACAAAGAAATGCTAATGTCTATATCTTAATCAATGAACTACAGATAAGTACATACTTTGTCACCCAATAAAAGGTGCAGGCAGGTGGTTTTTGTCACTAAGGACAGCACATTCCTGTGAGAGTGTTAGACATGTTTCAGCATATAGCCCTGTTCTCACTACATACCAGGCACAGTACCCCACACATTTTAGTACATTTCTACTTTAACTTAAAAGTTTTAAAATGTCTCTTGCACAAGACAGTAAATTTCAGTTGAATTTATCTTCTGCCTGATGCTATGTTTTTGGTTCTCAACATTTCATACATTAAAACTCTAAAATTACAAAACATACTCTACAAGGTTAAAATCACAAAGTCGACATGTTCAAAAAGAATACATGCTCGTTGCTTTCTCTTCCTGCTGGACTGTACCCTTCCTAGACTTTTGCATTGCACAGTTTGAGAGCCAATGTTTTAGACTTTATTATTGTATAATTTCACCTATATACTATCTAGCAAGTAATAGGAGTATATTTATCTGAACGAGGTGGCTATTTTTAATTGAATATACCTCTGGCTGCAAATAAATCTTAAGTGTACTTGCTAATACGCTCTCAGTCTCAAAATAGGTATGATAAATAGACAGTGAGAATGGTCCCACTTTCACCTCTAGTGCCTTAATAGATACATTGCTGTTTTCTTACAGAACTCAGCCACAATCCATCATCCTTTCGAACACAGCTGTCTGAGCAACCACCACAAACTGATAGGCATTGACATATGAAATGAATTTTATTTGCCATGTCTGTTTTAGAAGGCACAACTTCATAAAATAGTTAAACATCCTTGGAGGCCAAAAAAACTTAAACATAGAGTTCTGACATGATAGAATGAAAATTCTGTATGATGAGCCAGCTTGCTTTTGTTGCCTATATTCTGTCTGATCTCCAAAAGAACTGAAAAGATTCCAAAAAGCCAGAGAGGGGAAATGTTCTTCTGTAAAAAGAGAATACTCGATTGGAACTCAGTACTGATTTTAGGAGTCCAACTAAATTTTAGATGAGACTTCTGTCCCAATAAAATAATTGCAGTCTTTTTCCTAACTCACCTGACTATAGCAGATTTTCAGTAAGTGCTGATTAAGAAATTATGGTATTACTGTATTAGAGACATGATATGAAACTACATATGGTTGCAACATCACTACATTTATTTTTGGTATCACTTTCATTACAGAAGATTTAGAATTCCAGTCATGTAATTTACAAAAATGAAGAGCCTAACTCTTATAGGAAAACCATTGAGATAAGGAAATCTTACCATAGTTGTCCTGAGAACATTTTGATAAGACGAAAACAATACTGAGTAACAACTTTTCTTGTAGCAAATAGTGATTTGTTTTTATCACAGACAGAAATTTGCCATAGGGGCTGGGAAGGTGGCTCAGTGGTAGAGCACTTGCCTTGCATGCCTGAGGTCCTGAGTTCGACTCCTCAGCACCACATAAGCAAAAAGAAAAAAGCCGGAAGTGGCGCTGTGGCTCAAGTGGTAGAGTGGTAGCCTTGAGCTGAAGAGCTGAGGGACAGCGCCCAGGCCCAGAGTTCAGGCCCCCACGACCGGACCCAAAAAAAAAAAAGAAGAAATTTGCCACAGGCTGTGGCTCAAGTGGTGGAGCACTAGCCTTGAGCAAAAGAGTTCAGAGACAGCCCCCAGACCCCAAGTTCAAGCCACATGACTGACAAAAAAAAAGTAAGGGACAACGTAGTGGTGTTTAGTATATTTAGAGTTGTACAAACATCACATTTATCTCAATTTTAGGGTATTTTCATCACAGTATAAAGAAACCTAAACCTACTCACAATCACTCCCTGTTTTCCTCGCTTTCTAAGCTCCAGGCAACCATTAAATTACTTTTGTCTCAAAAAAAAAAAGTGCCACACTAATTACAATTTTCCATTGTAACTGTATTCTCAAACATTTTAAATCCAGCAAGATAGTAACATCATCGTTTCTTCTGGGCTGTCAGTATGGATTTTGCATGTTTGAAATATTATTAGAGTGAATAATATCAGGATTTCTATACCTGTGCTTTCCCAACAGAAAGGAGGTAAACAGCATAACAAACCGTTAATGAAAGCCTTTTGTCATCTATGGGAGACTAATATACATTATTTAAATCATAGTTTAATACCGCTTCCTGGACCTTTTCTATAATTGTATAAAATCACAGCTTTTATTGGCAAAGTTGTATTTCCAGATGCCCTTCTTTCCCACTCCTTTCTCATTTCCTTTCTTCCCTTCCCTTCCTGCCAACAAAACAAAAAAGCAAGAAAAAGAATTGAGGCTATTAACAGCTTTTTTTTTCTATCTCTTTTACATCTCAGATGCAACTCCAGTAGTACCTTCAAGGGCAGCAACTCCAAGATCAGTAAGAAACAAGTCTCATGAAGGAATTACAAATTCTGTAATGCCTGAATGTAAGAATCCTTTCAAGTTAATGATTGGATCATCAAATGCCATGGGAAGGCTTTATGTACAAGACCTGCCTGGAAGCCAGCAACAAGAACTCCACCCTGTCTACCCCCGGCAGAGATTGGGCAGCAGTGAACATGGACAGAAATCTCCATTCCGTGGCAGCCATGGAGGCCTGCCCAGCCCCGCATCATCAGGTTCCCAAATCTATGGAGATGGCTCAATCTCTCCAAGGACTGACCCACTTGGAAGCCCTGATGTTTTCACAAGAAATAATCCTGGTTTTCATGGAGCTCCCAATTCCAGTCCTATTCACTTGAATAGGACTCCTCTTTCTCCACCTTCAGTAATGCTACATGGTTCTCCTGTACAGTCATCCTGTGCAATGGCTGGAAGGACTAATATACCTCTTTCCCCAACCTTGACTACAAAGAGTCCAGTAATGAAAAAACCAATGTGTAATTTTTCAACTAATATGGAAATACCACGCGCAATGTTCCACCACAAACCACCCCAAGGCCCACCTCCCCCTCCTCCACCTTCTTGTGCTCTTCAGAAAAAGCCATTAACATCTGAGAAAGATCCACTTGGCATTCTTGACCCTATTCCTAGTAAACCAGTGAATCAGAACCCTGTTATCATTAATCCAACCAGTTTCCATTCAAATGTCCACTCTCAGGTACCTGTGATGAATGTAAGCATGCCTCCTGCTGTTGTTCCTTTGCCAAGTAATCTCCCTTTGCCAACCATAAAACCTGGTCACATGAATCATGGGAGTCATGTACAAAGAGTTCAGCATTCAGTTTCAACCTCCCTGTCCCCTTCTCCAGTGACATCCCCAGTGCACATGATGGGGACTGGAATTGGAAGGATTGAGGCATCGCCCCAAAGATCACGCTCATCTTCCACATCATCCGATCACGGAAATTTCATGATGCCACCTGTAGGACCGCAGGCCACTTGCAGTGGTATAAAGGTTCCACCCCGGTCACCAAGGTCAACAATAGGGTCCCCAAGGCCATCAATGCCATCAAGCCCTTCTACCAAGTCCGACGGACATCATCAATACAAGGATATCCCTAACCCATTAATTGCTGGAATGAGTAATGTACTAAATACTCCATGCAGTGCAGCTTTCTCTACTGCATCTGCAGGAAGTGGTTCTGTAAAGAGTCAGCCTGGTTTGCTGGGAATGCCTTTAAATCAGATCCTGAACCAGCACAATGCTGCCTCCTTTCCAGCAAGTAGTTTACTCTCAGCAGCAGCCAAAGCACAGCTAGCAAATCAAAACAAACTTGCTGGTAACAACAGTAGCAGCAGTAGCAATTCTGGAGCTGTTGCCGGTAGTGGCAACACAGAAGGACATAGCACTTTAAACACCATGTTCCCTCCTACTGCCAACATGCTTCTCCCAACAGGTGAAGGGCAAAGTGGTCGAGCAGCACTAAGAGATAAGCTGATGTCTCAGCAAAAAGACTCATTGCGGAAAAGAAAACAGCCACCTACCACAGTGTTGAGTTTGCTCAGACAGTCTCAAATGGAAAACTCCGCAGTTCCTAAACCCGGACCTGATGTGCTAAGGAAGCAGGGTCAGGGTTCATTTCCCATCAGTTCAATGTCTCAGTTACTTCAGTCTATGAGTTGTCAAAGCTCTCACTTGAGTAGCAATAGTACCCCAGGTTGTGGGGGCTCAAATACTGCTTTGCCTTGCTCTGCTAACCAGCTGCATTTTACAGATCCCAGTATGAACTCCAGTGTTCTTCAGAATTCACTGACACAGAACATACCTTTAAGAGGGGAAGCCGTGCACTGCCATAATGCAAACACTAACTTTGCTCACAGTAACAATCCAGTCCCCAACCACCATCTTGCAGGTTTAATAAATCAGATTCAGGCTAGCGGGAACTGTGGGATGCTCAGTCAGTCGGGCATGGCTTTAGGAAATTCATTACATCCCAATCCACCTCAGTCAAGAATTTCAACGTCGTCCACTCCAGTGATACCAAACAGCATTGTTAGCAGCTATAATCAAACAAGTTCTGAAGCAGGTATGGTTTTATTAGAAAAAAGTACCCAAAGGTACTAAACTTTTCTATGTTTTTAAAAAAAAAATTGTACCAAAATATTTATTATGATAAGAAATTATCCTCCCTCCCCCATTGTGAAAATTCTCTTCATTTCTTTAGTATTTATAATTTTATTTACAGAATTCTGGGGATTTTTCTTGGAAAGAATAACAGCTAAGGGGATTCCATGTGTTTCCGTTATTTGTTGTCAATCTGTGTCATTTTGCATATTGTTTGACTTTCATTTGGTTTGATAACTCTTGGACTATAGACTGCAGAAGAAGCCATAGAAGGCAAGGTTTTCTGGTTAAGAGACATATCCTTGGTCTATGCCATTACAAAAGCCATTCTCCCTAGTTTTTGTTTGTATTCAGGTAAATGAAACTCACTTGGAAAACCCAAAAAGGCAAAAGTAAATGGATATCACTTTTCTTGCTGCTGAACAGAAATAAGGGAATGGATAGGAAAAGGTAATAAGAAGTTGTATGAAGTAGGAAGCTGTCTTCTAATGTGTTTTCTTATCCTAGTATGCTATTCTTTATTATTATTTGCTTGAGAAAATTCAAAAATGGATATTGGCTACTTCCTTTTTTAAAAAGTAATAATTTAAAGTTTCTAATAAAAAAGGCATGAAAACCTGATTTCCAGAATTTTTGATCTTGAAATTGTTTTAAATTTTCATATAAATCTGAACTATTGCTTTTAGCATTGACATAAGGTTTTGAATCCAAATTTAATGTAAATCTTCATTTACTATTATAGAAACAAGTTTATTTAAGCAGACACATTAGAAAAAGAGCTATTTAGTTCAATAAAACCCTCAAACATCATTATAAAAATTGTACAGAAGCCCTGAAAGGTAAATTCATTGAAACATCAAAAAACTTGACTGTGAAAACATCAGAAAACTACTCAAATCTCAACAGCAATGACTTTAAATGACAGGGAGGAATAAAAGAAGATTCCAAAGCCATTACAGCTTATATTTGAAAACAGAAGGCAAGATTGTTTGAGGATTAGAAGTGTAGCTTAGAATGGAGTGCTTACTTCACATGCACAGACCCTGGGTTCAGTCCCTAGCAATGCATAATAAATAATAAACCTTGATTGCTACTGAAAATGAGAAAACTGCTGAACTCTTTACTGATAAGGTATGGTATCAATATGCGCGGAAGAGTATGAGCTGCATGTCTGTTGCTAATAGTAAAATTGAGTGCTTTCCCTCCTGATGTTGCCAAGTTACACCTGCCATACTTCACAACTTGTGTTCTGTTACATTGTGATGTCAGCACTTAATGAAGAACAGTTCTGTCACCTCTTGTACCAGAAAGAATATAGATTTAGGAGATATTTGAAATGATTTAGTGCCTTCTCAATATAGTTAGTTCAAAAGATCTTATGAATTTTATTTCTAATATATTTAATAGGATGATTGAAAGATGCATAAGGGGCTTCCAGCTTTTCACTAATTCAATTCCATTTTAGATCCTCCAATACAAAATTTATTTTTATGTATTTAGAAGATTAATATTTCATAAACTCCATGACTATTTTTAATTGTACTATATTTGTTGAGCTTACCTTCAGTCATTTTTTGGTGAGACATTGTTAGTCTCATATCCTATAGTTTTGAGTACCCCTTACCTAAATTTACTTCATTTCAGGCCTGAATTTATATGTAAAGTATATGTTTTATTAATATTGTATTTTGATGCATCTGTAGTGGGAAAGAGCAACTTTACTTATATTCTTTTTTTTCTGATTGTCAAGCGCATTGAATCTTATAGTCTTGGTCATTCATTTTCTTTTTTTTCTTCTTCTTCTTTTTTTTCTTTTTTTTTTTTTTTTTTTGTCAGTCATGGGGCTTGAACTCTGGGCTTGGGTCCTCTTCAGCTCAAGGTGAGCACTCTACCGCTTGAGCCACAGCGCCACTTCCGGTTTTCTATTGGTTTATTGGACATAAGAGTCTCACTGACTTTCCTGCCCAGGCTGGCTTTGAACTGTGATGCTCAGATCTCAGCCTCCTGAGTAGCTAGGATTACAGGCATGAGCCACCGGCGCCCAGCTGGTCGTTCATTTTCTTGTTCCATTCTTCAGGGTAAAACATCTGACCTGGATTAGTAGTACATGGGGTGTCAAAGCACATGGATTAAAAATATTAATATAAGAAAATCATTAGCATTTAAAAGCTAAAAGGAGTCGTGATAAATATCTAGGAATGACATGAATGTGACCAATCGTGTAAGCAAACAGGAAGGATATGCTTGATAAAAATCAAAGTCAGTAAGAATGTTTTAAATATTAGACCTAATAAAAGTAAACACTAATTAGTGTATATAGATCTAATGTGCAGTTGGTTGTGAAAATGGGTTGATTTACTAATTAATGTAACTTTTGATGAGGTAAATATTGAGGAAGTCTTTAATGCCACATTTCCTTTTGCTATAAAGTGATTTGCATCTACTGAATATACTGTCAATGTAATTACTTGGCCAGAATATCCAGTTACACTGACATTTATTCATTTACAGCAGATGGTAGCACAGGTATCCTTGTGAGTTTTGTTAGGCATTCCTAACACACAAGTAAACATTAGGAGAAAGACAAATTTATTCTTTACATACTGCATATGGCTATCACTGAGCACCTATTGTGTGCTCTGTAGTATTTATAAAATGGGTAGTTACCTATAATGTATGGAGTCAGGATGAACTCAGGTCTTTCTGGTTTCACATTCCATTTTCAACTGTGTAAGCTTTTCATCTAAAACATTTAGTGTTCAAAAATGTTAGCATATTAAGGCATGTTAGGAGTTGTATTTGTGCATTCTTTCCTCGGACTTGGGCATCATAGCATACAGTTCAGATTAAGTGTCCAGTAACAAAAGCACTGCCCCCTTAGGCCATTATTACTTCACTTAGATAGGAGTGAGTTTCCTAATGGCTGACATGTCAACATCCTTTTTTTGTTTTTGTTTCGTGTGTGTGTGTGTGTGTGTGTGTGTGTGTGTGTGTGTGTGTGTGTGTGTGTGCCAGTACTGGGACCTCAGTGCTCAAGCCACTGCCTCCTGAGTAGCTAGGATAACAGGTGTGAGCCACTAGCATACTGATACCACTGGTTTCAGTATATCATTGAGACATGCATGTATAAATTCTTGTCATGTCTTTTCAGTCAACATCATGGAAAACAGTGAAAGAGGCCAACAGGCAACATGGCGTATATACAATTGGTGAGAGCCAACACACAACAATTAGTCTACTCAATCAGTGCCTTCATGTACTCTCTAAAAAGCAGTTCAAAAGTATTACATTAAGTCAAGCACAAGTGACTCATGCCTGTAATCCTAGCTACTCTGGAGGCTAAAATCAGGAGAGGAGAAGCACATTTGAGGCCAACCCTAGGCAAAAAAAAAGATCAAAAGATCCTATCTTATCCAACAAAAAGCTGAGCACAGTGGTTCACACCTGTCACCACAGGTACACAGGAAGCATAAATAGAACAATCATGGTCCAGGCTAGCTTGGGCAAAAAAATAAACATTATTTCAATAATAACCAGGGCAAAAAGGTTTGGAATCATGACCCAAGTGTAACAGTACCTAACTTAGCAAGCACAGGTCCCTGAAATCAAATCTCCCAATATAAGAAAAAATATTAAGAAAAATGACTTTCCAGGCGCCAGTGGCTCACACCTGCAATCCTAGCTACTCAGAAGGCTTGAGATCTGAGGATTGCGGTTCAAAGCCAGCCTAGACAAGAAAGTCATGAGATTCATATTTACAATTAACCACCAGAAAACCAGAAGTGGTGCTGTGGCTGAAAGTGGTAGAGTGCTAACCTTGAGCAAAAAGAAGAGCTCAGGGACAGCCCTGAGTTTAAGCCCCATGACCAACCAAAAAAAAAAGGGGGGAGGGGGGAGGGGAGGAAAGAAAGAACAAGAAAAATGACTTGCTCTGAAAATGCTTCATTCAGCTGATAATTTGCTTTTAAAACTTATTTTAGAATTCTTAGTCCACATACTGATTTTTTTAGGCCTGCCTATGATTTCTGTATGTATCTATATGAGAAACATACTACAAATCAAGTGTAGGAGTTGGAGACAAAGATTGTGACCAAAATTGGCTAAAAGATCCAAAATACTTAGCAAATGTTTCTAAAACTTAATATGGTTTTTAGTCATTCTATTTGGTGTTTTAAAATTCCCTTTTCTGTAAGACTTCTAACATGTACAATGTCTTCATTTTTTGAATATTAAATTATAAATTAAGCTTAATGCTTCCCTGTAACAGATTCAGTCTCCAACAGTAAGATGCTTAGAGATGTGCCTCAAGTTGAATGGCAGTACTCTGGCGCATCTGGCAACCAAACCCCAAAGTTCCTAATCCCTAGTCCAGACATTTAGCTCACTGAACATAGGAATGTTCTAGAAATCCATCAGTTCTGTACTTTTAATAAAACCTTCCATTTTGCAGGAGAGACAAATTCAGCACATACCTGGTGTATGTCTTATAGTGCTCTGGTATAAGAAGGGATCCAAAATCAAGTGTCCTTGCCTAGCAAACTTCCAAAACGCTCATGCTTTCTAGCCGTCTTGGCTACTGCACGCCATCTTACCACAGAGCAAATCACCTATACCAATAATCCAGTGGCCTTAGCCTGCCCAACATTCACACAATAACCTGTTCACTGGCTCTGTGATTGTTTTTACAATTTTAAGGAGAAAAAAAAAAGATTTCAATTACTCTGCTAACATGCTTGACAACACTTCTTCCACTATGATAAAGTAACCAAACACAGCCTTTTTTCTTTAAAATGATTTTATATTCTATTTTTTTCTAATAAAAGACATTTAATTGATTCTACAAAGCACATGAAACTATAATCTGAGGGACCAGAGCATGGGTTTGTGAAAGAAGAGAAAATGATGCAAGTGTTTATTTTCCTTAACTCTTAAATATATACATTGACTAATAAGAATGTAAATAAACCTTTGAATAAATATATGTCATGAGTATTTATATATCTATGCATATTTTTAAACTGCAAAAGAAAGTGTTTTCTTTCAGCACAAAACGGATTTGACTGAAATTCAGGACAGCCATTGAAATGGTAGGTATATAAAAAGAAAAACCACAAAGAATACTTTGGGCAAAAGACTACAAAGTAATGACAGGGTGTTTTTTGTTTTGTTAAGTTTTGTTCTATGTATTTATTTATTCTCAGAATGTGCCAGTAAAGAAAATAAAGGGAAATTGTCATCTCCTACCTATCCTATATGTGGTGACAGGTACAGGAAATTAAGGAATGAAAAAGTTCAAGGGCAGATTGTACTATACGTTAGCCTCTCAGGGTATAGGAAGTTTATGTAGAAATAAGCTTTTAGTCATATACAGACTAATGTAGACCGGAAAAAAAAGACAGAGGCATCTTGAAATTAATGACTGAATTAATAATAATTACTATCGAAAGTATTTCCACCCAAACTTTAAATGCCTAGATTTTATTCCCATTCTGATGCATATGGTTATAGGTTAAAATTTTCCCTGTGTTCTTATTCTTGAACCAAAGAACTAATATAAATTTTGGATTGTATGATTAAAATTCTATGCCTATTTTCTTGAATTTTTGCAAAATGAGCCATTTCTTTGCTGTAAGGTTTTTTTTTTCCTCAGATAGTGTGTTATTGTTTAAGAAAGTCTCCTAATAGCAGGATCATATTGCTTGTTTTGTTTATATATCTCAGGTTTAACATTTCCTTGTGTGCAAAAAAAAGTTGAAAGTATGTTAAATTCAGACATGAGTCTATGTGATCAAAGATGACTAACAACTCAGGGTGACATGATATGTTGGTTATTCAATGATCTGTTTTGTACCTTTCAAATAAATTGTCCCAGTATGCAAAGTGGAAGAATTTTATTCCATTGCAATACATTAAGCTCACTTTAAAGTCCCTGGAAATCTTTCAGAGCAATAACTAGGCTCTTATTTACTAAAACCACATGGTCCAAAAACATTTAAGAAGTTTCAAAATATACTCAAGATTGTAGGGAGTAATCTCAATGCCATGATAATTTGGCTTATAAAAACTGCTAAAAAAAAAAAAAAAAGTACAGTATTCCTTCAGTACCATCAAAATGGATTTCATTTTCACTTATGTAACACTGAATTAAATTTCTGACCTTCTTGGAATTTAGCAACACAGCAAAACAAAATGTGGAAAAATTATTTTCTTTTTGTTATATTTGGAAATCCCGAGTAACAGCTTGCCTTTTTATAGCTTTAGAATTATAACTAGAAGTTGTAAGCATGACTCATGTGGTAGAACACTAGCCAGTGAATGAGAGAATCAGATACCAAGTTTGAATCCCCAGTCTCCAGCAACAAAAGAAAGAAAGGAGGAGGGGAGAAAGAGAAAGAAGAAAGAAAGAGAGAGAGAGAGAGAGGAAGAAAGAAAGAAAGAAGTAGAACTAGACAACAGGAGTCACAAGATGTTGCTGAGACTTCTGGGTTTAGAATTAGACCAAGGAAAGTCAGAGTTCTACCCATGGCCAAGTATAGGAGTGAGTGCTTAGCACAGATACCCAGAGCAGGACTCCTAGTTGCACAGCTTCCTAGGGGATATCTTTCACACTATAGTCTGATGAATATGGTCCCTGAATACAGCTTCACAGATCATCCCCCAGAGACTGAACATCTAAAGCTTTGTTTTTTAACTTTTTTTTGTTTCTTCCCACAATAAGAAACTGACATTACAATTCACAGTAGTCATGAATTTTTAGCACTGAAATATAAAAGTTTGCTGAAACTGTACTTTGAACATACAATGTACTTTGATATTTTCGATCCCATTCTATACTCCCCATTTATTCTACTTCATGTTTTTAGTAACAGATACTGTGAAATGACCTAGCACTTATGTATATAAGTTATCAGAAAGTTTCCGTGAAATAATGCCCAATCCTTGCAGTATTCTCTGTGCTTTTGTTTCTATTCTATTTCATTTATCAAAATAAATACAACTTGGAAATTGGTTCTGTACTACTTTAGAATATTAATTGAGGTAATTGAACGTTTATTGAACATCTAGGATGTGCTGGACTCTTAAGCATTGCAGGTACCACAGGGTACAATACATAGAAGGATGCAAAGTTGACAAAATTTATTAAAAACGTTTTCTGCTCATTAAACAATAAGGTAAAACTTCAAATAGAGATACTGATGAAGCATTTAGCTGTCAAGCAAGAGTCTTATTTAACCCTTCTCAATTTATACTCCCTCAAAATAAATATTTTATGTGATAAAAGACATGTTTGCTTTAGAATGGGTGAATTTGATCAAAGTACATTAAATGCATTTGTAAAATCCCTTTGTACCATTACTTTTTTTTAACTGTGAATTTTTCAGGCATTTTTAAATTAATTCCAGCAAGTTGCAAAGCAATTTTATGTGTCAAGAAAGGAAACAGGCTGAAGGTGGAACTCAGTGAATAAGAACTTAGCTGGCATTCACAACACCCTGAGTTTGCTCAAATAAATAAATACAAAAAAAAAGTTTATGACTTAACAGAGGCCTTATGATTGTGCTAACACTGACAAGACTGACCCTCATAGTCATAGCTACACATATACTATACTCTGGGATTTAAGTTGCATCTTTTCCACTTTCCTTCTCCCACTCATACTGAGTGTAGACAGCATTTGTGTGATCCTCCCATTGCTCTTTCCCCATCTTCTCTACCCTCTCCTACATGTTTTGGTTTGGAGTCTTCTTCTTTCCTTATGAAAAAAACAAAGAATCAGTGTACTCTGTGTCTTGCTATTGCCTTTGGAAGACTGCTAGGAATTTATATCAGAATTCAGAGAAAAAAGAGGCTAACATGTTTCTATAAAAACACATTACTGTGCTCTTTAGTAAAGCTCTTATTGGAAGACAGACCTCATAAAAGTTATCTTTCAATTTATTATTATTGTCACCATTAGAAATTAGTCTTAAATACAGATGAAATTTTTTATATTTGAATAAGATTATATTTTCTGTTCTCTGAAAGCATTTTTACTAAAGGTTACCATTGATCCTGTTGGCAATAAAAGTACACTTAGAAAACAAATTATAAAGGTCCTGTGGTGAAGGAATACCTTCTACAGTATTCACTGCTTAGGTTCTTGAATTTTATGGATAAAAATCAGTATTTGGTTTGTTGGTTGTAGGGCTGAACTGGGCTCAGAGTCCCGCAGCTCTTCAGCTCAAGGCTAGCACTCTAACACTTGAGCCACAGCACCACTTCCAGCTTTTTCTGCTTATGTGGTGCTGAGGAATTGAACCCAGGGCCTCATGCATGCACAGCAAGCACTCTACCACTGAGCCACCTTCCCAGCCCCTAATACAGTAACTTTTACAGAGCACATTGACAAACAGGGAAAAGAAAACTAAATATAGGCAATTTCTATGTTAACTTTGTTTTAAAAACCAATTCTAAAAGTGAAGCAAATAAAACATCTCAAGAATTAGTAATATTAGGAATTAGGGAAGTATCCTTTAAATATCCATTTATAACTTAATGCTATTTCTGTATGCCCACCCATGTGTATCCATACACATGCACATATGCAAATTATGAATGTGAACAGAATACTGTTGGTGGCTAGTCTGTTCCAAGGAAAAAGGCACCCATTTTTTTCTTCATCAGATTCAACTCAACTACCTCCATCTTCAGGGCTCACAGCTTGTGGTCTGGTACCAGCTTAGCTTATTGGGGAAGACTTTCCAGTCTTTGCTCCAACTGCGAGTAAGAAAAAAAAAAAGTTGCTTATGGTATCTTTTATAAAATGATCATTTTTCTAACTTCAATTTACTAACTTGTTCCAGAATATCAGCCAGCTTTTGATAATTTAACCACTAAATGTTTAATGCATTATTTACTTTATTTTAAAAAAAAAACTCATAACAACTGCCCTTGACATTAGATTAAATACAAAACATCTTGGCTGAAAAACTAAACTAAATGAAACACTGATTTAACATACAAAACATTTCCCACAAGCTTCAACAGAACATAAGGTTTTTATACAGAACTATAAAATATATTCTCCAGATAATGCCTATTTGAGGCTAAGTGGTTCAGAAAAAAAGCAATCTCTAGATTTCCCTCCATTTATAAAAATACGCACTAATTTAGGTTCCTCCTTGAATAACTCCAAGAACTCAAAGTACTTTGGGGGCAGACCTCCTCTATGATTTAAATTCTTGACTCCTTGGGAGCCCTCTAAAGTAACTTGTCATCTTCTAGTCATCTCTTTTCTCATGTCTCATCTCTTGGCAGTGGACCAGTACACTGGAGAGTCCATTTTCACTTTCTCCATGTACACTACCACATGCATGGCATCCAATTATCTAATTTCTAGCAGTTTAAGTTGTATTATCTCAATAGATTTATTCAACCAACAAACACTTTTTGAATTCAACTATGTCAAACGCTGTGTTAGGTCTTGGAAATACGCAAGGAAATAAATGATTCCTACCTTTAATGGTTTAGAAGAATGCCTTCATTTTTTTTTTTTTTTTTTTACTGTCCATAACAGCAGGTTCAACCATGGTCAGAGATTCCTCACTTTTTCTTTGTTTTGGGGAAACAGGACTCTTTGTTGTACTTCATCTCCTTTTATTTTGAAAAATCATTGTGCTTCTGTTTAGAAGCACTTTAAACTGCAGCTCTCAAATGCTAAATCAAATGTTACCACTTCGATAGTTTTCTTTGACACCCTATAGCTGTTATAACTTAGCATATTGCATTACAGTTAACAGGAGCTAATGTACAAAGAGACTTAAATTTTTCTAGTTATAATCATCTCAATAAATATATACTTGGGAAAAGAAAAAGAATGACAAGATTTCTGTGTTGTTACTGTAGGTAAACTGAATTCCTAAAGAAGAAAAACTAGGATTTTTTTTACTTGTATCAGATTTCTACTCTTTTGTCCAGCCAGTATACCTAATTGTTGTCTTGAAAACTAAAGAAAATAATAAGTATGTCTTCAGCCATATGATCTTTATATTACTTGTACAGATGCTTATAATAACCACCCTTTCTTGTTTGTAAGATACAAATGCACATTGAGATTCCCCAAGAATGCTTAGATAGAGGACTTTTTAAATAATGTTAACCTCAAACGACAACTTACTTGTCAAGTGCAAATTAAAGATAAAAAAAAATAACCGCTAAGGAAAACTTTCATCTATAAAGCTTTGCCATATGTGTGTGTGTGTGTGTGTGTGTGTGTGTGTATGCACGCTAGAGTATTTTGAAAATGTGCTCTGCTTATGGTCAGAGAAATTATGATTTCTACATTTAAATATGTCATTATTATTTAGCAGGCAGAAAAAAATAGACAGCGATTGCTAGTAAATAAGACTTTTTACTGGCTCATTCTAAAAGATTGGATTCAAATACAAATAATGCACTAGACCTTGTATGGAAATAGCAACAAAATTTAAGAAGCGATGAAATATTTAAGATGTTGATTGTTTTCTGAAAAAATCTGAATTAATATTTAAAGAATTGTATACCATATGCCTACTTCAGCATTTGGTATGTCCTCCTACCCTAATCTCTGTGAACATAGTCATTATTTCATGATAATATTTCATAAATATTTATATATTTTCAAAGAAGGTTGTTTTACCCTCATTCTTTAAATAAAATACTGAAGGATTTTCTTGGAGCCAACTATGACAGATGGGAAAAACTATAAATCTTTGCTAGAGAGATTTTTCAGAAAGATATGCTGTCCATGCTTATTTGTACTTACCACTGTACATAGCACTTCCACTAATGTCAGCACTCCTACCTGATTAGTAATAGCAGTAATAATGATAAGAACTCCTTTTAGTTGTACATATTTTTACACCTTACAAGCTTTTTGCTTGTTTTCTATTCTCACAATAAGCATGTCAATGATCTAATTATTTTCTAAGAACACCTTGGTTTATTTTCCAAAAAAAACACACACACAAAAAAAACAAAACATAACTCTATGTTATCTGGGCCTGGTGATTCATGGATGTAGAAACTAAGGCAGAAAGATCACGGCAGAAAAATCACAAGTTTGAAAGCAGCAAAAGCAAGTTAGACCTTGTCTCAAAATAAAATAAAAAGGATTGGAATATAGCTTAATGATACATTGCTTGGCTAGTAAGTGATAAGGCCCTGGGTTCAATTCCCAGTTCCATAAACCCTAAAGAAAAAACAATGGCAACAAAGTATATGTAGAAAGATGTACATCTCTGTTATATACAAAATAATGGAAATTCAAAACAAATGTCAAATTTTCATCAACATGGTTTGATAAATATGGTCAATTCATATACAACACAGTTAAAAATACAATTTTAAAATGTGTACATCAAGAAGGAAAAAGTACTGTGTTATCAGGCGATGACAAGACCAGCATCATAATGTTTTAGCACTGCAGTTACTACTATGGAAACATTCCTGTATATTTGGGTGAGGCTTAATGCTAATTTGATTGAATTTAAGGTTTATTTTGATGGCACCAATTATTTCTGATCTTTGGTGACATTGGTAGTCATTTTAAAAATTTATATCTTATTTTAAACGTACATATTTAAAACATGTTTACATATGTTTGTATGCTTAAAATAAAATTATAGTTTAAAAGATATACTTACAAGGTATTTGTCAAACCCATGTATTACATGAAATAATGTACCACTTTTAAGGAGACTTCTTTTAAAAAGAAAATTAAGTTTTTCAATCAAATATGATTTTTACCTTCCCTCCCTCCTGCACCCTTTGGACATCTGGATCACAGCAGAGATTTCAAAGACTGCTATTTTCTGGACTGTCCCAAAGAGAGAACTCAATTTAGGTTAGGTAGGACCCACGTATTGGCTCATTTGAGATTTGCTGGATTTTTCTTTGTTTTTCTCCAGAAGATTCTATTGTGTAGCTTGAGTTAAGAAACACAGTACAATTATAAATAATAACAGAAATCTCATATATTTAAATATCAAATTCTCTGAATTTTTATTTGAAGCATAATACCTACGAAAAGGATGCTATTTTAAAGGCTGATCTAATTTAAGGAATCCCAAGTACAAAATATATTAGAATGACAGAAATTATTAATCACTATTTTCTTCACTATTAAAAGTAATGACAAATAGAGTGTTGGTGAGAGATGAACACTATCACACACTATAGAAATGTAAATAGAAGGTTTATTGATCTACTTCACTAAAAAGTAGCTTGAAAATAAATATTCAGAGCTTTCAAATATAGAAACCTTTTGGTCCCAGGCAGTCCTTTTACAACAATTGTTCCTTAGAAAGTAATTGGGGAAAATAGCAAGATACAACAATAATATCATAATGCTACCTATAATAGTAAAAGATTGAAAAATGTTCATGATTATACTATGGCATAATAATGCATGATACTATAAAATGATTGTATAGCCATATATGAGTTAACATGAGTGATATTCACAGTGTATTCACAAATGAGAAAACTAAAATATCATTATAACACGATTCTACGTTATTCAAAAAATATGTGATAATACGATTATACATGTATATCTGGATATGTAAATACATCCAGAATGCTATATGCTAAAATATGAATAATTATCATAATAACTGTCTTTTATTTTCTAGTTTATGCTTTTATTCACATTCTAGATTTGAGGGAACTTTTGCTCATTAAAAGCAAGGTTAGAAATAGCAAAAAAAAGCATTTTAAATGAAAAAATGTATGTTGACAAATTGAAGCTTTGTTGCCTTATTAACATATAGTAATTATACAAAATAATGGGTTTCACTGTGGAGTGTAAAATGTTATTTTGGTCATTTCCTTCTCATCATCCTCTCCCATCCTGCTACCTTCATTCCTCTTCCCAAATAGTCCTCCAATGACTTTTATGACTTTTTAAAATCTAAATTGCAAATGAAAGAAAATGCTAAGTATTTGTCTTTCTGAAATTGACTTATTTTTTCTAAAATGGTCATTTCTAGCTCCAAAAAACTGATGGAACATGATCTCATTTCTTTCATGAGGAGAAATACTTCATTTTGTTTATATATCACATTCTTTTTATTCTTTTATTCAACATTCTGTATATATACCATATTGTTTTTGTTCTTTTATTCAGTAATGGGCCTAGACTGATTTTATAATTTGGTTATTGTGAATAGAGCTTCAGTAAAAATAGGTGTGGCAGATGTCTCTATTGTCTGCTGTCTGATTTATTCAAGTGCATATCCAGGAATGATATGACAGGAAGTTCTATTTTTAGTTTTGTGGAAAATCTCCATACAGGCTTCTATAATTCTATAATTCCATACGGGCTTCTATAATTCTTCTGTAAATGACTACACTATTCAACCAACATCTGCATTTCTACTAGCAAGATATAAGGATTTCTTCCCCCCAAACATGCTTGCAAGCATTTGTTGTTTGCTTTTTTTAATTTAATTTTGACTTAATATACATTTGTAGTATGAGGAGGCTTTGCTGTTGTTTGCTTTCTTAATGATAGCCTTTGTAAATGGGTTACTGAATCACGGTAGTTTGTTTATTGTTTAGTGTCCATACTGAGGAAGTGAGGATTGAGCTCTGGGCCTTGTGTCTTGCTTGACTTTTTTGCTCAAGAATGGTGCTTGAACACTTGACACACACTTCCACTTCTAACTTTTTGGTGGTTAATTGGAGATAAGAGTCTTGTGGATTTTTCTGCCTAGGCTGGCTTCCAACTAGGATCCTCAGATCTTAGCCTCCTGCATAGCTAGAATTACAAGGGTAAGCCAGCAGTAACTGGCTCAATGTAGCTTCATTTACATTTCTTTGATCCCAAAACCTGTTGAACTTTTTTTCATGTGTTTATTAGCCATTTGTAATTCTTTTAAGAACTGTGTGTTCAATGGATTTGTCCTTTTTTAACTGGATTATTTAGGGGTTTTCATTTTTGTG
Source organism: Dipodomys spectabilis (assembly GCF_019054845.1). NCBI lineage: Eukaryota > Metazoa > Chordata > Mammalia > Rodentia > Heteromyidae > Dipodomys > Dipodomys spectabilis. The sequence goes on from NW_024870758.1 coordinate 14,405,982, forward strand.
TTCTTTATATAATCTTTGATACTAATCCCTAGTCAAGTGAATAGTGACAAAAATATCCTCCTTTTTGAAGGCTATCTCTTCACTTCTGTAAATTCTGTTCAGAAAATATTTAATTTAATGCAATCCCATTTGTCAATTCTTGCACTTGTTTTCTGAGCTATTGACATCCTTTATCTTGAAGTGTTTCTTTCCCCCATTTTCCTCAAGTAGTTTCACAGTATCAGGCCTTACACTGTTTTTTCAACTGTCTTGAATTAATATTTGTGCAGGTTGAGAGATGGGAATATACTTCCAGTCTTTTACATATGGCTACTCATTTTTCCCAACATTTTATAAGTTGTCTTTTCTGCAGTATATATTTTTAGCATCTTTGTAAAAAAAAAATCAGGTGGCTGTAGTTGCTGGCATTTAGTTCTGGGGTACTCTGTTCTGTTCCATTGGTCTACATTTCTGTTTTGGTGTCAGTACTGTGTTGTTTTGTTACTATGGCTCCATATGATTTAAACTCAAACATTATGATGTCTGTAGTATGACTTTTTTCTAAGGATTGCCTTGGCTATGCTTTGGCTACTGTGCTTTTATATAAGCGTTGGAGTAAGTTTTGTTCTATTTCTATGAAGAATTTCCTTGGAATTTTGATGGAGATTGCATTGAATCTATAGATTGTTTTCAGTCATATGTCCATTTTCACGATATTAATTCTGCAAAACCATGAATATAGAAGGTCTCTTTATCTTGTCTTCAGTTTTTTTTTCAGTGTCTTATAATTTTCATTATAGGGGTCCTGTACCTTATTTTTCAGGTTTATTCTGAAATGGGTGTTTTAGACTATTGAATGGAATAATTTTCCTCATTTTACTGTCAGCGTGTTCATTATTGGTTTATTGGCAAACTACTGATTTTTTTTAATTTTTTTGGTAACCTGCTAATTCACTGACAGTGTTTGTCAGACCTAAGAAGTTTATTGATGGAGCTATTGGGAACTTATAAGTATAAGGTTATATCATCTACAAATAGGGATAATTTGACATGTTGTTTTTCTATTTGTATTCCTTTTCTTTTCCTTGCCTTACTAGCTAGGAATTGAAGCAATATATTAAGTAAGAGGGGAGAGAGTGGATAGCCTTGACTCATTTCTGATTTTAGAGGGACTGCTTTCGGGTTTTTGTGTAATATTAGCTACTGTTTTTTGTTGTTGTTGTTTGGTTGGGTTTTTTTATATATAGTCATTGTGATGTTGAGATTGGATTCTTGTGTTTTGGGTGCTTCGAGATTTTCATCATTAAAAGATGTGGGTTCTTCTTAAAGGGTTTTTTCCCTGTATCTATTGAGATGATCATCTGAATTTTATCTTTGATTCTATTCATATGTTGTATTGCATTCATTGATTTGAGTATGTTGGGTCATCTTTGCATCACTGGAATAAAATCAACTTGATAAGAGTGAATGGTCTTTTTAATGTGTGTTGGATCTGGTTTCTAAGTATTTTTATTTAAGATATTTAAATCCATGTTCATCAAGGAGAGTAGTTTATCATTTTCTTGTGTGTGTGTGTGTGTGTGTGTGTGTGTGTGTGTTTAGCCAGTTTGAAGATTAGGTAATAACTTGCTTAGTAAAATGAGTTGGTAGTGCTACTTCCCTTTCTAGGTTATGAAACATTTTGAAGAGCCTGGTATTGGTTCTCTAAAAGGCTGATAGAGTTCAGCAGTCTGTCGGTTTCTGGGCTTTTTTTCCTGTTACTTTCATCTATCCAGTTGAATAATCTACAACAGATTCTCCCATCTTTACCTTCTTAGTTATGAAAAACAAACCATTTGGTATTCAACAACAGCTATTTTTTAATGTACCAACCCTTCTCAATATGTTTATTTTCAAAGTATGTTAAATCCCATTATCATCTCTGGTACAATTAATCCATTTACAGTCAATGGATGTAACATGTAAGAAATAAACTATGTCGTAATGTCTGTAATTTATAACTGGGTTTCTCCCTCTTCTTTTTTTTAATTTTAGGAAGTTCCGGCCCATCGTCCTCCATAGCCATAGCAGGCACCAACCATCCTGCCATTACAAAGACAACATCTGTTCTCCAAGATGGAGTCATAGTCACCACTGCAACTGGAAACCCACTGCCGAGTCAGCTGCCTCTTGGGAGTGATTTTCCTTTTGTTGGCCAGGAGCACGCACTTCATTTTCCATCCAACAGCACTTCAAACAACCATCTTCCACACCCCTTGAACCCCAGCCTCCTCAGTTCTCTACCTATCTCTTTGCCAGTGAATCAACAGCATCTCCTAAACCAGAATCTATTAAATATCCTCCAGCCTTCAGCAGGAGAAGGCAAGTCTGAGATCAACCTCCACCCTTTAGGTTTTCTCAACCCGAATGTAAACGCTGCTTTAGCTTTTCTCTCCGGTGACGTGGATGGGCAGGTATTGCAGCCTGTTCACTTTCAACTTTTAGCAGCCCTGCTTCAGAACCAAGCCCAAGCAGCTGCCATGCTTCCCCTGCCATCTTTCAATCTGACCATCTCAGATCTTTTGCAACAACAAAATACCCCTTTACCCTCATTAACACAGATGACAGCCCCACCAGACCATTTGCCAAGCAATCAGTCAGACAACAGCAGAGCTGAGACCCTTTTAACCAACCCCCTGGGGAATCCTTTACCAAGCTTTACAAGCAGTGACACTACTTTTAATCCCCTGTTCCTCCCAGCTGTCACTGGGGCCTCAGGATTAATGGCCTTGAATCCCCAGCTGTTGGGAGGTGTCCTGAACTCGGCATCGGCCAACACCGCTAATCATCCAGAGGTTTCCATAGCAACCTCCTCCCAGGCAACCACTACCACAACCACTACATCATCAGCAGTGGCAGCACTGACTGTCTCAACACTTGGTGGGACAGCAGTGGTGTCAATGGCAGAAACATTGCTGAATATATCTAATAATGCTGGGAATCCACCTGGGCCAGCTAAACTCAACAGTAACTCTGTGGTGCCACAGCTACTTAACCCTCTACTGGGGACAAGTCTGCTTGGTAAGTTAAATTTTTTCACAATTTTTTTTTAAAAAAAGAAACGTTTTTCTAATTCTATTTTCTCCTTTTTAAAAACTCCATTTTGTCACACTATTTTTTTTTAAAAAATGTTTTTGTTATGTCACAGCTTGCTTAAGGAACTAAAAATAACACCACCCACACAAAACCATAGTTAAACAAACATGAAAATGACTTTTTCCTTTTTCCCCTGTTCTAGCAATACTAAATGCCATTTTAATCTGCTTTCTCTTATCTCCTAATTCTGATGCCACTTAAATCTAGCCTACCCCTCATCTTTTAAACCAAGTATATTTTTCCAAAAAAATAAATAAATAAAGCACAGGTACATCTTTAAAATAACTTACATCTCACTTTTAGTTAGTGTGGCATCACAGGGTTAGTATGAGCAGCTGCACTGTGGATGGAAATAGTTTGAAGATGTATTTTCCAGGTGAATCCTAAATAAACAAAATTAAATACTTAACCAGAAAAGCAAGAAACAAGGCAAAAAAAATCACTCAAACCTAAAATCCATACACATTCAAGGACAAAGTCCCTCTGCCTGCTGCTAGATATCCTCAATCAGAATTAATTTTTCAGACCTCTGTACCTTTAAAAAAAAGTCATTTATATACATTATTCTATCACAAAAAATGTTAGAATATAACTTCAGGTACATTAGCTGAGGCGGTATAAGCTAGAATATAATGTTTAGAGATGCTATCCATAAAAAAAAGACTGGAAATTGAAATAAATGTTCATGATGCTTTTCAAGGGCATCTTCAATATGTAAACTCTTTTACTTATTTATGTTCCTACATTTATGGATACCTTTATAGTATGCCACAATTAGTTTTGTCTTGTTTGGAACTCATTTTAGTAAAATAACTTTAAAAACTACAGATTTATATATCTCATGTTATAAGACAATCTCTATTGTCTTCAAAGTAAGTACTGTTATAGTTAAAATAATTTCAGTAATTTCCAATTTTGAATTTTACATACAAATTATTAATGCTATTCACTAATGTTATTAAATTAATGTTTTAATGACTATGTCAATGAATTCCTTGATATTATTAGTTGTTTTTAAATTTTAAGTTTAGATGACCAACCTTTTACTCCTGAACAAAGTACACATTTCTAAACTAAATTTGTAATTTCACTTGGTGGTATTTATTCATTATTGTGTTTTAACAATGAAATTCTGTAAATAAGACTTGAGAAATACATATAATTGGTAAAACATTTTAGGACAAATCTCAATTTTCCACATTGACCTTCTAATAAAAATATTCTAATAAAAAATTAATGTAAGGAATCCTATGTTACTGAACCTTAATGCCTAAGATTCAACTAATGAGCAACTAAGGTTGCTAATGCATAAGGTTCAACTAATAGAGCAAAATCTCAGTAACTTAAAAGCTAATTAGGTGAGATAAAACTAATAAAGGTACTCTTTCCTTACCACTTACTACTTTGACAAAGAAAGAAATTGCCCATTAAAGTTTAGCTGTTAGCTTTTGTTTCAGGCAGGCATAGAATCATGGAAGAATCGCATTGACATGTTTTTATGTTTTTCAAACTATAGGTGATATGTCATCGATAAACAATACTTTGAATAACCATCAGCTGAGTCATCTACAGTCACTGTTAAACAACAATCCGATGTTTCCTCCAAGTCAGCAACAGCAGCAACTTCTCCAGGGCTACCAGAGTCTTCAAGCCTTCCAAGGACAGTCTGCAATCCCCTGCCCGGCTAACAATAATCCTATGGCTTGTCTGTTTCAGAACTTTCAGGTACTCTCCTTCTGTAGGTGACTTTAGTAGCAAATAATGTCTCGGTTTATTTAAAAATGTAAATGAGGGAAAGGGGTGATGAATATAGGTTATATGTTTTTTATCTCTATGCAGCACTATTTTTCCATAATATTGGGTATTATTAAACATCCTTCTTTCAAGTGAAGTTACTTTTATTTTGTCAGAAACAGTAATCGCTTGCAGCTGTAAGAGCTAGTGTTAGCCTCTGGAACCCTTTTGTGTTTCACATGGATCTCATGATTAAGACCCACTAAACCTCCCTCTTCAGCGCCATCCTCCCCCGCCCTCCCTGGCTTAGCTTCATGGTCTTCTCTTAGTTCCACAAAGTGAATGAATTTCTGATATATTACAGAGTGAGATGAAAGGGGAGCATTAAATAAAGATAAGGAGAAAATATAGAAGATTTTAAATATATATGTACCCTCTTTTTGATACAGAGACTTACTACGTAGCCCAGACTGGCTTTAATTTTGTATTTCTCTTGCCCTGGCCTACTGTGTTCTGAAATTACTATAGAGAGAGAGATCTAGATCTAGAGTGGGTAGTGAAACAAACCAAGAAGTGAATAGTAAAACAAGTAGCAGGCATAAAAATTTCAATCTCTGTACTTTCAAAGGTTTTCTGTTTGGGTGACGATGATACTTGGGGATTGAATTTAGAGCCTTGTACTTGTTTGGCAAATACTGTGTGCCCCAGTCCTTTTTCTTTTTTTAGATAGAGTCTTTTGCTACCTTTCCCCTAGCTGACTTCACTGATCCTCCTATCTCTGCTTCCCAAGTAGCTGGGCTTATAGACAGGTACTACCATGCCTGGTTGATCAAAAATATTATAAATGAAGTTAAAGTACCAACTAGCAGAAAATACTTTCTATAAAAGTACATGTAAATAATTGACCCTATACTAGAAAAAGACCACCTATAAACCAAGGAGGAAAAGGTAATTGATTAGTAACCCAAGCAATGCTAGGAACCAGATAATTTATAGAAAAATGAAAGAAAATATTTTTAAACCATAAGAAGAGTCAGTTATACAGATAACAGCCCCATGTACATCACATTAGTGACATCCATTGCTTTCAACAGCGTGAGGAAATAGATCCTCACAAATTGTTGTTGAACCAGCATTGAGCTACATACCCAGTATAATTCAGTTCATTTGTATGATTATTTGGAAGTATATAAAGTTTTTTTTAAGTATTTGTATTCTTTGGCCGGCAGTTCAGCTTTGTGTTTCTATATAAAAGAAGTTGTCAGATGTGAGCCAAAGAGCACATGTCGAAATTGTTCATTACAACATGGGTTGTGATGTCATAAACTCTGATCCCTGTCTATCAATATGGGTATAGTGGTATGTTATGGTATATCTATTTTTCTAATAGTTTTGTGGGAGGGTTTGTAGATACGCTGTTTTTGTTTTTTGACAGATTGTGGTTCCAACTCAGGACTTTGTTCTTGCTAGAGTTGCTCTCTACCACCCAAGCCATTCCCCAGCCCTCTTGGCTTTCATTATTTTTCAGATAAGTTATGAGTTTTTGCCCAGGCTGATCTTGGTTGCAATCCTTCTATGTACATTTCCCACATAATTGGAACCACAGTCACATGCTATGATACCTGATTTATTTGTTATGATGAGGGCTTGCCAATTTTCTACCCAAGTTGGCTTTAAACTTCAGTCCTCCCAATCCTCACCTTTTAAGTACCTAGAATTATAGGTATCAGCCACCATGCCCAGTCCTACTTAATAATTTAAAAGATTACATAGACATAGAAAGATCTTTAGTATGACACCACTGTAGTACTTTACTTCTAGAACAGAATTACACTTTAATTCCATGGAATTAGAGTAGATTAGGAAAGAAGACAAACTAGACATTCACCTACATACTTTAATAGATTACAATGTCTTCAGTAGCCAAGGATTTGGCTCAAGTGATAGAGTGTCTACCTAGCAAGCATGAAGCCCTCAGTTCAAACCCAGCACTATCAAGGTGGGGAGGGAGGAATACCCTCATGATGCTCTCCAGTACTGGTTACTTCTAAGACAGGAAATAAGATCAAATTTGAATGGGAAAATGGATTTGGGGAGGGATTGAGAGGAAAATGCTTTTTTTTTAAATCATTTTAAACTTAAAACAATATACATGTAATTTTAAAAATTCACAAAGGAAGATAAACCCAAGTACTTACTAAGAAAACAAGATAGGGCTTGAAGATAATCCATTGGGCTTAGCCATTCAGCCAGGGGTTGTGACTGTGGTGGTAGATTCATTCTGGATGGAGCTTTCAGAGCAGCAGTCAGACTGCAGGGATGGCCTGGTGAATGAACATTACGAACGAAACTAAGAACAGAAGACAAATAGGGCAGTGCTCCTAGGGACAAGTTAGATTGAACATACTTTTTTTTTGTCGGTCATGGGGCTTGAACTCTTGGCCTGAGCACGCTGTCCCTCAGCTCTTCAACTCAAGGCTAGTGCTCTACCACTTGAGCCACAGAGCCATTTCCCACTCTTTCTGTTTATGTGGTGCTAAGAAATTGAACACAGAGCCTCATGCATGTGAGGCAAACGCTCTGCCACTGAGCCACCTGCCCAGCCCCTTGAATACATTTTTAAAAACATAGATTCCGTGCACACAATCATATGTTAAAAAGAAGAACCCAAAAAGTGAGAGGGGCAACACAAGTAAGACAAGGAAAAACAGAGGAGCTAGGGTCTCAGGAGAACTGATGAATGGAGAGTTCACTCACCAAGAACATAGGAGTACTTACTCCAGGAAGCAGGAGCCTCTTACGATACACTTAGGCATCATTATAGAGCATGTCCACTTTAAGGAAGCAAAGAATACTGGAGTCCAAGAAATCATGAGAATTTTTAGCTGTAATTGCATTTTCTCTATTAAATAAGGTTATTGACCAAGATCAGTAGTTACAGGAGATGGTAGAAGAAGTAGAAGACGATTTGAATAACTGGAAAATGAGACTCCTAGATCTCTCTACGTCACAGAACTATAGGATAAACAAAGGCCCTCAGTGCAGGTGGGAAGCCATGGGTTCCTATCAAGATACACCTTTACTGCAAGACACATAGTTGAAATGATCCAAGTTTGGGATTTTTATCCCTTACATGTAGACAAGGGGGTAATACAACAAAGTGGTTTATATGCTGTCTAATAGCAAGTTCAGTGGGAAGAATATTGAAGCAGGAAGGGAAGGATTTTTTGGAGAGGATCATTTGGAGTAGCGAGAGAGAGGGGGGGGGAGAGGGAGGGAGAAAGAAAGGGAGGAGAGAGAGAGGAAGAGAAAGAGAGGGAGAGAGAGAGAGAGAGAGAGAGAGAGAGAGAGAGAGAGAATGAATGTGCAGCTTCATCTTGGAGCCTGGGCACTGTACCTGAGCATTTTTCCCCTCAAGGCTAACACTCTACCACTTGGCCACAGCCTACTTCTGGCTTTTTTGTGGTTAATTGTAGTATCATGAACTTTTCTGCCCTGGCTGGCTTGGACCAACATCCTCGGATCTCTATCTCCTGAGCAGCTACGATGACAGGTTTGAGCCACTGTCATCCAGTTTTGGAGCAGTAATTCTTAAATGAGTGTTAATTAAATTAGAAAAAGCTCAAGGATTTTTCAGGCCTGCACTCATCCTTCCTGTACTGAAATTTTATATGCTTGCTCCCCTCACCTCTTTCCAGTAAGCCCTGCCATTGTGGACAGTGTATGACTGTCCCTCAGCCAGTGCCCAGATAAGGCTGAGGAGAAGATGTTACTACCCCAGCTGAAGACTTCAAAAATTTAGTCTCAAATCAAAATACTTCATTTTAAAAAAGTGTTAATTTTTTTCAAGTAATGGGGTTTGAACTCAGAGCCTAGTGCTTGTTCAGCTTGTTTGGCTGTCAGATCATTTAAACCAAGCCTCCTCCCTGGCTTTTTGCTGGTTATTTTAGAGATTTAGTCTCATGGATTTTTCTGCCTGAATTGGCTATGAACTGTAATCCTTTAGATCTCAGCCTCCTGAGTAGCTAGGATTACAGGTGTGAGTCCTTACCACTTGACTTATTTGGCTCATTTTTATCTCATATTACATTTCACTTAGTTAAGTGAAAACACCAGTATGTTAGAAATCATTTTTCAATACTTACTTCCTCTGATTTGCTTATCTATGCCTTGAATCTTACATTGCAAAGGCCTTTAAGTAAGTAGAGTCATCACCTGAAGGCTCCTGTGTTCAACCGCCTCAAATTTCATTTCTCTAGGGAATGTTTAGCAGTGATAAAATGAAAGTCTACTGCATTATTTCAACCAAAGAAACAATATCCAGATACTACTAAGGTGTATATTACTAAGACATAAGCTTTTCTATGCAGAGTACTTTTCTTTTCTTTTTGAATCTTGCTCTTTATCTTTCCTTTCTTGTTAGACATTTACCTTTTGGTAAATCTTAAAATTATGGTCTTTCTCTTTGAGGCTTTTAATGTTTTTCCCCTCTCTCCTTCTCCCTCTCTTCTCCACTCCCTCCCCCCCTCTCTCTTCCTCTCTCCCTTTCTCTGCTTTCTTTCTATTTCTTCAAGGTGAGAATGCAAGAAGACACAGCTCTCCTAAACAAAAGAATAAGCACTCAGCCAGGGCTCACATCAATTCCTGAGAATCCACATACAACACTCCCACCTTTCCAAGATAGTCCCTGTGAGTTGCAACCAAGGATTGACCCATCTCTTAGTCAGCAGGTGAAGGATGGCCAAAATGATGCCTCTGTGGATGCCATTTACAAAGCCGTTGTCGACGCAGCCAGCAAAGGGATGCAGGTTGTCATCACCACCGCGGTCAACAGTACAACTCAGATCAGCCCTATTCCAGCCCTGAGTGCCATGAGTGCCTTCACTGCCTCAATTGGTGATCCATTAAATCTCTCCAGTGCTGTCAGTGCGGTCATTCATGGACGGAACGTGGGAGGCATTGATCACGATGGCAGGCTGAGGAATGCAAGAGGGGCTCGGCTACCCAGGAATGTAGACCATGGTAAAAACTCCAATGAAGGAGACGGGTTTGAGTATTTCAAGTCAGCAAGTTGCCACACATCCAAAAAACAGTGGGATGGGGAGCAAAGCCCCAGAGGAGAGAGAAGCAGATGGAAGTATGAGGAATTCTTAGATCATCCAGGCCATATCCACAGCAGTTCTTGTCACGAAAGGCCCAACAATGTCTCTACACTGCCATTTCTGCCTGGGGAACAGCATCCAATACTGTTACCACCACGAAACTGTCAAGGAGAAAAAATTCTGGAGGAAAATTTCAGGTATAATAACTACAAAAGAACTATGATGAGTTTTAAGGAGAGACTAGAGAACACTGTGGAACGATGTGCACACATTAATGGAAACAGACCTCGACAGAGTCGGGGATTTGGGGAGCTGCTAAGCACTGCAAAGCAAGACCTGGTCCTAGAGGAGCAATCTCCAGGTTCCTCAAATAGTTTGGAGAGTTCTCTGGTCAAAGACTACATCCATTACAATGGAGACTTTAATGCCAAAAGCATGAATGGGTGTGTGCCTAGCCCGTCGGATGCTAAAAGCATTAGTAGTGAAGATGACCTAAGGAATCCAGACTCCCCCTCTTCAAATGAGTTGATACACTATAGACCAAGGACGTTCAACGTTGGCGACTTGGTCTGGGGCCAATTCAAAGGACTGACTTCCTGGCCTGGAAAATTAGTAAGAGAAGACGACGTTCACAGTTCATGTCAACAAAGCCCCGAGGAAGGGAAGGTATACCAATCTTTATCCATTGTCAAATACTAACCTTTGTTCAGATATCAATTATTGTTTTTTGTTATCATCACTTTGGATTCTTTGGATTTGCATTTAAGATTCTTCATGACTCATTGAGGTCTCACAAGCTTCTGGAGCATAAAATGAAGAGGGGATGGTTATAGTCACCAAAATGTCATATGGACAAGGGGTGAGTTATGAAGCATTTATAGATCCCACTAGATTCAGGGTGGCTCTAACCCAAGGACTGGATTTTCTGAATTTTGTCAACTCTGCCTTCCTTCTCTGCAGGTACCTAATTCTTCATTCTATAAACAGAGAAGGAAGGCGAGAGTCTGGCTGGGGAAAAATATGGTAGCCAGTGGAGGTACAGGAATGTGTCAGGGATAGGAGACCTTCCAGTGACCGGAAGTGCTGAGGGACAGCTCTCCTCCATGAACTACACGCTACATTCATTTCTGGATGCCTAAGATAACATCTGAGTTCAGAATGAGCTGTCTCCTTTCAGGAAACGTTCTGGGCCTTATAACATATGGAAAAGTGTAATCCCATAGTCTGGTTCTACTTAACACAATCTGATCATATAAATTAAATGAAAACTTCTCCATGAAACTACCATTCAATTTAGAAGAAATTAGTAGGGCTTTACTTATCTCTCCACCCCCTCACCCCCATTACAAATGGTATAATTGGCTCACAGGCAAGAAATATACAAATGTTTAAAGCAGATAGAAAAATTTATGTTTGAGCAGAAGGAAATAATGTTCTCCTTATATGATAGAGAAATGTAAATTTTCATCCTGTTAGGTAATAAAACTTAGTCTTAGGAAGAAAAATATGTATATATGTGTATATATATATATATATATACACATATATATATATATATATATATATATGTTTCTTAAAGAGAACATTATATAACACTGCTTCAGCTCTGTCCAAACTTTGGTTGGCATTTAGGTTTAATAACAGGAAACCAAAAGCATTTTTCCAGCACAATAAAAGAATTGTCTTTGTTCGAAAGACAAGGAAGTCTTTAAACCCTTGCTTCCAATGCTCAATATATACTTGTCAGGGACACTCTGGGCATACTGTTTCTACATTTGATAAGAAAATGAATTCCATACTCCTATTCACAAAGTACTTTATTCTCTATACTCAGACCAGAAAACATTTTTTAGGTTGATAAATGTGAATATTTTTGACAGCTTATTCAAAAATAATTAGAAGCAGAAAAAGTGAGCTTTTGTACCATAAATGGACCTGCTACAAATACAAGATATAGACTGAAATGTCTTACAACTTCTATGCAAATGAACCAAGTCATTCTCATGTGCCATTAAAAACAAACAAAAACCCACCTTAACTAAAGATTATGGCCCCCTTTTTCCTTGAAAATAGCCTTCCAAAACTAAATGTGCTTTTAACCCATTTATATTTCATACACATGCACTTTAACACATTTATCATTAGAAAATGACTGAATCTTCTTATTTAGGTGTACTCATGAAGTTGAGTTGTTCAGTTAGACTTTCTTATAAAAAATTCTAACAGTCTAAAAGCGTTTATTTTGCTTTACTCAAATAAGCAGCTAGTTCCTGTTCACTATAAAGTCACAATACTATAAAAATCCAAATTCTTATTCCTTATTTTAGACAATAGCTGAATTCCTACCACAAAGCATGAAACTAACTGCTTCTGAAAATTCAACTTCTCCTTTCATAGTCTAGTATTATGATTTTTGCATTCTCAAGTTAAGAGGTTGATATTGAGATACAAAAAAGTATTCTTAGAAAATAAATAAAATATAATTTAAAACATATTTTTGAAGTAGAAACTGAAAATGTGATACAAATTGGTGATAGTACACAAAATATTTCAATATAAGACCCTTAAAGCTCTAGGGCAGTTAGCATAAAAAAAAAAAACTTTGGATTTTCCATACAACCTACCTCACTTTTGCACGTAAGAGAAAAAAACATAGCCGGGCGCGGGTGGCTCACTCCTATAATCCTAGCTACTCAGGAGGCTGAGATCTGAGGATCACGGTTCAAAGCCAGCTGGGGCAGGAAAGTCTGTGAGACTCTTATCTCCAATAAACCACTCAAAAACTGGAAGTGGTGCTGTGGCTCAAGAGGTAGAGCGCTATCCTTGAGCTGAACAGTGCAGGGACAGCGCTCAAGCCCAAAGTTCAAGCCCCATGACCAAAAAAAAGAAAAAAAAACCAAGACAAGCATACTGCTTCGCAACACTGGGTTTTTCTTCTTAGTTCACAAAACAAAGGAAGGACTTCCTTATACTTTAGTGATGCCCATGTTGCCCTACAATATTCTCCTTTTCATAATATGAGAGAAGGTAAAATTTCAAACTGATCTCTCTGACTTCAGGTCAAGGGGCCATTATTAACATAGTAGTGACCCAGTTCTTCAGAAAACAATTGAACTATGTTCAATAACTGAAACAAAGCCTGATCTATTTGAGAGAGATATCTAGTAAAACAGTTTTTAATTAGTCCTCTTATCAAAGTGAACCAATTATGATGGAAATTTTATTTACATAGAACCCCTTAATGCTCAGCAATGTTAGATAAATAAAGCTTTAAAAATAAGGTTTCACCAGGTACAGGTGGCTCATGCCCCTCATCCTAGCTACTCAGGAGGCTGATGTCTGAAGATCACAGTTCAAAGCCAGCCCAGGCAGGAAAGTCTGTGACATTCTTATCTCCAGTTAACCACCCCAAACTCGGAAATGGAGCTTTGGTTCAAAATGGTAGAGCACTAGCCTTGAGCGAAAAAATTCAAGGACAGTGCCAAGACACTAGTTCAAGCCCCACATCCAACAATGGTTATTATCCAGGTAAGCAAAGTACTAGTCTCCCTTCTGCATACTAAGATACCTAACATTTTAACAAAATCTAGAGGCTAACATCATAAGCAATTTATTTATTTATTATAGTAAAGTCTATTAATTCTACCTTGCTGATGTGTGATGTGTAATGTGGGGCCACTTCCCCTACTGTTTGTAGAATTTCAAAAGAAAAGTTTGCCCCCAAATTTTCTTACAGATTATCATTTTTAAGCCGTTCTGCCCTGTTAGCTTTCATACTATTTCTATTTTCACTGAAGTAAATTTATCCAAGGTCTTGTCATATGATACCAGATGAAATCTATGTTAACTCGGGGTTGGAGGCATGGCTTAGGTGATAGAGAACAAGCCAATGAGTGGAAGCAAGCATCAGATACTGAGTTTGAGTCTGGGTTTCAGACAAGAAAAAAGAAGAAAAAAATCTATGTTGCCAGACGCTGGTGGCCCACACTTGTAATCCTAGCTACTCAGGAGGCTGAGATCTGAGGATCATGGTTCAAAGCCAGCCTGGGCAAGAAAGTTCGTGAAACTCTTATCTCCAATAAACCACCAGAAAACTGGAAGTGTTGCTGTAACTCAAGTGGTAGAGCCCTAGCCTTGAGCTGAAGAGCTGAGGGACAGTGCTCAGGCCCAGCGTTCAAGCCCCATGACTGACAAAAAAAAAAAAAATCTATGTTAACTCAAGTTTTGAAATACATTTTCCCAAAAGAGGGAAGAGGTGACATGCTTCAAAAAGAAATGCACTCATTACCTGATTCATATAACTGTAACCCCTCTGTGCATGGCCTTTACAATACATAAGTGTTTGTGTGTGTGTGTGTATGTGTGTGTGTATGATTTCCTCTCTATCCACAACCTATCATTTGTTACTATAGTTTATAGACTTTTTTCTCACCAAGCCACTCCAAATTCTTTCTGAAAGAGATAAAGTGGAAAAAAATAATTAACAAGATTGCTACTTTAAAGCTACCTTGACCCATTGCATGCGTTTGAGCTGTGTGAACAATCTCTAGTCTAAGAGAAGACGATATGGTCACCAGAGCACAGGTCTGCCATGGTCTGAAATAACCACAATATCCTTAAGTTTTTATTTCAGCAGATTCTCCTGGCCACTTTAGTAAATGACTTGGTGGGGTAGAATATGTAACAGAATGACTGATAATGCATTCAATATATTCTGTAGTTTCTAAGATGATATCTTAAGAGAGATAATTTCTAAGCTTCAAATACTATATGAACATAATATAGAGATGAGGAGGGGAAAAGCAGAGCATGGCAGAAAGAGTTATGGACTTTAGGTATTATATGAGTTCAATCAAAAATTGAACTCAAATTAGTCTCATGTAGGTATATTACTCTCCAAGGCAATGTGATCCCTCACCTCTCAAGTGAGAATATTAATCCTACTCAGACATTTTAACAATTAAATGAGATACCATATGTTGTCCAAGCACATAAAAGAGGCCTCCTAAAGTTAACTTCTTTCCTCTTGTTCTCTATTTAAGACAGTTATGTTCATTTGAATGTCACCAATTGTAGGACTCAGGTAACTGATTGTAGTTATTTATGCATATTCTGTATGTAGAGAATTTACTAACCAGGTTGAGTCCAAAAGGATTGTAAAGAATATATTCAATATATTCTTATATTCAATATATTCTATTTCTGACAATTTTCATGATTATTGTAGAACATACAAATTTGGCATATGTGATTATAAGTTACTATCAGCTATTAGTTTCAAGTAGGAGTTTACCCTGGTCAGAGCATTTTAAAGCACTCAGTTTGTTGAGTAAAAGTTTCTCTTTCCTCAGTGTTGATAAAAAAAATACCAACTCTGCTGGGTGGCTCATGCCTGTAATCCTAAATGCTCAAGAGGCTAAGATCTCAAAATTATAGTTGATAGCCAGCCTACGCATGAAATCTGTGACACTCTTAATCTCTAACAAACTAACAAAAATCCAGAAATGGAGCTGTGATTCAAGTGGTAGAGTGCTAGCCTTGAGCAAAAAAGCTGAGGGACAGCACCCAGGCCCTGAGTTCAAGTCCTAGAACCAACACACACACACACACAATCAATCAATCAATCAATCAGCTCAGGCATTCTCCTACCTCACTAACTCTTCTCATTCCCCACCCATGAGTATTAATTAGTAACAATTTTGAAAATCATCTATAAAACAAACTCAGCCTGAATCACATGTATATACCTAGTATATACATACAGTATACCTACCTAGTATATATACAGAACTGTGACAGTTCTGTAACTTTTACTTTAGTGACTTCTCCTTACCAATATTTTTTCCTTGGTTGTCAATGAAGTATGTTCTAATGAAGTATGTTTTCTAATGAAGTATGTTCTAGAATAGTTATGCTATTCTAAATATACTCACGAAAGGTTCTTTCTGAATCACATGTTTTTATCATTTATGGTTTAGTGGTCAAGAATAACACCTTAGTGTTGGACTCCAGTATGCAGCCAGGGCCAGACAGATAGCTTTCCAAACTCAAGGAATCCTTGAAGAATCAGTTGCTACTCCTGGCACAACATGTATGTGCCATAATGGCAAAGTTGTTGAAGCCTTTGTTACTTCTTGGGGAAATGGTTATCTTTATGTAGTTATCTTAGTAATTATTCTTAAATAAATTGCTTATTTTCTAGAATATATTTCATCATTTTCATCTGCCACTCTCCTGATCTTCTGTGAATTAGCCTAAGACAGTTCCTCCTCAAGTAACAATAATCAAAACACGAATTCTTCGTGATTTTCTTTTTGGTTTTTGAACACTATTCTTTGTTCTTTATATTTCGTTGATCTTACAGCTGATGTCTATTCTGACCTTTAAGAAAGGTTACCCACATCTCCTTAGAATCACACTTTTTTTTTTCCATATGATTGTATTTGATAGGTAGTAATAAAAATGGCCCCTTGAGTAGTAGTTCAAAACAGACAAAACTCATCCATAGTAAAACTCATAATTGAATTCATGCAGGGCAATGCACTTTCTGTATTTTAGTCCCACATCACACACCTTTGAGTAGTGTAGTGCAGAAACAAAGATGGCTTCCTTCATCTTCTGGAGATGTATAACTTAAGAAATTGTACCTGCTCTGGGTAGTGGAAGCTTACACCTATAATCCTTGCTACTCAAGAGGCTAAGAACGAGGACATTGAAGCCAACCTAGGAGAAAAGATTAGAGAGACACCAGCTCTAAAATAATCAGCAAAAACACCAAACTGGAGGTGTGTGTAACTCAAGTGTATGGAGAGTCAGTACAACAGGAGCAAGTGTTAGGTTCTGAATTCAAAGCCCAGTACCATAGTTTTAAAAAAAGAAAGAAAGAAAAGGGCTGGAAAGTTGGCTTAGTGATAGAGTGCTTGTCTCACATGCATGAGGCCCTGGGTTCGATTCCTCAGCATTACATAAACAGAAAAAGCTGGAAGTGGTGCTGTGGCTCAAGTGGTAGGTTGTTAGCCTTGAACTGAAGAGCTAAGAGACAGCGCCCAGACTCATAGTTCAGCACCCAAAATGGACAAAAAAAAAGAAGAAGAATTGAGCCTAGGAACCCACTTTGGGAGGTATGCCTTTCTGTGATATTTAAACATTCTTTGAAGACTATACTTTCTGTGCTTGATTATCAGTGTTTGCTAATTTGTAATTTTTGGTACTATTGTTACAAACCAATATGTTCATTATACTCAATCATTATCCACAATATTTGGGCTGCATTTTAGCTGGTAGTGTGACAGGGGCAATCAATGCTCTGTCAGCACCAGGAACTCCTTGAAAAGAGAACAGAATGGATTTTGGATGTAATAAGGAAGATAAAATCGAGTCTGGCTAAGTCAATTCCTAATCAAAATTTGAAAGATAATAAGAATGAAGAACTAGATAAAACCAAAAATGTGAATATCAAGAAAAAGACCAAACAGTGAAAAGATAGAGTAAGTCTGTATGTAGACTTTACTGAGAGGAATTGTAAAATATCATAAACTATTTTTTCCTCATCTAGTTTAAATAGGAGTAGGAGTCCTATCTCCTTTAACACAGGTAACTGAGATCTAGCAGATTACAGGTTCACAATGTTCACTTGTCAATGTAATTTTTATATATAGATAGTAACAAATGGAATCTCAAATCTGAGGCAAATGCATGCCTCTGTGACAGGAACTACTATATTCTTAGAAATTTGAGTTTATCAAAAACATGTGATTCTTCTTATGTATTGTGTGAGTTAATAAAAAATTTGTTATCACATTTAGAATGGACTTATTCAGCCCCTATAGTATAATTTAGTAGTGCTGAAAAGCAGCACTATCCTAAGCAAACAGGAGAAAAAGCACAGGAAAATGCCCCAGAAAATGTCACTGGCTAAGGGTGGAATAGTGTGCATCTGGCTAGTTTGTTTGAAAATACCATGATTCACTTAAAGGACTTCTCCATGACTACTATTGCTGGAAGAATTGATTTGTCCACTTTGTCACAATTGAATTAACTTTTTATCCTAAATTCTTCATAAGATGTCATTAAATCCAATTCTTTCTAAAACATTATAATGATTATACTGAAGTTATTTTGTTTGAAGCACTTTTTAATATTTGCTATTATTTTAAATATTTACTATTTAATAAGTTTTTATAACTAATATATGTTTTGTATTTCCTTATTGCTTCAGAACTATATTTCCTACATTTCAGCTAAACCTGCATGTTAGCTGCACTTTTACTTACTACAAAATATTCTTTAAATTCATTTCTTAATTTATTCAGTCAACTAATATTTTATTGGCCATTTATACACTAGACACTATTATATTTACTTGAAAACTGAAATGATTTATTGTTTATATATATATATATATATATATTTATTTATTTATTTATTTATTTATGCCAGTCTTGGGGATTGAACTCAGGGCCTAAGCACTGTTCTTGAGCTTCTTTTGATTTGTGCTAGCTCTCTACCACTTGAGCCATAGCACTGGCTTTTTCTGTTTATTTGGTACTGAGGAATGGAACCCAGGGCTTCATGCATGCTAGGCAAGTACTCTACTACTAAGCCACATTCCCAGCCTGATTTCTTTATTTTTATTCTACAGTATTATATTGTGAAATGATAGTGTGATGTTAATATTGTTGTTGTTGCTTTGAGGTTTTTGGTTTTGTTTTGTTTTGTCCCAGTCCTGGGGCTTGAACTCAGACCACTAGCCTTGAACTCAGAGCACTAGCTTTGACCTTTTGTGCTTAAGGCTAACATTCCAGTTGAGCCACAGCTCCACTTCTGGCTTGTAGGAATGTGTGCATAGACACACATGTGCACACCTAATTGGAGATACCAGGTTCACAAACTTTCCTGCCCAGACTGGCTTTGAACCACGGTCCTCAGGTCTCAGCTACCTGGGTAGCTAGGATTATAGGCATGAGCCACTGGTGCCTGGCTAATTTGTATTTTCTAATATAAACTTTTGGATGTAAATATTTAAAGGTTCATTCATGTTTTGTTAAAATGATTTCACATGCCACCAGTGGTATAAATCAGTTTGGTGTTTATAAACCACCTTCATGTTCATGGCCTTTTAGATCCTTTCAATGGTCCATAACTTTGTCCATCATTACCTCTACTTTACCAAGAAGAGAACCAAGGCTTAGAGCAGTAGCACTAATAAGGTATGAATAATAGGCATCCCCAACCATAGCCTTCTAACTATCCACCATTCCTCCAGCAACAGGATGTTGTAGAAGTAGAACGGGCAAGTCACAAATGGAAAGGAGAGCTTTGGGGTTAACTGTTAGGAAATAGGTACTGTGGCTCCATCCTTCAACCTTGGTGTGACAGTCATGCCCTAGCACTTAGTAAAAATAAGACTTCATAAAGAAAAGTGTTATCAGGGTTTAAATGCCTATAGGAAATTTTGGCATCATTTAGTTGATTCGCTCTATTAAGATGATGTAGAATCATTGACCCAGGTTCCTGTATCATGTGCTTGGCCTCATTTTGTAGGATCATTGTGGCTTTTTGGAAGGCTTATTGTTTGTTGTAGTACTGGGGTTTGAACTCTGTGTCTGGTGCTTGCTACTTAGGCACTCTACCACTTGAGACATACTTCCAGCCCTTTTAAAAAGGTTTTTAATCTCCTGTTGTCATAGATATTGTTACTTTTGAGATATACTACATTCCACTGTGTTGGCCCCTAATCAAAATTAAATGACTAAGTATTTAATTTATGCCTTATGAACAAAAGATTAAACCTTGTTCAAAATAGTCCTTCATCCTTCATAACATAATAGTATGAGGGTTGGAAATATTTCTAAACCCACTCAACACCTCTGAGACTATATACTGAAGGATTGTTGTAAGAATTTAAAAATTCAACATATATGTATTGATACATAAGGTAATATGAAAATTACAAATACACATGGATGTGTTTATGCACATTCTGGATATCTTTTTACAATTCTTGAATGACAACTATAAAGAACTTGCATCAAGATGGCCATTGCTATTAATATCATTATTGTTAAGATGAAGCTATGTCAGCAGATTACAGCTAAGCATTAACTCATCTCTCAATGAGTATTAAGTTAAATAATTTATAAAATTCCTAGCTCATAAAAATACAAATCTGATATTGTAATAACAGGTATGAGTTTTTAAGTATCTTGAACTATTTGCATATTTATTGTAAGTTTTATAAAAAAGATCGAGTATGTATAACCTTTTTGATGTTACATGTAGATACTTGATTTCCCAGTACTTTTTTTGTGTACAAGTCAAGTTAACTAAGTAGTTTATAATAAATCCTCATTAAATCCTTTCACTTGATTTCTATTTGATGGGAAATAGATTTTTTTCTTTTATGAAGTAACTTTAAATCTTTTTTTAATATTGCACAAATATATGAATTTTTCTCAGGGGAGAAAATATTCTTCACATGTAATGTATAATACAGTAATGCACTAAAATTCTCAAAAAAATAAACATTTTTCCTCTAGATATGTATGATCCTGTCACACAGCAGAAATACACAGTGGTGTGTACCTTATGTATATTTCAGAAGCACTATCACTGCTTTCGTTTTCAAGGTCATTGAATCCTTTATGCATAATATATAGTTCCTTATGACAACAACTGAGATCTTCAGCGGCAGAATCAAATGAAGAAACTATAGTAGACAATTAGGTCAGAAAAGGTTCCTAAGAAATCTGTTCAAGAATAAAAGTTTGGGCATGTTATCACCTAAACTTCAATGAAACTGGAATTTGATTTTAAATATCTTAGCCCGTTTTGTTGTTGTTGTTGTTGTTTTTGCTAGCCCTGGGGCTCAGGACCTAGGCACTGTCCCAGAGTCTCTTTGTGCTTAAGGCTAGTGCTCTACCACTTGAGCCACAGCACCATTTCCAGCTTTTTTTCTGAGTGGCTTATTGGAGATAAGTCTCATGGACTTTTATCCCAGGCTGGCTTCAAACTGCCATCCTCAGATCTCAGCCTCCTGAGTCATTAGGATTACAGGCATAAGCCACTGGTATCCATTGTCTTACTGATTTTTGAGTATGTGTGTGTGTATAAAACATTTGAATACATGTTGGAGTTAGTATGGTAGAAAGAGACTAAATGCTTTAGAATCAGAGGCTGAGTTTCAGTTCTGGCCTTGCTTACCTTAAAAAAATATACAAGAAATGTTATTTTTGCCCTTGCTTATTTCTTACATAAATATAAAATAAAATAAAAATTGAAGACATAAAAACATAATTTTACCCAACTTTTTTTTCTTTTAAATTTAAGACCAAAGGTTATATCTTTCTGGTATATTCTCATGTCTTTCTTTGTTTCAATGTGAACCTATATTCCATGGCCTGATCAATCACTGATATGTCACTACACCAACTTGTATCAAGTAGCCCTTTATGAGAAGAAGGAGAGCCTTCTTCTTACTGACAAAAGCTCTGTTTAAATACAAATGGAAACTGAGTGTGATGATGCTTGCTTGTATTCCAGCACTGAAGAGGCTGCAGCAAGAGTATGGCAAGTTCAAAGCCAGCATGAACTACATAGTAAGACTTTGTCTCAAGAAAATAAAACAAGGGCTGGGAAGGTGGCTCAGTGGTAGAGCGCTTGCCTTGCATGCATGAGACCCTGGGTTCAATTCCTCAGCACCACATAAGCAAAAAGAAAAAAAAGCCGGAAGTGGCACTGTGGCTCAAGTGATAGAGCACTAGCCTTGAGCTGAAGACCTGAGGGACAGTGCCCAGGCCCAGAGTTCAGGCCCCATGACCGGACCCAAAAAAAAAAAAAAAAAAGAAAGAAAACAATATAGATAGAATCTTTCCTATCTCCTTAATATGAGGTAATACAAAATAAAAGCTGATTACTAACATAAAATGTGACAATGTATCTGGGAACATTTTGGAATTGTTCTGTTGTTTTTGTGTAATACTGGGGTTTAAATTCAGGGCCTCATACCCTGGCTCAGCTCTTTCATTCATGGCTGTCTGGTACTCTACTACTTGAGCCATACCTCCAGCTCTGACATTTTGCTGGTTAGCTGTAGATAAGAAGCTGTTGGATTTGCCCTCCTAACCTGACTTCAAACATTGATCCTAAGATTTTAGCCTCCTGAGTATTTCGGATTACATGCCTAAACTATTGGCAGCCAGCTTGAAGCTATGTTTACACAGCAAACAACATTGTTTTTACTTAGATTCATTTTTACAGATGATATAAAATAGCAAATGTTTTATAAAGCTGTTTTAATTCATTAGTAGCACGCAAGTTTTCCTCTCTATTGTTTTCTTGGAAATGGTAGCCAAGGCTGAAGATAAATCCTTATATACAAACCCCACAGCTATACTTGGTGGCTGAATTGTGGAAAAAGCAGACTTCACAGACTGTCAGGGATAAAGCAGGGCAAGGCTGGATCAGGGTAGTGCAGGAGAAGGGATATGCCCACAAGGTATCAGCAGCACCTTTTTCCCACAGCAGTGCAAGTTATTCCTGGCCTCTGCCTACTTGTTTTGTGGCCTCTTCAAAGCCTAGTGCATCCCATATAGTAAAGTTGTTCTCTTTTAGAGCGTGTTCAACATGTTTTTCGAGGGGTTTTGTTGTTGTTGTTGTTGTTGTTTTCGTGTCAGTACTGAGGCTTGAACTCAGGGCATTGTTCCTTAGGTTTTTTTTTTTTTTTTTTTTTACTCAAGGCTAGCTCTCTACCATTTTATCAACAGCTCTACTTCTGGCTAATTTGATGGTTAATTAGAGGTAAAAGCATCATAGACTTTCTTTTTTTTTCTTTTTTTCTTTCTTTTTTTTTTTTTGTCGGTTGTGGGGCTTGAACTCTGGGCCTGGGCACTATCCCTCAAGCTCTTCAACTCAAGGCGAGCACTCTACTGCTTGAGTCATAGCACCACTTCCAGTTTTCTAGTGGTTTATTGGAGATAAGAGTCTCACAAACTTTCCTGCCTGTGCTGGCTTTGAACCTCGATCCTCAGATCTCAGCCTCCTGAGTAGATAGGATTACAGGCGTGAGCCCGGCTTCATAGACTTTCTTATCAGGCCTAGCTTTGAACTGTGATCCTCAGCTCAGCCTCCTGAGTGGCTAAGATTACACACAGGAGCCACTGACTACAACATTTTAATGCTCGCAGCAAGTCTAGCAAGAAGGTAGGTATTCTTGTCATATTTAAAAGGAAATAACAGGCTTACAAGCTGTATTTCACTCAAATTCCGGTCTGTTGTTCTCAAAACCCCCTCCCTGACCACCCTACTTGTCTTACCCTGATGGAAATACTATCAGCAATTGCTGAGGAGCCAGTGGAGAAAGCAAGCCAGACCTTCGTAAACTAAAGGTTATTTAAATTCCAGGTTTTATTTTCAACATATTTTTTGCAAAGTGTTGATAGTTTCAAAGCCAAGTAGTGTTTCATTTCTCCTGATAGTGCATCTGGGAGTTCCAACACGGACTGCTAGTTAGCAAGGACAGCTCATGCGACTGGGCCGAGAAGGTTAAAGCTCTACTCCCCTCTCAGAACCTGCTGCTCCAGCAGGAAGGTAAAAGCCCGTGTTTAATAACTACAGGTCTGGGTAATGTGGTTTGGTCTTCATACCTTCACTCAGGTGGAGCCCGAGAAGTTGAAGACACTAACAGAAGGTTTGGAAGCCTACAGCCGAGCCCGGAAAAGGAACAGAAAGTAAGCATTTCTGTTTTTCATTTTATTTTTCAAGAATATAATTTCCTGATTTTTTCCTTCAAAAGGAAAGGAAATCTCAATGAATGGGTCCATGTTGTGACCTACTCAACTCCTATGAGTACTACACCTCTTTAGTAGTTATCACCAAAGAGAACCATTATACACAAGCCAAATTAGCTATTACCAAAAATCTTTTTTCTTTGCAATATACATAAAACCATATGTGGGATTTGCTTTTCTCATTAGCTCTTTCCTCACTCTCTACATCTCCATCCCACTTGTTCAGCAGGAAAGAAGCTATGATTGATATTTCTTTAAGCAATAATTAAATATGCTCCAGAAATTTAGTAAGTCATTTACAATTCGAATGCTTTTGGGGGAGGGAATATTTCCCGTTGTACATACATAAATTTTTTTGACAGATTAGCCCTTAGTCAAAGTGATGCTTTGTTACAGCAGGAGTATAGACTTTTAAATAAGTTTCCTTTGGAATTATAACAAGACATTGGACTTTAAGCCATTAATCCCCATTTTTCTGGATTTTTATTTTCTTAGCAAATTGTAGTACAGATAATATGAGCAGGCAATATTTTTAGGAAGTTGCTGTAATACAACGTAGTTTTGTGTCATTGATTTATATCATTTATTAAGGTAGAGAACTACAAAATATAATTTACAAAATAAAGATTAGGATGACTAATGGTATATCTTATATAAAAGACTAGCAATAGGATTTAGTAGTAAGATAAAGCCAGTAAAGTCAATATTAAGACTGGATGAAAGCAGAAAAAGTGCAAAATGCCTACACCATAAAATTGTCAGTGGACCAGTTATTCAACAGTATCCTTTATTTGGTATAAGGAATCCCTAAAATGTTTCTACCATTGAAGCATGACAATTACTTCAATTAAATGCCAAATACAGTTGGTAACACAGAAATGAAATGAACTCATCCAAATATTTAGATACACTGCCCTGAAGTGAACTGAGTTTCCCCATACATTCATAATTATGCAGTTTTTGAAAGGTAATGAGTAACAAACCACAATTTTAAAGTTGTTTCCTCAAAGCCAGATTACTCTTTGTGCCAGTTAATAGGGACATTGTCTAAAGGAGTTTTCCTCATGATAAGTAACCATAAACTTAGGCTACAGATTGAAGAGGTAAAAGAACATATTGAAGCACATGCTTTATTTATCATGCTGTTATCTGAGCAGACTGCCTTATCTTGTATACTTCAAATACTTGTATACAGCCTTGCCTTGCCTTCAGAATACCTTACACTTTGCCCATGTAATTTCAAGTCTAATATTTTATTCTCCCAATCACAAGACTAGCATGTATTGTGGAACATTCAGACCCAGATAGCTTAAATAATTAGTTGAAAATTACATAACTGATAATGATGTATTGAATCAAACCTTTTCTTTATTCATTTATATTCCCACTCTGAGGAAACTAATTTAAAAGCACAGTGCTATAGTCCTTGATGCTTACTCTTCAGGGAAAGAGACAGCTTCAGAAACAAACAATTTAAAAGTGGAAATAGCAATGACAGCAAGAGATTGTATTTTGAGATCATAGCAAAATGAGAGGAAACTCTTGGAAAGGAGGAGTTCCTAGAGATGAGACCTGAGCCAAACCTGATATACTACATAGGTATTAGTTAGACCAAAGGATGCCAAGGCCAAGATGGGGTGGAGGGCAAAATAGGGCTTTTTGTTGTTGTCGTGTGTGTGTGTGTGTGTGTGTGTGTGTGTGTGTGTGTGTGTGTGTGTGTACATGCTGCTGGTACTAGGGCTTGAACAAAGGGCTTCGGGCTTTCTCTTAGCTTTTTCCACTCAAGGGTAATGCTCTATCATTTGAGCCATACCTACACTTTCAGCTTTTTGCCCATTATATGGAGATAAGAGTTTCATGGACTTTTCTGCCTGAACCTGGCTTCAAACCAGTCTTCAGGTCTCAACGCCCTGGATGAGCTACTGACTAGTAACCTGCAGAGAAAGGTTTTATATCATATCAGGAATAGATTTTAAGAGAAAATACCATATACAAAGTCCAAAGACATAGAACCAGAGGAATAGGTAGGAAGCAGATTCTGAAGGGCTTCATAAGACCACATAGTCTTCATCTCTTTAGAAGTACCTGAAAAACACATCTCCTTTGAGGATAAAGTATATTCTTTTCTTTTCTTTTCTTTTCTTTTCTTTTTTTTTTTGTCAGTTGTGGGGCTTGAACTCTGGGCCTGGAGGCTGTCCTTGAGCTCTTCAGCTCAGGGTGAGCACTCTACCACTATGTAACCCCCTTCCTCCCCGCCCCCAGCTCATCACCTTTTCATTTAAAAAGAAAGAAAAAAAAGAAGTGTCTGAAGAGGGCAGATGGTAAGACTTTTCGCTTTAGATATGTGTGTATAGGATCAATTTCAAGGAATAGTATTGATCATCTTATGCCAGTAGACAAGAGATGATGACCCAAACTCAGAGGAGTCATGATAATAAACAGGAAGGAGTGTGAGCAAGACATATTTAGGAGGGAAAATTAACAGAGCATGGTAGTTGATTAGAATCTGAAAGAAAGAAAATAACTATGGACAACTTTCGGATCTTTAGCTTGGATGACTCGATGGGTGTGGAAATGGAGACTGAAATGGAGCTTGCAGGAAGGAAACCGTTGGGTCCCTGTTTGAGTTCCTGTGAGATGGCTCAGACACAGTTCTGAAATGGGAAAAGTAGCGCTTGACAAATGACTGCGATCACACAGCAACACTTTAACCCAAAGTTAGTTAAGGATTGAATGCTAAGACACTGGAACAGTTCATAGAGAAATGAAGACAATAGGAAGAAGACCAGAAAGGAAGAGAATCAAGGGGGAGAGGAGGAAGTAAAGAATAACCTTTTCCTGGATGATAAAGTAATCAACAGAGATCCTCTAAGGCAAGAACTGGAAAATCTCCATTGGATTAGACAGTTTGGAGGCCACTGGTGACCTTGGTGAGAGTAAGTTGAATACAGTGGAGGGTGCACCCCACAAAGTGCCTCATGAGTGAAGGACAGAAATGGAAAGCAGAAAGAGCAGGTGGATTATTCATTCTCCTTTTTACCCTTAATATGAAAAGTAACAATGGAAGAATTTTTAAGGTGCCAAAGACTTAACTACATTTGACAAAGATTTCACTGCATTTGTACACTGAAAGAAAAAAAGAGAGGGAAAGGCTTTAAAAAACAAAGCAAGGTGTCATGTGGAGCAAGAAGGTTGATTTTTTTGAGGGGTAGGTTGTTACTGGGACTTGAACTTATAGCCTGGGCACTGTACCTTCACTGAAGCTATAGCTCCTGGCTTTTTGGAGGTTAACTGGAGATGAGAGTGTCACAGACTTTCCTGCCCAGTCTGGCTTTGAACTGTGATTCTCAGAGGTCAGCTTTTTAAGTAGCTAGTATTATAGGCATGAGCCACTGTGCCCAGCTAACAGGTTGATTTTTTTACCTAGGTTCAAATCTTATTACTGCTTCATCGAAGCTGTGTACTTCTGGGTATGTTGCACAATCTCTCTGAGCCTAAATGCTTTATTTCTAAAAATAAGCATTAATTTCTTCAGTAGGATCATTATAACATTGACAATAGTGAGAGAGCTTTAACACTACTTGACAAATGATAGTTAATAGATAACTATTTTTATTATAAAGATGTAAGTAAAAGAAATGATATTATGTAATATTTTTCACTAGTTGAAACATTTTGCCACATTAAATGCTTAGAGCTTTAGGTATTTTAATCCTTACAGTCTTATTGTAAACTGTACAATAAATTAATATTTTTAACCTGACATACTAATTTTTATATCCTAATCATTAGAGTTAGTAATATATTCAATGCATTGCTCCAGGTAATTTTGTACTTTGAAGCAGAAATAGCTTTACTACACACAAAAAACTATAACTTTCTGCATATTTAAGTGAGGATCAAATTTTCTGTTGATATGTAAAAAAAATGGTAACCTGATGTTTTATGGCGCTGTAAAAATGATTTTAAAAGAAGACACACTTTAATTTCAAAGCCAAAACAATCTTACTTAGCTTGTTAAATATTCTTAAATCTATCTACTGTTTCTGAGGATTAGATTTCCAGAATCTAGGGTTCGTCTTGCAGGTCTCACTCAGGTTTGTTTGGCCCAACCCGAAATGAGCCACAGTCATTCTGAAGGACAGTGTTGTAAAGCAATTTGTAATAGTTCCCTTGTATTTTTTGTACCATTCACAGATCTGTACCTGGCTTTAAAAAAAAATGCTAAAGATAAGGCTACGGTATGACAATACAGGCTATGGAGATGAGAAGTGGCAATTATGTCTATTAGTAATTAGATGTGATTATATGAACTTCTATTGCTTAATCAAGTAGGTTTTGGAGTATCCATTAGTAAAAATGTTTATTATTAAATGTCAGCAGGGAATAGAAAAATAGTAGAAGAAACTCCACAGGAAGGCCCTCTAAACTGGAAAACTAAATTTGACTAAGTGTTCATTTCATGAACTCATGGAGCTTTTTTCTTCTTTGTACATTCATTTTTCCCTGACCTGACCAGCTACTATAAAAACTAGTCTGCAGATCTGTTATCTGAGAGATTATACCCGTAGTTCTTGATTCTTAGGAAGTATTCAAATGTCATACCTCACCTATATATGTTATTCTCTATTCCAAAAGTTGCTATTTCTCTTCATGGTAATACTTTTATTTTAAATATCTACTGAATTATGATGGGAAAAATCTTAAAACTAGAACTTTTCATTCAATAAGTTATTGAGTCATGTTTATACTTTAATGATAATGTTATTGTATTTTCTAAATTGGATACAAATGTCTTAATATGTATGTATATGTATATATATATATATGTATATATATATATATATATACATAAGTAGATATATAGATACAGATAGATATATGGAGCTGTAGCTCCACTTCCAGCTTTTTGGTGATTAATTGGAAATAAGAATCTCAAAGATTCCTGCATAGCAGTAGCTGCAAACTTGATCTTTAGATCTCAGCTTCCTGAATACTGGAATATAGGCATGAGCCACCAATACCTGGAAAGAGTTTTGCATTTGAAAGTTATTTGCAGTTAAGTATCTATTTTATTAAACACACAGTTGCAATGTATTTCATCCATTCTGTATCATAAACTATTACATATAAACAGTTGTGATACTTAAGCTTGTTGTAAGGATGAAGTGAGATAATATATAAAGAGTTAACATGTTCTTGGTACATGGGAATTTTTTTACTAAGTAGTAACTGTCTTGTTATTAATATTCAGGTGAGAGAACCAATTTCTTTGGAAATGTTTTCTGTAGAAGGAAATAGATTTATTCGCAGCCACTTTGATAGTTTTTGATTGAAATATTTTTACCTTCATTTTAGCAGCTTAGAACATTTTAGGTATTATCTGTTTTAAACCTGTAAGATTTATGATAAAAAATACATAAAGGTTTAAGTATGTTTTCAAACTTACGTGCATACTCCTTAAGGTTGTACCTATTGCATTACTCATTATTATAGGACAACTTGGATATGAATAATACTATCAGGACAGTCACTAAATAGCCTTTATCTTAACCTCAGCCAGCCAAAGAGTTCTGGGCATGAGTTCCCTTGCAGCTACTTAGGATCATGCTTAGGAAAACTGCTGAGACTTACTCCACAAGATGACCAAGGCCACTCAAAACTGGAGTGGGTAGGTGAATGAAAGAAAGCTTAGTACATGATAAATGTTGTATACCAGTTGGAAGGAATTAGCACTGTAGAGCTACTCAAACAATGCCTATTCACAATAGAAAAACTTATTTAAAAAACAATGCTTAAAATCAATGATAATGAGAAAAAGTGAGTATATCAAGATCTTTTGTGTGTATAGAAAATAAGCTATTTGTGGATAAAGACATAATATTGAGGAGGCATGTGGGAGAAAATGTGAAATCAGTGAGCAAGAGGTAACTCCAGATTTGATTATTTTAATGCAAATAACAGTGGAAATACCTAATCTATTAAGAGTTCATTCTGGGGAGTGGTTATGCTATTTTGTCTATATTTCACTGCATTAACTTTCTAAAAAATGAGAAAAATTTTAAAGCTGAGTGAGTTCAAGGACAGCAAAAGGTGGGTATGGAGGGAGGGGCCTATACCATGTCTCTGCTGTAATTTGCTTAAAACCAAAAACACTAATCTTTCTTTCAGTTCAACTGACTTAAGTGCACATATGTTTTCTAAAACATTAGGACCATTTATGCTAGCTTTGTAAAAATATGTTTAACAAATACATGAAACATTAATGGTGCCTCAAAGTATAGCATTCAGAAGTAAAAGCCTCAGAGTTCTGTAAGGAATGGAAAGAAATAAGATACATAAAGTCTCTAGCCATGATGTATCGAGGATAAAACCTAGTTAGTAAGGGCTGTGGCAAACCTAAAGGCTTCATCTAATGGCATTCCACTGAAGTTCAAAATGTTTTTAAACACAGTATGCTAGCCAAACTAAATGGAGCAGTGAGCCAAATTCTCCCACAACTGAAACTTTCCAGTCTTCATGTAGATGCTGAGATACGACTTAACTCTTGGAAAGCCAAGCCAACAGCTTGTTAGGGAGAGATATACCTCTGCAGCATATCTGGTACTTGTCCTGACAGGATAAATAGGATGAATCCCCTTAGTATTCCAAATAATTGTGTGTGTACAGGAGTAAAACACATTAACAAGATGAAAGAAAGCTATATAACCACAGAAAAGGATAGTGTGATTTGCTTGAATGTAATAATTGGCACAATAGCTTCAAAGATGTAAATTTCAAAACTGGTCATTGTATTATGTTATTCAAACCTAACATTTGTAATGTGGAGAAAAAGGTAATAGGAGTGATAGGAACCTTTAGACTATCCTTCTTTATCTGTTCAAATAGTTACGCTATTTTAAGTTGGGGAAAATGTGAAGACCAAGCTTGAAGTCTAAGGTATAGCAGATTAGTAAGCTATTTCCCACCTAAATAGTGCCCCAGAAGAATTTCAGCTTCATTTGCTCAGTTTCAGAAGCCAGGATGCTCTAGAGAGGGCAGAGGGAGCTCCCTAGTGGCAAGAGCCTGCAGTTCAGGCCCTCTGCCCTTCTAGCCACACAGCCGAACAGCCGAACAGCCAGCCAAACCATTGTGCAGTAGTAGCAGGCTGTCTTCCAATTGAGCTGCAATTGTGGGAAAGGAGATCCCTGGCCCAATATTCTTGGAAAATCACCAGCTTCTGGAAGTAACATATATGGAAGGAGGAGTCTAAACTTCCCCTCAGTTATGTGTTCAATTTTTTTAAATAGTTTTGTGACTGTAATCAGTATTCTGTGAATCCAAGAGTGCTATTTTATCAGCTAAGTTTTCCAAATGTGATTAAATTGACTTTCTCTGATGGAACTGGTACTTTTGTTTTCTGATGAGAAAATTAAATAGAGATTTTCATTTCTTTATTAATCTGGTATGTTGTTTTCATTAATTTCAGAAGTGGAAAGCTAAATAACCATTTAGAAGCTGCTATTCATGAGGCCATGAGTGAACTGGACAAGATGTCTGGGACTGTAAGTTAATTTATTTTTCCATTATACTATGTTTCTTTGAAAAAATAAATTGTATTTTCATTTTTATAGTCTCTTAAGTATTGTCAAGCACCTCATATACGAATGCCAAATTACTAGAATAAGAAAAAGGACTAACATCAGAAAAGATTTAAAGTCATTTAAGAAAAGAATAACCTAGCAGTATTAACGGTATTTTTTCGGAAATGAGCACTTCTTGTTTTCCTACACAATTATTTAAAAAATGTAAGCAGTAATATATTGAAGTTAAAATCACAGTCAGAAGACAGCTTTCTGCATCAACTTTGTGATTATCAGAGAGACATTTTAAAATGTCCCTCCATATTCAGTAATGAAAATTTTACTGTCCACTGAACAGAAAAGTAAAACTAAAAAGTAGGGTTAAGATAAAGAGTGTACAATGCTTTCATTTTCCTTCATGTTCGTGTGTGTCTGTGTGTACACATGTGCATGCGTGTGTACACACGTGTGTTGGTCCTGGGATTTGAATACAAGGACACAGCCTGGATTGCTGTCCCTGAGCTTTTGTGCTCAAGGCTAGTGCTCTACCACTTGAGCCATAGCTTCACTTCCAACCTTTTGAGGTTAGGTAGAGATAGTAGCTCACTGGCTTCAAACTGTGATCCTCATAGCTCAGCCTTCTGAGTAACTAGGATTATAGGCATGAGCATGACCGGCACCTGGCCTTTCTTCATATTTGGCACATAATTTAGTTGCTATATTATAACTATGAATTTTGCATTTGAAGAAGTAGATACTTTTTTTACATTTTATTGAATTGTAAATGATAGTGTCTTAATCACAGATATACTCATGTAAAGATTCAAAATATAATTTTACTTATCTCTCTTAATTCTCTAAGATTCTCTAGCAATGATATGTGATGACTCTTACCTGACACCTTGAGTTACGATTATCTGAATTCTATCAGCATATCCAATGGCCACTGAATTGATGTTAGATCTTTGCGATTGTTGGTATTGGTATGAACTTTAGAACTTTATGACCCTTAGAGATATTCTAAAATAACTCATTCACACCAGGGTAAATTGAGGCCCTAAGACTTAAATTTTCTGGTAGAATTATACAAAAAGTCCCACTTGGGAGTTATAATGTCACTTAAGTCCTGACAGATAGAACTTGTAAAGAAAGTAAATCATGTGTAACAAAACGGATAACCTTAGTGACATGAGAATTGCCAAAGAGGTGCATGAGTCAGGGTAGGCCACCTGCCGACATTGAGTCTTAGAAACTCAACATAGGAAAGCCCACTGGCTGAGGGAGGGGTGAGGGTGAAGAAGGGATTGGGGGGGAAGGGTTTTAAATACAACATTTTGAAACACCATGTGGCTAAATGACCTACATTTTCAGGCCACATTTGGTCCACAGATTATTAATTTGCAGTCTTGGATAAAGATTTCTTTGCTAGAATACATAAAGACTTCACTTATATCTTTCGGTTATAGCTATATATGGAGAGTATGAGAATGAGGTAGTTTGATAAACTCATAAACATTATTTAAAATAATTTTTGACCTAATAGCATTACCCTTCACTATTGTCAAAACCTCTTTTTGCCGTGTTGGGATCAAACTCAGGGCTGTGCACATGCTAGTCACGTGCTTTCCCACTGAGTTACGCTCCCACAGTTCATACAGCTTTAAAGGCCTTGTTAGGCAGATACTTTACTACTTCAGCCACACCCCCAACCCTTTCTCCTTTAATTTTTCAAATAGGATCATGCATTTATTCCTTGTCCTGCCTGAACCACAAGCATCCTATTTATACTTCCTGGATAGATGAGATGACAACTTTTCATTGATTGAGGTAGAAGGGTCTCATTTATTACCTGACTTGCGTGGTCCTCCTTCTTTCCACCTTCTAAATAGCTAGGTTTACAGTCTACATGTAAACATTATCTTTCAGTCATATAATTGGCCAACTTGTAGTGACCCTCAAGAGCCTATGATGTACATCTCTTCCTTCATCAAAGTTCCGTGACATCACATTCTTAAAAGTATGTACACCATGGGAATTGGACATAGACTTAAGTCCAAACGCTGTTTGCTAAACACTTGCTATAGTCTCTGTCTTGGGCCCATCCTGCTTTTGAGTCTTCCCTTGCTCCCTCCCATGAAGAGTCACATTACAATTTAGAGCATTTGATTATCTCCCCTGTGCTGCTCAAAATTTATCTGTCTTAACATTATGATATATGCAACCACTGCTCATTCTGACTTACATCCTCAAATGCAGTTATTGCCTGCATTTGCATACATGATAAATTGTACTGTCTTTCTCAGAGAACACAAGCTCAGTCCTGCCAACAGGTGATATTCTGTTTTCTATCCTGATTGTTCTTGTAGGCAAACTAACATTATTGGGCTGAGCTGTGAGTGCATGTTCTTATACTCTTGACATTTCGTAGTAGTGGTAAAAGAAGTAGGAAGATAAAGTGAGACAGAAAACACATTTGGTATGGGGTTGCCTACTTTTACAGATTATAGTGAGGTTGGTGATCTAGGGATCTCTAAGGAAAGGAATTATCTTTTTCTTAAGTATACAATATAGGTAACAACTGTATATTGCATTCCTCACACTTGAATCTCTCCAGTTCACTTTGTGTTCTGTGTTGACTGGACTCTCAACCATACTTTCCTGTTAATCTGTTTCTGGTATCCCCATCCTTTGTTCTGACTTTAGTCCCAATAAGGTCTTTTTTTTTTAAGTAAATGACTTAAGGTATCAGTGACAGAAAGTAAAAGCCTGTTCCCTTGTCAGAAATAATATAATGTTTAGCCAAGTGCCAGTGGTTTATACCTGTAATCCTAGCTACTTTAGGAAACTAAGATCTGAGGCTCAGGGTTCAAAGCCTCCCTGGGCAGGAAAGTCTGTAAGACTGTTATCTTCAATTAACCACCAAGAAGTGGAGATGTGAGTCAAGTAGTAGAGCGCTAGCTTTGAGCAAGAAAGAAGCTCAGGGACAGTGCCTAGGCCCAGAATTCAATCCCTAGAACCATAAGGAA
Organism: Dipodomys spectabilis; assembly: GCF_019054845.1. NCBI lineage: Eukaryota > Metazoa > Chordata > Mammalia > Rodentia > Heteromyidae > Dipodomys > Dipodomys spectabilis. Next base: position 14,440,307 of record NW_024870758.1, read on the forward strand.
AAAGGAAGGGAGGAAGGGAGGAAGGAAGGGAGGAAGTATGGAAGGAAGGAAGGAAGGAAGGAAGGAAGGAAGGAAAGAAAGAAGGAAGGAAGGAGAAGAGAGAAAGAGAAACAAAGAAACAAAGATAGAAACAAAGAAACAAAAAAAAAGGAAGAGAATATGATGTTTATGATTTCAAGTTCCATTGTATTTTTCCACTTTTTATTTTTCAGGTTCACCAAATCCCACAGGGAGACAGACAAATGAGACCCCCCAAGCCCAAAAGGAGGAAGATCTCCAGATAACAGAGAGTACTCCACTATTGCACAGTGTTTAAGAAAGGAATGTGCACAGATATATCTGTATATAGGTATTGATATGGCCACTGTTATATCAATATTTAAACTATGACAGATAGCTACCACCACCACAGGGTGCTAAAAGAAAGAGTGATACCAAGTTTGTTTGTTTTTTTTTATCAGAAAGAATACTGAAATGTTGGAAAAACGAATTGAAATCCCTGTATGATGAGAGTGATGAGATTACCAAGAAACTTTTTTTCTATAATACTAAAATTGTGATTATAAGAAATAGTCCAAATGTTTCTGAAGAATTTTCAGTGTTGTATATAGAAAATGCAGAATTTCATGGTGATATCAGAAATGTAAATATTGTACAATATTGTCATGTACAAGCGTACCTAATGCACACTTTATCTTTTATTGTACAAAGAAATAGTGTACAAAATTCTTTGGTTTCTATGGAGTACACCGACCAGAGACTACCAGTGTAAAGTGATAAATAAAAATACAACCTAAATGCTTTTCTATGATAATGTAAAAGATGCTGTTTTTGTATTTGACAGCAGAGAAAAGGCATGATGATGTAATATCTGAATCATGACACACACCGCACACCACTGAGTGTCCATTTCTATTGTCTATTTGGAATCTTGCCTGGGAGCACTGAACTCAATTGTGGATGTCTGGGACCTGCAGTCTTGCAGACTTCTAAAGGGATTAGGGTTCACAGGTCTAAATTAAGAATTCAGAAACTGCAACCATTTGTTGCATATTTTTTTTACCTAAGTTTTAAAATAGAATAGGTTTTATAAAAAAAAAAAACTTAGATGGAATATTTTACTCAACCATTTCTGTAGTTAATATTTGATAGCCACCTGTTGAATTAAATAGCTTACCACTATTGTTGCTAAGAATTAAGGGGGTTTTGTTTTGTTTTGTTTTTGTTTATTTTGCAAACAGTATCTGACAAAGTAACTTTCTGTTTCCACACATGGAGGGAGGCAAAAGTTCCACTTTGCAATAATTAACAGAGGTAAGAGGGAAGATAGTTTGGGGGTTTTCCCCCTTTCTTTTTATTATTGCAGGCAAAAATAAATCCCAGTCATCAAAGCAGAAAAAAAGAAAAGGAAAAGAAAACCCATTTTATATCCATTCATCAGTATTATTTAACAAAGAAGTTCAGGTGGCTTACAAAATTATTAGCAAGGGTAATTTTTTATCAGTATTATGTAACATATCAGATTTATTTTATTTAAAGAATTATTTATACCATTAACAGATTCTTATATATATGAATGTGGCTGAGATGTGCAGGTTAAATCTATTAACCAAATTATTTATATTATATTAAGTAAGAAAAAATGTGAAACAAATGTAGAAAGAAAATACTACATTACAAATATACAAACCTAAAACTGTGAGCCATTGTAAAGTACAAGGTAATCAATAAGAAATGTAGCACAACATAATTTTCTCTTTTTTTGACAGTTCTTAAGGTGGTGGTATGCCCTTTCTGCCAGATAGTTCAGAGACGTTTTTCAGGCCACTTCAGTTAATGATTGTCAAAAGAAGGGAACCAATACCTTTTTCCTTGGAACCACCAGCCCTACCCCTAAACTCCCTACCAGGAACACTGCCTGGCCTCCAGCCCCGAACTGACTCCAGCTCAGAGCTCAGCTGTTGGAGGCTTTCCTATAACAAGCTCGGGATCCCCAGATGCCACCACCTCCCCACTTCCCTTCTCCCATCCAGCCCCAAACTTCTTCATCCCATCATGTAGCAGAGTTCCAGTAACTCAGGAAAAAGGAGACCGAGGTCATTCCTCAAGTATATTCTTGGGGCTGCAGCACAGAGCACACCACCCAGGCTCACTTTTGATAGCAACCGTTCTTAGCTCTTCCTCTAGGTCTCCTGTATCTCTCTGCCCCTTCTGCTCCCATCTTTACCCTTACCCTTAAGCCTGATGGAATGCAACTGGACGCACAGGCTTCATGGCTTGAAAGTCCCAGGAGATTCCTTCAGGGGGGTAGGTTTATTGCCTTTTGCTCATTGGTGGGATTGCCTACCTAGTTCTTCATGCAGTCACATGAAGTAATATTTTGTCTACTTAGTACATTTTTGTTATACGTTGATATGTTGGTTATGTTTAAGCCATTAATGTCCTTTTTTTTCACACCAGCCTGCTTTTCTCCTGTTTTGTATACACAATTGTTTATTCACAGATAAACTCATGTGTGTTTGTGTGTTGGGTGTGTGTGTGTGTGTGTGTGTGTGTGTTATGTGTTGATATAACATTTTTAGCCTTTGCCATTCTGTCTTCAGAATGAGTGTGTGTCGACCAAATCTTCTTTTGTGTATTTTGAGCAGATTCAGTTTGTGCTTCGCCACCACATCAGTAGAACATGTGAAATGTGTGCCCATGATTCCATGGGTTGCTTATGGCTTGCTGTGGGTGCTAGGCGTAGATGTCTCAGTCTACATGAGGTTCTTCTGGTCTCTCTTACAGTTATATGATTTCATGTAAGCAGTGAATGTAAATATTGTTAGCATTTTAGGTCATTCAGTGCTGTAACATTTTTCTTTAAATGTTGCACCTACTTTACAATTAAAAGAAAAATGGTCACTCATACTTTAATTCTGCCCATAGAGCCATTTCTTTCTCTTTGTATTAAACCAATTCACTTTTTAATGAAGGCTAGCCCTTCTGTTAGTAAAAATTTTATGCCCTACAATAAACTTTTTTAAAAAAGAAAATCCAAGAATGGAAACAGAATGAAATTGTTTTGCTCCTTTAAAAAGTATAATAGTCCCTCTTAGAAAAGGAAATCAGATTTTATTTTGTATCCCTTAACAGTCCTAGGAAGCACAGAAAAATAAAGTACACACTTTAAGTAGTTCTTAAAGATTATTTCAAAGGAGTGAAAATTAACAGAGCAGTTCTGGTGTGGTTTATATTGTTTGTGGTATTAAAAGAAACACAGAGTTTTTAAAGGAATAGTTCTGGTTTGTACTTTGCAGTCACATTATAAATGGAAATGCTTTAAGAATAACATCTCTCCTGTTATTGATCCTCAATGATGTACTGATCCTCAATATCATCCCACTTGATATGAGGGCCACATCTAGCCTTTTTTTTAGACCCTGAGTTTTCGGTTTTGCTGTTTATTTTTTAAGTACAGTACATCTTTGAACACAATACCACAGACTTGTGGGAGGAGCAGAGGCCTCCTATTTTACTTTCTGTAAGTTTATGAAGACTCTCAACATGAATTGATTCTCTTTTCTGTTCAGGTCATGAAGCAAATTGCCATTTGCTTGGTAAGCTTCCATGCAACCTGCAGTGTTCCCTTGCAAGTCATAAGCAATTTTGCATTAAGGTTGCTTAAGTTGTTGGTGTCAGTGTTCTTTCTGAAAAGAAAACCAACATCTAGACCTTACCAAAAATCTGCTATCTTGTTTATTTTGCCTATTTATGCTCAAATGGTATGATGCAACTCGTGGTTTTTTTAATGTAGTATATAAGATAAGTTGTGCATTACTTGATCTTGGGGGATATAAACAAAAGATATCCACCAGCCATAACTGTAATACTGAATTAGTTTATCATTTTCTTTCATTCACTCTATTACATTTGCATTAGCCAAAGAGATAGGACATTAGTAATTCATATGTATAAGCAACCCAGACATAAATATTAAATCAGTGAGCCAAAAAGCAATAAGCAATTGAAACATGGGAAATTCTGCTAACAGTGGGGAATCTGATATAGAATATATATATATACTATATAGCATTATCTTCAACTATGAAAGATTAATTTGTATCTACTGTAAATATGTATTATCAGCCTTATGTGCTTTTATACACACTGTGTGTGTACCTCAGTGACCTTTTATAAGCCAGAAAAATGGTTGATTTGATAATTTGTTATGTAAATACAAAGTTGTCTATAAATGGGAAAATTTAATGCCATATGGCTTCATAATATACGAATGTGTTTTGTAACATCATGCCTTCATGGATTAAGTGAAATACACTGGATTGTCTGTGTAGTAGAGTAGCAGTTTACATTTCACCCACATCTCAAATGCATATTTTGGTCCAAATGGTTATGCTATTAGAACAACAATGTAAAAAACACATCAAGTTTGATCTCTCCAAAACTCCATTTTATACTCAAGACTGTTCAGTTTCATGCTAAATGCGTTGAATTAAGAAATTATTATCAATCTATGACAAGGATCTACTTTTTAAAAACTCCCAAATTGAATTACCATACTTGAGAACAACGAATATACATTTTTTAAATATTAGGCATGGGAAGAACTGCTTTTCAACTTTTTCTTTTCCACTGTCTCCATATATCTGGAAAATCATAACACAGATGGCTTCAGAGTGTCACTCCATGTGGAATGTCTCAGTAGGTATTACTGACATTTGGGGCCTGATCACTTTGGTTTGAGGGGGCTACCCTGTGTTTCACAGGATATTTAGTAACATCTTCGTCTCAACCTACTCAGTACCAGTAGTATCCTCCCCCAAACTGTTAGAACTAAAAAATGACTCCCAACAATACCTGGTATCTCCTGGGCTAGGAGGGCATGGGTATTCATAGTGGGAATCTAAAAAGCAGTGCTTAAATGGAACCAGTTAAGGAACATGTCTACAAAAAAAAATGCACTGATTTGCATGCTGTAATCAATGGGAAAATGATTTGTAGCAGTAACCAAAATCTATGCTGAAAGTGTAGTTCCCAGTCCATTCCATTCATGGTTAAGGAAATGAATGCATTATCATCAGCTCTGCTTTCAACTCTATGCTTTAGGTCATAAGACTCAGAATAATAACATTTGAGAATTCCCAGGTAGTGGCTAAGGAGAGTTACATAGAAGCTTGTGGATGAGTTTGCAAGATTGATAGCCTATTCTGAGTAACACAAGGAACTTCAGAGAGGCTTCTGTGCTGCAGCTGCCTCCTGTGGGACAAGATGAGGAGTTTGCTTAGAAGACCTCAGTATCTGTATTCTTAAACAGTCCTCTCTTAAACAGCATGGTCTAGTACTTTCTAGATACCCTCTCTAGGTATTCAGAAGATACTAGGGTTTTTTGGTTTTTGGGGTTTTTTTTGTCGGTCATGGGGCTTGAACTCTGGGCCTGAGCGCTTTCCCTGCGCTCTTCAGCTCAAGGCGAGCACTCTCCCGCTTGAGCCACAGTGCCACTTCTGGTTTTCAAGTGGTTTATTGGAGACAAGAGTCTCACAAACTTTCCTGCCTGGGCTGGCTTTGAACCGCGATCCTCAGATCTCAGCCTCCTGAGTAGCTAGGATTACAGGCATGAGCCACCGGCGCCCAGCAATACTAGGGGTTTCTTTGCTATGTTTATTGATTTCATAAATATTCCTGGATGCCATCATTTACGAAACTCTTTGTGCAGCAATAGGGATATAATACTGAACTAAACATTTATAATCTCTGTCCCCACAAGGCTGACAGAGGAGACAGCCAAGTAAACATGTAAGTATGGTCAACAATGATAAGAGACAGGAGAGCTCATCACCCAACAGCTGGCCATGTTTAATGGGTGGGGGCTTGAAGGAGGATGGGGGGGAAAGACGAAGAAGAATTAGGCAAAGGAGAAGTTTGTTGCATGAGGGAGGGTGGAGGAGAATGTGTTAACAGATGAAAGGAATGGCAGGCACCAGCTTGGAGGGTAGAGGAAGCATGAGAGAAGACAAGTGGGGAGCCAAAGGGGCCTAGATGAATCTTGTCAAGAGGTTTCTTTTACAGTGAATGCTAGGGGATTACTGTAGGCAATTAAAGTGTAGTATGACCAGTTGGTGTTTTAGAAAGCTTATTCTGATTACAGTGTTAAGAACCAGCAATTAAAATGGGGCAAAATTGAAGAGTATTTATTTCATTTGAAGTGCAACATTTTAAGCAGCATGTTACGCCCCCATTTTTATTGTTGTTGTTGTTCTTGTTGTTTGTGGGGCTTAAACTTTGAGCCTGGGCACTGTCCCTGATCTTTTATGCTCAAGGCTAGTTTCAGCCACAGCTCCACTTCCAGTTTTTAGTTGGTTAATTGAAGATAAGAGTGTCACAGACTGTTCTACCTGGGCTGGCTTCAAATTACAAGCCTCAAATCTCAGCCTCCTTACTAGTTAGTGTAAAGTCTGCCCCAGGCTATGTAAGCCCAGTGCAGACACCTCCCTACCTCTTGGCTAAGTTTCTGCCTAGTAGTTGTGTTACCTAGGTAACTGGCACACCTGGAAGCAGTAAAAACCTCCCCCTTTTGCTAGGTTACATCCTGGGCCACCTCTGGTCACACTTCCCATCTGACCATAGACAGGTCCCAGGACCTGAGGTCACATCCAGATCCAGTGTGGCCACACCTTTCCCCCACCTGGCCACACTTTTTCCTGTCCTTGTCCTAGATAAGTCCTGGGGGGGGGGGGGGGTCACCCTTTTTGGTCATGCCTGCCTCTTCACCATGCATAGCAGGGGCAGCAGTTCAGTAAATAAACTTCTTTTCCTGCCTGAATATCGTGTGGTGGTCTCTTCATCGGTTACCTAATAAAACCTACCTATTTAATATATGTTACAGTTACTGTTAGGATTACAAGCATGAGCCACCAAGGCCTGGCCCTCGATTTTTCTTTAATTCAGCCTCACCATAATTCTTTATATTACTTTTTTTTTTTTTTTGGTCTGTCTTGAGGCTTGAACTCTGGGCCTGGGCACTGTCCCTGAGCTCTTCAGCTGAAGTCTAGTTCTCTACCACTTGAGCCACAGCACCACTTTCGGTTTTCTGGTGGTTTATTAGAGATAAGAGTCTCATGGACTTTCCTTCCCAGGCTGGCTTTGAACCATGATCCTCAGATCTCAACCTCCTAAGTAGCTAGGATAACAGTCATGAGCCATCAGCGCCTGGTTGAACAAGTACCACCCTGGTCTTGAGGCATGTCTATAAATATATGTGTGGAAATTAATTTTTAATATAGGTTGACCATTCCTAATCTGAAATCTAACTGCTCCAAAACCCAAAAGTTTGTGAGTGCCAACAGAATGCCACACATGGGAAATTTCACACCTGATTTTATGTGATTAGTCAAAGTCAAAATCTGGCTATGATTAAAATTTTGTTTCAAGTTATCTGCAATATATATATATAAATATACAATATATATACATATGCACACATAATATATATGTAAAAAAATATATAATACATAAATACATTATATATATAAATATATATAGTGTATTTGAAACTATTTGGGTTCAACATGGGTTCCATCCCCCAAATATCTCATGTATATACAAATACTATAAAATCCACAGTGAAATCCAAAACATTTCTTAGTGCTAAATATCTCCAATAAGAGATATTCAACCTGTAGCCATGCTATTTAGTGCGCTTACAGACACTGCTTACAACACACTTTCTTGTTTCTTCTACACAAACAGAAAAGCAAAAATGTTTCTACTTTGATGATCAAAGGTTGCAAAAGCTTAACATGCAGCAGCATTTTGCTAAGGCAATAGTAAGCAAAGCCTGCTCATCAGAATGCACAGGTAAGTATAGGTCAAGTGTGGGCCTCTGGGGTGATCACCTAGCCTTGGCTCACTCCCCTGGGAAACAGGAACCTATCATGGAAAGGGCAAGTTGCTAGAGGTACCAGGTGAGTATGATGACTCGTAGCCGAGGAAAGCTGGGAGTCAGGGGGTTGCAGCCCAGAACAGGCCATCTGGCGACTGGAATCACTTCCCAGCAGCAGGGGAAAGCACCGTGGCTTTCATCATCCAAGCCAGCCTATGCTCACATCTGTGCTCTTCAAAATATCCTTGACCACAGTCACCTTCCATACTCAACACTGAACCTGAGGACTTTTCAAAGTTATTTATTGGTTTAAAACAAAAGCAAAAAAGCAAGTCATGCAAAAACAGGCATTCAATCCTCCAATCCAGAGGTCAGCAAATAGTCCTTCCTTCTAATATGGGATGCTGTACACAGGAAATGGACCATCAGCCAGAAAGCAGCTCCTTATAATGGTTACACATGGAGGCCCTGGACAATCCCAATCTGGATATATTCAAATCAAGACTGGACCCTAATAAGTTATTTTGACTCTGGGCAGCTCCCTTAATCTATCTGTATTTTGCTTTCTCCCCTAGAAAAATAGAATAATAATAGCACTGCTGCTTGGGATTGGTTAAGGATTGAGTGAAATAATGTTTACAGTGCAATTTGCAGTTGAAAGACTTCCCTCTCATAAGATGCTATCAAACATGGGATGGGGTCAGATAGTGGGGGAGGTAAAGGGGTTTAGGAGGTGGTAATATTGCTGGATCTCTCTGAAGGTACCAGAGCATCCACCTGTCCAGGGCTATGCTACCAAAAAGCACCCTTCCAAGAGACCTTGTCTCCTCTGGCTCTCCTGTCTAGCAGAAAGTTTTTAAACAACCACTTGGTGTTTCCTGGATCAATTGTGTTATTCATGATGCCAGAAAAAGATGAGTAAAATTATTCCTCAGTAAACCAATGTAGAAAATTCTTTCTCCAAGAAGTTAAGTGAGTTGGCTGTGTTAACCAGGGGTGCAAGAGATGCAAGGGATGCATGAGAAGGGAAGGAGGGAAAGGGGCAGGGGGCAAAGGAAAGGCCGTGAAAGGACCAGAGGCAAAACAGGGTGGAACTAATGACCGAGACTGACTTACAGGGAAAGGGCAGAGAGGAGGAGTGACCTCGGAGAAAACCTCAGAGCCTGGGGGAGTCTCCCACTGCTCCCAGTTACTTGGGTTACTAATGCTGGGCGGGGTCTTCTGGGGAAGGGGCCATGTGTGTACCCAGAAAGAACCATGAGAAAGGCCATTTTTTCTGAGAGGGCGGGGCTAACAGTTCCATCACCTGAAAAATGGGGATGAAAACAGAACCTACCTTATAAAACTGAGGACCACACACATTAATGTAGATGAACACTGGAAGAGTGTCGGGAATATAGTAAATGCTACTTAGGTTGAGTTATGATTACTGTGAATATATGTAATGTGTAACTATTTTTAGCTTACATTAGAAGCTGAGCCGTACTTGGTTCTCTCCGTGCACAGATGAAAATAGCAAAGCAGTCATGGATCTTAAAGGAAGGATCAGTCTTCTGTGATTGGACACTTGAAAGCATCTTTTTGTTTATATTTAACCATGTGTTTGGTTTCTCTGAGTTAAGCAGTGATACTCAGTCAGATTGTGAATCACCGGGGCTGGCAATGTGGCTTAGTGGTAGAGTGCTTGCTTGGCATGCATGAAGCCCTGGGTTCAGTTCCTCAGTACCACATAAACAGAAAAAGCCAGAAGTTGCACTATGGCTCAAGTGGTACAGTGCTAGCCTTGAGCAAAAGAAGCTCAGGAACTGTACCCAGACCCTGACTTCAGGCCCCAGGAGTGGCAAAAAAGAAAAAAAAAAAAGATTGTGAACCAAGCCAGAGTCAGAAAGGTCCCAGAAGATTTGATTATGAAGGATGAAAGGGTGTGTGTGTGTGTGTGTGTGTGTGTGTGTGTGTGTGTGAAAGTGGGTTCTTCACTATCCTGGATTAGCATGAAAATAAAAAGATAAGATACTAAAGAATGATTTAAACAACAAAGAAAGGTCTAATATTCCAAAATGACACTATTTTTAAGTGTTACTAAGGCTTGCTATTTATGTAATTATTTATTTTTATTATCTTTAGTTGTACAAAGGTATTGTCATTCAACAAAGCAGCTCATGAATATAATGCATGTTGGTCAATGTCACTCTTTCAACATTCTCACTCATTCTTCCCATCCCAACCCTTCCCTCACTTAATGTTGTAAGGTATGCCTTGAATTTTGCCTGCGTCCCCCTGACTTCTTTTCTTCATTTATTTCTTAATGGAAATGTGTATGTGAATACTGGGGCCTGCAGAGTATGAGGATTTGGATCCATCTTGCCAGAAGAGGGGGCATAATGTGTTCATCAGTGAAGCCGTGAGCAGGTCTTCTGTGGGGTTTCCTGCCTTGGAGCTCCCAAGTTACCATGGAACATTGCATGTAGGGAACTCAGCCAGGAGGACTGGTTATCCAAGGCTTTGGTCCCTGGACTGTGACCAGCTCCAGACTTTGAGTGCCAAGTTAATCTTAAACAGCTTTCATCGTCAGGTATCCTTAGGAAATCTCCTCTGACCTTTTTCAAGTTTTGCCCCTTTTTTCTAATCAAACAGGGATTACTTTGAATCGTTAAGTTCTTCCAAATTCCAAAATAAGCACAGAGGTCAGGAGCTTATGATTTTAGGCAGATTCTCACTTTTCTGGTTTGTTTGGCAAAAAACTGGAAGCACAATTTCACAGGAGCTAGGGAACAAACATGCATGAATCAGAATGAAAAGCGGAGCTGCCATCTTTAGCTGACCGGGTGAGTTTGGGTCATGGCACTATCTAGAATGTGATGAGGATGGCCACCATCATGCTACCCTTACAGGACATAAAGTGCAGCATCAAAGACAGATGCTGAATGCCTTACTAAAGCACGTGAGTGTGAGGACTTGTCGGATTCTAGGGTACTGTATAATTTACTGTGAGAAAGGTCACGCTGATTATGATTTCAGGGTGAATAATTTTTTCTCTCCTCCTGAGAAAATGTCATCAGGACAAATTTGCTCCACTGATGCCAGGTAAAAATCCAATTGCCTTCTAAAGAGATCAATCACAATATCTGTCACAATATCTGTGACCTCTAAAATTAAGGCATAGAGAATGGCCAGCAACCAGAAAGCTGAAGGCTTGTAGTTTCTGCTCTGCTCCTGCTCATACATTTGGCTTTGAACAAATCATACCACTCAGTAGCCTAACAATCTGTTGATTTTGTTGTTTATTTTTCTGTAGCTTCTAACTCATGATTCTCCTGCCTCCCAAGTACTAGGATCATAGGCCTGAACCACCACAGCCTGTTGTGGCTTAATGACTTTGAAAAACCAATAGTGTTTTTAGACTAATATTCTAGGATGCTATTGAAGAGGGTTTGTGATTAGCATGTTCTCACCAATCTTTGTTTACTGAGGAAACTTCTGCTAGGGTTTTTCTGTGCTGTGTAACTTCTTCCTACTAACAGAATCCCCAGAATTTCATTCTTCATGTAACTTCAGTCACCATACACTTAACATTGTCTTTTTTATTGTACTGAATTAAATAAAACAGATGGGAAAAGAAGACCAATTTACGCCTACATTTTGTCCCTATTCCTCATAGTGGGGTAGTGCCTCCCTCTGGATTTTTCTCTTTCCTTTTTTTTTTAAATTACAAAATGGCATATGAGACAAAAAGGTAATACTGTTAAAGATAAGTTTGAGAAGCATCAAAATCCTCTTCAGTCATCATAGTCTCAAATTTTTCTTAGCCAGGAATTACAAAACTCCTTGTGAGCTCAGAGCAATTATCTGAAGAACTGACAGTTGTGGCAAGGATGGCAGGGAAAATGGAAGCAGGGTACCTGGTGTCACATCATCCCAGGGGACAGGAAGGGGTGACACCTGTCAATATGACTCACATATAGGCCACTTAGATGATGGCATGCAACTCACATCTTGTTCTGGAAGTATGAGGTTCACCCACCTTTGAGATTAGAAATAGGAAGAACCCAAGTAGCAACTCCTACTCATATTCACCAAGTCTGGGTCCACATGACCTGGGTACTTTTTCCTGGATCATCAAAGTGGTTGTCACCAAGGTGTTGGGTGCAATTAGTGTTGGAGGAGTCCCCAGGAAAGCCTCTTCTCTTGGATATCTATGTGACTGTGACTGATGCAGGCTGTTAGTTGGCCGCATGCTTCCAGATGATCAGTTTGTGGTCAAGGTTTCCTCAACATACAGTGTCAGTGGGTTGGGAGTGTGGCTTAGTGGTAGAGTACTTGCCTAGCATGCATGAAGCCCTGGGTTTGATTTCTCAGTACAACATAAATAGAAAAGCCAGAAGCAGTTCTCTGGCTCAAGTGATTGAATGCTAGCCTTGAGCAAAAGAAGCTCAGGAACAGGCCCTGAATTCAAGCCCCAGAACTGGTCAAAACAAAAGCAAAAACAAAAACCATAGTGTCTGGGTCTAAGAAAAACTTGACCAAAGAAGCCTCACCTGTAAGCTGCATTGCCTTTGGATCCACATGCCAAGATGTCTAAGAAAATTCAACTCCATCTTTTGGTACAGTAACAGAAGAATCTCAAACATGTTTAACATCATCATACAAGTTTAACTAAGTATATGATTGTAACACGTTTTCTTTGCTGGTGTAAATACTGTTAAGATAAAAATAATTGCTAATATTTTCAGAGTCAAATGGTGTACTACCCTTCCATTCTGTAGTAAAGGTTCTAATATTTCCCTGTTTTATATCAGTAATCTAAAACTTAATTTTTAAATCTGTTTATCCACAATGCATAGGGAGAAACTAGTAGCCCCAAGATAGTAGTAGCCCAGGTAGCTCAAGACCCAGGCACTCACCCATAGCTGTCACATTTATCCAGCCCACTTTACATATAGAAGATGCAGTTCCAACACATGAAATCAGTTTTTCAAAGTTAATAAATAGACATATAAGATACATCCAGCCCCATACAAAAAGAGGATTTGTATACCTTATAACACTATAGGGAAAAATATTCCTGGTAACTATATGGAAGTTTGGAGGGAGGAGGTTAGATTTGAGGGAAAGGTGCTATCGTAACCCCTTTAGGAGACACTATGGTTTGAATCTGGAATATTTTCCAAAGGCCATCCATTAAAGGCCTGACTTATGGATGGCACTACTGGGAAGTGGTGGAACCTTTAGGCCTCAGATGAGGCCTAGTGGGAAAACATTAGATCATGGAGATGTGCCTTTAAAGGAGATTTGGGACCTATTCCCTTTCTTTTTCTCTCTTTTGTTCTCTGGCCATGAGTGAAGTAGCTTTGCACCAGCACATGACCCCACCATGATGAGCAGCTGCCGCACCATGAGCCCTAAAGCAGCAGAGGCACCTGACCATGGATTGAAACTTCCAAAGCAATGATCCAAATAAATATTTTTTCCTTTATAAATTGCTATGTCCAGTATTTTATTATAGTGATGGAAAGCTGACTAGAACATGGAGTAAAAGGGAAGCTCCCTAGCTAGTTTTCACTGAAGAAGGAGGAATGAAGAGTCCAGTATAGGTAAGCAAGAGGTAGTTACTCTGCTCTCTAAGTAGAGGGGTAGGAAGAAATTTGGGGCAAAGAAATTTTCCTTAAAAAAAGATGTCTTTGTTGTAAAGAGATTTACTAAAGATGTTATACATTGTGCAACAGAAACTTTTCTTGTGCCTCGGAAGATCAAATTGCAAAAGAAAAATGTATTTAGTGTAATTGGATCATAACACTTTACTACTACTTTAGAGTCTGAGTTTTATATCAGGAATGGCTCAGAATCCACCTGTGTTATAGAGGGGGACCTGACCTCTGAGTTTTAAAATCATGCTCTAGAATAAGCAGTTCATGTTCCAAACAAAGTGATCAATCTCATTAAATAGTTTCAGTCCTCATTAGAGCATCATCTTCTCAAGAACTGGCATTAGGCCCAGTCTGTTCCAGGAAGATGGAGCTTCCTGCATAGAGGATGTACTGAATGCCATGCCACATTTCAAAGGCAGAAACAAGCCAGCGTTAGTAGGACTAAATTCTGCTTTGAATGGACTCTTTACTTGGTCTGCCTTCTCTGGGTATGAGGCATCTAATGTGAAAGCAGGTTTCATTTGATCTAGGTACACATGAATTTCTCAAATGAAAAATGAGAAACTCAGAAAAATGCTGTCTCAACTTGTTGACATTAGCTTTCTTTGTGTGAGAACTACATATATTTTACTGTTTGTGCTTGTCAAAGGACCTCATGGGCTACTTCTGGCTCCTCTTCAAAATGGAAGTTGCAATCGCTTTTAACCTCTAGCTAAATGTATAATCATGGTCCAATCTAGGTAAGAACTGGGCTTCCTGTTGTTGTTGGCTGATAGCAACTACTACTACCTCTTGTCACAGATTCTTAAAGGCCTTTGCATAAAACACAGTCACTAGCCAGGCACCAAAGGCTCATGCCTGTAATCCTAGCTACTCAGGATCATGATTCAAAGCTAGCCTGGAAAGGAAAGTCTTTGAGACACTTATCTCAAATAAACCACCAAAAAGCCACAAGTACAGCTGTGGCTCCAATGGGAACTTCAGCCCCAGGACTGACACAGCAACAAAAAACATGATTACTCTTTCAATGTATTGTGCAATGAAAGAAACAATCATGAAGGAAAAAGGAGAAGACCAAAGTGATGTTCCAAGAGGATGCAGACGTTTGAGAGTCCTCCGCTAGTACACAATGCCTGCTGAGTCAACACAGAATTACTTCTCTTCACTCTCCCAGCCTCAGACAGTTGGACCAAGTTGGCTACCTGATTTGAGAAAGACAAGCCTACATTTTCTTGACTGATTAAGGATGAGTAGGGAACAGTTAATTCCTTCTTGTAGGAAACCCAAACCAAGAGACAAAAGTAATGACAACCTCAGCAATAAGCTAAAACTCAAGTTGATAAGAATAAAATGGTGATTACTGGGTCACAATTGTGCATGCCTACAGCATGAGGAGCAAAAGTAGTGGCTAGGAAAGAGAGAACAAGACAATAGTAGAGAGCTAGTTGTTAGTCTTGCATGCCTGTAATCCCACCATTCAGGAGGCTGAAGCAGGAGAATCATGACTTGGAGTCCAGCCTAGGCTACCTTGAAAAAGAAAGAAAAAGAAAAAAAGAAGAAAAGAGAAACAATCGGTATAAAAACAAACGAGAGAGTAGCCAAGAATAAGAGAAAACGATCTCTCCACGGATTCTCACTGCCATACTGATTCTTTGACATTAATAACTTATTTCTCACCTAATCCCATGTGATGAGTACTATGATTATCCTCATTTGGCAGAAGAGGATACAGAGGCCAATTCATGGGTAACATGAGTGTAAGACTATGAAATAAACTAAATAGGCTGGCTCCTCATTTCATTCACCATGCCATACTGCCCCATGAAAGAGAAATGAGAAGAAAGGTTTTCCTTAATCCAGGATCCAGTTTTTCCTAAACCCCAGCACTTCCACTTTATTGGATTCTCCTAGGTCATTTGAGCTAATCAGATCTTATTACGCTTAATAGGTTTCTGTTCCTGGAAATGAAGAGAACCATAGCCAAATCAGATGAGAAGCTTAAGGATCAAGGCTTCCAGGTAGGAATGATTAAAGATCTTAGAAACAATGAATTGTTAAACTGAGGACTGTGATTTAGTGATAGAGCACTTGGCCTTGCTAATGTAAAGCACTGGGTTTGGCCTTCAACACTAAAAAAGAAAAAGATCGATGAGCCACTGGTCAGTTAACTAAACAAATTGGTAAAACTAACACATTTTCCACTGGCAATGCCTTTCCCATTTGCTCATCTACTAATGCCCTAGGTGAGATTGGGCCTATATGGCTCCTTTCTGAGTCTCAGTTTCTCCATCAATAAAATTGGGCTGATGATAAAAGATGGATGAAATTGAGCATAGCGTGACTTGGGGAAACCTGGGAACAGTCCGTATTACCATGAGAGACTGCCCCCAGTGGCAGCTAGACTCAGGATGTTGAGTCAGGTTTTCCAGAGACAATCTCTGAGAGAGATACTTGAGTGGAAGAAGTGTGTCAGGTGTGCTCTCAGGGTCAGCACCTGGGAGAAAGGACAGCACCTACTGAGCAGAGGAATAAGCTGCTGGAAAGGCACCAGCCAGTTCCATGAGCTGGGCTGGCCCTACAAGTGTCCAACTGGAAGCACGTACCCCAGTTCCCATGGGGATGCCACTGGGACTGGGATGCCCTACTGGAGAGGTGGCTCCCTGCCATGACAGCAGTTCCTCAGAAAGAAGCTGCTGTGAGCTCCTGAAGATGGGGAAGCAGAGTATTCTTCCTGAAAGGGGGATGGGACAGCACCTGACAGCATCTTCTCCACGTGAGAACTGGACCAAGTAAGTGGGGAGAGGAACTGGGCTTCGAGAAACAGGAGATAGTGGAAGTTTGTTCTGTGCTGATCTGATTTTCTTATCTGAAAACATCAGGAAATTAAGTAACTCGTACAAATACTGTATGGGGCATACAGAAACTCAATGAAAGCCTTTGGTCGGTAGGGGACAGGGGACAGGAGAAGAGAAATAGATGCTACTTGCAGGAAGGGTGGGCTAACAGGCAGAATGAAGGAGGTTGAGTATTATTCAAATAGATTATTTGCAGCTATGAAAATAGAACAATTGAAACCTGCTGGATTTGTTTGGGGAGAGGAGAAGAGAGTGTTAGAGCAAGTAAGGTTGACTGGAATGAACTGGAAACGTGTAACAGTTTAACAGTGAAATCCCTCCCTGTGTCACTTATGTAAGCTAATAACGAAAACGTTTCAGAAGTGGAGCTATGGCTCCAGTGGTAGAATGCTAGCCTTGAGAAAAAAAAAGTAAGGGACAGTTCCCAGCCCCTGAGTTCAAGCCCCAGTTACCAGCATATACAAAAGGTTCCTGGGGTTGGATTTAATGTGCAGAAACTAAAGGAATGAACAGGTAACCTCCAGTTTCTTATCTTTTCTCTCTTCTGCCTTGTGCCATCCAAGTCTGGAGGGACTGGTCAATTAGAAGCATGTCTCCAAGACTCCATGTGAAATCTGCATACACAGTCCTAAAGCCCCAGGAATCAGAACCTTGGTGTTGCATCACATCAGCAGCTGGCAGCTTCCAGTTCAGTGCTTCCTTCCACCCCCCACCCCAAGCAGGGACATGTCCTCTTTCTCACTTGCTTGTTTTCCAAGGAAATCTGTTTCTCTGTAACTACTTTAGTTCCAGTTCAAAATAGGCACAAAAACAAAACAAAAAGACCTATCATCCAGTTTAAGAAAATACCCAAGACACCAATCAAAGCAAAAGTAGGAAGGTGAAAGAAATGACTCTAGTTTTCCTGATCTGAAAATGAGGCAGCTGCAATGGATTTGTCGTTTGTTCCCCACCCCCGCCCAATCAAAAGAAAACTTTCTTGAAAAGTAGTATTGCCAGGAAGTAGAAACAGAGGAGGTGTGTAAGTACTGAACTGCCCAGGTCAAAAAGTGAGGTTGAGTTCTAGATCCTCTCTGAAGTGGGGCTTTGCAAATCAGAGTCTGAGACCAATGAAAGTCATCTCCAGCCCCTGTCTATGGATCTCTGAGGAGTTAGGGTTCTCACACACAGGCCCCTGCTGCGTCACCTGAACAAGAACTGAGGACCATGGACTATCCCTGCCTCTCTTATCTGGGAGCCGAGGCTCCTCAGGGAGATGCTGGGGGCCTCTCAGCGCTCCCTCTCCCAGACTCCCCTTTATGTGCACATTCTCACTGAGTGAGGGAGAGCTGAGTGAATGGAGAGGCTTCGATGGTGGGCTTGCTGAAGTTCCTTCACCTTGAACAGGAGTGAATCACCCCATCTTAAAAGGGGAAGAGCTTCTTCTCCCCAAGGTCTGCTACTCCAGGTGCCTTTAGCTTCCCCTTCTCTACCAGCCTTTTCCTGTCAGCAGGCAACTATGGGTGTCACTCTCTTCATAAATGAAGCACCTTTTAACACCTTTGTTGCTTTCTTTGTTCACAACTTTTTGAGAAGATGCCAACAATTGTCATCTCTACCTGTTTGCCTTGAGTACCTTACTCCAGGCACTCAGCAGCGGCCGTGAAGGTATCCTTCCCCTGTCTGCCTCAGCTGTCTCCAGCAACGGCAGCTCCACCCACTAAGGTTTTCTCCCTCAGAGGCCAGCCATCACTTCCCTAGCATCTCTCCATTCTCTCCATTCCCACAACCACTGGTTTCATTCAGCCTACCATTAATTCTCATCACAACGTGGGTTAACTAAGTGGCTTTTAGTAACTATTAGTGACTAATCACATCCTCTTTCCTCTCCTTGGAGGTTTCCTTTGCAGTGATTAGGACATGCCTTCACCAAAAGGATTACATTTGCAATTTAAAACTCACCATTGAGAAAGAGATATTTTTGATATTTTGACTTCTCTCTAGGCCTTTTCAAAAATACAACTCCTGAATTGTTTATATCTGTTAAGTGACTCTTCCTGACAGATTATAAATGATTTTTTTTTTAGCAGAACAGGGATCAGACTTTCCTTGTTTTTCATTGCATTCTTAACACATAAGAAAGGACCTGGCTCAGGATAACCCCTCATAAATATTGATTAAATAATGTATTGTGATTAGCAACTGAAAGAGGGCCATTTCTGTACCAAAGTATCTCACACAGTCAGCTGTCCATGTGTTTATGAGTAACTTTGGTCTAGGAGGGATTTGGAGGGGGCAACAGGCCCATGATTTCAAAGGAGATGGAGATGTGTACTTGTAGCCCTATGGTTTTCATTCTATACCTTTACATGTCATGGCTTATTTTCTCCTTCATTATACTGAGGGCCTCCATACACCAGGTTCTAGAGCACAATGGTAAGCAAGACAATCTCTCCTAGCCCTTGATCTTTACCATCCCATTGGGAAATATAGCCCCCAGGGTCCCCTGAATGGACATGTTGGGACATTCCTGTTGTTCCAGTAAGGCCACCTGTTCTAAGCATCTAAGGAGAGGAAAATTCCTTGCACTTCAATGGCCACTCCTTGTGTTTGACCCCCAATGCTAAGCTCCAGTGAAAATAAAACATTCATCAGACCTGTCCCCAAATGACTTTCAATCGTTTTCCTAAAACTAAAATTTCCCCCTGAATAGCAAGGTTTGGTGTGATGAAAGTTACTCCAAAGATGGCTATTGAGGGAATTCTGAAAGAACTCTCAGAGGCTGAGCAGCAGCCCCATTGCTGGAATGAAGAAGCAATACCAATATAAAGAACACTCCCTAGATGTAATCTCCAAGTGTGTGTACGAAAACACAGGACCTCAGTGTGACCTCAATGTGTTCTGTCTTACTGTGGTCAGGTGGGATGCCCTCATAGGCACAGAAAGAAAGGAAGAAATGATCTCTTTATACATAAGAAAAATTTTAATGTGTATTGGAGATGAAGTAGAGCCATACTGGCAGCCTTGGATAGTGGGCCAAGAGTAGGAGACATATCTAATGAAATTATACTGGGGTTATTTCATTCTACATAGATATCTCAGATTAGGCTGACTGTATCAAAGTTCCTCCTTCTCCTCTTCCTCCTCTTCCTCTTCCTTCATTCTCTAGAGTACTGGGATTCTTGAAAATCCTAAAGTGAGCTCTGCCTGAGTTGTGTTTCTGAAGGCAATAGAGGTCCCAGCAGCCATTTATTAGAATGTAGCTCCAGGATTTGAGGGAAAAACATATGCTTCATAAGTGCTGGGTTCAACTCTGAGCATTTGAACAAATTAACTAGAAATTGGCATGACATATATCCTCTTCTCCTCTAGATATGTTTAGCCAGGGTCTTACTGTTCCTATATCTCCAAGTGCCTACCACATGCAGAGCAGACAGTCCATTATTGTTAGACCCTCACAAAATCAAAGGCCCAGAGCCTTGTGGCTGTGGCTGTGGGCACCTAGAAGCTGCCTGGCCAATTAATTTGAGCTCACCATTCATTTCAGGAACAAGGGTGCTTTTTTTTTTTTTTTACTAATGACTAAAGAAAATCTAAAAAGAAAGATAGACCTATCTGATACCATTGCAGCCATGTGGTCCTTGGCACTTATGGAACTTTATCTTCTCCTGATCTCATTTGCTCTTCACACTCATACCAGCAAGAGGCAAAGACTCGGGCTCCCTTTAACACAGAAGTAGACATACAATCCATGGTTTCCAAGGAGATGGAATGTGCTAGCCCTGTTGTCTTCCTTCTATACCTTTAATGCGAATAGTTACTCCTTCCCAGGTACTCTGTGTCTGAGAACACAATGAGAAACAAGACAACCTCTAACCTCAAAAGGCCATGGCATTTAATCCCTTATACTAACTTTCTTACCTTCTTGATGTGGCCACTAGAGCCTCACAGACTGCTCCATACCTGTCAGCTGCAGACTGGGTTTATTCCCTTGCCTCTTCCTCAGCCAGCAATCTTCCCTACCCTCCTTTATACACCTTCCACAAATCAGAGGCATCATGGACATTGCTTTTCTCCTCATTCACATTGTCCTACATCCAACCCATCCAATCCATTGGATGGACATTTATGGCAAGATTTCCAGCACTCACACAAAGGACTAGATTGGACTCCACAAACAGATTACTTCAGGATGACTTGCCCAAGGTTATCAGGTCCATAGGCTTGTAGACCCTGGGGATGAAGAAGCATCCTGTGTTGCTGAGGGACAGAGAATATGACTTCACTCAGGTATAGTCCTTCCTGTTCCTATGTAGAATTAACCAAAGGGGTGGCATCAGGCAATGATTTCAAATGACAGACATTTGTAAAATATCTAACAGGCTAATTTTTAGAATGTAAAAATTCTCTGTGTTTTACAATACTTTCCTTTTCTACTAAGCCAGAAGCATAAGACTACCATTAACTAGCTGTGGGGATTTTGGGCAATCTCTATGCCTCAGTTTCTCATTTTGGATATGAGAGAATCAGACTCCATGCTCTCATTCCCTTCTTCTGCTGAGACTTGTTTTCCACATTTCATAAGGTCTTCCTCCGCAGGTACTCTGAGGAGAAACATCATAAACAAGTCTTACTGGTAACAATACAAACTTGCACAACTACATTTTAGGGATGCACACCTAAAATGGAAAGGTATAAGGGGGATGAACAGACCAGACCTATTGAGAGGCTTCTGGGAAAGGGAGAGGGCTGAGCTGAGTTTTGAGGGAGGATTGGAGTATATTCGCCGTGAAGAAGGCACCACTGCAGCAAAGATGTGTGGGGAGCTCCTGCTGGTGCTGGCTTTGCTCAGGCTACTTCCCGCTACCTTTGTCTTGCTGCAGTGTGCCAGCTGCACCTGAGAATGGTCCCTCTGCAAATGTTGTACACTAGACTCTTGTTGATGGACAGCTAAACCTGCAACTGTTGCTACACCCAACTCTTGAGCTGGGTGCTGATGGCTCACTCCTGTAATCTCAGGAGGCTGAGATCTGAGGATCAAGGATTAATGTCAGCCTAGGCAGAAAAGTCTATGAGACTCTTAAATTCAAGTGGAGGTGTATCTGTGTGTGTGTGTGTGTGTGTGTGTGTGTGTGTGTGTGTGTGTATTTCACATCCTGTGTACAACCTCCTTCAATGACCTCTGATGTCATGAGCCAAGGCAGGTTTCTTAGCTGCTGCTCTCTGCAAAGGCAAAGCACAGCTACCCAGCTACTAGCCTGCAGGTGGCAGAGTAAGGGAGGAATAAGGTGAGCCAACAAATATCCGTTAGGGGGCACCTCTGAGCATCAAGCAGCAAACGTACTTCACCACACACTGTCTACCCACTTTTTTTTTTTTTTTTGGTTGATCATGGGCCTTGAACTCAGGGCCTGGGCACTGTCCCTGAGCTCAAGACTAGTACTCTACACTTTGAGCCACAGTGCCACTTCTGGTTTTCTGGTGGTTAATTGGAGATTAGAGTCTGACAGACTTTCCAGCTTGGGCTAGCTTTGAACCCCGATCCTTAGATCTCAGCCTCCTGAGTAGCTATGGTTACAGGAATGAGCCACATGCACCCAGCTTCCACCCGCTCTTCTTATGAGGATTGTGTCCTGCCACCAGCCAGGCTTATACAGTTCTACTGGAACTGTGTAACTACCATGGAGTTACCCCTGTTCAAAACTAGCTGAAGAAGGAAGAGGAGAGAGGTCTTGTCCTTAACTTCAGTGAGATCAGAGACTTATGCTTCTTATTGGCTTTGCAGAGCCTAAAAGGCGCTGAAGGTAAGCATGAAGCAGGTCCCTTGCATTTCGCTCCCTAATACTAATCTTCTTGCCATGTACAGGGCAATGTTGATGAGCATCCTCAGATCCAGACAGAGACTTAGCCTCCAGTGCAGCTGACTTAACAAATATTTGTTTCATGCCAACTGTGCACCAGGCTTTCTGTAGGAACTCTCAGCAGTCATAGTAACAGAGATCATGGATGGGTCACAATGGCCAGGAACTGAGCTAAATGCATCACAGGCATCATCTATTTAAGTCCACAACTGACTAAAGCATCAGCAACTCCTATTAGGCTAAAAGGACTCTGAAACTGCCCAGCCCAGGATAGTGAGTAACTGACAGAGCTGTCATTGAGCTGGGCCCAGGTGCCCTGCTTCACACCTGCTTCACAGAGAGGAGCAACGCTTAGTGGCTTAGAGTCAACAACTTCCCAGTGATAGACTGAGCAATTAAGTGTGGGAGACAAGATGTGAAGTTGAGACTGGCTGGTGCCAAGCCCAGGCACTTCATGTCTACCCCCAAGTATGTTCTACCTATAAAAGTGAGTTACCCCTAAAAACAGACAGCAGTGGGCTAGTTATGCTCACATAGGAGAGTAGAGGCCTAGTCCTAGAACTGTAAGACAAGAGGACAGACACTGGAGAGTAGAGAGGCATAGGCCTAGCCTTCCACAAAACCAAAGCTGGACCTTTTAGGCCTCAGCCTGTGCTTGCTCTAGAACTATAAGAGATACCTCCCCCACCCCCAACACACACACCCAAGTACCAGTGAATACCAGTGCCTGAGGACTTTTACTTCAGGGAGGAAAGGAAATGAGCCCTCCAGATTTCTGGATATAAAAATCTAGGCATGAAAGAATAATTGTCCTACTCCTAAAAATTTTAAGCTCTTTTTTCTGGATGGACGCATAGAACCATAGGACCTGATCTAAACTGACCTGGAGGTTTTGGGGATATATCTCAGCTGGTAGAACACTTTTCCAACAATAAGAAAGATTAGGGGCTCCCCAACAAATAAGTAAGTAAATAAAAAACCTTGAGAGCCTGGTAGAAGCAAATTCTCTAGCCAGTGGAGTCTGTGGAAAGAGAACAGGACATTGAGGACCTAGATTAGTAGCAACAGTTGCAGAATGAACTAAGATTCTCCTAAATTCTACCTGGTTCAGCATACAGGTGAGGACTAGTCAAGACTCCTAGCCACAGCCTGTCACCTTTCTCTTTTCCCACACCCTGGGCCTCTTAAACTTGTCTGCTAGGGCTCATGGGAAGACAGAATGGAGCTATCTCTGGTCTCCTTGTCAGTTGACCTTCAATAAAACTCTCCCTTTCTTGCAAAAACCCAGTACCATTGAATGGGGTCATGAACTTTGCTCAGCATAGATAAGGCCAGTCAGCCAGCTGGCTGCCCACAGGTTCCCTATACATCCCTTAGCTTTTCTCCTTCAGCTCACAGCATCACTGATACAGGAAAAAGGAGAAGAGGAATAGAGGAAGAGGAAGAGGGATGAGTCAAGGCAAGGGAACTGAAAGGAAAAGTAAAGAAAAAGGCAAGGAGGGGAGGGGCATTTCACCAGAATTTCACTCTAAGATCCCTGAAGGACTCCAAGCACATACCTGCCCTCTGGTGGTAGCCTCATTGTCATCTCTGAACCCAGAGGAAAATCACTGGTACTTAATTTTTTAGATGGTCATGGGGCTTGAACTCAGAACCTGAGGGCTATACCTGAGTTCTTTTGCTCAAGGCTAGTGCTCTACCACTCTGAGCCACAGTGCCACTCCCAGTTTCCTGGTGGTTAACTGGAGTTAAGAATCTCACAGACTTTCCAGCTTGGACTAGCTTTGAACCTTGATCCTCAGATCTCAGCCTCCTGAGTGGCTAAGATTATAAGCATGAGCCACAGGCTCCCTGCTTCACTGGCACTTCTAGAAAGAAAAAAGACTGAGGAACAGAGACAGGAAGTCAAACTCACAGTTGATCTGGGGAGAAGACAGGATAGGAGAAGATAGCTAGGACAGCCATAACAAAGTACTACAGGTTGTGTGGTTTACACGACATAAATTTATCTTCTCACAGATCTGGAAGCTAGAAAGCTAAGGTCAAGGCATCAGAAGGTCTGATTTCTTCTGAGGCTCCTCCCCTTGAGTTGTAGATGACTGTCTTTTGTGTTTTTCCATTGTCTTTCCTCTGTAGGGGTCTAATCTGTATGTCCTAATTTATTCTGATAAGGATATCAGTCATACTGGATGAGGGCCAACTCTAGTGACTCATATAGCCTCAATTACCTCTGTAAAGACTTTATTTCCAATTAGTTACATTCCGAGGTACTAAAAGACGTTAGAACTTTAACCTGAAATTTTGGAAAGGCCACCTTGTAACAGAAGTGGTTCCATAACTTTGGTAAAATGGCTAAGTGGGAGAAAAGATAAACCATTGGTTGTCTGTGTGGAATGCTACAAGGGCCTCATGGGGTCTGGCACAGATGATGAGAGTACTGACCCCCCTTAGTCATTCATGGACAGGACCTCAAGAGTGACCAGATCATCACAAATCCTTCTCCACAGTGAGCTATCAGGATCTTAGGAGCATGAAAAGAAAGGTCCTCTTTAATCTCCCAAAAGCTTGACCCCATTGCCCTGAAGGGGAGAGAGCCATCTGCACAAAGATGCTATGTGGTCAGGCAGAGTCTGAGCTCAAGGCAGAACTTCCATAGGGCCCATTTGCCTAGCAAGTGAGAGACCATGGGTTCAATCCCCAGTATAGCAAGAAGCATGCAGATAAATGCCTAACTTCTACAAAATGCCAAAGAGAACAAGGGGAAAAATAATAAAAGAACTTCCAGGGATTAGTCCCTGATGCTTCCTCCTCTTCCCCAAGAACATGTTCTGAACTTTACCTTGCCTTGCCAGTCTAGGCAAATGCAGTAGGCTTGGAAGCCATTTGGTCCAGTCTTGAGATCTGTGGAATGTCTGTGAGTGGAGGGAGCACTCTCGTGTGCTAAGCTCCTAACAGCTCTTCACAACTCCTGTCTGGTGGATGCAAGCACAGTTGTTTCACATCCCACAAGGAAGGCTAGGAGCAGACCTGCTTTGATCTGCTATCAAGAAACTTGAACATTTACGTGGGAATGGCTGATGTTAAAATAAAACTGTTTGGATGAAACATAGGCTCATCTGTGCCCTAAATTTGGTATTGACAATGATGCTGCGGCATCTGAGAACACTAAGCACTAAACAACAACCACAAATGTGAAAGTCCCTGATTTATTCTTTGAATAAAGACAAAGTGAATGAAGGGTAGATTGTCTACACATTGCAGCAGGCTTCTTGACTCTCCTGGACAATAGTCATCCTCAGACTCTCACACTTCTGTCTGGCCATAGCTTTTAAAAGGTATGAAAATGCTTTTCCCAGCACAAGGCTGTGCATAGAAGACTTGGACCTGGGGCCTTTGTTCTAGGAAGAAACTTCTTTCTGAAACAAAGGTACCAGGATTGAGTCAAGGTCTGACTTAATCTAAGCTCTTCCATTCACCTCTCAGCCTCTGAGTCTGGACTTCTACATTTATAAGGGATCATGTACCTTACAGGGAATATTTTCTTGTTTTGTCACCCAAAACATTATTATTATTACTATTGCTATTATATATGTCAGTGTGTGTGTGTGTGTGTGTGTGTGTGTGTGTGTGTGTGTGTGTGTGTGCCAGTCCTGGGGCTTAAACTCAGGATATGAATGCTTTCTTTGAACTATTTTGCTTATAGCTAGAGTTTATTACCTACCCCTCAGTTCCACTTCCGGCTTTATAGTAGCTAATTGGATATATGAGTCTCATGGACTTTCCTCCCAAGGCTGGCTTTGAACTGTGATCCACAGATCTCAGCCTCCTGAGTAGTTAGGATTACAGGCACAAGTAACCACATTATACCTCACCCAGAATTTTTTTTTTAACCTCTCCTTCTAGTAACAGTATAAAAGCCCCTGGGTGATCAACCTCAATCCCCCACCTGTCCCTGGGTTTCAGAGGGCCTTGACTCTTCCCTTATCCTGGAAGCCTAAGGCCTGGACAAAGAGAGCATTTTAGCCTTCTAGCCTCTTCCCATGGAGGATGGGTCCCCGAGCCTTCCGATTCTTGTCAGCATGCCAGTTTGCCTTGCAGTGAGTGTAAGGGATGGACCACCATTAAACAATGACCTCGACGTAAGTAACAAGATTCAGAAGGCAGTGTGCCATAGATTATTTTTTCCCCTGTGACTTAGGTAGTTTTTGGTTCCACACAGGCACAGACAGAGATTTGGTCTGACAGCAGCAATACAACATCAAGTCAAACTGTGTCTTGGATTCAAGACACAGTTTGGTGGAACAATGAGTTTCCCAGCCTGCTAATTCATGGATCGCAAATACGCCATGTGATCTAGAACTCAATCATTCCCACAGTGGCTTCTTGAGTCCTCACCTTGTTGTGTGTTTTGAGATAAATTGTTTCCCACAGCAGGTCCAGTCCACTGTGCTTAGGTAGTCCTTTCTGGGGCTTCAATCTAGAAGTCACTCCTTCAAACCATCCAAAGATTTTGCAGGCATCCTATACTGATGTCAAAGTACTTTCTGCTTTAAATATCTTGTATTTAAATGAAACCTGCCTGCTCAGATAAGAATGACACTTGTCCCAAGCTAGACCAAGGAGAGAAAGATCGTAGAATTGTGTTCCAGAAGTTGAGAAACGGAGTCTAACTTTCTGATAGACTTGGCCATTGTTTGTCTGGAATAGCAGACGGCCATTTCACCTTTCCAAGAGAGCTTGTGTGAGGAAAAAAAGAACAACATGTGAAGGACCAAGAGGTGAGAGATGAACAAATACAGATCAAGCATCTCTGAAGCACATGGCCAGGGCTTGTCTCACCAAAGGTAAACCAGACATACTCGATTGCTTCGCATCATCCAAGTATGGTGCAATACCATACTATGTCAGACTACCAACCCCTAGGCTTTCCATTCATGTGAGCCAATAATTTCCTCTTCCTAAAACAGTTGGAGTTGGGTTATTTCATCATTTGATCAAAACACATTTGAGGCATAATGGTGACAACACTGTGATACATGTGAAGTCTGGGCCTGAGCCTCCCAAATCATGTGACTGACTCATGTGAGAGACTCACAGGAGTAAGGGAAAACTCCCACAGAAGAGACGGTTTCCACAGGTATCTTTAGGGTGGCCACTGACTACCAGCACAGAAAAGCAGACAATGGGAAGTCCTTAGTAACATTTGGACATGTTGAATCACACATTCAACTTGAATCCTAGTTTTTCAGACGCTGCTATTATTTCTAAACTTTTCTTTTCCTAGGATTTAAAAATCCTTTATATTCATTCACATACAGTATTGCAACCACTAGATGACAATATTATTATTGTGTGAAATATTTTAGCTCAGCCATATAAGCCAGGGCAGCCAGGCATTTAAAAGAAACTGTAATGATTAGGTGAATGCATAACCAATCCTTAGAATGCCAACTCTATTCTGTGTGCTCAGGAAGCTGGGCTTTTTCATCTTTATTGTATACCCCTGAAACAAACAGTAATGTAGGGGGGAAGGTTGGCAAATGGTTTTCTGTGAGATTAACTAGCAGAAAGAAAGCATGGCTCACACTCATTCCAGGAGGCATGCTGACCCTGGCTTTGGGTGGGTACAGATTTAGAAGAACTCTTCCTCTTCTGGAATACTAACTAGTATCTTAGAATACCCATATAGCATAACTAGTATATTATTCGAGTATTAACTAGGAAAAACTCAAAAGCCATATGACAAGAGAAGGAAAGCATTTTGATATTTGGGGTTTACAAGACATGAAAGACCAGTTGTCTAGAAACAAATATTGATCAAGCATCTCTGAAGCACCTGGACACTGAATGACTGACCAAAAGTAAACCAGACATGCTCCATTGGTTCAGAAATTTACCAGCTACAGAGAAGCAGGCGTGGTGAAAGAGCATGCTTGTTTGGCAGAGGATTTTTATCTTTGGAATCAAACAAAAAATTATTCAAAGGCAAAGCTAAAGAATGAGTTGGGTGATCAAACCAGCTGACTCTCAAGTATGACTCATAGAACAGCTCTGAAGTCAGTTCCCAGAGGTTTCTGAAAATATCATCAGCATCTTGAAGCTTGAGCATCGACTCCTGAGATACCATTTTGAAGAGGCAAATTCGTTTGTTACACTGTGTAAATTCCAGTATCCTTTATTTATTTTGTTTTTGTTTTGTTTTGTTTTTACATGAGCAAAAAGATCATATGATTAAATGCTGGGCTTATGGAATTTTCCTCTAAACTGAATTTTCCTGAGGCTTCTGAGGATGCAGATATGTGTTAGATCACATAAACAGGAATATTAGAATACAGTGGCTCACTGCCTCTGCCTTCCCATTGCCTTTGGAGACCCCCCTCCCCCCCCCCCCCCCCCCACTCTTGATGCTGCTGGAGTCTCTTCCGAAAGAGCATTCTCCATTTTTAGGATTGTCTGCTTGGAGCACACATTGTTGATAGCTGTCCATGATTCCACTTGGGGCCATTTCAGCCAAAATCTCTGTGAACACTGACTTCTCCTTGGTGCCTTTTTTATCCTGCAAACATGGAACAAAGCCTTTCACCCCAACTCTGTATTATATTGAGTGCTCTGGAGACTTGAATCTCCAAAGTCCCTATCTCAAGGAGTTTGATGACCTGTCTGCAATTTCTTATTAATCCCACCCCTCAGCCACAGGCTGGGGTTCTGCCACCATGATGTCCGGCTCCATGTATCCTTCCTCTAGGATCAGAAATGAAGTCCACATGGTCTCTTTTCTTTCTGCGAATGACTGGTGAGTGCTAGCTGCTGGCT
The DNA here is from genome assembly GCF_019054845.1 of Dipodomys spectabilis. NCBI lineage: Eukaryota > Metazoa > Chordata > Mammalia > Rodentia > Heteromyidae > Dipodomys > Dipodomys spectabilis. The sequence goes on from NW_024870758.1 coordinate 14,469,339, forward strand.
CTTCGTCCCACTAGATGGAGCATTGCCTATTAGTCAATACTTGAATTACTCACAAAACAAAGATCTGGTCAGGGTCTTAAGAAGTCAGGGTCTCCTGTTCCTTCTTCTGATTTCTTTTGTTACTCTTGCTAGACAGACACTATATTCCTTGCTCCAGGTCTCCAGCTCCATTTCTCATCTGGCTGATTTCAGAACAAAGCTTACATGTCATGAATAGAATGGGATCTGGGCAGGAGGCTGCCATTCTCTGGGCCTGCCTAGGGGAAATACCTGCAAGTGACCACACAGTGAGACATATGTCACAGGCCTTCATGGGCAGGGCTGGTCAGCACAACTCAGCAAGGCCAGTAAAATCAAAGATGACACACGATTCCTCTTTAGGATTTCTGTTAAGAAGTCAAACTGTAGGCAATGTTCCAATTCTGGTGTTTCAAGCTTGTAATATCTTAGTTCTTTGTACAATAAAGATGTTTTCACAAAAGAGAAGAAAGGAAGTCTCTGCCTCAATAGTTGTGCGGTTACAATTTTAGTTACTAGGGCTGGGAAGGTGGCTCAGTGGTAGAGTGCTTGCCTTGCATGCTCGAGGCCCTGGGTTCGATTCCTCAGCACCACATAAGAGAAAAGCCGGAAGTGGCACTGTGGCTCAAGTGGTAGAGCGCTAGCCTTGAGCTAAAGAGCTGAGGGACAGCGTCCAGGCCCAGAGTTCAGGCCCCACGACCGGACCCAAAAAAGAACCAAAAAAAAACAATTTTAGTTACTAAAATTCAACTATTGTTGAAGAACCGAGTTCTCCTCCACTTCCTCACCTCCCAGCTCCCTTCTCCCAGCAACTTCCTCCAACTGTACATTTTATTTGAATATTTGAAGGAAAGAATATATTTATATTAAAACAAGCATGAATAGATTATGGAGTCAGATGCAAAACTCACATGAATTTTTAACAGAGAACAGGGGACTTAAAAGAAATTTCACATCTTGCTGCTCCAGGGCATGCATTCATTCACTCTTCAGCAGCCAAGTTAGAGAAGTTCTGATGTGGGCCCCGGGGAGGCACCCAAAGCTTCCTCACAAAGGTCTGATGGTATGAGGGGCCACTCTGAAGACAGCGTGATAGAGAGGGAACAAGGGCAGGTCCTAAACTCAGCCCTGTATAATGACTGGACAAGCTTCCTCTTCATCCCCAGCATTCTCTGTGCTGAGGAATCCAGGTGTGGGCTCTTCGGTCCACACCAGCAGTCCCACCTCACAGGACCTGCCAATCCTTCCCCACCCCATCCCACCCCCACCCCACATACCTTCTGACCAACTGTACCCATTTGCCACCCTCTGACCTATCTCAGCTCCCAGAGGCAAGCTCGGAAGCTTCTGAAGGCCAGGTCTCCCTGTTGGAGGACATGAAGCTATGGGCTGATTCATGTCCCTGCCACTGTGGTCTCTTGGTGCCAGTCTGTCCACCGCTTCCCAGATCGGCCAGTTAAGTGATCCATTTCCTGACAGAGCAGTCTCATCTGTTCCACATCAATGTCAGAATAAAGTGACTTCGTGGTCTGTCCAGAGAAATGTGGAAATGAGTTTCAGGTGGTGGTTGCTGACTTTGAAGACAAGGAAAGCTCTCGTGCCTGGGCTGCAGGGGAGGCTCACATAGCACTGGAAAGGGAGGCTCATGGCCACAGTGCAAAGGGACTGGCTGTTCCCCAGTGGCCTGCATCTCCCTTCAGAAGGTTGAGCTGCTCCAAATCCAGGTCCTTCCTCTAGAAATGAACCACAGGTCCCCACCTGGTCTTTCATGTGGTTTACAATGCCTGCAGATCAGAGGGGTCCCTGCAGCCCAGGATGAAGTGCTAACTTGGAGACTTTACAGCTTCCCACAGATCACCTAGGCAACTGGAAGAAGGCAAGGATACCTCTCCCCTTGAGTAGAGGACTGGGTAACAGAAAATGGCTTCAACTTTTCTTCCTCTCAGTCTTAGCTTTCTGTTGCAAGTCTGTAGTATTGCTTTGAGTCACACAAACATTTTAGAGCAAACAGTAAGAAGCAGGGGAATGTTCTGAATTCTAATAAGTAATTTTCTCTGTGGAAGGCAGCAGCTCTCTTTTCAGGTTCCAAAGTGGATTCTGCTCTTTTATATTTGATCCTTCCTTATGCTGTTCCTTCAAGTTGGAGCTTGGCAGATGCTTAAGAGCCCTAATAGGGTCTGGGGCATTGATTGGGGTGACCCTTATATAGCTGGTTCAGCAGTGGCTACATGCTCAGCAGGATGCAACCAATATTTACTTATTGTTCATTATGGACCAGGTTCTGTAACATGTGCTTGAGATGGTGTGTGGAGCAATGTGGACAAAATCGAAAGGGGAGCTGGGCTCTCACGGGTAGATTACACCTATAATCCTAGCTACTCAGGAGGATGAGATCTGAGATTTGTGGTTCTAAGCCAACCCAGGCAGGAAACTCCATAAGACTCTTATTTCCAATTATGCACCAAAAAACCAGAAGAAAAGCTATGGCTCAAGAGGCAGAGCACCAGCCTTGAGTGAAAAAGCTAAGGGACAGTTCCCAGGCCCTGAGTTCAACCCCTAGTACCAGTACACACACACACACACACACACACACACACACACACACACACACACACACACACAATCTAAAGGGAAAGAAAATAAACAAAATCAAGTTCCCAATTTTGCTGACTGTTGAAGTAGATAGGCAAGGTAGTATAGACACATATACACGCTGTAACTTGGCTATGAGTAGGAGATAGGGTCAGAAACCTCCTTCCTCAGTAAGTGACACAGAAATAAAGATCAGAGCTCCCAACTGAGAACCAGCTTGTAGGAGAGCTTGAGGTGAGGGGTGGAGTATGTTTAAGGAAAGTAAGATGTTCTACATCTCTAGGAGGGACTGAGAGGAGGCAGGTGATGGCATGGAACACAGGAAAGGCAATGAGATGCAGCTGATGGGTTATAGGAAAGGAAAGGGCACAATAAAATTCACAAGTTTAAAAGACATTCAGAAGCTGTTGTGACAGAATAGAATTAGAAAGCATGGGAATCAGCTGAGCCTGTGGCTTATGCCATTAATCCATTCAGTAGGTAAAGATTGGGAAGATCATGGTTTGAAGCAAGCCTGGGCAAAAATCAGTGAGATCCCACGTCAACCAATAGGCTAGTGTGGCTGTGTGTATTTGTCAGCCCAGTGAGAGGCATAAAATAGGAGGATCAATATCCAGGCTGGCCAAAAGCAAAATGCAAAACCCTATCTAAGAAAAACTAAAGCAAAAAGGGCTGGAAGGATAGTTCAAGGGGTAGAGCACCTGCCTTATAATGCTCCATGTTCCAGCCCCAGTAATTCTACCACCATCAAGAAAAAGAAAGCACAGAAATGAATTCAGACTGACCATTGAGAGGCTATCATAATTGTTCAGGCAGAAGATGGTGATGACTTGCACTGAGATGGCAGAGAATATGGCAAGAGGAGGATGATCAGGTAGAGTCTAGGGAGTAATGGGTGATTATCTGTAGGTGGCTGCATGCAGCGGATGTGAGAGGAGAGTCCAGGAGGTCGCATACAAATTTCTCTACCATTCATGGTATTTATTGCTTTTGAAACACCCTTTTTTTTTTGGCCAGTGCTGGGGCTTGAACTCAGGGCCTGGACACTGCCCCTGAGCTTCTTTTTTTTTTTTTTTTTTTGGTCGGTCGTGGGGCTTGAACTCTGGGCCTGGGCGCTGTCCTTCAGCTCTTCAGCTCAAGGCAAGCACTCTACCACTTGAGCTACAGTGCCACTTCCGGTTTTCTGGTGGTTTATTGGAGATAGGAGTCTCACAGTCTTTCCTGCCCGGGCTAGCTTTGAACCCCGATCCTCAGATCTCAGCCTCCTGAGTAGCTAGGATTACAGGCGTGAACCACCAGCGCCCGGCCCCTGAGCTTCTTTTGCTCAAGGCTAGCACTAGCACTTTACCACAGTGTCACTTCCAGCCTTTTCTATTTATGTGGTCCTGAGGAATCACACCCAGGACTTCATGAATACTAGGCCAGCACTCTATCACTAAGCCACATTCCCAGCCCCTGAAATACCATCACTCCCTGAAAACCTAAGGAAAAGTTTCCTGCATCATGAGGAGGACTCCTCAACTCCTCTCACCTCAACTCATTCCTTCTCAGCTAGATGTACAGGTGAATCTCCTGGGAGTGACGTTAACAGGATCATGTTGGAGATCAGAACTGGCCACCAGGATTTCCTTCTAGGTCCCAGCAAGCTGGGAGCCATGCCTGCTGCCCAGGTGGGGGTCAGTGTGAGCAGCATGTGGACAGCTTCTGGCCTTGGCTGCTATAGGAAGCAGCCCTGCCCTCCATTCAGTTCTGCAAGCCCTCTGGCTGTGGGTAACAACCCCGATCTTGAACTCAGGGAATCCAACTCAAAATACCATGACCCTGGGTTCCTTCCAAGTGCTCTTCCACCCTTTAAATGAAAATAAAGCAAGACAATTAGCTTGCTGATGAGAACACACACTGCTCTTCCAGTTTTATGCAGGAAGTTGCTTAATAAACTCTAAAATAGTGACCTACAATGACCAGATTTCCTACATGGAGTCTGTGGCTTCCTGTCCTCCCTCCCCCTGCCTTTCTGTCCACATATCTTCTGAGACACAAGTGACAGCTTTCCCCCCTCACTTTCTTGCTTCTCATTCTTGTTCTTCTTCCACCACACCCTTTACTCTGAAAGACTCTTGTTTTCTCTCTAATCCATGCCTTTGTGATCATTATTGTTTTCTTCTTTCTGAAAATGCTTTCAAAAGGGGGAAATGAAAAGAGGCAGGAGACTGACAGAGGATAGTAGAGGGTGTGAATGTAATTACAGTAAGTTAAATGCATGTTATGAAAATGTCATAATGAAACCCATTACTGTGTACAATTAATGTACAGTTAAAAATGGTGGTGGCTAGTCTTTCAGAAAATGTCCATACATGAACTAGGAAACATGAAGGCATAAATGGGGATGGGATACATGGAAGAGACAATGATGGAAGGTTGACACTGATCAACATGCATTGTACGCAGGCAATGATGTTTTGAATTGCAACCCTTTTGTTCAACTACTTAAAGATTTTTGATTAAAACAAAGCATAACAAAGAAACTCAATAAATGTCCATAAAGAATGAAGGATGTTCACTTCAATCACAGAATTTTGTTCATCTCAAAGCCTTAAAAAATAGAGCCTAACTGTCTGCTGCCTCTTTAGTATGCTCTACAAGCTAAGAAATAGCTTTTACATTTTTAATGGCTGGAAGAAATCAAAAGGATATATCATAGCACATAAAAACTATAAAATTCAACTTTCAGATGATAAATAATGTTTTATTTGCACCCACCAAAATTGTTCCACTAAGAACACACCCACCTGTGGACCTCAGTTAATTTTGACCAAAGCCAAAGATATTATAGTTGAATTGTAGCTCTTTAAAAAAGATATATTGACGTCTTATTGCCTAGTACATCAAAGTGTGCAATTTGGAAACTGGGTCCTGAAGAAACAATTACATAGACAAAGTTTTACTGAAGTAGGATGGTTCCCCCACCGAATACAACTGGTGTCCTTATGTGAAGACACAGATACACAGGGAGACTGCCATGTGATGATAAAGACCGAGGGTAGAGTCATTGAGCTGCAAGTCCAAGATTGCAGCAAATCAGAGAAGTTAGGAAGAGGTAAAGGATTCTTCTGTACAGATGTCAGAAGGATTGTGGCCTTGTAGACAACGTAAGTTTAGACTTCAAGCCTTGCAAAACTATGCAACAGGAAGTTCCTGTTGTTCTGAACCATCCAGTTTGTGGTATGTTGTTAGAACACCTTAGGAAACTAACCCGATGCCATCAAGACTATCCCAAGACCTTCTTCCTGGGGGTCCTCTTCTACTAGCCAGAGCTTCTCCTTAAAAGTTCCTTGCTGAGACTCATCTTCCTTCTCATAAAGGTGGTTTTTTCCAGAAGTGAAAGAACTTTGTTTGATGGTGAACTATGTGACTCATGATGTTTGAGATGGTTGGCTAAGCCTCAAACTTCTTACTTCTGTCATGAGCCTTTTCAATTAGTCTTTAATCACCTCATAGCATAATTCTTTGGAGTTATGGCCACTATGTACTGTTTGTGCTTATATACCCTCTGCTAGAATGCTATCTCTATGAGGATGGATCTGTTTTGCTCACTGGCACATAGTAGATAACCAGTAAACTTTTGTGGAGTAAACAATGGAATGAAGACCCCCACTCCTGCCTATGGAGGAGCTAAAACATCTCTGCTTATCTAGAGTAAGAGAGAGGTGGCAGAGTTAGAAACTGAATAAAGTGGTCAAGTGCTAGAGGCTAGAAGAAGGAAATCTTCATTTGCCTTGGGAATCCAAGTGAGAGATAATACCTTTGTGCTGGGCCATCTTGTAATCTCAAGTTCAAAGCTGCTTGAGTGCCCTCACAAATTTGGTTCTCAGTGTACGCTCACTGGGAGTGACAGAGCCCACCCATGAGGTTGCTGTCTAGCACTTCATTATCCACTCTCCAAGGTTGACAAGAATGATGAAGAGATCTGATGGTTCCAGTCTAGAACGGTGAGGCTGAGCAGGGGCTCTGGAGCTCTGGAGAGGCTCATGCACTGCATGTTTGGAGACAAGGATGTTCTCCGTCCAACTCTGAACCTGAGTGCTGACCACTCAATAAAGCTCTACCTTGTCTAGAACCCCTACTACCGCAAGTTGAAGCTAAGGCTTGTCTTAGAAACATATGAACAACAAGCCCATCATAGAAACATATGAACAACAAGATAGAAATAGGTGCCATGGAATTGAGCAGCTAGGGAGGGTTTCTGGGATTCTGAGAGATAATGATGGTATAGTGAAGGAAGAGGATAGTGGGAAGGTACCAGAGAACTAGAACTAGCCCTTGAGGAAGAGATGTGGGAAGGCATTTCACAGGGTATAGTGAAAGACAAATTGTGAGCAAAGATTTAGGTACCCGCATATTTTCTTTCATATGTGGAGGTTAGACCTAAAATATAAACATCTATGTAAACATGCACAGGTTCTATATTCACATATGTTTACGTGTATTCAAACTGACTATAGTATACACAGAAGTGAGAATTCATGATCTAACCCCTTTAAACAATTAACAGTTTAGCCCAATGAGTATTGGGAAGCTGAAACTTAGCCCCATTCCTGATGGAGTGAGGCTAGACTTAATGGGGCAGGGCTAAAAGGAGAGAGATGGAACATGAAAAGAGGCATGGTATTCATAATATTCAGTGTTGCATACATGAAAATGGAACAGGAAACAGTGGGACAAATGGGGATGGGACAGGTGGGAGAGCAAGGGGGATGATGGTAGGAATGTTTGATCAAAATGCCTTGCATGCATAAATGGACATGTTAAATTAAAACCCCTGTACCACTCTTTAAAGATGATAACAGAGGCAATATGCAGCTGCAATTATTCAAGGGGAAAAAAGTTTAGGTATCAGAATACAGTTCAAAGATGGTCAAACTCTACTGTGCATGAACAGGAAATGCACCAACCAACTAATAATTCCAAGAAGACAAGGAGTGGTATTTAGACCTCCTCACCTGGGAACATCTGTGTTGTGATGCCAAGAGAAATACAGCAGGTCTGGGCTCTGCGTTAAGGAGGGAAACACCTGACTCTTTTTCTGTTTGGATAAATAACTCCCTGATCTTTTGGAAATGGGTACTTCAAATAAAGTATAGTGACACAAGTGATATAACATTAATCAATTTATCATTAACAATAACAGAAGGTAGTCCTTAGTAACATTGGATTGATACATGATTCCCCTGAGCAGCTGACATCATTTGCAGCTGGAAGAAGTTTCTCTCTCTAGTTCTTCAGCTGGCTTATCCTTGTTTCCTCCCTAGCATCTTCAGGGTGATAGGCTATTTAGGTGGCTGACCAGGAGGGGACCTCACTGAGAGCTTGTTTCTGCAAGCCCTCGCACAATAGCCTTTAAGAAATGGACAGTCAACATTTAATGAGGATGTGATTGCAGAAAAGGGTTGGAATTGAGTGATTTATCTTGTGACAGTTCTAGTGTGGAATCCATTTCTAAAAAGAAATGAACCTTAGCCACCAAAGCTAACATGACAGAGTAAGTGAGTATGAGACTATTTAACCATGTTCAGTACTAGGCAACTGCTTTTTTATTATGACAATTATAGGCTAATTGAGAAGATGCCATAGAAGTTATAAATTATTGTTTTAGGTGTCACCCCAAGGCAGAGAATTAGAGATAATACATTGCTGGCTTAAGTTTCTTCTATTAAGGATAACAAAATCTAGCCAAATGAAGTGCTTTCATTTCTCTCCATCTTTCAACTCAATTCATTTAACTGCTGTGACTTTCTGGGTCCTTTCTCCAGGACAGGCGCCATTTCAGTACTCATTTGACCTTTATGTGTTCAATTTCCACCTCTTTTGGCACTTCCTGGCAGTCTTAGGCCCCCTTTGGGAGGAAGTAGGCCAAATGTGTATGCCTTTTTTGTTGCCTGTACCTTTTATGACTCTGTGCTTGTAGACAGATGTGAAGGTAAACAGAAAGTGGGGTACGGTGTAGGGGCCTTCAGGCTAAATCCTGTCTGATAGATGTATGTGGACAGCATCACACAGTACCTAGTATGGAGCAGTAGTAAATCAACATATGCTATTCTTCTGTAACTAACCAAAACCTAGTGAAGGAAGGAGGCAAGATAGTAAAGAAGCAGCATAGACTGTTGCAAACTTACATAACTACAAACGGATAGGCCATGAAAGAAAGACCTGAGGACATTTCTTGCTTGCTTAGTTTTGTTTCAATGAAAAGGGTACATTTGTACTGCATAGAAAACAAAATTGTGCTGGACATTTCCAACAGCTGGCCTCCAATTTGATGGCTCTAAAGTCTCAGAGAGCTGTTTATGGTGAGCTGTTTCAAGGACTTTTAAGGATAATTTTGACTACACAAGAATTGCATCTTACAAGCAATCAGACATCAGAGCTGTGTGCAAGAGGAAGATGTGCTAATCAACTTGTTTCTAGACCACTGGCCACTGAGAGAGCTCTGTTCTATTCCTAATGATTCTTTGAACTGCCTCTATTCTACATTCAACTTGAAGTAATTGGGTGGAAGACTGAGCGTTGATGGGAAGGAGAGCAGTGTCAGAGCAGAGTTCATTGGTAAAAAGGAACCATATTTCACTTTGCTGATTTCCCCAGGTCCTACAAGAAGACAGCCCTGTGTTTTCCTTTTCTACTTAGAATAAAAAAGAACAGGAAGCTAAGTGCTGGTAACTCATGCCTGTAATCTTAGCTACTCAGGATGCTGAGATCTGAGGATCATAGTTCAAAGGCAGTCTGAGTAGTAAAGTCCATGAGACTCTTATCTCCAATTAACTACCAAAAAAGCCAGAAGTGGGGCTGTAACAGAAATGGTAGGGTGCTCATCTCAGGGACCAGTGCTCAGGACCTGAGTTCAAGCCCCAGGACTGGCAAACACATACACACACACACACGAAAACCAGTCTTGGGGAGAGCAGGCCAGAGACCAGTGGCTGTGGTGCTGAAGACCACTTTGCCTCAGCCCCTGAGCACCAGGGAAAGGGCTCTTCTTTCCTCTCTTCTCTCCTCAATGGAAGCTACAGTAGTAAATGGGTGCCAAGCCTAGCTTCCATCTTCTCCCAGCAGCTGTCTTCAGACTGAAGTAAAAGCACACCTGAGGGCATACAAACTGTTCAAGGGGGTAAGTGTCCATGGATGATTTAAAGGAAATCCACTCCCAGAGTCTTAACTTCCAGAGTACTATTTTCTACAATCATCTCATGAAAGATCTCATGCCTTGCTCACCCATGGTCATGTCAGTAAGGAGTTTTGCTCTGGAGTGTTAAAACCTCCTCAAGCAAAAAAGGAGAGGATGGATATGCTGGGTTCTGGGGCTTCTTAATGATTCATCAAGGCATCTTTCCCCTCAGGACTTCCTCTCTTTCTCTGGCTCTGTGTATGTCTGTCAAGGGTGAAGCGTGGCCCACATTGAGATACTCTAAATTTAGAACAACTGAAGCATATAGGTTAGTGATGATAGACTTTTTTTTCACATGATTTCTTTCAGAGTCAATCTGCATTATTCAGTAATTAAGACTTACTTTATCAAACCAGTTCATGAAGTATTTATGCCAATTATAGCTACTCTTCATCTTATTTCATCTTAGGAAATGTTTAATCTTTTATAACTCCTAACAAAAATAAACTTCTAAACTAAGGCAATGAAGGCAACTAAGTTGCCAACTTTAATTTGTATAAAAGAGTATACAGTTGCTTAAAATTGTTTTAGGAAGTACTCGTGCAAAAGTGTTTGAAAACTGAAGCCCAGAGTATTTCATGCTCCTATCATTAGGTCCTATTTACATAAGTTTTATGGTACTGTGTCGGATTCATCATTTTATATGGGAAATCAAGACAACAGAGAAGACACATTTTGAAAAGTCAAACCAGGAGTCTTTATTAGAATACCAGCGACTGTGTGCAGACAGGTCCCCAGAAAACTTGCAGCCTTGAATACACTTCACACTGTTAGCAAACTGAGCCATGAGGATACTATAGCAAAGAAAGAGTAGAAAAACAATCCCAAACAAACTTGATCAACTCTAACAGCTGAAGAGGGACACCATGGTGACCTGAGGAGTGTCAGGAGACATGAGGCATGGGGAAGGGTCACAGAGAGCTCCAGAATCTTGCTAGTTTATGGCACAAGACTGGCAGGTCCAGCGACCTATTGTCTAAGTCCCCACCCCTGCCTCTAGGAATTCAGGCATGCTCATCATCTGGGAGTGGGACTTCACGTTCATCCATCAAGAAGACAAGATGGCACTAGGTAGACCCAGTAACCTTATTTCAATAGCCACTACTCACAGATGACTGCCATCACAAAAGTTCTGTTGGATAATGTTGATCTGGAATATAGGAACTGACGTGGCTTTTAGGAACAGGTACATTTCCAGGAAAAGCTGGGGGATGCTTAAAAAATAGCAATCAATCTTTCTAAAAAAATACTTCAAATTCATGATGCAATTTTTTTAAAGCCCACAAATTGGTTTACAGGGACAACTAAGTCTCAAGCTAGTAAATTTCTAGCCCTATCTTCAATGTTTCTCCTTATTTCTCCACTTTCTTGAAATTCCTTGCAAAGATATATTTTTTATAATATATTTTTTTATTGTAAAGATACTGTAGAGAGGGGTTACAGTTACATGAGTAAGGTCATGAGGACATATCCTCTCAAGCATTGTTACCTCTTTTTTTGTTTTTCCCCTACTATTGCTTCCCTCCCCACATCCCCAACTCCTCCCTCCTCCCCCAAAGTTGTAAAGTTCGTTTTCAACATAGTGTCTTGTACATCTCATTGTTACAATGAGTCGACCTGTATCCTTATTTCAGCTGTTTGTTATTTCCCTTCCCCTCCCCAAATTATAATATATATATATATATATATATATATATATATATATATATATATATATATATATATATATATAAGATGCAGAGCACTGGAATCAAATACAGTGAAAACAAGGGTTATACCATGGGGGAAGAACATACAAAAAAATCACATTATAAGTATATTTTAAAAACAACAGCAACAAAGATAAAACCTCTTGTGTCCCTATTTTTGGGTTCATTTCACTTAGCATCATCTTATCTGGTCATATGTACATAGCTTTTGACCTTTTCTGCTTCTCCTAGACATATACTAGTTATCCTTGCAAAGATATTTTATGCTCAAATTGTGTTGTGGGGGGCGGGAAGTTTTAAAACAACACTACAAATCTCCTCCCATACACTGAAGAGGTTCATACCCTCTCTTCTTGCATCTGGATGGGATTTTGGTTGTTTTAACAATTACAATATGGTAACAGTGTCATGTGATTTCCAGGCCTTAGTCTTCCACCTCGTCTGCTGGCAAAAATTCCTCTTCCTCTTGGAATCCTGAGCTGCCACATGAGATGTCTGACTACCCTATACTACAAAGCCAGGCCAAGTGACCCTCCCACTTGAGCTGTTCATTGGCCATAATAATACAGCTAGCTGACTTGAGAATGAAGTCGTCACCTTGGCTTGTCACTGTGACTCCAGAAAGAGATTTAACAATTTGATTGGAAAGTGTAGAAAAACTTAGCTATCGATACTTAGAAAACTAGGCAATGGAAAAAATGAGGTAATTAATGATCCCAAGACAACCAATGTGGATTCATAAAGACATTAACAGTATATATGGCTCAACTGTGAGTACTTATAATCATAGTAACATTAACACAGATAGTTGACTTAACCTAAACTGGTCATATAACTATATTGCAAAATGGAAGGAGGAAAAATGTATACAAAAGGGGTGCAAGTATGCAATAGAAATTGTCCAAAATCAAAGAAGCAGCTTCATTATTTAAGAGTTCTGATATATAAATTACAGAATATACACATAGTAGATACTGAAGGATGTATGTGTGCCAGGGATCCAACAGAGAGAGGGGGGAGGAAATAACTGCATGAGAGGAGGCCATGCAGAGCACTCATAGTCTGATGAACTTTTCACAGGGGAGTAAGCACATAGCAGGGGAAAGTAGCTGGCAAGTGGAGATGTGATTACAGATTTTCAAGTGGCTAGTACCAGGACTTGAACTCAGGACCTCATGTTTGCTCAGCTTGCTTGCTCATTTGACAAGTGACCTACCACTTGAGCCTTGCTTCCAGACCAAGTTTCTGCTAGTTACTTTTAGAGATGGAGTCTGGTGGGCTTTTCTAACCTGGTTGACTTCAGTTTCTGTGGACCTCAGCCCCCTGAGTAACTAAGACTACTAGCTACTGATAGATTTCACTATGAGTAGATTTTACTAGCTACTACTAGATTTCAGTGACTTGAGACACTGGTATCTGGCTGACAGATTTTAAGATTAAAAAAAAAAGAGTTTTCTATCTTACACTGTCTTTGCGTGTGTGCACATATGTGCATGCATGTACATGCATGCGTGAGTATGTGTGTGTGTGTATGTATGTATTGCCAATCCTGGGGTTTGAACTAAGGGCCTGGGCACTGTCTCTGAGCTTTTTGGTTGAAGGTCAGTGCTCTACCATCTGAACTACAGTTCCACTTCCAACTTTTTGGTGGTTAGAGAAAAGAATCTCACTGACTTTCTTGCCCAGGCTGGCTTTGAGCTGCCATCCTCCTGAGTAACTAGGATTACAAGTGTGGGCCACCAGTGCTAGGCAATAATACCTCTTTCCTAATTAAAAATGAGAAAAGTTTGTCAGCTGAAAGTAACATGTGGTATAATGTTGCCTGAGAATTTCACAAATAAAAGTGGTATGTCTAAGTCATAATTAAAAGAATACAGATGCTGGTTTAAACAGAGACGTGAAGAAATGTCACATAGTCATTTTGAGAAACCTCTTTTAGGCCCATGATTCTGAACTAAAAGTAAAAGCAGCTTGATTTTTTTTCAGTCATGTGGAGTTTCTTGAATGCAGGCCATGAAGAAATGAATGACTGGGTCTTTCAATATTTTGTAGGAGAATACACTGGAGAATAGGTGGATTCTAAAAACAACCTTTTTGTGTTTATGATGATGAACTATATGTTCTAAACTGGACAAGAAGAGTAGATATAGGAGGTGGCTAATGTATTTTAAGAGTTGGTGGAACCAATGGACAGGAAATCTCTACAAAGTCCAAGAATTGTTGCAGTGGATACTTGAGAATGTGCCAAGGAAAATAAGGTATGGAAGAGTGAGAAACTAGTAGCAGCATGAAAGTTCCTGGTGGCAACAAGGTTAGGATATGACTTTGAGGTGAAAAGGCAGAAATAAATTGTGGATGAGAAGGTCAAGAACACTGACCACAGTACTAAGTGGTAAAGCTGCACAGCTAACTTCAATGAAAACTATTAGAAACTATGTACAAAGGAAGACAGGTAACTGTTAAGTATGGCCTTCAGTAAATAAGAATATGTGATCACGTGTTAAAATCTGCAGGACTCTCTAATAGGCAGGGACTTTTGTCAAAGTAACAGGATTAAGTTACAGATTGGAGAATAGGATCCAGAAGCTGCTATGAAATGCTTGGGAAGAAATGAAAGGAAGAGTGAGAAAAGGATCAAATCAGTTATTAATAAAACAGGAGGCGGATGGAAGTATGGTGATGATGAATGGCTAGAAAGTTCAGCTCTCTCTCTCTCTCTCTCTCTCTCTCTTTCTCTCAGTTGGTCATGGGGTTTGAACTCTGGGCCTGGGTACTGTCCCTAAGCTCTTCAGCTCAAGGCAAGTGTTCTGCTACCTGAGCCACAGCACCACTTCTGGCTTTCTGGTAGTTTATTGGAGATAAGAGTCTCATGGACTTTCCTGCCCAGGCTGGCTTTGAATTTCGATCCTTAGATCTCAGCCTCCTGAATAGCTAGGATTACAGGTGTGAGCCACCAATGCCCAGCTAAAGTTCTGCTCTTTTAAGGGCAACAAGAAGACCATCTGCCACACTCATGCTTAATGCTCTGATGGTTTTCCACCACACTGAACTCCTTATACTAGTCTCCATACTGAACTCTACATCCATGTAGAATTTGTTAGGGATGCAAATTTTGGGGCCACACTACAGTTACTGAATCTGGAACATGAAGAGAAGGACCTAGAAATTTATGCTTTAGTAAGCCCTCTTCCAGATGATTCTGTCACACACCGTATTTGAAAATATTTAATGCACAAAATGTTTTGCTATCTCTCTTGAGCTCAGATTTCCTAATTTAGTAAATGTTAGCCACTGTAGCCATGCTTTTCCCTTTTCCTGAACTCATACTTTTCTCAATTCCTTTGTCCAAAGGCTGGGAACCCAGAGGCTCCCAGACCACCGAGGCTCCAACTGTCTCTGAAGCACAGCAGGACTCTAATCAGATTCTCCTGACCACTCTGTAGCCATTTGCTTCCTAATCAATTAGCCTTTTGTTTCCTCAAGCACACAGCACCTAGGATTTCCTACAATCTTTTGTTTTAAGTGTGTTTGCCCTTCTGCCCTATTAGGATATGAACTGCATGAGAATAGGGAACTTACTCAATGTTTTACCACTAAATCCCTACTATCAGGAAAACATCTCATCGTACAGTGAGGAGTTCAGTAATTACTTAATGGGATAAATCCTGATATTTCTTAGACTTTGAAGTGCAGACAAATCACTTGGGAGGCAGTTCAAAGGTAGATTGTTTCTGAGGTTGGAGTTGGGACTTTAGATCCCACATCCCTGATAGGTGCTCTGGAGTATGGTGATTCTGGTCCCGTGGCTCACGCTCTGAGTAGCAAAGTTTCACAATGAGCCCTGGTCTGTCTCATATAATCTCAAGTATTGGTCTTCTGGTGGCTTCTGGGCAAAACCCTGAATATCCAGTAACATCCGTGATGATTGTACTTGGAATATTTTCTGGCCAGGAACAATATTTTCTGGCCAGGAACAATAGCACTTTTCCTAAACCAGCTGTCCTTAAAAGAAAAGTCTGAGCTCTTTCCAAAAGTTACAGCACAGTGAAAAGAAATGTATTTAAAGAGGCTACTGCTTTTAAAAGGGGCCAAGTTTTGCTGAAAAGAATTCAGCACAAGCCAGGTTCCAATTATTATCCAGATGAGAAAGAGAGACAGACAGACAGAGAGAGACAGAGAGACAGAGACAGAAAGACAGAGACAGACAGAGATAGAGAGACAGAGAGATAGAGAGAGAAAGAACGTAGATCATTGCATTTTGTGGTAAATCTGATAAGTATAAAGAATAGTGTAAATTTGTTCTAATCTAAATCATTGGGTAGAAGCAGCAATATGATAGAGCTAACTGTACTGGAAGCATTTCTTGTTGTTTCTGAGATGGTCTTGTCATACATTCCAGCCTGGCCTTAAACTCAGGGTTCTCCTGCTTTAGCCTCCTAAGCGATGAGATTATAAATGTGTACCTTTGTACCTGGCTCTAATGAACATTTTGCCTCTTCTCGGCTATGTCTTGAACGTGTCCCCTATAGTTTATGTTTTGTCTCCCACATTTTATGTGATATTTCTGGATCAAATTTCTTTCTTTATCTTCTTCCTCTAAACTGCACTCATTTTGACCTTGTAAAGGTATGGCCAACAGAAGTGCAGAAAGCACACAACTCAAGTATTGCTCAATAAACTTTTACATTTATTTTCCCATGATTTGCATAGAATATAACCTACAAAAAGATGCTTTCTGTTTTGCTTTGTTCTGGGGGGCATTGTTTATTTTTACAGTCTATGAATTCATAGAAAATGCTCCATCTGCTACCTCAGTGTCAAGGGCCAGCCACGGAACAGATTTAACAGTCCTTTGCTGATCTGATTATCTTAGTCGTGCCAAACAGCATTACTTTGTACTTTATTGCTACTATGTCAGACCTTCTCCCCATTTAACATGGTAGTTGACTATAAATGTGTACACATTTTGCTTTGCTACTACGTTTATTCAAACATAGATAGATAATAGATGGCTAGAATATTTAAAATTGACCATGACCACTCTAAGGTCATACATAACCAATCTAGTTCACCATCATTTAGAAGGCTTCTAAACACTGACGTCACCAACTCGAAACAAAAAGAAGTGGTACAGAAATGTGGTATCTCACAGGATAGGCTGGCTAGAGCAGAGCATCTTCAGAGCTGCTGGAGTCATTGGCTCAAACATTAGCTTGACTAAATGGCAAGTTACCCACTGAGTTAGAGACATTTTGCTCAGACAGGTTGGTGTTCAGAGGAAAGAGAGGACCATCTCTGCCTGTGGCTCTCTTAAATAGAACAGTTCCAGCAACTCTCCAAGTTACCCACCATTAGGATATAGCCACAGTTAGAGGAGTAGGATGGCTGTGATGACTTGACCCTTGGATGTGGGATTGGCTCAAGTGGCCCTAGAACACATGCCACATGTGGTTGAGGTAGACATTTGTATCAGGTAGGCTTCTGGATGGAACAGGTTGGCAATGTGAGAAGACGATTTGCAAAAGAACAAAATAGAGGAAAAATTAAAACTTCTCTCCACCCTCTAGGCTAATAATAACGGGGGTATACTGTCACCTAGTCTCTTTGCTCCCTGTGGTTCTAACAAAGTACCCTAAATCAGATGACTTAAAAGATTTTACTCTCTCACAGGTCTAAAGGCCAGAAGTCTAGAACTCCCTCTAGAGGCCTTAGAAGAGAATCTGTTCTTTTCTTCTCCCAGCTTGACTTTCCTTGACCAGGCTATATCCCTCCAATTTCTGCCTTCAGAGTTACTTTATCTCTTCTTCTCTAGGTGAAATTTTCTTCTGCCCTTCCTTCATAAGGACACTAGGATAACCCAGCATGATCTCTTCTTTTTAGATATGTAATTACAACTGCACAACCCCTTTTAATAAAGTCACAGTCATAGGATCCAGAGATAAAGTCTTTGAGGAAAAGAGGGAACTGTTCTGCTTGCCATCCCAACCTAAGCCTGGTAGGAGACGTGGGGTCGCCAGAGACCCAGAGAGCTTTGTGGAAAAGACCAAGATGGAGGCATGGCCTTCAGAAAGGAGACACAGTGGGCCCACTAGGAGAGATCAATACCTTGCCCAAATGCTCCTATCTTCTTTTGATCTCCTACTGCTGTTCCCATTAGCCAAACACAACCAGAGATTTTAAAGCAGTACATAAAGGTCAGCCTCCTTCCAGGGCCACCACAAAATGAAGAAGTATAAAGAGTCTGCAGGGAGGGGAGGAATGGAAGACACAGAGTACTGAGGCGCTGGCAGAAAAATAAGAGTCAATGCATGCTGATAAAAAAAAATAGTCACTAAGCCCCTTTTCATCTGCCAACTGCTTCCTGACTCTTAGACACTTTCCAGTTTAAAGAATTTACCAGTTTAAGTAAACTCCCATTTAAATAAACTGTTTTCCTCTCTTTCTACAAAAATAAGCCATGTTGATTACAGAAAATTTGGAACATACAAAAAATGTGAAGAAAAAATTGTTACCCATAATTCTCCTGCAGAGAGATAACCAGTGATGATATGTTGTATTTTCTCTGGGTGTGTACCACACTTCTAGCATGGGGGAATTTTGTATTTAAATATTCAATGCTAGCTTTTTCTATCAATGAGCATATCATAGATTTTTCCTTCCTTCCTTCCTTCCTTTTTTTCTTTCCTTGTCCACAGGCTCGAACTCAGGGCTTGGACACTGTTCTTGAGCTGTTTTGCTCAAGGTTAGTGCTCTACCACTTGAGCCACAGCTCCACTTCCAACGTTTTGGGAGTTAGAGATAAGAGTCTTGTGGACTTTTCTGCCTGGACTGGCTTTGAACAGTGATTCTCAGATGCCAGCCTTTTGAGTAGTTAGAATTACAGGCACGAGCCATTGGTGCCTGGATAGCAAGATTTCTTTTTAAAGGCTACCTAATAACCTATGACTGTACCATACTTTCTGAGGCTACAGGTTTGAAATTACCTGGGCCTTACTCTTGCCCCAGATCGATGGAGAGGTTAAGCAGCTTGTCTCAGTTGGAGTCATTGGTTGCCTAGTTTAGCAGCTTAGAATCCAGCCTCGCCCAAAAGGGTTGCTGTCATCCCCCAAAGACTCAGGAACAGGTGTCGAATCTGGGGCTGGGCAAAATTCTCAGAGTTGCTCTTCATTGACTCCCTTTCTCAATTCTGTGTCCATCTCCACCTAAGGCATGCTCCCTGGGACTCTTGGTGTAATCACACTTCTTCCTGATTGAGGGGCAACCCCTCCTGGAGCACTCAATAAATGGATGTACCAACAATTTATCTGTGGTCTTCCTTTTCCATCTCCACCATAGCTACATTTCTCTGTGACCACTTTGTTCATTTGTGGCATAAGGCCCCAAACAAGCTTCATAGGCTAAAGTATTCTCAGATTGCTGCAGTGTCTTCCTTGGGTTTTTGCAACCATCAAAAATAGTTTCTTCATATCACTAAAGAGTAATTTCAGGTATTTGGAGGAGTAGCAAAAAATCTGTATCTCAGGCAAGTCCTAGCTGCCGCCTCCTCCTCCTCCTCCTCCTCCTCCTCCTCCTCCTCCTCCTCCTCCTCCTCCTCCTCCTCCTCCTCCTCCTCCTCCTCCTCCTCCTCCTCCTCCTCCTCCTCCTCCTCCTCCTCCTCCTCCTCCTCCTCCTCCTCCTCCTCCTCCTCCTCCTCCTCCTCCTCCTCCTCCTCCTCCTCCTCCGTTTCTTCCTCATCCTTCTTCTTTTTGTTGGTCATAGGGCTTGAACTTTGGGCCTTGGCACTGTCCCTCAGCTCTTCAGCTCAAGGTAAGTGCTCTACCACTTGAGCCACAGTGCCATTTCTGGTTTTTTGTTGGTTAATTGGAGATTAGAGCCTCATAGATTTTCTGTCCGGTCTGGCTTTGAACCACGATCCTCAGATCTCAGCCTCCTGGGTAGTAAAGTCCTAGCTTTCTATACTGACAACTATACCAAAGACTATTCCAAAATCCAAAAATCACTTGCTTTACACCTGGCCCAGAGGCCTGGGAAGCCATGGGTAGGTGACTTCTCTGTCTCTTCACAAGCAACCACATTCTGTGTCTCCCACCCTTGGGAAAATGTCTCAGGCAGGCCATGATGCAGCCTACAATGGGGACCAACAGCACTCTCTCTGTTCCCAAAGGTGTTCGCAGCCACCTAGTAAAGGGCTCTCAAGTTTCAGCTTTTTCTTCCTAAATAAGTGAACACGTTCAGGAGCCTGCACAGCTGGGAGTCATTAAGCAGAAATCAAAGGGCAGCATCAACGGGAGGCAGAGCTTTATGCTGCCCAGAACCCTCACACTTGACCTCTGAGAGTTGATGAATCAACCTCCAGGCATCAGTAAGGGGCCCCAGATAAATGTCAATTCATGTTCGGAGCAGCGCTGGATTGGGGAGGTGTCTAAGACTCTAAACATGTCTCCAGAGTGGCATGGTTGAGGGTGGCCCTGAAGGAATGGAGTAGTTGATTCTAACAATGTCCCTTTACTCTTTGGGTACTGCTCTTCTAAAGGTTGAATCCCCTGTTTTGATTTAGCTATCTCAATAAGCCTCTGAAGAAGTCAAGAGAAAGCTGCTCCTAAACAGCTTCCTAGCTAAATCAGGCCTGATCAGGAGGTCTAAGTAAGAGCTAACATTTTAGGCCACTGGCCATGCTGCAAAATCCATTTCCCATGACTTCTATGTGGACCTTAGCTTCTGTTAGGCCTATTAATATTCTCAAACAAACCGGACAACTCCTTGCCTCAGCTGAGATCTCTGTACTGCTTGGCTGGGTGACTTAGTAGAGAAGGCCTTCTCCCACAAGCTTTCCAACTCTTGCTGCCTCCTCTGATGCCTCACCAGCTCTTCCCCAAAGCTTCCAGGGCAGCCTTTCTCCAGCGAATCTCAGCAGCTTGCTCCCTCCTAGTGTGAAGTTAAAGTCCCATTCTTTTCCCAGAGCCTGGACTGAGTGGAGAGTGCCATGGCTCCCTTTCTCCCTGCCAAGATTTGTCCAGGTCTCATAAACGCTGGGAGAACTCCCAGAAGCTGAGAGCCCCTCCTCTGGGCTGCTGAGGAGGGAGACCCTGGGAGGGCCAAGAATGTGCTGTTGCAGACCAGACTTCCTGCCTCAGGTGCCCTCTGACCTTTGGTAATTACAGCTTCGGAAGTGGTTGGCTCCCCATCTAGAAATTGGAGATAATGAGCCCCAACTTCTTGGAGCTATTGAAGGTTTAATTGATTCATGGTGGCTAAGTGGTTGGCAATCCTGGCCTGGAATTCGGTGGAGGCTATTCTGTCAACAAGGTAAGGAGACAGCCCCAGCATGAGGGAACTGGCTGGCTGCCTGCCTGTCTCAGTCCAGAGTTCCCCTTCCTCTAAATTCTTCAAAGGATTTCTGTTTGGCTTCTAGAATCTTCTGTCTAGTTAAGGTGGTCCATTCTCAGACTCCTCATACTGTCCCTTTCCTTACTGGAATGACAATCCCAACATGTCTTTGTCTAGTTCATTTGAATCGTAGCCTGCAACAATTCCACTTAGCCCAGTTCTTATATGGGTCCTAATGGTCTCTCCTCTGGGAAGCTCTATAGTCTAGCACTTCCCAAATGCTAAAAAGTACCAGGGATTTCTTTTTAAATTATATTTATCTGATTTATTGCTTTATTTTATTTTTTAACTTTTCATTGTTATTATTTTATTGTTATTATCAATTTTCATTGATATATAGAGGGGCTACGGTCATATAAGTCAGGCAAAGAAAATATTTCTTTTTGGACAATGTCACCCCTTCCCCCTCTCTCTCCCAGTTTTTCCTTCCTGTCACCACGCAAAAGTTGTATAGTGCATTTTCAACATCATATATAGTGAGCAACACTGCTGCATCTGTTCACTTTCATCCCTCCATTTCTGTGCCACACCCCTTACCTATTGCTTTGTTTTTAGTGATATGGAAAAAATTTCTCTACCACAGTCTTACAATAACTTTCCATTGTATAGACTGGCTGCATGGAAGTTGATGAATGTTTTTCTTAGAGGTACAGACTTGGAGATTATTCTTAACCACTTTCACCCAAAACTAAAGCACTAGCGGCTCACATCTATAATCCTTACTCACTCAAGAGGCTGAGATCTGAGAATCTTGGTCAAAGCCAACCTGAGATTCTTATCTCAAATGTTTTAGCACAAGAACTGAAGGCCCAAATTTCAAGCCCCACAAATGAGGAAGATCTTGTTGACATGCAAATTCTGGGTCAGAAAATCTGGGATGGAACTTGAGTAACTGCACTTGTACATCCCTTCCCCATGTGTTGAACACTGCTAACGTCACTGATATGCTTTGAAGTTTAAGTGTGGGCTTGAATTGTATTTCTTTTTTAGTAGCATAGATCATTTTCTCCCCACAAATGAAAATCAGCACTTCATTAATGCAAATACCTAAGTTCAAACTTAATATTTACCTATACTCCCAATGAGGCTATTTGATAAGTATGAAATTGAGTGCTGTACAAAGACTGTAGTCTTACATCAGCTCCAGCTTATGCAATTGTTTCTGGATTTTATTGGGAAAACCCTGACATTAATTGAAATAGGGAATTTTAAACATTTACCTGGAAAGTTTCTGATGCTCTTCAGAGTGAGTAGTACACACATTTTCCTTTAAAGCTATGGTGACAGGAGGACTTAATTCAAGTTCTCATTCAATCCATTTAATTTGATAGCACAGAATAGTGTTATCCTTTGGTTAGGAAGGCAAAGAGTTAAAATTTAATATGTAATATGTAATAATTTTCAATTTTTTCTATTTTATTACTATTTTTAAGTAAAGCGTAATTTAAAAATAAAATTTATATCCAGTTGCTTTATTTTCCTGAAGCAATTTTCTCAGCCTTCAATACCACCACTGTGCTGTGTTGACCAATCCTTGCTATGGGTTTTATCCTATATTGTAGGCCACTTTAGCAGCTTCCTGTCCTCTAGATGCCAGTAGTGTACATCCTTTCTTCTCCCTGATGTGACTGTAAAGGAGTGAAAGAATTGAAAAAATAACTAAATAAAAATAAAAAATTCTCCAGACATTGGCAAATGTCCTCCAGGGGAACAAAATCATTCTTTTGAGACCATTACTCTCTAGGTATTAGGTCTCCATGGAACACAGAAAACAGTAGGCTGATGGCCTTCTTTAGTACTTGGCATGTCCACCTGATGTTCTCCCATAGCCTTCCTGCAGGCACTCTCTTCTAGTCGGAAAACTTGTGAACAAGTCACTGAGGCAGCCATCATTGTGAACAGGGCTTGCTCAATGTGATGCCCAGTAAACGTTCACTGATTGATTGATAGAGACACTTGCATCTGCACTGACTCATGGAGATAATTGGAGAGAAACCTGAGCTAAGGAATGTGGCCATGTCCTGAAGGCATAAACATATCATAAATATCAGGTGATAATAAAGCTGCCGAAGTACATTTGTTTATCCTCATTTTTTACCTGCCTGTCTCCCCCACAACCAAAAATAGAAACAATGAAAATTTCTTTTCTCCTTTCTTTATTCTCATAGAGTGGCATCAGCTCTGCCATTTTTATAGTGAGGGTTTTTTTTTTTGTCCTTCACACTTACTACTTTTGAATCTCAATTTGCTTATCCATAAACTAGAAATGATCATCACAAATTTGTTTGGAGGATCACATGAGGTATAATATGGGTAAAGTACTTTACCACCTGATGAAGACACAAAAAAGACACTTATTAAATATTTGGTAAATATTAGTCATTTGTTCTGTGTTTGGGAATCTTTAAATATCCTAAAGAGGAGAAGTGGTAGCAAAGATAATATAACACAGAAAAATAAGAATAATTTTTTTTCACATAGCTTTGGAAAGAGTCTCCCATTAACTCCTCCCTCTTATGCACTCAGCCCCTCAGCTTCATCCACAATCAAAGTTATGGAAGTTATTTTCCACACTTCCAGGTATGTCTCGTAAGTCACCCTCATCCATTCTAACTACCCAAACCAGAAGCCATAGAGTCATTTCTTTTCCTATTGATAAATTCTCCAAGTTCTACTGATTTTTGCTTCTAAAAGGTGAATGGGCCCCATACCCTGGATTCCTTCTTCTTTAGCTCAGGCCTACATTTGTCCTCCTTGAACTATTTTAATATGCTCTGCTATTTTTCTCACTGTGTAATCATCCACCCTTCAGAACCATTCTCCATTGTGTTCCTAAGTAGCATTCAGTGATTACTTCCAGCTTAGCAAAATCAAGTTCAAGTGTCATGGCAAGATGTACAATGTGTGGGCAAAGGAAGATTCCCATGCCAGGCAGGGCAGAAGTAGATACTCTAAAATTCTTTACTGACTAATATTTATTGAGTACTGACCATATGCTAAGGACTATGTATGACATGAGCTTCCCATGGATTTTTCTCCTTCAGTCCTCACACAGAGCCTGTAGGATAGGACTTTGTGCTTTCTCATGTTTTAAGGTGAGGAAAACATAACTCAAATTATGTACTCAAAGATCCACAGCTGGCAAGAAACACCAGGTTCCCACTGGTGATTCATTTCAGTCTTCTGCTTAGATGTCTACTCCATGGGCTTCTTGACAACCTTTCCTGCGAAAGGGAAACTTCTCTTTTTCTGGAAAATAAAGAAAAACAAGAAAAAAGATTTAAAAATATTTCTTCCTTTACTACTCCTGTGCACACTTTTATTGCTGTAAGTGCCTTACCTCTGAGAGAACTTGCTTGGAACTGCCCATTTTAGGCTGGCTTTCTATTCTGAGAACCTAGAGCTCAAGAGAAGGTGTGTGGCAGAGGGGTGGGGAAATTTTGCATGGGGATAGTTCTAGAAACAACCTAATCACAAGGCAATAACTGCCAGCTCATTCTGCAGGCCATTTTATTTCACCTCTCTTATGGGCCAACTAGCTCCAGCCCCAGGTCCAAAACATCACTGACGCTAGAGGGGTGGGAGGCTTCTGATGAAAGAATGGGGTAAATGAGGAAGAACTGTAGCAAAAAAAAAAAATTGTCTCTCTGGCAAAGCCCAGTCATCATCTTCCTGTTAAACCAGAAGCCTCTGGATAGGTAGACCTAACTATGGGCTGTCCTCATTGATGAAGAGTTTCCAAATGAAAATGAAGTGAGTGCTTTCTAAACTATGGTAAAAGCTGAACAGTGTTGTTGTTTAGCCTGGGAGTGACAGAGGTTGTGGATCGCCTTAGATGTGTACAACCATGTACACCTCCAACAGCATGTAGTGAGTTTCTCAATGTTAACCACATCCTGGCTTTGGTAGTGCTTATAGGCAACCTAGTACTTCTGTGGGGCCAGCTTGAGCCAAAAGGTTAATCAGCCCTTTGGGGAGCATCCCCCACCTCAGTTCTCAGAGAAAAAGTCATGGGGTGATGCTAGGGAGAAAAGAGGGGCTAATGAGCCCCTACTCCAGGGAGAAGAAGGGACATGGGAACAAAGGAAGTCTACAGCTTTGTTGTACCATATGCTCCAATCTTGGCCACATAAAATCATTTGCTGGGTATGAGCATAAAGATGCTATATAATTCAGTCTTTATGACCTCAAGGATAGAAGAAAGGAAAGTCTGTTTATTAGGAAGTTGTCTGTGTAGATAGTGTGCCGGTGTATCAATGTATCTTGTGGTAAACTTTACTGACCTAAAAAATTGACACAAATCAGACCTGCCCTTGTGTGACAGGCAGCCAGGGAAAGGCCAAAGGAAACATCTCTAGTTATTTCTTCCGTACACCACTTGGTGCTCACGTGTCCTACTTTCTGTCCAGAAGACACCAGACTGAGGATCAGAGCAGGAGAAGGGAGAGTTAATGCCAACCGACAAGCTTTGCCATTACATCCCATACCGTAGAGTGAGCATCAGAGGCCACAGGTGGGGAGCAGGGAGGTCAGGGGATTTGATAATACCTGAAAGGTTGAGAGCATATTACAAAAAGAGAATGTTTTCCTTGTTCCTCAAGAACTGTGATAAAACGTTAGTAAAATCTTGTTGTCAAGTTGTTGATGATTCATGTGCATGTAGATACATTTGTTCACATAAACACATGTGTACAGGGAAGAGCTGGGCCTGGATGTGAAGAGCCAGGAACCAGAGTAACCTCAGGATGAGATCATGCATGTTTATCTCACTGAGTTGTATATGAGTAACCGATGTCTCAAAGCCAAGTTCTGCATAAAGAGAGATGTTCCTTCATTAGTGACTAGTTTCCCTTCCTTACTTTTGTTGTCTCTCTTTTACCTGTTTACTCCTTTCCTGTCTTAGAATCAGGACTATATTGAGATATGTCTATTGAAACACGAAGAGACTCTGATTTAAAATGACCCATAAAGACAAAAACAATGTAATTCTGCAAAGCTCACTTAATTATCCACTGTTGTTCAGGAATTCTTTTCCTGGTGTGACAAATTGGAAAGGCAATTATTGGGGTTCAGGGTGGCTAAGCTGCAGAGTAAGAGATAGATTTGCCCCCAAAGAGGTGCCCTTCTTACCACATCCATTGAATTCTGCCCTCTGCCACAATCTTTTCAAACACATGATCTCCCACTTTAATCTCTTCTTAGTCCATTGTATTTCCTTCATGGTGACCTTTTTGGAAGTTCTAATACTCACATGTATTGGGAGATGATTTTTGGTCAGCATTTACCTGTCTTTATGTAAGTTTAGATAGATTACAAAAGTTTCCCAGAGGCAAAATAACCTTTTATTTTGGTTGATAGAATTTAAAGGGAAAACAATAACTATAAATGGTTTCTTTTTTTTATTTTTTAGCACAGTATTATGGGTAAAAAGAAAAATCCAAAGAACCACTAAAACTACCACTCAACTTTGTAGTTTTGTTCCCCCAGTGTGAGCAGTGGCTGAGGGGTGCGTTCTCTGAGCCAAAAAGCCAATCAGAGGCCTCAACAGTGGTTGAAAAAAATGAACCAAAACAAAGCAGTGTTCTGGATGTCAGCATTGAACTCTACTTATTTTCTGCCCCATTTCAACACATTACCCCCAGGTGTGGAATTTTTAGCTCATCCCATTGACCTGATTATTACCAGGTAAGCCTAACTCATCTCAAGGTCAATGATTGTCTTTCTCCAAGATGGCTACTGAGAGGGACAGGGTCCACAGCAGGGAGGCTCAGTATTTCAGATGGAGACCTAGATAAGCAGTTGCTCTGGAGAGCAGCAGGTTGTGACATAAGCCAGAGGATTTATGAAAAGGGTTAGAAATAAATGTCAGATGGAGTGACAGCTTAGGAGATGGTGTGGGGAACATGGCACTGGGAAGAATAAGGAGAGATAAGAATGAAGAATGGAGAGTGAGAGTGAGCTTTTTTTTTATCCATAAGATTGATGATCTGATTCTCTATCCCAACTTGCTATTTCATCTCTTTCCAAACATGGTTACTTTCTTTGACAGATAATGATACTGAACAAAGCCATGTGGTCCAAAGGCAACATAAAACTGGGAGGAGCTACTCAAACCAACTGTTGAAATAGCAAGACACAAGTCAGTCTAGCATAGATGTCACAGAAAAGTCTTCCCCTGGTAGGGTTTGAATTTTGTCTCCCTAAAATCTGAAGTCCTAACTTAAGGGTCTCAGAACATAAACTTCTTTGGAGATGGGGTCTTTACAAAGGCAATTAAAGTGAGGTTCCCAGTGGGGCTCTAATCCAAAAGAAATATGTAGAAAGACACAGAGTATGAAGATAAAGACAAGGATCATGTTTTTACAAGGCAAGAAAACACTCAAAGTGTTCCAGAAGCTAAGAGAGAGGCATAGAAGTTACTCTTCCTTGAGCTTATAGTCAGAATCAACCTTGATCTTGGACTTCTAGTCTTCAAAATAGAGAAAGAATACGGTTCTATTGCTTAAGCAACTCAGTTCATGGCAAATGATTCTATCATCTCTGGTGGCCAACCTTGATCCTCAAACTTATATCCCAAGATGATTGCCAATTTTTTTATTTTAGTTAAGAATCCCTAAAAAGTGGGACTGACAATGTGGCCTAATGGTAGAGTGCTTGCCTAGCATGCATGAAGCCCTGGGTTCGATTCCTCAGTACCACATAAACAGAAAAGGCTAGAAGTTATACTGTGGTTCAAGTTGTAGAGTGCTAGCCTTGAGCAAATAAAGCTCAGGGACAGTGCCCAGGTCCTGAGTTCAAGCCCCAGGACTGAAAAAAAAAAAAAGAATCTCTAAAAAATTTTAAAACATTAAAAGAAAGAAACTGGGAAATGGAAGAATATGAAAGGAAAACTTTGTATCAAATCATGGATAATGTAGCTCATCTTTCATAAAGTCTCAGTTTTATGTTAGGAAAATGAAGGCAAATATGGTTGATATATAATATTCCTCATTACAATTGTTTTCTAGCAATTATAGTGGCCAAAAGTCAGTTGATAAATGAGTAAGTGAAAGTGTTCAGGATGCTAGAATAGGAATGTTGAGAGGAATATTGTAAACGTGTAAAAATATAACAAAAAGCCCCTTCTGCATAACTGATGTAAGCTGAAAAATTACAAGAAGAAGAAGCAAAAAAGGGGGAGGGTTGCCAAAGGGGCTGATGCAAAGGTAATTTGATTGCATGTGAAATGAGGTGATAGATGCTAACATAAAGGATGAGATATTCGGATTTATATTTTATACGTCGAATAAAGTAGATATACTAGGGAGCTATACTCTATACTAGAAACCAGGTACATTTTCAAAATACAATCAAGATCACAAAGAAAAGGTTTGGAACACGAGGGAGAGAGGGACCAAGTAAGGAGAGGTTAATTTATATGTAAAATCCTTTCTCTTCGAATACAGAGAAGACTTTTTCCTGCCATTATCATCATTTCCAATTTATATCATAGAACAGATCTGTGCATAGTCTTAGAATTCTGAGGAAATTTCACAGAAAATTCCTTCACTTCCCAGTTGAAACACTTGGGAATGTTAGATGGTAGAGAACTGTGTTACCATCTGTTACTCGACGAAGCAATTAACATCCACCAAACGGGCTGTCAAAACATGTCATTCATACATTCATAGTATTATAGGTTTCATGAAACAACTTGATCTCCAACACCTCCAGCTCTCTGTAATAAAAGATTATAGTTAGGTTGGATAATATCATGGTAAGAACACAATGTAGTGCGTGTTGAATAGCATGCACTCAAAATGGCATCACATATTGTTTATAGGAGTTCTTCCATAAAATATGACATTCAAAAACAATTTAGATTTACATCCACATGCATCAGGGCCTTCTATTACAGGGTTTGGTAATTGGTTTGTTTCTGATACTGGGGCTTGAACTCAAAGCTTATATCACTACATGGCTTTTCTACTTATGGCTGGTGCTCTACCACTTGATCCATGCCTCCAGTTTCAGCTATCTGTTGATTAATTGCAGATAAAAGTTTCTTGGATCTGTCTGCCTTCGTTCATTCCAAACAATGTTCCACAAATCTCTGCCTCATGATTAGGAGTATAGGTATAACCCATGGGCACCCAGTAACAAGAATTTCATTCAATGTGCCTAATAGCTCAATCCCATTATACTCAGTAATAAAGCAGAAAAGTTTTCAAAGGGTGATTTTTGACTTTAAGTAGAAAATGAAGGAAAGTTACTTGCATTGTAGACTTCAGTTCCCTAGCTACTTACATTCATGGAACTCTTCTTCTAATGTGTTCATCTATAGGGTCTGATTCCATTTCTAGGAGAGCAACCCCTGCCTGAGCCCTGGCTTGGTTACAACTTAACCCTAACAATGAACATCCCAGAATGAATCAGGGGATGATCCAAGAAGATGGATTCAAGGTATTCTGGATAATCTGTGGCAGAGAACTCATGTTAGTTGTTTGCTGCTGAGGCAACAGGCAGTAAATGACTTACTAAAACCTATGGAGACAGACCAGTGGAGCAAATGGAATTTCTCTGCCTTCAAGGAAGTAAAACAGCACCATGACTTCTTCATTATGTGACATTTTTTCTCACTTAATAAATATGTATTATGTGCTTCAGCCAGGCAGTACAGGTATGACTTTGAGAAGCTTCCTACTTATCATTTTCAAGATCTTCAGCACTTATTCACTGGTTGCACACTGTGACAGATACTGGATATATAAGGTCCGTGTTCACAAGAAACATAAGGGAATGTGTTCTATGATTGCACTGAAATGTCAATACATTTATCCTTCTGACTTCATATGAATAATTTTAGTACAATATTATAAACATATTTTGAAACAATAGTTCTTAACTTTTGACTGTAGACAGATCACCTAGGAGTTATTATAAATACCCTGATGCCTCCTAATTAATTAATTCAATATGTCTGGGAATGGAATCCAGATATATATAATTATATATTATTCATATAATTATATAATACCATAATTAGCTAATTATAATATATAATTATACAAAATATATGATATATAGCATGATATATGTTATATAATTGTATATGATGTATAATTATATACATAATGTGTTATGTATATATAATCTGTATTATAACTATATTATGTATAATTATAATATGTGTTATAATTATACATCATGTATTATATATGATATATGCTACACATATGGTACATAACATATATGATATATACTATATATGACATATGTAGTATATAATACATTATCTCTATCTATCTATCTATCTATCTATCTTTAAAGATTCCAAGTGATTCTCTTACATAGCCAGGACTGAGAAGCACTACATTATAATTTCTGCCTCAGACTCTTAGAGCTCTACATAATATCAGATACACAGTAGGTTCAACTCAAAGCATTTTAATGCAGTTATTTTATCTGCCTTCATTTTTTAGCAAGCTCCTGGTATGTGCCTGGCACAAAATAGGGTCACATAAAGTGGCTGCCCCTTGCTTAGAAAGTACTTGGAGAAAACTAAACCATGCTAATGTATAGGGTTTGAAATGTGCTTGTCAAAATGTACATGTTCAGGGACCTTGAAACTCAAATAAATAATGTTACCATTATAGGCATAAATTTATCAAAGTCTTTTATTACATATAATTGCATAAGAAAATGTTCTAACAATAACCTTTTATTACCTTTGGGAGCAAATGTTGAGAGGCTAGTTAGAAAACATTTTGAATCTGCTGATGAAACATGACACAGAAATAAAAAGTGGCAACATTGGAGCCTGGAATGTTTTCAGTTTAGAATGGAAACCGGGGGGGTGGGGGGCGGGGGAAGTGGTGAATAAGTTAGAGATAAAACTATTTTCTCTTTTCTGTAAATATTATGGCTCACATAGAAGCAGAGTCTCCATAATTAGGAGCAACTACTGGCTTTTTGTTTTCCCCTGCCTGGTTGTTTGTGTTCTAGTTAGCTAATTCTATTTGGCCTTTCGTGTATCATTCTATCCATCATTTATCAATCTATTGATCTATCATCTATTGCTATCAATCAATTTCTATCATATATCATCTGTCTATCTATTACCTATCTGTCATCAATTTGTACTTGGTCATGTGCACTTACTCATAGTGGCAGAGAGAGGAAAGCATCTTAGAATCAGAACTTTCACAAGGTTGTGGTGATAATGACACTGCCACCTCAATGTCAGAGGAGCTACTACCCAGCTACTAATGAGAAAAAAAATACAGGTAGTTTGTGTTTACTAAGGAGCTGGGGGTAGGGATTGCTTTGGGGTAGTAAAAATATTCTGGAATTGGTGCTTCTGCTGGACTAATCTTGTGAATATGCTAACAAAATAACCCACCAAAGTATATACTGTTGAAAGGTGAATTTTATATTGTCTGAACCATATTTCAAATTAAAAAGGATAATGCTTTGAATAACAAATCAGGACTTCAGAGAGACTTTAGTTAGTGGCTATTGTTGGATTTTTGTCTCCTAAACTGTGGAGTCTTCAAGTTCATCAGTAATGTTCTCTTTGACTGGATTGATTTACTTACTCACAGAGTTGCTAATGGTAATCAAAATTTCCTCTCTCTACTGGATAAAGCAGTTAGTGGAATTAGTAACAGGAAACATCAGTCTTAAGTTAATGGGTTATAATTTTAGGAGGAATGTATACTCATAGCTGAATAAAAGTAACAATAACAAAAAGCATGCTTCCCTGCAGAGGTTTGCAATGTATAAAAAGGTGTTCCCACTTATTCATTTGTGTGTCAGATCATTTTCCAGGTGCAAGGGAACACAAGGGTGAATTGGACCTGTAGCCCATGATCAAATACAGTAACACAATGAAGCATGCTAATGGTGAATGGGCTGGGCAGCATTTTGTTTGTTTAAGGTATTCTTCCTTATACTGACTCCACAATAGTGAAAATTAAGACTCTGGAACTTAGAAACAAAACAGAAGAAATGCATTTATTCCTTACTTAAGAAAAAAAATGCCCAGTGGTGGACATAGATGTCCCTTAGGACATCTTTGAATCTAGAGATTGGCAAAATGGTACTTTGTCAGCGCAGAAGGCAAGGGTGGCTGCCAGGGCTGCCCTATTCCAGGCTCTGCCCTGCCATTTTCTTGAACTGCGAAAAATTTTCTTGGAAAGGAGAGTTCTTGAGCAATCACAGGCTTCCAAACATTTTGTAATATGAATACCTTTTTATTTTGAAAGAAATAAACCCATAAATCTCTGCATTATAGAGGTTACTACGTGTTAATTGATAAAACACATTATGATAAATCAATCAAATGAATGCAAAACACTTAAACATGTTTTTATATTTCAACAAAGCAGCATCTATATACACTAATTAATTAATTTGTTTTTTGGTTGGTTGTGGGGCTTGAACTCAGGACAACTCTGGGCATCGTCCCTGGGCTTTTCTGCTCAATGCTAGTACTCTACCACTTTGAGCCACAGCACTACTTCTGAAGCAGCATCTAGCTACATTTTAAAAAATGGAATAGTAGCATTTAGTTAGTTTAGGCATGTTTTGCTTCTCAGCCACCAAATTTCCAATGACTGAAAAGTCCTGTAGAATTCTGTATTGGTGAGGTATGGCAAATGTTCATACCTGGCATGGGCTAGGAAATTGGTATGCCCTTATTGGAAAGCAACTGGGCAATAGCTATGAAAAATTTATCTCTGAAGTTATTCTACTTCTATAAACTTTCCCTACTGAAATTTATAAAAAGAACAAGGATGCTTACTGCCACATTCCTTACGAGGATGCACAATCCAGAAACAACAAAAGTGTCCTACATTGGAAGATTGGTTATCCAGAATATTCTAGAGCTGTTAAAAAAGAGAGAGGTCTGGCTTATTATTGGGTAAAAGTGATGCATATATGTGATGGTCCTACTGATAGAGATGGACAGTATAATGTATGCATGCATTAGGATTTACACAGGAATATTTCTAAGCCACACACTTAATTTGGGGTAATACAAGGATTCTTTAAATGGAAATGATTCTTTTCTTTCTTTTCTTTTCTTTCCTTTTTTTTTTTTTGTCAGTCATGGGGCTTGAACTCTGGGCCTTGGCACTGTCCCTCAGCTTTTCAGCTCAAGACTAGCATTCTATCATTGAGCCATAATGTCTCTTTAAGTTTTCTGGTGGAGATAAGAGTCTCATGAGCTTTTCTGCCCAGGCTGGCTTTGAACCGTGATGCTCAGATCTTAGCCTCCTGAATAACTAGGATTACAGGTGTGAGCCACTGGTGTCCAGCTAAATGGAAATAATTCTTCACATATATACTATTACCTCAAAGTTTTTGATAGCTAATTTTATTTATGCAGATGTAAGTACTAAGAATCAGTGTACTCTGCTTTTAGTAAAAAGAAAAATATAAATCCAAAGACAAGTTATATGAAATGACGTGAAAATCTATGTAATTAAAACTCAAATAGGAAGATGACATGTTAAAATGAGATCTCTAAGTTTTAATTTTAAAAAGATACAACTTCAGATGTAAATCTATATTATATCTTTTGCTGTTTGACTTTGATAATACTGTTTGTATTGTTATTGGGCTGTAATATTCTGAAAAACTTCCAATCTGTATTTAAAATTCAAAGTAATCAGATCATCAATCACAAAACAATGAACTAGCTTTAATGGTATGGTACTTGAAAACTCTACATTGATATTGCCTCCTTAAAAATTAAGATTTAAGGGCTTGGAAGATGGCTCAGTGGTAGAGCGCTTGCCTTGCATGCTCGAGGCCCTGGGTTCGATTCCTCAGCACCACATAAGGAAAAAGAAAAAAGCCAGAAGTGGTGCTGTGGCTCAAGTGGTAGAGCGCTAGCCTTGAGCTGAAGAGCTGAGCGACAGTGCCCAGTCCCAGAGTTCAGGCCCCATGACCGGACCCCCCCCCAAAAAAAAAGAGAAAAAAAATTAAGGTTTAAGCACTGAATATTTTGGAGACAAGGAAATAATATGTGAATCCATTCTTTTTTTTTAACAGATGCTGAAAATGCATAAATTCCATGGAGTCTACAAAGTTTAAAAAGAAAAAGGTAAGAACTGGAAATGAATCATTCATATCATTCAGAAGAGCTGCATGACAAAGAAATTTTCTTATTGTTGCTTTTTCTTTCATCTGTATATGAAATGTTCAAACCGCTTTGAACTCTGGGTTCTTGGCCTTTTGGCCAGCACAAACATAACACCTTTGTATTGTCAGCTTCTGGACTTTTCTAGTTACCACTCATTAATTAAACCAGTACAGTAGTCACTTAAATTATGTTAATTTTCAGATGTTACCTTGAATTCTTAATTTATGAAGTGATTTTTAAAACTTAAGTCTTTATATATGAACATGTCACTCAATTGTAAATTATCACAGCCAAAGAGCTTCGTCTCGATATCTGGAAACAAATTCAACCAAAGGTTAATAATATCATTTTTCACATTGGTACTTGTCAGCTTTGCGACTATCAGACTTGCTTTCTGACTCATAAAAAGCTAAAAACTAGATAAATATGGTCAAAATTTTGAGTGACTTTTTTAACCTTTCCATGTACTTTGATGTATTATTTGAAACATTTAAAAATGATTATAGTGGGGCTGGGAAGGTGGCTCCATGGTAGAATGCTTGCCTTGCATACATGAGGCCCTGGGTTCAATTCTTCAGCATCACATAAGCAGAAAAAGCCAGAAGTAGCACTGTGGCTCAAGTGGTATAGTGCCAGCCTTGAGCTAAAGAGCTGAGGGTCAGCTGAGGGACAGAAGGGAAGAAGGAAAGAAAGAATTATGGTAATTTATGTAAACTTGAATAACTTAATTTTATTGTAGAAAAATAAAAAACTGTCTCTAAGTTATCACTTGATTCACAAAGATTATAAATACAACTGAAAGAGAAGATGATGTAATCGAGGTCTTCTAGAACCTAGTTTAGTGAAAAAGGAGGTTTTTTTTCATATTTAATCATTGAGATGGCTAACATAATAAGTGAATGAAATTAAAAATAGTGTCTAAAATTTGGCAGGACTTAAACAATACATTGGAATCCCAAGAGTTCCTTAGACCTGGTTGAAGAAATTCTTTATATCCTTCTGTGTGGCTTAAACTTTTGTAATAAGCAAAATAAAAATAAAGTAGTATCTTCCAGGTACCTACCTTCTCTCCAGCGCTGACCTCTCCTGCTTTTTTTCTGTCCTCTTGCATGTCTACCTGGTTCTTTCCCTCATTGTTTAGAGATGTCTTTGAAAGGCTGTTTGATATCCTGATAGGACGGTACAATGACACCAACTATGGACCATGAACAAGGCAGAAGAGAATCACAAACTAAAGACTTAAGTACCCACGAGGAAGCCCAAAGCAATCTTCCATAGGAGATGGGAGGAGACAGCTGAGAACTTAAAAGCCTAAAATGACACACAGCAGCTTCACTTTGGGAAAGCAAAGTCTTCAAGTGGTACTGATTGGCCATAAATGTCTGTGCTTGTGGCGGTGGAGCCCAGGTTGACCTGGCCAGTGCCTCTGATGCATTAGTGATGTATGTGCTTAAGTCAGGATTTTGGCGCCCATCCAGGCTGCAGGCCCAATCAGGATAAGCAACATCTAGAAGATGGTTGAAACCACCCACTTAAAAGGAAGAAGAAACCTTAAAAATTAGCTTAAGCCTTTCAGGTGGAAGAAAACTGTTCATAGTCATTATTATTATTAGCCCAGTAGAAGTAGAATCTAATCCTCTTGATTCATCCTTGAACTCTTTGAAATTACAAAGTATTGCAAATTATCCTAAATGCCTTTCTCTCTTCTAAGTAACAACAGTATGCAGTATTTATACTCAACAAGTGGTAACCCAACTAAGTCATGAGTTTGTTAACAGAAATTGCTGTGTGAATTAGTTCTTTTGCTTCCTCTCTCTTGGGCTGAGTTCTCAGAAAAGGACTCAGATTCTTGTGCTACCCAAGTGTCCATGAAGTGCTCCAGGAAGGAGGGAAGGCCATAAGCAGGACCCAAAAGGATGAAAAAGAGGGCTGGTGTGCTACAGGCAAAGTGTGAAAAAAAAGGGAATTGAAGCTTGGGACAGCACTTACTGCTCCTTCATGGCAGGTGAAGTGAACCAGGGACCCACAACTCCAGTGTAGGCCACAGAAGTCTCAGGTGCCACATAGAGCAAAGCAGGGTTCCTGACTGATAGATGTGGGGAGGTATGGCAGTATCCATGCCTGTCCCCCCAAACACCATCATCCAGTCTCTCTCAGACTGTTTCCCTATGTCTACTAATTAAACAGAGAAACAGAATCATAAATCGATCTCCTTGTTCAGAGATTGGCAATCTTTGTAAAGACAGTAAATATTTTAGGCTTTCTAGGCTATAACGTACTTGTTTCATCTACTGTACTCAACTCTGCTGAAGCAGCCACAGACAATACATAAAACAAATGGGTATGCCTGTGTTCTTCCAGTTAGTTTGTGGACACTGAAATTTGAACATCATCAAATTTTCAGGTCACAAAATATTCTTTTGAGTTTTTTCCCTAAGCCCTTAAAATCAAATGCCATTCTTTACATGCAGGCTGGACAATAAGCAATGAGTTGAAGTAAGCCTGGAGACTATTTGTTGTTTGCTAATCTCATCTCTATGCCAGTGGCTATCAAAATCTTTTTTTTTTAATTTTTAATTTAATTTAATTTTATTTTATTTGTGAACATTATGCCAGTGGCTATCAAAATCTTGATGGGGACTATAAGAAAGCCATTAGATTTTATATTAAACCCACAACATGCCCACGTACATACCCACCTGTCATTAAAGCTTAAGTTTCATAAACAGCCTTTACCTTTCTGGTGAACTATAGTCTCCATTTTTCACTTATTCTCACTAGATTTTATTTTTTGGATGCTGTTGTGACCCACTGGAATGCTTTTCCAGCCCACAGTGGGTCATGTGGCACCTCCAGTTTGAAAAGGTATTCCAGGTCAATTGAAGGCTGTGTTCTGGACAGTGGTGGCATTGCAGTCATACTGGCTGTTTTGTATTCATCAACACTGACATTACTTGGAATTTGTCATTAAATAACCTAAAGACCATAAAAAGATAGGATCACAAACCTGTCAAGGGCAGTACGACACGATTGCCTGCCTCAACCTGCCTAGCACCAGGTGTTTCAGGAAGTTTCAGATGGCTCCCTGTCTTTCTTGATGAGTGATGCATGAATTTTTGAGCAGAATTCAGAGCAAACAGAGAATTTGAAGCAACTGCAAGCCTTAGCCTTAACCTTGAGTCTGACAGTTTCGAAGACACTTTGGATTCTTTGCATTATAGACATGTTTGTTACCAACTGAGTTATTTTTAAAGTATGACAATTTCAAAGGGTAACTTCCTGGTATAACTCAAGTATTAAAAGTAGAACAGACCATAAGCGGCTTTGTACAAAGTTCACTGTGATTGGAAGACAAAAGATGGACTGCCTAGTGCTTTTTCTAATTGAGGGCAGCTTCATCTTCTTCATTGTACAGTTCAGAGGTTGACTGGGCACTGGAAACAGACTAGATGAAACTTGCCTTTGTCATTTTCCACTGTCTATCATTCTCCTCTGGCCTCTTGGTTGTCCCTCTATGTCTATATGTTTTTCATTGACAATAATAGAACATGTTTACAGGGCACTGTAAACATCACTGTGTGATGTTTCAATATATGTATGCTAGGTGATCTGATCAAGATTTTTAAGGTTGGTAGGCAGAGGGAATTAATCTGAAATGTTTTTAAAAGATGTTATGACTATTGCTGTTTTTTTATGTCCTCCTCCCCATTCCCCATTTCCCTCTGCAGGTGCACATGGGTGATAAAAAAATCTTTATCCAACTTCAGTTCAGTTTAGTTTAGAAAAGAACTTTTGTGCACAATGTCTAAGCCCACTCCTGGGGATACAGTAGTTAATTAAATAGTAATCTGTTCTTCAGGACCATAGAATATATTCTCTTCCCACTTCAGAGAAAAGTTCTTTGTTAGCTGTGAAATGATTGATAATCATTGAGATGAGAGTCATCAATCATTTCTCATGGGCACAGACACCTTGTGCATAACAGGATATGTCCACCGCAGCCTTACTCCCAAAGTCCCAGTTCTTGTTCTTTGGCTACAAAAAGATACTCTTAGTAATTACCTGAGAGAACATTTTAAAAGCCTTAAACCACAATAAACATATACAAAGTGAAACTTTAAAAATAGATTGCAAGATAACCTAAATGATGGATTCTAAGAAACAATGTTTTCTGAGGATTTCTCACTAAGGTAACCTTAAAAATTGCTAGTAAAAATAATAGCTGCAAGTGGCTATGGAGACTGTGAGAGATTCTAGATCCATTACAAGGCAGCATTAACAAGATTTTCTTTTAAAAAAAGATTTTTATCTTTAAGTAGTTGTACAAAGGAGTTGCCATTAACAGAGCAGTTTATGAACACAATGAATCTTGATTAATGTCATACCTTTCAGCATTCTTACCTATCCCTTTCCTCCCCATCCCTTTCCTCACTCTTAATTTTTATAGAATATACATTGAATTCTTTTTTTTAACTGGAATCAGAACTGTGAACCTCTTTATTGATATATTACCTAAATCAGATATTTTAATAACACAAAACAGACTTTGACAAAAGACATGAAAAATAGAACAACTCAGTAAATATATCCAAATTATTAGTAATTAGTGGATCCATGGCTTCCAATGAACCTAGATTCAACTTTGTTAAACAGTGGTTACCCCAGTGCAATAAGTTTGTTTAACCAGATAGCCTGACACAAGTCTAAAAATTAAAAGGCGTGGCTTGGATTTCATGTGTGGGTGGGTCATATGAAGTGGTGATAGACACTCCTGCCAGTGCAGGATGGTAGCTTATCACAGCTGTCTGTACTGTTTAACTTAATGCCAGGAAAATGTTCTTGACTGCCCTTTCCCCCCTATTCTCCCCTTCATGCCTCTGTCTCTTTCCTCTTGACCTCACCCCACCCCTTTCAATTGCCCACTTCTTGGTGTTTATTTTGTTCAATTTTGTCTTTGCCTTTCTAAGGAATTACACTATTTGAGGGCTCCCTTGATTCTATCCTATTTCAGTTAATACATGTCTAGGTACTTGCAAACCACTGAACATCTTTACTTGTAAGTTTATAACCTAAATCTAGCTTCCACATATAAGGAGAAACATGTATCCTTCATCTCTATGGGCATGACCTACTTCACTTAGCAAATTTTTTTCCAGATCTTTGCATTTCTTCACAAATGGTACAATATCAATCTTTTGAATGGATGCATACACACACACACACACACACACACACACACACACACACACATCACATTGTTTTGATCTATTTGTCCATTGAGAAGTATCTGGTCTGATTCCATGCCTACCTTATATACCTACCTATGGTGAATAGCACTGCATTGATTATGGTTGTACCAGTGGCTTTGACTGGAGGAACAGAAAAGATAAACAATATTTTCTGATGGATTTAATATGGAAGTGAGAGAAAAAAGGTAGTAAGGATAAAGCTGTATGTATTATTTTAATATTGGTCTATAACCAGTTACCCCCAAAAGTTAGTAGCTTAAAATAACAATACATAATTATTGTCTCATAGATTTGTGGGTCAGGAACTCAGAAGTGGCTTAGCTGGATGGATCAGTGGAGATATTATAATTCAGATGCCAGCCAAGGCTAGAGTCATCAAGAGGCTTAACTGGAACTAGGACTGGAGGCTCTGCTTCCAAGATGGTGTGCTCACTTGAGGGGTTAGTTGGTATTGGATCTTGGCTGGGATGCCTATTGCTTGTGATGTGGGTTTCTCCATAGGGTTTTTTGAGTTCTCTGGATGAAAGTCTGCTGAGAAGGAAGGAATAGGGTGCATATTTTGTCATCTGGCTTCTCTCAGTGCAAATGTTTTCCCCTAAAAATGTGAGGTAAGAGCAGCCATGTCTATTAAGACTTAATCTCAGAAGTAATATATTATCATATCTGCCTTGAGCAAAAAGGCTCAGGGGTAGGGCCCAGGCCTTGAGTTCAAGCCCCAAGATTAGCACACACACACACACACACACACACACACACACACACACACACACACACACACACACAAATCCAATTGGGACCAAGAGAAATAGATAAAAGGGATAAAGGGATTCAAGTGGGAAAGAAATCAGATTATTTCTGTTCGCAGATGATACCATGCTATACCTCAGAACCTTACAAATTCTACTCCTAAACTCCTAGATCTGATAAACACCTTCAGCAACACAGCAGAATTA
Organism: Dipodomys spectabilis; assembly: GCF_019054845.1. Lineage (NCBI taxonomy): Eukaryota > Metazoa > Chordata > Mammalia > Rodentia > Heteromyidae > Dipodomys > Dipodomys spectabilis. The sequence continues at coordinate 14,509,601 of NW_024870758.1, forward strand.
CAAAATCACTATAAAAATATGTTTTTTTGTAAATTAATGAACTTTATTGTTTTTTATAAAGATAATGTACAGAGGAATTACAATTACATGAGTCAGGTAATGAGTACATTTCCTTTAGTGCAGTGTCTTCTGTTCCCTCATTCTCTCCCAGTCCCCTTCCCCCATCTCCACCCATGCTTCACTGTCATCAGTGCCCAGTGGGCTCTACCGTTGAAGTCTTTCACCCTTTTCTCTGATTTCTGTATCTCTCTCCCCCTTCTGAAGAAATATCAGTTTTCTGTACAATAACAGTCAACAGAAATAAGAAATACTAACAAAAATAAGCACAGCAATACCACTCACTATTGCCTCAGAAAATACCTATGAATAAACTTAACTGAGGAAGTGATGACTTATATAATGACAGCTAAAAACAAAAACAAAACAAAAAACCCTTTCAGAAGGGAATGGAAGGGGCTGAGAAGGTGGCTCAGTGGTAGAGTGCTTGCCTTGCATGCCTGAGGCTTTGAGTTCAATTTCTCAGCACCACATAAACAGAAAAAGCCAGAAGTGGCACTATGGCTCAAGTGGTAGATGCTAGCCTTGAGCTGAAGAGCTGAGGGACAGTGCCCAGGCCCAGAGTTCAGGCCCCACAACCGACCAAAAAAAAGAAGAAGAAGGAGGAGGAGGAGGAGGAGGAGGAAGAGGAGGAAATAGAAGACATATCAGAAGATAGAAAGACTTCCCCTGCTCATGGATTGGCAGAATCATTGTGAAAATGGCTGTTGTAACAAAAACAATCTATAGCTCTAATATAATCCCAATAAAAATCCCAAAGTCATTCTTCTCAGAAATAGAAAAGTTAATTTTTAAATTCAATTGGAAGCACAAAAGACCATAAATAACCAAACCAATCTTGAGCAAATAACAGTAATACTGGAGAGTATTACAAATGCTGGAGTTCAGATTATTCTACAGAGCCATTATAACAAAAACAGCCTAGCATAGAAATAGACAAAAGACCAATAGAAAAAAATAGAAGACTGAGAAATAAATTCATGCTGACACAGCAATCTGATTTTTGGCAAAGGAGCCCAAAATATACATTGGAAAAGGTAGCCTTTTCAACAAATGGTTCTGGAGAAACTGGATATTTATAGGCAGAAGACTGAAACTTTCACTCTGTAGTAATATCAACTCAAAGTAGATTTTAAAATCTTAATGTAAAATCTGAAACTTTGAAACCACCATGGGCAAGAATAAGTGAAACATTAGAACTTATTGTCATAGGCAGTAACTTCCTGAATAGAATGCTAGTAGCTCAGCATATAAGAGCAAGAATTGACAAATGAGATTGCATCAAACTGAAAAGCTTCTGTACAGCAAAGGAAATAGTCACTGAAGAGCCCACAGAATGGGAGAAAATCTTTACCAGGTCAACATTTACAAGGGGTTAATAATTAGAACATACAGGGAGCTCAGAAAAACAAAAAAAGAATGGACAACACTATTAATGCATGGGCAAATGAACTGAATAGACAGTTCTTGAAAGAAGAAATACAAGTACTCAAAAATCCATGAAGAAATACTTAACATCTTTAGGATATAATGGAAATGCAAATCCAAATGACCTGGAGAGTTCTTCTCATTATAGTCAGAATGACCATCATCAAGATGACAACAAACCACAAATGATGGTGTGGATGAGGAGAAAAGAACCTTCATATGCTGTTGGTTGGCATTTAAACTAGTGCCGTCGCTATGGAAATCAGTATATTTCCTCAAAAAGCTGAAAAATAAAAGTGTACAATCTAGTGATATCACTCTTAGGGATATGTCTGAAGGAATGTAAGTCTGGATGTATTAGAAGCATCTGAACTTCCATGTTCATTATAGCAGTATCCACAATAGCAAATCTATGCAAATAACCCATAGGCCCTACAATTGAATTGGTCAAGAAAACATGGTATATATACACAATAGAGTATTGTTTAGCCATAAAGAACAATGAAATTATGTTAATTACAGGAAAGTGGACAGAGCTGGAGATCATCTTGTTAAATGAAGTAAACTGGATTCAGTGGGACTATTTAAAGCAGTAGAAGGGAAGAAAAGAGAATGTCAAAGGGTGAAAAGTACCAAAATACATTGCATCTCTGAAGGAGAAAATCAAAATATACTGAAAGGTGTTGAATAATAGTAGCAGGTAATATGGATAAGGAAAGTGAGATAAATGAAGTAATCAAGTTGATTAAAATACTGTATATGCATGTGTGAAATACCACAGTGAAATTCCTTTGAACAATTAGCATACACAAAAACTAAGAAAGATGAATAACAGGAATGTAAAAGAGATCCTATCTGCATTGGGAGTCCCAGTGAGAGGTATTGAGGGTACATGGAGAATATGGTGAAACTATTTTGTGTACAGGTGTGAAAATGGGAACAGTGACATTTGTTGGTTTTTGGAGAAGGAATAAGGATAAATAAGAGGAATGGAGATGCAAGTCTGAGATCAAGGTACATATGCATATATGGACATGTCAAAATTAAATGCCTGCTGGGTGCCAGGGGCTCACATTTGTAATCCTAGCAACCAAGAGGCTGAGCTCTGAAGATCACAGATCAAAGCCAGTTCAGGCAAGAAAGTCGATGAGACACTTATTTCTAATTAACCACACACAGAAGTGAAGCTGTGGCTCAAGTGGTAGTACTAGCTTTGAACATAAAAAACTCAGGAATAGTGTTCAGCCCCTGAAGTCAAGCTCCAGGACCAGAGCACAAAACACAATGAAATGTCTTTGTATAACTAACTGATAAAAATGTAGGAAAATAATCAAATTGGTATAAACTCATCAAGGCAGTGAGTGGTACATAAATGTGAAGAAAGAAAGGCTCTTCGATATTTGGATGCCAAGAAGATGGGGAAGCACTGGAAAAAAAACACCAAGTACTACTAAGAAGGAATGTGAACAGTCTCAAGATGCACACATATAAATTAGCTCCCTCAAAATAATGTCTCATGTCCCACTTTTATTGACCTACATTCGCTAGGAAGCTTATATACTACACTACTACTGAAAACACCCAGTGTTACTCCCCTCTGATAAAGACTCAGAGTCCATAGGATGTCCAGTCTTCTCATGTTATCTTTGGTCAGTGCTAAGATCTTTCACAAACAACCTAAGTCTCTTCCTTGGTCTCCCTACTACTTTCCTTTTCTATCCTTCTTCCCTCAGAATCTCTGGTTCATGTCACCTCTATTTTTTGTATTTGTACTAGTCATTAATCTTTACTCTTCACCTTATTCTTCCTAGAAAGACGTTTTCACTTGTATCAGTGAACTGCCACCATCATGGCAGGCTTTTTCTTCACTTCCTTTTAAAGCACCTATGAGAAAGCATATACCCCAAAGTTTCTTTGGAACAAGCTACAGCACTATCTAACTTTGGTCCAGCATCACAGAGGCCAAGATGACAGCTGCTAGGCACGGCAAGGTCTGGATGCTACAGCTGCCAGCCTTTGTACCCAGAGTTATGCCTATATCCACCATCTCAGGACCACCTGCCATGTGCCTGCATTGCCATTGCCTTCAGCCTTCCTGGAAGGAACTAGATCAGCAAAGGGATCTGGATTTGGTTACCTTCACCACTGCCTTGTTTTCTGCCTTTTGTAGCATCTTGTCAAAGGTACAGTAATACAAACAAGGCACATGGGTATTTGGGCCTCTCTGCCACTAAATGCTGATAGTTCAGGGCAAGTGTCTGATGATCTGGTCCAGGCCAATGCTTATGAGTGAGGGCTTGTTTTAAATTTTTAAATTACTTTTTTAGCAGTTTGAAAAGGATAAATTTTAATTTGACAATACCATATCAAAAACAGCAACACACTTCATACTCTTGTTCCATGCAACTCCAATAAGTACCTATCAGTCATTATGACAACAAAAAGCTGCCTTATGCATACCTGCTCCAGGTAGAGCAAGCAGTCACCTATTTTGCTACTATTGATCCCTTCTCAGCATTTTTTAATCTGTGAGAATAGGGAACTCAATGGTAGGCAGAATACTAAAGCTGTCCCTCAAGATTCCCATTTCTTGATAATTAAATCAAACACTAATGTATGTACTGCTACGAAAGGACTGGAAATGTACTGAAGGTAAATAGCCAGCAGAACTGAAAGTAGAGGGATGATGCTCTGGGTAGGCCCAGTCTAATCATATGAGCTTTTAAAGACAGCAGTAAATGGGCAGAAAGCTGGGCAGGCAAATGAAGCAGAAGGGGGAAATCAGAGGTGTTTGAAGATGGAGAAGATCCCAATATTTAAAGATTGTAAAGAAATGTTTCCTTATTTATTGTATTTGAGATCTGTCACTCTGTTTCTCACAATATCAGACACAATTTTATTTTTGTAGAGGTACAGATAGCTCTGCCTATCTATCTATCTATCTATCTATCTATCTATCTATCTATCTATCTATCTATCTATCTGTCTACCTATCTATCTATCTAAATCTCTCAATATATTTTACTAAATAGTTGTCTAAATGGGTTACAAGTAGCTTAGTGGCAGAGTGCTTGCCTAGCATGCATGAGGCCCTGGGTTTGATTCCTCAGTACTACATAAACAAACAAATTCAATAAGTTGTGAGTACAATGCTTCTTGTCAATGTCATCCCTTCCCTTGTACTCCCCATTTTCCTACTCCCACACCCTCAAGTTAGATAGTTCAAATTTTACATACTGTACACTGAATATAAAGCTATGTAATATATTAATATAATGTCATATATTAAGCTCATCTGAGCCTTCTTTTCTTTGGACCAAAGTGTCCTGAATCTTTTTAAAGAATCAATATTGATTACTTTTCTTTAAATATACTGTTTCTTTTTGGTTCACTGGATTTAAATTCTAGCTAAATGGGAAGTTAGACTACCAACAAAATAAATGTTTGAAAGAACATTCTGACCTAAGGTATTTTAGTCAGAATTTTTAGTCAGAACTAAACTGTTTTGTGGCCTATTGATCATGCTATATCTATAGTAGAAAAAATTATCAAGCAGTTTCCAAAATATTACAGGTTGAGATCATTATGATTAATACAACGCATATGTAGCTAGCAATTTTTTTTCTTTTCCTCTTTTTTTCTTTTGTGTTGGAACTTGGGCTTGAATTCAGGGCCTGGGTACTATCCTTTAACTTTTTTACTCAAGATAGATGCTTTACCACTCCAGCCACAGCTCAACTTTCAGCATTTGATGGTTGATTGGAGATAAAAGTCTCATGGACTTGACTTCCCTAGGTTAATTTTGAACGATGATCCTCGTATCTCAGCTTCCTGAGTAGCTGGGGTTATAGGCACATGCCACCAGTGCTTGGCTGCTAATATAAATTTTTCTGAGCAACATAAGCTCAATAAAACCCATCATTAACTAGGGTACTTCATTTGGTTCTCTAGAATAATATCTTCATTTGTTCTTGGAACAAAGGTTTTTCCAAAACATGGGGGAAGCAGGTGGAGCTATTACTTCCATGACCCTCAACTGACAATTCCTGGTGTCTCCCAGCAGTATGATTCATGACTAGAACATAAATGGACAAAATAGAAAAAAATCTTTAAGATTGAAGGAAAACTAACAGGAATAATAATGTCTTGATAGTTGTCACAATTTTTAAATATTGCATGGAAAAGTCACTTTAAAGGATCCATAGACCTTAGGTAATAGGTCTATTGGGAATGATTTGGAACTGACCAAGTAAAACTACATTCAATAACTAGAGAGTGCATGCTGATCCTGTTCATTATATTGCAATTGAATCACTAGTTTCCAATTTCATGCATATATGGGTGTTTTCTCAATTAAATTTTAGCTCTTTTGGAAGAATCACTATGTCTTTTGATTTCATTGAATCAGAACATATCAAGTACTCAGGAAATACTCCATCAATTGAATTGACTGAAATTGCCTGTTGACTTACTTAAATGAATTTCAACCATGACTACTATCACTCTATGCAGTTTCATTAGCTCCATTTCTTTTTTTTTTTTTTTTTGGTCCAGTCGTGGGGTCTAAACTCTTGGCTTGGGCGCTGTCCCTCAGCTCTTCAGCTCAAGGCTAGCACTCTACCACTTGAGCCACAGCACCACTTCCGGCTTTTTTTCTGCTTATGTAGTGCTGAGAAATCGAACCCAGGGCCTCAAGCATGCAAGGCAAGCACTCTACCACTGAGCCACCTTCCCAGCCCCAATTAGCTCTATTTCTTATCAAACCGAAACTCCCAGAAGCAACCACTGTTCTACTATCTGTCATATGCACCGTTGCATCATATTCAATATGATTTGGAGAAACCTCCATATTATTGGAGGTATTAATAGCTAGTTACTTTTTAATTGCTAAGTGATATTACATATTGTATTAGATGTCCATATTATTATATATAAGGAAATGTGCCATTCACCCATTGATGCATATTCAAGTTGCAAATTCATTTTCATGCTTTGTAATTAATTACCACAAGTACAGCAGTTAAAAACAATGCACATTTATTGTCTTACAGTTTCCACCAGTTAGAAGGCTAATCGTATTATATTCAATGTTGTTTTCAGGGCTGTTGGCATGGGATCACCAAGTCTGAATTACTGTATGGAACTCAGAATTCTTTTTCAAGCTCACATAGTTGTTGGCAGAAGTCAGATTCTTGCAGATGTAGGGCTAGGCATCTTGGCCTCTTACTGTCTGCCAGCTGGAGGCTGCTCTTTATAGTTTCTAGCCAAGTGACCTGTCCACAGGCAGTGCAAATGACTTCTTCAAAGCCAGCAGTGTGATAGAAACTGAGCCTTACTCAATGTAACAAAACCAAAAGAGTGACATCTCATATCCATTACTCTTTAGTCACATGTTTTATTCACAATTGGGAGGCTTATTCAAAACTATAGATTATTGAGTCCATACATATGAATGTGTGCACCAGAAATGTTTTCTAGCTTCTAGTTCTTATGAATACTAATACACAGTGTATAAGTCATTGTATGAATATATGCTTTCAAGTATGTAAATATTAAGGCAAGTAATTGCTTGACCTCCCAATTGGTTTATATTTAAATTTATAAGAAGATGCCAAATAGTTCTGTTCAAAAGCTTGCAAAGTGTTACCCTAGTATCAGCAATAGGATGAGAGTTACAGTTGTTTAGCCAGTATTTGTTGCTTGTCATCCCTGGGACTTGAACTCAGAGCCTTGGGCACTGTCTGTGGGTTAGCACTCTACCACTTGAGCCTCAGCTCCACTTCTGTCTTTTTTTTGGGGGGGAGGGATTAATTGGAGATATGACTCACAGACTTTCCTGGCTAGGCTGGCTTTGAATTGTGATCCTTAGATCTCAGCCTCCTGAGTAATTAGGATTAGGCATGAGACACTAGTGCCAGGCAATATCTGTATATTTAATGCGTTGTGTGGGTGATTCCTTCACGTTCTCAACCACTGCTTTTATTTAGAGACATTTAGAGAATACTCAGCTCTTGATACAGGTGCCTCAGAAGTAAATCTGAAACTTAGGGAATTAGACCTCAGATATTTGGCTTTCCTAGGAAGATTTATGTTATTTAAGAATCTCTTATTTAGTGGCTCAATGGTAGAGTGTTTGCCTTGCATGCATGAGGCCCTGGGTTCGATTTCTCAGCACCACATAAGCAGAAAAAGCTGGAAGTGGCGCTGTGGCTCAAGTGGTAGAGCATTAGCCTTGAGCTGAAAAGCTGAGGGACAGTGCCCAGGCCCAGAGTTCAGGCCCCATGACCAAAAAAAAAAAAAAAAAGAATCTTTTATTCTCAAATATGTCTCAATAATGTCATGACATGACCTATTTGAATATGGGAGTCATGAAGTTTCTTTAAGAAGTAATTATTCTGAAAATGATTTGTTAGGCACATGCCATCTACCAGGCACCATGATATGATATGAGGACTAGCTGGGAGCCAGGGAAGACAGGGACACTACCCAAGTCATTGCCACTGGGTTCTTGGTACAGAGGCCCCTGGAGGGATATCACAAAGATACCTCATCTGATGGGGAAGTGACAGCCTCCTGAAGGATTCTTATTCTCTAGCCAGCATTTTTATGAAACCATGTTCAGGTAATAGATGAATTTCTCTGAACAATACTCTTACCCTTCAAACTAGACACTAGGTAGTCATCTGTCAGGGATGAGAGCATAGAGAACTGCTGGACACCTCACTAACACTGGGGTTGGAAGAGACAGACAGATGGAGGGACAGCTGCACACCCAAAGGCTAGTGGTGAACAGTTGATGGAATCTCATCCAAGAAATAATAGGACCATTGAAAGCAATGGTGGCCACTGAAGTGAGAAAGGCCATACAACCTGACCAAGACTTCTCAATTACTTAGGGGCAGAGCCAGGATTTACACTTCAGCTGTCTGAGGTCCAGATTTACCCATTTCTCCTTCTGGGCTTCTCTCCTGAGCTCTTACAGTTACACAGGTTGTTACAAAACCATAACACCTTCCTGAGAGCTTCATTGCTGCCTGCCTACTATCTCTCAGTTTTGGGACAATCTTTTTGAGAAGCAAAGAATGTTTAAAGTGTTTATTCCTAGTGTTGAAATTTCACATTTAATCTTAAGGAATGTGCCCCTAAAGTTCACCCCTAAGACCTCTTAAGGATCATGGATCCAAATATAAAAGCACTTCTTCTAGCTGTGACATTCTAAATGACACTGGTTGAGCCCTCTGTCTACTTACCTTTAATGATGTAGCTGGAACATGGTGAGCTCTGGAAATGTTTGCCTTCTATGCAACAGCTTTAGAAACCACTGGAGGGAATGTGAGAATCAATGAAGCAAAGAAGGAAGAGAAAGCCTTTTCAACAGCAATGATACTATGATGCATAATAAGGCTCAAGTAACAATAATTCTCTTTCCATTGAGACTATGTAATTACAAAGACAAATTCACAAGGCAGGAGCTGTCAGTCCGTCTGCCTCTCTGTGTTGTTAAACAGAAGTGTGAACACAACCTGTGCTGGGCATGTACTGCAGTCCTAATGGCCCCTTGGAAGTGGGGATACAAAAGAAGGCAAGGGGGTGTACAGTTGGGTCTTTTCTATGGGGGGTACCCAGGAGGCTTAAAATTTTATTTTTTTGTCTTCTTGTGTACATAGAAAGTAATACCTTCTTTTAGATGCTTATCATTTTTTAAAAAAATTTCTTGTTATATAAAGATGATGTACAGAGGGGTTATAGTTATATGAGTCAGGCAAAGAGTGCATTTCTTTTTCGACAATACCAACCCTTCCCTTGCTTGCTTCCAGTCCCCACCTACAGGTGTATAGTTCATTTCCTTTCTTTTTTCTTTTCTTTCTTTCTTTTTTCTGTTGGTCGTGGGGCCTGAACTAGGCCTGGGCACTGTCCCTCAGCTCTTCAGCTCAAGGCTAGCACTCTACCACTTGAGCCACAGCGCCACTTCCAGCTTTTTTTTCTGCTTATGTGATGCTAAGGAACTGAACCCAGGGCCTCATGCATACAAGGCAAGCGCTCTACCACTGAGCTACCTTTCCAGCCCCGTATAATTCATTTTTACATAGTGTCTAGTGAATACAATTCCTGTGTTTTGTCCCTCCATTTCTGTGCTTCCTTTACCCTCCCAAAGATAGATAAACAAGATAAAAGAAAACAACAGCCACAAAACCCTCCTGTTTCCATTTCCTGGAGTTCATTTCAATAAATATTATTTTATATGATCAGAGGCACATAGGCATTGTGCCTTAGTGTGCGTGTCATTTTTATATCTGTTTTTTCTTTATTGCTACAAATCAGAAAGATCTATAGTTATCTGTCATTTTCCAAGAAAAAGGTACACTGTTACATTAGCTTTCAAAGCTCTTTGTAGTACAGACTTCTCCCTGCCTCCAAGTTCAGGACACATGTTGGGAATGAATTAGCATCCTGAAAAACGTTCATATGTGCTTCTTATGCCTCCTCTCTCTGCCATACCAGACGCCCCATTCTGGTGACACTTTTCTTTTTGTTTTGTCTCACTGCAGTACTTCTCACAAATAAAAGCAAAGTGATGCATTCAGCGTGCACATACATTGTCTTCCTTGTGTGAGGTTTCTCATTTACTCCTGGTGCCTTTCTAGGCTTTCATGAAGAAGGCAAGCACAAGACTGGGAACCAAGAACTGAATTCTTGGTCAGCTGAGCACAAACTTCTTAATAAGGTGAGACCAGGAACACTTGGATGGTCATTACAAGGTGCATTGTTTGTACCTATAATAAATATGTACTTCTTGGCTTCATACCAGAATCCACTCCTCTTTCTTTTGGTACAGGGAGGTCCAGTTTTCCTCTAGGGAGCCATTTTTTTCTACTCTCAATTTTTGTCGCTTTGGAGGTAGGTTCGTAGTCCCAACGTGTCTAATATAAATATTCTGTTCTTCATAGCTACGGGGGTAAATGAGATCCAATCTAGAAAGCTATACTGATAAAAAAAAAAAAAAGGACTCAGAAACACATTCACTCACACTCACTCATTTATTCAATAAACATGAATACTTACGATGTATTAGGGACTATGCAAAGTACAGTAGGCATTTCTATACTAGAAGGAGGTCTTAGAAGCAGGTAGCAATGCTCCTGTACAAGGCGGAAACAACAGGGTCTCAGATTTGCATATCTGTAGGAATTTACCAATAGTATTTGTGAGAAAGGGATGCACTTAGGGAATGTCAATCCAGGAAGGAAGAACAGATAGAGAGGACCTCAGAGGCAGTAGTGTATAGGAACCTGCTTATATTGATTGAAAGAGCTGTTTGTGAGTCTGTCCTTCCAAATTCACACTCACTGATGTCACATTAATAGCTTGAAACCAGTTAAAGGGGAAGTACCTACACACAGAGATCAGCAAATGTTATCAGGATTTTATTTTTCACCTGATAAGTCTGTTGTTAAGTATTTAACAACACAACACTGTCCAGAAGGGCCAAAGAGTGTGATAGCCTAGAGTCTTAGTCTATTTTTTAATTAGTATATAACAACATACCCGAGACTGGATAGTTTATGAAGAAAGGAAGTTCTGAGAGCTAGAAGGGCTGAGAGAGAGCACTAGCATCTGCTCTGCCTCCAGTAAGGGTCTGGTGCTGCATCACAGTGTGGCAGAGGAAGAACACTGGCTCAGGTCTCTCTTCTCCTTATAAAGCCACTAATACCATCATGGACCTTCCATGTTATCAACTTCTTTTAATGTTAACTAACATTAAAAAGACCTTGCTTCAAATACCACTAATATAGGAGTTTGGGGATTTAGGGGGAACAAACATTCAAATGATCATAGGCCATCTGCCATTGGATATTGAGGCTGGTTAGCAGTGTTAAGTGTATGTATGCATTAGACCCCATCTCCTAAGTTTCTACTACTTCCCAGTAGTGTGTGTGAATGTGTGTGTGTGTATGTGCATGCTTGCGCATGTTAGCTTTCTGTTACTGCAACAGAGTATCTGAGATGATTAGCCTATATAGAAGAAAGATATATCTTGGTTCATGGTTTTAAAGGTTTCATTCTGTACATACTGGGTCCTGTTGCTTCAGGTCTGTGGTGGGTCAGTATATCCTGGAAGGTGCCTGTGGTAGAGCAGACTTCTTCATAGCATTTGAGAAACTAAGAGGGAGAGGGGGAAACCCCAATCTTTCTATACTCTCTCTAAGGACATGATCCCAATGACCTCACTTACCTCTATTAGATCCCCACCTCCTAAGGTTCCACCACCTCCCAGAAGCACTGTAAGCTGAGGGTCTGACCTTTAACACATAGGCCATTGGGAACAACATTGTGACTGGACAGTTCAGTAGAGACCAAGTCATGAAACACCACACATGCCAGGGGGAGGGATTTGGGAGTGATGTTATCTTTCTAAGATGTTTGTGAGGACATCTATTATTTATGATTTTCCAGCATCCACACCTCTTTCTTTTGGTACAGGGAGGTCTAGTTTTCCTCTAGGGAGCCATTCCTTTCTACTCTCAATTCTTATGGCCTTGGAGGTAGGTTCATAGTCCCAAACTTGTCTAATCGAAGTATTCTGTTCTCCATAGCATATAATGAGGTATAATAGAGATTCAACCTGGAAAGAAAGGGATATGTTCTTTCTACTGAGTGTTTCAGCCTGGAACTGCAGTCGCCATCTTGCTACCCTGAGCTGAGAGCCAGTAGTAGGAAAAGCACATTTGACAGACTGCAAGAGTCACATTCCTGTTGATATTTGAATACTCTGATTCAATTGTACTCCATCTGGACTTCTTAATTAGATGAGATTGCACATTTTCTTTTTTGCTTACTTCTGTGAAAGATTGCATTCTTCTGAAACTGAAAGTCTTAAATAGTATCTGAAATCCCAGTCTTACTCTTCCTATGCAGCTAAGCCCGCTGAGCTCCAAAGAGATGCTGCTTATTCTCCTCAGAAATTGTCTGCTCATTTTTGAGATAGGGCCACACAAGCATAGACACTACAACATACATTCCTCATGGAATAAAAAGTGTCAAAACCCCAAGAGTCAGAGACTTTGGGGATTAAAAAACTACACCAAGACAGAAAGTGTCTTAAGTTGCAGAATGTATTTTTAAGGTAGATCTGCAGGGCTGGGAATATGGCTCAGTGGTAGAGTGCTTGCCTAGCATGCATGAAGCCCTGGGTTTTATTCCTCAGTACCACATACACAGAAAAACACAGAAGTGGCACTGTGGCTCAAGTGGTAGTACTAACCTTGAGCAGAAGAAGCTCAGGGACAGTGTCCATGCCCTGAGTTTAAGCCCCAGGTCTGGCAAAAAAAAAGAAAGAAAAGATAGATCTCCAGTCACAAAACCCTAGGGAGGGGCAGAGGACGGGAATCTATTATTTAATCACATCTTAATGAGCTAAGAGACTTTAGTAAAGTTGCTTCTCTAAGTGAGGACCTTGGTTCTCTCTACAGAAAGTTCTATTTGATTTTATTCATTTGAATCTTTAATTTCCATATCTGTGTACTTAGAGTCTCAGTCTTGGATCTCGGAGGCCTTTTTAAAAAAAGTGTTCAGGGCTGGGAAGGTGGCTCAGTGGTAGAGTGCTTGCCTTGCATGCATGAGGCCCTGGGTTCAATTCCTCAGTACCACATAAGCAGAAAAAGCTGGAAGTGGCGCTGTGGCTCAAGTGGTAGAGCACTAGCCTTGAGCTGAAGAGCTGGGGGACAGCGCCCAGGCCCAGAATTCAGGCCCCACAACCGGCAAAAAAAAAAAAGTTCAGTTCTAATGCATATGATGCTACCTGGTGGCCCTTTTTTAAAATGACTGTCAAGATTCTGCAGGAAATAGAAGATATGATCACCAGATTTGAACAGATACAGATAGCTGGGAACTGGTGTCTCATCCCTATAATCCTAGCTACTCAAGAGGCTGAGAACTGAGGATCTTGGCTCAAAGCCTGCCCGGACAGGAAAGTCTATGAGATTCTTTTTTTTGTTGTTGTTGGTCATGGGGCTTGAACTCTGGGCCTGGGTGCTGTCCCTCAGCTCTTCAGCTCAAGGCGAGTGCTCTACCACTTGAGCTTCAGCGCCACTTCCGGTTTTCTGGTGGTTTATTGGAGATAGGAGTCTCACAGTCTCTCCTGCCCGGGCTGGCTTTGAACCGAGATCCTCAGATCTCAGCCTCCTGAGTAGCTAGGATTACAGACGTGAGCCACCAGCGCCCGGTGTCTATGAGATTAACTACCAGAAAACCAGAAGTGGCACTGTGGCTTAAGTGGTAGAGCACTTGCCTTGAGCTGAAGAGCTCAGGGATAGTACCCAGGCCCAGAGTTCAAGCCCATGACTGACAAAAAGAGAGAGAGACACACACAGAGATAGAGTCAAAAGAACTAGTAAGGAATGTTGAACTACTAATACCAATAGTAGCATATTACCTGTTGGGGAAACTATAAAGAATAGAAATTTATGTGGCATTGTTCGAAGGGCTGATTAGCACCAAGAGCTTGGTGCCAACTTCTGTGAGCATGTGGTAGAAACTTTCTTGCTGCATAACAGGATTTATAATAGGAGGTATCACATGGTGAGACAGAGAGTGTGTTGGCTTGAGATTCTCTTTCTTTGCTTAAAAAAAACTTTAATGCCATCATGGGAGCCCTGCCCTCATGACCATATCTAACCAAGATTACATCCTACAGCCTCCTCTTCCACCTACTATTGACATAGGAACATTTGGTGATTTGATTTCTAACACATGAATGTTGGGGAACATATTCAAAGCATTGCAATTTCCTTTCATGACTTAGCTTTAAAGTCACAGCATGTTCCTGTTGTTGCATTTTATTTATGAAAGCAGTCATAAAAGCAAACCTAGATTGAGAGAAGAAAACACAGCCTCTGTCTCTGGGTGGAAGAATAGCAAAGTTCTGGAAGAGAATATGGAGTGAGAAGTATTTTGGTGGTGGTCATTTTGGAAACTACAATCTTCCCTATTGAGGCACTAGCCCTAATGAGAAGTTATGACAACTACCTTGGCCTGATGTCCAAGCAGATTAAATTGTAAGAATTGAACCGGAAGAAGGGAGCCAGACTTGCAACTGTGGTTGGGAGGGATAAAACTGTCAATGGACAAAAGAGGAGGCAGGATAAGAAATGCTCATCTCTATTCCATAACTCTCTGATCTCCCATTGATGGCTTTCACAAAAAAGCTATAGGGCAAAGGGGCTGCTCTGTAAAGTTGCCCCAGGATGCCCCCATACAATGTTGTAGACTGCAGCAGCATATTTGGTGAGGTCCAGAAAGAATCATAAATACTCAGCAAGGCATTCAAAAATAGAGCTAGCCTATAAATGTAGCAGTTATTTTCTTTAGATTTTTCCTTTTTGTCTCTTTTAAAAAATATTTTTACTTTAAGTAGTTGCCATTCAACAAAACAGTTTGAGTACAATGCATCTCGATCAATGTAAATGTAGCAATTCTTGATATTCTTTGTAACTAATAATTCAAGTATAATTTGTACAGCGCTATAAAATTCAATACAAGACTTACTATAGACCATAAAAACAAATTCAGTTTCTCTAGAACCTTCTTGAATAATAAAGAAACTACAGGGTTATGGGTTTAGCTCAGTGGTAGCTCAGGCATACATGAGGCCTTAGACTTGATTGATGAGCTTCAACACTGCAAAGAAAGAAAGAAAGAAAGAAGGGAGGGAGGGAGGGAGGGAAGGAAGGGGGGAGGGAGGGAGGCAGAGAGGAAGAAGGAAGGAAGGAAGGAAGGAAGGAAGGAAGGAAGGAAGGAAGGAAGGAAGGAAGGAAGGAAGGAAGGAAGGGAGAGAGAGAAAAAGAGAGAAAGAGAGAAAGAAAGAAAGAAAGAAAGAAAGAAAGAAAGAAAGAAAGAAAGAAAGAAAGAAAGGGAAGGAAGAAAGAAAGGGAAGGAAGGAGAAAGGAGGAAGGAAGGAAGGAAGGAAAGAAGGAAGGAAGGAAGGAAGACCCTAGCCCAAAGAAAATTAGGGCAAAAATCTCACAGCCTGATGATAATGTGGATGAGAAAAAGAAGGCTTACCCAAGGGACACAGTAGTTTTTTTTCTTTCTTTCTATTGTTTTTAACATGCTTATAATGCACTATTGGATTCTCTTGTTTCTTTTGTATGTTCTTCCCCCACGGTATAACCCGTTTTCACTGTATCTGATTCCAGTGTCCTGCATCTTGTATATACATTTTTATAATTTGGAGAGGGGAAGAGATATAGGGGTACAGGCTGACCCATTGTAACAATGAGATGTACAAGACACTATGTCGGAAACGAACTTTACAATTTTTGGCGGGGGGAGGAGTTGGGGATGTGGGGAGGGAAGGGATGGTAGGGGAAAAACAAAGGGGATGTAACAATGCTGGATAGGAAATGTACTCATTGCCCCACTCATGTAACTGTAACCCCTCTGTACAGTATTTTTACAATTAAAAATATACATGGAAAGAAAAAGAAAAGGAAGGCTTAGGACTGAGGAGGGACTTAAAAGCAAAAAAGAATGAATTTATTTGTTTAACATATTTATATAGTGATAACTGTATCCTAAATGTTCTGAATAGCAAAAATAGTTGTTGATTATCACAGAAATAGCTTCTTAATGCAACAAACCAAATTGGATTTAAAAAAAAAAAAGAAAAAATAGAAAAGGACTTGAAGGATTTTTAGCTGATAAAGGGAGAAACCTCAAACCTCCCACTTAAATGAAGAAAGGATGGTTAACACCTGATTAGGGCTCACCGTAAAGTATTGCTTATATAGGTTCTCGGAGTATATTACACACACTCAGGTCACTCTTCTGTAGAAAGATAAATGTGCAGTCTAAATCAAAGTATGTGGGCTTATATCCAAGCTCTATCACTTACTATCTGGACCACCTTAGGTGGTCAGCTGACTTTCCTGCACACAGTTTCTCCATCCAACAGGTAGAACTAACAGTACGCTGAAACCAAGTAGGAATAGTAGAAAACCTTCCCCTTGGGTTGTTGTAAGAATGATCTTCTACAACTTTCTTCCCTCCTTCCCCATCACTTCAGTATATTATGTCACTGTGTCAAATAGCTTTAAAAATTACATAAGGTGAATCACAGGTAAAGAAGAATTTTAATTGTGGAAGGGGAAAAATATATCCCAGTAAGTTGTAAATTAGATCCACTGGTGAACATTGGAGAAGTTCTGGCAGTGTGTGGTGAAAGAACATTCCAAGCGTTGTGCTGGGTCTTGAAGAGGATTTGATACCTTCAATTTAGTCACTGCTTTCTAATCCACTTGGGGCCACAGACAGGTGGTGGGACATAGATCATGACACGTCTCAATGAGAACTAGAGCTAATGCTAATAATCTTCCAAGTGTCAGGCCCCCAAAACTCTTTTGTCCTTCTATTGATTGGGTGGGCTATTTCAAATTGGAGATCTTAAGGTTTAGAGATGTGGCTCAAATGGTAAAACACCTGTGTAGCAAGAGCAAGGCCCTGAATAAAAGGAGCGGGGAGAGAATCAAGTTGAAGGCTTTGCAAACAGTACAGCAGTGTTTATCAAGATGTTGTGTTGGACCACACACATCAGAATCACTCAATGCTTGTTTATAGTGATGAATCTTAGACTTTACCCCAGAAATGCACCAAGAGAACATTTTCAAAGAACGTATATTTGAAACAAATGACAGGTCACTTTTGGTTTTTTTGAGACAGAGTTTCACTTTGACTCATTGGCTGGCTTTGACTCACTATGTATAACCTAGCCTGGCTCACTATGTCATCCAGACTGGGATTAAAAGTGTAAACCACCATACTCAGCTCCAGATCCCTCGGTAGCTTAAAGATGGATATTAAAGATTCTGCAGTAGTTTTTCTCATACACATTTACTTCTGACTCCAGTTATTTGTTAATTCATTCAACAAATATTTACATGTGTCAATCATTGTCTAAGGGACTGGGGGAATAAGATCAGCCAAGTAGAGGCTTATAGTCTGGTGGGGAGAGGAAGAGAGGGAAAATAAAGTCATTTCTGATATGAAGGAAATGACATGAATATAAGGAGGGGGCAAGTTGGTCAGTGGATCCTTTAGGTGGGATGGACAAAAGTCTCAATTAGAAGATAGGATTGCAACTCAGACATCTGTTCTATGATATCTTTTTTTCCTAAATACATTCAGGATAAAATATACATGCATATGCACATGCATATACACATGCATATACAAGCTTCCCTCCTGTTAGACAAATTGAATGAAACAATCCTTAAGGTTAGTTTAAGAGTATGCCTTGACTGAATTCTCACACATTTGTATTAAATGTCTCACCACAGTTCCCCTCACTGTTAATAGGAACTGCCCCATTTATTACTCCTAAGCAAGAGACTGCCTGACCCTGTCATGTTTTAAGCCACATAATGCTATACATAGG
Source organism: Dipodomys spectabilis (assembly GCF_019054845.1). Lineage (NCBI taxonomy): Eukaryota > Metazoa > Chordata > Mammalia > Rodentia > Heteromyidae > Dipodomys > Dipodomys spectabilis. The sequence goes on from NW_024870758.1 coordinate 14,527,518, forward strand.
ACTGCTTGTTCTTGAGGCCAATTAATCTTCAGGATGGCCAGCAATGTTGTAGTACCCTTGTTCTTGACAGACCCATTCTAATTGTCCCAGTGAATGCCTGAAACCACAAATAGTAACAGAACCCTACAACAAAGCACTTATCACATGCTGTGTACATAACCTTTTCAGCCTGAAGTGCAATAGCAAAATCAGTACAAGTTGCTTTTCCTCCTGCAGTTTATGGATTGGTCTATACCATATATCTTAGTAACCTCTGCATATGATTTTTTTCTTTTCTTATTAAGTCTGGAACTTCCATCGTTTTTACTCAAAGGAAACGCTTTTTGGCATCTCTTTGGCATATCCAGATTGTAACTTACTCTTGTACTGTAGGGTCATTATTAAGTAAAATAAGGTTATGTGAAAACAAACAATGTGATTCTTCAACAAATGATCTGATAAGCAAAATGGCTACCGGGTGATTAATAGGCAGGTAGGGCATATGGTATGGATACATTGCACAAAGGAGTGATTTGTGCTCTAGGTAGGATGCAATAGGACAAGAGATTTTTATCATGCCACTCAAAACAGTTGTTGATTTAAAAATCTATGAATTATTTATTCCTAGATGTTCTTATTGAATATTTTCAGACTGAAATTGACTGCGGGTAACTGAAACCATGGTGGGGGGCATATTATTAGTAAAGATGAACCAAGCCATAAAATTCTCTCAAATGCTAAAATAAAGAAACAGTGAGGCTGGGGAAAAGCAGGCTCCCAGCTGACGCAGTACATTGAAAGAAAGTGTGAGGTACAGTTAGATCCATGTATAAACAAGTTAAAAGGAAAGAGAAGCCAGGTGCTCACACTTGTAATCCTAACTATTCAGGAGAGCGAGATCTGAGGGTTGTAGTTTGAAGCCAGCCCAGGCAAGGAAGTTTATGAGACCCTTATTTCCAATTAAACACCAAAAATGCTGAAAGTGGAGCTGTGGCTCAAGTAATAGAGTGCCAACTTTGAGTGAAAAAAAAAAAAACAACAACTAAGGAACAGTGCCCAGGCTCTATGTTCAAGTCCCAATATCAGCACAAAAAAAGAAAAAGAAAATAAAATAGAAACTAAGATGGGGAAGCAAACTGTGAGAAAGCAGAAATAGTGAGATAAAAGCACAGACCATGAAGAGTAGTTCAGTCTCACATAAAGGTCAGGCTACTGTGTAGAGCTGGACAATTCCTCTTTTCCCTTTCACCTAACTACTTCAACTCCTGCTCTTGCCATGGCTAGCATATGTGGATTTTCATTGGTTCCAAAGGTTTTTGTTTTCTTTTAATGACAGCAAGAGCAAGAAAAGTTTTGCTTCTGATTGATGCCGTGTGTGTGTGTGTGTGTGTGTGTGTGTGTGTGTGTGTGTGTGTGTGTGTGTGTGTGTGCTTCCTTTACGTATTATTTCCTTTACAAATAATTTCTAGGATTTTACTCCATGCCCCAAATAAAGGCTACAGTTCTCAAATAGCCCAGTCATATTCTTGCTGTTTTAAGTGGCAATTGAATTTGGGAGGACAGGCTTCACTCATGGGTCTGCAACAGCTTGGAAGACCAGAAGTTCACCAATCTCAAAATAATATGAATACCAGGCAATAATGCCTCTCCTTTCTGTAGTAGATTTTATTTTGATGAACATTTGTCACTGAACAGTTTTTTAAAAAATGAAAGTACTTAGAGAGAAACACAATGTATGAATAGAAAATACATCTGATGTCAAACCCTATTTCTAGTCCCTTTGAATAATATGAAAAAGAAATGTTTTGGAACATTAGTGATATTTAGCTCTGAGAATTAACCAATAAGGAGCTACTTGGATAATGTTCAGTTTTTCTTTCTTTACAAACTCCCCTTTGAAATAAACCAGACAGAGGTTTCTTTCACTTCCTTGGGAGTTGTTAGTAAAAGGAGAAAGGAGGACTTCATAAGCTCTAAACAGCCTCAGAAGCCATTCATAGACTTCCTAGCATTCTCTGCCATTCCCAGTGCTTAGAGCCTGAATGTGGCCTCACTATCATCATTGTCCCTCTTGGGCATTAGGTTGGCAGCTGAGCTCTCTGAAGCTTATAGCCTTTGGAGTGGGGAAAACATTACCATCAGACAGGATCACAAGCTACACAGAGAAGAGATGAGCCAGGAACTGTGTCAGTGGGGAGTTGAACAACACAGCGCTATTTTCACACTCTCTGGAATCTCATTTCCTGTCTCCTCTGCCTAGTGCTCCTATAGCAAGCCTAGAAAAACTCCTGCTGTGGAGACAGCCGGACAACCAACCACTCACATAGGCAGAGATTCTCTGCCTCTGTCTCCAACAACAAGACCAGCATTGCCTCCTGCTTCTTCAAAACACTCCTCCTCCTCACTCCTCTGGCTGTGGCATCCCATTGGTAGGCCATAATGATTCCCAGTCTGGAGAGAGAGGGCAATAGCAAGAGGGCCCATAAGTACTCCTGACAGCTGGCTATAATCTGTGCATTTGTTTACTGTTTTCTCTGCTACAAATTCTTCAAGATCTAGTTTTCTCACATGTATGATGACATATTCTTTTCAAATTTTGTTTCTTTCTGTGAAAGGGCAGTAGCTACAGCTTTAAAAAAATCAATCCACTACTAATTCTAGTCTTTAAATCTTACCCCATCCTTCATCATTTTGCCATCTGAGAGTTAATTTTTTAATATATTATTCCTAGTGAGCAGCCAGAGTCACTCAGGTAGGATTGGGTAAGTTTAGAAGCAGGTACCAAATACAAATTACAATTGGGGGAACATTAAATAGACAGCTAAACTTGTGGGTGCATTGCAAAGCCTGTATTAACTAGATTTTTCAACCAAAAATAACATGGAGATAGTTGTGGTTTAAACTATTATTGGAAAAAGGCAAGCCTTGAATTTAACCAATGACTCAGTGATATTGTCCCAGAAGTAAATACTCTGTGTTTTTCTGTTCAGGCATCCATAGGAAGTTGACTTTTTTTTTTTTTTTTTGGCTGTCTGCTGTCTGCTGTCTGTTGCATGCCAAAGTGATTGAACACAAAAGAGCTCAAACACGAGGGGGCTGCTTGCAGATCACCAGGTACCGGATTGCAGAACAGCGGATCGCCAGGAACAGAGAAACCTACCAGCCGGGAGTCTCCAGGAGGATCCCACCCCACCCATCACTCTCCACCGGAGCGGAGAGGCTCCATCCCGCCAAAGCCGCCCGGCACCAGCAGCGCCACAAAGGGACCTGTCGCGATAGCAACGACCCGGCGGGGGGCCGCCCAACCCAGCCCGCAACCACCCCAACTGAACTCGGACTGCAACAACAACTGACGGACTGCAACAACAACTGACGACCTACAGGGTGAGTACCCATCAGGGGACAGGGAATCCATCAAGGGAGACCAGAGCTGGAGGGAATCCCCAGACCCTGACCTAGACTCCCTACCCCAACACCCGGACCACAGGACCCACTAAAACCGGGAACTGTTCGAGAGCCCCACCAGCCGGTGGAGCACACTCTGCTGGCCAGGCCAGAGCAAGAGCGCCCCGGGAAGGGAGCTTAAATGCTCAAGCCAGGAACAGTGCCCCTGGGTCAAGACTACCAACAGTAGAAGAAATTTGAACTGTGTCCTCCAGGCTGCATAACCAAGGTGGTATACACATTAGCACAGGCCTAACGAGCGCGCTCCAGGCTGGGGCCGGAACCAGGCCAGGGGACCGGCGCCTGAACAAAGCAAAAAGGGTCAGAAGTGGGGCTGTGGCTCAAATGGTAGGGTGCCAGCCCTGAGCTGAAGAGCTGAGGGACAGCACCCAAACCTAGAGTTCAAGCCCACAACCAGCCCAAAACAAACAAAAACACATCAGGAGCCCATAGCAGACTCCAGTATTTGGGAGAGTGCATCCAGAGCATCTGATCTTCCCAAGAGCACCCGCAGGAGCAAACACAAGCAGTCTAGGCTGCTCAACCCTTCCAAAGGCGGGAATTGCTACAGCAGAGAGCTGAGAATCCTAAGTGAATAGCAGCTGGAAATAGGCTCCCAACAGAATCCAGATCAGACACAGACTCTCTCTACCAATAGAGAATCAGCAACCAAGCAAAGACAGACACACCAAAACAAGATTGAAGAGCAGTCTCCTGAACCCCCATGCGAAAATCACAGAGAAAAATCACAAGGTTTACCACTACCCAGGACAGCAAGCTCACCTCAAAAGCCAGCAGCCACGCAGGGGAGAGCCCCAGTGGGAGCAAAGCAGGAATGGAAGACAAAAACTACATCCAAGGGTTGCTGGAGGCAATGACTCAAGAAATAAAGCGAGAAATGGATCAGAAATTGAAAGAGCACAAGGATGAACTATCAAAAGATATACAGGATATCAAACAAAAATTGGATGCAAAAATAGAAGCTGCACAAACCTCAGTAAGAAGTGAGATAAACGCCAAATTAGAGGTAATGCATACTGATATCACCTCATTGAGAGGTGAGATCAGTACTCTGAGAACCAACATTGAATCCATAAAGGGATCCATTTCCATCATGCAAACCACAATAGAAGCCACGGTCAACAGAGTGAATGAAATGGAAGGTAGAGTGTCAGATACACAAGAGCTCAAACACATTGCTGGACACTAATGACTCATGCCTGTAATCTTAGCTACTTAGGAGGCTGAGATCTGAGGATCACAGTTCAAAGCCAGCCTGGGCAGGAAAGTTCATGAAACTCTCCAATTAACCACCAGAAAACTGCAAGTGGTGCTGTGGCTCAAGTGGTAGAGAGCTAGCCTTGAGCTGAAGAGCTGGGGGACAGTACCCAGGCCCAGAGCTCAAGCCCCACAGCTGACAGGAAAAAAAAAAAAAAAAAAACAAAAACCTCAAACACTCTCTTCTAATAGAGGTCTGTTTTTATAGCCTATTTCAGTCATAGGTCTACTGTTAGGCCATTAATTGGTGGAAGAATATCATATTTCCATGATTAGAGCAATCATGATCCATTCTTATCTTCCCCAAAATTTGGAATGCAGTTCTACAATGCGGAAAGGACATAAGCAAGGGGAAAGGCCGCTGAAGTATCTACCATAACCACTAAACTTGCTAATGTCTAGAACCTAATCCCACATATTTTTCATTGAATGACTTTAGCCAGTACTCAGGAGGTTAAGGGAGAAGGATCACAAATTGAAGCTAGCTTTGACTACATAACAATACCCTGCTTTGAAATGACAAAAAAAGAAACAAGAATAGAGAAAGAAATAGAATACTAAGAGAAAAACTTACTTATTATAAACTCTAGCAATAGACATAAATCTTTAGCTGCCAGCTGGAGAGAATCCCTATTTATGATTCTGATGCTTGTGGTCTGAATACTGCTACCATTCCAAGTTCCAAGTTACCCTCAGTCAGTTAGCTGGCTAAGAAAAGTCATGAAAAATGTAACAATCAACACAGCACAACTAATATTAATCAACATACTAATTAACTCCAGAACAAAACTGAGTTAGTCTACACCATATCAGTGCATTAAGCAATAATGTTGTTCATTTTTATCGATGCACTCTCTTTTAATCTAGCACTCACACCTTATGAAGTAGATACCTTATGAAGTAGATACCTTATGAAGTAGATCAATGAGTTATCACCCAGCTTTTCTGCCTGTAGTCACGAACAGGAGACAATGGCTCTCCCACTGTTGAGAGAGCCTCAGATGCTGGAAATTTTGCCCAGGTACCAAGTACTAGAATCATGTGTACTGTCAACTCTTAATGACCTTGGAATAATAAAGATAAGACAAACTGAAAGTCACCCAATACCTTTGTTCTTGTTTTGAAGGAAAGAAAAAAGAAAAAATTGTAAAGATCTCATCAGAAACATCCAAAACAGACTATCTTCTATTCTCAATCTGAATGTTCCACATTTGAAAGAAAGGTTAGATCCTTCTTGGTTTTTTGTGACATCAAAAGGAGAATTTTCTAAAAGCACTCATATTAGCATGTGTTCTTACCTTTAGCTTTATACAGAAAGAGCCTTGTGACTCAGGTGGACAACCATATTTTACAACTTGCATATTTATTCATTTTAGAAATACTCTCCAGTATTTTTGAAAGCAGAGGGGCTCAATTTTCTCCTTTCCTCCTTCCTTTGGATGAACAGAGTTACAACTATGGTAATGTAAATATGAAAATGCCCCATAGGGTCAAACACTTTTTAAAATGTAAAGCATCATTGTTTCTCTATAATGAGTAGCCTTGGTTCAGATGAAGCTTTCTTGAAAGTTTCCTCATGAGAAGAAAAACATTCTGTCCACCTTTCTCCCCCTCCCAGCCCCTCTTTGACTCATATTTCATATTCTTTTCCTCTGGGACATAGCAGGTTAGAAACAGTCTTTTGAATCTAACACCAGTCAGGTTATCCAGGAAGGGTCCACCTCATTCACCACAGGACAAGGAGCATGAAGTTGCTGCTAATTCATTTCTGTGGTTTCACCATCATGCTCACCTCAGGACATTAAGTTCTGCTCATCAGTGATATCTTTTGGAGTATCAGGTTCATTAGCCAGTTGCTACCATGAGATTTTGTTGCAAAGTCTAGTTCCTGCAATGGAACAGGTCCTATCCAGGAAAACTCTGCTTGCACAATTCAAAGCTAGAGAAGATACCAAGAGGACAGAAAATTTCTATGATTATGCTTCACTCAGAGAATAACATTATAGGGGCAATAATCTTTTTTATTTTCATTTTTCAAAATTTTTATTATAGAGGTGATGTATAGAGGGGCTAAACTTACATAAGTCAGTAAAGAGTACATTTCTTTTTGGACAGTATTACCTCTTCCCTTGCTCTCTCCCAGTTTTTTCCTACCATCTCCACCCATAAGTTGTATAGTTCATTTTCTTTTATTTATTTATTCACTTATTATTTATTTATTTATTTAGTCACTTGTGGGGCCTGAACTCTGGACCTGGGCACTGTCCCTCAGCTCTTCAGGTCAAGGCTAGCACTCTACCACTTGAGCCATAGCGCCACTTCTGGCTTTTTTTCTGCTGATGTGGTGCTAAGGAATCAAACCCATGCCCAAATACATGCAAAGCAAGCACACTACCACTGAGCCACTTTCCCTGCCCCTGTATGGTTCATTTTTAACATTGTGTCCAGTGAGTACCATTGCTGCATTTGTTTACCCTTTTCCCCTCCATTTCAGCTGCATTCATCATTAAAGAATAAATACATTCTTCATTTTTCAAATAAAGCTGCCTTCCCCAAATACACAATGATCATTCTTATACAGTTGTCCCTTTCCATGTCGTCAGTCATGAATCACTATCCAATGCACCCTGGAGAGAAAGAAGATGGAGTAAAATTGACCAGAAGTAAGAGTGCAAATCTGACTGGTAAGAAGCAACCAAATTTATACCAAAAGGCAAATTGTGTTTGCAAAGGAAGATATACCTTCCCTGATTATTCCTGATGCTTTTCCCACTCAAAAAAACAAACTTACATTTCTGTGTAGGCTGAGAGGCAGGAATACATAGAAGCCAGTTGACTTGACTTGGCGGTGACTACTGAGACTGTTCCTGAAACATTGTTCTGAGACAAAAAACTTAGCACCACTATCACATGCTTCTTCCCAAAGACACTGCAACATGAATTGCCTAGCTTGTCTATAACTGAATTTCTGCTTTCCTTCACTTGTTTCCTTGCATGGCTCTTGAGCCATTCTCTAGTTTCAGGTTTACATTGATTCATAAGGGTCATCATAGTAGAAGATAATGCCACACCATTGCAGAAAGCTCTTGGAAAACTGAATAGCAACAGTTCTGAAATGGTAGTCTGCAGAACACAGTATCTTGGGAATCTATAAGATACATTCAGGAGATCAGAGAGATCAAGACTCTTTTTATTATAATACTAAAGTCTCACTAATATGGCTAAGGACAGCAGCACAAAGCAGTCATCTTTTTTATTTACTGCCACAAACTCAAAATAAAATAAAATGAAGAAAAGAGCCAGGCACTGGTGGCTCACATCTATAATCTTAGCTACCCAAGAAGCTGAGATCTGAGGATAGTAGCCATTTGAAGCCAGCCTGAGTAGGAAGGTCTATAGGACTTTTGTCTCTATTTAATGAACAAAAATCTGAAAGTGGAACTGTGTCTCAAGTGACAAAGCTTCAGCCTTGACATAAAAGCTACAGGGACAATATATAGTCCCTAAGTTCAAGCTCTAGTACCAGCACAATAAATAAATATATAAATGCATAAATAAATAAAATAAATACAAAATCAAAGAAAGAAAGAAAGAAAAATAAAGAAAAGAAATAGAAAAAAGGCCAGTTTTAGTTAAGAATTAAAATTTTCATTTAAGACTAAGCAGTAAGAAGTACTAATTTTACTTTGTCATTACCCATCAGTGTGTGTACTTTTAATTTTGGGACAAAGTGGGAAATATGTATAGAACACTGTAGATGCCAGCACTTTAACATGTAGCTTGAGGAAAATCATTTGTGGAATTGTTGAATTGCAAGCTAAACTACCACTTTCTTCATAGTTATTTGGTAGACATTTGCTTGAGAAAGAACAAAGTAGGCCTGTCACTATCAAGAAAAAGCATCAAGTTTTCAAACAAAAATTACTCAAGAGACAAATTTTGGAAAACTTGTATTTGCCACTGTGAACTTAATAACTTCCCATTACTTAGAGACTTTTCTGCGGGCTCATGCCTGTAATCTTTGCTACTCCGGAAGCTGAGATCTTCAGGACTGAAGTTTGGTTTCAAACCAGTCCAGATAAAAAGAATGCAAGATTTCATCTTCACAAAACCAGCATAAAGCTAGGCTGGAGACATAGCTTGAGGTACCAGGCCAGGTGAAGAAGCAGGCTGAACAACTGGAAGTGCAAACTCTAGGACTGCTTCCCCAGTTGTGATATTAATATTATTTATTTTTGTAATTATGGAGATTAAACACAAGGTTTTATGCATACTAGGCAAGCACTCTGTAACTGAGCTATAACCTCAGCCCTAATGTCATTTTTAAAATTGTACAATAAGATGTGCAAAAAGCCAGGTGCTGGTGGCTCACGCCTGTAATCCTAGCCACTCAGCAGCCTGAGATCTGATGATCACAGTTCAAAGCCAGCCCAGGAAGGAAAGCCCATGGGATCTTATCTCCAATAAACCACCAGAAAACTGGAAGTGGCACTGTGACTCAAGTGGTAGAGCAAATGCCTTGAGCTGAAGAGTTGAGGGACAGTGCCCAGGCCCTGAGTTCAAGCCCCATGATCGCCAAAAAACAAAACAAAAGATGTGCAAATATTTAGAAGATGTGTGTAACTTAGTGAATAGTATTTCCCAGGTGCTAAATACATATTACAAAATTATAGCTAGGGTTTTCAAAGTGCAATGTATAAGAATAGATTTTAATATAGTAGTATAAAGATTTTGTCAATATGGTTTCATAAATTGAACTTTTCAAGAAACTACTACCAATTACTGAGTACGGGTACAGTATCAAAAATACCCATAATTATCTAAAAAGGCTATTAAAATTTATCTCCATACATATAATAGATAAATAGATAGATCGATAGACAGATAGACAGACAGATAGATATGCTTCATTTATATATTTATCCTTGTATTGAGAAATGTCTGTTCATTTTCCTACTTAAAATCATTTGTTCTTATTGTTTGGATAGTTGGGGATTTTTGTTAGTGTTTCAAACTTTTTTCATGAATTAAACCTTTGTCAAATGAACAGCTAGCAATTTTGTTTTATCATTCTGAAGATTATCTCTGCATTCTGATGATTATTTTCTTTAATGGGCAGAAGCTTTTAATTTGACACAATCCAACTCATCTATTCTTGCTTTTATTTCCTAAGTAATTGGAGTCCTAGTCAGATTATCATTGTCTGTGACTATTGTTTTCAAGTATTTTCCTGTAGTATTAGATCTTACACTAGTTTTAGAACTTACATTAAGGTCTTTGATCCACTTTGAATTAATTCTTGTATTTACATAGAGATTTGTTTTCAGTCTTCTACATGTGGATACCCAGTTTCATAACATCATTTATAAAAGAGACTCTTTTTTCAAAAGTATGTTTTTGACATCTTTGTCAAAAATCAATTGGTTGTAACTTCACACATACTATCTTACCATTTTATAACCACCAAAAATTTTAATCACAGTTAGGTGATCTAGTTGAGACAAACCTGCACATGGCAAATTTGACCTGAATAAGCTCTTATTTATTTCTAAAATTAAAATCTATCCTCAAAGGAAGAAGGCTGGCTTTGTCAGAATTGAGCGAACAATAAGAAGCCTTTACTTAACAATTTAGAAAGTGAATGGAAACCTGGAAGGCTCTGTGATGAGGATACATGAGAAGAATCTACTCATTTCTTTCTTCATTGGGAAGATATTGGCTGAGTTGCTGCTGTGGGTCAGTTGTGAAGTTAAACGTTGGAGATATGATGCTGAACAACAACAACAAACAAAACAAAACAAAACAAAAACCTAGCCCCAAATCTTAGAGAGCAGGAGAAGACATTAGACAAGTAAACATACCAAGGGATGTTGATGGAGATAGGAGCAACAAAATAGAACAGGCTGGACAGGAAAATAAGCAGGAGAGACCGTCCCTAGACTGGTGGAAAGGGAAGCCTCTTTGAAGAAAAATCATGTGACCTGAAATGGAAGATTGGGAAGGAGCCCATGATACACAGAATGAGGGAAAGATTCTTGATTGGATGCACAGTTCAAGTGAAGGTCTTGGTTATCCCTTTTCTGGAGGCTTCAGAACTTTCTAGGTACCTGTCACTTAAGGTTGAGAATGCAGGCACTACAGCTTGGCTCTATGGGTTCCTGTTCAACCCTCCAGCAGCTGTCTGCCTGGCATGGACAAAGTCACTCTACCATCTTCAGTCTTTATATCATCATTTTAAAGTTGGAAGGGTAATATTCTTTAATAATATTCCTTTGAATTACTTCAATTAATTTACTCAAGAAGGAAAGCAACCATAATGTTAGTGGTATAATGTCAGTTTAGAGGCATTTGAGCTGGCTTGGGTTGGCAAGGTTGGGGTACTTTAAGGCCAATGTCCTGAACGTGGTTTATTATCAACCCCTACTGGTACTGATATGACACAGGAATAATATATAGAGAAAACCAAGACAGTGTAAAGAATCACAAACACTTTAAGAAATATGGGAGGGGAGATGGTGGCAGGTAGGGCAGGAAAAAAAAGTGATTGTAAGAAAGAATTGTCAATAAAAGCAGTTATTAAAGCTAATGTTTCACAGGCATACTGGGGCTACAATTTGTGAAAGGGCTCAGAGAGGTGGAAGCAGATGTTATAAGCAAGAAAGAATGTCAAGCAATGAGTAAAACAGATGGAAGCCTGGGTGACAAACCCAGGTCAGACCTCAAGCGAGGGGACAGGTAAAAGCCAGGGCTTGATCTCAGAGAGCAACTAGAATCATCCCTAAGCAGACTTTTCTATCTTAAGAAGCTCTGTTTTTTAACTGTGGCTGCCCCCCCCCTCTATTGTTTTGAAGGGTTCCCCACACACACCTCCCTTAATTATATAGGGAGACATTTCACTGTTACATTGTTGCACATTTAGAACATATTCCCATCAATCTCACCCCCTCTAACCACTCTTCCTGGTTTCACTGTTTTATTTTCATAGTTGCGAATAATTTGACAGTATTCAACGTCCTCATTCTCCTTGTTAGTTCTTGGTGGTACCCACCATTGTATTGTTTTCTTACCTATGACTGTGTTGAGCTACACTGCTCTCCATCTCTGAACCCTCCTTGTTGCCCCTGATCATGTATTCCCAAGATCTTCCTGGAAAACAAGTGTGAGAGTGGAAAAGTTCACCTGGGCATCACCTCACGGCTGGCACCTCCAAACTCCCATGCTCTCTGTGCATACCTTATAGAAATTGGCCTCTGTCCAGATTGTCATCTATTCTCTGCTTTCTTATGTGGCCTACGTAAAAGCTGAGATGTCTTAGGGTATCTATTTAAATAACTTTGTGTTTACATTAAAAATTAAAATAAGGAGAGAAATTTAAATCTTTTCTTAGGTATTTCAAAAATTGGAAAAGGAAAATGATATAATATTGCCCAGTGCCAGTGGTTCACACCTGTAATCCTAGCTATTCAGGAAGCTTACATCTGCGGATCACAATTCAAAGCCAACCAGGGAAGAAAAGTCTGTGAGACTCTTATCTCCAATTAACCACTAAAAGAGCAGCTATTGTGAGCAAAAAAGCTAAGGACAGTGCTCAAATTCTGAGTGCAAGCCCCAGCATGTGTGTGTGCACAGTGTATGTGTGTGTAGGGAGGCAGGTTACAATAGCCCATTACATACATTCCTTTCCACTTATTGCCCAAGGTCTTTCTCACCTGTGTCTTTCTCTGTATCCCCACTAAAACTTGCTCAAACTTCCACACATATTCCAAATAATTTTGGCTCTTCTCATTTCACCAAGCTATTTCCTACTCAGGATAATTGATGGAGAAAGCTTATAGCAATGTTTCATTTTATTTCATATCAATGCAGAGTAGCAGACACCTAGGAAGTTTAATGTTTACTCAGAGCTACTCACTGACTACAAGAACAATGAAAATGATCAAGTCTCTGAGAAAAGTAACTAAGTAAATTTCTCTACATTGTATCTACCTTCAAAGTATATTATCATCTCCAAGTAAAGACTTTGTTGCAATTTCAGTGCTATGTTATAAATTGTTGGCTGTTAAATCTGAAACAAGGTTACAGGCAAGTCTTTGGAAATGGTGCCTAATGTTACATTGTATCAGATATTTTTTGATGTCCCTTCTAGTCCTGTTGGCACCCTACTCTTCTTTGCCTCCAGCCCCAGCAAACCAGTGTTAATGTACAAGACTCAGCAAGCAACCTTGCCTTCTCTGACTTGATGGCTATCAGTGAGGAACAGCAGTAAATGTAAGAAGCAGTGGGAGTGAAGACAGATTTTTTTCTTTGTTCCCTTACCTGGTCACTTTAGCCCTCTTCTGAAGGTCACATTTATTGCAGACTACATACAGCCTTGTCTTCTAGTTCTCTCTCTCTCTCTCTCTCTCTCTCTCTCTCTCTCTCTCTCTCTCTCTGTCTCCCTCTCTCTCTGTGTCTCTTTCTGAGTCTCGTTCTCTCTGCATGAGTCTCGTTCTCTCTGCATGTGTCTTTCTGAGTCTATCTCCTTTTGCTTATTTGTCTTCTTACCCTTCAGACCTTCCCTAAGTAAACAGTAGACCCCAGTTTCCACACTAGCCTTTGTATGTGTGTGTGGGGGGGGGGGTAGGGAGGGACAGTGTTCCCCACTGCCTTTGTAAACCACTTCTTATCAAGTTCATCTTGAGCCCCTCTAGACCCTGACTATAATGCTCCTCAAATTAGCAAACAACAAGCAAGTCAAGACTAAAACAATTTAGAGCAGGAAAAGATAAGGACAATTTAAGATGTTTTATTTGGAAAGGGTATTGATAGCAGATAGATAAGAGTAAATTGAATTCATTCTTGTTTTGTGGTCTTCAAGTAGGAAAAGGAACCCAGGAACCCACAGCTCAAACAGGGTTTACTTCCATAGGGCAATTCTTACAGATGCAAACACCAGAGTGCTGACCAGAAACTTTCCTGCCATGTTAGTTTTACTGCTGCTTTCTATGTCTCCCAGTTACTCAGAAAGAACACTAAAAATCTCTCATTCTCTCAAATTCCATTGCTCCTTAATGCCTCTGACCAGTGCGTCACACTTGCTTTCTCTGAAGTATTTCTGTTGAGGGAAAAGATTATACACTGCAAATTCTGGGCCAGATATTGTTTACTAATGCAAGGCAAACAACAGGATGGCATTTCTACTTGCATGGATTGTACAGTCTGGAAGAGAAAAACACTTCTTTCTGTCTTCTGAAGCTTGGGACACTCTCACCTCCTGCTGCCCTTGGACATTAGAACTGCATCCTCTTTGGCTCTAAGACTCTAGGATTTCTATTGGTAGTCCCTAGATTCTCATATGTTTGGTCTTGACTGATAATTTCATCATCAGCTTTTCAGGCCTGAACTGAGCCATGGTGCCTCCATCCAGAACCACTAACTTTCAGAAGGGTTGTTGGAGACTTTCCCAACATCCATGATTGCATGAGCCAATTCCCCCAATAGATACCTTTTCATCTGCTTATATCTGTATCTACATCTGCTGCATCTATATCAATCAGTAAGGCAAGGGATTTTTTTTCTACCAAGGGCCATTTGACCATTTATAATCTCATCTATAGGCATACAATCAATAGAGGGATGTGGCTGTGAGCAGCCAATGAGAAGCATGCAAGAATCCTATGTATCTGTCTTGTCCTATACCAGTCATTTTGCTAGTTTGGTTCTGCTCATGAGCCAGACACCCTCTAACTTCTCAATATTTCTCTCTCTCTTTCTCTCTCTGTTCTACTGATCTATGTCCTCTTAGTTCTGCCTCCCTGAGGAGCTTCAATATGCATGATCATAAATGTATAATTGTAAACATTGACACATGCTATGAAGGAGTGGTATGTAATGATATAAGAACATGTAACAAGCTATTTGATCTACTCTGATGAGTTAAGGAAAGCTTCCAAGAGGCAAATTAGCTAAAATATGAATATTATATGTCACAAGAAATATGAACAACGAGCAGGGCTTAACTGGGGCAGTTATTCTCAACCAGGGTTTTGCACACTCTCCCTTCATCCATGAGCATTTTGACAAAGTCTGGAGACATTTTCTATTGTCACAACTTGTGGATGCTACTGGCATCTAGTGGGAAGAGGCAAGGGGCGCTGTTGAACTTTGTAAGGGAAGAGGAAAACCCCTCTTCCCTGGAGGGGAAGAGACACCTGGACTAAATAAAGATTCCAGCCATAGAGCAGAGTGCAAAGAGTCAGCCACACTGGCCTAGTGCAGAGAAGGCTTTCAATATTGTACTGGATTTTGGGGTTCAATTTATTTGGCTATCGCCTCTATTTTTTTTTCTGCCATCACTTTTCATTGAATGAAATTCTGTTTTACAAGGCAGGGGTAGGAATGAATATAACAAAAATCATTTCTCCACAAAATGTATGTGTAACTGAAAACTTGACTCAAGCAACAGAGTGAAATATAGTTGATGGGTGTGAAGATTTTTATTTCATTCTGGATTAATGTTACTTGAAAATAGAAAATACTCCTTCATCTCAAGTGCCAGCCTGACTCCTTCAAAGTGGATGTTTGTGATTGCGATCTTTAACTTGGGACCTGGGTTGAGCTGAAATGGATATGGCGGCGGGGGGGGGGGGGGGGGGGGGGGGGGAGGTTGTTGTTGTTTAACAATATAGAACAGGAGATGAGAGAAAGGATAAAGGAGCAGTAAGATTTGTAGAGTATTTTCTGAATGCAAGTTACACCATTCTTTCCTTTAACAAGTGTTTATTAGGCTCAACCAAGTAGTAGGGAGCCCAATGAGCAAATGAACAATGTTAAACCGTGGGAGAAATGCTCCCATCATGTAAATTTGCATGAAACACTGGGTGTTAAATGGGGTGAGAGAAGCCTGAAGTGGGGAGATTCTAGAAGAGAAGCATTGACATGGCTGCCAGGATGACTTACTGGAAAAAGGGGGTTCATGGATGAGATGTGATGTTGAACTGTACATGATGCTGAACAGTGAGGACACTGAGCAGAAATTCTAGGGAACAGAAGATGCAAAGGGAAAGAACGTGCAAAAGAGTGTGGCCTTTGCAGAGGACAGTATGAGTGTGATATGACAAAACAGAGTGTGAGGAACAGGGAAAAGAGACTGAGGTCACAAAGGGCTCTGTGCTCTGCTAAGCAAACAGAGGAAAGGCATAGAGATCTACATATGCAGAATGACCACTCTGACACTTGTGGAGACTAGAAAGGCAAAATTGGGCACTACTGATCATTTAGGAGGCCAGGAGGCCACAGGAGTCCAGGGAGAATGTCTGGACATGTAGAGACCTGGCCCAATATGAAACAATTGCTGGACTCCATGAACAAAGTGGCCACTGCTATATGGAGTCCTTATGCTAGCCCACTGGCAATTAAGTTTCTACATATGAATCTTAGGAGCATTCAGAACCTAGCAACTTGTATAATATTTTAGAGTTTGTATGGTGTGTGTGTGTGTGTGTGTGTGTGTGTGTGTGTGTGTGTGTGTGTGTTGCAGTCCCAGGCTTGAACTCAGGGCCTGGACACTGTCTCTGAGCTTTTTTGCTCAATGCTAGCACTCCATCACTTGACCCATAGCTCTACTTCCAGCTTTTTTTAGAGGTTAATCAGAAAATAAGGCTCATGGATGTGCTGGGGTTGGCTATGAACCCACAATCCTTAGGTCTTAGCCTCCTAACTAGCTATCATCACAAAGATGAGCCATCAGCACCTGGCTAATTTTTCAGGTTTGGGGTTTTTGTTTTTGCATTTTCACACACTGCCCTATATCTTACATTCACAACAATCCTGTGGGGCTGACAGATATTTATTTTGCCACAATGAAGAAGACTAAATAATTGGACCAAATCACCATGACTAGTAGGCGTAGTCAGCCTGGAAGTACCAATGACTTTGTTTTTTTAGATGTTTGCTTCATCCTTCAGGTTCCTAATTCTAGACTACCTCCCTTTAGCATTTGACCAACCTTTTTCCTACCCTCTTTTCTGTCAAAAATAAACTTTTTTCTTTCTCTCCCACTTCTACCTATTCACCTTTCTTTTTGACTTGGGTTTGGATTTAGGTCCTTGTATTAGCTAGCCAGGGTCTCTACCAGTTTAGCTATGTATTCAGTCCTTTTGGCTTTTAGTTATTTTTCAGATAAGGTCTTGTGTTCCCCCTCTCCCCCCCCCACCAGCCCCCCCCCCCCCACCAAGGCTGGCCTCATACTTTAAACCTCCTCTTCCCACATTGCTGGCATTCTAAGAGTAAACTACCAACACATTGCATATTTGTTGAGATGAGGATCTTGTTAACTTCTTTGCCTGAGTTATTCTTGAACCATGGTCCTCCCTGTTTCTGCCTCTTGAGTAGCTGGGATTATAGACCACAATTCCTGTTTTGTTCATATCTTTTAGTAAAAGTGAATTTTTCTGGGCTTGGAAGGTGGCTCAGTGGTAGAGCGCTTGCCTTGCATGCATGAGGTCCTGGGTTCGAATCCTCAGCACCACATAAGCAAAAAAGAAAAAAAGCCGGAAGTGGCGCTGTGGCTCAAGTGGTAGAGCGCTAGCCTTGAGCTGAAGAGCTAAGGGACAGCGCCCAGGCCCAGAGTTCAGGCCCCATGACTGGACCCCTCGCCCCAAAAAAGTGAATTTTTCTAAAACTTTCTCTGTCATATTTCCAAACCAATTACACAGAAGCAATCTCTCCATAATTTCTTTTCCCAGAGAGTTGTGTATATGTGTATATGTATATGTGTGTGTTTCACACTCACAATAATTAACAGTGTATGTACATGTCTCTTTACTTGGCACTATGTGCTGAGGGAAGATGCATTCTTATCTTTAAACCATTAGAGTACTTGGTAGAAAGTTTTATTTCTTGCAAAGCAGAAATTGTGGTAGATACTATTACCTGTTTGAATGGATGGATGGATGAATGAATGAATGAAGTGAGAAAGGTGAAAGTCCCAGGAACATGGTATCTATAAAGGAAATGTTGCTAATATTTTTCATCCTTCACAGTCTCTCATCTTTATATTTGGGATCTCCCAAATGGACTGAGAGCTGAAAAATCCTCTTAAAAATGTGAAGGTACTCACTAAATGAGTATGTCTGTTTGGTTTGAACTTGAAATGATGCTCTTGGTCAGCTGCCAGAGATGCTAATTGGGAAGGTTATGGAAACTTTAGGAGGTAAGGACCTAGCCAAAGGAAGTAGGCCCTGAGGGGTAATATCCCGGAAGGTTGTACCTAGTTCCTGGTTGCACCCTTTCTTTCTCTCCTTCCTGCCTGTTACAAGATGAACAGCTCCTCCTCCTTCCTCCCTCCCCCTGTCCCACCACCACCATACTCTAACTACAATATATCTGCCTTGCTGGGCCCAGGATCAAAGGTATTGAAACTTCTGTAACCATGAGCTGAAATAAATCTTTCTTCCCTGAAATTACTTTGCTCAGATATTCAATCACAATGTAACACAACTTCTGTTTAATTTTTAAGGTAAGATCACCCAATTGCTAGCATAAAAGCAACCAGGAACACAACGTAAAACTTGGGTCAATATCTAGTAAGCCAGTATTATGCTTTTGAGTCTTAAACATTTCACATTTACCATCACTGATAAAGTTCATGAACCCTCTTGCCATTATGGAAAGTCTTTGACTGCATTTTTCAGAGTTCCTCCTACTGCTTCCTAGCTTTACCTTTCTCAAAGTGTAAGAGGAAGGAAGTTCCACCAAGAAGATGTATCCTATTGTTTGGAAAAGAAAGACACCACAGATGATGGCTTCCTGGCTTGGATACCTAGAAAAGGAAAATGTGTAGATGCACAGTAAACCATCTAAATGGAATTCACTCTACAAACCAGAGGAAAACCAGGTAAAGGAAAAATCCTGAAAAGATCATTCTCCAAACAAAAAGATATGTAGCTGGCCAACAAGCACAGGAAAAATATAAAAGAGAAGAATTAACATACATTTTTGACAGTTAAAAAATTAAGGAATCAATAGTTTAATGTAAAACATTAACTGTGTTTTAAACTTACATTTATTTATTTACTTATTTGTTTATTTATTTAGTTAGTCATGGTACTTAAACTCAAGGCCTGGAGACTGTCTTTGAGCTTTTCCACTCAAGGCTGGCACTCTACCACTTTGAGCCACAGAGCCACTTCTGGTTTTCTGATGAAAGAGATAAGAGTCTCATGGACATTCCTTCCTGGGCTGGCTTTGAACTGCAATCCTCAAATCTCAGGCTCCTCAGGAGATAGGATTACAGGCAGGAGTCATCAGCACCAGACACATTTTACTATTCTATCTTTAATTATGGTCTGACAAAACCAGTGGGAAATTAGATAGCTGCTCAACTCTAACTCTCAGATATTCTGACTTTTTTTAAGGAAAAGAATTTTAAGGAATATATTTAATAATTTTTAAGTAAAGAAAAACACTTACTTTATTACAAAATGCTTTATTATAAATCACATCTAGCCTTGTTTATCTTAAATCATTATATACAAGTAATTAGGATTTCTCTTCATTTGGTAGAATTCTAACACCAAAGTAAGAAATGCAGATAAATCTTCACTTTATCAGCCAAGGACAATGAGACTAGTGAGGCTGTACAAACTTCCCATGACCAAGATTAGCTAATGTCAGTGCCAGGTGTGGCTACATGGCTCCAGATTTCTACATTAAGGTTCTTCAAGCATTATTGCTTTACCCTGTTTTTAAAAAAATTTTGCCTATACATAAATAAACAAAAGCAAATGACAGGACAAGTAAATGGAGAGCAGGGTAGAGGACAGGGAAAAATTTGCATTCTCTGGAGCCTCATTTTTACAAAGAAAATAATAGGAAATTAATAATGATTATTAATGAGTGGGAAATTAATCCCACTATTATTTGCTATAAGTATTTTTCCTGCAACATTCCTCAGTTACAAGAATTAAACTTGGACATTTGCAAGTACAATCCAAGATTTCTGCCTATCTTCTCTTGGCTCTGCTGACCTCCTTTTATTAATCATGCTTGTGGCAAATGAGGTACATGATCTGTGTCTGCAAGGAAAGGGGAATTCTGTGAGGCCTTGTGCTCAGTGAAAGCCAGGAGCACAACTTGAGGCTCGAAATTGGGAGGATCTTTTTTCTTTTTTTTTCTTCACATCTTTCCAACCAAACTGTTGCCATCCTTTCTTCATGTGTTTCTTCCCATGTCTTGAAGAAAAATAAGAGAAGGAGATGGAGTCAGAAAATGAAGAGACAAGAAACATCTCTAAAAGATGAGAAAGAAAAGAGACACCAACGGCTAAAGCTGTGTAAAATAGTCTGATGTAAAATCACCTGGAATAGTTGTTAAATGTACATTTCTAAGCCATATCCCAGATCAGCTAAATGGGGATCTTTTGGCGTAGCATCATTTAAAGGTAAATAGAAAGCTTTTTGATAAAATAATTATTCCATTTTTTTGTTGATTTGATTTCAAATTTTATTATTTTGATTTCAAATGTGCAGTCCATTTACTTCTTAAAAGCTAGCCAAAAAAGTAATATTCCATTTATTTGCCTAAAAGCCTTTTCTTTTTTTATTCTGCACAACAGTTCATAATGATTACTTTTTATGAAAAAGTTGGTATATTTTCACATACATCAAAGCAGCTCAGAAACATAGCACCTTCCATCAAAAGGATCTGCTTTAATGAGAGTAGCGGGAAAATGTCAAATATGTTCTCTTCTGCCAGCGGCACTGAGGCTGTGGATGCAGGAAAATCAACATGCATACAAGGATGTGTGCTTTGCCATTTCCTAGCCCGTTTGCTAGGACATTCTCTAAATTATGATTCCATGTTCATCAAGTAGGCATTTTCTTATTGATAAGTGGCAAAAGTTGGACTATTGCCCCATATATTAGAAGTTTTATTAGGAAGTACTATAACATCTTGTCTGCAGGAATCAATCTAACTGGTACCATTTTGTTTATGGTCAAATTTAGTTACAGCAGAAACTACAGCGCTAAAGGACGTTCTACAGACAGTGCTTATGGAGTCAGGTTTTATGGAAGGTGCTCCCATCAAGCTACTCCTGCAGCAATATTGTAGTTCAGATGCATGCAAGTTTTTTGGAGTATTAGTCATGGTTTCATTAGGAATCCATATTGAAAAGGGCCTGCTGTGTGGTGATCATGTGTCTAACCATATTGAATAGTACCTAGTGAGTAAGTGATCGTGTTGTGTATCCATACCTAGCTGGGCCTGCTGTGATAGTGATCATGTTGTGTGTAATTACACAGTCACCCTAGGAATTTATTACTATGGATCAGGCAACAGGGCAGAGAAGTCAATAATTGTGCTTGCTTTGGGCTACTACTTGTATTAGAGTCTAGGTAGATTTGGCTTGAGGATTAAAATGAGGTTGACATGGTCAATTCTCAATATTTTAGGGCAATTCATACTCTTTCATTTCATATAATGGCAAATTATTTGTAATTAGTCTGAGGTGGCTTGAGAAATGATGAAATCTGTTCAGAGTTAAAGGCAATTTTAAAATTGACAAATGAAATCAAGCTTGACTCAAGCTTACTCAACTAGAATGCCTTGAGAGTTATTCACAAATTTATGAAATAAACAATATCTTGTCAGAGAACAAAGTGAAAACACAGAAATTTTTGCTTTTATCCTCTCTGTCTCTGTCTCTGTTTGTCTCTCTCTCTCTTTCTCTCTCTCTCTCTCTCTCTCTCAGCTAAATCTCTATAGGGAGAATTTTTTCATCTTTTAGAACTAGGAAAAATTTTTTAGACCAAGGATACCAGTTTTATGTTCCAATTTTCCTGGCAATCAAATAGTATCAATGGTTAATAAAGATGAAAAAGAGTTGACATGTGATTCAGATGTAGGGTTGTAGAGCACTTGTCTAGCATGTGTGAGGTTTTACTTTGACCTCCCAGAACACGTAAACATGTATACTCTCACACACACTATGTATATGTGAATAAATAAATAATGTGTTTGAGATATATAATAAGATCAATAAGGGACCTGGCTTGATATGTTTACATACACATCCAAAATAGTGTGAGCTTTCACCATGGTATTTCAAACAAACATTGTATCTGGGAAGTCTTGTTTTGGAAGATTTCAGGGTCAATTTACAAACCATACAAGTAAAACAGTGTCATTGCTTTCTTCCTATATGATCAGGAAAATATAAAAAGCATTTACTCAATGATTTACTCACTTTAGTCAACCAGTTTGTCTCCAAAGTTATTTTCTCTTTACAAAATGAAGGTAGATTTAAACTTATTAAGGTGAATCTCTTCTGAAAAATTTGCTGAAAACAATTAGACAATTATTTTCAAATTTTATTGGTAAAAAAAATCTTCTAGATGCCCTCCCTGTGTGTTACAGGTATAATATTATGACTCCTGATAATGTCATTTATGGTATCATTTGTGAACATGATTTGCAGCTGAGCAGAAACTCAGACACAGCAAGCCTATGGATTATGATGGGATTTTTAATAGGTAAGTAGCTCTTTTCCTTTTGACTTTAAATAGAAGGTAAGCATGTTGCTTTTCAGGCAGAAACTTGAGTGACTAAAATTAGCTCTAGAATTTTCTAATATAAGAGAATGGAAGGAAGAAAGAAATGGGAGGAAAACAGTAGGAGTGACAGAATTCTTCTCTTCATATCTACACTTAATATCATATAATTTTTCTAATCATAGTTATTGGAGCATTTTTGAAAAATGAGAAGTAATCTGACTTTTCAGAGACTCTGGTTCAGTATTTAGATTTAAATGAGTCTCAAATAAAGGTATATGATCTTATTTTTGAAAGGTCTCAGTTTGTCTTTTTGACTTCTACATGGCTATAATGATTTTTTGTTTGTTTTAGTTTTGAGAAAAGATTTTTGTCTATATAGCAGACGTATCTTCAAACCCATCATCTTCCTGTCTCAGCTTTCCAAGACCTGGGATTGGAGGAGAGCGTGACCATGATTATTTGCATAACAGTTCTACCCCATGCCTGGATACTTTATGGGACTAAAGAGGGCAAGGAATGGGGTATTGTAGAAGAGTGGGGAAGAGATGGCATGTTCAATTTGCCAATTGTTAGGCAATTTGCAACCTATTATTTTATTCTTTATCTCTTCTCATGAGGACTTTGGTGTGATTGGTGCATTATATCCAGTTCTCAAAGTTAAAGATGTTAAGCAACACATGAAAATCATAGAACATATAGTAATGTCATCTCTCTCTAAGCCCCAAACCCAAACTTTAATTCTTTTACCCTGCTGTCTTGGGAATTATACTCAGGGGTCTCATGCTTGCAAGGCAGGTACCATATTTCCAGATGTTTTCCATTTGTTCTTTTAGAAATAGGGTCTTGGTCTATGCTTGGTCTGGTGTGGGCTGCAATTCTACTTGTACTTCCCATGTTGTTGGGAAAAATATGTAACAGGTGCTACCCTAAAGCCACAGGTTGAAATTAAGTCCTTGAGCTTTTGCACTGTCCTTCAACTGGGATCTCCAGACCTCAGACATCCAAATAGCTAGAATTATAGGGTTGAGTCACTGTAACTGGTCAGACATTAATTATTGAAAATGAATTTTAAAAAGTGATCTACCTAGAATTACAACAAAAATTTTATCATTATCATCATTATTATTTTCTTTAGTTAGTTGTACAAAAGAGTTGTCACTTACAGCACAGTTTATGAATATGATTTAACTTGTTTGATGTCACCCCCTGAGCATTCTCACCCCTCCCTACCTGCATCACCTTCCCTCTTTTTCTTATATTTGTAGGATAGGCATTACATTTTTTACTGCTTTTTTTCTCTTCTCCTCATTTGTCTATTCCTTCTCTCCTTAACTGCACTCCAAAAAAAAAAAAGCCATTCTAACAGAAAAAAAAGAATCATTTTCAGTTTATGTTGTTGACTTTTGATTTAGCCTTTCTAAAGAATTTGCCAGTTAAGTTCTCCACTGAATCTCCACTGTTTCTGTTAATACATGTGTGTATACTTGCATACTTCCCAAAGTATTTATTTACATATTTGTAAACAAATTCTAGTTTCCACATATGAGAAAAACCATGTAATCTTCGTCTCTTCAGGCCTGACTTATTTCACTTAACATCATTTTTTCCAGGTACTGCTACTATTATTTTAAACAGTAGGATTATAAAGTAAAATGTAAATTTTTTTTCCTTACTTTCCTTGAAATCTTATTTATCTCATTAAGGGAGTAACTTCAAATATTTGTCAAATATATGTCAATTTTTTTCCTTTGTTAACAACTTAGACACAGTTTAAATAAGACCAGAACTGTTAAATCCATTGGCTGAAGCATAGTACATATGCCATTTCAACTTCATGGAAGAGAAGTAGGAAGAGAGAGGACCATACTGGTTAATAGGACCTTTGTGCAGCAGACTAGACCAAACCAAGCTGTAGCTACCACCCCAGGTGGTGGGCATGAATATGGTAGCTAAAACTGGTCATCAAACCAATGTCCACTTATAGAACTTCTATGTTCTTAAAAATCTTCTCAAGTTGTCCTAAAATGTTATCTCTGTTCTTTAGCAGGCTCGGGGCTATCTACTTACTAGCCCTAAGGGGACTATTAAGTGTTGCCAGGACTATTGGACTGGGGAGATTTGATAACAGAGATATGGCACATAAAGTCCTCTGTATGCTCTGAGTAAGAGGGGATGATATCCTCCATTAAAACATAGTTGACTTTAAGACTATCCTTGGTGTTCCCTCTTGAGCTACCAAATCTGCCTGTGGCACACCATCTTAGAAATGGGGCTACTCTCTTTTTAAGTAAAGACACAGTGTAAGCATTGTACATGGGATTACAGACAGAAAACAATGCTGGCAAATAATAGCTATTGTCACCAAACTAGAGGACAGCTTTCACATGGATAGAGTGCATAAGAACACTCCTTTTCACCCTAGGGCTGCATAACCTGAAACAGCAATGCATACCTTGTTGATGCAAAGGTCAAATTACCTCTTGGCCCTGCATACCCTTAGCTCACTCCTGCAAGAATAGGAGGCATTGGTCCTAGTTAAGCTCCTTTGCACAAAAGAATGTTAACTCTATCCTCTGGGACATGGTCATTTAAGACATATTGGTCTGTCCATAATTGGGCACTTAGAAGAGCCACATTTCAGGCCTGTGGGGGGATGTGAGAGAGAAAGAGAGAGAGAGAGAGAGAGAGAGAGAGAGAGAGAGAGAGAGAGAGAGAGAGAGAGAGAGAGAGAGAGAGATTTTCCCAGGTACCTGCTCAAGGGGAAAGGGATGAGCCAGTGGAGGAAGTCAGGAAAGGCAACTGAGATAAAGATAAACATACAAGATACTGAACTGACAAAGTGCAAGATCTTCACTGCAATGCCCTACTGAAAATAACATGAAGGGTCCAGTTAATACCATGAATATAACCATGACTTCAACTGAATGGCAACTGTGCTGAATTTGGAGCTGCTTTTCTCCAAACATGGAATTTCTCAAGGGCAAGGTAGCTGCATTAAAAAGTATCCCTCCCCTCCCCTTCCCTTTCCCTCTCTTTCCCTCCCTCCCTCCCACCCCCTCTCTTTCTCTTCCCTTTCCTCCTGTGGCCCTGCTCCAACAATTGTAGTTCCCTCTTTCAAGTTCACTTTTTCAACCTTCATTATCATGCTCTTTATTAAGTAGATAGAGGTTAGTCTCAGAAATACAAAGTCCTGAAATTAAATGTAGACACTTTTCTTGTTGTTTGGATATAGATGATTGTCCAACCAGACTTATTAGGTGAAACAAGAGCTTTACTCATTTTCTGGTACCCTTCAAAAGCCTGAGTGTATGGTCAATCTATTCCATGTGTGGGGCATTGGGTGTGCTTTCCAGTCAAGGGTGAGGAAACAAATGAGACAGACCGTTGGTGTGATTCAAAATCTAGTGTGTGTATCCTTTGGACTGTGTGCTTTCATGTCTGTTTACTTCAATTATACCTATTTCATTTTTCCCCTTTGGTTAATAAGTTACAGAGCTTTCAGACTGGTATTTTTTGAGTCTATCCTAATTCTTTGTAGAAATGGGAAGTAAAGCGTCAGCTTATACACAAGGTGGCACCCTGTGATTCCAACCAGGTTTGAAAGGAGAGAGATTCAGCTAAGAGACTGAGCCACAGCTACACATTTGTATTTACCACCTGGTATTCTCGCTGTGATGAATGGAAGAAGTGGAAGATGTTTGGCATGTCACCTCTTAGTAAAGCCTTCATCCCTACATCAGAGATTCAGAGCTGCCTCCATAAAGGGTATGAAACCACAGCATTGATTCCAGTAGATTGTAATGAATGCAGACCTCACATTCAGATTACATATGTAAAACTACAGAGCTTCATTAGTACCAGGCTTATTCCTAGGAACATAAAGGGTGTGTTTGTAGAGATGTAGTTCACATACTAACCCAATCAATATTCGATTGGATTTGCTGATATAGAGAGCCAATTAGAAAGAATGTAACAGAAATAGTTGGATAGCAACTGTGTTTATTAGTTTAAAGTTCCTTTAAAAATAATGTTGTTCGTTATTTGGAAACAGTTTAATACTGGGACATGGAAACTGGAGTATTCATATTTGTTTTAATTTAGACTCTTTAGACAGTGTGCTTTATTTATTCGGTTTTTAAAAACTTGTTCTAATTCTAGGGTGTTTCATAAACACATGCCATTTGGAATTGATCTAAAGCATATTGAAGTGGATGGATTTTAGAATGACTGTAGTTAGTGTAGTGTATGTCAAAATTAAGATAGGCAACTAGGTTGCATAACCATTTGAAACAGGTTTTGATTAACAGAGACATGAGATGATATACTTTTGAAAAAGCATTTTGTGTTTTTAGCACTAATAATATGTTTTCAACAAGATGGAAATAAATTGTATAAAAATAATATTTATGCACAGATACTTTCCAATGGTAGAAGCATTCTAGTTTGGGCACTGAATTGGAAGCCAAGAAATGTGTGTGTGTGCATGTATGTGTAACAGAATGTGCTCCAATGGAAAAATGCATTGTGCTATTTGCTTCAAACTATTTTATTCCAAGTTCTATAATCACTGCCTACAGGACAACCAGAAAAATGGAGCCTTAAGATTTTAAAAAATGCTATCTGATCAAAGTAAAGGAATAACAGAAAAATAACAACTATAGCAGAAACTGCTCTTTAGTTGAATTAAAAAAAAAAACTTTAATTAGTCCTGATGTTCTCTTTGGTGAAAGATAGGAAGCTTACAGCTATAACAAAAACTGCTCTTTGGTTGAATTAAAAAAAAACACAAAAAACAAAAACTCTAATTAGTCCTAAACTTCTCTTTGTGAAAGATAGGAAGCTGGAGAGCACGGAAAGCCAACAGGAATGGAATGGAGTATCACTAAATTTCTTCATGGCATATCAGTCAACAATATGAATCAGATGTGAAAAATGGAACTGGAGAAGTAGTGTTTAATAGAGCAGATGTTGTGCTTTTCTTTCTTGGGGCTCTTGCATCTTTAGGCTCTGGGTTACACACTGTAATAGCCATAGTTGCAAGTCTCAGCAATTTAACTTTTCACCAACAACTTTAGAATGTTGAATTGTCAACTGGAGCTTGGATAGGAGGGTAGTGCTGTTGAGCAAACAAGAGTTTTCAAATAAGGGCAGATTTTTATTTGAACCCAAGTAGTGTTGAAACCTGGCAAGCCATGTGTCTGACTCTGTTTCCTTATTGACAAAAAATTGCCATTCTTCCTATAAAGAAGTGTGTTCACTGTTGGACTGTAGCAAAGCATCTACCCTTTCATAAGTAGGATATTGATCGATTATTGGAAAATGGTAAAGATGTTACAGTTTGGGGAAATTTTGTGAGATCGGTAATGCTTGAAGATTAATCAAGAAACTCAGGAAAAATAGGGCGATGTCAACAATAGCTGGTACTTGAGTCAACTTGATTTTTTTCCTCCTCTTTAGAGCTTTCTTCTCCGGGTTCCGGAGAAAGCCACATCTTCTTCCTCTGAAGTGTCACAGCCATTGTCTGTAATGTCATCTGGCATTATTAATCATGCCTTGTGTCATCTGTATAGTTTTCTTCGCCTATTTCCATTTTGGGGGGGGGGGGAGTGGTGGTGGTGGCTGACATCCATCTCTGCAGCTGCCCTTTTACCTGGAAGCAAGAACTTGAGCTCAGATTCCTTGGCGTCTTGACAGCACCCAGTATTTTCACACCAGCTGCCACTTGGGACACGTTTGCTGCTTTGGTGAAATCTTTTTAAGTCGCGCCTTTTTGAGCTCTGCCGTTTGTTTTGTGGCTCGGGAGAAGCATCTACCGTCCACTCGGATAACTCCGCTGAAGTTTGGATGACAGGTTGAAGTCCACTTGTTGCGTTCAGCGTCTCAAACCTCTCACTCGCTGCTGCCACGGGCATCCTCCGGCAAAGGCGCGGACCGGAGGGGGATGATGCTCCGCGCGGGCGATCGCTTTCGGGACAGGTACCCGAGGAGAGGATGCAGGACGAAGGCTGAGCGTTTTCCGGGGGGGGGGGGGGCGGGCGAGCG
Organism: Dipodomys spectabilis; assembly: GCF_019054845.1. Taxonomy (NCBI): domain Eukaryota; kingdom Metazoa; phylum Chordata; class Mammalia; order Rodentia; family Heteromyidae; genus Dipodomys; species Dipodomys spectabilis. The sequence goes on from NW_024870758.1 coordinate 14,555,795, forward strand.
AGCGAGCCCCACCGGGGCCGACGCGCCGGGAGTGGGCAGCGGGAGCGGACCTTTCGCACCTCCCGGGGACGCGCGGGCTGGGGAGGCGGGTGCGCCGGCGCTCAGGCGCCCGGCAGATCAGGATGTGATGGTGGCCGCGGCTGGAGGACCGACAGCTTCCTTTCCCGCGCTCCCCGCCTCCGGCACCCGAGCGAGGCTCGACGCGGCTGTCGGGGGGCCCCGGAGCGCCTTCCTCCGGAGCGCCCGGCCGGCGCGGTGGACCCGGCCGCGGAGGCAGAGGCGGACGCGTCGGGGAACTCGCGCACCTGGCACCTGCCACGCGGCGAGCGAGCGGCGGCGACCCGCCGAGCCGAGCGAAGCCGCCGCCGCCCCCTCTCCCGCGAACGGCTAGAGGAGGCCCGGCACGCTCCCGCCGGCCGGCCGTGCCGCGGAGAGAGTGGGTGGGCAGGCAAGGGAGGGGAAGGGAGAGGAAGCAGGGAGGGGAGGGAGAGGGCGAGGCGCGCTCCCGAGGCGGGGGCGCGCTCTCGCGCGGGCTGCCGGGATCGCTCGCCGCCGCTGTGGTAATGTCCGCCATGTTGGCCATGGCGCAGGGAGCGGATCGGGCGGGCGAGCGGCGGATCTAGAGTGTGGAAGCGGCCGCGGGCGGCGGGGGGCTGTTTTCGGGCGGGGTGGGCGCCCATGCTGTGGCCGGGGGCAGTGAGGAGGAGGAGGAGGAGCGGGCCGGCCGCGCTGCACTGAGGAAGGAGGTGGAGGAGGCGGCGGGAGTGCTCCCCCCCTCCCCGCCCGCCCCGCCGCCGCCGCCCGGGCTGTTCCTGTAAGGCGGGGAGACAATGAGTAAACTCTCCTTCCGAGCGCGGGCGCTGGACGCCGCCAAACCGCTGCCTATCTACCGCGGCAAGGACATGCCTGATCTCAACGACTGCGTCTCCATCAACCGGGCCGTGCCCCAGATGCCCACCGGGATGGAGAAGGAGGAGGAATCGGTAGGGACTCGAGTGTTTATTACCCCCCCTTCCCTCCTCCCCCCTCCCCTTTGTCAGTCGGGCCTTGCCATTCACAGAGCGCTTTACGCTCGCTGGAGGGCGCCACTGCCGCTCGAACGCATGGGACTCTACGCTGGCGGAGTAGCGTAAACCCTCTCGGCCGGCGCAGCGCCCGCCCGCAGCCGCCATGTTGTTGCGTCCCAGTGTTGTGATTAGCTCGCTGCGCCGCTTACGCTGCCGTAAGGGGGCCTTGCCGTAATCAGCGACCGGGAATGGCGCAGGGAATGTGCTGGCCGTAATTGGCGTACGGCCTCTGTTTACCTTTTTTTTTTTTTTTTCCTTTTAAATTAACATTTCTCCTGTGCGGGGTTGAGGAACAGAGAAGGCCCCGGTGGGTTCGGAAGTACTTTTCCGTCCATTTGTAAAAGGGGGCTTGCAGTAGGTTCCCTTTGAAATGACTTAGGGAAAGTAAAAGGCTTCCCAACCAAACGTCTCCCAGCGAGGTACGAGTCGCCGCTTCCCAGCGGGAGAGGGTGCACCGGGAGGAGGCGGCGCCGCCGGGGGAGGCCGCGACTGCCGCCCCGGACGTAGCCGGGGAGCGCGATCGGACCGGACGCGGACTGCGAGGCTGGCGGGCCGGCTGCCTCTGCCTGTCTGTCTGTCTGTCTGTCTGACCGGGCGGACTCCCGCTCGGTGCGCAGCGTTAGGACGGAGCCGAGGTGCTCCGGGCGAGCCGTCGGCTCCACGCTGCCCCGCGCTGCACCCCGGCATTTGGTGTTGGAAGGCGGTCTCTCAGAAGTTCAGGACCCAGTGCATCCAAGCGTTCAGTTGCGTTTTTGATAATAAAGTCGCTTTTGGGGGGGGGGGGAGATGGTGTCCCCCCTCCCCCATAAATGAACATTTGCGTAATGTTGCACTTCGTTTGACAGAACCAGGTTTTACGTAATGCAGCCTCGCGTTTCATTTGGCAGTGTCTGTGGATGCTTGTGGTGGTGTTACTTGCTGGTGAAGTTCATAGTAACTGCACTCTCGAATTTCTTCAATGAACCTCCAGTCCCGCCTTATTGTCAACCTCGGGCGTGTGAGGATTGGTTCTCTGGCTTCTGTGACTGTCAAAAGAAAGCCCGAGGTTTCTGTGATTGGGTTTCTCTTTTGACTATTAATATTGCAGGAAATGCATTTAAGCTTTTGATTGGCTGCTCGGGTTCTGACCTCATTATGTTACCCTGTTATTAGTACTTTCTACTGCGATTTCATCGTTATGTTCTTCGGTGTTGATTACCTGAAAGGCGTAACATTTTCAGAAGATAAATATGACAGTAGCCATCAGGATGAACATTAAATTAAAAAATAGTAATATTGGAACCCAGCATTTATGCCTAATTTTTGGAGCCAATCATATTTGAGAATTTCTTAGCTTCTGTTTCACAGATTTTAAAAAAGTAATAGTGTCTACAAGAATTCATTGAATTATTTGAATTTTAAGAATATATTTAGAAATTCCTTTCATGTTTTTTATCCTCCCCTCCCAATAGAAAGGTAGCTTAATGAATCATAAAAGTATCGATATTGTATGTAATTCAGTGTATCCTGTTATTTTAGAACTGGAGTCAAGAGCCATTTTCTAAAATGAAGAGTTAACCCCTGGAAGATACATTGTGGGTTTATTTTTTGCAATCAGCACTGGGCCCTGAGTTTTACCACATGTTTTAAGTATTTTAATTTTAATTTAGGTTTACTTTTGTGGCGTAGTAGTGCCTGGCAAGTTCAAAACTCTTGAGTTCAAACCCAGTACTATTCAGAAAAAAGTAGCTAAAAATGAATTATAAGCCTTGCTATAATATTAACTTTCTCAACAAAACTTGTAACTTCAGGGGTAGAAAGTAAGTGCTAAGCTTGTCTCTGTTCACTAGCCTGCTAGCTTCACTTGTCCAGTTTGGGGGAAGAAAAAAAATCTGATAAAGCTAGTGGAAATTCAGGACCTCTCAATTTCACCCCCCTCCCCTTTTTTGTGCCTGTCCTGGAGCTTGAACTCAGGGCCTGGGTGCTTTCCCTGAGCTGCTTTTACTCAAGGCTTTACCAACAACTTGAGCCACAGCTCCACTCTGGCTTTTTTTTTTTTTTTTTTTTTCTCTTCTTCTTTTGGTAGTTTAGTGGAGATAGTGGAGTCTCACAGATTTTTCCTGCCGTGGCTGGGTTCAAGCTACAATCCTCAGATCTCAGCCCAGCTATGATTACAGGCATAAGCCACTGATTCTCAGCTCTTTTGAGTAATATTTTTTGCTTTTTTAGTGCTGTGAGTGGAGGTCCTTAAAGCCAAGCAAATCCTATTTGTAATATTTATAATGTCTTTTGCTTCCCAGAAGGTTCAGTTGAGGTGCTAGATTGTTCTTTTCATTTTTACAAAAAAGAAAAACAATATTATGTGTGTGTATGTATCAGAAGACTGGTATTTTCATCAGTGACAGCCACTTCCTCTAATCTTTTATTTACAGGAATTTTGTTAGCAATACAATGCTTTCTCTCTTTCTCTCTCTGTATATGTGTGTGTATATAGTATTTATTTTTAAGTATGCCTTGATAATGTTGCGCACCATCATGTCTAATTGGACTTAAAATATTAATTGGTGATTAAAAACTGCTCTTACTATTTGAAAAAATATTTCATTTTGAAGAGTACAAGTATAGTTTCACTCAGCTTCCACTTCCATCTCCTCCATCAAGGCAGTCTCCTCTGTCACTATGGAACTGTTATTTGAATTTTGTGTAGTTATTGACTCAATTTTAAATTACCTTCTAGAAGTGCCAAGATGAGGTAATTTTTAGCTTTGATAGTATGTTAATAACCAGATCATTCTCAGCTGTTTCTATTCTTTTGGACATAACAGCTTTTTTTTTGTTCCAGTCCTGGAGCTTGAACTCAGGGCTTGGGTGCTGTCCTTGAGCTTTTGTGCTCAAGGTGAGTGCTGTACCACTTTTATCCACAATTCTACTTTAGACTTTTTTTTTTGTTATTGTTGTTGTTGTTATTGTTTTAATTGGAGATAAGAGTCTCACAGGTCTCCCTACCTGGGTTAGCTTTGAACTCTGATCCTCAGATCTCTGCCTCCTGACTAGGTAGGATTACAGGCATGAACTACCAGCTCCAGGCTATACAAACATTAAAAACAAAACAAAACAAAACTTTCTTCCTGTCTTTTCATTGTCTTTTAAGATCCACCAGTTGGCATTCTCCTGTAACTTGCTGTCTATAGTGTTGCTCATGTACTTGGCTTATGTCATCTACTTTATTTAGAATCTAAGCCAGAAGAATTAGGCAGTCTGACATGGCTTCATGAGTATTGTATAGTGTTACTGTTCTTTATATCTATTATTTATTGAATACTTTTGTCTCAGGTCTGTTGTATATTTCAGTTAATCGTTTTGTTTTAAATTAGCTTTCTGGTATAATTTTACATATTATAATATATACACATTTACATCAAGGGTTTGATGAGTCTTGACATGTATACACCAAAGATGAGGAACATTTTCAATGTTGTGCTTCCATGTAGCTAGTACCTCTATCTTTTGTTTGAAGCAACCACTGATTTGCTTTCTTTCATGTGCTATTAGTCTTGCCTTTTGTAGAATTTCATGCAAGTGGAAGCATAGGTAATTGTATTCAGCTTCTTTTACTTAACTTGTTACATATATCAGTCTGTACTTTTTTTTTCTGAAGAGTGTTTTAGTGTATTGATACATAGTATATTTATTCTTATGTCTAATGTTGGCTATTTGATTTGTTTCCAGTGTTTGGTTAACATTTAATCATAGTAATAACAAGCCTATGAGGTACTGTAGTTTTACATTTTATAGTTGAAGAAACTGAAAGGTCTTACTGCTGATAATGGGCAGGGCTAGAATTCATACCCCGGCCTTTGATGTTACAAAAGCTTATTCTCATAATCACCATTCTTCATGCTCAGGATTCTTTTTTTTTTTTTTCCAATTTTTTTATTGTGATTAAGTGGTTACATAATTTCCCAAATTTCACAGTATTGTGGGATAGTGATGCTCAGTTAAAATCACAAACACATTCTAACTTTCCTGGAGCAAATTGTCTATCACGGTCTATAACATTTATGAGTTCTATGAGCTTTGCGATACAGTTATTTCTTCCTCATTGGGTGATATGTTCATTTCTTTTGTTTTGCATAGCATCAGCTGTTCCTTCTATTCCACTTGTTCCTTCCCTCCCATCACTGCCATTGAGTTGCTTAGTTCATTTTGGTCAATGTCCAGTGCTGCTGATGGGTCCCACTGTTACATGTTTTCCCCTGATTCCCTCTAGTTCTGTGTTGTCTTCCTGGTTCCCCTCTGGTGTGCACATATATACCATACATGTGATCAGCAGCGTGGGGTTATTTAGTAGTGATTCGACCAGATGAGTGGAAGTCCTTTGTTTCTTAAGTCCTGCTAATTAACTTTGTCGTATCACCTAACATTTTGGATTTAACATCCACTTATCAGGGAGACCATGTACTGTTTGTCTCTTTGCTCTTGGCTCACCTCTCACTCAACATGATTTCATCTAGCTCCATCCATTTCCCTGCAAATCATGCTCAGGATTCTTATAAAACCCAGAATTATCATCTGAACTAAGTTTACTATAATTAAACTAAATAACATTTAGTTTTTATAAGTTGAAGAACTTTAAAAGCGGATACTCATTTGTCCTATTAAGTTATTAAATGTAGTGTTTTCCTCACTTAACAATCTGACTTCGCTCCATTTTCTTTTTCATCTCTTTTGTGCCACTAGGGATCAAATCCTCTGCTTTGTACTTCTGTACATTCTAAGCATGCAGTCTACCACTAAAGTATATCCTCTGCTCTGACTTTACTCTTTGGTCTTCAGATTTTCTTACTTTCTTTTTTAATTAGTTTGTTGACTTTGGACCATTATATTTGAGTGTTATCTTCAACATTTATAAGACAGTTTAGAGAAAGTATCCTAGTTTATTGTTCAGATTTTTCTCTTACTAGTATATAATCTTTATCAAGGCAGTGATACTTTGTCCATAAATACATTCCAAGTATTTAGAAGCATACCTTTCGCATAACATGTATGCTTGGCAAATGTTTGTTGATGTTGAGTGAGCTGCTGTTTCTTTTTCCCATAGCATATGTGACTGCATGTGCTATCTGTATTTCCCCTCTTCTTTCCTCCCCTCCTCTCCTCTCATGTATTTGTGTGTTTGTGGATACATAATTCACAACTTATCAGCAGAGTTAAATAACTTCCAGGAATTCTCTTTGGTTGCTTACTTTGTATAAGTTATGTATATTTTTAAGTTATGCTACATATAACTTAAATCTTTATTTTTTTTTAAGTCAGAGCCCTCTTTAAATATACAATTAAAAAAACACATTGGCAGCTGGGCATTGGTGGTTCATACGTGTTCTCCTAGCTACTTAGGAGGCTAAGATCTGAGGACCACAGTTCAAAGTTAGCCTGGGCAGGAAAGTCTGTGAGACTGTTATCTCTAACTACTGAAAGGCAGAAGTGGAGCTGTGGCTCAAGTGGTATAGCACAAGCTTTGAGCAAAATGGTCAGGAACAGCACTGAGGCCCTGAGCTCAAGACCCAGTACCAGCACCAAAACAAATAAAAAAAGCTACCATAAGCATAGCTTTAGTATGTCTTTGTTTTGTGGTAATTATCTCTGAGGTATGAGTAGATTTGTGTGAGCTAATTCTTCAAGCATGATCCAAGGTCTATAAGAATCACAAGCTCATTTTTTTTATTACTTGTTCATTTTCTGTTTTTTTGAAGCAGGGTATTGATTTCTCTATAGTCTAGGCTAGCATCAAACTCATAATCTTTCTGCTTTAGCTTCTTACATGCTGAGATTACAAGTGTGAACCAGTATAACACTCTCAGCTTATTTTTGAAGGAAAAGATCATGACTGATTTGAATTGTAATTTCTCTTTTATGTTATTTTTGCCACTATCTTAATATTTTAAGTGATATTTGATAGGATGAGAATGTATTTAATGTCATTTCAAACTTTTTGACATTCATGTATTTCCTATTTTGTAATAGATTCTATGAAATATATAAAGTATGTAAATTGATATTGTACAAATACAAAGTATTTCTTTAAACAAAGTAAATGACATGCCAAATATTATGTAAAGGCCAGGTGTTATTATAAAATATTTGGGCACTGTTTGTTATTATAAGATATTTGGACACTGTTTAAAGGGATCTGTATGTACAAACTATGTGTAAACTGGTGTGCTGGAACATTGTTAGGACTTAAAATATGAACGTTGATATCACAGAATTTAAATGGGGAATTTGTGATTTGAAGTATGTACAGTTAGTTAGGTATCTGGAAAGTTACCCAAACTACTAGTTTAGTCAACCTAGTAGTTAACATCCATAGTCATTTCAAAACGTTACATGTCAGTATAGTTGAGAGGAGTGAAAGTACACTACTGATATACATAGAGTAAGCCTCATTGAGAAAGATAACCATTTGGGCTTCTAGATTTGTTGCCAAATATACGTTGAAGTGAATATTTGAGCACAGGAATACTTAAAGCAAGTTTTATAGATGTTAAGTAGATTTAAGGATATTCTACTATGGCTTTTTATCTGTTCTTGCCTATCATTCTTGCCCTGTGGATCCGGACTTTAGGAGGGTAGTACTCTGTCATAGCTTTATCATACTCCTAGCTCTTTCTGCTTGTTTGGCTAAGTGGGCATACTATTCTTATGTTGTCTTCTATAACTTCAGTGTTACCAACTTTAAAACATAGAAAGTACTCAGTAAATATTTGGTAAATTATTGAATAAAAATGGGCGTAGAGACCAGTTCTGGTGGTTCCTGCCTATAATCCAAGCCATTCAGGAGGCTGAGATCTGAGGATCACAATTTGAAGCCAGTTCAGGCAGGGAAGTTCATGAGACTCTTATCTCCAGCTAACCACCAAAAAGCCAGAAGTGGAGCTCTGGCTCAGGTAGTAGAGCATTAGTCTGCAGAGAGGGAGGGGTGCGGGGCGGGGGGGGGGGGGAACTCATAAATAGAGTCCAGGCCCTGAGTTCAAGCCCCATGACTGGAGAAAAACAAATTGGCATGGAGAGTAACTTGAACAAAATATAGAATTGTACCAGATTCTAGATGGCTTTGAATGGTAGGTAGATCTAGGAGTTTTTAGAGTTATCTACAAGGAAGATCTTTCATATTCAAGTCTGGAGTCATTTTTTCTGGTTTTGCTTCTGGTTCTTTCATTCAGGGGTTATATAATAGAGCTTGTTTATCTTCTCTGAGCCTTAGGTTGTTCATCACTGCTAACATATATTAAGTGAGAGTGAGGGCGTTAAGCATGTGCCACGTGCTTTGTTAAATTCAGTAGTTTAGAACTCATTATTACAATAGGATATGTAAGCTGTAGGCCCTTCAGCTGCTAGTGATATTAATATTACCAAACTGCTATCTAATCTTGTGAGAAGCAATGTATGGTATTGGTTAACTATGTGCTGTGGAGCAACACTGTATAAGTTTGAGTGCCTGGGCAGACGTCATTTATAAAATTCCATAGGCTTGTTGGGAGGATGAATTGTGCAAATTAGTAAACAGCTATTATCTTCATTGTTACATTTCTTTCTGTTCAAAATTTAGATTCTGAAGATAGGTAGGGTGTTATTGGTCAAGATTACATCAGTTTTCTACTCCTTTTTTTTTTTTAACCAAATTTATAATATTTCTCAACTTGTTTTCCCTCCCTCCCTTTCCCTTCCCCCCTCTCTCTCATGCTAGTCCTGGGGCTTGAACTTGGGGCCTGGGCACTGTCCCTGAGTGTTTTTGCTTAAGGCTAGTGCTCTACTACTTGAGCCACAGGTCCACTTCCAGCTTTTTTGGTGCTTAATTGGTGATTAGAATCTTATGGACTTTCCTGCCCAGGTTGGCTTTCAACCATGATTCTCAGTTCTCAGCCTCCTTAATAGCTAGGATAACTGTGAGCCACCAGTGCCTGGAAATTGTCTACTTCTTAAGTCATCCAGTGAAGGAGTAAGAGAAGTTGGTACACTATTTGAATGTTGGTCAGAGCTTCTCTACGAGGTAAGAAAGCTGGCCAAAGATCTACTGATGGGTACAGAGCATGATTATAAGTTAGGAAGTTAACATTGAGGTTTTTACTTATTTTTAATTGGCGTTTCTTAGTTGTACAAGGGGGATTTCTTTGTGACATTTCCACACATGTATTCAATGTATGCCACTCAACCTGTCTCCCACTATCCTTCTTTATCTCCTCTATAGTCTTCCAACAATTTCAAAAGGTTTCATTGTTCTATTTTCATACATGCAAACAAAGTACTTTAACCATAGTCTTCCTCATTCATCATCTTTCTAACCCAATCCCTCCCATTGGTATCCTCCCCCAACAGAGACTGTTACTTTCCTGTCATTCATTTTATTTTTAGTGTGTCTTAATTGCACCACATGCTTTTTTTTTTGGGTCATATATTCACATATTATATTTTGCTCAGACTAGCCCTTTCTATGCTTTTCCTTTCCTCACAGAAGTTATATTGTTTTAATGTGGCTTATCTCAAAGTGAATTTTACAAACTTAAAAATTTTAAGGTATGGTGATGAGATTAAAATGAAAGAAGCTTCCTTAGTCCTTTTTCCCCCCTTCTGAATGCAGGGCCTTGAGCTAGCTGGGCATGCACTCTATCACCGTATCTTTGGCCTTTTTGCTTTAGTTTATTTTCCTGGTAAGGTCGCGCTTGGAACAGCCTGCAACCTTGATTGTCTTCCTTATGTCTCTGGTATGGTTGGGATCCCAGGCATGTACCACTATGCCTTGCTTATTTGTTTAGATGAGTTCTTAAGTTTTTGCCTGGCCTTGAATCTCTGTCCTCCCAATCTAGTACTTGGTATTATAGGCATGAACCACTGTACCTGACGTCCAAAGTCCTTTTAAAGAAAGCAATTCCTTTACATTAATTTTCAGAGTTGTAAGGGATGAATTTTGTGTGGCCTCAAAGAAAATTATTGAACCTTTTTAGTCTTTAGTTTCTTCATTTTGGAAATGGGATTAGATTGAGTGACCTGTAGATTATCCTTTCATCTAAAAATTGCTTGAATCTGTGAATTCACATTTCTTTGTACTGGGCCTATTGTCTAGACTGTTAAATAGATAAAAAGTTCTAGGAAATGTAAATACTTATAAAGTTAATGTCTTAACATTTCTTAGATGCCACAGTTTAGTTTATAGTTTTTTAAATGATATTCAATAATATTTATTCACTATCTGCACATGATTCAAAAGGTGGAGAATAAATTTTACTCATATGGCCTGATAATTGATTTTTACTTCAAATTGACAGAGCATTCTGTTCTGTGTATGTCTTAAGATATTATCATTTACCTTATATTTTTCCCTTGTGTATGTATACAAAGGTGTGTCTGAATGCTTTGTGTGTGTGTGTGTGTGTGTGTGTGTGTGTGTGTGTGACATACTTACTTTCCCAACTAGACTAAGTGGGAGTCAGGGTGGTAGTAGAAGTAGGAAGAGAGAGTGGAGAGAACACTTACTTTCCTAGCCAGACTAACTCCCTTAAGGAAGTTATCATGTTTGTTTTATTCAGTACCCAAGACAAGTAAGATAATGACCCATGTACTTCCATCTCTTAGGTCATGGAAAATTGGTAACATGTGTTGACCATGAATGCAGCCACTTGGATTAAGTTTTTACTACTAAACATATAGTCCTGTATCTTAATTTTAAATAGAGTTGAAGTGGAGAAATGGTAATTAGTAGATAGAGTTGTTAGAGGAGGAAAGGCTAATAGGAATGATCCATGAAGGAGTCCAGTGTTCATAGGAGAAGGCCCATCATGGTTATTTGATTTTTATCTTAAAATTTACTAATATTTATTTTCCTTGTCTACACTATATAAATGAAACACAACTGCAAATTTGTTTACTCCATTATCCAGGTTTTTAAAATTTTTAATTTTTTAATTTTTTGTTTAATTAATACTGTAGAAGCAAATGATAGTCACTTTCAGATTCTCCTCAGCACCATTTCCTTATATGTCCGCTTTTTGTGTTTCTTTTTTTCCTGTTAGCTAATATTTCTGTGAAGATAGAGGTACACAGAATGGAAGAGTCATCCCGCTATCTCTCTTGTATATGTTTACCTTCTATCTTTTTTTTTTCCTTATGGGCAGAGAATATATGATTGTTACTGGACAGGTATTATATTACTAATTTGATTTTTTTAATTGAAAATTTTTTAATTTTTTAATTTAATTTTATTGTTAAGATGCTGTACAGAGGGGTTACAGTTACACGAGTAATAAATTGAAATTTTGACATTTTTTTGTGACTTAGTTCCAATACTGACCTTTGCCACTTTGACTAGTGAACAGAATATAGAGGAGAAATATCTCAAATGGTAGTTATATGATTTTTTTTTCATCTTTTAACATGGTGTGTAATGTGTCTATTTTTCTCTGTATCTTTCTGGGAGTTTTGGATTTTCTTTGTCATTTCTTCTTTGTGCTCTTGAAGTTGTTTTTGCATCTCCCCTTTTATTTTATTGACCAATTCTGTCATCATTTCTCTTCTGTCTTCCATCTCTTCTTCATTCTTACTGGAGTCCTTCCCTGGATTGTTGTTGGCTATTTGATTTGGTTGTGAATCTTGATTGCTTATGAATCTTATAATCTTCTGTTGTGATTTAGGTATTTGAGGTCAGAGATTGTCAGGGCCTTCGTCCCAGCTTGGCCTGTTTGCAAATGACAAGTGGCAGCCCTCCCTTGGCTTGGATTAGTTCACACTGGGTAAGCTAGCCCAGATTGGGTCCCCAGGCCAGCAAACACCCCGTGTGTGTGCTTAGCCGGGGGCCAGTGGCGGGAGCTTGGTCTGGTCTGCAGCAGGGACTGGAAACGTTAGATTCTGGTCTCAGAGATGGACAGGCATTGGGCTGTTTCCACTACCCAGCTGCTAGACCACTCCTGCTGCCAGACTATTCTCCACTGGGCCACTCCCACCACTGGGACACTATGGGCACTATGAGAACTGATCTTGGAACCATAAAAGCTTAAATTTCCACAATGCAAACCACAGTAGAATCCATGAGTAACAGAATAAGTACATTGGAAAATAGAACTTCAGAAGTTGAGGATAAAATAGAGGAGCTAGAACAAAAAGTCAAAAGTATGGAAAAAACACTCAGAACCTACCAAAGAGAAGTACAGGAATTGGCAGACTCGGCTAAGAAATCAAATCTATGCATAATTGGGATTGATAAGGGGGAAGAATTTAGTGATAAAGGCATCAGAAATCTATTCAGTAAAATAATATGAGAACTTCCCCACTCTTAAGAGAGAAAATCTCACCTGCTTAACAGAAGCATATAGAACCCCCAGTACACTAGATTCAAAAAGAAACACTTCTAGACACATCATAATAAAAATATTAGACATGAATAGTAAGGAACAGATTTTAAATGTCACAAAATTAAAGAAGGGGCTATATTATAATGGAAAGAAAATCAAAATCGCTGCAGACCCCTCCACACAAACCCTCAACACAAGGAAAGCCTGGTAATGGTATAATCCAAGCACTGAAGATCAACAACTGTCAGCCCAAACTGATCTACCCAGTGAAGTTATTATTTACATAGATGGTGAAATCAAAACCTTCCATGACAAACAAAAATTAGAGGAATTCATGATCACTAAACCAGCATTACAAAGAATTCTAAAAGGAATACAATATGAAGAAAACAATAAAAATCAAAGAAACACATTAGACAAAAATCATTAGATCAAGCCGGGTGCTGGTGGCTCACGCCTGTAATCCTAGCTACTCAGGAGGCTGAGATCTGAGGATCGCAGTTCAAAGCCAGCCCGGGCAGGAGTGACCGTGAGACTTCTATCTCCAATAAACCACCAGAAAACCAGAAGTAGCGCTGTAGCTCAAGTGGTAGAGCGCTCGCCTTGAGCTGAAGAGCTGAGGGACAGCGCCCAGGCCCAGAGTTCAAGCCCCACAACCGACAAAAAAAAAAAAAAATAGATCAATTTAGTAAACACAGGAAGAGGAAAAAAATTCAAGAAATCAAGTAAATGGCGGGAAACATGACACATCTTTCTATAATAACCCTAAACATTAATGGACTCAATTCTCCAAAAGAAGAAGAATAGCATATTGGAGCAAAAAACAAGATCCATCCAATATTTACATTCTGTTTTGGGGGTTTTTTTTAACTGATTAAAGCGTCCACTAATTATGATATATGTTTTTTAATGTATTACCTGTATGTAATATTTATTGAATAATAAAAGATACCAATCTCTAATCTTAGATAAAAGAATTCAGATACAGACATTTGCACAAAATATAAAGAATCTTCAAGAATGTCAAAGGTTTATATCTTATACCTAATACCTTACCTTATAACAGAAAAAAGCCCTATTGCAAAAAAAAAAAAGGTAGCATCTATTCTTGTAAATAATTTCAAAGGAAATGCAAAGTATGAAGTATGTGTATGGTCAAAGTATATATTATATATATATATATATATATATATATATACACATACACATATATATACATATATGTACATGGGAAAGGAATTAGCACATGCATTACTGGGTGAGACATAAGAGAAAAAAATTGGTGACAAAAAAAGATTTTTTTGATGAGGATTTCACTCTGCTTTACATATCACTTAACAGTAGCTGCTATTATTAACACTGTTTTGTAATTAGATAGAGAAACAAATATGAAGAAGTATAAAGTAGTAAAATGTATAGCGTATGCCCATGCACCATTATTAGTTTCACAATTTTTTTCTCCTATCAATTAAAATACATTTTATAGCTCTAAATAATTAGCAAATTAATACCTATTTTTCTTCCTTCCCTGTTTTGTGGAAGAGCAGTTAACAGTGAAAGTGATTAAAAGAAATTAAGACCTTGAAAATTAGTGGCCAAGAGAACTAAACCTTTAGCTAATTCTTAGAGTAATAATTGGGTTCTGGATAGTTGATTTTTGTTTTTGGGACAGGGTTTTGCTATGTAGCTCAAGGCTGGTTTTCAACTTGTGATTCTCCTGCTTTTGGCTCCTGAGTACTGGATTACAAATGTTTGCCAGCTTAGCCAAACTAGCCCTGAAAATTGACAGTAAAATATTGTATTTGTTTTTAGTGTGGATTTTTTTTTTGCGGAGGGGCGCCAGTCATGGGGCCTGAACTCTAGACCTGGTTGCTGCCCCTCAGCTCTTCAGCTCAAGGCTAGCGCTCTACCACTTGAACCAGAGCGCCACTTCTGACTTTTTCTGCTTATGTGTTGCTGAGGAATCGAACCCAGGGCTTCATGTATGCAAGGCAAGCACTCTACAACTGAGCCACTTTCCCAAGCCTTAGTGCAGATTTTTTAAAGAAAGGTTAGATGCATTACTTAGTTATGGGGATTTCAGTGTGATGATCTTCTCAGTGGATGGCGCACACTTAGAAGCAAATGAAGATACACATTAATGACACCAGTGGAATCTGGGATTAACACTTTGATTTGAAAACTGGAAATATACTAATAAGGGTAGTTATGAAATATGTTCGATTCTTGTGATTTTTTTCAATTGGAAAATTATTAATATTCAATATGTAGTTGATGATAACAGGATTCTTACAGTCAAGAGAAGAAGTTTTTGTTTTATTTATTTTGTTGTGCTGGGCTGGGCTCTGTCTCTGAGCTTTTTAGTTCAAGGCTAGCACTCTAACACTTGAGCCAGAGCTCCAGTTATATTTTTTTTGGGGGGGGGGGTAGTTAATTGAAGAGTCTCCTGGGTTGGCTTTGAAAAGTGATCCTCAAATCTCAGCCTCCTGAGTAGATGGGATTGCAGGCATGAGCTACCAGCACTCAGTAAGACAAGAGTCATTAACATTTGTCTGCTGCCCATCAATTTCTGGTAGCATTCCAGTTCAGATAATCCAAGTGGGAGTTGTTACCTCTAATTTAAGAGCCATTGTCTAGGACTTCTTAACCGTGTACATATGTGTGTGTGTGTAATGCATGCATGTGTTCATGTCTGTCTGCCTATCTGTCTCACAAGGACTCTTTGGCAGTCAGGTGAAATTCCTTAGATAACACTAAATGTATAAGATCAGATAACTTCATAAGTAGTTAAACATATCAAAAGTTTTTTTTAATATTCACACGTTCTAAAGAGGAATAGAGTTGAATCCAGTTGTGCAAAATTTGAGGTAGTGATAAGCAAACAGTATTTTGACAAGTATAGCCACTGTTCAGTGACATGAAAAGATCTATGATTTCTGTTGGTATTGTTCTTCACAGACACTGCTAGTACTGCTGACATCTGTTGCCTATGTTAATAAATGATGAGAATATTAATTTGTGAAGATTTAGGAAATTTAAGTTATTTTCTACTGACATTCGTGAACCCTTTGTCAGTTTTTTTCTATGGACATTTTAGAGATCTATGATTCCTGAGGTTCAGAGCTCTTTGGGAGAATTTCTGTTGCCCAAATGCCAATCCCATTCTGTTTAGTGTGTCCCAGATATTAGGCAAGCTACCCCATTGTAAGGGAGATGCTACCACTTTTACTTTTATGTTTAATCTATTTTCTCATAGTTGTTTAAAATTAAAAAATAATAGACCTATATGATTTAAAGATAAAAATTTAACAGCACAGAAGTACATACACAAAGTGTCTTTTTCTCAGATCTTATTCTGTGGAGACAACAGAATGTGTGTGTGTGTGTGTGTGTGTGTGTGTGTGTATAAATAATAAGATGCAGAAAAATCTCTGGACAAATGCCTTTACTTGCTTAGGTAGACAGATGTTTGCCTTGTACTCATTTCACCAGTAAAATTTTTGCCATAATGTTAATTTCTTAAGTCCAAAGTCATAAAATCAGATTATTTTGATTTTATTTTTTTCCTTTAAAGTCTTTAAGGAATTGAGAATTGGTGAATTGTAGCTTTATGTTTTGTCAGTTCTTGGGTTTGAAATCAGGACCTCATACCCAGCTTGCTTGGTTGGCTGGCACTCTACCACTTGAACCATGGCCTGTTAGGCTGCATCTTGCTGTTTATTTATTTATTTTATTTTTTGAATCCGGTCGTGGGGCCTGAACTCTGCGCCTGGGCGCCATCCTTCAGGTCTTCAGTTCAAGGCTAGTGCTCTACCTCTTGAGCCACAGCGCCACTTCCGGCTTTTTTCTTTTTGCTTTTGTGGTGCTGAGGAATCAAACCCAGGGCCTCATGCATGCAAGGCAAGTGCTCTACCAGTGAGCTGCCTTCCTAGCCCCCTGCTGTTTATTTTTGACTTGGAGCCTCATAAACTTTTCTGCCCAGGCTGGCCTTGAATTGTGATCCTCCATATCTCAGTCTCTTGGGTAGCTAGGGTTACAGGTATGAACTACCTGCTCTCAGCCCAACTTGGAGCTTTCTGTTAAGCTGTTTAGAGTTTAGATAGCAAATCTTAGCCTGTTATTCACGTGTGTGAATTTCATTGTCAGTAAAACCTTGCATAGGAATTTTGTTTATATTCTTGTATACATGTAAAAATAAAATCAGATTAACCATGAGATAACTGAGATAAGTGACTTGGTGTATTTTCTTGGTGCATTTACTTTTGGACTCAAGGCAGATCAGTAGGGCACATTTTTGAAGAAAGTTATCATATTTCAGATATGATGTTGGCAAGCCCACAAACTTTCATTGTAGTTTTTGTGATGCTTATTCAGTATTAGCTTCTTGAATAGTCTACATGAACCATGTGTCAGTATTTTCTTTATATCTCCTATTATGTAGTACAATGAATGGCATATAGTAGCTGCTCAATAAATATTTATTGACTTTAGAGCAACACCTATATACTTTTCACACAAGAAGAATAACTGGTACCTATCTAGTCAGTTTATAGTTTTTTTAGGTGAGAAAAGAATTGTATACAAATAGCTCCATGTGAGATACCTATTCAACATGGACAGTAAAAATTATGCTGTGAAAATTTATATCACAAGCAGATGATTTGAACTAATAATGAATGTACTAGTGCATAATATTATACATGATTGACCTGTAATATTCTACTGAGTTAATTTTTACAAACATTCTTAAAGTGATTTCTGTATGCCAGAATACCAAGAGCTTTTTGTGTTTGTGAGTGTGTCAGTCATAGGGCCTGAACTCTGAGTCTGGGTGCTGTCCTTCAGCTCAAGGCTAGCACTCTACCACTTGAGCCATAGCACCACTTCCAGCTTTTTCTGCTTATATGGTGCTTGCAAGGCTACCTTGCCAGCCCGAGCTTTTTTTTTTTTTTTTTAATGACTCATTATTTCTTTCATATAGAAATGTATGTGATACTCAGTAGAATTTTGAGAGGCTTGAGGACAGGCAGGGCCTGAATTTCCCACATGTAATGCCAGCAACTCAGAAGGTGGAAATCAGAAGGCTCATAGTTAGAGGCCCAGCCCTAGTAAAAAGTTTGTAAGATTTTCCTCTAAACCAATAAAAATCTGGGCATTGGTGGTATATACTAACTGATTCCAACTATCAGGGAACCCATAAATAGGTTCGTCATTGAGACTAGCTCAACGTTGAAAAGTTGAAAAGAAAAGTGAGACTCTTATTTGAAAAGTAACTAAAGCAGGTAGGACCAGCCTTGAGGCAGGCCCTGAATTCAAACTTCAGTATGACCACTCTCCCCTGCTGCCCCGCCCCCTCTGAAAAAAAGATTGAGATAGTTTTTGTGGTTCTATGTAAATTTAGGGAAAAACATAAACCCTATTAAAAGAATTGAGGAATTAAAAACATACGAAGGATATTATAAAGAAACAATACTATTTGATACAAGTAACACATAGATTTTTACTTACTTTGGTGTAAATAGTAGCTGGTTTCCCTGAAAACTTGGGAGAAGATTGTTTATCCATTGAATGTACTGGGTTGGAAGGAGCTACCCTTCAGCTTTACTAGAGATCAGGATTTTTCACAATACTGGCAAAGAAATATAGAAAAATTTAGGCCAGAGATTCTCAAACTTAGCACGTCTCCACATCTTTTGGATGGTTTATGAGAATACAGATGTTAGGCTTATCCTCATAGTATCTAATTAAGTAGATCTACTCTCAGACCAAGGAACCTGGACTTGTAAGAAGTTTCTGGGTGATGTTACTTGTCTGGGAATCCAATTTTGAGAACCTCTAGTTTACAATGGAAGAGTAGTTCTTGTTCATATGAGAATATCTGGAGTGCTTTAATAAAATTAATATGTAGATTTTATCCTAAATTTCCAGTCAAATCACACTTTTAAATGGTGACTGATATAGAAGGTGATAGATATTCTCATACAGCATTGTGATAATCGTTATAGGTAGCGAAAGGAATTGGTGTGTGTGTCCATAATCCATGCTTCTTGTTTTGGTATTTTAACATTCCCTTTAGGAATGTATATTCTTTTGTATATGCTCTAATTAGTTGATTTTCAAACTGTTTCAACTGACTCATTATGGGTGTATGTGTAACCGAAATAAAGTACACTTTAATAGCCACATACACACGCACAGAGGAATACAGTTGATTTTCTTCATTTGAGGTAGCTGTGGTTTATAAAGCTGCCAAGGGCACAGAATTACTGATTACTGAGCCACTACTTAGAAATATGGGATTGGGTTCCTGCAAGCCTTTGTTCATAGCAGTTTTCATCAACTGGTGAATGTGTAAAGTTTATGTGTATTTCTGTTTAAAAATACCTTACTTAATATATAGCTAATTCTTAGACATTGAACTCAGCCAATAGTACTGTACTGTAACTCATGTCAAAACAAAACTTATTACTTTCATTAGGCACATCATAACCTTCCTGTGCTTAGAAACATTCAACTGTACTACACTTGAGAGTTCCTTTAAAGCAAAATCATCTACAAAAATGTGAAAAATATGTCATGAGATATAATGTGAGAAGGACATTTGTTTATAGTATGAAATCTGAAACAAATCATGTTCTCATTTTGTTTGACTTTAGTTGGGAACATTTGTATAGGGTAGCAAATTTCCATTTTGCACGTTTATGAATTACATCAAAAGTCTTATATTAATTTTAATGTCACAGATTTGTCCAGTAGGCAAATTGGTAAATATGGGAATTGGAAATAACAATTATCTGCTGGATATTATTCCCCTTTTCAGATATTTCTGTGCAGTGACTGGTGATAGTTAGCTATATGCATTTATCAATTTTTCTTTTTATGTTTAGGAAACAGAAGATTTATCAATGAGGGGCTAGGTTCTTCCAGGTAGATTGTTTATATTTGTACTAGATTACTATTGTTTTGTTGTGGAGGGTAGTACTTGAGGTGGTGATAGTGGCTGTTGTGGAGGGTAGTACTTGAGGTGGTGATAGTGGCAAAAGACTAGAAACAAGCTAGTTGGGAATGTATTGGAAATGTGATTTACTAGCTGTGGGTTTTCGAAACAATTGAGATAAAACCTGTTTGGATACCTTATAGAATAAAGAAGTTTAATTAAGTCTTATTTTGTAATCTGAGATCTCTGGTACCTGAATAGACAGACTAGGATCTCTGAACCTACTCCCTTCTCTATCTGCCAAAGAATAATCAATGCTGAAGTAAATGACTGTGAGGACTTATTACCATGGAGTAAATGATCTAGAGGAGGTTAGGAATAACATTTTAACTGATACTGTAGGTTAATTCTCATTGAATATGAATCATGAAGGAGGTTTTTTTTGGGGGGGGGCGGTCTGGTTGTGGGGCCTGAATTCTGGGCCTGGATGCTGTCCCTCAGCTCTTCAGCTCAAGGCTAGCGCTCTACCACTTGAGCCACAGCGTCACTTCCGGCTTTTTTTTCTTTTTGCTTATGTGGTGCTGGGGAATAGAACCCAGGGCTTCATGCATGCAAGGCAAGTGCTCTACCACTGAGCCACCCTCCTAGCCCAATGAAGGAGGTTTTAAAACTTCAAGTTGAGTTTATACTGATACGAAAAGCAATACTAATTTTACACTTTTTTTTTGGCCATTCCTGGGGCTTGAACTCAGGTCCTGGGTACTGTTCTTAAGCTTCTTTTGCTCAAAGCTAACATTCTACCATTTGGGACATGTCACTGAAGTGCTTAAAATATGTTGATTATAAGGAAGATTATTCCTTTAGGCACTAAAGCAAATTTAGATAATGCTTATCTATATTGCTAGAGTATTAAAAACTGTGACAAAATTAAAAGTAGTCTTAGTACTGTTAGGATATTAACTTAACATGGAAAATTGCATGCATAGGGTAGTAATAAAGCAGTACAAAATGACCATTGGAAATAGGCCCAGACACCAAAGCTTGTCTTGAAATAGTTAATTTCTCTAAGTTGGGAAAACAAAGCCCCAAAGTATCTAACTTTTTTTATCCCTCTTGCTTTTGGATACAAATTAAGTATACCATTATCTAAAATACTGGGGTCAGTAGTGTTTTATTTTTTATTTTTTTTTTTTTTGGCTCTTTTTTTTTTTTTTTTTTTTGGCTCTTTTTTTTTTTTTTTTTTGGTCCGGTCGTGGACTTGAACTCTGGGGTCTGGGCGCTGTCCCTCAGCTCTTCAGCTCAAGGCTAGTGCTCTACCACTTGAGCCACAGCGCCACTTCCGGCTTTTTTCTTTTTGCTTATGTGGTGCTGAGGAATCGAACCCAGGGCCTCATGCTTGCAAGGCAAGCGCTCTACCACTGAGCCACCTTCCCAGCCCCTCAGTAGTGTTTTAGAAGTGAGATTTTTTTTTTTCTCTCAAGTTTTGGAGAGAGAGAGAGAGAGAGAGAGAGAGAGTGTGTGTGTGTGTGTGTGTGTGTGTGTGGTGTCAATATCTTAAGGATGGGACTTACATTCAACATGACATTAATTTATGCTGCCTATGTACCTCATATACCTAAAAGTGATTTTTATATATTTTCTGTGTTCCTAACATAAGATTATATGTGGCTTTTTTTCTTTATTTTTAACAGTGTAGGAAGTAGTGTTGTGGCTTAAGTGGTTGAGTGCTAGCCTTGAACAAAGAGGTTCAAAAAACAGCTCCTGGGCCCTGGAGCCCAACCAATAACAACCAAAAATTGCCATTTGGGCTGGGAATGTGGCTTAGTGGTAGTGTGCTAACCTAGCATGTATAAAGCCCTGGGTTCACTTCCTCAGTACCACATAAACAGAAAAAGCTGGAATTGGCACAAGTGGTAGAATGTTAGCTTTGAGCAAAAGAAGCTTAGGAACAGTGCCCAGGACCTGAGTTCAAGCCCTAGGACAGGCAAAAAAAAACGAGACAAAACAAAACAAAACAAAAAATGTATAAAATTAAATTTTATTCCACCTTAACTTGGTTATATTAATTTATTTTAAAGTCACACAAGATCATAAAAGTTACACTTGTGTCATGTAATATTATGTACATTGTGTAATATTTGAATTAAATTAGAGGCTGAGGACATAGTTCAGTAAAGCAAGTACTTATGAGAGAGGCCTTAGGATCAGTCTCTAGCTCCAATAAATACATAAAGCCAAAACACATCTCTTTCCTCAAACATTATTTTCTACTCTCCTCTGTCTTCTTCCCTCCTCCTCCTTCTCCTCTCTTTTCTTCTTTTCTTCTCCTTTTCTGTGTTTCATGACAGCCTTTCATTGGGTAGCTAAGGCTATCCTTGAGCTCATAATCCTCCTGCTTCTGTCTTCTAAACTGGTATTACGATAGGACCTGACTTAATACTTTATGAGGAAAATATTCAATGTCTTTTTAGCTTTTTGGAATAGTATATAAATGTTTCTATGGTCATTCTATTATGCAGTAGAACACTAGAACATTTTATTCCTATCAAATGTAGTAGGAATGTGTAGGAACGCATTTGTCATCCTTTGCCCATCTTCCTTTCCCTTTCCTTGTCAGCCTTTGGTAATGACCATTCTATTCTCAACTTCGAAACTTTTAAAAATTCTACATACAAATGAGATTATGTGGTATACTTGTCTTTCTGTGCTTGGCTTATTTCAATCAAGGATCTCCAGTGCCATCTATGTTTTTACAAAAATAATGGCATTTTATTCATTGTGTGTATATCCTACATTAAAAAAAATCTGTTCAGGGGCTGGGAAGGTGGCTCAGTGGCAGAGTGCTTGTCTTGCATGCCTGAGGCCCTGGGTTCGATTCCTCCGCAACACATAAAGAAAAAAGCCGGAAGTGGTACTGTGGCTCAAGTGGTAGAGCGTTGCCTTGAGCTGAAGAGCTGAGGGACAGCACCCAGGCCCAGAGTTCAGGCCCCACGACCAGACTCCCCCCCCCCCCCCCCCAAAAAAAAAAAAAAAATCTGTTCAAATCAGTTGAGAGACACTTAGGGTATTTTCATTTCTTGCCTGCTGTGGATAGTGCTGCCCATAAACATGAGAGTATACATGTTTCTTTTTTCTTTTTCTTTTTCTTTTTTTTTTGGGGGGTCCGGTCGTGGGGCCTGAACTCTGGGCCTGGGCGCTGTCCCTCAGCTCTTCAGCTCAAGGCTAGCGCTCTACCACTTGAGCCACAGCGCCACTTCCGGCTTTTTTTCTTTTTTGCTTATGTGGTGCTGAGGAATTGAACCCAGGGCCTCATGCATGCAAGGCAAGCACTCTACCACTGAGCCACCTTCCCAGCCCTATATACATGTTTCTTAAACATACTGAGTTTGGTTCCTTTGCAGATATGCCCACTAATATGATTGCTGTGTTCTATAGAAGTTTTCTTTTAATTTTTTTGACAACTTTCATTATGCTTGTACTAATTTGCATTTCTACCAGTGTGCAAAGGCTCCCTTTATTCCATATCCTTGCCAACTATTATGCTTTGTCTTTCTGATAGTAGACATTCTAATGAGTAAGGTGTCACCTCATTATGGTTTTGAATTTACATTTTCCTGATAATAGTGATGTTGAATATTTTTTTCATATACTTGTTGGCATTGTTCTTTTGAGAAATGTTTATTTAAGTCTACTGCTCATTTTGTAATCTGGTTGTCTTGTTTTGTTTTTTTGCTATTGAATTAATCTGGAATTAATTTTTCCTTCTCCCATTGTATATGTTGTCTCTTCACTATGTTGTTTTCTTTGCTCTTCAGAAGCTTTTTTTTTTCTTGGATCAATTATTAAGAGAGTTTTGGTACAGGATGACCCATTATAACTATATAAGACAGTATGTTGAAGACCAACTTTACAACTTTGCAGGGGGGCGGGAAGAGGGGAGGGATGAGTTAGGGAGGTGGGGAGGAAAGGGATGGTAGTGGAGGGAGTAACAATGCTCGATAGGAAATAGACTGATTTACCCTGCCCATGCAACTGTAACGCCTCTGTACAGTATCTATACAATAAAAAATATATATTAAGAAAAAAAGAGAGTGTTTTGGAACAGAGAACTGATCCTAAGCAGTTTTGGGAACCATTCAGCTTTTCTTATAATTTCCATTTTGGAAATTTAATTGCTCTTTAATATATGTATTTATTTATTTATTTTTTTGTCGGTCGTGGGGCTTGAACTCTGGGCCTGGGCGCTGTCCCTCAGCTCTTCAGCTCAAGGCTAGTGCTCTACCACTTGAGCTACAGCGCCGCTTCCGGGTTTCTGGTGGTTTATTGGAGATAGGAGTCTCACGGTCTCTCCTTCCCGGGCTGGCTTTGAACCGCGATCCTCAGATCTCAGCCTCCTGAGTAGCTAGGATTACAGGTGTGAGCCACCAGGGCCCGGCATATTTATTTTTTATTAGTAACATCTTGCCTTACTTTTAAACTCTTGTCTGATAATTATTGGATGAATTGCATTGTCCGTTTTGTTTTTGTTCCTGTGCTTTTGGACCTTATCCAAAAAATCCGTACCCATTCCCAAGTCCTGAAGCATTTTTTCCCTTTGTTGTTGTTGTTTTTCTGTTGTGGAGCTTCAACTCAGGCCCTGGAAGCTGTCCCTGAGCTTTTTTGCTCAAGGTTAGCACTCTACCACTTCAGCCACAGCTCTACTTCCAGTGTTTAGTTACTTTAATTGTATATAAGAATCACATGGCCTTTCTTGCCCGGGTTGGCTTGGAACCAAGTTCCTCAGATCTTGGCTTCCTGAGTAGCTAGGATTAGAGAGACATGAGCTACCAACATTCAGCTCTTTGTTTTCCCCTGTAGTTTCCTAGTTTGAAGTTATACAGTTAAGTATTTAATCTATTTTGAGTTGACTTTAAAAAAAAATATGTTGAGAGAGGGGAGTCTACTTTCATTCCTTTCCTGTGCTTACTTAATTTTCCCAGTATCATTTTTGGAAAGGCTTTTATCCATTGTACAATCTTAGGACCTTTGTTTAAAAAAAATCAGTCTACTATAAATTTGTGTATTTGCTTCTCTGCTGTAAATTCGCTTGTGTATGTGTGTGAGTTGCCAAAACTATGTTGATTTGATTGGCGTAGATTTATAATATATAAGGAATGTCATTAGTATGTGGTAGGGGTTGAATTGAATCTGTAAAATGCTTTTGTGGTATTGCTATCTTAGCAATTCTGATTCCTTGCATATTATTTTCCATTTTTTCCAATTTGTATGCTCATTATATCTCCTCTTTTCTTGTCTGATTGCTTTAGCTAGGACTTCTAACACTAAGTTAGATAAAAGTAAAAATAAGCTCCCTGATTTGTTTCATATGTTAGAGTAAAATTTTCAGCTTTCAGTATGATGCTCATCATTGGCTTATTATACGAAGCCTTTACTGTAATTGTGCATGCCTTCTATGCTTAATTTGTTCCATTTTATCATTAAGGGGTGTTGGATTTTATTAGATGCCTTTTCTGGGTCTGTTGAGATGATCATGTATCCTGTTTACTGAGTTTTGCATGTTGAACTACAGGTATGGTATGGAATTTTCCAGATTAAGGATGTTCAAACTGTTCCCACTTTTCCATTATAAGAGTATATGTGTTCCTCCCCATTTTGGGGTACTGAAATTTGAATTTAGGACCTCATGCTTCTTCCATTTGGTTGCTCTGCTGTCACTCTTCCACTTGAGCCATGCCTTTAGCCCTTTGTGCTAATTTTTGAAAAGTTCAGAATATATTGAAAAAGTGTGAAGATAGATCCTCTTTGATCTCTCTCTTCCTCTCTCTCCCCTCTCTTTCTCTCTCTCTCTCTCCTCTCTCTGTCTGTCTGTCTGTCTGTTTCTGTGTATGTGTGTCTCTGGGTATTTGTTTTTTAATTTTCTTTTTGATTGAAAAATCTGAGAAAAGATCTGTTTGGCCTAGTTTGACATATTGTCAGTTATTGAAGTAGTCCTCTTCATTGTAGACTGGGATGTGGGCGGTATTGGAGAATATCAG
This sequence comes from Dipodomys spectabilis, assembly GCF_019054845.1. Classification (NCBI taxonomy): domain Eukaryota; kingdom Metazoa; phylum Chordata; class Mammalia; order Rodentia; family Heteromyidae; genus Dipodomys; species Dipodomys spectabilis. The sequence continues at coordinate 14,581,155 of NW_024870758.1, forward strand.
CCCATATTTGACTCATTGGCCTAAAAGGGAGTTTGGAAAGAAAGAAAAGTGCTTCTCAGAAAGAATGGAATGTACAGCATAGCTAGGTCCCTAAAAACTTTTATGATTTGACATTGATTCTAATATGTTACTAATATAACTAGTATGAATATATTGTTCTCTATTGATGGCTATTGATAAACATGTAGTAAAGAATTTTGGGTCCTCTGAGGGTTTTTGAAATCAAGGTTTATCTCTCAGGTTATCAGTTACCTCAAGTTGTTTTAGAGCTTTTATAATTTGTTCTAATATACATGTTAGTCTATATCCATCCATCTGCCCGCCCGCCCGCCCGCCCGCCCGCCCGTCCGTCCGACCGTCTGTCTGTCCATCCATTCATCCAGTGCTACAGATCAAACCCAGGACCAGGCATGTGTTAGACAAGTACTTCACTACTGAGATACGTTGCTAGTGCCTAGAAATTGCTCCTTAAACTAGCTCCTATAAACTACTCTTTAGATGTGATGCTACCATCATTTGGGCCTAACTTTGAATTTTGTTCCATAGGACAGAATATTTACTATTTCAATCATGAGTCATTTTTATGATTTGTTTCTGTAATAAGGCTAATCAGCCCTCTATCATTGCTCTGCTTTTTCAGAGATTTTCTTGCTGTTATTGTGTATTTTTCTCCATATGAACTTTAAAGTCATTTTGTCTAAATTAAGAAAATAAACTAGTATAGTGGATCATTTCTGGGAAGCAGAAATGGGAAGCGTTGCAGCTCTAAGCTAGCTCAGGCAAAATGTTGGCAAGACCTTACCTCAAAAACTAGTGGATATGGGTGATATGCTTCAATAATCTTAGCTTTGCAAGGAGGCATAGATTATATGATGTGGTCTTAGGTACCCCTGGGAAAAAGTGTGAAACCCTATCCCCAAAACAATTAAAATGGAAAGGACTCAGAAAAAGAACTCAACAAAGGAGGAGGCTACAATGCTTGATAAAAAATATACTCATTATCTTGCCCATGTAATTGTAACCCCTCTGTACAATATTTTCACAATTTAAAAAAAAAAAAAAGAATTCAAGTGGTTGAGTTCCAGCTTAGCAAATGTGAGGTCCTGGGTTAAAACCCCAGGACAAAAAAAAATTCCATAAAAGAATGCTGCTTTCATTGAGATTCACCATATATATTTAAAACAACTTAGAGGGGCTGGGAAGGTAGCTCAGTGGAAGAGCGCTTGCCTTGCATGCCTGAGGCCCTGGGTTCGATTCCTCAGCAACACATAAGCAAAAAGAAAAAAGCCGGAAGTGGCACTTTGGCTCAAGTGGTAGAGCACTAGCCTTGAGCTGAAGAGCTGAGGGACAGCGCTCAGGCCCAGAGTTCAGGCCCCACGACCGGACCAAAATAAATAAATAAAAATAAAACAACTTAGAGAGAATTGACACCTATATCATTTGATTTCTTATCCACAAATATGGTTTGCTTGTTCACTTGTTGAAGTATACTTATTTATCTCTTAGAAAGTGTTTCTTAAATTGATTTTTTAGATTTTTGTTAAGGTTAATTATAGTTTACCTATTTAGTTGCTATTGTAAATGACATCTCAGTCTTCCTTATAACTTGTTACTTGTATTTAGTAACACTATTGGTGTCTATGTTAATTTTCTATGTAACTTCATTGAATTATTTAATTGGAGCTATGCGGAGTGGCTTATACATGAAATCATAACTACAAGAGGTAGGTGGAGATGGGATTGTAGTTGGAAATCTGTTCTTCAAAATTAGTGAAACCCCTTCTTAAAAACAATCCAGATATGTTGGTATATGCCTGTAATCTCAGGTATGAGAGAAGTGTAATTAGGAGGTATGAGGACTACAGTCTTATACTGGCCTCTGGCAAGATGCATGAAATCCTATCTGAAAATAACAGAAAAAAACAGGATCATGACCCAAGTGACATACACTTGTGAAACCTTTGCCATAGTAAGGACAATAAATATGTCCTGTTCTCCATTTCCTCTACCTGCTTGGTCTTCAGAGAGAAACTGATTTTTCTAAATTTAGTGGCTTATATTTGCTAACAATTTATATAATGGAATCTTGCATTATATACTTTTGTTTTGCTTTTGCATTTCATTCAACATTTAATTGTTTTAGAGATCCATACATTCTGTAGTATTTACCAAGATATCACTCCTTTTTATTGTTTAATACTGTTTTGTTTTATGGCTGTGTTACAGTATCCATTTACTTGTCAAGTGAGGTTCAGCTCTTACAAACAAACCTGCTCTTAGAATTTTTTTATTTTTATTTTTAGTTTGGATACTGCTCCTGGGGCAAGAATTTGGGGCCTGGACACTGTCTTTGAGCTTTTTTTGTTGAAGGCTAGCACTCTACCACTTGAGCCATAGCTCCCCTTCCAGCTTTTTGAGGATTTATTGGAGATGGGGGTTTCATGGCCTTTCCTGCCCTGATTAGCTTCTAACTGCCATCCTCACAGCCTTCTCAGTAGCTAAGCAAGAGCCACCAGAACTTGGCTTTTTATACTTTTTTTTTTTTGTCAGTCATAGGGCTTGAACTCTGGGCCTGGGTGCTGTCCCTGCACTCTTCAGCTCAGGGAGAGCGTTCTACTGCTTGAGCCACACTGCCACTTCCGGTTTTCTGGTAGTTTATTGGAGAAAAGAGTCTCACAGACTTTTCTGCCTGGGCTAGCTTTGAACCGTGATCCTCAGATCTCAGCCTCCTGAGTAGCTAGGATTACAGGCGTAAGCCACCAGCGCCCGGCTTATACACTCATTTTTTATATTTAGAGAGTAATAGATAAATACCTGAGGATGAAATGGCTTCATTATATAGGAAATAACACCACTATGTAACGATAGTTTTATGAAAAGTTTTGACTTTTAAGAAACTCTCAAACTTTTCCAAGTGGTTCTATGTATCATAAAAGATACCATTTGTTTCAGATGTTTATGTAGGTTAGAAACTTGGTACTGAAGTGTTTGGTCTGCAGATTTGGTATAACTTGGGAGCTTATTAAAAATGCTGGATGCCAGGCCTCATACTAGGGTTATGGAATGCAAATGTTTATTACAAAAGTATCTCTAGATTGTTCATATGCTTTTTCAGTTTGAGGAGCTTTGGTGAGATCAGTATTCCTAACCTTTTGTTAACCTGTTACACCATACCTAAGAACTTTGAAATGGTTTCTGTGAAAAATTTTAATAGACAATAAAGTATCTGTGTTCTTAGCCATTTCAGACTTAGTGTTTGGGAAAAATGACTTTCAAGCGCTTTCAATGTATTTTCGTTAGCCTGTAGAGCACTGTAGACTGACAAAATATGTTTTCTTGTGGGTAAGAGATACTCGAAGTGGCGCTGTGGCTCAAGTGGTAGAGTGCTCACCTTAAGTTGAAGAGCGCAGGGACAGCGCCCAAGCCCAGAGTTCAAGCCCCACGACCGACCCCAACCCCCCCTCCCCCCAAAAAAGAGATACTCATTGTTTTTTTATATAGGTTGTCCTTGAATGAATGTTTTTGCTACTGATACAGTTTTTAAAAAATATGAGACTAAAGTCAGACTAACATAAAACGCTAGATTCATAAAATAAGTTAGAAAAGTATTCCTTATAAATCCTTCCATCTCTAGAAGAATTTATTTTCTTTCTTTACATATCCAGTATAATTCTTGAACTTCTTGCAAAGTTTTGATTTATTGATAAAATTTCTTTACTAGTTTCTAATGTTCAGATTCATTATTTCTTTATATTTCAGTCTGGGTAGAGTATTTCTTAAAATAGATCCATTATTTCTAGTTATCCATCCAGTTTGTTGGTGTGTAATAGTCCACAGTAATCTCTCTCCTTTAAAAGGCGAAGTACAGAGGTGTTACAGTTACATAAGTCAGGTAATGAGTACATTTCATTTTGAACAGTGTCACTCTCTCCTTCATTTTCTCCCAGTCTTTCCTTCCCAGTAATCTCTTATGGGCATTTTTTTTTTCACATGGCATTATTGGTAGTGTCTTGGTTTTTATTCCTCCTTTGTCTTCATTTTTTTCCTTAGTCTAGTGAAAGAATTGTCAATGATCTTTTAAAAAAATGACAACTTTCAGTTTTGTTAATATAGTTTTATTTTCTCTTTTTGTCTTTAATCTTAGTTCTTTTTCTAGCTCAATGTATATAGTTGGGTTGTTTAGAATTTTGGGGGGGGGGGATTTTGTGAACATTTGTCATGATAAAGTTTGTTTTTTGTACTGCTTTTCTTAAATCCCAAGTTTTGGCATGCTTTGTTTTCATTTTTATTTGCCTCAAGATATTTTCAGGTTCCCTTTTGATGTCTTCATTTGCAGTTGAGAAGTATTCTTCTGTTTTCTGATCATTATTGATTCATAAGGTATTGCAATCTCTAGCTACTGTTTTGGCTTTTGCTCTCAACCTAGTTTACCTCCCCTTCAATTCTGTTTATAGTTGTTTCCTTTAATTTGGTGCACTGTTTGCTATTTAGTGAATATATATTTATAGTTGTCATATCTTTGGCAGTTTAACATTTACTATTATGTAATATCTTTGTCTTGATAGTTTTTTTAACTTGAAATCTGTTTTATTTGAAAGAGGTATTCAGTTCCTATTTTCTTTTTGTTACTTTGTGTAGAATGTCTTTTCCCATCCTTTTATTTACATCAATTTTATGTCTTGTGAAGTGAATCTTTACAGACAGCTTGTAGTTGGAAGTTTTTGTTTTTGTTTTTAAATCTCTTCATTCTCTTTTTGGAGATTTTGCTCCTTTTACATATAAAGTAATTACTGATAGGGAAGGGCTTAGTATTGTCATTTTTTATATATTTTGCTTTGTCCTTCATTCCTTTTCATTCATGGGTGGAGGGGTAGGGAGGAAGAGGATAGTACTGGTGTTTGAATTCAGGACTTCACACTTGCTTGATAGGCACTCTACCATTAAGACTAGACTCTAGCACATTTTGCTTTCATTATAATTTTTTTTTGGGGGGGGGGTCTGGTCGTGGGGCCTGAACTCTGGGCCTGGGCGCTGTCCCTCAGCTCTTCAGCTCAAGGCTAGCGCTCTACCACTTGAGCCACAGCGCCACTTCCGGCTTTTTTCTTTTTTGCTTATGTGGTGCTGAGGAATCGAACCCAGGGCCTCGAGCATGCAAGGCAAGCACTCTACCACTGAGCCACCTTCCCAGCCCCTCATTATTATTATTTTTAATAAGTTTTTTATTGTGAAAATACAGCACAGAGGGGTTAGTTACATGAGCAAGGTAATGAGTACATTTCTTATCAAGCATTGTTGCCTCCTTTGTTTTTCCCCTACCATCCCTTCCCTGCCACCTCCACTACACCCCACCCCCCCCCCCAACCTAAATTGTAAAGTTCATTTTTCAACATAGTGTCTTGTACATCTCATTGTTACAATGGGTTAACCTGTGTCCCTATTTAAACATTTTGTTTTTTCCCTTCCCCTCCCCAGCTTATACTGACATCAAATACAGTGAAAACAGGTGTTATACCGTAGGGGAGGAATATACAAAGCAACAAAAAAACCACATGGTACCTTATAAATACATCAGAAACAATAGCAAGAAAGAAAAAATCCACTTGTGTCCCTATCTTGTGGTTCATTTCACTTAACTTCATCTTATCTGGTCATATGTAGATCGCTTTTGACCTGTTCTACTTGTCCCAGACATATGCTAGTTATTGCAAATAAGGGAAACCATGGGACCTTTATTTCTTTGGGCCTGGCTTACTTCACTTAATATAATTTTTTCTAGCTTTCATTATTTTTTAAATAAAGACATGCATTATGTCTGGTCTGGGGTAGGCCTCAGTCCTTGGATTTCTACTTCTATGTACATTTACTTCAGTTTACGTAAATCACATTCTATGTCCAATTCTTTCTATGAATTTTCCTTATTCCTACTGTTTTTTTTTTAAGATTGGCCATTTTATATATATACCTTGTATTTTTATACCAAATGCTATATAGTATTCATAGTAAGCAGTTACCACATTTTACTTCTTTATTTTCCTAGTCATGGGTACCCATATTGCTTTAAGGTACCCTCCCACAACAGATAGTTTTCATTGTATATACTCACCTACAAACCTGTGTGAGATTTTCTTGGGTTTATAATATACAGGACAGGAAGTTTCTAGTCATGGATTTTGCAGATTTGTCTAAATCTGACTTACTCTGCCGAATAGTAGCAATATTCTGTATTTCTATAAGTCATGTAAGCAGGAATTTGTATCTTCTTCACATAGTGTTTTTGCAGTGCTAATAGCAATAAATTAAGTTTAATTTGCATTTCTCTGATCACTAATGAACTTTGAACATCTTTTTGCATTCTTATTAAGCTTTTAGGTGTTTCTCATACGTAAATCACACTATATATATCTGTATATATATATTCTGTATTCTATATCTGTGCAGTTTTCTATATCTGGGCTGTTTCTTTTGATTTGCTGGAGTTTCTTACATATTATTGACTTGTATCTTTCAGACTTTGAAATTAACTTTTACAGTTTTATCAAAAGCATATTAACTGTGTTTATGGTGTTAAATAGAATATTAATTTTGATATAATAAATTTTATTTTTCTCTATTGTTTATACTTATGCAATTTTAACAATATCTTTTCTGCTCCTGTAACAGAAACCTATGTTTCTTTGTGTTTGTTAACTTTATAGTTTTACCTTGTATACTTAAATAATTTATTGGGAATCCCTTTTTGACTGTGAGCATTAAGTAGGATTTCCTTTTTTTTTAGACACCTTGAGCAGTTTGGTAGTTGCTCATTAATTATATCTTTATCCTGTCTTAAGTTACCATTTATACATCGTTTGTCTTGTTGCTTTCTTGTACATTGGTTTATATGAAAGGCAGCATAATTATTGGTTAAGAGCTTCAATTCCAGCTCTGCTACTTTTTTTCTTTTTGCCAGTCGTGGGCTTGAACTCTGGGCCTGGGCACTGCCCCACAGCTCTTCAGCTCAAGGCAAGCACTCTACCACTTTAGCCACAGCGCCACTTCTGGCTTTTTCTACTTATGTGGTGCTGAGGAATCAAACCCAGGGTCTCATGCATGCAAGGCAAGCACTCTACCACAGAGCCACCTTCCCAGCCCATCTGCTACTTTTTAACCAGATAACTTTGGGCTAGTTATTTAATTTCCCTTCCCTCTGTTTCCTTATTGAAGTAATGGGAATAATGCCATCTGTTATTGCTATGAGGTTGTTTATGAGGATTGAACGATTGTAAGGATTAAAATGAATTACAGCTTTGAAGTGCCTATCAAACAGAAGTAATTGTTATATAGGTTCATCCATACATAAATGTATTTTTTATTGTGACATACTACTATATATGTATATACACACACACACACACACACACACACACATTGATATAAACTATTTGGTGTTCTGTTACCTTTTTTTGTACTTGTCCTGGGCTTGAACTAAATGCCTGGGTGCTACTGATGATCTTCTTTTGCTCGATTCTAGTACTACAGCTCCACTTTTGGCTTTCTTGCCTGGGCTGGCTTGGAGATCCTCAGATCTTAGCCTCCTCAGTAGTGAGGATTACAGACATGAGCCACTGGTACCTGGCTAACCTTTTTTATTACTATGGGTTATTTTTATTTATTTATTTTTTTGGTCATGGGGCTTGAACTCTGGGCGGGGGCTCTGTCCCTCAGCTCTTCAGCTCAAGGCTAGCACTCTATCACTTGAGTCACAGCACCACTTCCGGTTTTCTGGTGGTTTATTGAAGATAAGAGTCTCCTGGACTTTCCTGCCCAGGCTGGCTTTGAACTGCGATTCTCAGATCTCAGCCTCCTGAGTAGCTAGGATTATAGTCGTGAGCCACCAGTGCCCGGCTTACTATGGTTTTTAATCAATATTTTGTAATTCCTATGATTCATTTCTTCCTGATGCCATATTTTATGCTTTTTTTAAAAAAAAAAAAAAGTGGACTTAGTTATTCCTTCCTAGACTTCTATTTTCCATTTCAGTTTCAGAGTATTTTTCTTATACATGTATTATTCTGTAGATTGAAATTCAATTGACAAAAATGAGGGAAGCAACTACTACTTGATTAGAGCTGATGAAACTTAGGCTGCTTGTAAGAGTCTCTGTAGTACCTTTCCTGTCTTACTGTTGACTTGTTTGCAGCCTAAGAGGCTTGGTTTCTTTATATTGTAACTGTTGATTTTGTTTATTTTGTTTTTATATCTCTGCTTCTCTGCTTGCTTTATTAATAATGAGTAGCAGGGGCGAGGAATGTGGCTCAGTGGTAGAGTGCTTGCTTTGCATGTATGAGGCCCTGGATTTGATTCCTCAGGACCACATAAACAGAAAAGGCTGGAAGTAGGGGCTCAAGTAGTAGAGCCCTAGCCTTGAGCTGAAGAGCTGAGAGACAGTGCCCAGGCCCAGAATTCAGGCCCCATGCCAACCAAAACAAAAAAAGAGTAGCAGAAGATCATAAAATTAATGTAATTCTTCTGTAAGCATTATTTGATATCTAACTTCCATCATACTTGCCTTCCTTTTTTTTTTTTTTTAAGACCTGGGGTTTGTACTCAGGGCCTGGGTGTTGTACCTAAGCTTCTTTTACTCAAAGCTAGCGCTCTACCACTTAAGCCACAGCACCATTGCTGGCTTTTTCTGAGTAGTCTATTGGAGATAAAAATTTCACAGACTTTCCTTCTTGGTCTGACTGAACTGCAATCCTTAGATCTCAGCCTCCTGAGTATATAGATAACAGATGTGAGCCACCAACACCTGGCTAACCTTCCTTTTAAAGTACTTCCTATGTTTTTGCATATAATGGGCTTACAGTTTAATGTATATCATATCATGAAATCTTTTCTTGAGTCATTGCACTAATACTTTTTGAATAATAATTTTGTGTACAATTTAAAGACTTTAACAAAGTTAAAACATCTAATTTCTTAAGCTCTGTAGAAGTTCAAAATTATATTCAGAATTAAAATTCTGTTAGTTTGGCTTTGCTTGCATATGTTTACCTAAGTTCATATCTCTTGTTTTGTCCCTAAGGGTTTATGACCTTGAACAAGTTACTGAACATATTTATTTCTGTTACTTAAATCTGTAAAGTGTTTTTGAATACTCTGATATATATTAGGAAATTCAGAAAAGACTTCATTTATTCCCTCATTTAATATGTAGCTTCTGTGTATTTTCATTGTGTTATTAGACATATAAAAGTAAACAAAAATCGCTACCTGATTGGAGCTTACTCTGATTAGGAGATAGATGGACATTAAATAAGAAGTTTTTAGAATGTCAGACATAGGTAAGTAATAGGGAAAAAATGAAGCAGTATAGAAGTATAGAAGCAGGGCAAGGAGTCCTCTTCTAGATGAGGAAGCTATGGATGGTCTTTCTGAAGATGAGATGAAGGAATTTTGAAAGCAGGATATTTGACTACTTGGGAACAGGAGGGAGAGAAGCAGGATAGCTGGAGTAAAAGAATAAAGTTGGAGATATATATAGGGTCTTATGTATCAAAGAGTAATTTTAGCCTTTACACTAAATATGGTGGGAATCATTCAGGAGTGATATGATCTTATTTACCTTCCAAAAAGTAAAACTGATTTATTGGGAATAGGCCAGAGTAAGTCAAGGAAGGAAGAAGTGGGGTAAAGAAGAAATAGAAATGCGATTGCAGCAAGTCATGGAAATGATTTTAAAGAAAAAAGGACTAAGAGCTGGCTATAGGAACTGTTTGATAGTTATTTAAAAATATTTTTGCCTTGATTGTAAAACTATTTTGTGAACATAATTTTGTCTGTCTTTGAATTATTCAGAATTTTCTACTAGTGGAACTTCAAATATATAAGTACAGAACATACTGAAGATACTTAAAATTCATAGCACAAATTTTTTTCTTGTGATTTTTGTTTATTTTCCTAATCTGGTATTGGTGACAGATACTTCAATTAATTTAGCAAATAAAAGGATCAATGTTCTTTTAAGTATGTATATGCATATATTTATTTGGTTTTAAAATTTTTTACTTACTAAAATTACAATAATATATTGTTATGATATCAGTCAGTATGAGCCATAGGTATTTTGTGGGAGAGCAGTGGTAATATTTTCTATAGGTTTACAGCAAAGAAACTATTTATAATTGAGCAAAATAGCTATATGTAATTGATTCTTGTAATTACTAAACAAGTAACTTTTAAATAGAATTATACTTGAATTAATCTTACCAAACAATTTATGTTGCCTATTTTACATTTTCCAGGAACATCATTTACAGCGAGCTATTTCGGCACAGCAAGTATTTAGAGAGAAAAAAGAAAGCATGGTCATTCCTGTTCCTGAAGCAGAAAGCAACGTCAACTATTACAATCGCTTGTACAAAGGAGAGTTTAAACAGCCTAAGCAGTTCATTCATATTCAGCGTAAGTTTGTTAAATGTTTTTGTTTTTATTTATCAACCAATGAAAAAATTTTTTGCTCAGAATTTAAAATTCTTTCCGTTCATACACACTAATTAATAGAAATTGAAGTGGAACTAAATATACCTTTTATCCTCACTACTCGAGTGGGGCAGAGATCTGGAGGATCAAAGTTTGTGGCCTAGCCCAGCAAGTCATGGGCTGGAGTCACAAATCGGGAAAATCTGAGTCCAGCCAAGGAAAATCGTTACAAAGACACCACCCTACATATACACCTCAACCAACAAGCCAGATGTGTGTAGTGCATGCCTGTAGTCCCAGTCATGCAGGAAAATTGAGGTACCTGTCTAGTCCAAGAGAAAAAAAATCAACTATCTGAAAAACCACTAAAGCAAAATCAGGCTGGAGCGGAGGTGTGGCTTAAGTGGTAGAGCACCTGGCCAGCAGGACCCTGAGTTTCACACTAATATAATCAAAAAACAAAAAATGTGATTAGTTCTGTGCTTACAAATTATTGGAGGTTATTTTGAGTTTTAGTAATATTTTTAACATTCAGTGTAGGATTTTATGTAGCACTTATACTTTGCTCTGCAGCTAAAAGGTGGATTTATTTATTTATAAATAAAGCTGATACCCAAATGAGATGTATTTTTAAAGACCCAGTGGTTATAATGTTCAAGAGTTAGGGTTGTTTCTGCTGAAATTTTACAGGATTTGATTCTATGTAGAATCCAATTTTTAAAATGTCTGTCTAATTTTCCTCTCTTGGACTTGTTTTCCTCCCAGTTTTACTACTTAAATGAATACCATCTCTAGCTTTAAAACAAATTCAATTATCTCCTAAGAGTAGTTTTTTTTTTCTCTATACTGGAGTTTGAACTCAGAGCCTCAAGTTTGCCAGACAGGTGTTCTATTTTGTAATATTTCCTGCTCTCTATTTCCCATCCTTACTCTTCTCCTTCCATTCTTTATTGTCTGTTGTAGGAGCTTTCACCTGAAACTGCACACAAATGCTAGTGCCTTAGTATCTTGTTAGATTAAAAAGTAAAAACAAAGTCAAGTACCTTGTTAAAATAGAGATTCCAGAGCAACCTAAAGTACTTACCTGTCTGAAAAATCTCTGGGTATCCTGAGCAATCTTTTTTGAATGTTCCCCAGGTAATCCCAAAATAACAGATTTAAGGTTGACTTTTTCATCGATCCTATTACACATTTTTTTTTGTTTTTCATTTTGGCAATTAGATTGTATATTTAATTGCTGTTGTCTAGGAGTATAGTCTTGTTCTTCTAAAGAGAATTTGCATTTGTTTCTGCCAAGAACCCACAGATGCTACCCAACTAGCCACAGACTTGCTCAAAGTTTAATTTTTGAAACATTTTTTTTCTTCCTTCTCTCTAAGGACAACTTAGAAATACAGAGTTCCTTTTTGCTTGGCTGGTTTCTTTATTTTACATTGAAGGTATATCCTTATAGAAATGTTTTATTAAATTCTTAATAGTAAGACCTAAACATTAAGCTGTTTTCCCCATTTCCCCCTTTTGTATACATATAATAGTGGTACATCTTATAACTGATGGCACTTCAGATTTGATAGAATTGAAAAATAAAATTTTCTAATGATTTGTTCTCTGTTGCTTTTCCCATCCTTCTGTGTCATAGGGAGTATAGAAATTAATCTCATTTTCTTTGTCATGTTTTATAGTCTTTACATGTTAAAAGCAAGGAATTATTTAAATGTTTTCCCCCCTTATTTCAAACCTAATTCCCTTAGATTTTACTGACTTTTTTCTTTTTTTTTCTTTTTCTTTTTTTTAATTTTAATTTTTATTTTTTGTACAGAGGGGTTACAATTACATGGGCAAGATAATGAGTACATTTCTTATCAAGCATTGCAGCCTCCTCCTTTGTTTACCCTTCACATCCCTTCCCAGCCTCTCCCCGCCCCCCCAATACCTCCCCCCACCACCCCCATGACTTTTTTCATTCTGCCTATTTTGCTTATTAGAGGATATAGTTCATACCGCTCTCTGAGGATTCACCACATTTTAATACAATTATTTGTGTAACTATTCTTCTTGTACACTGTGAGCCTCTTGAGGTCAGGAACTGTGTTTTTCTTTTGTGTCCTCAGAGTAAGGTGTTTGATTTGTAGGTGCTAGATAACTGGTATGTTTGTTGATTTACTGAAGTTTTTTCTTTTTTTTTTCTGGGGCTTGACTTTGGGGCCTCAGTGTTTATTTTGCTCAAGGCTAGCACTCCACTATCTGCTTTTTTGGTAGTTTATTGGAGATAAGAATCTCACAGGCTTTCCTGTTTAGGCTGGCTTTGAACTACAATAGACAGATTTCAATGTAGCTAAGATTACAAATATGAGCCACTGGTATGTGGCTTACTGAATTGCTTTTAAATAACCATAAAAACCTTTGGTGGTAGAGTCATTTTCCAGTGACTTCTCTGAAGTATTCAAGAGAAATATGCTTATAAACATTTTTGAGATTTGTTCCTTTGTTTCCTGATTTTGCATTTCTTTAGCTTATTGAATTTGCCTTGAACTTTTCTGTCAGTAAGGAAGGAGACTGCTGTTCAGATTTGGAATTTTAAGTATTCTCTTAAGTCAAAATATCAGTTTCATATTTTAATAAGAGTAGAACTAAGAAGAGTAGGTCCATTTGTAAAGACCATTCTAGTAAACCAAGAACAAAAAATTGTGTGTAACTCATCTAGGTTAGACTCATTGGATTCAGTAAACATTAATCTTAATGTTTTAATTTCACTTAATTCCTATTATAAAATGGAATAAAATAGTAAAGAATTATTGTAACAACTTTTTTGACTTTCAGTTAGTATATACTATATAGCGTATATTGTACTATATCAAACTAAATAAAATTTTTATTCTGATTTTTGTACTTATATTTCAAGTTGTATATTTCAGGTTATTTATATTTTAGGTTTTTATATGTTATCTGTTATTTTAAGGTATATCAGTTTCTCTCAAATTGATAATCCACAATTTGATGACATATTCCTATTGTTGTATGGGAGATTATATGTGCTCAGTTTTTAAATTTATGTTTTTTGGAGTTTTTAAAATAGAAGTCTTACATTTTTTATTATATTCTTTTTTTAAAAAAATAGAGCTTAGTTATTAAGGTGTTGTACACAGGTACATTGCCATTTCATAAGCAAGTAGTGAGTACAGTTCTTTTTGGACAATGTTACCCCTTCCTTCACTTTCCCTCAGTTTCCTCTTCCTGTCTCCACCCACAAGTTGCATATGATAACAATCCTTTAAATATGAAGAATTTTGGAAAATTTTACTTGTTTACGTTACTCTTTTAATGAAAAATATCATTTTTGTATTTTCAGTATTAAAAAAGGGGAGGGAGGTTGGAGAGCTACAATGACTTAGAATAAAATACAGCACAATAGATTAAAAGCCATGTTAGCACAGGCATGTATAATCCTAGCTACTTGGGAGGCTGAGATCCCCAAGAGACTCATCTCCAATTAACCACTCAAAAACTGGAAGTGAAGCTGTGGGTCAAAGTGGTGGAGCACTAGCCTTGAGCAAAATAACTCAGGGACAGCACCCAGGCCCTTAGTTCAAGCCCCATGACCGACCCCCCAAAAAACAATAATAATTAAAATAAATAAAAGTCATGTTAAACCAGGAAAAGTTAAAAACATGTAGGTTAAGCCATAAATTGGATATATTATGGCACAGAATATAGATATGGTGTGATTAGTAGACAGGACACAAAAGAAGGATTGGTCATAAGGTATGTGTGTCTTGGCATGGAAACACCTAGAACCTTTTTTGAGGTTTCTCAATGAAGTCACTATAACGGAGCACACATCGTTGTGCTAGTAGATGTTACCAGAAGTAGAACTTCAGCATGTTCAGCTAGATGCTAGCTTCTCTGTGAAAGATTTTCTCGTGATAGTACATTACCCCTGGATTATTAACACTTTACAACATCTTGTGTCTGTCAGTTTTCCATGCAAGACTAAAGGAAATAAGCCTTCTATTTTTCCCAGATGATATAATTCTGTAGGCTCTCTATCTGTAAAAACATCTCGCATACACTTAATGTACTGAAAAATTTAGAAGATTTTTTCCCCCACAGTTATGGGTAAAAGACAGTGAAATAGTTATTAACTCGCCTTTTTGACCTTTACTGTTTCATAATGGCCAATTCCTCAAAATACTGCTATGAGGCATGGCTCATCATTGCAAGTTTCACAGTAAACATAGAAATTCATTACCTTAAGGGGTACAGTTAAAGGACTCATTTTGGGGAAAATAGGATAAACTGCCTATTGATAGAAAAGACATATGCACACATTGGTATAGAATACTCTACTCCTTAGGCCTGGTGGGGGCTAATGAATAGAAGAGCATTGCATGGAAATGATGGTAGGCACTAGGCAAATGGAAAAAACTTTAAGTAAAGGGTCCCATAAAAGTAATAAAAGTAAACATTTCACATTTTACTCTATTATGTACAGTTGTGAGGTTTACCATTGAAAGGTGGATTTTGGTATTAGGAAAAGCCCCAGTTCCATTTAAAAATTAAAAAAAAAACTTTTTAAATTTTGCAAATCAAAGACATTAAAGAGAATCATCTGTGCGACAATACAGGCCAAGTCTTTAAAAAAAAATGTTCCCATTCCAATATATATGTACATACACACTTGAGCACACACTAAGAAGATGTGCAAAATTAGATTAGCCAGGACCTTTGAACATTAGGGACTAACTGAACAGAGCCAAAAAGTGTCTTTTAGTACCTTTAGTCTTGCTCTAGGCTCTCTTTGAAGATCATTGCTTAATCTTAATAGAGGGAGGCTCTACTTGGGAAAGAGCTATGTGGCAGTTATTGGTTCCTAAATTTCCCACAAAGCACTATGGTTGGTAAAAAATAAAAGTTGCTTTGCATTAAATTAATTGTATAGGATCTTTGTCAGATGCTCTGTCAAAAAATTCATGGTTCCTGTACCTTTTAAAGAGGCTAAAATGGATTGGAAGTAAAGCCATCATTTTCCCACAGAACTTATTCAGAAAAAGTATGCTTTATTGACTCAAGAATAATCTTTCTGTGATACTAAGAAAATAGGGTTGTTTACTGAGTGATGTTTGTACTCTAATTATAATAGAAAGTAAAAGGTTAATTGCGAAGAAGAATTGCTGTCCCATCTCTTAACGGTAACTAGCATAGATAAAAGTTAGATCTTCTTTCTTTTTAAAATGAATAACCATTATGTTGTATATGTGCATCTATTGTATATGTATATCTGTGGCTTTGCCTTAAAAAAACTATTATAATAATTTTTTTTAAAAAAGAAAGAATAAGCATTCTTCCAGGTAACTAAATGATATCATTAACATTACAGTTTTGTGGATTTTGTTATGTCAAGGATTAACTTTTGTAGTGCCTATAGAAGAGTTTCACCATAAAGCAAACCTGTATTTTTCTGAGTCCTTGGCAACCAAGGACTTTATGCTACCTCCATTTTTTTTTTCCTTTCCAGAATACTGCATAGTAACAGTATATATAGTATATAGTCTTTTCAATTGACTTCTGTCACTTGTTGATATATGTTTAAGGTTCTATGTATTTTCATTGTTTATTAGTTCATTTATCATTGAATAACATGGCTATACAATGTATACCATACTTGTTCATTTCTTCACTTGTTGAAAGATAACTTGTTTGCTTCCAGTTTTACATGATTATAAATAAAACTTACATTCATGTGTATTTTTTTAAAAAACTTAGTTGGGTAAATATATATCTGGGAGAATAACTGTCTTCCAAAGTGGCCGTACCATTCTGCATCCACCAATGACAGTGAAAATTCTATTGTTCTGCAACATTACTAGCACTTGGCATTGTCCTGTTTTGAATTTTAACCATTCTGATAGATGTGAGATGATATCTAATTGTTTTAATATACCAACTCCTAATGTCATAGGATGGTGAGCTTTTCATATGATTGATTGACTTTTATCTCTTCGGTGAGGTGTCTGTCAGACTTTTAGCCCATTTCTGAACTAGATTATAGATAAAAGTCTTTTATAGAAATGTGCTTTCCATATTTTCTCCCTCATTATTGTTTGTCTTTTCGTTCCCTGTTTTTTTGTTTTTTGAGTACAAGTTTTTAAAGGTACTGAGGTTCAAATGGATTTTCGAAATGGATTATCCTTTTGATGTTTCTAAAAGCTCACCACAAACCCAAGATTATTACTGACTATTCTGTATTATTTTCTGGACATTTTATACATTGTATTTTACTTTTAGGTCTTTCATTCGAGTTAGTTTTTATGAAGGATACAAGGTCTGTGCTCAGATGTTCTTTTTTTTTCTCCATATGGATGAGTGTCTAGTATCACTGTTGAAAAACTATTGTTTTCTGTCTAATTCTTTTTCTTCCTTTGTCCTTAGGTCAAGTCACTGTATTTATATAAGTCTCCCTGTGTTCTGTTCCACTCACCTTTGCCACTTTTGTCACTTTCATACTGCTAAGTCACTTGGTATCAAAT
The DNA here is from genome assembly GCF_019054845.1 of Dipodomys spectabilis. NCBI lineage: Eukaryota > Metazoa > Chordata > Mammalia > Rodentia > Heteromyidae > Dipodomys > Dipodomys spectabilis. The sequence goes on from NW_024870758.1 coordinate 14,598,143, forward strand.
ACAAAAGGAAAATAGTATGATTCTTTTGACTTGATTGTTCTTCACTATTAGGGTGATTGTTTTTCCATTTGAAATTTACAATACATTCTCAGTGTTCACAAAATAACTTGTTAGTTTTTTTGGGGGGGTATACTTTATTTATAAATCACTATAAAATTTGATATATAAGGTACATATAAGATATATTTAACATACAGAAATATATTTATAAACATATCATATGTAAATATATATCTATCATATTTTTTATTTCTATTTTTTTGCCAGTCCTGGAACTTGAACTTTGGGCCTGGGTGCTGTCCCTGAGCTCCTTTTGCTCAATGTTAGAGCTCTACCATTTGGGTCACAGTGCCACTCTGGCTTTTTCTGTGATTAATTAGAGGTAAAGAGTCTCGTTTGACATTCCTGCCCAGCAACCTCCTAATTAGCTGGGACTTGATATCTTAATAGTAGTAATCTTATTCATGAACCTAAAATATCCTTTTGTTTATTTAAATACTATTATTTCCTTTCAGAACTGTGCAGTTTTCCTCATATAGATCATATGTATACTATATACTGCTATATATTATTTATCCTGGATTGTTTCTTTGGTGTAAGTATAGTAAATAATACTGTGTTTTTATTTTATTTATTTATTTATTTATTTATTTTTGGGCCGGGTCGTGGGGCCTGAACTCTGGGCATGGGCACTGTCCCTCAGCTCTTCAGCTCAAGGCTAATGCTCTACCACTTGAGCCACAGTGCCACTTCCGGCTTTTTTCTTTTTTGCTTATGTGGTGCTGAGGAATCGAACCCAGGGCCTCAGGCATGCAAGGCAAGCGCTCTACCACTGAGCCACCTTCCCAGCCCTGTGTTTTTAAGTTCCAAGTGTTCACTGTTGGTCTACCAGCATTTGAATATATAGTTACTATACTCATTCATTAGTTCCAGAATATTTCTGTCAGTTGTTTGGAATTTCCTACAGTTGTCTTGTCATCTGAAGCAGAGTTTGATTTCCTCTTTCCTAAGCTGTATACTTTTTATTTCTTTTCTTAAGCTATTGCCTTAGCTTAGGGCTTCTAGGACAGTGTTCATTAGAAGTGGTGAGAGATAACATCTTGTTCCTTTTCTTAATAGGAGAGCATTCTAGTTCTTTAAATTATGCTTAGCTGTTGGTTTAATTTGGAAGTTAGCAAACTGAAGAAATTCTATTCCTGTTTTATTGTTATTATTTTCTTCTATTCCTGTTTTATTGCTTCATTGTAAAGGGGGATTAGATTTTTGTCAAATATTTTTTCTGACTTTATTGATCAGATCATGAGAGTTTTCTTCTTTAACCTAATTGATGCTTGAATGTTGAACAAGCAATGCAGCCCTAGAATAAATCTCACTTGGTCTTGGTTTATACTTCTTTTTATATATTGTTAGATTCACTTGCTAGTATTTTGTTATATCTGTGTTTATGAACATTATTAGTCTGTAGTTTTATTTTACTGTCTAATAGTTTTAGAAATGGAATAATGCTGACCTCATAGAATGAATGAGAAAGTGTTCTCTTTGCTTCTAATTTTTTCCTTAAGTGTTTGGCACAATTTACCAGTGAACCCATCACTTTTTCTTTCAAAAGAGCTTCTTTTCTTTTTTTAAATTCAGTCTCTTTGTCTCAAATTTATAGTGATTTCCTGGTCTTATTTTATTAGCCTTTTTTTCCATTTAATGTGTTATTAATTTGTGGACCTAGGGCTGTGTTATTATAACCCCCCTCCCCTTTTTTTTAAACTGTGTGCTGGTACCACACAAAAACTCTGTACTACAAAGTTTCACTTGTCTATTTCACTGTTGGCCAGTCTATTTTTTTTTTTTTGCTAATTAATTAGAAATAGTTTTAAGGACTGTTCTATCTAGGCTGACCTTTGGACTGTGATCCTCAAATCTCGATCTTCTGAGCAGGTAGGATTGTAGGAGTAAGCCATTGGTGCCTGATTTTATAATAATACTTTTATTCTTTTATGTCAGTGGAATCAATAGTAATGACCACCAGTTTACTTTGAGGGGGCAGTATTGTTTGAACTCTCCTCAAATTAGCTAGGCAGATTATCTACCACCTGAGGCATATTCCTATTCTCGTATTTCATACTAATCATTTGTTTTCATTTTTTGGTTAGCTTGGCTAGAATTTTATCAGTGATGATGATCTTTTCAGAGAGTTAATTGACTTATTTTTACTAACTTTTTCCTTATGTTAGAAAGCTGTGAAGGGATTTGCGTTTTGAAAATGAAAATGAATATATTTAGTACATTTCAAATATTGGCTTTGGGAACCCTAGCAGTGATTCCCAAACCCACAGAACAGGGTGTTTCAGAGCTTCTTCCCTCAATTAGGTAGGTATGTGGATTAATCAGCATCTCTAGCGGTGCGACATAGGAAGGTTCTTTTACATATTTACATATATATATAGTATTGTATAATACCATATATAGTATAATATAATACATTTTTATTGTAAAGATTTTTATTGTACAGAGGGGTTATACAGTTACAGGAAAGTTCTTGAAGTTATTCTTAAGCAAGTTTCCTGAAGTAGAGAACTATTACATACAAAGACCAATATTTAGAATTCTGAAATCAATAACAAAAACTAAGAGTAAATGACTTATGGAAGAGACCATGCCTTTTAGGTGGAATATTAAGACCAATCTTAATCTTTTCTTTTGTTATTTTGACATTGAATGGTCAAGGCTTGTGAATGTTAATGTTATTAAACTTATTTTCTGTTTATCTTAAGGCAACCAAACAACATCCTAAAATGAGTTACATGTGTTTGTATATTTCTCCACTTTTTGTTACAATTTTAGAATATTTCCAGAAGTCGATTAATTATGGTCTTTTAATGCCTCCCAAACTTTAATTATTATTGATTCATCTTGGTTTTTTTGGAGGGTAAAGGCAATCCTGGGATTTGAACTCAGGGCCTTGGACTTGTTAGGCAATTATTATGAGTAATACCTCCAGCCTGTTTTTCACTGGTTATTTCTAGAATAGGGTCTCATTTCCTGCATAGATGCCTGAACTGGAATAGGTTAATTTTGCAAGTAAATTTCTTCCTTCTAGTTTTATTCATCATGAGATTTATGATTTTTAATGTAAAAGTCTAGAGGATTTAAAATCCAAATGCATGTTTGTTTATGGTTGTAACCATAATATATATGACATTTTCAAATTAGTAAGCTTTACTTTTTTAGAGCTTTTTTCATTCATAGCACAATGAAGCAGAAAACATAGTTACATTTGTCCTTGGTAATATGGACATGTATATAGTATACACATATACATACATACACATATTGTATTTTTCCATTAGTGACTTGGCTAGACAGTTTTATTGATCTTTTCAAATAGCTTTGATTTAGTTGTTTTTTTTTCTATTGATTTCAAACTTTATTGTTTTTGGTTTGGTTGTTTTCTTCCTAGTGATTACTTTTATGTCTTTTCTCTGTAGCTTTTGTTTCATCGGTTTTGTTTCAATTCAGTTTACTCAAACCTCTTTCTCCTCTTTCTAGTTTCCTAAGGTGGACACTAGCTCTATCTTCTTTTCTAATATATTCATTCAGTACTACATGTTTTTCTCCCAAGTGCTACTCAACTTTTGATATTTTACTCATCTGTTTTTATTTAGTTCAGACTATTTTAAAGTTTTTCTTGAGATTTCTTTTTGGCTCATGTGTTATGTAAAAGTGTTTTGTTTAACCTCCAAGTGTTTTGGGATTTTCTAACTATCTATTACTTGTTTTGAGTTTAATTTCATTTTAGTTTTAGAACATACTTTGTATGATTTATGATTTTGTCATTTGTTGAGGTTTGTTTTATAGCTCAGATGTGATCTGTCTTGGTAAATGTGCTATGTGAGCTTGAGAAAATACATATTCTGCTTTTGTTGAATGTGATATTCTGTATGTGTTAATAATAATTTGACTGATGATGCTGTCAATTTCAGAGCATGTCCTTAGTGTTCATTTCTGGTAGAAGGGTATTAAAGTCTCAAAGTTTGGATTTATCTGTTTCTCTTTGCAGTTTTTTTAAAGGTTTATCTTACATGGTTTGATGCTCTTATCATTAGACACACATTGAGAATTGTGTTTAGCAGGAGCAGGGCTTTGCACATATGTTAGGCAAGTACTCTACCACTGAGCTATATCTCCAACCTGTGTATGAGTGTTCTCCAGATGTTGGGTTTGAACTCAAGCCTTGGGCTTGCTAAACAGGCATTCTAACCATTTGAATCAAGTCCCCAATCCCTTTTTTTCAACTGAAGCTTTTCTATTCTGTTTTCTCTCCTTTCTTAGCCTATCAATTATCCTACATCCTTTTTTTGTTTTGTATTTGTTTTTTCTTTAAAAATGGTTACTCTAGAGCTTGCACTCTATCTTTACAATTAAACTAACTCGAAATAATTTGGATATAGTAGGAAATACCCTTCCTTCTTGTCCCATTTATCATGCTATATTCACAAATACACAGTTGTGAATCAATTAATGACAGAATATTTGCTAATAAATGCATAATCAGACAATCTTGTCATTTATGAACATCATAGAGTCTATTTACATAAACCTAAATGGTGAAAGTCATTTGTTTGATGTGGTTCTTGGATAACATGGTGAACATGAGTTGTCTGAAGCAACTGCAGATGTAACAGTGCATAATGGTTTATAGTACAAAATACATATGGTATATGTGTGTGTGTGTGTGTGTGTGTGTGTGTGTGTGTGCACATATATAGTATATGTGTATGGATAATATTTAGTATATAGTATATAAGTATATATGTGATATATGTAGTATATGTATGCATGTAGTAGGAACACATTCATTAAAAAGTATAGTATATAGTGTGCCTGTAGTACTAGTTACTCGGGAGTTGCTCTAGCCTGATAATATAATGAGACCCTGTTTAAAGCAAATAATAGAACAACAAAACCAAAAAAGTACAATATAATGAATACATAATTCAGTAAACCATTTATTACCAAGTATTATGTACTATACATGACTATATGTAATGTATTTTTTTATATAGACCAGAGGTATGTGGAATGGCATTTTTCCATATTTCAGAACAGATAGGTTCTGATTTAAAAAAAAAACAGCAGATTAGACTCTGGTGAAATAGTTTTTTTTGAGTTCAAGGTTCATTAAAAACTGAAATATTCTGTCAAATTCTAGAATGCCTGACTTTCTTCTCTTCTGTGACTGGAGTACCCAGAGTTTTTCTCTCTCACACCTTTTCATACTAGGCCTTCAGTAATATATTAATTATAATTTTGGTCTTCCACCAACACCCTTCTGTACTGGTTCACCTAGAATTTTCTGTTCTAATAAGTTCTCATTTTCTATATTTATCTATTTTTCTAGTTTTTGTTTGACTTTGCTTCTCTAACAGATCCAAGAGTTGTTCATTTTCGTTCAATTTTTTACATGCTGTTAGGATAGAATTCTGAAAACTCAATAGTTGATTTTAAGCTTCTTTTTATTTACTTTTAGATTTTTACCATGTCATTGTCTGGATCATTTTTTATTGATAGCATTTTTATTGATAGCATCATTGTTGAGGTTGATATATGATAATTTCACTGGTGTCTTTTTTCTACATGTAGCTTTGCATGTTTTTTTTGGGGGGGGGAGTTGTTGTTGGCTTTTTGTTTGTTTTGCTGGTACTGGGTCATAGGCATTTTCCCTGAGCCTCTTTGTGCTAAAGGCTAGCAATAGTTTATTGGAAATAAGAGTCTAATAGACTTTTCTGCCCGGGATGGCTTTGAACCACTACTTCTGAATAGCTAGCCACGGGTGCCTGCTAGTTCTTTTTTTAATTTTTTACTTTAAAATTATTGTCTTTAAGTAGTTGTACAGCAGAGTTGCCATTTAACAAAATAGATTATGGATATAATGTATCTTATTAATGTCACCTCTTTCAACGATCTCATCCATCCTTCCCAACCCAACCATTTCCTCATTCTTCTTGATTGTTAGATATACATAGATTCTTTTTGCACTCCCCCCTCCTTTTCCTCTTCGTTTGTCTACCCCTTTCCTATTGATCTCACCCTACCCTCTTGTTGTGTACTCTCTTATTTTGTTTTGTTGGTTTTTTTTTTTTTTTTTTTTTTGCTGAACTTTGATTTTGGCTTTCTAAGGAATTATACTTCTTGAAATCTCCCTTGAATCTACAGTATGTATTTCAGTTAATACATTTTATACACTTAAATACCATTCCTAATACTGGTGGGAATATAAACTTGTTCAACTACTCTGATAAGTAGTGTAGTAGTTTCCCAAAAAATAAACATGAAACTACCTTATGATCCAACAATTCCACTCCTGGGCATTTACCCAAAAGATTACCAGTATACAGTAAAGCCACCATGAGCAGAGCCATGTTTATTGCAGCACTGTTCACTATAGCCCAGGTATGGAATCAGCTCAAATACCTCTCCAAAGATGAATTGGTCAAGAAAATGTGGTATATATACACATTGGAATTTACTCATCTATTGGAAAAAATGATATTGTACCATTTTTAAAGAAATTGAAAGCCTTGGAAAAAATTATGTTAAGTAAGTCAGGCACAGAGACAAAGAATCCATATTCTCATTTTGTAGTATCATTGGTAACATTACTTGTATTTGTGACTTTGTCTTTTTAATTTTTCTTAGAGATTTATAAAAAGAAATCTTTCAAAAAAAAATCTTAGGAAGCTGAAATGTGAGGATCGTGATTTGAAACCAGCCCAGGCAGGAAAGCCCATCAGATTTCTTATCATAAAGCTGAAAGTAGAGCTCAAGCAGCAGAGCACTAACTGTGAACAAAGACGCTAAGGAAGGCATCTAGGCCCTGATTTCAAGACCCAGGGCCAGAACACAGAAAATTCTTTTCAAAATTTTATAACCTTTTTTTTTTGATCTGGTCGTGGGGCCTGAACCCTGGGCCTGGGTGCTATCCCTCAGCTCTTCAGCTCAAGGCTAGCACTCTACCACTTGAGCCACAGCACCACTTCCGGCTTTTTTTTTCTTTTTGCTTATGTGGTGCTGAGGAATCGAACCCAGGGCCTCATGCATGCAAGGCAAGCACTCTACCACTGAGCCACCTTCCCAGCCCCTTTTATAGCCTTTTTTTTTCAATGGTTTCAGTAGTAATAAATACTAGATTTTGGCAGAATGGGATTTATTCAATTTTGAAAAACCCATGCAGAGCCAAGTATAGTCTATAACCATTTCGAAGAAATTTCTAAGTACAAAATGCTACTCCTTTCAAAACATCATATGCTGTATTTTTGTTAGACTATATATGTGTGTGTATTTTTTTTTTATTTTTTATTTTTTTTGTTGGTCATGGGGTCTGATCTCTGGGCCTAGGTGCTGGCCCTGAGCTCTTCAGCTCAAGGCTACCTTCTACCGCTTAAGCCACAGTGCCACTTCTGGCTTTTTCTGCTTATTTGGTGTTGAGGAACTGAACCCAGGGCCTCGTGCATACAAGGCAAGCACTCTACCACTGAGCCACCTTCCCAGCCCCTGTGTGTGTATTTTATGAGGACTAAGACTATATATAGTTTTATTTATTTATTTTTAAAATATTTCTTTTTCAAAGTTTCATTTTAACTTCACTTCAATTAACGAGTTAAATAGGTTTTATTATGCTTTGAAATATAAAACTTTTTGACAATAATTTTAGCAAATTAGAAGATACAACATTTTTGATAGTACAAAGTAAATAAACCTTTTATTCAAGCCTAGTCAGGGAGTTCACTTTCTCTTTGAGACATTTCTAGTGAATTTGTAAGCACTGAGATATTGAAACAAGAATTCTTGGTGAACGTATAGTACTTTATTTGACAGTTGTAAACAGGAAATATTTTTTTCATCTCTTTGACTATTTTCTCTGGCCCTCTTCCAGTACTAGTAGTTCTTGTTATATAATTTTAAAATACACAAATTGAAATATTTTTAAATTTTCTAGTTTTCTGTGATGGAGAATTTAATCTTAGAACAGCCTAAGTTGATAGCTACATGTTAGAATTGGATTGGGTTTATATTAGAATATAAGATTTGGGCTCCAAGAAAGTTGTACTTACAACATAATTCAAAACCTTTTTGTTTTGAAATATTAGCTAAATTTAAAATATTTGTCCTAATTTCTAGTTATGGGAAATTTGCTGGAATACTGTAAAGAATTCTGTAGACCTTTCTCCATGATTCACTGAAAGTTAATATATAGTAGTATTTGCTCTTTCTCTCTTTAGTTCTCTTTAGTTCTTGCTAACATTTTTTTAAATTTTTTTTTATTGTGAAAATACCATATAGAGGGGTTACAATTACATGGGCAAGATAATGAGTACATTTCTTATCCAGCGTTGTTGCCTCCTCCTTTGTTTCCCCTTCCCATCTCCCACCTCCCCCAAACCACCACCCCCCACCCCCCAGCCAAAATAGTAAAGTTTGTTTTTCGACATAACGACTTATACATCTTATTGTTGCAATGGGTCCACTTGTATCCCTATTTATAAATGATTTGTTGTTTTCCCTTCCCTCCACAAATTATACCAACATCTTGCTAACATTTTTTATACTATCATTCTTTCCTCCCCCATGTAATTTTTGTTCTGTACCCTTTTAGGATAAACTACAGATTTACTTAATATGTATTGTCAGTGTATATTTCCCTGGAGACATTGTATTATGTAGTCATAGCATAATTACAAAAATTAGTAAATTGACCTCATATGTGATTTAATAATTGTTCCCAAAAGAACATCTTGGATGATATTTTCCATTCATCTGTCATGTCTTTTTAGATTCTCCTTAAGAGGTCTTCTTTGTACTTGTGACATTATGCTTTATACTAGTAGTGACAGGTACAATCCTTGATTAGTGACAATCCTTGATTTGGATTTACCTGTTTCTTCTTTACATGATTGGACTAGTTAAAATGTGAGGGATTGTTCACTGTTTTCATTGTGGTAAAAAATACATAACATAAATTTGTCCTCCATAGTTTTTCAGTATGTGGTACAGCATTATTAACTATATGTACAGGGTTATATAGCAGATCTTCAAAAATTTTTCATCTCTAAAACTAAAACTCTGTATACTGAATAGCAACTGCCCATTACTCACTGTCTGCAGCCCCTGAACCACCCACTTTTAAAAATCCATTCATTAATGTATTTGTATTGCTTTATCTCTCTGATATTCCAAGCATTGTTGTAGTGAATGTGTGCATGAACATCTCTCTTCAAAATACAGTTTTCAGTTCTTTAAGATATATATCCTGAAGTGGAACTGTTAAAAGTTTAAATTCTGAAGTAGGGCTCTGGAATTTGAATAGTTTGGAGTAGCTTAAGTAATTCTAAAGTGATAGACCCTGCATTAACTTTGACCTTGATCCTCCAAGTCTTAACCTCTGAGTAGTTAAAATTACAAGCATGAGCTGCTAGTGTCTCACTACATTTATGTCTTTATCTCTGAACTGTTACTGTCCTTCATCAAATTTTCTACTGAGTTTTTGCAAAGCAACCTTCAAGGGAGAATCTGAAGGAAAAGAGAGGAATAGAAGTGTAGAAGAAGCTGTGTAGAAGAAGTGTGTGTGTGTGTGTGTGTGTGTGTGTGTGTGTGTGTGTGTGTGTGTAATAGAAGTGTAGAAGAAGTGTGTGTGTGTGTGTGTGTGTGTGTGTGTACACCCTCAGCCCTTTTTTGGTAATGCTAGAGACTGAACTCATGACCTTACAGGACTATCTGTCAGTGAGTCATGGCCCTAGCCCAGTGTCCTTTTTTCCCCCTCTGATGAGGGGGAAGGGATTTGAGACAGGTTTCTTCATGTAGTCTAGGCTGGCCTAAAAGTCTTGTCTTAGCTTCTCAAGTGTTGGGATTATAGTTGTGTACACCGCACCTGGCTTTGTTTCTTAAACATTTTTTCATTAGTATTGCATCCCCTAAGTTCAGTTGAATATCATTGAGGTTTTTGTACTCTGTAATGCTGAAAATCTACCTGAAAACTTTTAAATTGTCTCATGTCTTGTGGCTGTTGTAATCATTATCACCACTACTAATCTTGCCCCATGGTATTTATTATTTATGTAAAATATGAATTTTTGAAAGTGAGTGGAGTCTAGTTAGTTGACTAATCAAAAAGACACAGGAACAGGATTGAGATTTCTAGTTCAGTGGAATAATGCTTCCTTTACAAAAGTGTAAGAACATGAGTTCATTCAGGGGTGAAAGTGGGATAAAAAAGGTCCAGGAACAATCCTGATTATGGTACAGACCTTGAGCGTGTGTTGAGATGTAATGAGTGGATAGAGAAAATTGTATCACTAAACAACACTGTAAAAAAGCAGCATTAAACTTTATTTGCAGATTGGAGGCAGAGGTTGTGAATACTATTTCTGGCTAAGTCTTATAATTCTCACAAATTTGGGAGAATTGTAATGAGGAGCTTTTAGCAGTGACATACATACTGTCTGTATATATCTTGGCTAATCGTCCAGGCCAAATCAGGACCATGGAGAGCTCTGACATAGCTGAGATGGTGCTTTGTTTGCTTGCTACTACTCTAGCTTTTCTTTTCTTTTTTTGTTTTTGTTTTTGTTATTGTTGTTATTTTTTGTTTTTTTGGGGGGGGGGAGTCCGGTCATGGGGCCTGAACTCTGGGCCTAGGCGCTGTCCCTCAGCTCTTTAGCTCAAGGCTAGCGCTCTACCACTTGAGCCACAGCGCCACTTCCGGCTTTTTTCTTTTTGCTTATGTGGTGCTGAGGAATCGAACCCAGGGCCTCAGGCATGCAAGGCAAGCGCTCTACCACTGAGCCACCTTCCCAGCCCTACTCTAGCTTTTCAATAGCTATCTTTGAAAGTTATTTTATACTTGAGGACTTTAATTAATTAATTCATTAATTTATGTTGGTTGTGGGGCTTGAACTCTGGGCGTGGGCACTGTCCCTCAGTTCTTCAGCTCAAGGCTAGCTCTCTACCACTTGAGCCACAGAGCCACTTCCAGTTTTCTGTTGGTTGATTGGAGCCTAAGCACTGTCTCTGAGCTTTTTTAGCTCAAGGCTAGCACTCTGCCATTTGACAGACTTCCACTTCGGATTTTTTTGGTGGTGAAATAGAGATGAGTCTCACTGACTTTTCCTACCCAGCATGCTTTGAACTGCAATCCTCAAATCTGAGCTTTTGAGCACCTGGGATTACAGGCCTGAGCCACCAGTGCCTAGTATGGGTTTTTTGTTTGTTTTATTTGGTTTGGTTTGGCATCACTGTGTAATCTGGACTGGCCTCTAATTCACTATCCTCTTGCAGCTGTCTTCCAAGTGCTGGGATTATAAGATACACCTAGCTAAAACACTAAATGATTTAATCTAAAAACCATGATTTCTATGTACTCAGATTATTAGGGACATTGATATTACAAAATCTTATAAAATTATATTGCACTTACAACTTCACTTCTACTAAATTAAAGGATTGTATTGACCCATTATTAACGGAGTAAATTTGAGTAGCAGTCTACTTTTGCTAAATGCTTACTCAGTACTTAGTATTAAAATAAGTCCAAATCATTGCATTTTTACTGAATAAACGTCTTACAAGATAGGAGCATTGACTTGTTTTACACCCCCTACTTTCTATTCACTATAATTTTGTCATTTCAAGAATATTATCTTAATGGGATCTATACGATGTAACCTTTTGCCATTGACTGTTTCCACTTACTGTAATTCCTCTGAGATTTTCAAGAAGTTTTATTTATTGATAGATTGATTTTAGTTGTTGCTAAGTATAGTTAGATGTGTTCCATCCTTCATGACAAAATGGTCAGTCTCCATTTCATAGTTGAACTTGTGGACTTCTACAACTCTTTTCATATAGAATCTCATACTTACCTTCATTTTTTTAACTACCTTCATATTCTTTGTTTTTTATCTGGATGTTATCTTCAAAATTCTAAACAGTGATACTATATTTTAATGTATTCATGATTTTACTTAAGACAAAAATTCTCTTTCATCTCAGTATTCTTTCCCCATTTTTGCTTTAGTTTAATATAAATTCAGTATAAGTAATATGCAAATATTAACAACTAGTAATTAACGTTAATTGCATTTTCTTTCTTGAGGTTCTGTTTTGAAAGAAGACTATTTTTCCTATCTTTGTATCTTTTTTCCTATCTTTGTATCTGTTTCTTTTTCCAAGTGTCTAAAATCTGTCCTAACTCTTCAGCTTCATACTCAAATAGTGGGCCAATCTATTAGTTTTCTTTCTTTTTGGGGGGTGGGGGGGGAGGCCAGTCATGGGGCTTGAACTCTGGGCCTGGGCACTGTCCCTCAGCTCTTCAGCTCAAGGCTAGCGCTCTACCACTTGAGCCACAGTGCCACTTCCGGCTTTTTTCTTTTTTATGTGGTGCTGAGGAATCACACCCAGGGCCTCATGCATGCAAGCCAAGTGCTCTACCACTGAGCCACCTTCCCAGCCCAGTTTTATTTCTTTTGTGGACATTTTTCTGCATAATGGTTCATTTTGCAATGTTAACCTTGACCATTTGCTCTTAAGTTTGCAGAATGATTATGATCTATCCCAGGGAGTTTCCTGTATTTGTTTTCTATCTTTTCTTCCTTTTAGACTTGCTCAATTTTAATGGAGCACATCATCCTATAGTTTCCTTTGAAAGGATAAGAAGATGAATTTTTTGGAGGCCTTGTATGTCTGAAATTACTTTTAATATTCTTTTTTTGGGGGGTGGGGGGAGGGCCGGTCATAGGGCCTGAACTCTGGGCCTGGGCTCTGTCCCTCAGTTCTTCAGCTCAAGGCTAGCGCTCTACCACTTGAGCCATAGTGCCACTTCCGGCTTTTTTCTTTTTGCTTATGTGGTGCTGTGGGAATCGAACCTAGGGCCTCATGCATGCAAGGCAAGTGCTCTACCACTGAGCCACCTTCCCAGCCCCTGAAATTACTTTTTATCTTGCCTTACTCTTTTTTTTAATTGAAAAAGTGATGAGCTGAGGGGTTACAATTACATAGGTAAGGCAATATGTACATTTATTTTTAATAATTGTTACCCCATCCCTCTTTTTGTTTTGTGGATTTTTTTTTTTTTGGTTGGTCATGGGGCTTGAACTCTGGGCTTGGGCGCTGTCCCTCCGCTCTTCAGCTCAAGGAGAGCATTCTACCGCTTGAGCCACAGCTCCACTTCTGGTTTTCTAGTGGTTTATTGGAGATAAGAGTCTCACGGACTTTGTTGTCCGGGCTGGCTTTCAACCGCGATCCTTAGATCTCATCCTCCTGAGTAGCTAGGATTACAGGCGTGAGCCACTGGCGCCCAGCTACCCCATTCCTCTTTATATCTCCCATTTACCGTTCCCTCTTCCCTCCCCCTAGGTTGTAATGTTCATATGGAACATAGTGTCAAGTGAGTATCAATATTGCTCTGGTTCATCTGTTTCTGCTTTTTCTGTGATTTGCTTTCCCTTTCACGTATTGCATTGTCTAAACCTGAGGTACAAAAGCAACTAAGAGAAATGGAGAAAGAAAAAAGAAACAATAGAGAAAAAAAGAACTAAATATATACAGGGTTTAATGAGAACTTCTTATTTCCATAAGTTGCAGCTCACGTTAATATGTTTCATTATATATAGTCCGTTACACTAAGCACTTGGGTTCTTGAGATCCTCTGTTAAGAATATCATATTGATATTCTAGTTTGTACACATGAGGGAAATCATATGACCCTGCTTTTCTTTGAGTCTGGCTTCAGTTAATACAATTTTTTCCAAATCTTTCCATTTCCATATGAATGGGACAATGCTATTCTTTCTGATGAAAGCATAGAACTCCATTGTGTATAGGTACCACCTTTTCTTGATCCATTCATTTACTAAGAGGCATCTGGCCTTATTCTGGACTGATTGATTGCTTGAAAAGTCTTAAGCTGGAAACAAGCATCTTTCAGAATCTTGAACATTTTGTTATTTATTGTGTTTTAACTCAGTGTTGCCATTGATAAATATTATGTTTTTTATAATTTTAATTTAAAAACATTATTTTCTCTAGGTGTTCTTTTACGCCTTTTCTGACCTCCTTTATGGTTTCAATACTATCTGTCTTTATGTATGTTGTTTTCTTCTTGCATTGAATCATTTCTTTTGAGATCCCTCTTACTGCTTGTTTTCTGTCCTAAGTATCTGAATTACTTGACTGGCCATTTATATTTCAAGGTCATTCATCTGACATTGTGTTTTTAAAGGGAATCTGTTTTCCCACAGAGGAAACTCTCAAGTCTTGTTCCTAAGTGGCTGGCAAAATTTTTGTTTTTCTAGCTGAGTTGAGGAATGGAGATGGAAGAATGGGAGATTTCATGGTGGGATATATAAACTTTCACTTTATCTCCTTTTGTATAGAACCTTACTCTCTGCAGCAGCCTTTTCTACAAGCTGATACCATTTGCAAATGTAGTTGTACAAATAACCAGAGAAAAGAGGATAAGTAGAATAAGTGTGTTGACTATATTGTTTAAGGGCCAATAGAATGTTCTTGAGTCAAAAATAAATAAAGTCTGACTATTCTACAGTGCTGAATTTGGGAAAGCAAGAAGTAACATGGTTTCCCCTTTGTGCTTCTGTCTAATAGAGAAACAGCATGGACATATAAAATTTTACCATTTATAACTAATAAATGTAGTATTGAAAGGTGAGGTGTGTGTGTGTGCGTGTGTGTGTGTCTCTTTAATGGACTTTATAATATTTAACCTGTGAATTAGATAAATTTGCCTTTCCACAAATTAGGCACTGATTCCAGACATCCCCTAAAAGAGGTAGTGAGTCTCCTTACCATGCATTAGGGATCTGGTTAGAGTACAGCCTTTGTGAAAAAAGGAAAAAGGAGAGAACATGCACCTTAACAGCTACTTAAGTTCTATCAAGTTCACAAATCTGAAGACAGTGAAAGAGAAGGGAGAAACTGAAAATACTATTCCCATACTCCCCTCC
The DNA here is from genome assembly GCF_019054845.1 of Dipodomys spectabilis. Lineage (NCBI taxonomy): Eukaryota > Metazoa > Chordata > Mammalia > Rodentia > Heteromyidae > Dipodomys > Dipodomys spectabilis. The sequence continues at coordinate 14,613,154 of NW_024870758.1, forward strand.
CCCCCCAACACCTAGAGATTTGGGTGGGGAAAATAAAGGGAATTATTTTTCCCTTTACCATAGAATATTTAATAGACATAATATATGGTAATATTGATGTTCATAATATTTTGAAGTAATGGATAATAACTGGCTCATTATGTCTGTATTGAATTTCATGCTACTCATTTTGTACCATGATAAACTTTAAATCTGAAAACTTTAAATCTTGCCATATATTGGCTCTGGGAAATTTTTTGTTATTATTTCTTTTGGGTTTCTTTTATTTTCATAACTATACTTATTAGATATTTGCATATAAATATGAGCAATCACTATAAATTACTTTAATGGTCACTTCTAACACAAGTACTATTTGCTTTAACCAGCTAATTGAACACTATATATTCTCTAAGTTAACTTCTGAATGCATTATGTTTTTAACAGTGGATTATGCTGACTTCCTTACCTAGGCAGAAGCTGTTTTCCTTGCCAGAGAGCAACTACACTTTTGAGGAAACTTTCTGATCTGACTTCCCTCTCACTTTCTTTCTCCTTACAGTGATCATGCACACCCTTAGTTCTTTCACTTACCTTTACTACAAGTTTCTACGTACATAGACATATGTATACATATGTATTGTTGTATACATATATAGTGTTGATCTACATCAAGAAGTTTTCAACCCTCCTCTCTGCTTCCTCTTCCTTTTCTTTTGTATGTTTACTTAATTTCTAACAGGTAATAAGGTTTCTGGGTTTAAAAAGCAACTTTATCAAACTTACAGAAAATATTCTGCTTATAGTTTTTTTTAATCTCTTACACATGCCTAATAAGTGTGGCTTTAAATCAAATTTAGTACTCTTATTTTCTGTATTGCGTTAGAAGCATATAAGAATGACTAAAGTAACAATGCTTTTAAAGAATTAGTCTAGGGGGCTGGGAAGGTGGCTCAGTGGTGGAATGCCTGCCTCATATGCATGAGGCTCTGGGTTTGATCCTCAGCACCACATAAACAGAAAAGTGCCGGAAGTGGCGTTGTGGCTCAAGTAGTAGAGCACTAGCCTTGAGCTGAAGAGCTGAGGGACAGCGCCCAGGTCCAGAGTTCAAGTCCTATGACAAAAAAAAAAAAAAAGAATTTGTCTGGAAGAGGAGAGAATAAATATATGAGATAAAAAAGAGGTACATCTAGACACATGTACCTAGTATGAAAGCATCAGAACTGCAGTGCTTCTTGTATAGTTTTTTAATTAAAAAGAAATGATAATACTAAATACATGTAGTGCTAGTATGAGCAAGTTGCTGCCCTGGTTTTGATTTAATACATTGTCAGATCTCCTATCAATTCTCACTATTAATTTTTCTAAACTATTTCCCAGCTTTTCTTGTCCCTTCCCCTGCCTCACAAGCTGGGGTGCTGGCTTTTGTAAGAATAGAATAAGAAGATAGAGCAGATAGGAGTGGAGGAACAAGAGGTGAGTAAGATTAGGTAGGTGTGTACAAGATGGCCATGCAAAATTTGTTTATATAGCCTTGCCCTTGAATTTTTGAAAATTTCTGTTTTAACTTAGAAATTAGTATATTACATTAACTCTGCTTAACAGTTTATAGTCTTTCTTTAAAATGTCTTTTGGTTGTATTAACTACTTAATTTTATTAACTATCTAAAAACGCTCATTGTCTGCACTTACAAATGCAAAATCTTCTTTTGTGAAAGGAAGTTGTTTTTAGTAATGTTTATAGTTTATGGAAACTCATCATCCATCATTTGAGTTTGGTATGGATTGGATTGATTTTTTTAAAAGAATATTTACTACTATTAAGATACCAAGTCCTAGCAAGGTGCTAGTGACTCACACCTGTATTCCTAGCTACTCTGGAGGCTAAGATATAAGGATCACAACTCAGAGCCAGCCTGGGCAGGAAAATGTGTAAAACCCTTATCTTCAATTAACCACCAGAAAGCTGGAAGTAGAACTGTGGCTCAAGTGGTAGAGCTCAAGCCTTGAACAAAAAAAAAAAGCTCAGAGACAGGCCCTGAGTTCAAGCCCCAGGATTGGCACAGTTAAGTGCTGTAGAAGTTTAGTAAACTTTTTCTTGTTAGCTTATGACAAAATTTAAAAACAAAAATGAGTTCAGATTAATGAGATTTAGTAGTTACTTATTGATTATAAAGTAAAAGCCTTTAACTATTTAAATCCTTCAGTATTTCCTGTACTAAAAGACTGGTTTTACTAAAAATCATATACGTAATACACATCTGTTTATTACTATATGAACTACTTCTAAGAATATCATGCTGAATCTGAGAATCCTAGGACATTTCATATACCAGAAGCAGGATATTCACTTACACCTTGATATGCAGGCAGCCTTTAAATAGCCAAATAATTGGTGACTAGTCTCACTAAAACTTTAGGCTTTTCCTCTTTATATTTTGAACAATGTATAACATTCATATCAAATAATACAAAAAAAAAAGAAGAAAAAGAAAATTTTAATTCAACCATTCTTGAACTCTCCTATCCTTACTCAGAAGTAGAGAGCTTTCGCAAGTTTTTTGTGTATCCTCTTACAAATATTCTGTAAATCTACAAACATTTGCATATATATCCATCCTTGTCTTCAAACAAAAAAGATACACATGGCTGAGTGGGTGTGGATGGCTCATTCCTATAATCCTAACTAGCTACTTTGGAGGCTGAAATCTGAGGATCTTGATTTATAGCCAGCCCAGTCTGGAAAGTCCTAGAACCTCTTATCTCCAATTAATCAGCCACAACAACAGCAAAAAAGCCTGAAGTGGGGAGCTATGGCCCAAGTTGTAGAGCACTAGCTTTGAGCAAAAAAGCTTAGAAACAGACTGTAGGCCCAGAGTTTAAGCTGCAGGACCAAGCCAGGCACCGGAGGCTCACGCCTGTAATCCTAGCTACTCAGGAGGCTGAGATCTGAGGATCAAGGTTCAAAGCCAGCCTGGGCAAGAAAGTCCGTTAGACTCATCTCCAATACAACACTCAGAAAACCCGGAAGTGGTGCAGTGGCTCAAGTGGTAGAGCACTAGCCTTGAGCTGAAGAGCTGAGGGACAGTGTTCAGGCCCAGAGTTCAAGCCCCATGACTGCCAAAAAAAAAAAAAGTTTCAGGACCAGCACAAAAAAAAAAAGAAAAAATACGTGTGTCTATCTACTGTATATACTATTAAGATCCTTGGGCTTCTTCTCAGGGACTCAGACTTACTTATATGTATATAAGCTATTATTTACTTACCTAATCCTATAAATATACCTTGCTTTGTATTTTTTAAATTCTTACACTGTCACAACAAATATTCTGTTGCTATGTAAGTAGGATAAGTTCCTAGAAATAGAAATGCCAAGTCTGAGACAAATATTATCTTCTGTTTGTTTATCCATTCATTCATTCATTCATTTATATTGGTCTTAGGGCCTGATGCTGTCCCTAATCTTTTGTGCTCAAGACTAGTACTCTGTTACTTAAGCCACAGTTCCACTTCTGTTTTTTTGTGGTTAATTGGAGGTAGAAAGTCTCAATTTCTGCCAGAGCTTGCTTCAAACTGTGTTTCTCAGATCTCAGCCTCCTGAGTAGCTAGGATTACAGGAATTACCGGCATGAGCCACTGGTGCCCAGTTCTGAGACAGTTATGTTTAATGGAACTAAATACCAGCTTATAAGTACCTTCTTACATTCTCAAATAGCATATTATCAAATTTTGGATCTTAGTCTAATTGATAAGTGAAAATTACTATTTACTTGTTGTGTATACATCTAATTATGAATGGATAAGAGGGTTTTTTTATGCTTTAGTCATGGATATATATTCTATAGTAAAAATCCTTTGTCAGTTTCTGTCAAATTACTAGTTTGTTATTAAATTTAAAAATTTTTAAGAAAATCAGAACTGTATGTGTTACTTTTTTCCCCTCAGTTTTGTCTTTTTACTTAATTAAATTTTATATGTGGAAAATTTTTATTTTTCTGTAATCAAGAATAGTTGGTTTTATGGCTTCTGAGTATATATTTTTCTCATGCAATTTGTTTTCTTCTGGTATTTTTGTGTTTTTTTTTAACTACAAAATTTTGTTGAGTATGTGATTTATTGGTATTAGAAGGGAATAGGAATTCAGCTTAATTTTTGAGATTATTAATCTGCCATCCAATATCTTTTTTTAGTGTTCTATCTTTCTGTGATCTTCAATGATAATATCATGCACTATTAATTTGAATTTACTGCCAAACTATCATATTTTTTATAATTGCCATTTTGTATGTTCTTATGTATTTGTGATACTTCTTTAAAAGTATTTTCTTAATTAGAATTTTTATCTTAAATGTTAAGTCATACATAAAGCAAAATTTTACTTTGTCTTCCGTTGTATAGTCTCTGAAATTAACTTTTTTACATAGCTTTGTAATTTCCATTGTATAATTAGTCTCTGAAACTAACTTCTATACATAGCTTTGAAAGTTCTCCTCAGTTTGAAGAATTATTCTTTTTTTTTTCCTAGCTTTTAATCTAGACAACGAGCAACCAGATTATGATATGGATTCAGAAGACGAGACCTTATTAAATAGACTTAACAGAAAGATGGAAATTAAGCCTTTGCAATTTGAAATTATGATTGACAGACTTGAAAAAGCCAGTTCTAATCAGGTACTGTATTATGTAAAAAATGTCTCTTACAATTTAGCCAATTTATTTTGTACATTTATTTTGAATTATTTTTAGACCTGAGTATTGTGTTTTATTGTCTCTTGAATTTTGTTTCTTGAAATCCCAGAATTTCTGTTTACAATATTCCTGACAGACTACTCCATCATCACTTTCTCAAACAAGAACCTCAAGAGCAGTGTTCTGACATCTTCCTGTGGGGATAAAATAATACTAGTTACAGTGCTGTAGTATATCTTCTTTATCCTTTCCAATAGGACTACATTTTGATATAAATAAAATAATAAATTTGGGTACTGCTAAATGTATTTGGTCGGTTTCCTAAGGCAACCATCTTGTATCAAATTTGCTCACTAGCCCAAATTTGTAAGAAGGTATTTACCATTTTAAATAAGTTTTAATTTTAATTATGTTACTTAATTTTTATTTATTTTTTTATTTTTTGGCCAGTCCTGGGGCTTGAGCACTGTTCCTATGCTTCTTTTTGCTCAAGGCTGGCATTCTACCACTTGAGCCACAGCACCACTTCTGGCCTTTTCTGTTTATGTGGTACTGAGGAATTTAACCCAGGGCATCATGCATGCTAGGCAAGCACTCTACCACTAAGCCACATTCCCAGTCCTATTTAAAACTTTAAGTTAAAGAAGATTATTCACAAAACTAAGAATTTAAGTGAGATATGACATATGTGTCACAGAGAATTTAAAATGATGCTGACTTTTTATAAAGCAGTTAAACAGTACATATCAGCAGCCTTACATGTTTTACACTTTTTGATTTAATAATCTCCATCTCTGGGAGTTATTCTCAAGGAAATTAGGATAAATGTAGCTCAGTAGTGAAGTACTTACTTGCCTAGCTTACACAAGGCTCTGGGTCCTACTTGCAGAATTGCAGAAAAAGACAAGATCAACAACAAGAAGAAAGAAAACCTTTTAAAAACTCAAATGTTTAGAATAAGTTACAAATTGTCTATAGGCTGAAATCTAATGCAGCTATTATAATTTTGGATGATATCTAATGCCACAGGAAATTTTCATTTAATGTTATATAATATTAAATATATAATATTAACTTTCAAAAATGAGATATTATTTATTGGAAAGTTCTCAGAATTGTTTAAAACATATTATACACGTGCCTAAGGGGGGAAAAATGCAACAAAATGTCATCAGTTTTCATATTTAGGTCCTGGAATAATTGATGATTTTTATATTCTTTATTTTTCTATTTTCCAGATTTACTTTAATAAGCATGTATTGATATAAATAGTTAAAAATAAACTATAAAATAAGTTTTGTTGTACCTAAATGGGATATTGATATGCTAATTTTTTCAGTGTGTTTTTACACTGACAATTAAATCAGTTATACATAAGTCAGTTACAGATAAATCGGTTATAAATAAACATTTTGCAGTAGGTTCTTAAAACTCTTCACTAGTTTGCCTATAGAAATTAATTTTACTTACCTTATAACTTATCTAAATCCTATTGTCAGCTTTTTAAAGCATTTCACAAACTTTTCCATTGGAACATTACTTAGCTGTATGTTTAATTTTTGTTCTAGTCTTTGCCCTGTTCTAATATTTAGTGCACTATTAAAAGAACACTTTGAAAAATGAACTTTGTAAAATTCAGTTTCCTGATTTTTGAGAGAATTTTTTAATTGGGATTTTTTTCTTAATTGTAATTTTGATATTAATTATATAGTTTGTGCTCACCATTTTCCTGATATATCAGTCACTGGCATCAAATAATAGTTTTGAGGGTTGGTTTGTTATTTGTTTGCTTGTTTTTTTAGATTTAAAAAAATCTTAAAAAAATGAAGGCTGAAGCAGTCTGATGTTCATATATTTTTTCATAATTCAGAAATGAATCAAGATAGCTACAATTATTTCATCAGAAGTCTTCAGCTCTCTGTTCTACAATTTGCTTTCTTACTGTTTCTCACAAACAAGATAGGTGATAGCATTGAATAAGACATAACAAAAATTTTGCCCTTGAAAAGCTTATTATCTAATTAGGGGCAGGATAAACAAAAAAAGCTTGTAAACTATACAGTTTAACTGTGCACCTATAATCAGCACTATCTTATTTTCTTTTTGCTTAGGGACAAGCTTCTAGGCCTTCAAACAACTGGCTGAGCACAGAGCATGATAGCATCTACTTAAAGCAGTGGGAGATAAATGGTGGAAATGTTGTCAGAGGAACAAAATAAGGTCCTGTTAATAGAATCAAGGATTAAAGAAACCAAGGCCCTGTCTGAATTCATGGATCCCTTTATTTTTCCTTTTTTGAAGGCTGGCATAGTATCAGATCCCAGGCAAGAAATCAAGTTTGTACTTAGCCTAATATTTATTAGGTTACTAAACACTTAAAAAACTAAGGCAGACTTTCTGCCTCTATCTTTTTGGGACATTATGGTAATGAAGCCATTATTGAGAATTCCTGTTGCCTATTGCTATAATTAGTTTTAGTCCCCATCTATTCCTTTTATTTGTTGTGTTCTTATATCATTTTCCTATCAATGCTGGAGATCAAACTCAGCACCTCATGCATATTAAGCAAGTACACTACTATAGACCTGTATCCCTAGCTCTTTTTATATCTTGAAAATACCATCATTTTTGTTGTTTTTAAGCAGTTTATTTCCTTCTAGTATTATTATTTCTTATGACATTACTTCCTAGCTTCCTTTTGCTTTTTTATTTCATAGTGAGACAAGGTCTCACCATATAGTCTAGACTTGTCTGAAACTCAAGATGCTATACTCCTACCTCTTGAGTGTTGGGATTATGGTCTAGTTATCCACCCCTGTGGCTGGCTCTAACATCATTTTGGGGCTCCTTTTCACTCAACACCTTTAAACCTGGAAGTTCTTAGTAGGTGTACTTTGGATATTATCACTTAAGTGATGATTTTTGTGTATACAATAGTTCATGTACTTTTGTCCTTTACATCTTTCTGAAACCATAGTATTCTTTCCCTCTTTTGATGGTAACTATTAGCATCTCCATTAATATGATCCACAGACCTCTCCAGTTTAACTTTTCTAAAACTAAATTACTGTCTTACCCTAAATAATTCTTTATTTCTTATCTCTCCAATAACTGCTCAAACCCAGAACAACTATTTTTATCTTTTTTTCAATCTTTAAATGTGAGGATGGGGCATGGTTCAAGTAATAGAACACCTATCTAGTATGTATAAAGCCTTATGTTCAATCTCCAGTACTGAAAAACGAAACTCTTGAGTGTGAGGGGTGGGGAGGGGGCGGGAGGGAGATAGAAAACACAAAGCAAGTATTGAAATGTAAGGTTCTCTATGTGTTGGAGGTTATTGTTAAATAAAAAAGCTGGGTTTTTTTTAAGATATCACAAGATACCTTAAATGTCATTCTCTTTTATCCTCTAATATGAATACCCTAATAAAGCACTTTCTAAGAAATAGATTTTGTTTTGCTGTGTGCCAGACTTGGGGCTTAAACTCAGGAATTGGTCACTGAGCTTTTTTTGTTCAAGGCTAGCACTGTACCACTTAAGCCACAGCTTTGCTTTTGACCTTTCTTTTGGTGGTTAATTGGAGATAAAAATCTCAGTCTTTTTGCCCAAGCTAGCTTTGAACTGCAATGCTCATATCTCATCTTCCTGAGTAGGATTACAGGAATGAGCCATTAGCACCTAGCTGAAATAGATGTTTAGTTTTCTTTTTAATACCTTCTATTTTATTTTATAAATCCTTATTTTCTCCTACTTACATTAATATCCTGTGTTTACATATTTAACACTGTTCTCCAGTTACTACACATTTCTACATTATCTTCTTACTTTTCACAACTCGTATCCAAATCAGGACACATTTAATAATATGAAGAAATAAGAAACTATTAGCTATGAGTTTTGAATAATTTTACTTATTCTTTCATTTTCTCTGGTCATTGGCTCTCTGCTCAAATGGTGCCCAGGAGTATGTATTTTCAAAAGAGAATCTTTCTATATAATTGCATCTTTCTCAAAAATCTAGCACTTTTCCATTATATGTTTTCAAAAGGTTAGCCGTAATTGGTGCTTCCAGTGTTTGCCTTTTACTTACATGACAAACCACTTGACTAAATTGAGCCCTTTAAAGTTGCTAGTGGCCTTCTAATTGTCAAGTAAGAGGTTTTTGTGTGTTTTTTGTGTGTGTGTGGTTTTTTGTTTTTGTTTTTGTCAGTCATGGGGCTTGAACTCAGAGCGTGGGCTTTGTCCTTGAGTGCTTATGCTCAAGTCTAGCGCTCCACCACTTTGAGCCACAGCTCCACTTCCAGTTTTTGAGTGGTTAATTGGAAATAAGAGTCTGTTGGGGACTTTTCTGTACAGGCTGGGTTCGAACTGCGATCTTTAGATCTCTGCCTCCTGAGTAAATAGAATTTTTTTAAAAAATTGTCCTATATATGCTTAATCTCTTTACAACATTTGACGATGCTAACTACACATTTGATTCTTCATGTCTTCTTCTATTGCCCCTACCTTATATGTTGATATTTCTTTTTATTTTAGCTTTAGTACTTATTCAAAAATTTCATTGCTGGTTCTTAAATTCTGTGTCTGCCTACCAAACTCCAGGCTGTGTTTCATGTGGAATTTTTTATTCTACCATAGCAAGTATTTCAAATTCAACATTTCCAGACCTCTTGTTCACCTGGAATTCTACTTTCTTTTTCTTAATTAATGACATTATATTCCATTCGATCTACTAGTTTTCACGAATATCTTCTAGAGAATCATCCATAGCCAAATATAAAGAAATCAAACAAGTTTTCCCTAAAATACTATTATTGTCTTTCCTCACTTCCTTTTAAAAAAAAAAATCATCTGAGCCACTGCTATTCTAATACCAGCTTTTTCTATTTAAATTAAAACAAAATCTAGTATCCTTTGCTAGGTAACATAACTCCCAATTGTCTTAGCTACTCAGGAGGCAGAAATTAGGAGGATTGTGCTAGCCTAGACAAAAAGTGAAACCTATCTTAACCAGTAAGTTGGGCATGTGATGGCATGCACCTTTCATCCAAGCTCCATGGGCTGTGTGGATAGAATGACAGAGGCTTACCCATGCAAAAGCATAAAACCTTATTTTAAAAATCAAATTTTAAATAAAGCAGTAAGAATAAGTGAAAGGGCTTGGCATTGCTCAAGTGATTAGAGAGCTTGCCTAGTAAACTTGAGGCCCTGTGTTCAAAATGCCAGTACCTCCTAAAAAGGGAAAAGGGAAAAAAAAAATCTTCAATAGTTTTCACTGTTGACACAGTCTATATTCCACCTCACAAAAGACATGCCAAACCAGGCGCCGGTGACTCATGCCTGTAATCCTAACTACTCAGGAGGCTGAGATCTGAGGATCTGAGGTTCAAAGCCAGCCTGGGCAGGAAGTCTGTGACTCTGTGATTCTTAACTCCAATTAACCACCAGAAAACTAGAAATGGTGCTGTGGCTCAAGTGGTAGAACACTGGCCCTGAGCTAAAGAGCTGAGGGACAGAGCCCAGGCACAGGGTTCAAGCCCCACAACTGACCAAAAAAAAAAAAAAAGACACACCAAACTCTCTTAGTATACTGTGTCCTTTTATAGTTCTTTATTGTTACCTCATCTTAGAATGCTAGATTCTACATTTCTAATACTGTGGTTTTAGTAACATGCAGTCTACATCCCAGTGTGGTAAGTTTACTAAGTATTTCAGTATATAAACAAGCTCTATCATCTTTCCTGCCTGAAAGAAATTTCACTCTGCTTTATACTCTATTTCTTCCACTCAGTCAATTTCTCCATTTTGGGTCCATGACTTACAACAGATTTTCTAGTACCATATTCTTACTAGATTTTTGGATACTAGAAATAGAAGGGAAGCCATTGCTTTGGAGGTTTCCTAGGGAGACTCCTAAATGTATACTGTATAGTTAAGTAGTTCTTTTTGAAAAAAATATATGTTGATAAATGTCTTATCTTTTCTGGCTATTTAGTTATTATTTTATTAAACTTTTCTCTGCATCTTAAGGCTTCATTTTACATTTGAAGAATCCTTCACTTTGTGCAAGACAAACTACCTCTATTCCCTTGTCCTCTTTGCATCCAGGACACTCTTACCTTATGTTGAATGAAGGAATTTACCTACTTCAGACTCCACCAAAATTTGAATTTAAGGCCATAATGTAAAGAAGTAGAGCATAGGAAGTCTGTGGTAGTAGTAGAGATGACAGCAATGACATGAAATTACCATGGCCATAGTATCAACTATCCAAGTATGGGGCTTGAACTCAAGGCCTGTGCCCTGGGTATTCAGAGTGTAAAGCAACAGTGGTTTCTACCACTAGATCAGTTCCAGATTTACTTTTCTTGCTTACTAATAGAGAATTTGCCTGGTACATATTTCTAACTTTATAACTTTATTGTACTTGTAATTAAATTAAAGATCTCTAAACTCAGTAATCAAACCGTCAGTTTAATTAGTGTTTTGTTTTTGTTTTTTAATTATCTAGTACTTCAACTGTTTACTTGGAATTGTATTATTAAATGTTCTCTTACTGGGGCAGGCCCAAAGCACTTGCACCAAATCAGCATGGCCATTAAAGAAGTGTGATCTTGTATATTCTAGGAATGCAAACAGTTATGGGAGATGATGTCTCCTTGTTTTTGTAATTTTGTTTGGAACATGTTGAAATGGGTATGTTCTTTACTACAACTTTTAAATATTTGTATATTTAAAAATGAAAATTCATTTAGATCTTTTGAAATAATCCCAATAAAAACCTGCCACAAAATCATACTACCACAGTATTCTGTAATATGTGTGTACATGTATGTTATAATTGTGCTGTGTAAAGTTAATAAAAGAGCAATCTGATTTATAAATGTTTGAATTTAATGTTTGTAGTTTTCATTTCAGTTTATTTAAAGTATTGTCTTACCCATATTTGTTTTAACTTCATATTATTAAAAGATCTCTGAGTCATTTCTGTGGCTGTAGAGAAAGTTTTCAGCATAGCAGCAATCTACTGGTATGTAGTTAGAAAACTGATTTCTCCTAAATGAAAGATAAATAGAACTGTTGAGAATTTCTTACACCTGGGATAGTATTTGTATAATTGAAAGACCCTTATATTAACCATTTCATCATTATTGCAATATCACATAATTACTTTAGTTTAATTATGGGTTTGATAGTGTTCAGAATCAGAAAACTATAGTGGATGCTTGGAAGGGAGAAATGAATTAACACAGAGATCTTTAGTCATGTTAACATGGAAATAAGTAAAGAAGGGGGGAGTTTTATTGGATTGTTACTGTGTAACAGAATGTATTGTTTCATTAAATATGTAATCTTAGAATTTAAGCAAGTATTTTCTTTTTAAAAGTTTGTTTGGCCAGGTGCTGGTGGCTCACACTTATAATCCTAGCTACTCAGGAGGATCGTAGTTCAAAGCATCTCGGGCAGGAAAAGTTCACGAGAGTCTTATCTCCAGTTAACCACTAAAAAACCAGAAGTGACACGGTGGCTCAAGTGGTAGATTACTTGCCTAGACCTGAAGAAGGGGGGGGAAAGTTTGTGACAGTCCTAAGGCTTGGACACTGACCCTAATCTTTTTTTGCTCAAGGCTAGCACTTTACCACTTGAGCCACAGCTCCACTCCTCCCCCCCCACTGGTTAATTGGAGATAAGAATCTCATGGACTTCCCTACTCTTGCTGGCTTCAAACCACAATCCTCAGATCTCAGCCTTCTGAGTAACTAATATTACAGGTATAAGCCACTCGTACCTGGCTGGCATTTTCTGCTTTAAAATTGGACAGATATTCTTTGAAAAGTATTATATGTTATGGTTAAGTGTTTTTTTTCTAAAGTTGAGGACAAAGTATTATGTCATATGATATAGTTTATGATGACTTTGTCTACAAATAGTTCTTATCTACTTGTTTTTCTTTTTTATGTCTTTATTGTAAAGGTGATGAACAAGGGGGAGTTACATTTACATAAGTAAGATGATGAGTACATTAAATTTTAAACACTGTTCCCCTTCCCTCTTTTTCTCCTGCTTACCCCTCCCCAACTTGTTTACTCATATTGATGCTGTCACCGTAATGGAGATGCAGTGATACTGGCAGTTGGTTGCCCCAAAATAGCTACACATAAAATAAAAATATATTTTCTAAGAAAAAGGAATAGAAAGGTCTCTTCTTTTTTTTTTAAAAAAAAAGCATTAAAACATAAGAATAACCATTAGCTGAGAGAATACAGTTAATACTGTAAAGAAATACCAAGATGTATCTTAAATTATTAGCAGTAACACAAGAGGTTACTAAAACAGCACAAAAAAAAAAAAAAAAAAACATTGAAAACTGAAGCACAGAGCATCAGAGATGAAAAAGTGGATGCAAGTGTTTCAATTTTCTGATATGGAGGAGCACAATAGTATCAATTTGATTGTATTGTTATATGAAGTTCATTACTGTTTTGCCAATTAGTAGAGGAAGCCCTCTTTATTCTAAGGTTAGATTAAGTTCTTGATTTAGTTCACAGAGATTACAAAATATTGTCAGAAATGTAGCCATTAAACAACTGACACACATACAGCATATGCTGGTAGCTTTGTTTCCCTTAGTCTCCAGAGCACTTGACAAGCTTCCAGTGATTTTGTGTTACCAGCATGAGTACAGTGTTATGATACATCTTTTCTGTGGTATAGCTCAGAAATAAGAGCAGAACATTTTATGTAGTATGCATAAGAATCTGGGTTCAATCCATTGCACCACTAAGAGGATTAAAATGGACTCTACATATTGCTCAGTTCTTATTCTTGTATTGTCCTTGTGGTGTTTGGGACTTATATCACCATTCCAGAGAACTTACTAACAATGGGGCATCCACTTAAAGGTAGTATTTTGAAGAGCTTAAGTCTTTGGCCCTCTAAGTTAAAGTCCAAGTTACTAAGTGTTTCTAGTATAGCTAAGCTTTAGCCTCTGTAAGACACTAGGTAATCAATATTTGGTTTTACTATGCTAAACATAAAGGTCACATGGACTAGAATACTTGAGCTAAATTGTTATTCTATTCCTATGATCAAGCTACCTAGACAGTCAAATTATAATAAACCAACTAAACCCAAGATATGGCTCGGAAGTCCTATGATCAGTGCATTTGTTTTATAAAATTATAATACATTTAGTTAAATCATGAATAGCAATGAATTTGATGAGGCATGCCTATGTCATATGATTTCATATAACACAGACACCTTACAGTTATAGTGAGAAGACAATTTCTTCATGTCTAAATTTTACAAGAACATACCAGGATATATGTCAGCTTGTTCTGAAAATTAGTATTCATCTCTGAAATGATACAAGTATAATCATCAGGATGGTGTTACCTCAATGAAGCTTCCTAAAGTTCACTGTGAACAGTTATGTGTGCCCATTGCGTCTTGCAATACCTATGTCAGAACTCCTGGAGGATCCTAGGACCACTCTTATAAGCAGAATGATTGTTAAGAACAAAGATTTTCTAGTGCTTAATGGGCTTAGATAGGAGTTCAAAATTGAACACTATTGAATTTGTTTAGAAACCAGCTGTTTTGTTAGTTCCAAGATAAACATCTTATACTGAGTCACATTATGTTATATATCAAAGGTAGGTGTCTTCTGGTTTCTGTGGAAAGCCAAACAGATGATGCTAGTAGATTTGAAAACTAGTAGACTTTAAAATATGTAGAATCAGGAGATAGAAGGATTTTGAGTGATCCTAAAGGTCTTTTAATTCAAGACTTATATGAAGCATAAATATATTGTGATCTTTGCAAGTTCTGATTGGTGTTGAAAAGTGTCTTTACCTCTCCTTATAATATCTGATCATAATTGTCAGAATGGATCACGTTTTTCCCTATATCTATAGTTTAACTTTGGTTATTTTTCAAACATGGTATTCAGTGACATCTTGTGTTTTCCATTTAGCTTGTAACACTTCAAGAAGCAAAACTACTGCTAAATGAAGATGATTACCTTATTAAGGCTGTATATGACTACTGGGTGAGAAAGCGTAAAAACTGCAGGGGGCCATCCCTCATTCCACAAATCAAACAAGAGAAAAGAGATGGCTCTACCAACAATGACCCTTACGTTGCTTTTCGGAGGAGAACAGAGAAAATGCAAACCCGAAAGGTAATGTACAAATTAGATTTAATTGAATGTAGCTTACCAGTGTTTTTTCTGGTTTCTGTTTTTTCTGGTTTCAATAGTTTTTTCTGTTAGCTTGAGTAATTTTGAAAATATGAACATACTAAGAGCTAATGACATTGATGAACATTTATGTTAGAAATTCTACCCTTGAGTTGACTATTATTGGTATGTTTATTTGGTTTATATTTTGTCTGTGTCCTTTATAAGTCCAGTCATACTGTTGGGCTTTCAGTTAAAGTGAAATGAGAAGTTTGTGTCCTACCATATCTAAGAAGTTTGAAGTTCTTCAGTAAACTTCATTCTATCATGAATACCTTCTGGTTTGATGCTGATAGTTTGACCTACTGCTTTTCCTTGATGGTCACTTAGGAGCTCAAGTTTCCTTTGAAGGAGGATTCTAATTCCTGCAAGTAAAAAATGGATCATGCTGTCCTAGTTACTATGGGATCATGGGAAATAGTAAAATGTTCATTTTCAGGTCTCTTCTGTCAAAAGTAATAGGGAATCTTTTTCTCTTCTGAATTGTCAGTTGTGTCAAATTTCAGATGGACTTGTCCCTATCTGAGTTTCAGAAATAGTGAGAGCCAGAAGTTTAAACAGAAAGGATTTCATTTTCTGAAATTATTTGGAGTAGAGGAGGGCATTATTTCAAATCAATTCTCACTACCTTACACGATTCCTAACAGTAAATACTACATATGATAACATTCTCTAAGATCACAAAGAATGGGGAACATGTAATGTAAAAGTGTGAAAATTATCGTTTTCTGTATATTCTTTTTTCTCCTAATGTAAAGGCTTGTCTTTGTCAGTTTTTAACAAATAGCTAGTGATTGGACATTTTAGGAGAAATTCTTCTACTAGTTAATAACCAGAAGTTTTAACGTTCCTTAATACAGAGATACAATTTTTCTTAAATATGGGAGGATGTATTTCCCAACAATAGATAAATGATCATAAGTCAGGATGAGTTTTCAATTTAGCATTCTAATTCTTAGCAAAAGAAATCTGTTTTATGAAGATGTAAAACCTTACAAAGTAGTTTTGTGAGTACAGTAAAACCTTGAAAATGATACTAGATAAGAAGGAGAGGTTTACCTGAATGAGTGGAAAATCTGAAGTACCCATTGAAAATTTTAAAAGCAATTTAACTGATTTAGAAATGTTGTAAAACATGGACTATTCATAGTGTAACTTTTAAAGGAAAAGTACCACTGGACTTCCTTTACTGAGTTTGAAATCATAAATTAGCAGTATTTTGGGTATATAATAAGTAATATTCTGAATTTTATATTTTATTTGTTTGTTGGTACTGGTGATTGAACTCAGGGTCTTGTACTTTTGCCTAGCTTTTTTCCCCCCTCAAGGCTAGTGTTCTACCATTTGAGCCATATCTTCTCTTCTGATTTTTGCTGGTTTATTGGTAGTAAGATTTCTCTGCCTAGGGCTGCTTTTGAACTGTTGTCCTCAGACCTTTGCCCTCTGAGAAGCTAGGATTTCTTTAGTGCTCTTTGCTCTTTAATTCCTCTCTATTTTCAGTTGGAGAACCAAAGATTGTTTATTGTACACTGTTGCTAGTTAGAAATGTTAATTAATTCAAAATTAGAAAGATGATAAATACTTAACCAAGAATATATACTTCCTAGGTGTTAAGGAGGTAGGAAAGCATTAAGGTAAGCAAAGTTGAATACAGCTAATAGGCTTTCTTTTTCTACACATAAAAACTTTATAACTGATATAAAGGCTGAAGGACTTCGAAATATTTCTTAGGCAGTCTAGATTTTAATTTTAATACACTTCTAATATTTAACTTAAATATGTATAAGTACTTTGGGATTTTTCCCCCCATACTAGGGATTGAACTCAGTTCCTCACACTTGCTAGACAGGTGCTCTGCCACTTGCACTGCATTTCTAGCCCTTTGTTGCACTGGTTATTTTTGAGGTATGTCCTGGGCTGCAATCCTACTTGTGCTTTCCATTGGCACTGAGGATAATTGGCCCTTGCTTCCGTACCCAGCAGTAGTTTTCTTTTAGACATAGTTCTGTGATGAACATAAATTAAATACTAAATGGTTGTTTGATTTAACCAACAAAATAGTTTATACTAATAGTAACTATGCAAATGAAGGTTTCTCATTACTGACCTTTCTTTGGGACTTTCACTTTGTAATCAGGTAAATCTTATGCTTAAAAAGAAGAACTGATTAACAATATAAAATTGAGAGTTTTGCTAAATTTCTTTACTGCCCTATAACGTGGTGAAATTTTAAAATATAATCCATTTCTTGAGATGCCTGACACATCCTGTTTTCAGTTTTGAGTTTCTGGGTGAAGTTTTGAGTGTCGTTGTTATTTCAAACAGGGTAAACATGCAACAAATATCATGTTTATAATACCATGAGCCTTCTAATTCCACTTACAGAATTGGATGAATAGAGCCTCATTTTGCCTATTTTGGGTATTTGATCTTGGAAAACAATTTCTATAATTACAAAATACCTTGAGACAACACATGGTGTAATTTTGGGGCATACTAATTTGTTTATATTAGAATTATCCCTTCTATGCCAACTGTCTTTTCAATAGCTGGTGACCTTTTTCATGAATATTTATTTGGGCTTATATTTTCAAAATTAATATATTCATTTTCATGTATTGCTGCTTAGATTCTTTTTTTAATGTTTTTTATTGTAAAAATAGTATACAGAGGGTTACAGTTACATGAGTAAGGTAATGAGTACATTTCTTGTCTAGCGTTGGCTGCTTAGATTCTTTAAACATTCACCTTATAAATTTGTATCTGTATAAAAAATATTCATGAAGTGAAGTAAGCCAGACCCAAAGAAACATAGGTCCCATGGTTTCCCTCATTTGGAATGACTGGTATATGTCTGAGTCAAGCAGAAAAGGTCAGATAAGTTGATGTTAGGGAAATGAACCCTAAGATATGTATTCGAGTGTTTTTTTCTTTCATGCGATTGTTTCTAACACATTTATAAGATTATTTCTTTGTTGCTTTGTATGTCCCTCCCCCACGGTATAACCCCTGATTTCACTGTATTTGGTGTTGGTGTAATTTGTGGAAGGGAAGGGAAAACAAATCGTTTAAATAGGGCTACAGGTGGACCCATTGCAACAATGAGATGTATAAGTCGTTATGTCGAAAAACGAACTTTACAACTTTAGGGGGGTTTGGTGGCGGGGGGGTAAGAGGAGGATGAGATGGGAAGGGGAAACAAAGGAGGAGGCCACAATGCTTGATAAAAAATGTACTCATTATCTTGCTCATGTAATTGTAACCCCTCTGTACAGTATTTTCACAATAAAAAAATATTCATGAAGCTAGAGATTCAAATAATTGGGTTAATTATTTATTTTCTTACAATTTTTTCCATAGAATCGTAAGAATGATGAAGCCTCTTATGAAAAGATGTTGAAACTGAGACGAGAGTTTAGCAGAGCCATAACAATTTTGGAAATGATTAAGAGAAGAGAAAAAACAAAACGAGAATTATTGCACTTAACCTTAGAAGTGGTGGAAAAAAGGTAACATTGCTACCATTTCATACTATTGGCAGTTTTAGCTAAATGATAGGCGAAATGGATTAAAAAGAATTGGTGGAAAATGAGGGTATAAAACTCTAATAATACTGAATCTCTTAACAGAATCTCTTTAAGTTCACATTTTTTTTTTTTAAGATTAGAAGGTTTTGAAGCTGGGCACAGGTGGCTCACGCCTGTAATCCTAGCTACTCAGGAGGCTGAGATCTGAGGATAGTGGTTCAAAGTCTGCCCGAGCAGGAAAGTCCATGAGACTCTTATCTCCAGTAAACCACTAGAAAACTGAAAATGGTACTGTGGCTCAAGTGGTAGAGTGCTCGCCTGCTGAAGAGCGCAGGGACAGCTCCCAAGCCCAGAGTTCAAGCCCCACAACTGACCCCCCAAAAAAAAAAAAGAAGGGTTTTTTTAGATTAGATTTTCAGTTTCATATTTTATGGATTTGGGTATGTGGAATAGCTTCTCTCTAATAAACTCAAACTTTTGTTTAGTAGAATTTTAAACAGCTTTGAAAGAAATGAATGTTATTATTTTCTGACAGAGGACAAAATTTCTTGTTTTAATTCTTTACAAAAGTATATTCTTTAGTGTACAGTCTAACATAATTCAATATAAAACTTAAATAGAATTTGCATGATTCCTAAGCTTTCTAAGTAAAATTTCCTGTTGTTTCATAAATACATGGGAAATTCATGTTTGATGTACCTTAGTTTGGTTTGGTTTGATTTGGTTCATTTTCACTTAATCGCAGATATGACTTCTTTGCCTCTTTGTTTCCATCTTGTTTTCACTTTTAAAAATAATCTGATTATTGGCTCTTATTTTGCTGGCTTAATTAAGTGAAACATTGATTTTTTTAAATTCTTCTTTAACATTATACTCTCCAATATCTTTTTATATTTGTTGTCTTTTCAAGATATCATTTAGGAGACTATGGAGGTGAAATTCTTAACGAAGTGAAAATCAATAGATCAGAAAAAGAACTATATGCCACTTCAGCAACTCTTCATAATGGAAATCACCACAAAGTCCAGGAATGTAAAACTAAGGTGAATATATGATCATTTTGGTCAAACAGTTTACCTATTTCTGCAACTATCTTAAAAATAGTGTGGTTGAGGAAACAAGTGAATTTACTTCTTATTATTTGCCACCACTTTACTGGTTTTGTATATATGGGGGGGGGGGACTTATTAATCCTTGTAGCAAAGTAGAATTTACCTCTGTCAATTCTAGATCATAAGTAATATGTCAAATTTATAGTCTGAAATTCACTTCTACCGAAGTACATCACTTTTCAATACACTATTTGCTTTCCTAGATACTGTAAATAAAGTTCACTATTACAGGCTTACAAGACTTGCATTATAGTGGAAGCATCAACATCTAAAATTTAAACTTTTCTCCTATGGAAGTTTAGCCTTGTTGTCCTCATCATTTCCAGACTAACATTTTGACAGTTACCAACCTTGAGTGACTAGAGAAAGTCCTTACAGGTCACAAGTTCTTCCTAATAAAAGAGCTAGACCTAGTGATTATTTTATTCCTAGACAAAATAGTTGCATTTATTCAGTGCTCATTTGCTACATTTGAGTATTTAATTGGGACATATTTTTAGAAAAAAATTTTAACCTTAAAAGGTTTAAGTTTTCAAATTCAGATTTGATGAAATGGCTAAAGCCTTAAAAGAGACTTCTCTAAAGAAGAAATAACAGTGTCCAACAGTCACATGAAGAGATGTTTGACATCTCTGACCATAAAAGAAATGCAAATCAAAACAGAATTGAGATTCTACCTCACCCCAGTTAGAATGGTCATTATCAAGAAAACTAATAACAGATGCCAGCAGGAATGTGGCCAAAAAGGAACGCTATTACACTGTTGATGGGAATGTAAACTTGTTCAACCACTCTGGAAACCAGTATAGAGGTTCCTCAAAAGACTAAAAGCAGAGCTTCCCTGTGAACCAGTAATCCCACTATTGGACATCTATCCAGATGGCCACATACCAGGCTTTACTAAAGCCACCAGCACAACGATGTTCATTGCAGCATTGTTTGCCATAGCCAAGATAGGGAATTAATGCAGATGCCCCTTAGTGGACAAATGGATCAAGAAAATATAGTATATACACAATGGAATTACTATACTAAGGGAAGTAAGCCAGACCCAAAGAAACATAGACTGCATGGTTTCCCTCATTTGTAATGATTAGAATGTGCCTATAAAACTACAAGTAAACCCAATGGATAGTAAAAGACAAATAATTATAGCTGGATATGATTAATTAAACAGCAGTCTAAACATTCACACAGTGACTGAAAGGAGGTGGATAGTCTTAGGAGAGGATTGCAAGGGCTCAAAAGTTAATTACATTTGATCATATAAAATGATGATTATCAAAGTGAACTCCCAGAAATGGAAGCAAGTGTTATTGTTTTTTTTATTGTACTGTTTGCGGTTCTTTTTTTTCTTTCTTTCTTTCTTTTTTGCTTTGCTCTTTTACCTTTTGTCACTGTTTTTTATTTCTGTATCCTTTGTCTTTTATATGTTTATCTGATTTGAGGAAGGGAAGCAGAAGCACAGAAAATGTGGGACAAAGGGTAAACCAATTCAAGCAGTGAAACCCACTAGACACTGTTGGAAATGAACTATACAACTTGGGAAGAGGGCAGGAGAAGAAAACCAGGAAGAGAATGAGAGAGAGGGTGTCACTGTTCAAAAGAACTGTACTCATTACCTGACTTATGTAACTGTAATCCCTCTGTACATTACCTTTATAATAATTTTTTTAATCTAAAGAAAACCAACAATAACAAAAAAAACTTACTTTAAGGAGTAGAGATTTGAATAAGGAACATTATTTTGAAGCATCTAGATAATAGAGCTTACTCTGTAGATTTTAAAAGTGACTCAAGATATTTGTGGGAAATTCATCTTTTAAAAATGTATACAGTCATTGCTTTTCAAGGGTTCATTTTTAATAGTCACAGAAGAATGTGGAAAAGGAAGCCTCTCAGCATCTCATGTCAATTCAAATACTAGATTCTTATTAATCACAGGCATCTAGCCCACCTACCTGATTACTTGCCTTGAGTTGCCAGTGCCCCAAATGTTATTTTATATTAATCAGTACTTTACCTAGGAATGTGATCTTATTGTGCAATAGAGTATGAAAGCTTTAACCCATAATTACTGACAGAACCAGCTTTCATTATGCATTAAATCTTATTTTAGATTTTCTGTAAGGAAACATAAAATATAAATAAATAGCCTGTTGGGTTTGGTTGCACCCATTTTTGTCTTACCCCATTACACATTGTATACCTATTATATGAAATATGGAACAATTTATATCTCACTCATTATAATGTCCACACAAGCAACATTTTCACTATTTTCCCCCTAAAATAATTTTAACATTTGATCTACATTGGGAAGTATGTAACTCCTTTAATAATTTTATACTTTCATGTTATCTTTAATATTCAGAACAGTCATTTCCAAGTTCTTTTAAATACTAGATTTTTTTTTTTTAATTGAGAAGAATGCTCATGTGTTAAGGAACAGAGCTACTCTGTGGAAGGAAGAAAGTCTAGAAACCCACATCTATACCAGATGATTTTTTGGGTAACTATACTGAATACTCTGGGTAATTGAGAACTATCTGATTTGTTGTTCAGTTGCAGCAGTAATTAATTAATCTAACAACTAGAAGGTTTTGTTTTCCTAGTTAATAAACTTATTCTTCTCAAAAGATTACTCCCCACAGGCATTTTTAATAATTGGAGAAAAGTATAGCAATGAGTTAATTCATGATCATATTTAATTATTTCATGAAATAAAAATAAATTAGCCATGTTTTTCATTAGTGCAGTAGGTTTAAGTAGGAATTTAAATATTTTTAAAATACTAGATAGCATGATAATAGAAATCTTTTTTAAAAAATCACTAACAGTTTAACTACTAATGTAAAAAGAAAATTATTTTTTGTTATCATTATCTTTAGTTATAATTTATAGAAGGTTGTTTTGAGACATATTTTAGTTAATGATCACAAAATAATTTAAATAAATAAAATTATCTCCTGGATAGAAATGTATGTTCTTCAAAGAGCAGTACAGTTTTCCATGATTTCTAAAATGATTTTCATTTCTTCCTTTTGGGGGAAAAATCACCATGTAAACAGCACCCTCATCATTTGTCTTTGAAAGAAGAGGCTTCTGATGTAGTTCGTCAAAAGAAGAAGTACCCAAAGAAGCCTAAAGCAGAGGCTTTGATAACATCTCAGCAGCCCACTCCTGAGACATTGCCTGTGATCAGTAAGAGTGACATTAAGCAA
Source organism: Dipodomys spectabilis (assembly GCF_019054845.1). Classification (NCBI taxonomy): domain Eukaryota; kingdom Metazoa; phylum Chordata; class Mammalia; order Rodentia; family Heteromyidae; genus Dipodomys; species Dipodomys spectabilis. The sequence continues at coordinate 14,635,931 of NW_024870758.1, forward strand.
TATGACTTTCACAGCTCAGATGAAGATGAATTTCCACAGGTGCTTGTTTTTAAAGACATTTTCTCTTACTCTTTTATATTGCTATATTTTAAAAACAGAATTGACATCTTACAATTTTGATTCTTGCTTTGTTTATCTACTATTGAAATACATTTCTGCATATCTGTATATGTGTGCATGTATTAAACACAGAAATACAAAGTAAATACTAAATTAGTATATGCTTTCTATTTCTCTGTCAGTTGGATAGAATTCTGTTCTGTAACATTTAGTTGATTTTTAGTTTTTTTTTTTCTTTTAGAAAAGTGAGCAACTTTATATTCTCTTAGTATTTTTTTGGGGGGGCGGGGGGTCCGGTCGTGGGGCCTGAACTCTGGGCCTGGGCGCTGTCCCTCAGCTCTTCAGCTCAAGGCTAGCACTCTACCACTTGAGCCACAGAGCCACTTCCAGCTTTTTTCTTTTTGCTTATGTGGTGCTGAGGAATCGAACCCAGAGCCTCGAGCATGCAAGGCAAACACTCTACCACTGAGCCACCTTCCCAGCCCTCTCTTAGTATTTAAATGGATCTTTAGAAATGGAATTGCTAAGCCAAAGATTATCAATATTTTAGGGAACTTAAGCATAATTGTAAATAATTTCCTTTCTACTGGTATAATATTTTAGAACAGTTTTTATAAGTGCTGTTTTTAAAAAATGAGATTTTTATTTCAGATATTAAAGAATCAGGTTCTTTTGGTTTTGTTTTTAAGTTACATTAGCAGTACCTTACACCTTCCTGTTCTTTTTTAAATGTATAAAAAACTGTGTATCCATTTCCAGGTTTATCATATTTTAAAATTTTTACTTGTTTGCCTATAAAGCAGTATTCTTTTAGGAACCATTATCACAAATGTGTTTGGAAACAAGGCTGTTTGTAAAACTCTATTGATATAACTATTTAAAATCTAGAATTCATATAATGGGTCCCCTTTGGCTGGATTATTTTTGCTCTTGTCACTGAGTTTTTGCTATAAATGTTATTTATATGCAAAGTAACAAATGTACAGACAAATGTTTCATTGTGTATGTTCATGAGAACCACTTAATGAAACCAATTGTAAGGCAGGCAAGGCTTTGAATAGACATAAGGCGTTCATCAGATGACCATTTGAAAGAATGGTTATGGTAACCTAACAAAGTGTTTGACCAGGTAAAGAATTTAGAGAAAGGTCACAGACAGAGAAGACAGTGTTAGAGGAAACTGCTACTAGTTTGGTATTGCTACAGCAAAAAAAACAACAGAAAAGGAAGAGAGGGTAAATGGGATGATGTAGTAGACTAATGGCCTTTTGGACATACACATTATAGGAAAGTCAGAAAATATTCCAATTAGATAACTATATGTAGAATGTGTTACAATTATACAAGAGAGACCCTAGAAAATGCTGCTGTATATTCTGTGCCCATTAGGAGGGATACCATTGGATACTATAATTTTGAGGGAGCTTTCCCTTATTTTCCCTTATTGTTAGACTCAGTATATCCGACCTAAGAGAAGGGCTTACTCAGCGTAACTGGTTATTTATCTCTGACGTGGGCTTTATTCAGTGAGGGAGCTTTAGAATGTAGCTCTTCTAAATTCAAAATTGTACAAAAAAAAAAAAGGATTGTTGAGGTAATTATATACTGCTTCTTGGTCCAATAAACAAAGAACAAGTGAGTAATGAACCTTAAAAGAAGAAATATTTTTACTAGACTTACTGAACTGATTTGTAGGAGGATAAAATGAAAAACTCTGTCTCTGACTCTCTATCTCTGTATTTCTGTCTCTGTCTCTCCCCTCAACTCACCCTACCTTCCTCCTTCCCTCCTTCCATCTTTACCTCCCTTCCTAAGTTACTATTAAGACTCTTATCTTAGGGCCTTAGGTTCTTGCACTTGTTAATTGAAAATAAGAGTCTCTTGGACTTCTCTGCCTAGGCTAGCTTCAAACTGCAGTACTTAGATTTCAGCTTTCTAAGTAGCTAGGATTACATGCTTGACTTACTGGTTCCCAGCTCTTTCTCTTCTTCATTATCCTTATGGTTTTCCTGTCAGCTCTCTTTTCCTATGTCACAGCCTTTGCATGCATCCTGGAATCTACCCCAGGGAACTGTAGTTGATAGGAAGAGGTGATAAACTTTAGGCAAAGATTTTCTGACTTTGGTTTTGACCATTCCTTGTATATCTTAAAGACATAGATGACTGCAAAGAAATTAAAAGTATAAAATTCACCCTTGGGATTACCTTTCCAATTTCAGGTTTGGGTTTTGGGAAGAATCGTTTCCAGTTGACTGTTTCTGCCTTCCCCTATAAGGTTATTATTGGTATATTGAAACCTCAAACAAATGCCTTTCTCCCATAGATGACTCTGTTCAGTGTGCCAGTGGTAAATACCACTGTGAAAATAATAGAGAGAATTTTTTCCTCTTGAAATAGGAAGAGAGGAAATTGTGAGGTCCAAAAATATGCAAGGAAATATGGTTGAACCAGGGTTTTTCAAAAAAAAGAGATGCAATGCAAAGTGAAACTTAGGTACCAAAACTTTGTTGTTGTTTAGCCATTACAAGTAGAAATGTACCTAAAATATTATGTCTTTGACATGTCAGAGATACGTCTTTCAGAGATACATATGCTACTGTATGTCATTTAACCTGTTTTTTGTTTTTTGTTTTGTTTTGTTTTTTGGGGGGTCTGGTCGTGGGGCCTGAACTCTGGGCCTGGGCGCTGTCCCTCCGCTCTTCAGCTCAAGGCTAGCGCTTTACCACTTGAGCCACAGCACCACTTCCGGCTTTTTTCTTTTTGCTTATGTGGTACTGAGGAATCGAACCCAGCGCTTCATGCATTCAAGGCAAGCGTTCTACCACTGAGCCACCTTCCCAGCCCCATTTAACCTGTTTTTATAACATTCATAAAGTATATCAAAATGTGTCGGTGCTGTTATAGGGACCACCCTAAGATTATAAAGGGATATTTGGCTTAATATCACATGGCTCAAGTAGAATACTATTTAATGTGCAGCCTTTTAAAAATATTTTTTTATTTTTTTTACTTTTTTGGGGCTTACCACTTAATTACTGCAAAATAACTGCTTAACTTAGCAAGTCTTCTTCCCTCTCCTTAAATTTAAGTTTTAAGTGAAGTGATTATTATAAAGAAAGTATAAAAGGGAGTTTTGTGGTTTTTTTAATTCTCTTTCGTACAAAATACATGGCTTTTATGGCTTTGGTGTGTTCTTTCATTTTCTACCTGTTCACAAGTCTCTTTTTACTTACTAGTTTGGGGCTTTTATGGAAAGAAGTTAACTGAATAAAAGCACACTTAACTATAGGCGAAGCCTGTCATTATCATTAACTATAAGAATTCTTGCCCTGGCTGCTGGTGACTCATGCCTGTAATCCTAGCTACTCTGGAGGCTGAGATCTCAGTTCAAAGCCAGCCTAGGCAGGAAAGTCTGTGAAACTCTTATCTCCAATAAGCTACCAGAAAACCAGAAGAGGCACTGTGGCTCAAGTGGTAGAGCACTAGCATTGAGCTGAAGAATTGAGGGATGGCGCCCAGGCCCACAGTACAAGTGCCACAACCAACAGAAGAAAAAAACAAAACAAAACAGAATTCTTAGCCATAAATAATATTTGCTTATCTTTAATTGTTTGGGGGAATTTATTGGCTAGTAGATATAAATAAAGAAGTTGTGTTTGTGGTCAAAGTGTAACTTTAAGTCATTGCAAATACTGATCTATTGACTTGATAACTATTCAATCAAACACCTATTTATGCAGGTACCATCCCCAGTATCCGAACCTGAAGAAGAAAATGATCCTGATGGTCCCTGTGCTTTCAGAAGACGGGCAGGATGCCAGTATTATGCTGTAAGAATTTTTCCACATATGATGTTTTTGTGAACTGGAATTAACAGATATTAATTAATTTGAATAACATACCATTCCAGTCATCTGTCCAGATGACTTAAACTTGATCTAAAATTGGGACATGCATGAGTATTTTTTATTTCACATCCCCTATATAGACACCAGTAAAAAGGATTCGGAGTCTTTTCAAAAGACAGCAAATTGCTTTATTTGGAAATTTGACAATTCCTCATATTTTAGAAATCTAGTCCACTTAGGTTTTACTTAAATAGTATGAGGTTGGCCTCAGAATCTCACTTAAGTTGACTCTGAAGCTTTTGGTGGCTGCTGAAAACAAATTGAGACTTATCCCTGTAAAACTCTTATGTACTTAATATCAAACTAATCTTTTTTAAACTTCTCTTGTAAAAGTTTTTTATCTAGCCAGGCACCAGTGGCTCACACCTGTAATCCTAGCTACTCAGGAGGCTGAGATCTGAGGATTGCAGTTCAAAGCCAGCACAGGCACGAAAGTCCATGAGATTCTTAACCTCTAATAAACCACTCAGAAAACCAGAAGTGGCACTGTGGCTCAAGTGGTAGAACACTAGCCTTGAGCTGAAGAGCTGAGAGACAGCACTCAAGCCCAGAGTTCAAGCCCCATGACCGACAAAAAAAAAGTATTTTGTGTGATTCATTTTAATTTTTTAAGATTAGCATAGTGTTATTTTGTAAAGGGAGCAGAAATATAAAGAGATAAAGGTACATTCTCTGACATTCAGGAAGTAGGGGCAGAGAGTCTCCTATAGTCAGAACTTTTTAACACATTTAGAAATCTTTCTGCTATTAAGTCTATTTTGGGTACAGCATTATATAAAGGATTGGCCTTCCCCCAATACTAAAGTCTGCTGATAAGATATATAACTGGAGAATTACAAGATACTTTTGTTTTTGTTACAAGGCTATGGACACCATTTGTCTTAGTTGTGTATAGTAAACATAGCATACATCTTTTTCAGGGTATATTGTAGAAGAGATTGGTATTTATCTACAAGTTACACTCATGAGAGAAGGGAAAATTATTATGGGAAAGAGGAAAGAGGCCAAATTAATAACATGAATAAATAAATGTATATGTATAGTGGGAAGGAAAGGAAATTAGCTGCATGTTACTTAAAAGTAAACAGAAGCCAGACACTGGTGACTTCTGTAATCTTAGCTACTCAGAAGGCTGAACTCTAAGGCTCACAGTTCTAAGCCAGCTCAGAAAGGAAAGTCTGTGAGACTCTATTTCCAGTTAATCAACAAAAGACCAGAAGTAGAGCTCTGGCCTAAGTGGTAGAGCACTAGCTTTACAAAAAGGTCAAGGATATTGCTCAGGCCCTCAGTTTAAGCGTGCGCGCGCGCGCGCACACACACACACACACGAAAAAAAAGTTTTAGCTTGATTCATACTTGCTTAGAGTACAGTTTTTAGTCAAAAATAAATTGATTTTGGTTTATCACAGTAACATGACTATAAATTACGGATTTTACCAGTTGTACTTTCAACACAAGTATTAAAATACATGCTATTCTTTTAAAGGTATGATTTTTAAATATATGCCACATGTATTTATATTTATCATCTAAATCAGTTTGAGAAAGTAAATGAATGATTTTTTTATTCAACTCTAAATTTGAACCTAGATAATAATATTTAAGCCACAATTTTAATTTTTCAGTTTTTATCCAAATTTAATTGTTCTTCTAATGCTGTTTTTTAAATCATGATTTAACTTTTCTTTAAGAGTTACTCCACAAGTTTTATATTTTTTTTCTTTACAGCCTCGTTTGGACCAAGCTAACCATACATGTGAAAATTCAGAATTGGCAGATTTAGATAAGTTAAGGTATAGGCATTGCCTTACAACACTTACAGTCCCAAGAAGATGTATAGGATTTGCAAGAAGGCGAATTGGCAGAGGTGGAAGGTAAATTACTTGTTTGGACCTGGTTTTGTTTACAATCTTCAGTGGAAGTTTAGAAAAGTGGTTATGTTTCTCTCATATATGCATGTATATATATAAATGCTATATGTTTATTTTCAGGGTCATAATGGATCGAATATCCACAGAACATGATCCAGTCTTGAAACAGATAGACCCTGAAATGCTGAATAGTTTTTCAAGCTCTTCCCAAACTGTAGACTTTTCTTCTAATTTCTCTCGGACCAATGCTTCCAGTAAACCTTGTGAAAACAGACTGTCCCTTTCTGAAATATTAAGCAATATCAGATCATGTCGACTACAGTGTTTCCAGCCAAGGCTACTAAATTTACAGGACAGTGATAGTGAAGAATGTACCTCAAGAAAACCAGGGCAGACTGTGAACAATAAAAGAGTTTCTACAGCATCTGTAGCTTTATTGAGCACCAGCAAGAATGGCATATCAGGTAAGCTATCACTGTTAATAGTGTTCTACTCTATTGTCTTTAGTTTTCATGATCCCCTAAATAATTTTGGAGACGTAATTTTCCTAATCTCACTCATGAAAGAAATTTCATTATTAACCTACTACATTTTTTTTTATAGAACCCTACTAATGTTTCACATTTTAACCAAGATGTTCTAACTGGTATCTATAAGACAGCTGTGTGTATTTGGAATGTGAGTGTCTGGTGTGGTAAATATGTGGGCAGAATATAGAGTTCCCTGTGTGCACACTGCTTACAAACTACCAAAAAATGACAGTACCACTTCTTATATTTAAGAAAAATTTTACTTTTGTGTACTAACTTTGATGAAATGTAAGCATTGCACCTTAAGTATTCCAGCAAAAGCTTATTTCTAAAAAGCAATTTTTTCAAAACTCCCAATGAATAGTTAGGACTCTTGTCTATTAGCCTACCTTTCTAGTTGAGCTCAAATCTCTTTTTAATCTTACTAGGAGACATTGTGCTTGATTTACTATTTTTATGATATATATGTTGTAGACAAAATATAAATTTAGAAAATCTAAAAGCTTTAATTTGTTTTCCTCTTGTATACAAGCATGTGTAATTTCTAAAGTTCTTGTAATGTGTTCATTGTAAGTAATGCATGGTATCCTATGGAAGAAAATAGGTGTTATAGCTGGGAGTGTAGCTTTGTGGTAGAGTGCTTGCCTTGCATGCATGAAGTCCAGGGTTTAATTCCTCAGCACCACATAAACAGAAAAGGCCAGAAGTGACACTGTGACTCAAGTGGTAGAGTTCTAGACTTGAGGAAAAGGAGCTCAGGGACAGTGCCTAGCCCCTGAGTTCAAGCCGCAGGACTGGCAAAAAAAAGAAAGGAAGGAAGAGAAAGAAGAGAAGGAAGGAAGGAAATAAATAGGTGTGATTTATATTGTTGACTGCCTTTCTTTCTGTAAAATGCATGTATTCCTGAATTATTCCCTGACTTCCTTAAAGTGATTTAAAATTGTTTTAGAGCTTGAAGTTTGGTCTCAGTTTTTAATCTTTCTTATTTACTAAACTGTCTGCTTTCAATTTAAGACATTTATCTAGTTAAAGGTTGTGATGGAAAATTATGTTTGTTTAAATGAATGGAAGTTGGCATATCATTTCCCCAAATTAGTTGGTTAATTTTCTCCTAAATGAACTTAGGTAAGGAAAATGGCATCCCATTATATAAATTTCATGAGTCTATGCAGTTTAATTAACTTTTGAAGCTGAAATGGATTAATAACTAATATCATTTGAGGTCATAGTGTTCTAAGCTAAAGGTAGTAGGAGGTTGAACAGTTTATATCAAATGTTTTTCAGCCCCCTTCCAAGATATGGTTTAAATTCTTTAAACAGAACAGAATTTAACAGAAACTCTGTGTGTGTGTGTGTGTGTGTGTGTGTGTGTGTGTGTGTGTGTGTGTGTGTGTGTGTGTGTGTGTGTGTGTGTGTGTGTGTGTGTGTGTGTGTGTGTGTGTGTGTGTGTGTGTGTGTGTGTGTGTGTGTGTGTGTGTGTGTGTGTGTGTGTTGTCAGTCACAGGGCTTGAACTCTGGGCCTGGGTGCTGTCCCTCAGCTCTTCAGCTCAAGGCTAGTGCTCTACCACTTGAGCCACAGCACCACTTCCGATTTTCTGAGTGGTTTATTGGAGATAAGAGTCTCACAGACTTTCGTGCCTGGGCTGGCTTTGAGCCTGGATCCTCAGATCCCAGCCTCCTGAGTGGCTAGCATTACAGGCATGAACCACCAGGGCCTGGCCAGAAGCAGAGTTTAAACAGAAATTTCTATGCCAAAAATGATTTTGCCAAAACGGAGTTCAGAAACATTCTCTATATATACACTTACAATTGCATTGGATTATAAACTGATTTTTTTCTCATTCTATACCATATAAAACAATTTTAATGTATATCTTCTCAACTTGAACAAGACCAGATATTAGCAGCAAGTATATCATATTTGCATCATATATAGCATTATACATTTTGTATTCCAGATAAACTATAAATTTAATCTGGCTTTTTTGTTAAAAATGTGTAAGTTAGATATATGTTTTAGGAAACTTAAATCCCAAGTTTCAATGCTAGTATCATAGTGACTAAAACTTGTTATTTCTCCTTTATCATTAGGGGAGGAAAAGTCTTTTTGACCTGCTATCTTTCCTATGTTTTCAAACATGGAAGTACCATTTCTTCTTTTGAAAACATAAAGGCTTAAGCAAAACTAAGATGCACTAGAAGTCAATATTTTAAATCAGAACTTTTGTATCAACTGTTTATTAGTAAAGAAGAGGAATTAAGTATTTCCTTCCTTATTGACTGTGACCCTCCTTCAGGCTATGAGTCTTTTGCTTTTAGCAAATTTAATTTAAATATTAGGCATGGCAGTTGGAAATATGGTAGAGTGCTTGTCTGCCCTGTTTGAGGTCTTCAATTTGATCCCTAAGCACTATTACTCCTCCAAAAACAAAAAAAAACATGTAGATATGGGAATATGTAGATAACTAATGAAAAAGTCTTAACATTATTTATAAACAATTGAAAAGCTATAGTGATATTAACTTCCCATTTATATTGTTATATTCATTACATCATTTACTCAGTTCTAGCAAGATAGTAAGTATATTCAGTTATAGTTTAGTAAGTACCACAGTAGATTCCCTTTTTTTCTTACAGGAAGGATGCAGGCATTTTCAAAAATTTTCTTTTAGGCTGGCCACAGGTGGCTCACACCTGTAATTCTAGCTACTCAGCTGTCTTAGATCTGAGGATCACAGTTCAAAGCCATCCGAGGCAGGAAAGTCCATGAGACTCTTATCTTCAATTAATTCTCAAAAACCTGGAAGTGGGTCAAGTAGTAGAATCCTAACCTCGAGTGGAAAAAGCACCTAGGCCCTGAGTTGTAGCCCCAGGACTGGCACCAAAATAAATAAATAAAAGTGTATGTACTTGATTTCTTTTGCTCTATGCCTTTAAACAGTCTGTCTTTTGCTTGTTGTTAATGAGATTTATCATGTGTCTTTAAAAATTGGAGACTGACACACAGGTCCATATTTTTATCTGGCAGGTAGTATCACTAGATTAATCTATTAATACTGAATTTTCCTTCATAGTTGAAAATTCCCAATAAATAAAAGCTGGATTACAAATAGAAATCTTATGTACTTGGCAATAGTATTTTTTTGTATCATAAGTTCCTTGGTTCTTTTTTTTTTTTTTTCCCTTGGTTCTTAAGGAAAGTGAGCAAGCAAGTAGGTTGAGGTTGAGGACTAGTAGCAAGGAGTTTTCTTCTATTGATAATATCCCTTGCCACTAATATTTTCTAAGTCAACAATTTATTGGTCCAAAATTATTCTATTTTAGTGGTAAGGTTAATTTTCAATTTAGAGACAGTCTTGCCATATAGCCCAGGCTGGCCTCCAACTCATAATTCTTCTGACTTAGTTTTCCAGGTTCTGAGATGACAGGTATGTGCTACTATACCTAGCTTACATATGTTTTTATAAGTACCGTGCGCTAACCAATTGCGCACTGGAGCTCCTTCTTACATAGGTTTTTAATGTGCTTAAATGAAAATGTAAGTGTATGTCCTAGGTGTCATAAGAGCTAATACAAAATATATTTCAAAAAGCATATGTTGTATTAAGTATTAAGTAAAATAAAGATAAGTTTACTTACTTGCAAAACACTAAAAACAGGACTGAAGAAGAAAAGATAGATTGTGCTGAACATGGGAAGTGAATACCAAGAAAACTATTTCATACATAATTATTTTGGATCTATTAATGCAAAACTCTTTGTTAAATGTTTTAAAAGCACCATTAAAAAAAAAACTCTACCCTTAAGAAACTTGTAGCAAATGACAAATATTATAATTTTATAGTGTTTTTAAACTTCCATATTATTTATTCTTTAAAATGATTTTCTTTAATATACTTTTACTATCTTTAAGTAGTTGTACAAAGGAGTTGTCATTCAACAAAGCAATTTGTGAATATAATGCATCTAGATTAATGTCACCCTTTCAACCCAAATCTCAAGAAGATGTATTTCTTATCTAAAAGTACCTTTCTTATTCAGACTTAAAGAACAAGACTGATTTGTATTTAATCTTAATTTTCACTGATTAAAATTAACATTTTCTCACCAACTTGGTAGATACCAGCATCATTTTTAATTAGCTATTACTTATTAATGTTAGTAGTTTGTAAAATCATTAACAAATTAGTTTGTGTACTCTTCCAGAAGAAACTCTAGATTTTTAATCTATTCAGTTTCTTTTAGAAATTGTCATGAAAAAATATCTGCAAATATAAAGCTTGTAGGATAAGTAAAACTGCTTTATCAACTAAGATGAGAGAGTGTGTGTGTGTATTTTGAGAGTAAGGTTGCTTCTAAAGGTGAAAAGAGCATTCTCAGATCTGAAGGATTAAAATATTTTAGTTTCATTGCTAAAGAAAATAAGTTTTTTTATCATAACTATTTAGCTTGCTGTCAGATATTGAGATGGCTTTTTATTCCGTTTTCATTACCCTCACTCATTTCTTCCTCATTTCCCATCCCACTTACCTACCCACCCCCAATTTGAAGTTATATTTTCAAATTTTTGAAAGGAAAAACATGTATTTTCAGTTAAAATTTTGCCTTTGAGCTACCAAAAAAGCTAACCTGAAAATGTAAGGGATGCTGTGCATTTCCTACCTCTTTCCCTTTACCCTAAAAATGATGAAACTGTTAGAAAAAATCCTTTGTATGTATTCCAGTGTGTCATAATTACTGTTTGCGGTTTATGTAAAGAGTTGCACTAATACTAAATAGTCCTCCAAAAATTTCTGGGTGAACATTAGCTCATTTGAATGCAAAACGCCTTGTTTAAAAAAAAGGGGGGTTGGGGAACCTGAATGTTTAGAAATAGGAATAGCATACTGAGCTTGGGTGAGAGAAAAGAGAGGAGAAATGTTAATGTAATTTTTAAACCAATTGTCATCCAAAAATAGAATCAGGAATGAATTTTTATATCAAAGTCAGCCAAAACTGACCATTAATCTAAATAATTTGATTTGAGATTATATTGGCTTTTTATTCTTTCTGTGAGGAGAAAAGAATGGAGTTTCTGAGCAAACTAATAATCTTAACCATATAGTCAATAAATGTGTACATCTCAAACATCAGATAGGTTTTTTTTTTTTTTTTTTTTGGGTCCGGTCGTGGGGCCTGAACTCTGGGCCTGGGCACTGTCCCTCAGCTCTTCAGCTCAAGGCTAGTGCTCTACCACTTGAGCCACAGCGCCACTTCCGGCCTTTTTTTTTTCTTTTTGCTTATGTGGTGCTGAGGAATCGAACCCAGGGCCTTGAGCATGCAAGGCAAGCGCTCTACCACTGAGCCACCTTCTCAGCCCCAACATCAGATAGTTTTATCAGCACCACTTTTATATATAAATTTGTAAAAGCAAGCACAAGTCCTCTAGCTGACAATATTTTATTAGCCATGGACTACTAACTAAAGTTTTGGGGTTTTGCCATTAACTGAGGCTTGAACTTAGGGCCTGTGCAGTGTCCCTTAGCTGTTTTGTTCAAGGCTGGTATGTTACCACTTGAGCCACAGCTCCATTTCTATCTTTTGGATGGTTAATTGGAAATAAGAGTCTCATGATCTTTGTTGCTTGGGCTGGCTTTGAACCGCAATCCTCAGATCTTAGCTTCTCAAGTAGCTAGGACTGCAGTCATAAACTACAGGTGCCTGGCTTCAACTAAAGTTGGGAGGTGGAGGAGGGTGAACTTTACTAATTGAGCATCCCTAATCCAAAAATCTGATACCTAAAATTCTTTGCATGTTGTACAGTCAAAATGTTTGAATTTTGGAGTAGTTCAGACTAGGATAGTCAGCGAGCCTGTACTTAATTCTGAATGAGTGGGATTTTTGAAAAAGAATAGTCACTCATATTTTTCTTGATTTTGAAATAGCCACTGATATGGCATTCACTTTATTTTATGTTTTCTATTTTTTGGGGGGGGTCCGGTCATGGGCTTGAACTCTGGGCCTGGGCGCTGTCCCTCAGCTCTTCAGCTCAAGGCTAGCTCTACCACTTGAGCCACAGCGCCACTTCCGGCTTTTTTCTTTTTGCTTATGTGGTGCTGAGGAATCAAACCCAGGGCCTCAGGCATGCAAGGCAAGCACTCTACCACTTAGCCACCTTCCCAGCCCCTATGTTTTCTATTTTTAATATGACAAGACCAGGTATTGAATTTAGGGTTTCATGCTCTCTCATAAGCTTTTCCCCTAGCACTTTTTCATTTTAGAAGTCTGTCTTCCACAGAAATCCTGTCTTCTGGATTTTTGCTTGTTAAATGGAAATCAGAGTCTCTCGGATTTAGCTGCTGAGGCTGACTTTGAACCAAAATCCTCAGGTCTTAGCCTCCTGAAGATTACAGGCATGAGCCACTGTTGTCTGGCTCTTTATTTGATTTTCTCTTCAGTGTTAGGACTTCCCACAATCTTACTTTTTACAACATAAATTTCAGCTCTGGTCAAACAGCATTGGATTTAAGGACTTATTCAATAACAAATTTCAAATTTATTTCTTTTGAAATAGGATGCATACTCTTAATATATGTATAGAACTTGAAGATTTATTTAGATTTAAGGTTTTCCCTCCTGCCTTTTTATCTAATAAGCTATTTTCATCTCTTTCCCCCAAGGTTTTGAAACAGCTGGAAATTCATGAATACATTACATTTTCATTTGATTTTGAAGATTGTAACTTTAGAATTAATTTTTTTCATTTAAAAGTAGAATACTTGCAATGAATTTAACATGCAAAGAAAAACATTTGATTTGTTGGTAATTCAGTAAAATAATGTGTACTTCAAAAATACAGGTAATGTTAAGATTTTAGAGTGAGCAGTACAGTAATTTCAGTGTATCTAAAGCTTTGCTCATACAGGAGACCTGGCTCCATTTTTATAGAGAATACATTTTTACTAAGTGCAGTTTGTTATAAATTTTAATTTACTTTTAAAAAAAATATTTTCTCATTTGAAGAGAAGACTTTGGGGAAGTCAGGTAACCTTTTCAGAGGATGTGATTTTAAAATTTTTATAGTTCATATAGATTAGATTGCCTAACTGCATGTAATTATTAACTCAAACATGGTGTTTCTTTATATGTGTATTTTCTTCCCAGCTGTGTCATTAGACCTTATACCAAGAACCCTTTTCCTAGTCACTATAGTTCTTAGTGCAGTGTTGTGCATCATAATAGATAGTAAATTCGTATTGATTGAATGAAATAGGAGACAAGAAAGAAGAAGAGTAGAGTGGGGCTGGACATGTGACACAGTAGTAAAGCACCTGCTTTGTCTGCATTGTGGTATGCAGTTAAAAGTAACTATTAGAAACTTTTTAACCATATGCTATTAAGGAGATTATGGCTATAAGTATATATCACAATTGATAGACTATTAAATTTTGTATTACTTTGTATAGTTATACAAAGGAATTTCAGTTCAACATGTTGATTTACTTGGGGCATATTGTAATTTGTATTTGATTTTCATCTTAATTTTAAAATAAGTTTATATTAATTTTCCTCATTAAAATGCTTTAAAACCTATTTACTTATCCTTACCAGTAACAGGGGGCATCACAGAAGAGCAGTTTCAGACACATCAGCAGCAGTTAGTTCAAATGCAAAGGCAGCAACTCGCTCAGCTTCAGCAGAAGCAGCAATCCCAGCATTCCTCGCAGCAGACACATCCAAAAGCACAGGTAAATCTGTCTCATTCTTCCTTTTGTGGTTTATGTGGTTTTGCTCAATTTTAGTCAAATTACAAGAAATACTTTCATAGTTCCACTCTTAATTTTGAAAATCTAATATAGATTTCTTTTTGGTTAGTTTGCATAACTGTAAGAAAATAGATTTATAAACTAATCTAAATATTTTTGTTTGGGTTTTTTACATTTTTGTATTGTTTTGGTTTGTGTACTGGGGTTTGAAACCCGGGACCTTTCATTTACTAGTCAGGAGCTTTACTGCATGAGCTATATCCCTCAGCCAGTATTTTTAATGTAAGGAAGAAAAGACTACTTTTGGAGGATGTATTATTAAGAAGTCATAGAAATGGATTGTTATAAAGGCATAGAAGTAACTATATATCCCCTTAAGATTATGCTTTTCTCATTCCTTCAAAAACTGTGCTATAAAATAAAGACAACCCTGAGATACCACCTTACCCCAGTCAGAATGTCCCACATCCACAAATCAGCCAACGACAAATGCTGGAGGGGATGTGGAGAAAGAGGAACCCTATTACACTGCTGGTGGGAATGTACACTTATACAACCACTTTGGAAAGCAGTGTGGAGGGTCCTTAGAAAGCTAAAGATTGACCTCCCTTACGACCCAGTCATACCACTTCTAGGCATCTACCCTGAACAACAGGAACCAATATACAAGGACACGTGCACCTCCATGTTTATTGCAGCACTGTTCGCAATAGCTAGGATATGGAAACAACCTAGGTGCCCCACCACAGATGAATGGATCCAAAAATTGTGGTATCTATACACAATGGAATATTATGCAGCCATTAGAAATGACAAAATAATGGCATTTGCAGGGAAATGGATGGAGCTAGAAGGAATCATGTTGAGCGAGGTAAGCCAAGAACGAAGAGACAAACGGTACATGGTCTCCCTGATAAGTGGATGCTAAATCCAAAAGGTTAGGTGATACGACAAAACTAACAGGACTTAAGAAACAAAGAACTCCCGCTCATCTGGTTGAACCACTACTAAATATCCCCATGCTGCTGATCACAAATATGGTATATAACATGTGAACACTGTTATATATTACAGACTGTGGTAGACAATTTGCTCCAGGGAAGTTAGAATGAACTTGTGACTTTGAAATTATGTAATCATTTAATCACAATCCAAAAAAGAACCTCGGGGAAGGGAGGGAGGGAGGGGATGGTAGGGGGAAAACAATGGAGGGGGTAACAATGTTCAAGAGGAAGTGTACTCATTACCTCACTCATGTAACTGTAACCCTCTGTATAGTAGCTTTACAATAAAAAATAAAAAAATAAATAAAAAAAATAAAATAAAATTCATCTTGAAAAAAAAAAACTGTGCTATAGTACTGTGCAGCTGTATCTTATAAAGAGATTGTTAATTATCTTTACTTAAGCAGTAAATATCAACAACATAGTCCTTTGTCTCTGTGAATCACATTTCCCTATAGAAAATAAAATATTGCCACTATGGGAATTTGTTCATAGACACCAGTATGTAAACATTGTAGACATAGGGATAAAATTGCTTCCTAAGACTGGCGATCAAACCTGCCAGTTCCTTGCCATGGACTTCCTAGAAACTGATTGTGGACTTCTGGCCTGCAGAACTTTTCAAGAATTAATTCCTGTTGTTTAAAACCAATAAAAGCAAAACTTTGAGAAATACATTTTAAAGTTGAATACATTGTGCATTTTAGGTTTCAAGTTTGATTTTCCATAATACTTTCTTTTTTCTCCATCATCCTATAAGATCTCCTAAAATACTGACTGGAATTAAGTCACTGTAGGTATATTTTGGTCTGCAAACTCTGCAGGCCAAATCTGCCCACTGTGTTCCAACTCCATCTAAATGGGTCTGACTTCATTGACCTTAAGGATCTTAAGTCAACCACTATGAAAACCTCATTGACTCCTGGCCCTGTTAACATTTCTCTAACATCTAAAGGTTCATCAGGAGCTGGCTCAGAGATGGTCTTTTGGCAGTAGTAACAACCAGTTTTCTACAGAATGAAAGGGAGAGGCCATTTCACTTAGTTTCATTTGCTTGCTTTTAGTGAGTCTCTTAGATAAACCAAGTATTCAGCCTGTTTCAAGATTAGTCCAGAATTAATTTTTGCATTTTAACAGAAGTGACTGTTAATCATATCTGTGATTTCATTCATCCTCATATCTAGCTTGTCAAATATATTTTAAAGCTCTCACTAATACTTATTAGAAAATGAATAGAGCATTAAGTGTTTGGGATTCTTTTTATTGTTGGTCATGAGGCCTGAACTCGGCCTGGGCTCTGTCCCTCAGCTCTTCAGCTCAAGGCTAGCCCTCTACCACTTGAGCCACAGCTCTACTTCTGGCTTTTTCTGCTTATGTGGTGCTGAGGAGTCGAACCCAGGGCCTCATGCATGCAAGGCAAGCACTCTACCACTGAGCCAACTTCCCAGCCCCGTGTTTGCATTTCTTAATCCCCTAGTTTGTTGTTAGAAATAATCACCTGTGAGTTTTGTAGTCACTCTCCTGCTTAATCTACCAAAACTAGCTCTATATGTCTTACCATGTTTGCGAAAGCATATTTTGAAAACTGAGAGTCTTCACTTTTTCCATTTTATAGGGCTCAAGCACCTCTGACTGTATGTCTAAAACACTCGACTCAGCCAGTGCCCACTTTGCTGCATCTGCAGTGGTCAGTGCACCTGTTCCAAGTCGCAGTGAGGTAGCTAAGGAACAGAACACTGGCCATAACAACATAAATGGTGTTGTCCAGCCTTCAGGTATTTATGAGGCTTCTCATGGTATTACTAACATAAAGTCTCAAGTCCTTGAGTAGGGTTTGGTTTTATTTGTTCCCATCCCTGAGGAAAATGTATACAAATGTTCAGTTCTACTCTTGGGAATTTCTTGGAAGAATTACGGGAGAAATCACTAGGTTTTTTCCCCTAGAATTTTCTCCCTATTTCTTCCTCTATACTAGATACCACATACCTGTGGAAAACTCCACTCTTGCTGAATTCATCCATAGTCTTGTCAGTTGCCTCACATGTTAGGAAATCCACTGAGCTAATTAACAATCATTTTGGAATCTTCTGTGTATTGATTAAAAGATGAAATACAGTTTAAGACAATTTATTCAAAAGTCTGAAATCGGCCAAGGGTCAGTAGCAGTGGTTCATGCCTGTATTCTAACTACTCAGGAGGCTGAGATCTGAGGATCATGATTGAGAGCTAGCCCAGGCAGGAAACCCCATGGGACTCTTATCTCCAGTTAACCACCAAAAAGCCAGAAGTGGAGCTACGGCGCAAGTAGTAGAGCACTAGCCTTGAATTCAAGCCTCAGGAGCAGCACCAAAAACAAGTTTGCAATTAGGTTTATATTTCTACTCTCATAAGCATACTTTCTCTGACACTTTCACTTAAGATATATAGTATTATTGTGAAACACTGCTATTTATTTCCCGGAGCCCTCAAAGATAAATTATTCCTTTAACTATCTCACCGACATCAGAATTTTCCAATTGGGTTTATATATACCCATGGTCCTGATTGTCAACTCCTTACTGATGTTCATATACCTCCAAACTTAGGGAATCTAGCTGTCATTTCCATTTGGCCCATTGTACTTAGCTCCAGAGATGGCACATAACTGAGGCAATAGAATACTTCGTAAACCTTCTTTATATAAACTATTACGTACAGTTAACTTGATACTTATTTATTACTAGAATATTTTTCTCTATATTTTTGTCATTAAATGCTAGTTTTTTCATGAATGAAATGATTGCTTTCTATTTCAGGAACCTCGAAAACATTATACTCTACCAATATGGCTTTATCATCCAGCCCAGGGATTTCAGCTGTACAACTTGTAAGGACAGTTGGCCATACTACTACAAACCACTTAATCCCAGCGTTGTGCACAAGCAGTCCTCAAACACTTCCCATGAACAATTCCTGCCTAACAAATGCAGTGCACCTCAATAATGTCAGTGTTGTTTCTCCAGTCAATGTGCATATCAATACACGGACTTCAGCACCATCGCCAACAGCCTTAAAACTTGCCACAGTTGCTGCCAGTATGGACAGAGTGCCAAAGGTTACTCCCAGCAGTGCCATCAGCAGCATAGCAAGGTGTGTTTCAAGTATCATTCTTTTTCTTAGTGCTGGCTTAGCCAGTGGGAGGAAAAGAGCCATTGTCTTTTCACTGCCTATGTGATAGATAACTCTTGATAGACTTGCTTTTTAATAGATCGTGAGGATCAGTTTAGATAGGCCCCTGTGAGTGAAGTTCCAGTAGTCCTTTACATCCTGTCACTATTATTAAGAATAAATAAAACAAGAAAAGGTCAAATACATTGGTATTTTTTTCATTTTGTTTAATACTACTATTATTATTGAAGTGTTGTACAGAGAGGTTACCATTTCATTAAGTCAGGTAATGAGTACATTTCTTTTCTTGGAAAATGTCACCCCTTCCTTTGCTTTCCCCCAGTTATCCCCTCTTGTCCCTGCACACAAATTATATAGTTTATTTTCCACATAAAATGTATATTGAATAGCATGATTACATTTGTTTATGTTGATGCATTTTAGAATATTTCTAGAAAGTTAGAATTATTGATAATTCTATAGCAGCATTTAGATTTCCACTTACAATTTATATTTTCTGTTATATTAGGAATTATATGTTAACTTCAGAGAAGTCTAAAATTAACTACATCTATATAACAGTTATTTCAGAGTAAATTTTTCTGTTTCTTTTGATATGACTAATGCAAGCAGAACATAAATCGGAAAAATATATTTGTGTAAGTTAATAAGTATTGTCCTTAAGCCTAATTGAATTCTAATGGAAAGTAATTTAAGTAATACTGTATTTTGCCAATGATTATTCTGAGTGTCATATATTCCATCTATTGTATTAGCCTGTTACATATTTCCTAACTAAAGCGTTATTATCTTTACTAAATAGTTCTAATCAATAATTATAAATTAGTGGAATTTTTTAAACTGAAAACATTCTTACTCCTGTCTAAAAATTATGAAAATGGAGAAAATGCTATGAAATCATGTTTAATTGTAATGTGCAAATATTGAATGGTAACATTTTAGAAAGTATTAAGGTTTGTTCTGCTCTTTGCCTTGTTGTAGAGAGAACCATGAACCAGAAAGATTGGGTTTAAATGGAATAGCAGAAACAACAGTAGCTATGGAAGTGACATAACCTAAAACATGTGACGTTGACCTGTATGGATGGTGTGCAGTCATTCATATTCCAGCTGAATGCGAAAGGCGACACTCTGGATCACAGAGCGTAACAATGGACCTAAATGGACAACAGTATATCGGATATTAAATCCATATATGATGTATATTTTGTAAAATTGGGAAAATCACTACCTTGTAAAATAGTTTATTTGTATCATCAATATTATTTCTGTTACTTGAATAGTAGATATTCATCATCATGCTTTTGCACTTGAATTTGCAACTGAATGGATTTTAAAAAATAATTCTTTAATGGGATCATGAGCATGAAATGGGATCCTGCATCACTTGTTTTAACTATTTATTTTGCCATGTTTACATTTTGTATCTTGTAAAAATAAATCCAACTTTGTGTCTAAAAAGTTAAAGATTCATAGCTAGGAAATGAAATTCTTGTAATTTTTTTCTAAAGGAACTGTAAAGTTTTCACTTGGTTCATTTTGTTTCACAATTTGACTAGATGGACTTTTTGGTAAATACTTTAGTGGCATTTCACTGTCAAATATGAAGTTCAAGGCAAAATAGTATTTTCTATTACTGTGCAGGGGAAAGGGATGGATCGATACATGCAAATTTAATGTAGTAACTCACTTTTCCATATATTTTGAATGTATATTTCTATTTATAATACCAGTTTATAAAAAATAATTACACAGAAAAAAATGGACTAGGAAAAATTATGCATCTAGCACACTTAAACTGTGCAGACATGGAAATTTTTCAAGGATTACATTTTATCTGAAGACTGCGTATTTTAACTGGCTTTAAAACTGTAACACACCACATAAAAGATATTTACCAGGTATGTATTGCATTATATCATTGCAATAATTATTGGAAGTCTAGCTATCGAGCCATCCCAGGTATTGGGAGGGGGGCGGGTTGTGGCAAGATTGTCTTTTTAATTTTGGAGAGTTTTCCTGTGGCTACAAGGCAAGTAACGGGTTGGAAAAAGTCTGACTGTAAGTGTTGGACACCTTCATAGTGTAGTGTTTTAGTGACTTTTTTTATACGGTTCTTGTAAATTAGATACGTGTAGTGGTGTTTCAGAATGTTTGTTTATGCACTAGTTCAGACAACTTTCCCTGTTACTTGTTCTTGATAAGTGAAAACTGCAGGGAAATAAAAAATACATATCAAAACATGGACATGCTGCATATGTGTTTATTTCACATTGTGCACACAGTGTAAGTGAAAATTTAGGGGAGATGATAGCACTTAACAGCACTTTTCATTTTCACAGTGCTTTCCAAGCATTAATGAAAAGATTTATAAGAAGCTCATCTGTGGGCACTATTGGGTTTCAGATAATCCAATATAAACTACCTTTGATATGAAAAGTTTTTAAAATATTTTACAGAATGTAAGTAATTTTCAGTATAGCAGTCATGGAAATCTCCTAAATGAGCCTCATTTTATAAATAAAAGTTTAGAGTAGAATTATATTGCAAGGGGTTTTTGTCAAGTAAGTACTGGGAAATGTAAATATTTTAATAAATACAATTAAAACCATTTCAAATTTAACATAATTTTATACTTTACATTTTTTATATCTGCAGCCCTGGAAGTTGTAAATTGATATGTCAGTTGAATTAATGGGCCAAGATTTCTGCTGAGAGTGATTTTTTTATTCAGGTCCTCTATGTAAAGCAATTTATGGTCAAAACCATAGGAAAAAATAAATTTAATTTCTTCATTGGTTATGACCTGATAGGATCCATGCTCATTTCTGCCATACTACCTCTGGAGTTTCTCATTGCTGATTATATAAAGGAAATAATTTTTATCTGATATGTATTATGATTGTGTTCCTTCTGCTTATAGTTGGATGTATCTTCTTGCTATTAAGAACTTCAAACAACTTTAGTGCCAATTTTAGCAAAAACTTTTTCCCCTATTTACTAAAGCATGAAGTCAATTTGCCTTATGTGATATCTATATATATGTTATAAATAAGTAAATCAAAAGATCTATTTGTACAGTTTCTGGAGGTTGTGACATATCCAGAACTTATCAAAGATTGATGATAATTATTGTTCCTTTTGAAGTAAAATAGAAAAAAAGCCTTCCTTATTTTGGTGGTTGTAACTGTTTTATGGATGGCATTTCAGGTACTTGCATACACATTTTTCCAGGGCTTCTGAAAAACTGAAGTGACAGATACTTTATGGTCACATTGTTAAATTGAAGGGTAGTTAATTTCTCCTCTGGCCATATGCTGGACAGTACCACCAACACTTGGTTTTCTGAGAAAGCCAGTATGGGTACTTGGAGCTGTTAGAATACTGGGAAAATGTACTTCTTTCTAGGATGGTGGGTATAGAATGGATTTTCTATGAAGGACTAACTCCTTGCTAGGGTATACTTTAATTCAAAGATGTTTACAAACTGTAATTTTTGCCTTCCAGTAGAAATACCCTTTTCTACTGTAACTCAAAGTGATTATGATATATCTATATCTATATAGTTCTAAGCATATTTGAGGATATTTTGCATACATTTCTTTTACAAAAGATCAAGAAAAAATAAAAATGGAGGACATATATTTTAAAAGATATACATATGATATACACTTTGTGTACAACTGTGATTAGTGGTTGTTTGGGGTTTTTTCCCTTTCAATTATTACTCGTGGATTGGGTAGTAAAGGTTGGGAGAATATTGACAACTAACATTTTTTCCCCTGGTATATACAGCTGCTTTTGAGTATAACACTATGTTTTTCAACAGTTTCGTTAACAATATACTTTCATCTGAAGTATTGTATTGGCAAACTACTCAGTTTTAAAAGGTAAGGATACCTCAAGTAATTCTGAATATCATGTCCTGCAAGATGAGATGTTTCCTTTCACTGATGGCTCATCATGTGGTAGAGTTCTCACAAATGGGTAGACTTTTTCCAGTTAGTCCTAACAACAGCTCTGTGGAAGACAAGTGTGCTCCCATTTTACAGAGCAGAAAGAGAAGTTTAGTGAAGGGAAAGACTTCTATGTCTAGAGCCTCGTAAGTTACTAAGCCAGGAGTTAAATTTGGATATAGCTACACTTCTCACCATTTCCTTCTTCTCCACCCCCTGCCTTTTTGTATGACTGTTCTGGGGCTTGAACTCAGAGCCTGGGCATTCTCCCTAAGCATTTTTAGCGCAAGGCTAGCACTTGACCACTTTGAGCCATCTTTAAAAAGAAGTCCTCTTCAAAGAAGCCATCCTCATTTTTATGCTGTGAGGCTGAATGCATTATATGTGTCTATGGCTTCCAGCCATCCCATCAATTTTTTGGCGGCCTGTCAGACCTAACCTGGAAGTATAAGTACTCTAGTGCTGTCTGTCAGCAAAAGACAGTGGAGCATTTCTTGGGCCAGGACTTAGCCGAGGTTAGCCTGTTTTGCACCTATATTTCCCCGTCTGTAAGATGAGTGAGTTCTTGCAACTATACACACGCCTACACCGAGAAACTCGGTGGAGGTATGCATGCACCCATCTGTCTGGTTGCCTACTGAAGGAAATAAGCACCACCAGATCCAAGGCTGAGCATTTGGTGTAGGGCTTTTTTTTGTCATGGCAGTGTCATCAGGCTGACTACAAAATTGTTTTATATAATGTGGCTGAGCTTTGGAGGAATAATATCAATACTCTTAAGTCTCAAAGTGGCATATATTCTTAGAGGTGAGTTGGGAGAGAGTTGAGAGCATAGTCAATAGGCCATTGAGAATTTGTTAGGTTGAGTTTAGTTCCTTTTTTAAAAAATTTTATTCTTGAATTAATGCAATGAGTGAATGGGATTAAATTACCTCTGACTTCTCTTCCAGCCCCAATGACATAGGAATCCAATTCCCCCTCGTGCCTCCTTTGATAGCTATTTACCCAAGTGGTTTTCTTGTTTTCCCAGAAGATCACAGACCCCACCATTGTCAGCATCCAACTCACACCATTACAAAGGACCTGTGTGCCCTTTTACACTCCTTGTCCTGTTGTTACTCATACCAGCTTTTTGCTGTGCCTACAAAGCTTATATGTAGCAGTAACCATGTATTTCTCCAGCAGTAATTTATTTAGAATAGAATACAAGCCCAGAGTGAAGTCCTATGCAATTGGAAAATATTTCAATTTCAGTGTACAAATATGAACTATTAATTTCACAAACAGTCCATTCTAGAGTAGTAACATTTTTCATTTGTATGTTGAAAACCTTTAACCATTAGTGTATAGCACATCATGCCTTTGCTTAATGTAGAGCCACCAGAGTTCATGGGCACACAACTCCTGTCTCATCCCTACTACAGGTATTCTTGCCAACTGCACTAAATAGGTTTTAATAAAAGTGACCAAGTGAGCCTAGGTTAGGTTTAGCCAAGAGGCATGATTTCACCTTCAGCATAGGACATAGGTATACCATAGCTGAGTGGAAAATGAACTTGACACATCACTGTGTAGGTTATGACTGCACAGGCTAAGTCACGATACCTGGACTGCATTATCTGATGGCTTGAGTAAGAAAGGCTCCATTTCTGAACTCATCAGCTTGTGACAGCATTCTGGTAGAGCAGTTCTACTGTTTATAGTACTTCAGGGACAGTCTAGGCCCTTAGGAAGTGTTAGCTGGATTAAAGCAAACCTGTGCGGCACTTTTGTGATATTATGGTGACTAGAAGTGGGTCATTGGCTTTGTGTTCACTTAGGGGAACGAATTACAAAGTCATAGACAGTAGAGAGGAGTCACATTGTCATTTTACGGGGTGTCTTTATAATTGGGTAACTTCATTTCATTGTTCATCCATACCTTCCCCCAATTTAGGACCTTGGATTAATTTTGTGCCTCAATATAACTCACCCATTTTTTTTATTTTTTGGTCATGGGTGGGGCTTGAACTCAAGGCTTGGCACTGTACCACTTTGAGCCCCAGTGCTACTTCCAGTTTCTGGTGGTTACTTGAGATAAGAATCCCATAGACTTCACTGCCTGAGCTAACTTTGAACCATGATCCTCAGATCTAAACCTCCTGAATAACTAGGATTACAGGCATGAGCCACCAGCACCTGGCTCTCAGCCATTTCTATAAAGAAACCAGATGCTCGCAAATGCAAGCTTCACTTTTCTAAGTCATAAAGGAGGTCAGAACTGGAAGGGGGGGAAAAGGACAGGTATCAGCAGTACCAAAGACTTTATGGAAGCTGGAGTGAATAAGAAAAGTGAGTTTCTGAATGGGGAACGGAGTGCAATAGGTGGCACAGGGAGGAGGATCTAGTGACCCAGCACGTTCTCATTTCCCTTAGAACCATGCAGAAGTACATATAGTAAAGAGGAGTGATTGGTAATGAACAAGATAATAAGTTAGTGGAGGCATGAAGTAAATGATAAGGGCATATGGGTCACAAGGTCTGAAAACAAATACTAGCCGTAGCTTCTTGTCAAGAACACCTAAGGAGAACTTCTAAACCTGAAGGTGGTGTGTGAAGGTAGAACAATGAAACCTGTTGAAATCATGGGAAGGTTGATCAGGATATGTTGTTCACATGTATCACAAACCCTCCTTGTACAACAAATGCTACTAAAAAGAAAAGTATAGATGTTGAGTGAGGCGTGGTAGTTAACATCTGCAGTCCCAACTAATTTCAGAGGCTGAGGCATGTTTGAGGCCAGCCTGGGCCACAGCAACATTTCTGGAGAAGAGAGAGAATATATATATATACACACACACACACACATATATATGTTGAAAATGCAGATAGATAGATAGACAGACAGACTCATTCTAGGTTGATTGCACCAGGATCTCCAAAAAGGGATGAGGAAATGAGGATACCAGTATTTTGTGCTTTTTTAGTTGTTTGCTTGTATAATTGGTGGGAAGGTTGGTTGGTTGGTTGACTAGTTGGTTCATTGCTCTGAAACTCATAATTACAGCTAAGGTTGGTAATAACTAATTTTTCTATTTTATGGTTGTGACAGTGGATGAGCAACTTTACCAAGAAGCTCAGAATTTATTTTCTTGTCTGTCAAGTAAGGGAAATTAAAGTATTTCCCTATTCTCATTATCTTCAAGAGAATACAGAGAAATCATCTCCTGAGTAATTTCTGTAGCTACTACATACCATGTCAGTTATAAAAATTTCATTGTAACAACTGCTTTATCCCTGTCCCTTTAAGCGTTAGAGGTTGTAGGCTTAAAAAAAAAAAAAAAAGGTTCTATTTCTGCAGTCCATTACAGATTATAAATGTGCATACTTAAATTCTCCAAAGCAAGTCTTAAATACATCTCACACATTACCATCTCAAGCAATCTGAGATCCCAAATCACTCTAAGAACATTATGTTCAGAGAATTATTCTTTCCTGGTAGTATAATCAGCACTTTTCTAGTGCTCATTTATTGCCAGTGTTAGAGGTTTCCAGCCTCTCTAGACCAATGGCTGTCAAAACACCCTTTTCAATCGTGTGTTTATTACTATGGTAACCTCTTATCCTTGGGGGGGGGAGAGAGAGATCTTAATGGATACTTAATGCCAAAGGTAGTTTGAAGCCCTAAATAATGGCCATCCCTAGTTATCCAGAGGGAATTAGTTCAAGGACCCTGGTGGATACCACAGATGTAAATTATCTATAACCTTATATCCTCTCTAGTCTTCAAGTCCTCTCATCATAATACTTTATGCAATACCGATGCTATATAACTGCTTGTTATACAGTGTTAGTGAGTAAAAGGCAACAAAAACCTGTATATGTTCAATACAGATGTGATTTTTATTCAAATATTTTTGATCCATAGTTGAATCTCACAATGTAGTGCCCATGGATATTGAGGATATGTTAATTTTTCATCTTTCTGACATTCCTAAAGAAAAAACAATTCAGAAGGAGGAAACATTTTGGTCCATGGTTTCAGAAGTTTCAGCCCATGTTCAACTGGGTCTGTTGTTTCTGGGCTGTGGTGAGGCAGAGAACATCATGGCA
This sequence comes from Dipodomys spectabilis, assembly GCF_019054845.1. Taxonomy (NCBI): domain Eukaryota; kingdom Metazoa; phylum Chordata; class Mammalia; order Rodentia; family Heteromyidae; genus Dipodomys; species Dipodomys spectabilis. Next base: position 14,662,264 of record NW_024870758.1, read on the forward strand.
GATATTGCAGAGCAAATTTAGTCATCTTACATTGGTTAGGGGATCTGAGACAGAAGGACCTGAGTCAGACATAGCTCCAAGGAAACAACGCCCCTTGACATAGTTCCTCCAAATAGGCCCCATTTCCAAAACTTTATCACCTCAAAATAATGCCATCAAATTATGAATCCATCAGTGGACTGTTTTATTGGTTGGATCAAAGCATTCACATTCAGTCACTTCTTGATTGGACCCACCAGCTGAACTAAGTCTTCAACACATGAGCATTTCGAGGGGAACATTTTATATCCAAAGCATAACAGGGCTGACCTTATATTGTTTCTTCGTATAGGTACACATGATACATTTTATAAATTGGGCACAACCAGAGATTAACAATAACAACACATAATCAAATAGAACAATTATTCAGACCATTATTAAGTAAAAGCAGTTATTTATTTTATTTTATTGTAAAGATGCTGTACAGAGGGGTTACAGTTACATGAGTAAGGTAATGAGTACATTTCTTGTCAAGAATTGTTACTCTCTCCTTTGTTCTCCCACTATCCCTTCCTACCCCCACCTTCCTCATCTCCACCCGCCCCCCGAAGTTGTAAAGTTCATTTCCAATATAGTGTCTTGTGGGTATCATTGTTGTAATGGGTCATCCTGTGTCCTTGTTTCAGCATTTTATTATTCCCTTTCCCCTCTCCAAATTGGACAAATGTATATATAAGATGCAGGGTACCACTATCAGGTACAGTGACAACAGGAGATATACCATAGGGGGAAGAACATACAAAGGAAACAAAACAATCACATAGTACATGAAAAACAACAACAACAAAGAAGAACCACTTGTGTCCATATCTTGGGGTTCGTTTTGCTTAGCATCATCTTATATGGTCATATGTACTATTTTTTTTGTTGTTGTTGTGGGGCTTGAACTCTGGTTTTGGGTGCTGTTCCTGTGCTCTTCAGCTTAAGGTGAGTGCTCTACCACTTGAGCCACAGAGCCACTTCCGGTTTTCTGGTAGTTTATTGGAGATAAGAGTGTCTCAGACTTTTCTGCCCAGGCTGGCTTTGAACAGTGCTCCTCACATTTCAGCCTCCTGAGTAGCTAGGATTATAGGCATGAACCACCGAGGCCCGGCTTGTACATAGCTTTTGAGCCTTTCTGCTCATCTGATAAAATTATCCTAGATGTATACTAATTAGTGCAACTGAGGGGAACCATGGGGGAAAAAAACAACAATAGAGAAAAAGAACTGTATAGATCTTGTGAGAGCCTTTTTTTCCCAAAAGTTGGAGTTTGGGTTAATATGCTTCATTATATATAGTCCTTTGCATTAAGTGTTTGGGATCTTGAGATCCCCTATTTAGAGTATCTTCTACGTATTCTAGTTCTTGCAGATGAGGGAGATCATGTGACCTGCTTTTCTTTGGGCCTGGCTTACTTCATTTAATATAATTTTTTCCAAGTCTTTCCATTACCTTATGGATGGAACAATGTTATTCTTTCTGATGGAAGCATAGAATTCCATTGTGTATATGTACCACATTTTCTTGATCCACTTATCTACCGAGGGGCATTTGGGTTGGTTCTATATCTTGGCTATGGTAAATAATGCAGCGATGGGTTTAGTGTGGTCTTGTTTGTGGTCATTTGGATAAATTCCCAGAAGTGGGAATGCTGGATCATAGGGGAGTTCTATGTGTAGTTTTTGAGAAACTTCCACACTGCTTTCCAGAGTGGTTGAACAAGTTTATACTCTCAGCAACAGTGTAGTAGTGTTCCTCTTTGGTCACATCCTTGCATCTGTTGTTGTTAGGTTTCTTAATTATAGCCATTCTAACTGGAATGAGGTGGAATCTCAATGTTGTTTTGATTTGCATTTCTTTTATAGCCAGAGATGTTGAACAATTCTTCATGTGGCACTTGGCCATTCAATTTTGTCTTCAGAGAGGTCTCTCAAGGTCTTTAGCCCACTTTTTAGTGGGTGGTTGTTTCTTTGGGGGTTTGTTTTGGGGTAGTTTAATTTCTTGAGCTGTTGGTATATTTTAGGTATGAAGGGCTTGTCCGTTGTATGGCTAGTGAAGATCTTCTCCCAATCCATGGACTTTCTATTGATCTTGCTATCTATGTTCTTTGCCATGGAGAAGTTCTGCAGTTTAGTGCTATCCCATTTATCCAGCCTTTCTTTGATTTGTTGTGTTTCTGGATCTTCATTAAGAAAGTTTCTACCTGTGCCAAGAAGCCCTAGTCTTTCTCCTATTTCTTCTTGTAATATTTTCAAGGTATCTGCTTTTACCAATTCTACCGATTCTGCCAGCACCATTTATTGAAGAGGCTATCATTCTTTTTTTTTTTTTTTTGTCTCCCTTTCCAAAGATTAGGTGGCCGTAGGTCTGTGGGTTCATTTCTGAGTCTTCAAATCTATCCTATTAGTCCTCAGGCCTGTTCTTGTGCCAGCACCAAGCTGTTTGATTACTATGGCTTTGTAATAGAATTTGAGGTTCAGTATTGAAACTCCTCCAGCATTGTTCTTCCTGCTAAGAATTGGTTTTTCTGTTCAGGGTCTTTTGTTGTTTCATTTTTGGATTGCTTCTTCTAGTTCATTGAAGAAAGAAGTTGGGATATTGATGGGTATTGCATTGAATTTCTATATCACCTTTGGCAATATTGCCATTTTAACAATGTTAATCCCCCCCCCCAATCTGGGAAGATAAAAGATTATTCCACTTCCTGAGGTCTGCTTTAATTTCCTTTTTCAGATTTTTCAAGTTTTCATTGTAGAGGTCTTTCACTTCTTTGGTTAAGTGAAACCAGAATTGTTTGAACAAAACTATTGTGGTAATATCAGATAATCAAGATGGTAACTAAATGACTCGAGCAATGGGACTAACGTTGGACAATGGGATGAGTCACATGCTGGGTGGACCAAGTAGTATGGCACATGTTACTATCTACTATGTAGTATAATGCACAATCCAAAAGTCATACATTTTCTTCCTAAAATTATGTATTTGATATTTACCATAAGCCTCCAAAAGTGTTTATCTATCTCTAAGTGAAACTATAGATTCGAGGGCAGGGAAGACTGCTGTATTTGACTTCAGAAACAAAATAGCTTCCCTTAGAAAGCTGTTTCAGGGGAGTTTTTCTTACCTAATATTTACACAGAATGTAAATCAGCCATTTAGGACCTTTTGGCTTTTCCATGGTATCTTTATTCTGTTGATTCCAGAAGGGTTTGAAATTCCATCTCTGATATTCAGTGCTTGGAAGTTTCACAGACATATCCAAACTTACTCTCAGCAAAATGGAAGTTCTTCCCCCTGCATTCTCCCAACTGTTACCACAGCCTCTCCATCCCTTCAAATCACTCCAATTTTCTCCATCTCAAGAAATGCCACCACCACATGCATCATTTGGATTTCAGCACAACCGTCCCCATTTCAATCTATCAATAAATCCTGATATGCTCCAAAATACAGCTTGAGTTCATCTATTCGTTTCTTTTTACCACCTTATCCAGATCATGACCATCTCGTCTCACATTACAGCAACAGTATGACACTTTCCCTCACTTCTGTTCTTGTTCATCTCTAACAATTCATTTGGTAGCAATGGCCCTTAATCAGATGAAATAATAAGAACTTCCTCTAAAAGCTCTCCTTTCTTATTGCTCCCCATTACACTTATAATTCTACCATGGGTATAAGATCTTACATAATCTTGCACTGGCTTCCACTCCAAACACATCCCATAATCTTCCTTGCCTCACCATTATAAGGTATCACTTGGTACATCAGGTTACTGATGTTAAACTTTTTCCTGCCTCAGTGGCTTGAACCAGAGACTTTTCTTCTGCATAGTGCATTCCTCTCTTTGCTTTCTTTTAGGTTTAGGGAGTTTCTGCCCATTCAGAAGATACTCTCTGGCCATCCATATCTGGATGAATCAGACAGTTACTTCCCAGACTCTTTCCTATGAATGCTATGAAGGAAATACATTATTTGAAATCTTCTGTGTCACTCCACTCACTATATGGTAGTTTATATATTTGTTGAATAAGTTACATGTAAAGAATGTTGAAGAAGGTGACATTGATCAAAAGGCACTTTCCATAAACTGCTTTGTTGAATGGCAACTCCTTTGTACAACTACTTAAAGATCATAAAAACACTCAAAAACTAGGTTAAGTGAGAGAATTAAAATTAGAGTTATTAGGTAGAATCAAAAGATTAACTATTTCTAATTTATAACAATTTTAAAGTAAAACACAGTGGTCACAATAATGTTTCATTTCTTTTCATCTTATTAGCCAAATAGGTTTGAAATCTAATACAGTTTTATGTGGGAAATGTTTGACCTATAGCTTCAGAACCTGGTTTTCCTTGTGAAGCTTCCTTGTGAGGTTGCTATCATCTTGTTCAGCTTTCATCCATTGTCTAGCAGATGGTTGTGGGTGGATAGTGGTAGAAAATAGGCTTTATGATTCTTAAAAGCTATTTTTACTCCTTGTATAGAATTAGCAGTTGTACTCAAGTGTAAGAAAATCTGGAAGCAGTTTGGCTAAGTAACTGGCTTTGCCATTATGTTTAAAAACTAGAAATAGTTAATCAACAACTACTGTAAGACATATCTGGAGTCTCCGTCTATGTGTCCATCTGCATTGTGCTTTCAGGGTGCATTTTGGTCAAGGATGGGCTTTGAACAGATTTATAAAGAATTTAGTGATCTATCACAGTTTTCCATATAAGCTATTTGGGAAAGAGGATGCTTATTACCACTAGAAGCCATGTCAGATGTTTTCTTGTTTGTTTGTTTTTTTGGGTCTGGTCGTGGGGCCTGAACTCTGGGCCTGGGTGCTTCCGTCAGCTCTTCAGGTCAAGGCTAGCGCTCTACCACTTGAGCCACAGCGCCACTTCCAGCTTTTTTCTTTTTTTGCTTATGTGGTGCTGAGGAATTGAACCCAGGGCCTCAGGCATGCAAGGCAAGTGCTCTACCACTGAGCCACCTTCCCAGCCCCATGTCAGATGTTTTCTTTTTTTTTTTTTTTTTTTTTTCACACTCCAGATAATTTTATTGCTTTTCTTTAACAATGTTTTCAGTCATACAGTATGAAATTTGCAGAACTGGAGTTCAAATAAGCCATGTCTCTAGCTTTTGTCTCTTCAACTTCTTTTTTTTTTTTTTTTTTTTTTTTAAATTTTATTTTATTTTATTTGAGAACATACTGTACAGAGGGGTTACAATTACATGGGCAGGATAATGCATACATTTCTTACCAAGCATTGCAGCCTCCTCCTTTGTTTACCCTTCACCTCCCTTCCCAGCCCCGCCCCTCCCTCCCAACCAATCATACCCCCCCTTCCCCCCCCCCCCACCAACATTGTAAAGCTGGTTTTGACATGACATTTTGTACTTCTCATTGTTGCAACAGGTCCACCTGAATCCTTAAACGACTTGTTTGTCCCCATCTCCTCCACATGTTATACTGTCATGTCAGATGTTTTCTAAGGAATACAACTTAACATTTTTCCAGCTGTTGACATTGAGCACCAGTTCTCTTCCAGAATACCTTCACTTGAAGTTACCTTTAAGCCACTCTCTTCTGTTCTGGATTGTCTGGATTGTTAAGCCACTCTGTTCTGTTTGTTTGGAAGAAGCTGTTCTTTGCTGAGTCCATCAGTAGAGGTGAAATTTGTTCTGGTGTTTTTGAATGAGGAGCAAAGCTTTTGCCTTTTCCCATTTTATCTTGAAGAGTAGAGAATAGATTGCATTAGAATTTCAGAACTAATAAGAAGCTCCACTAATGATCTAGTCCATATTCTCATGTGAGACCCAGAAAGGTTAAGGAGTTTTTCCAGAGTCAGAAAGCTAGACAGTGCCCACTTTGAGACCCAATTGAAAAAGATGTCAATTCCTACATATCTTTCTCTACATGATGTTCATTATCAAATTCAAGTGATTTTCAACTTCTGTTTGTTTAGTTGTACTGGGGATTGAACCCAGACCTTGAGCTTGCTAGGCAGGTATTCTACCATTTGATTCACATCTTCTGTCCCTTTTAGCGTTAGTTATTTTTATGGTAAGATCTTGTTTTATGCTGGGGCCTCCTGGGATTCAATCCTTCTACTTGTACTTCCCTGTTTCACTATAAATAACACACATCCTTATTACAGAGTCATTAGATAGGCCTTACAGCTGACCTTGAACCTCAATCCTCCAATCTGTACCTGCCAGTACTCCAAGGATTACAGGCTTGAACCACTGTACTCAGCCCTGATCCCAACCTGTCCTCTGACAGAGGTTATGTTTGGGCTTCTCACAAGGATCCCAGCTCTTTGCTTACAGCTTCACAAAAGCAGACCACAGGCTAGATTTGACCAGTGATCCATATCTAAGTGAACTGCCCATGTGTACAGGTAAATCTGACATTTCCAAGAATTAGATTAATGAGAATTAATGGATGAGGGTAGTGGTTCTCAAAAGTAATACTTGAATGTCCATTGCTGCCCATCCTCACCAGCAGAGTGTTTGTAAACTGGGATTTTTGTCCAACTGGATGATTAAACCTACCCAAAGAGGTTTAAGTTATCTCACAAAGAAAAAGTTAGAACTTGGGCTGGGAATGTAGCTTAGTGGTAGAATGCTTGCCTTGCATGCATGAAGCCCTGGGTTTGATTCCTCAGTACCACATAAACAGAAAAAGCTGGAAGTGGACTGTGACTCAAGTGGTAGAGCACTAGTCTTGAGCCAAAAGAAGCTCCAGGATAGTGCCCAGGCCCTGAGTTCAAGCCCCAGGACAGGCAAAAACAGAAAAGAAAAAAGAAAAGGGCTGGGAAGGTGGCTCAGTGGTAGAGCGCTTGCCTTGCATGCATGAGGCCCTGGGTTCGATTCTTCAGCACCACATAAGCAAAAAAGAAAAAAAAAAAAATCAGAAGTGGCACTGAGGCTCAAATGGTAGAGCGCTAGCCTTGAACTGAAGAGCTGAGGGACAGTGCCCAGGCCCAGTTCAGGCCCCACAACAGGACAAAAACAAAAAAGAAAAAAGAGAAAGGTTGACCATCTCTAACACATTTAAGGATCGTTTTTAGTTCCCTTCATTAATTTTTCTGTTGGATTATTGGTACTTTTCTTCTTTTTTTCACTTGGTACAATGTTTTGGAGGTTTATACATATGGCAATGTATGTTCATAATTCATTTCTTCTTACAGCAACATAATGTTACCACTTGGTTCATTTCTGGATGGACGTTTTGTTTTGTTTCCATCTTTAAGCTATTGTTAGTAATGTTACTATGAACAAGTATATGTGTATTTATTTAGATATCGGTTTTTCAGTACTTTTAAGTATATGAATAGGAGTTGAATATCTTTATTATATGATAATTCTATGCTTAACTATTTGGCCATACACCAAACTGTTTCACAAAGTGAGAAAACTATTTTACTTTGCCACCAGCAATGTACAAGAGTTTCTATTTCTCCACATTCTCACCCAGTTACTATTTTCCTTATTTTTTTTTTAAATAATCACTGTGGATTTGATTTGCATTACTAATTGAAATTCATTATCTTTTAATGTGCTTATTGATTATTTTACATCTTTTCTGGAGACACAGCTATGGAATCCTTTGAGCATTACATTGTCTTTTGAGGTAATTTTTTCTTGTTGCTGTTTAGTTTGGGTTTTTTGTTTGTTTCTTTCGATTTTCTGGTCCTGGAAGCCACTTGTCTCACTTGACCCATGCCTGCAGCCCAGCTTTTTGCTGGATAATTTGGAGATAGAGGCCGTGCCAGCAGCCTAACTTTTTACTAGTTAATTGGAGATAGAGTCTCTCAGGTTTTTCTGCTCAAACTATAATCTTTCAGACCTCAACCCCCTGAGTACCTCAGATTCCAGGTTTGTGCCAACCAATGCCTGGCTTAGATTGGCTTTTTTAAGTTGCACCATAAGAATTCTTTATATATTCTAAGCTTAGTCCTTATAAGCTATATAATTTATAAAGGTCTTGTCCCATTCTGTAGCTCTTTGTTTTTATCTTCCTGATAATATTGATGCATGGAAGTTTCTAATTTTGAACTTCTAAAAATTTATTTTTGTTATTGCTCATATCTAAGAATGCATTCCTAACTCCAAATTATGAAGAGTCTATTCTCTGGTTTTTTAGAAGAATTTTATGACACTTGTTTTGATCACTGACTTATTCTGAGTTAGCTTTTATATAAGGTATGAGTCATTGAAGGACTTCCTTCTTTTGCATGTGATATCATTGTCCAGCAAGGACACCTGCAATTCTCACGTCTCTGACAATGATGTGTGTGCAGATGTCTGTCTTATGGTGGCACCTCCTCCTCTGGGTTCTACTAAGTCACCCTCCACTTGGCACCCACTTTTGCCTTGCTCAGCCTCAGGGTTCCATTAGCAAATTTAGGAATAGCTTTGCCTCCATTCTTGGCTCAAGAGTCTTGGCCCCATCCTTCTTTCTACCCTTCCATCCACCAAGAAGCTTTCCTGCAGTGGACACAGGGCCAGGACTACTGGATCTCATGCCAAGAAACCTCTTGTACTAATTTATGACCACAGTGTCCAAAACATCTAACCTTGGGGACAATTATGAAGCATGCACTTCCCTGTGTAGCTACTTGGGAGTGGATGCTTGGCACAAAAGCACTGGACCTGCAGAAATCTCTGCTTGCTGGTCCTTGACACTGCAGGCAGCATTAGCCTGGGCCTGGGAAGAGGAACTGAGGATCCTGGGTGTGCTTGAGGGGCCTCATAGACTGCATCAGTCTGGAAATGCTGAAAATTGTTTCTGGACCTCACAACTATTCCTGGGCTGTACGAAGTGCAGTAGATTTCCTTCTCAAAAAATTGCTGGAGCATGATATTTTCTTTCAGTCTTGTCAACATCTCCTGTCAAGCTCACTGCATTCCTCCAGATCCTCATGGTATATGCCAATCCCCACGTTCCTCCCAGGACATGATATATGAAGACACAGGTCCTGGCACAGTCTGAACAAACTCTGTCCACCAAGCTCTTCCTTTGACTCTAAAAATCTTACACTCTGTGAGGTCCCCTTAATAGAAGATTATTATACATTGTTTCCATTTGAAGATTATGTTAATATGAGCTAAATCTAATGTCAATTTTACTCCCTCAATCACAGTCTCCACAGTAAGTGCTCAGGGCCATAGGTATCGAGGGACACCATGCTAGAGTACACCAGTTCTATGGTTGGTGAGTGGGCAAGCTCTCAGCATCATATATCATCACCCCATGTTTAACCATGCCTATGCTATCTGTAGGGAAATGGTACTCTGGATTCTTAGAATCAGACCTTCATATACAAAGCCTAACTTTTGGGCCCTGAAGAGACACTGCTACCTCCTCTATTGTGCTCTTCTATTCTTGCCACCTTCCACCTGCCCTGATCACCCCCAGGCCAGAAACCACACAGATCCCACGTCCCCAGAGCTGCTGGCATCATTCAGAGTGGCTCCAACCACTCAATCCACAAAAACCACAATAAAGTTTCTGGCTCATGTTTTGTCTGTCCCTGTCTCCTAACCAAGTCCTGTGGGTGTTTCTTCCTATGGCCTCATGTGTTGGCACCATACCCGTTTTCTAGGGATCTGTGAGCATAATGAATGTCCTTCACCACAGTCATTTTTGTGTCTGTGGGTATTTCCATAGCTGGTTATAACAAATCCCAGGTATCTTCAAAACACTTAGATCTAGGACTCATATCCCTTGCCAACTACCAACCCAGGCATCATCTAGGTCTCTTTTTCACTCTAAGGCTAAAGCTCTGGTTTGTTTATCCTGTTTCCTGGGCATGCACAATTGGAAAGATTGCACAATGCAGTCAACTAGGGAATTGTCCACACCCAACTGGCCAGAGGAAGCCTCAGTTTCAAAGGGCTGGTGAGACTTTTCCTGACAATCTCTTTCACAGCATCCCACTTCCCTAGCTCAGGCCCATCCCGAGGCCTTTCTAGAAGGTAGACATCATGTCTCTAAAAAGGAAGGTAGAGTTTTACCAAGTTGATTGTGTGTGTGTGTGTGTGTGTGTGTGTGTGTGTGTGTGTGTGTGTTTATTTTCTGCCTGAACTTAACCTCCTTCCACAGAGAAAAGAGATGGCTGAACTTCCTGGAACAGCAGCATGAAATCAGAAAAGATTTTGCTCTTCAGTCTCTTTGCTGCCAGTTTAGCTCACACCTTCACCCCACCCATCATCCTCCTTACTATATACTAGAGACATAATGGCTGAGCAGCTTCCGTGCCTCTCTCCTGCATGTGATCCAGTAGGTCTTATGTTTTCCAAGAATGGTTCTTCTAGAGTCAAGTCTATTAGTGGTTTTAGAACTTTAAGAAGCATCCTAATCACCTGGAGGCCTTGTTAAAATGTGGGTCACTGCAGAGACACTGATTTAGTAGGAACCTATGAATCTGTATTTCTAGTATATTTTCTGGCCTCTGTCTCCACTTTGGCATTTGAGTATTTCTGTCCTATACAACTTGTGGCTGAGTTTCCCAGAGAGATTCTGTCTTGATGTCTATTGCTTTGTTTCCCTACAGCCATTCTCATATCTTCCTCTGCTGGTTTGTTAGCCAGGAGCACACAACCGATATTATTTTGCACACTGTGTTTCTGACACTCAACTGATGATGGTAATTGTTCATGCTCCACAGAAATATTCATGAAATTCTTCCTTTCTCCGACCCTAAGCAGAGACCAGTACTCTGATTCTAGGACAAATAATGATCACTTGTGATCTTTGCTGTGCACCATAAACATCACAGAGTACAAAATCAAGCAAGGGCTTGTTTACAGAAAGCTATCTTTGCCTGGCTCTGACTCCTTTTCACCTGATAAAAGTTGTTGGCTTTTCAGGAACCACAGCTCAGTCCTATCTGCAAAGAAAAACAGGGGCCCTTCCCCCACCCAAAGCCAGCTTTCCTTGGAGAGCTGGGAACCTCATTACATGACAGCAAATTGAAAATTGTCACCAGGAGAGCAATTTGGATGGCACACTGAGACCCCTTTGCAATTGTGGCTTCTGAGTTGTGACTGCCTGCCTGCAAGGACACCTTGGATGGTTCCCCAGACTGCTGTAGCCTCCAAAATTAGACCTGGTTTCCTGAGCTGACGTCTGGATGTGCTGACTCCTGGGAAGGTGGGGGGTGGAGAAGAGAGAAGAGAGCAGATTTTAAAGAGCTCCTTAAATTAAAACCCAAAGCATCTCCAGTGGCGAGAAGTGCGTCAGCTCTGAGTGCTTTCTCTTTGCCCAGCCCGTAAGCAATTCTGAGATACACCATGGAGGTGGCCTGGCATTTAACTCTTTATGCATTGTCAGGAAGGACAATCTGTAGCAGCCAAACCGTGAATATCCAATGGAGGGCTCAGAGGGTATTTTCAGTCGAAGATTCTGATTACCAGAAGCAGTCAAAGTATTAATTCAAAACTATTCATGTTAAGAACTTCTTCAGGCCAATTAAATCTGAATTTCTGAAAATGGGATCTAGGCACCAGTCATTTTTACCTCACCTGCACCTCAGGTAACTCAAATGTGCAGCCCATGTTGAGAAGCATTGCAGAAAGCTTAAGGGGTACCAACTGAGCAATATTGGGAGGCTGTATACCTTATGCTTTCTTTCTGATTCTGTCTGGGAAGTATTGTTTGCCTTGCAGAATTCTGGTCAATATCAAGCTTAGTGGGTAAAAAGAGCTTTGTCCAGTAGATCCAGAGAAAGTGTCCCATAAATGGTATGTTCTACTTAAGTTTGGGTCTCAACTGAGGGAAGACCTTGAAGTTCAGAAATGACATGAGAAATAAAATTTAAAATAGTGGTAGAATACTTGCCTGACATGTGTGATGTCCTAGCTTTAATCCTTAGTACCTAAAAAATAAACAAATAAAAATAAGGAAATGAAATACCATTGGAGGTAAGTATTCATAATACATATATCAGAGGAAGGATTTATACCTGGAATATAGAAAAAAAAATCCCTAGCGGTGATAGACAGAGCCCATCAACAAAACACTGAAAAATCCAGACATGTCACAAAAGAAAATGTAATGTCAAGAAGCATATGAAAAGATGTCTGTGTCATTGCTCATTCAAGAAGTACAGATTAAAATCACAATTAGAATAATTCCTTGCCTATTGTGACATTTAGAATTCAAAGGATCAATAATATCAAGTGTTGGTACGGATGTGGACCTAGTAGACGTGCATATATTGGAAGACATATAGAGTGTAATCTATACATATAGAGAGTAATCACTTTGTAAATATACTGGATAGTTTCTCATAAAGTTAAGCTATCTATAGCACTGAAAATTCAATTTCCACCAAGGAGAAATGAAGTCCTATGTCTACAAAAAAACTTGTGCTTGAATGTATGGTTGCTTTATATATTTATTATAGACAAAGACAGAAACTATCCAAATGTTTATCAGAATAGATTAACATGTTTTGGTGTGCTGCAATGTAGTACTAAAGATGACACAAAACAATGACAGAAATAAATCTCAAAAACATTATAGTGTGAGAAAGAAGCCAGACACTGAAGAATTTTATCTGCACGAATGCCTTCATGTGAAGTCCAAAATGAATCTCACCATTGGTGAGAACAACTCTAGCTGTATCTGAGTGACTGGAAGAGACATGAAAAAGAAACTTCAGCCAGGCACTGGTGGCTCATGGCTGTAATCCTAGCTACTCAGGAGACTGAGATCTGAGGATCACTGTTGGTAGCCAGCTGAGTCAGAAAAGTCCTCATGAAACTCATAGCCAGTTATCCACTCAAAAATTGGAATTGGTGCTGTATCTCAAGTGGTAGAGCACTAGCCTTGAGTGCAAAGAGGCTCAGGGACAGTGCCCAGGCCCTGAGTCCAGGTCCTACAACCAACAAAAAGAAAGGGAAGGAAGGAAGGAAGGAAGGAAGGAAGGAAGGAAGGAAGGAAGGAGGAAGGGAGGGAGGGAAGGAGGGAGGGAGGGAGGGAGGGAGAGAGAGAGAAAGAAAGAAGAAAGAAAAAAATTTCATTGTGGATGTAAGTTTCCTGTTTTTTATTGGCAGTAGATGTGGAGGACATTATCAAACACTCTTACCAAAAATATTCTTGCCTGAGTCTAATCAACAGCATATCTAACTACCAATAAATAATGCCCATGAAATGAAACCAGCAAAAGCCACACTTGAGAAATGATAGAACAAATAACCAGGATTCTTCAGCAAGTAAATTGCAAGCAGAATACAATGGTAAGAAACCTAAAAATTTAAAGATTTTAAAGATATAGCAATCTATTTCAATATGTAGACTTCATTTGCATCTGTATTCAAACAATCTTTAGAGAAAAGAGATAACAAGGACAACATCATATCACATCTAAAAATCAATTAATAATAACCAAATATCTAGTAAACATCCAGAATTCCAATTGTCTTATAAATATCATTATTGTCTTCTATTTACAAACGAATTTTCAGCCTCCATAATTTTGTAAGAAAATTCTCCTAAGAAATCCCATTCATTTATTATCTGTCTGTCTGTCTATCTATCTGTCTGTCTGTCTGTCTGTGTATCTATCCATCATCTTTTTCCTATTGAATTTGTCTTCCTGGAGGACCAAGACAACTTTACATTATTCCAATTTTATATAAATTTATTACTTGGCGAACTTAAAATATGAAAAAGAGATGATAAAACTTAACCACTCATAGAGACTAGTTAGTCTTGAATTTCAAACTGAACATCCTTTTGACCTTTTCATCTTTACCACAGAGTTATTTAGTGCTCCCATTTCCCGTATACCCACTCCTCAGTTTCCACTGTGTTAGTGTTTATGTAGCTATGGTATAATTATAACAATTAACAAGACAGTGTTGATATATTATTAATAAATACAGTCAATATTTTATTCATATTTCCTTACTTTTTACCTAATGTCTGTTATCTGTCCTGGGTTACTATGTGATCTTTAGTCATTATGTTTCCTTAGACTCTTCTTGGATGTGACATTTCTCAGACTTTCCTTTTTCTGAATGACCTTGAAAATTTGGGGGGAGCATTTACTAATAAGTATTCCATAAAAATGTCTTTTGATTTTGTTTGTTTCTCAGTTTGACTGTGATTATGGGTTGCTGAGAGGAAGACACAGAGTTGAAGTGCCATTTTCAACTCACTCTATCAATCAAGGTAGCAACCATTAAAATAGCCTGATGCTATTAAACTTGATCAGTGGAAGTGTTTTATGCCTTGTAAAATTGTCCAGACTATATTTCCAGAATTTACATATGTCTATGAATAATGTTTCTTCTTTCTTTCTTTCCTTCCTTCCTTCCTTCCTTCTTTCTTTCTTTTTCCTTCCTTCCTTCCATCCTTCCTTCCTTCCTTCCTTCCTTCCTTCCTTCCTTCCTTCCTTCCTTCCTTCCTTCCTTCCTTCCTTTCTCTGCTTTCTTTTTCTTAAGCTTGATAGGCTAGTGCTGTACCACTGGAAGCCATGTCACCAGATCTACCTTTTTCTTTTTAACAAGAAAAATCAAGGAAATAATATTCCATTAATTCTGATGTGTTTACACATTGTAGCTTTATAAAGCCCAGTTAAAAAAAAAATTCAAACAGGGAAAAGCCGATTAAGATGGCACTCTAAAAATCTAGCCTCGCCCAAGCTATTTCTGTAAGCACATGTCTTTTATTCCCATAGGCCATGAAGTACTTTGGGATGGGGCTCCTGGATTGATTTGTACTTGGCACCAACCTGAGCTGCTCAGAAGCAAATGGGCCAGTATATGCTTGTTAAATGGCTAGCAGGTGTTTAGCTGATAGTCTACAATGGAGGAGGCCCTGTCTTCCATCCTGGCTAGAGCTCCTTCCTGAGCTGTCAGGCACATCTTTGTGGACAGGTATGAAACCAAACTTTTGTTAATAGAACACAGCCATGAAGGCCGTTTACTAAAAGACAGGGTTACAATTGCAAATGTGTGGCTTGGTGGCTCAGGAGCATTTCTGAAGGACCGAAGAACCACTGTCAGGAATGTGAATATCAAAATAAGACTCTGGTGTCTAAGATTACTAACCAACAAATATAGCTGAACTTGTCACATTTACACCACCAGCCCTTTGTATATTTCATTTATTAAATCAGATCCCCCATGTTCCTTTTTAGTTACTTTAGTTGATTTTTTCAGTTAACATATATTTGCAATATGAAACAGTTTCATTGTGATTTTTTTCATGCATGCACCCTATGCACTTCTCTCTCTTCCTCTCTCTCTCTCTCTCCTCCTCTCTCTCCATGTATATATATTAGATAATAGATAGTAAATAGATATAGATACAGGTATATAGATACATTCTCTCTTTATATATATATATATATATATATATATATATATATATATATATATATATATATAATGATTTCTAGAGGTCACAATGTGAACGGTGTATTACTGGTCTCCTAGTAGCTTTCCTGTGGATAACAACTCTGATGTATGTGTTATGCTGATAATGGCTGCCTGGTTACTTCAGGGACTTGAAGACTATTTTTCAATTCAATTCAATTTTTTGAAATTACCAGCTATTCACTTGGGCCTGTGCTGGTGCCTGAAGGGTGAACCTCTGACCTTATGAAGCTAAAAATTCCACATCAGATCATACAACTATCACCATTTTCTGAACCTGTGTTCCATGAAGTGCCACGATGACTACTAATGTATGTACAGACCACTGGTTACTTACTTTAGTTATTTTTCTCTGTGTCTGAAACCACAATGCTTCTCTACCCCAAACTATCCTTGGAGAAGCATGCTTGGTGACTTCATGAGTGAACTTTTTCTCTTTTAGTGATTGGCCTACTGTGGACAGTAAAATTGGTTTGGTTTGCTAAGAGTAACATCTCAAGAAGAGGGTCAAGGATGTGGGGACTTAGTGGTGGCCTGGATGCTGTCATCAAGAGAAGCAATTCTATGGCTAGATATCTAAAAACTATCTTATCTATTATTAGAAAAGCAGACTAGAGAAAGACTAAAGTTAAAATTAGTAAAGCAGCAAAAGTGGTAGAGGGGAAGAAGGAGAGGAAATGGGCAGAAGAAAAAGAAAGAGGAAGAAGAGGTGAGAGGCTTGGTATTTTGTGGTATACACAGTGATCTCTCTGTTGTCTCTATTGGTGGTCATATTTAAGGTTGGTGACCTATGAGATCATCTTCCCATATGGCCCAGCTGTGAGTACCAGGGTAGCATCTTACAGCATTGAGGCCAGCTGTGAGTATCAGACCAGACCATGGTTATCAAGCTGCTTTTTGCTTCTTAGTTATAGAATCTCTTCCAAAATCTCTATGTGGATTATCTCCTCTCGACTTTAAGACTACCTGAAAAGGTAAATACTGGTTTTAGTCTGTGTTCCCTGGAACACAGAGTCTAGATGAAGCATGTACTAGAGTTTGTCCATTGGAAAGTGAGCTCAGAAGTGGGAAGGGGTGGGGGGAGGCAGAGAATGAGAAGAGAAGGAGAGACGGTCAATGCAGAGACTTCTGTGGAGGTTACTGCTATAGGCAAGAAATTTGACTGACCAGGACTCAAAGGAGATCACCGAGCAATCTCAGATCTCATGTCCCAAATTGAGGAGGTTAACTATTCCCCAGCTGACCCAGCAGCTCCTGCTGGCCCTTAGTCAAAGCTACTGATGGGACATTGACTTCCTGCGCTTTCACAGTACCTTTGGTTCTGAGCAGGCCTGCCGTACAAGGATCCTGGCTATGGAGGTCCTGGATTGCTCCTCCAGTGAAAAGCTCTTGGCAGGAGTGTGAGCCTTCATGGAAACGGCTGAAACCAAAGACAGCTGCCGAGCGCCTCAGAACCTCTGGGGCAGACTGTCAGCAGCATCTGCTGATAGAGACTGAAGCTTGGTGAGATGCATTGATGTATCCAAGATTGCACAGCTAGTAATGTGTATGGCAAGAGGTTTGTTTTACCTATTTTTCCTGATTATTATGCTTCTCTATCTAATATTTTGGCTACATGTAGATGAATGATGGGTGTTTCTGCAGTCTTACCAACTGAACTCAGTATCTAGTGATGTACTTTCTCTTGGTCCTGTGTCCATTATTTCTTATGGGGTCTAAGACCTTCTGTTTCATGTGTCTCCTTCCTTCCTTTGAGTCTTCACAAGCTGGTACCCTTCTCTACCCCTGTACCTCAACCAGTTTTTTTCTCCAACCTAGAAAACAATCTCTGATGTCTCCATTTATGGCTTGAAGTTTGCTTGGATTGGGTTATACTCTGGTTTGAATGTCAAATGTCCCCCAAAAGCTATGTCCCCCTATGCTAATACCTTGTTCCCCAGCTTGGGATGTTATCTAGAGGCAATGGAATATTTAGGTGGTGGAGCCTAAGCAGTTAGATGATTGTGGATATGGCTTTGAAAAGGATATTGACATCTGGGTCTTTTCCAACCAACCATGGACTACAAACTTTGAAACGATGAGCCACAGTAAAGTTTTTCTGCTTCTCAAGCCACAGTGAGAGGAAAACCTGACTAAAACAGGGTGTGGGCTGCTGAGATCGTGGTCAGGTTACACACTGGGCTCTCATGACCTTGCATGTCAATAGCCTGATCCAGACAAAAGCACACTGACCATCAGTGGTATCAAACCTCAGGCCTACCTGACCTCAGCTCATTTTAATAAGGGGAGCAAATGTTTATTCATACACTGTGAAAGGAAGCAGCAGGATAAAGTTTGGGTTTTTCTGGACAGTACTGAGGACTGAACAGGGCCTTGCCCTTGTTAGGCATGGGATCTACCATTTTATTCACATTCAGCCCTCAGGCTTGTATTTTGTTAGTCATCTAGCCTTTATTCACCTGTCTAGTTTAGATTTCAAAAGCTTAGAAATAATGTACTAGTCTTGTGCATCTGGTATGAGAGTCAAAGGGAGTGAGTCTTGCTGGCTGCCCCTGACATAAGCAGGTTTTCTTGGCTGGATCAAAAGTAAGTGGACAGAGATTCAGGGAAAAAAAAGGGCTATTTTCATGCAATAAAGGTGACTAGGTATTGGTTTGTATGTGTGACTATGGGCTTCTAAGGCTTACAATGTGTGTCTATCTAGTTCCTTGCTTAAAGTGAATGAATACGTATTGTTCTTCCCTTTGTATCTGCCAAAATGTGACAAACAGTGAAGTATGGGTATGTGTAGGTGAGAAGAACAGCCACTGGCCAAGAAGTTGAACAGGGATGGCATGTCCTAGCCCGTAAATGAGCTTGGACTTGAACAGGACATGGAGAAGACTGAACAATAAGGAGCTGTTGCTGTTACCCAGTAATTTAGGAAATGATGGACTGTTACCCATTAGTAGTTGCAGGCTGGTTCCAGACTCCCATGGTTACACAATCCACAGATGCTCAAGTTTATTATGTGAAATGGCACACAACATTTACATGTAACTACACAGACCTTCCCATATACTGTAAATCATCTGAGACTACTTATGAAACCTAATCTAATACAAATGCTACACAAATAGTTTTTATACTATATTGTTTGGGGAACAATGGACAAGAATGAAACCATGCTTATTCAGTACTGAGGTAATTTCTTTTCAAATGTTTATTTTTCGTTTGTTGTTGGTTGAATCTATGGATGTAGAACATCACACAGGGAAGGCCTGTTGCCCAAAGCTGTGTTAATTCAAGGACTGAAATTAAGGAGAAAGCATGAGAGACATAACCAGGGTTCCAGCTATGGGCTGCATACAGACACCAGGAGCACTCTAAGATGGTCAGCCATGAGTGGCAGAAAAGAATGGGACTTTCAGAGCTCTTTATATAAGGCAGTTAGGTGAGCAAAGCTCTGGGGGTATTCTGTAGTCTAGCATTGACAGTGTGGACTGGGCATGAGGCTCTGCATGTCCTTAATCTTTCTTTAGGCCTGACCTTCATACCACAGAGAACTTCCCAAGGTGGAAGCTCTCCTGGTTAGTTTGCTTCTATCTAGAAGTGAGTTGAGTCCACTGGAGAGCTGCTTATGTGTATGTACTAGGTAGAAGCCAAGCTTGGGGTTCTGGGGTGCAGGGAGCCAGTTTTGTTCCAGAAAGCATCTTTGCTGATCCTTGCTCTGAGTCTTAGTTGCCCAATGCCCATCAGAAATCAGTGCCAAGGCACTTTGGCTACTTGAGCAGTAATCATGGTATTGGACAGAAAGGTTCAATGCAAGGAAGTGGAAAGCTGGCATTCTTACTGGCACTCTTGATAAAGAATTAAAAACAACAACAGGAGTTGCTGAAATGGTTGAATACTTCGTAATTATTTCTAATGGATGGTGGATTAAAGAGTACAGGCTGGCAGGGCCTCCCTGGACAAAATACAAATGTTGTTTCCATTTACCCTTTGTTTCTTGTGCATCTATTCTACCCACTAGCATTAGCTTTGATCGCAGAAGGGAACAGAGCAATTCTTTTGTGCAAGGCACAGCCACAGGCACTGAAGCTGCAAAGATAGAAGTGAGAACATCGCTGCTGTCCCTCTGTTGGCCTTGTGTCAATGAGTGTTTTGCCTTTCATTTCAGTGCCACCTGATTGATGGAGTCTGTCATGTAACTGCCATTTCTGGTCACTGCAGAGATAGTTCTCAGAGCGAGGAACCCTGGCGAGTTCCTGGACCTCTATGTCCTTATCTATGAATCTGGGCAGTTAGACTTTTGAATGGAAACTTATCAAAGGTAAATGAGTAGCATAATGTTACCATGTATGAAATAATGGGTAGTTGACAGGCTCTGCTGGCTCCTACTTTCCAAACACCCCTCCACTCCTATTCCTCTACCCCACCACCATCAAAAAGTTTACAAGAACAAATTAACTTTTCAGGCCTCTCAGGGGGAAATTGGTGAGGCCAGGTATGTGGCTGTTGGCTTTGAATCAGTAAGAGAGCTACAGAGAAGCAAGGCTGCCCAAAGCTCCTTTGGATTAAATGTCCCAATGGGAGAGATCGTTGCCCTGGTTATGGTACAGCCGACCCTCACTAGCTTAATTCCTGCACCTTCAGGAGTGGTAACTACATCAACAATTGCTTTGGAGTTACACCCTGACCAAAATTCCCCAGTGTTATTCCTGAGTGTCTTCAAGGTGTATGGGTACTTGAGACTAACGTGTCCATTTGTTTTAAATGGATTCTAGCCTGGCTTTCTTAATGCTTCCATTCAGAAACAGAGGAAAGATACTTGCCACCTTTGTTGGTCCTTCTTGGTTTTTGGGTTTGTTGTTTGTGTTTTGTTTTTGTTTTTAGATCATTTATTCATATAAACTCAGGAGAGTCCACTGATGGATCTCATTGTTGGGACATTCTGGTGGCCTGTGGCATTCCTTGGCTTGTGACTGCATAACCCTAGTCTCTGCCTCCATCCTTATGAGGCCTTATCTTCTGTCTGTGTTGGTATCTTTATATAGCATTTTCTCTGTGTGCCTGTGTACAAATTTTCCTCTTCTTACAAGAACACTGGTCACATTTTTATAATATCTGTAGAGAGCTTACTCTGGAAATCAGTTCTCTCTTTGGAAAGGTCACTTTCGTGACCTTAGGATTTCAGCAAATCTTTCAGATGGGGACACAACTCAATCTGTAACACCTTGCTTCCATTTTTTACCTAACACTCCTTTATTTCCTACCCATCTTTTTGTAATGCAGATCAGATCACGCCACTCCTGCCTTCTTTCCTGTAGCAGTTACCACAATCTTTACAAGCAAACTGCATCTGCTTTGCCACCATCCTTAGTGACTTGTCCCCCTTTGGCTTTTCAAACTCCATATCCTAGCAATCCTTACTTGCTACCTGTGCTCTACTCATCCTCTTGCTGGTCATGCTGTTCCTCAGGCTTTCAATCCATTCCTGTGTCAAACAGCCTCTCTGCCTGCAATGATCACCCATAGTCCCACATAGCTCACATTTAAGTCTCAGCCTTTCAAAGCTGTTATGTGCAACATCACTTTGGTGTATTTTCTTCACTGGCTTCATTTTCTCCATAAAGCTCATCCCTATAGCATGTTCTGCATTAAGTTTTGTGCACCTGCTCACGTCTGTCTCCCCTACTAAAATCTCATGAAGGCAGCACCTCTGGCTCATGACAAACACTCAGTATCTGGCTAATGAGTTAATGAATTTGCTGCTTTGCTTGATGAACCTCCCTGTTTTCCTCACTAGTACTCTTTTCTATTTTTTTTTTTTTCAGGCAGGAAAAGAAGTTTATTTACCCAACTGCTGCCCCCACCATGCATGGTAGAGAGGCATGGCTGGAAAAGAAAAAAAAGGGGAGGAGACCCACCCCAGGCCAGGGACAGGAAGAAGTGTGGCCAGGTTGGGGAAAGGTGTGGCCACACTGGATCAGGATGTGACCTCAGGGTCTGGGAACTGCCTATGGTCAAATGGGAGGCATGTGACCAGAGGCAACCCAGGATATGATCTAGCAGGAGGGGAAGGTGACTGCTTCCAGATATGCCAGTTACCTAGGTAACAGATACTGGGAGGAGACTTAGCCAAGGGTTAGGGAGGTATCCCTGTGCAGACCTTGCATTCCAGCCTCTTGATAATTATGAAAAAGGGTGAAGATCCTCTCTGGCTACTTCCTGCTTGCAAGGGGCATCCACTGTAGGGGTAAAAGGCTGAGATGTGGTCCCCTCTGAGAAGGTAGCAGGCAGCAGCTGTCACTTGGGCGTTGAGTCCTTAGATGAAGTCTGGAGAAGGCAAGTCTGTCTCTTGGACGAAGTCTGGAGAAAGTCTCATGAGGCATTGAGGGGCAGAGTAGAGAAGTGGTGTGGACGTGGCTGTGAAGGCCAGCAATGGTATTAGTAAAAAGTCTCCCGTGGTGTCTCAAGGCAGTTCGGTTCACAGAAAAGGGGTGGTTAGGAAATTCTGACATTTCCAACTCAAAAACCCCATCTGAGTCCTGGCACCATAGGTAAGGTATATTAAATAGGTAGGTTTCATTAGGTAGCCGATGACGAGAACACCTGGTGTTATTCGGGCAGGAGAAGTTTATTTACCCAATTGCTGCCCCCACCATGCATGGTGGAGAGGCATGGCTGGAAAGGAAGGGAAGGGCTCTATTTTTTTCCTATTGCATCACTCTCCTCTTCTGGTACATGAAGTACATACCATTAGCTGTGCCATAAATTCTCTTAAATGTGTGAAGTTTTTGGTGGATCCTTGGCAGGTGTTTTCTTATATTCTTATACTTCCAACATGACTTGATTTGTTTGTGTGCTAGTCCTGGAGTGTGAACTCAGGGTCTGGGTACTGCTCCTGAGGTTTTTTACTCAATACTAGTGCTCTGCCACTTGAGCCACAGCTCCACTTCTGGCTTTTTGGTGGTTAATTGGAGGTAAGAGTCTCATGGACTTTCCTACCTGGGTTAATCTCAAACTTCAGTCATCAGACCTAAGCCTCTTAAGTAGTTAGGCTTATAGGCATGAGACACTAGTGCCTCACAAGACTTTGATTTTTTTTTATTTTTATTTTTGTCAGTCATGGGGCCGAACTCTGAGCCTGAGTGTTATCCCTTAGCTGTTCAGCTCAAGTCTAGCACTTTACCACTTGAGCCACAGCGCCACTTCTGGCTTTTTCTGCTTATGTGGTGCTGAGGAATCAAACCCAGGACCCCATGCATGCACTCTACCACCAAGCCACCTTCCCAGCCCCAAAACTTTGATTTTTAATTGACGAAATCTTCAAGCTTCTCAAAACTTATTTGTATTTATTTGTATGTATATCACATACATACAAATGTTAATGTACACTGGAATGGATAACAACCTAATCAATAAATGTTTTCTCATTATACGTATTTTGTGGTGAGAGAACTTAAAATCTCTCATAGTAGCTCACACCTGTAATCCTAGCTACTCAGGAGGCTGAGGTCTGAGGATCCCAATAAAGCACTCCAATATCTCCAATAAACCACTCAGAAAACCAGAAGTGGCACAGTGGCTCAAGTGGTAGAGTGCTAGCCCTGAGCTGAAGAGCTGAGAGACAGTGCCCAGGCCCAGAATTCAAGCCCCACCATGACCAAAGACAAACAAAACAACACATTGTTACTAACTACGATCCTCATACTATGTAATATGCTAATAGGTTACTGACCTTCAACATTCTGCAGGTGGTAGATTAGTGGTTTGGGGACTATTATGTCTATCTCCCAGGACCCTCATCTGTTACCCTCTTATGATTCCTATTTCTGTTCTGCTCTTCAGCTCAAGTCTTCAGTCTCTCATCTGGATTGCTGCACCACTGTCCACACCTTTAATTCTCCCCATTGAGGCCATTGAAAATAACAACAGCAGCTTTATTAACATACACATCAGATAGTCCATCTATTTAAAGTATCCAGCTTAATGGCTTTTAATGCATTCACAAAGTTGTGCAACTGGCATCCATTCTAGAATATTTTCATTATCTCCAAAAAGCCCCAAAGGTCTTATACGTTATCCCCAAATGCATGGCCCCACTGACTCCTCACCTCTAGGCAACCACTTATCTACTTACTTTCTCAATAGGCTTGTCTATTTTGGACATTTTATGTGAGTGAAACTATATTATATATATTCTAATTAATTTACCTCCAATTAATTTAATCCTTAGAATTTGCCATATATGTATTTCCTTAACTTAACTAGCGTTTGCTTGTGGTTTATTCTAATTTGATCTAATGAAATACACAAATGTTCCTCCTACAGTCACTCCATTTCTTTATGCTGTACTTGTTAGAGATCTGTGAATTTTACAAGCCCAATGATATCTGGTTAAGAAGATTACAAATTTTGTGTATTGAAATGGCTGAGAAAAGAAAGGAGAGCAGGCATATTTTTATGAAATTTGTTATATTCACCTTCCAATTTCTCATTTCTGGCTCTCTTTGCTTCTCTTAATACATTTCTACTCTCACTGGCCTCCTTGGTGGTGTATCATTTCTATATTTTATAGGTCCAATGATACAATCATTCATATATTGTCTAATATATTTCCCGAATAAGAGAAAAATACAAAACTTATACTGATTTTAATAGTTGTATATTTACTTTTTTTTTTCAGTATATAAACTATTTATTAACAGAAAAGGCCTACTCATTTCTTCTTGGACATACCCACAGTGCGACCACGGCGTCCAGTGGTCTTGGTGTGTTGGCCTCTAACTCGAAGGCCCCAGAAGTGGCGCAGCAGCTCCAGGTCTTCACGGAGCTTATTATCCAGACCATTGGCCAGAACCTGGCTGTATTTTCCATCCTTTACATCCTTTTGTCTGTTTAAGAACCAGTCTGGGGTCTTGTACTGACGTGGATTCTGTATAATGGTGATCACACGTTCTACCTCATCCTCTGTGAGTTCTCCAGCCCTCTTGGTGAGGTCAATGTCTGCTTTCCTCAACACCACATGAGCAGCGTATCTTCGCCCCACACCCTTAATGGCAGTGATGGCAAAGGCTATTTTCCGCCGCCCATCGATGTTGGTGTTGAGTACTCGCAAAATGTGCTGGAACTACTCAGGAATCACTAATGACATGGCGGCAGCACCAGCAGCGGCGTGTAGGCCTCCTGTGGAAGAGCTGTATATTTACTTTTATGTGTGTTCTTTTATTTCTTACATAGATTAAAATTTCCATTTCCAGTTTGTTTTACTTAGTTTCTACCTGAGGAACTTTAGAATTGTTTTGTAAGATGAATCTAATGGTAATACAATTTATTTGTGTCTGTTGACTTAAAATGTCTTTATTTTACTTCCATTTTATTGGGGTTTCATTTCTTTTTTTTTCTTTTTTAAATTGGTTGTGGGGCTTGAACTCTGGGCCTGGGCACTGTCTCTCAGCTCTTCAGCTCAAGGCTAGCACTCTGCTACTTGAGCCATAGCGCCACTTCCAGTTTTCTGGTGGTTAATTGGAGGTAAGAGTCTCATAGACTTTTCTGCCTGGGCTGGCTTTGAACTGCCATCCTCAGATCTCAGCCTTCTGAGTAGGTAGGATTACAGGCATGAGCCATCAATGCCTAGCTTTTTACTTTCATTTTAAAATATAGTGTTGCTGATAGGGATTTTTGGATGATAGGTTTTTGCCTTCAATATATTTAAAATGTTGCCCACTGCTTCTAACCTTTATGATTCTGCTGACAAGCCCAGTATTTGAATGTTACTAGATTTTCCAGGATTGTTTTCTGTTCACTGCTTTCAAGCTCTGTTTGCCAAAATACAGGAAATCAAAGATATTTCACCATGATGTATCTACATATGGCTGTCAGTATTTATCCTGCTCAGAATTTATGGAGATTCCTTAGATGTGTAGGTTAATATTTTTTTAATAAATCAGGGAAGTTTCAGTCATTATTTCTTTGAATATTTTTTCTGCTCCTTTCTTTTTCTTCTTTTTTCATAGTTTTAACACATCTATCGGTGTGCTTAAATATAACCCATATTCCAAGACTGTTGGTTTTCCTTTCTTGCTGCAGCTGCTGCTGCTTCTCTTCTTCTTCTTCTTTTTTCCTCCTCCTTCTTCCTCTTCCCCCTCCTCTTCCTCCCCCCCACTTCCTCCTCCTCCCCCTACTTCTTCTTCTTCTTCTTCTTCTTCTTCTTCTTCTTCTTCTTCTTCTTCTTCTTCTTCTTCTTCTTCTTCTTCTTCTTCCCCCTCCCCCTCCCCCTCCCTCTCCTCTTCCTCTTCTTCCTCCTCCTCCTCCTCCTGATTCTTTTCTGGTCCTGAGACTTGACCTCTGGGCCTGGGACTGGGTCTGTCCCTGAGCCTCTTTGTGCTCAAGGCTAGTGCCCTACCATTTAAGCACCACTTCTGGCTTTTTCAGAGTACTTTATTGGAGATAAGAGTCTCATGAACTTTCCTGCCCAGGCTGGCTTGGAACCACATTCCTCAGATCTCAGCTTCCTGGGTAGCTAGGATTACAGGCATGAGCCACTGGAGCCTGGCTCTATATTGTATTTTTCTAACTTTTGGATTATATAATCTCTGTCAGTCTATCAAGTTTACTGATTCTTTTTTCTGCAAGTTCCAGTATTATATCAAACAAAAATGGAAAAAGTAGGAATACCTGCCTTATCCTCAGTTTTAGAGGAAAATCTCTAGTCCCTCATCATTGAACATAGTACTTGTTCAAGGATGATGTACAGATGTATGACACATGGCTTTTTTTTTTTTTTTTAGGGGGGGAATATTTAATAAGTTTTTGATTTATTTAATATGATTTCAAAGAATTAGATTAGGAACCAAGTACAATGCAATATACACAAGAACCACATCTTCCATTTAGTTTAGTAACACTGATCCAGTTTTTAACTGAACCTGGATGAAAACTTGATATTTATGTGTATCCAAACTGTATAAAAAATAAAATATAAAACCAACCTTATTTTGAATATCAAACACCTTCTTCATAAAGGCTCAACACCTTGAGCATCTATGGATCTGAAGATATGAATCTGTCTCGGAGATATGTGGATGAAGGCAAAGGCCTCAGGAACCCAGCAGCCAGGCTGCCTAGGGTACCCCTACCCAGCTCCAGGGAGGAGCCAACAAGTACTGGGAGTGAGGCATATGCTTGGGCAAGGAATACAGGACTTCATTTTATGAATCCTCATTCTGGGACGGCTTCACAATGCTTAAACAGCAGTCTGCAAACTCCACAAACAAAGGTTCTTGCATATAGGTTTTCATCACCTCTGCTTTGTTGTCCCGCTGATCAAGGTTGACCATCAGGTGTCTAAGGTGTGGATTGGTCAGTAAGCTTCTTAAAGTTGCAGATTCCCCTAAATTCTTCAAGCTCTGTAAAGAAACTCTGTCTTCTTCCTCATCACTATTGAGAAAATCAGCTAGAGAGTCATCATCTTTGTTGTCCTCAGGCTTTGTGGTTTTTACAGGAGCTGCTGATCTTTTCTCAATGGGACGAGTTTCAGGGCTGCACTGCTCTTTGTGCTTCTGGAAGCAGGTCACGGAGCAGTAGGGCACGCGGCAGGCCGGGCAGCGGTACTTGGGCTTCTCCAAGCAGATCACGCAGACCGCCGTGCTACACCGCAGCGAAGCCATGCCTCCGCACCACGCGCCAGGGCCGCGCGACCCGCGGCGCGCCGACACATGGCTTTTATAATGCCGACTTACTGTTTATTCCTAGTTCATTGAGTATTTTTATGATTAAGCCTGCAGAATTTTATTAGTTTTTATTTTGTGTTCATCAATTCAAATAATTTCAATTTTGTCCTTCATTCTGTTAATTTTCTATATCAAATTATTGTTGCATTCCAAAAATAAATCCCACTTGATCATGTCTATGTGCTTTTAATATGCTATTCAATTCTGTTTGCTAGTAGTTTGTGAAAAAATTTTGCACCTACATCCACAAAATGATATTAGTTTGTGGTGTTTGTGGGCATCTTTGTCTAGCTTTGTTATGAGAGTAGACACATGCTACTATGCCCAGTTATGGATTGAGAAGGGGTTTCATGCACTTTCCACCTAGGCTATTCTTGAAACATGACCCTCTCATTCTCAGCCTTCAAAGTAGCTAGAATTATAGGTGTGAGGCATCAGCAACTGCATTAGAAATCTTTCCTATTTTTAATGCAAATAGCTGTGATTATAAATTTATCTTTAAGCCCCGCTTTCACCATGTCACACAAGCTTTTGTTGTGTGTTGTGTTTTTATGCTCATTCATCTCTATTTCATTATTTCCTTGTGATTTCTCCTTTAGTTCACTATTGCTTAAGAATCTGTTTAATTTGCACAGATTTATGAAATGAAACTACTAGTGAAATTTATTTTGATTTTGATATTACTTTCTAACTTCATCTTGTTTTGGATATTTTCTATGATATATACTTGTAAAAAATATATTGAGGGCTCGGAATGTGGCTTAGTGGTAGAGTACTTGCCTTGTATCCATGAAGTCCTGGGTTTGATTCTTTAGTACCACATAAATAGAAAAAGGCAGAAGTGGTTCTAAGGCTCAAGTGCTAACCTTGAGTATAAAAGAAACTCAGGGATAGTGCCTAGGCTCTGAGTTCAAGCCCCAGGACTGGCAACAAAAGAAGTATTGAGAATGAGTTTATGACCTAGTATAATGTCTATCCTGAACAATGGCACATATGAATATAAAAAGAATGTGTATTCTGGAAGTGGTGCTGTGGGCTCAAGTGGTAGAGCACTAGCCTTGAGCTGAAGAGCTGAGGGACAGCACCCAGGCCCAGAGTTCAAGCCCCAGGACCAACAAAAAAAAAAAAAAAAAAAGAAAAGAAAGAAAGAAAAAGAATGTGTATTCTGTTGTTAGATATTTTGTCTAAATCTGTTAGATTTAGTTGGTTTACTTTGTTGTTCAAATCCTCTGTGGCCTTATTTGCCTTCTATCTGGTTGTTACATCCATTATGAATTGTGAGACATGAGTTCTGTAATAATTATGGTCAAACTTTCTATTTTCTTTTTTTTTTCTTTTGGTCCATCATGGGGCTTGAACTCTGGGCCTGGGTGCTGTCCCTCAGCAATTCAGCTCAAGGAGAGCACTCTACCACTTGAGCCACAGCTCCACTTTTGGTTTGCTGGTGGTAAATTGGAGATAAGAGTCTCACAAAGTTTCTTGTCTGGGCTGGCTTTGAACCATGATCCTCAGATCCTCAGATCTTAGCTAGGATTATAGACTTGAACCACCGACACCTGGCTTAAACTTTCTATTTTCTGTCCAAGACATAAACGATCCTTCTTTGTCTCTTACAAACTTATTTGATTTAAACTCTGATGATATTATAGCCATCCTTGCTCTCTTTTAGCTAATATTTACATGCAATGTGTTTTTTATATCATTTCATTTCTCATCCATTTGTGTGTGGATCTAAAGCTAGTATATTGTAGACGGCATATGGTTGCTTGGATCACAATTTTGTGTTTTTATTTTGTTTAATCCCTTCTAATAATTTAAGCGTTTGACACATTTACATTAAAGCACTTACTGAGAGTACAGGTGGTAGGGGAGGGTGAATGGATAGAGGGAAGAAGGGTAAATATGGTCAATATCGATACACACGTGAAACCCTAGCATCTTTGTTAGGATTGGTTTGGGAAGGAGCAAGTGAGAATGAAGGAGAATGACAGAGAAAGTGAGGCTGATCATGAGCATTGCATGCCTACATAGACATGTCAAAGTGAAACACCTTGGACAACTAACTGAGGCTAATAGAATGCCTTTTAAATAAAACAATAGCGCAATATCAATGTATACACACCAGCCTAAGCTATTTCACTCAACACTCCCAGCATATGTTCTGGTAAGATGTACATGACAGGCTGAGAGTGCTGCCTCATGAATGTGGAACCAGAAAAGGGGGCTCCATTAGTTGTGCTGAACATCTAGTGACATTGATCAAAATGAAATGAATCATTTCATCATTTAAACTACAATGTTCGCTATCTAAGTAATGATAATAACACTATTAATAAAGCACTCATTGATACAAGGGACTTTCCTCTGCCAGTTTGTTATGTGTTTTCTACATGTCTTACAGCTTACAACTTTTTGGTCCCTCATTCCTACATTATAGTCTTTTATGTTTAATTGAATTTGTCTCATTTGTGCATATTTTAAGCTATTTTCTCTGTGGTGACCATAGGGGTTACATTTAAATATCTGCATGGTGGTTTGAATATCCTCCCCAAATCATGTTGAAATTGAATTTCTATTGTGGTAGTATCAGGAAGTAAGGCCTTTTAGGTAGTGATTTATCCATGAGGATACCATCCTTACAAAACATTTAATGTTCTTACAAAGGAGGCTTCTGAGGGAGGCTGCCTCTCTTGCCCTTCAACCTTCTGTCACCTGAGCACACAATTACAAGGCACCATCTTGGAATCAGAGAGATCTGGTCTTCACCTGATACCAAACCCACTGGCATTGTCACCTTAAGCTTATAGTCTCCAAAGCTGTGGGAAATAAATTTCTGTTCTTCAGAAATTACTTTCTCTGGTATTTCATTTAGGTGCTTGAATGAACTAAGACACACAGCTTAAAGTTTTCACAATTTTATTCAAATTTATTCCTGCTTAACTTCAATAATCTATAAGAACTCTGCACCTTTGATAACTCTGCTTAACTTTTTTCAGTTGTTGATGTCACATATCTTTATATATTGTATGTCCAAAATCAAATTAATAATTTCCAAGGCATTATTTTCTTTTAAAAAATTAAATATATATTTTATTGTAAAGATAGTGTACAGAGGGGTTACAGTTACATGAGTAGGGTAATGAGTACATTTCCTTCAAGCATTGTTACCCCCTCCTTTGTTTTTCCCCTACCATCCCTTCACTCTCTACCTCCCCAACTCCACCCCCCACCCCCAAAGTTGTAAAGTTAGTTTTCAACATGTCTTGTACGACTCATTGCTACAAAGGGTCAACCTGTGTCCTTTATTTCAGCATTTTGTTATTTCCTTTCCTCTCCCCAAATTAGAAAAAATGTATATACAAGATGCAGGGCACTGGAATCAAATACAGTAAAAACAGGAGTTATACCATGGGGGAAGAACATACAAAAGAAACAAAAAAAAATCACATAGTACATTGTAAGTACACTAAAACAACAGCAAGAAAGAAAAAAGCACTTGTGTCCTTATCTTGGTGTTCATTTCCCTTAGCATCATCTTTTTTTTTTTTTTTTTTTACAAAGGAAAAGATTTATTTGGAAAATGAAGATTCCAAACACCCATCTTTGCTGGGGGTTCTGGCACAAGTATTTTTTTGTTTTGTTTTTTTGCTTTTTGGATTTTTTTTTAAAATGTTTTTTATTGTAAAAATAGTATATAGAGGGGTTAAAGTTACATGAGTAAGGTAATGAGTACATTTCCTATCAAGCATTGTTACCTCAGCCTTTGTTTTTCCCCTACCATCCCTTCCCTACCTACCTCCCCAACTCCTCCCCCCCCCCAAGTTGTAAAGTTCGTTTTCAACATAGTGTCTCGTACATCTCATTGTTACAATGGGTCAACCTGCATCCCTATTTAAGCATTTTGTTTTTTTCCTTCCCTCCCCAAATTAGAAAGATGCAGGGCACTGGAATCAAATACAGTGAAAACAGGCGTTATACCATGGGGAAGAACATACAAAAGAAACAAAAAAATCACATAGCACATTATAAATATGTTAAAAACAATAGCAAGAAAGAAAAAAACAATTCTGTCCCTGTCTTGGGGTTCATTTCGCTTAGCATCATCTTATATGGTCATATGTACATAGCTTTTGACCTTTTCTGCTTGTCCTAGACATATACTAGTTATTGTAAATAAAGGAAACTATGGGACCTATGTTTCTTTGTGCCTGGCTTACTTCACTTAATATAATTTTTTCCAAGTCTTTCCATTTCCTAACAAATGGGGCGGTAGTGTCATTCTTCCTGATGGAGGTATAGAATTCATCATATATATGTGTATACACACACACACACACACACACACACATATCACATGTGACCCATTCATCTACTGAGGGGCATCTGGGTTGGTTCCATATCTTAGCTATGGTGAATAATGCTGTGATAAACATAGTCGTGCTGGTAGCTTTAGTGGGGTCTTGTTTGTAAACATTTGGGTAAATGCCCAAAAGTGGGATTGCTGGGTCATAGGGGAGCTCTAGGTGGAGTCTTTTGAGGAACCTCTATACTGCTTTCCAAAGTGGTTGAACAAGTTTACATTCCCACCAACAATGCAGTAGGGTTCCCTTCTGTCCATATCCCCTCCATCATCTATTGTTATTAGATTTCTTGATTTTAGCCATTCTAACTGGGTGAGGTGGAATCTCAGTGTTGCTCTGATTTGCATTTGTTCATTATTTTCTTAAGATACAAAGAAATAAAAATGTGGAGAGCCGGGCATTGGTGGCTCATGCCTGTAATCCTAGCTACTCAGGAGACTGAGATGAGGATCACGGTTCAAAGCCAGCCCGGGCAGGAAAGTCCGTGAGACTCTCAACTCTAATAAAGCACTAAAAAACCGGAAGTGGTATTGTGGCTCAAGCGTTAGAGCAATTGCCTTGAGCTGAAGAGCTGAGGGACAGCGCCCAAGCCCTGAGTTCAAGCCCCATGGCCGACCAAAAAAAAAAAAAGTGGAGATACCACATTTAAAACAGGAATGGTTTGGCTGGGTGCTGGTGGCTCATGCCTGTAATAATCCTAGCTACTCAGGAAGCTGAAATCTTAGGATCATGGTTCAAAGCCAGCCCGGGGAAGGAAAGTCTGTGAGACTCTTATCTCCAATTTACCACCAGAAAACCAGATGTGGAGCTGTGACTAAAGTAGTAGAGCACCAGCCTTGAGTTGAAGAGCTCAAGCATAGTGCCCAGGCCCAGAGATCAAGTCCTACGACCAGCAAGAAAACAAAACAAAACAAAACAGGAATAGTGTGTAGACTAGTAATTTTTTAAAATTGTATACCTCTAATATTATGTA
Source organism: Dipodomys spectabilis (assembly GCF_019054845.1). Classification (NCBI taxonomy): domain Eukaryota; kingdom Metazoa; phylum Chordata; class Mammalia; order Rodentia; family Heteromyidae; genus Dipodomys; species Dipodomys spectabilis. The sequence continues at coordinate 14,694,727 of NW_024870758.1, forward strand.
AAAAAAAGTACAATTATGCACAGTTGTTACAATGGCATTAGTCATTTTTCCTTCAGATTGTATTTATTTCTATTGAAATTTTATTACATGAGTATTAAGAATTTTATCTAATGATTAATAATTTTGTACCTGGATCTTTTGATGTTTAGTACTGGAATATGGTATATACTTTCTCAGCAACAATTTCTATTGATTTTTATTTTATTTTATTTTTGTGCCAGTCTTGGGGTTTGAACTCAGGCTCTGGGTGCTGCCCCTGAGCAGTTTTGCTCAAGACTAGTGCTCTACCATTTGAGCCATACTGGAGAGATTGGAGATACAAATCTCACAGGCCAGGAGCTGGTGGCTCATGCCTATAATTCTACCTACTCAGGAGGCTAAGACCTGAGGATCTCAGTTCAAAGCCAGCCCAAGCAGGAAAGTCCACGAGACTCTTATCTCCAATGAACCACCAGAAAACAAGAAGTGGTGCTGATGTGGCTCAAAGTGGTAGAGCTGGAAGTGGAGCTGTGTAGCTCAAGTGGTAAAGCATCAGCCTTGACAAAAGAAAAAAAGCTCAGGAACAGCACCCAGGCCCACGACTGACTGACTGACTGACTAAACAAACAAATAAATAAATAAAATTAATCTTATGGCCTTTCCTGCCCAGGGTGCCTTGAAATCTCTCAATCCTTAGATCTTAGCCTCCTGATTAGGTAGGATTACAGGAGTGAGCCACTGGCTCCTGGTGTTTTGTTTTGTTTTAAATTATGCTTAGGTCTTGAACTCTGAGCCTGTGTGCTGTCCCTGAGCTTTTTTGGTCAAGGCTGGTGCTTTACCACTTAAGCCACAGATCTACTTCCAGCTTATTGAAGGTTAATTGGAGACAAGAGTCTCATGGACTTTCTTGCTTAGGCTGGCTTGGAACAGCGATCCTCAGACCTCACACTCTTGAGTTAGGCATGAGCCATCAGCACCTGGCCTTGATTTATTTGTTGGTAACTTTCACCCACACTGGATTCCACAAACTGTGCAATCTGCTCAAGGAATAGCTGCCTGCCCTTTTCCTAGGTGGTAAATACGCAACTTCTATGACACTAGCAGCTGAAATTGACCAAAAGTAGGAGTAAATGAATTTACCTTCCAAGTCTTTGCTGGAAGTTAAAAACCTTCTATAGACTCCAGGATTCAAAAATAGGACATCAATCTGATGGTGTAATTGTTGCTTAAGTATAGAGATAGTTTCTTTCTATACCATGTTCCAAGAAACCTCCAGGAAATAAATTTATACATACATGTATATATCTTTGTGCTGATACTGAGGTTTGAATAAGGATTCACTAGGCCTTATTTGCTGGGTCTGACTGGCTGGTGTTCTATCACTTGACACATGCCTCTAATCGAGTTTTTTGATGATTAATTGGAGGCAGTGTCTCCTGGACTTCTCTACACCGAGATCTGGAGGATCTCAGCCTTCTGAGTAGCTAGGATTATAGGCATGGGCCACCAGCTCCAGGCAGAAACAGCTTTTGAGAATGGTTTTTAATATTTCTTCTGGCCCCAGGAGAGCTCTTCTTTGTATCTCTTTCCTAGTTCTCTTTGGTAAAAATTGCTAGTCTATGGATTTGCTAATTGCTTTTTTTTGGGGGGGGGGGGGGGTCCGGTCGTGGGGTCTGAACTCTGCTAGCACTCTACCACTTGAGCCACAGCGCCACTTCCGGCTTTTTTCTTTTTGCTTATGTGGTGCTGAGGAATAAAACCCAGGGCCTCAGGCATGCAAGGCAAGCGCTCTACCACTGAGCCACCTTCCCAGCCCTGCTTTTTTTGTTTGTTTGTTTGTTTTCCTAAGACAGAATCTAACTATGCAGGCTGGCTGGAATTCCAGATCTTCCTGCCTCCCATTTCCTAAGTGCTGAAATTTCAGATGTGCTATCATGACCTGCTCTTAATTAAAAGGAGTCATTGTTAATCATCATGTCAGACTAGGATTTATGACTGCTGTCCAAATAGTAGATAAGGGTCCTGCAACTGCCCAGACCTGAAAGTCACAATAAGGGGCTCTTGTTGCCTTGAAAGGTGGTAGCTGCCCCAGAGAAATGCCATCCCAAGGTAAAGGGGACTGAAAGTTGATTATTTACTGCCTTTACTACATGGGCCTGGTGCTGCCTAGGAAGGGAGCATGCTAAGCTGTGGAGAAGGGAAGGAGTGGACTAAGCTATGGGAAGGGATTCATTTCGCTAACAGCTGGGTAGGGGGAACTCATTGGAGTTGGAGGAATGAGAATTGCCATGGCCTGTTTTTCCAATATTCTTGGAGAAATACTTCTTTATCCATGGCATGCTCTTGGAACCATTTCCAGAGATTCTGAACAGTTGTATTTTGTTAAATAAATAGCATTCATCAGATTTTCTTGTGTTAGCTAGAGAATGGATCTACAGAATTCCTTGTGCTTAGAAACTACATTTATAAAGTAGTTTTCCTTTGGGGCATTTTGATTGATATTATTACTTTGTTTAGCAACCTTCAGAATTCCTGTGCCAAGGATCATTACTCATTTCCCTCTTCTCTCTCAAGCACAGAATGTCAATATTATTTTGGAGTGGCAGTAGACACCACCAAAGATGGGTACCAAGTGATTGGGTGAATGAGTTCTGTTCAACGAGTTGCAAGTGAAAATGTTGTCTGTATTTTGAAGGAGTTATTCAGCCAGAAATACGAGTGTTGGCTTCTTTTCTTGTCGCCTACAAAACGGCCTTGATTGTTGGCGTACTAGCAATCATTTTAGACAATGAAACAACCTTGAAGATAGAATTCACATACAAAGAATAGCAGAAATTAAATATCTTTTCACTTCCTCTACTGAGTCCTTTATAACTTCCCAAAGCTGCCACATCAGTGCACCAGCACCTTCTAATAAAGAACATAAATCTTCTTGTGCTCAAATCACAATCCTCCAGCCTTCAAATATCACCTTCCCGATAAAAATCTTGCCTCATCTTGACAGCTAGATATTTTCTCTTCCCTTTGAATTTTTATAACATTTGTCCTGCAGTCCTCATGCTCCTAGTAATTCACAACACAATCGTCTCCCTCGTATTAATGCTGTTTGGGTTTATTCTGAGCGAGAACCAGATGGCTTACCTAATCAAATCTAGCCCAGTTCCTTTAAGACAGGCTGCAGGGAAGGAATCACCCAGTTGGCAGTACTAGTTGGACTCCCAAGCAGCCCTACACCCACTCTAAAATTCATTTTTCTTCTGGGACTTTCTTACCAGTCGCTGCCACCACCTACAAACCTCACCGCAGGACTTTGCATTACATGTGGCCATTCAGCCCAAAGATTCCACCTCGGGCTTGAATCTTTTTGACACTGCTGAGAATAGATTGAAGGCTTAAAAAAAAAAAGATTGAAAGCCTGAGGTGAGGGAAGAGAAGTAAACAAGGGGTACAAACAACATTAAGCAATCTGTTTTACTAGTTATCTGTAGCTTGGGGCTTCCTGCTAATCCTTTGAAGCCTAGGGGTAGTCCTTAGTCATCCTTAGATTCCAGAGGCTAACTGTTCTCACACTGCTATTGCATCATCATAGAATCTTTGGAATGAGAAGACAACTGTGCCTGGCATATTCATGCTGTAATCTGGATCTTATCTTATTATATATAAAAAGAAGGACAGAAGGCGTAGCTCAAGTGGTAGGGCACCAGCCAAACAAGTAAGCTAGTGAGCCCAAGGACCTGTGTCCAAACGGTAGTACCACCTCTCCCTCCCCAAAAAAGGATAAAGAATCCGAACAGTTCCTATCCCTTGGAGGCTGCCTGAGGGTTAATTCTTTCAGTCTTAGCGTTACATGAAATGGAAATGTTACTGGAGCTCCCATAAAGCCAGGATCTTCTGTTTGTTTGTTTTTAAAGATTTTTTTTCATTATATTAACAAATTATTGTTTTTTATAAAGATGATGTACAAAGGGTTTCCAATTACATAAACCAGGTAAAGAATTCATTTCTTTTTGGACAATGCCACCCTTTTCCTTGAAAGATCTTCTAAATGAAGTTGTCTGAAATGAATATAGATAGCAATATGTTGTTTTTGCTGGTCTTTGCAGACCTTGATAATTTTTGGAGAAAATAGTCCTAACAAAAAGAAGACAATAGTGATAGAGGCATTAGCACAGAACCTGGACTTAGGCTTGAGCAGAACTCAAATATCCATATATATACATATACATATACATACATGTACATCTGTTCACACTCATGTACATATATTTCTTTGGGAGTCCGGTCGTGGGGCCTGAACTCTGGGCCTGGGCGCTGTCCCTCAGCTCTTCAGCTCAAGACTAGCTCTCTACCACTTGAGCCACAGAGCCACTTCCGGCTTTTTTCTTTTTGCTTATGTGGTGCTGAGGAATTGAACCCAGGGCCTCAGGCATGCAAGGCAAGCGCTCTACCACTGAGCCACCTTCCCAGCCCTCATGTACATATATTTCTTAAGGCTTCTCTCTTACTCAGCTTGTTTGCTTTCTTGGCTGGTACTCTACCAGTTGAATCAGACCTCTAATCCTTTTTTTTTTGGGGGGGGGGTCCGGTCATGGGGCCTGAACTCTGGGCCTGGGTGCTGTCCCTCAGCTCTTCAACTCAAGGCTAGCGCTCTACCACTTGAGCCACAGCGCCACTTCCAGCTTTTTTCTTTTTGCTTATGTGGTGCTGGGGAATCGAACCCAGGGCCTCAGGCATGCAAGGCAAGCGCTCTACCACTGAGCCACCTTCCCAGCCCCCAGACCTCTAATCCTTAACCCCTATACTAATCAGAGGAAAAGAAGCTAAGAGATAATGGGACAGTTTTCAATGAAGAATTATTGACACTGAGGAAATTTTCAGGGCAGATGAGAGAATGAGTTTGAGAGTTAGCAATCATGATAGAACATACTTTTATAGGGCTTAGTCTTTGCCAGGACAGCCTGACATATGCTATCTCATGACATCTATGACATCATACAGTGAATATCTTCATTTTTACAGATGAGGAAATGGATTCTGAGAGAGACTAGGCAGCTTGCTCCAAGTTGCTAAGCGATGGAGAAGTGGAGCTGAGATGTAAAGCCAGGCATCTGGCCCTGGAGATTGGAACTTGAATTGTATGCTATTTCAGGCAGCTGTTCACTTCACCATCTCTGCATAAATCCCTGTGTATCTTAGTCATGACAAGATGCTATGGCATAATGCCATAAACTAACTGGGTGGTTTATAAACACAAATATATATATTTCATAGTTCTAAGGCCTGGAAAATCCAAAGTCAAACCACCAACAGATTCGGTGTCAGTGAGGACTCCTTCCTTACATGTAGTACTGTGATCTCATTTGGCAGAAGGGGCATTTGCCCTCGGCTCTATTCTTGTAAGGACACCAATCCCACTAATGAGAAATCTGCTCTCCTGACGCAGTCATCCTCCCATAGCCTCCCACACCTCCTATCCCTACCTCATTGGTGATTAGGTTTCCCATAGGAGTGTTGGGGAGTATAAACATTAGAGAACATCCCTGAGTCCTGGCTGCTCTTGCCCATGGCTTTCCACCTCCTCATGAAGTAAAGTATTCCTGATGAACAGAAAATGAGTGATTTTCATTGGCTGCTTTTGCATCTGGTCACCTTGCCAAACTCTCCTATTAGTTGTATTTGCTGTATAGCTAACTGCACTTGTGACTTGTGGTAGAAGGAGTAATCAGCTTTCCTGCAATTATGTATAATTTTGTTTCCACTTTTTCCATATTTGTACTTCCTGTTTCTGTTTATCACTGGAGTGAGACCAGGTCTAATTTCTAAAATAGAGTTTTCCAGCAGCCGTTGGGAAGAGAAGTGGGAGAAAAAAAGAACACAGGAACAGAGACAACTGAGGGAGCTGTTGCGGTTATTTAGTGGGATGTCATATAGCCTAGGACATATATGGAAAGATGTTTCAGATAAAGAAATTACTAAGCTTATAATGTGGGTGAGCAATAAAATAAATACACCCTAGCTAAAGCATAGTGATCTACATGATGGCAACAATATGTAACAGTTATAACTATCTATTAAAAACATATGGCTGGGGATGAGGAAGTAAATGAATTACAAGTCTCCACATATGGGATGCTTTTATTTATTTATTTATTTATTTATGATACAGGGTCTTCCTGTATAACCCAGGTTGGCCTAGATTTTATGAACCACCTACCTCAGCCTCCTGGGTAACTATAGGTATAATTATAGATGCATACCACCACACATGCTTGCATATTAACTTCACAGGTCCTTCTTGAATTCCCTGTTCACTTCCCATTTGCCTGCTCCAGACCCCAGAGTTTTTCTCGCTCTCCATTTCTCCCTCTCTGTCTCTCCCTCTCCCTCTCCCCTTACTTTCTCTCTGTTTTCCAAACCCTTAGTATCCTTTCCTGCTCAAGTCTGTCATGAATTATGTTATCCGTTCTTCTACCTAACTCAGGTGAATCGTCCCTGACAGGGAATCCTTCCTAATGGTTCCAGCCATGTCAGAATGGATCTGTTCTTCCATGGTGTGTCTTGGCACTTTTCTTTTCCAAGGATTTCCCATGGTTGTAGTTTGGTAGGGGTTTGTGAGATGATATGGTATCAGTTTTCTCTCTAGACTGTATGCTCTGTGAAGACTATGTTTACTCCTTCTGCATCCCTAGTGCCTTACACAGTGCCTGGTGGTTGGTAGATAATCTATAAATGCTTGTTGACTCTACTCACTGCTATGTAAAACCTATCTAAACAAATTAGCAGGCTAGGAAGGTGGCTCAGTGGTAGAGTGCTTGCCTTGCATGCATGAGGCCCTTGGTTCGATTCCTCAGAACCACATAAGCAGAAAAAAAAACCAGAAGTGGTGCTGTGGCTCAAATGGTAGGTTCTAGCTTTGAGGAGAAGAGCTGAGGGACAGTGCCCAGGCCCAGAGTTCAGGCACTATGACCCACCAATAAACAAACAAACAAATAAATCTACTTTTTTTTGAGGACTGAGACTGCAGGTACATGCCACCATTTTCAACTAGACATTGCACATTTTGATAACACACCATATGGCATTGTATTTTCACCTGTATCATTCTACTTGGTGCTTACTTGTACCCGTTGTGAGATCTCTGAACATACTGCGCTTCTAACACTTGCAGCGCCTCTCTGCTGAGCAGGTCTGAATCATGGATGCAATCATGGTGCAATCATGGCACCCTTTCTCTGTGCCCTCCCTTCCCATACTGTGCATTCCTCCCCCACTTGCTCTCAACAGCTCCTAGCTTCCCTTTTCTATGCAGAATTATCTCCTTCCAGAGAGCAAAGAATGGCCTCTCCTTGGTTTGGAGGGAGTTGCATGCAACACTGGTTGACAGGCCCCAGGGTTCAGAGGGTCACCATCAAGTGGAACCTAGAATTTTCTCTTAGCCAAGGCTGAAGCCAGGGTCCTGCTGAGCTCAGGCTGAGCCAATGTCCTTGTTTAGCTCTCTCTCCTAACTCATGCTTCATTCCCCCTTCACTTGCATCTGATAAATGGCTTCCAGGAAACCCCAGCTCAGTCCCTTCTGTACGTCCAGCCTAAGATTCTCTGCTTTGTCCACCTAATATACCTATTCTCCCTATATATTTTCCCCAGAAGGATCCTCCTATTCCTACAGGTACTAGGACTCTGTGTGCAGGCAGTGGGGACTTCAAAGAAGAAGTACAGGGGCCAGGTGGCTCCTGCAGACTGCAGGTAAGGAAGAAATCCACAAAGAGGTCATTTATGGAAGCCATTTGGCCAGAAACTAGAGCCATGAAAACCTGCAAATTCCCAGCCCAGAGGCATTGAGACACTCTTGCATTTTTGGTCAGTGAAGTCTACTGAAAAGAGACCATTCTCACTCATTAGCACTCCTTTTTCTACTTTTAAACTAAGAGAAGAGGGAATCTTGGAATTACACTGGGCATTGTGACAATGAGGTTCACAATATCAAATATATTGCCATTGGACTGTCTGACATCCAGGCTTTCAGAAAGCTCAAGGAAAACCAGCTGCCATTTGCCTAAGATCAGCTTCCCTCAGCCAAGGTACAAATGGTAAGTATGTCTGCTCTTTCCCAGCCTGGGACCCTACTGCCATAGATCTGCTCCTGTCAAGGGACAGAGGAAAGCTCAAGATTCACCTCAGAGATGCACACATAAGATTCTTTCTATCTTCGTTCTATTGACTTTGTTTCTTAGTTTACTAGATGGTACACTCAAGGAAAACAGAAGCCATGCCTTGCTTATCTTATAAGCTCTTGTGGTAGCAAGGATATAACATTGATTTTTTTAAGTTGGAAGAATTTTTAGTGATATGAGGTATAGTTTCCTAAAGCAGAGTCTTGTGGTCAATGAATATTGTTTTGAATAAGATCTTGCAACAACTTAAGCCAAAATATCTTAAGGTAGGTTTGCTTATTGGAGCCAATTATTTGTATGTTAGGGTAGGGAAACCTTTTTGTGTCCTCAAAGTCTATTAAATTAGAAGATATCCTTGAAAAATCTATTCCTAAAGCTAGCCTGACATTTTGAGACAGGAAGAGAGTAAGCTATGATGAAAAGTCCATGAGACAGAAGCAGTGTCTTTCACACCGGGTTTTTTCCTATGCATGAAAAAATCTCCAAACCATTACTATTTATTTTTGGAGTAAGATGAGCCTGTCGCAGGTACTTTTCTCTCCCTGGTCCCAAAACTCTTTCCCTTCTGATTGCTTCTTGTCATAGACAGAGACTATATCTGGCCTACTTCCATATATAGGAAAGTGATATTTACTCATATTTTTGTTTATTCATATTTTAAAAAGTAAGTTCACTTCCGACACTCCTTTTCTCTTTCTTCTTCCTCTTTCTTATTTCATCTGACTTTCCTTTTACTTCATTTTACTTCGTCCCTCTCTGCCTTGCCTCCTTCCTTCTTGATGTAGATGGATGCATGAACAGCTCTAATAAATGGCATCTGTGTATCTACATCTATATCAGTCAGCTCAATTTGCCATAACAAAATGCCTTAAATTGAGTGACGTAAACACTAGAACATTCTGGAATATGAATGTCCAACATCAAGGTCAAGGCCAAGGTCAATTTAGTTTGGTGAGGGCTTTCTTCTTAGCTTGTCAATGGCACTTTCTCATGGTGTCCGCATGTGATGGAGAGAGAAGGATTTTTTCTCTCTTCCTCCTTTTATAAAGACCCAGTCTTATTGGACTGTGACCCCAACCTTATGAACACATTGAATTTTACTAACTTTCTTTTTTTTTTTTTTTTGTCGGTCGTGGGGCTTGAACTCTGGACCTGGGCGCTGTCCCTCAGCTCTTCAGCTCAAGGCGAGCGCTCTACCACTTGAGCTACAGCGCCACTTCCGGTTTTCTGGTGGTTTATTGGAGATAAGAGTCTCACGGTCTCTCCTGCCCGGGCTGGCTTTGAACCGCGATCCTCAGATCTCAGCCTCCTGAGTAGCTAGGATTACAGGCGTGAACCACCAGCACCCGGCTGAATTTTACTAACTTTCTAAAGACTCTGCTTCCAGATAAAGTCACACTGAGGGTAAGGATATCACCATAAGAACTTGAGGCAGAGGCAGAGTTCACTCTATACCCACACTTTGCTATATAATTTTGCAGTCCCCTCTGACTCTGTCTCTAGTCTCAGCCATGTAGTGTAATTTGCCAATTTTACCAGTTGTGAAGCAAGCAGAGATGTGAAAGTTTCAGGTGTGTATACATTTTCACTCCATCTCATGCCCAACTGAGTTTGCTTTCTTTTGAACCTTTACCTCTCCCTGAGAAGATGTCTGATCTAGCTTTGTGAAGTGATATGACACACACATGGTGACAAGCCAAGACCATGTCAGAACCAGTGGGTGACCAACCAACCCCTGAGATGTGAAGGAGCCAGCTGACGGACGTAAGCTGGGCCTGGCTAGCTCAGCTTGTGGACTGACTGGTTGAGAATAAGAAATGGTGGTTGTTAGGTCACTAAATTCCAGAGTGGTGTATTACATCTAGCTAATACCTTCTCTCTATTCCTTCCTATTTTTTTCATTTTTTAATGTATTTGTATGTGTGTCTTTGCTCCTCCATTTCTTTGGAGTTTAAGAATCAGAGTATAGCTCTACAATTCTTTTAGCTCCTGATCACCTGAGCAAGAATAGTACCTCCATCCTTCTTTATCTTTTGCCCTTATTTACATCTCTAATTTTCTTCATGGCACTTATTACTGCTTGAAATATATCATATACTTGTTTATTTCTCACCTCTTCAAGAAGCCACATGAACCTCTATAATATCCTCAACACCTAAAACAGAATCTGGCACTTCATAGGCATTTTATTGGTATATATGAAATGAATAAGTCAATGAAAAATTTCAAAACACAAGATAGATATCCCTGTCCTGTACATATGCATGTATGTCTATGTATATACAGACATACCTATGAATATACAGACACACACCACCCATATATGAATGTTTTATAAATTCAGTGCTTGCAACATGGAGTAAATAGACCTAGGAGTTAATTTTGATGCTAACATTTTGCTGAGGTGGTGAAATGAATGCCAATAAAAGTGGAAAAATAAATGGCACAAATTGTTAGTTTTCATTAATCAGAATTAGGAGGCTAAATGTTGCCAATTTGTGTGTTGTAGGAGTAAGGAGTTCTTCAAAAAGGGCTGGGGAAGCATTTGCCAAATAAATTCAAGCTGCTGTGCTGCTCACAGCTATGCACATGTACTAGCAGAGTCTGGAAACTTCACTAGTGATGACAAGATTGGGTTGTGTGTTTTTTTTAAGTACAAATTCATCTATTTTCCTGGTTAGCTATGAATGTCTTATTCAGTTAATTCCTTGGTAATTTAATTGCACTCTTTCCTCTCAAGAGGGATGGGTCATCTAAGGAAATAATAAAACCACACTAAGTGTTCTGAGCCTTCACAGAGCTGCTGGTCTAAGGGAGTCAGCTGGCTTCCAAATCAGAGTCCTCTTGCAGCAGGCTGACTGATGGCTGTATAAGGCGCTGTTAGACCTGGTATTACTGACTGCAGTGTGTGTGTGTGTGTGTGTGTGTGTGTGTGTGTGTGTGTGTGTGTGTGTGTGTGTGTAGTGGAGGTATTTGGAAGGGGAGAGGCAGAAAATAGGGGATTCCACTGATAGAAATGGTTATGAAACGGGTGATGATGTGATAGTGTGGAGGACATACAGAATTGAATGTTGGAGTTATAGCTTCTAGGGAAAGCTGCAGAGAAAAGGATACAGTCTCTCTCTTGGCCTCTATTACTCCCAAGTTTCACGGATATCAGTGCCATCATTGCTCTTGCAGGGCCCCCCCTTCCCTGGATGTGCCTGCTGACCCTTTTTCCATTCCAATCCACTTAGTTAAGATGTTACTTCTGACTACCATGATGGTTAAATATAACATGACCCTTGAACAGAGCTGATTTGTCCAATGCAGACAATGACCTGAGTCAAGCCTGTACATCCTTCTCTGGAAATTAAAACAGAGGAATAGAAAGGTTGCATAATTCTCTAAGTTGTTAGACATATACACTCTTTTTGTTATATAATTTTTTATTGTCAAGGTGATGATATACAGAGGGGTTACCGTTACATAGTAAGATAATAAGTACATTTCTTGTCAAACTTGTTATACCCTCCCTCACTTTTCTCCCACTTCCTCTCCCTCACTCCCCTCATATACACTCTTTTGATCTGGCAGTACTCAATAGCCTCTGCTAGAGCCCAAAAGAAGAAAGCATGTGTTGAGCATGGAGCAAAGACAAGATAGAGAGAAACTTGACAAGATTCAGTCTCTGATTGCAATGTGTTTCTGAGGTCACTTAAGGCCAGCCTTATGATTCTGCAAGAATCTCCTTTGCTTTTGTTTTAGATAATATAGACAATATATATTTCTGTTTTGTGGAGACCAAAAAACCCTGACAAATCACCCTTGCTTGTTCATCTCCAGTTTTGCAGTTTTTGGTAACTCCAGTTTCGTGGCCTCTGGGAAATGATGGCTCTCAAGACCAAAGGCCTCAAATGCCAAAGACAGGAACCAAAGACTGAAACTATTTATCCTAGTCTCCACTGATAAAAAGGAGTGGATGTCTGTGCTAGCCAGTGAGGTCAAAGAAAGAGGGCCAAAAAGCTCAAGAAAAGAGAGATGAGTTTCTTCAGTTTCAACCCTGAATTTCCTAGAAGAAGCTGGGCGTCTTTTCAGTGTAGAACAACAGCTTTAAGACTGTGCTCAGCCTTGAGCTTCTCTATTTTGTAAAGCCATGGTTTTGACCTAAGCAGCTCCATTTTGAGTGTAAGTATCAAAACAAAATGACTCTACATCTTGTTTATATGTATAAACAACTACCATCTGTCAGCATATTATGAGACACAATTGATAAATAATTAATTTGTGCCAAAAAATCATCAGACCAAGAGATACATCAAGTCACATCAGAAACATGCTACACGAATTTATCAGTCACACCAGATGTAACTCCCTCACCGGGGACTATAAAGGGAGAGCACCCCAAGACTGAGATATAGCAGGCATAATTACTCTGTAACCAGGTCACCTGTCATGAGCCTGTCCAGGAAAATTGCCAAATCAAAGGTGCTCTGATTCTGTCTTGAATCCAGCTCAAGTGCAGTTTCTCTGTTTGTGACATGCTGCCCACTCAAAATTGCCTACCTCCCAGACTCTGCTCTTGTGCCCTCAAGGCTTGTAGACTTTTTAATCTGGTCCCCTATAAGGATTGTTTCCCCTCTATATCTGTATCAGTTCTCTGCCTCTGCCTCCTGCACAGCCCTCTGAACTCTGCAGCTTCTTTACCTTTTCTCTCCATTAGCTATCTATTGTGTGAAATATGACGTGTGATCTGAGAGTTAATATTGGTAATTAAGATTGGAATGAAAAAGCCATAAACTGGTGGCTCACATCTATAATCCTAGCTACTCAGGAGGCTGAGATCTGAGGGTCACAGTTCAAAGCCAGCCTGGGCAGGAAACTCTGTGAGATACTTATCCCCAAATAACCACCAGAAAACCAGAAATGGCGCTGTGGCTCAAAGTGGTAGAGGCTATCCTTGAGCAAAAGGAGCTCAGGGTCAGCACCCAGACCCCGAGTTCAAGCCCTATGATTGACAAAATAAATAAATAAATAAATAAATAAATAAATAAATAAAAGATTGGAATAAAAGAATCTGTTTTGTTGAGAGCTTAGGCTACCCAATGACATCAGCAGTACTCAGTCAATTAACACCAGTGAAATTGACAGAGCTTGTCAATCAGTTGTTTTTCAGTGACCTCTACCATTGTGCAAAGATGCAAGCATGTCTGCCTATGTCTGACATAGCTTGCTGGTGGCCATTTCTGATATGTCACTGGTGATTTTATTTTTGCTTAGGACTCTTCTGTATGGTGCTATTGTTATCAACTCTCCATGGCTACCCCTGCAAGTGGAAGCCATTCAGACTCTACAATCTGCTATTCAAGGTCCCTGATAACTTGGCAAATTTTCCAACCTTAGTCCCCGACTGTCTCAACACAATTTTTTAATTCTTGTTCCCTGAAGCTACACATGATTGTATACTTCGGGTCACTGCATATTCTGGCAGGAAGCCTGTACCTATATATAGTTAGATTTATATGGCCCTTCCAGAAAAATGTTTCAAATCTAACCTCTTACCAGTGGGATAAGATTAGGCTGCCTTCCTGGGGTATGTTTCAGCATGGAGAGCTATTATTCTTTGTCATTGCTGCCAATTTAATAGGCATTTCCTTGGTTACTAATGAGGACAAATAGTTTTTCATGCATTTCAGGATAATTTCTAATTCCTTTGTGTATCCTGTTGTAATGCTTGTGGCTAGTTTTTCTACTATACATTTACAACTGTTGTATTGATTTGTAAGAATTCTTTGTTAAAGATATTGGCTTTGTCATATATGCTGCAAAAACCTCCCTTAGCTGGTTTTATTTATTATTGAGCATGGGTTTATAGAAAGTGTTTTATATAGTCTATTGTTTTTCTTCCTCTGATTTTTTTTTTTTTTTGGTTGTGGGATGCTGTCACTGAGTTCTTCAGCTCAAGGCTAGTGCTCTACCACTTGAGTCACAGCACCATTTCCAGTTTTCTGAGTGGTTTATTGGAGATAAGAGTCTCATAAGCTTTCTTGCCTGGGCTGGCTTTGAACCATGATCCTCAGATCTCAGCCTCCTGAGTAGCTAGGATTACAGATGTGAGCCACAGCACCCTGCCCTCTGATGGTTTCTATCTCAGGCTTTTGCTTACAGTTCTCTTAATTTCTTGGTATCTTATCTCCCATTTAGACAGAATCCCTTTAAGGGAAGGGTCTGCTTTAGGTTAAAAGTTTTATTCTTTGACTCTCCACTCTGCCTTCCCATTATAATTGAACCATGAGTAATTGGTCATGGCAAGTATCCTTCTATATGTCTCTAATGAGCCAAGCCTCCTGGTATTCATACCCTTGTGTATGCCTTTCCCTGTCCCCACTCCAAAATCCTTTTGGTCATTGGACTGTGGCATAAATTCTGGATGAGATTAAGCTCTGAGAAAAGATTGGGTGCTGTCTTATTCCTGCTCTCTCGCTTGTTCTGAGGAAGCTGAACGCTGTGTGAGGCCCATCTGATAGAAATTGAGGGAGCCCTCTGGCCAACAACCATACATGGTAGTTTGGAAGTGGATCACTTCTCAGCTCTGGTTATATGACAGAAAATGTGAACCACATGACCAGACTACATGTTGCTTGGATTGTTGACCCACTGTGAAAGAGTAAATGCTATTTTCTGTGTTGGAGTGATGTGTTACACAGCAATAGTTAACAAATACAAGCTTGAAAGATGTTCTTAAGCTCTGTGTATTTTTTCTTGACCTATGTTGAGGTATCTAATTTATTGCTTCAAAAGGAAAAGAACAGCTAGAAGGAGGCCTAACATAATTGGTATAGTGATGTATTTATAAGGAATTGATTTGTTCACATACTATATCTCCATGGCAAGTAATGGAAAAATGTACTTATATTCATTCTTCCTTTCCATAATCTTGGTGGATGATAGAGTGTTGAGTCTCTACTCAACACTGTTTTGTTTTGTAGAGTATGGAGATGGGCTTGGGGCTGCAAACCTGGGACAGAGCGGAGCCACTACAACCGGCTCTGCATCATAGAAGATGATTCTGATTAAATCAGGACCCAGGACAGAGGAGCCATGTGAAGTGTGAGCAAAAAAGTGTGATCATGATGGAGACCGAACTTTGAGAGGCATTGGAATCTATTTAGTGGCATTTTAAGTAACTCACCATGAGACGTGCAATATAAATCCTTAATCAATTTCTTGCTTTATTTTTGTTGCGTTTACATATGTACATCTTAGTGCTTTCCTGCGAGTGGATGTTTAGAGGAACTCCTAGTGTTAAATTCTGAATGAATTAGACACCACTTGAAGAATATGAGAGCACAGATCGTGTTCAGGTCACCTGGCACTGGGATGGGTCAGTCCTGAGAAGGGCAGGGGCTTCAATGTCCCCACTTCTGTATCTTAGCTCCTGACTGGGCCTGGTACCCAGTACTCTTGTGGTTGCTAATGCTCATTCATCCATTCATAGGTTCCCTTCCCTAGTTTATAAGAAGCTGACTTACCTCTTCATTTCTTTTCCTCCTTAAAATTAGTTCCTTTTCTAGATCCCATCCTCCCTTATACCCCACTCCCAGTAAGAATTAACACTACAGGTTTAATCCAGTAAAATGAATCTCAGCCAATGTGTCAGCTCTCTGGGAAGCAAAAAGCCTTTCTTCTTCAGATCGGCTACTGTCATACTAAAGGGATGTTATAGCCTTTACTTTCTCCTCACTGAGCTGGGTCATCTGGACATCTTGAACTGAGCTGATTAAAAGCCATTCAGATTTTCTATTCTATGGTTACAGATTATTCTTGCAAGTTTTACAGGAAATTTTCAACATAAAAAAAAAAACTTCCTCTGCTCATTTGGTTTATAATCTTTGCTAGGGTTGGATTTTATTTTATTTCTTGCACTTATGAGAATCAAGCTGGACCCGGGCAATCAGAAATGATTAGAGTCACACAGTAACCTGCAGACCCTGGGGTTTGAGTTAAATGGCATCCTAGGGACTGCCGAGGACGTGGAGCTGACATGAAAATTGAAGCAATTACCTAGATCACTCAGGCAGAAGAATTTCTGAGTCTTTTTTTTCCTTGAACAATCCAGATAATTGCTTCAATTTACACTTCTCACTGGTAGTAGAGACCGAGACAAAAACTATTCTCTAGGAAAAGTGGGCTGGATAGAGTGGGGTGTTTGGAAAATGGTTCTTATATCTGAGGGGAGAAAGGAGTGGAATAAGTCACATGCTTTGGCCTTGATTTTGATCAGCTCAAGCAAGTCAACATGAGACTGTCCATTGTTGCCTGAGTGAGCCAGAGAATACTCCATTTTCTGCTTCATCTCAACAATAAAGCTTTAGGCTGGGCAAGTACTGAGGGTGAAGATGACCAAAGAATCTATGGCTGGGGCCTTCATCTGTGTTAGATGGTAGGTGGGTTCCTCAGTTCATTAACCCCTCTCACAGATCCTGTGAATCCTTACTGTGAAGAAGCCTTGCTGGGCCAGGAAGGTGAGGTGTGAGGAGGCTTTCTGCTGGTACAGCATGCTAGCCTGTTAATTTAACCATAAACGAAAACCAAGACAATAGGACTTTCTCATTCCCTGAAGCAAAATTTTCCTCTGTGAGGGCCCTTGGGATTTATTTCTGTGGCTAAAAAAAAAAAAATCTACATTTGTTGAGTCAATTAATGAATGAATGCCTAAAAGACATATATTGAGTTTCTACTTGTGCCTGGCATTAAACAGGCCTTGGACTAAGAATGTATATACGTTATTGTAAAGGTGATGCAACAGAGGGGTTAGAGTTACATAAGTCAGATAATGAGTACATTTCTTTTTTTTAATATAGTGTTCGTCATTTCTTTTTTATTGTAAAGATACAGTACAGAGTGGTTACAGTTATATGAGTAAGGAAATGAGTACATTTCTTGTAGAGCATTGTTACTCCCCTCCTTTATTTTTCCCCTACCATCCCTTCCCTCCCCACCCCTCCAACTCTTCTCTTCCCCCACTCAAGTTGTAAAGTTCATTTTCAACACATAGTGTCTTGTAATTCTCATTGTTACACTGTATCCATGTTTCAGCATTTTGTTATTTCCCTTCCCCTCCCAAAATTAGAACAATGTATTTATAAGATGCAGGGCACCGGAATCAAATACAGTGAAAACAAGGATTATACCTTGGGGGAAGAGCATACAAAAGAAACAAAAAAACCCACATAGTACATTAAAAACAATAGCAAGTAAGAAAAAAAATCCTCTTGTGTCCCAATCTTGAATTCATTTCCTTTAGCAACATCTTATATGGTCATATATACATAGCTTTTGACCTTTTCTGCTTGTCTGGTAAGATTATCCTAGACGTACACTAGTTATTGCAAATAAGGGAAACAGGTCCTCTATTTCTTTGGGTCTGGATTACTTCGCTTATATATATTTTTCCAAGTCTTTCCATTTCCTAACAAATGGGGCGGTGGTGTCATTCTTTCTGATAAAGGCGTAGAATTCATACGTACGTGTGTGTGTGTGTGTGTGTGTGTGTGTGTGTGTGTGTGTGTGTGTGTGTGTAAACATTTTCTTGATCCATTCATCTACTGAGGAGCATCTAGGTTGGTTCCATATCTTAGCTATAGTGAATAATACTGTGATAAACATAGTTATGCTGGTAGCTTTAGTATGACCTTGTTTGTGATCATTTGGGTAAATGCCCAAAAGTGGGATTGCTGGGTCATAGAGGAGCTCTATGTGGAGTCCTTTGAGGAACCTCCATACTGCTTTCCAAAGTGGTTGAACAAGTTTACACTCCCTCCAACAATACAGTAGGGTTCCCTTTTGTCCACATCCACTCCAGCATCTGTTGTTATTAGATTTCTTGATTATAGCCATTTAACTGGGTGAGGTGGAACTTCAATGTTGTTTTTTTTGGTATTTATTTATTTATTTTTATTGTGAGAATACCGTAGAGAGGGGTTAAAATAACATGGGCAAGGTAATGAGTGCATTTCTTATCAAGCATTGTTGCCTCCTCCTTTGTTTCCCCTTCCCATCCCTTCCCATCTCCCCCCTCATGCTCACCCTCCCCCCACCCTGCGCGCCAAAGTTGTTAAGTTCCTTTTTCGACATACGACTTGTACATCTCATTGTTGCAATGGAACTGTTGTTTCTTTGAGGATTTGTTGTTGGGGGATTTAATTTTTTGAGTTCCAGGTATATTTTAGATATGAGACCCTTGTCCGTTGTATGGCTAGTGAAGATCTTCTCCCAATCAATAGAAACTATTGATCTTGCTAGCTATATCCTTTGCCACGCAGAAGCTCTGCAGTTTCATGCAATCCCATTTGTCCAATCTTTTTTTGATTTGTTGTGTTTCCATGTCTCTATCAAGAAAATTTCAGCCTGTGCCAAGAAGCCCTAGAGTTTCTCCTATTCCTTCTTGTAATGTTTTCAGGGTGTCTGCTTTGACTTCGAGGTCTTTGATCCATTTGGAGTTGATTCTGGTGCAGGGTGATATAAAAGGATCTAGCTTTAGTTTTCTACAGGTGTTTAACCAATTTTGCCAGCACCATTTACTGAAGAGGCTGTCTTTCTTCCATTGTATTTCTTTAGCTCCCTTATCCAAGATTAGGTGGCTATAGGTCTGTGGGTTCATTTCTGGGTTTTCAATTCTAATCCATTGGTCCTGAGGTCTGTTCTTGTGCCTGTACCAAGCTGTTTTGATTACTATGGCTTTGTTGTAAAGTTTGAAATTTGGTATTGATATTCTTCAGCACTTTTCTTTCTGCTGAGGATTGTTTTTGCTATTCGGGTCTTTTATTTATTCCATATGAATTTTGGGTTGCTTCTTCTATTTCCTTGAAGAATGAGGTTGGGATATTGATAGGTATTGCATTGAATTTGTAGATAGCCTTTGGCAGTATTGCCATTTTTACAATGTTAATAAGGGAAACAGGTCCTCTATTTCTTTGGGTCTGGATTACTTCGCTTATATATTTTTTTCCAAGTCTTTCCATTTCCTAACAAATGGGGCGGTGGTGTCATTCTTTCTGATAAAGGCATAGAATTCAACATACGTACGTGTGTGTGTGTGTGTGTGTGTGTGTGTGTGTGTATAAACATTTTCTTGATCCATTCATCTACTGAGGGGCATCTAGGTTGGTTCCATATCTTAGCTATGGTGAATAATACTGTGATAAACATAGTTATGCTGGTAGCTTTAGTATGACCTTGTTTGTGGTCATTTGGGTAAATGCCCAAAAGTGGGATTGCTGGGTCATGGAGGAGCTCTATGTGGAGTCCTTTGAGGAACCTCCATACTGCTTTCCAAAGTGGTTGAACAAGTTTACACTCCCTCCAACAATACAGTAGGGTTCCCTTTTGTCCACATCCACTCCAGCATCTGTTGTTATTAGATTTCTTGATTATAGCTATTTAACTGGGTGAGGTGGAATTTCAATGTTTTTTTTTTTGGTATTTATTTATTTATTTTTATTGTGAGAATACCGTAGAGAGGAGCATGGGAGGTTTTTTCATTTCCTTAGTTCTGCTTTAATTTCCTTTTTCAGATTTTTTTTTTCGGTCAATCCTGGGGCTTGAACTCAGGGCCTGGGCACTGTCCCTGAGCCGCTCTACCACTGGAGCCACAGCACCATTTCTGACTTTATCTGTGTATGTGGTGCTGAGGATTCGAACCCAGGGCTTCGTGTATGCTGGGCAAGCATTCTACCACTGAGCCACATTCCCAGCTCCGGATTTTTAAAGTTTTCATCATAGAGGGCCTTCACTTCTTTAGTTAACTCCTAGGTATTTTATTACAAAAGGACTTGCTTTTCTGATTTCAGCCTTGCTCTTCTCATTATTGGCATACAGAAAAGCCATTGATTTTTGAGGGTTAATTTTATACCTTGCTACCTTGTCAAAGTTTCGGATCAGCTTGAGTAACTTGGGAGTGGAATCCAAGGAGTGCTTTAAATACAAGATCATGTTAAATCTCCATTATGTTTGTTGCTTATCTTATTGCTCTAGCTAGGCATTCTATTAGTAAATTGAAGAGAAGTGAAGAGAGTGGACATCCTTGTTTCTTTCCTAATTTAGAGGAAATGGCTTTAGCTTTTCACCATTAAGTATAATGCTGGCTGTAGGTTTGTCATAGACAGCCTTTATTATATTTATTATATTATTTATTATATGTTGCATGGATTCCTAGTTTCTCCAGAGCTTTCATCATAAATGGGTGTTGGATGTTGTCAAATGCTTTTTCTGCATCTATTGAGATAATTATGAGGTTCTTATCCTTGCTCTTATTGATGTGATGAATTATATTGATTGATTTGCATACATTGAACCAGGTTTGTATCACTGCGATGAATCCTGTTTGATCATGGTGCATACACCATGATGAGTTGCTGAAGTCAATTGGTCAGAATTCTGTTGAGAAGTTTTGCATTGATGTTCATCAAAGAAATGGGTCTATAGTTCTCTTTCTTTGATAAGTCCCTGCCTGGTTTTGGGATGAGGGTTATGATGGCTTCATAGAATGAATTCAGTAGTGAACTTTCTCTTTCAATTTCATTGAAGAGTTGAAGGAGTATTGGTGTGAGTTCTGTTTTGAAGGCCTTGTAGAATTCAGCTGTGAATCTATCCGGACCTGAGCTTTTCTTGGGTAGGAGGTCTATAAGTACATTTCTTTTTGAATAGTGTCACCTCTTCCCTCCATTTCTTCCAGTTTTTCCCTCCCAATTCCCCTCCCCTCCAAGTTGTATAGTTCATTTCCAACACAGTGTCAAGTGAATATCATGGCTGCATTTGTTCATGCTTGGTAATGTAACTATATTAAGGGGTATTTTGTTCTTTTTCAAGTGTTGGCTTTAGAGAGATAATTTTCCTGTAATCTCTTTACAGCCTTTTCCAGATTTTATTTCTGAAGTGTTTATTTAAAAAATGATAAGTTCTTATATGTCCAGAATAGATAGCATTTTAGCAGTGTTTCAGCGGATAGGATAAAAACAACAATAGCAGCAACAAATATTAAGAAAAATGGATTTTGTTTCCCATAGAATTTGTTAACAGCATATCTGTTATGGAAAAGAAGTTTCCCATGTCGAAGTTTCTATGTACAATTCTGTCTACAACATCATTCCTTTCAGCCTCTTCTCATTCATCTTTGCAGCCTCCTGGCTACAGTGGACATGATGATCATCCAGAAAAGATTTTTCAAGCATACAATTAATGTGAGAGTCTCTCAAGGGACAGAAAGGAGCAAGACATACATGCAATAAATTTACATGAACAAAACAACTATGAAGCTGAACGAACAAGAAAACAGACTCAGACATCAACATGAAAGAGGTCAGGTGTCAAATTGGAGAGAGCCCTGTGGGCTAGAGCTGTCTCAGAGATGTTTTTAAAAATTCCATTTTCTGAAAAAGGAATAAAAGAATTGAAGTTCAAAAAATCCATTTTATGGTAAACTACACATATAACTATATAAACCATTTTAACCTTCTAAAAGTTCACAGTTCAGCAGTACCACATACATGCACAGTGTCATACAACCACCTAGCTCCAGATCTTCTTTTCATCACCCTAGACAGAAGCTCCATGTTTTATAGATTTTATAGAAAATGTATTATATATTGAGAGATCACTGAAAATCAACCAGTAGTGTGTGAAATGTGAGGAAAGAGAAAGGGCAGGAGGGCTGGATGACCACCAAGACCTTCCTGGCCTATTGGCAGACTTGTCTTTTTCCTTTCTTTGCCATGTCCCCTTTGTCAATGTTTGAGGAAGAGATATTTGTCTCACAGCCTTCTCTAAAGGAATTCCATCTCTCTTCAGTGGTTTCCTTCCTAAACTTGCCCTCTTTCTCAGTTCAGCTGTGGAGAGTCCATTCTGTCTGCTTTTCTCACTACTGTGTGTCACCCTTCCTCCTCCATTCTGGTCCTCCTAACACTTGATACTGATATTGCTGCTCCTGCCATTTTTGCAGATGTAAGTCAGGAACTGGTGGAGCAGGAGGCCCATTGGTCCTTGCTCTGGGCTACACTTTTGCCAGGCACTTTGGACATGAGATTTCAGGATGTTGTCTTCACTGATGGAAATAACTGGAAGACATTTCACCATGGAGGTACTGTGATTTGGATTTGGGTTGAGTGCCACTGAAGGATTCATATTTTGAAACTTAACGCTATTGTGAAATAATCAGAGGGTGGAAATTTAATCCAACTATGGTGTTTAGAAGTAGAACCTTTGAGAGGTGACTAAAATTAGAGTTATTAGGGTGGAGATCCAAGGATTAAACCATGTGGCTTTAGAAGAGGAAGGAATGAGGCTAGATAGACATACAGGAACACCTTTATGCTCCTTGACTCTTGCTGTGTGATACTAGGCACTTTCCTAGGACCCTGCCAGCTAGATGGCTTTCCCTAGATATGTTACTTATCCTTGTACTTGTAGGTGGGCTGAATAAATCCTAAAAAAAAATCTTGACTCAAGTATTTTGTTATAACAATGAAAGACAAAATAATTAGGGAAATAGAATCAAAACTAGATTCTAATTTCAGCTTTTCCCAAAATCCAAGTGAACCAGACCATTCATAGAACACAACAATCCTCAACTGTCTATTTTCTCATTTGTTGACCATGTTGAATCAGAAGTAGTATCTAGACTAGTATTCTTCAATAAAAATATTGTGTGAGCCATGTATACACATTAGCTTTTCTAGAAACCAATTTTTTTTTTGTCAGTCATGGGGCCTCAACTGTGGTCTAGAAGCCAATTTTAAAAAAAATGAATAAAAAAACACAAGCAACAATTTACTGATTAGCTAATGTTTTATTCAATATATGGAAAGTATTTTTTTTTTTTTTTTGGGTCCAGTCGTGGGGCCTGAACTCTGGGCCTGGGCGCTGTCCCTCAGCTCTTCAGCTCAAGGCTAGCACTCTACCACTTGAGCCACAGCGCTACTTCCGGCTTTTTTGCTACTTCCGGCTTTTTTCGTTTTGCTTATGTGGTGCTGAGGAATGGAACCCAGGGCCTCATGCTTGCAAGGCAAGTGCTCTACCACTGAGCCACCTTCCCAGCCCAATGAGTACATTTCTTATCAAGCATTGTTAGCCTCCTCCTTTGTTTCCCCTTCACATCTCCCTCCCTCCCACCCTCCCGCCTCCGCCAAAGTTGTAAAGTTCGTTTTTCCACATAACAACTTGTACATCTCTCTGGTTTTTTTTTTTTTTTGTCGGTCGTGGGGCTTGAACTCTGGGCCTGGGCGCTGTCCCTCAGCTCTTCAGCTCAAGGCTAGCGTTCTACCACTTGAGCCACACCACCACTTCCGGCTTTTTTTTTTCCTTTTTGCTTATGTGGTGCTGGGGAATTGAACCTAGGGCCTCATGTATGCAAGGTAAGCGCTCTACCACTGAGCCACCTTCCCAGCCCTATGGAAAGTATTTTATGTCAACAGGGAACAGATGAAAAGAGCTACTGGGATATTTATCATCGCTTTTCACATTGTCTTCAAAATCCTATTTGTATTTTATACTCACAAAACATCAGAAATAGATGAAGTGTACTTAGGTTTCATAAAATTTATAGTTGAAAATACAGATTCACAAAGCAAGTTGTGCCAAAAACATTTAAAAGTTTCTAATAAATCAAGTATCAAAATACTTGAACTTAGGGCCTAGGTGCTGTTCCTGAGCTTTTTCATTCAAGGGTAGTACTCTACTACTTGTTTCATTCAAGGGTAGTACTCTACTACTTGAGCCAGATCCACTTTCATCTTTTTGGTGCTTAGTTGGAAATAAGAGTCTCACAGACTTTTCTGCCTGGCTTGCTTCAAATCATAATCTTCAGATCTCAGCCTCCTGAGTAGCTAAGAATACAAGTAGAATCACTGGTACCCAGACAAAATTTTAAATTTAATGAATTCAAAACTAAATTGAGTTAAAATTTAGCTTTTATTCACACTAGCTACATTTCAAGAGTTCAATAGCACCTACCTAGAGTCTAAGGTCAGCAGCAGAAAATGCTAATTGCCCAATTATTTGATTTGTTATAGGTTCAAAGATGTTTTTGGGTTAGCGTAGTGAGTTAGCTTGACCATCACAATATTTAATGATTGGATTCAAAATTGCCTTTTGAGGCTAATAATCTTTCCTTGATTTCACTTTGGTCACTTGTTTGTCTCATTGTGTAACGTCTACTTGGCTACTGCTGTCCTCTCTAAATAACCTCTTAGGACCCTTTTAGTGATAAGTTGCAGTTAGGTGATTTAATGAACAGATAATTGCTGGTTCACAAATAAGAAGTCTGGAATAAGATGGGCTTTGCATTTGGAGAATCCCAGTAGCTTGATCTTGTAATCAAAGACTGGAATTCCTTTCTCTCTTGGCTGTGTGGTCTCAGCCTTAACTTCATCTTAAGCCTAGTTCTTCGTGGAGTCATAGAATATTTCTAGCACTCTCTGGTGCTGCATGTGATTCTCTAGCTGGGGAGAGAGGGCTGCATAAAAGAACTTCGCAAGAATATTGCAGTCTTTTCCTTTTGTCTCCTTGGCTTCATTCTTCTTATATCTCAGCCAATCACTAGAAAGGAGGATGGTATTGTCTTGTTTATCTTGTTCCCATGGCTGAATCTGGGGACAATTCTCCAAATTATGTTGACCTACTTAGTAAGTAAGAGGACAAGTCTAGGAATCACACTAGTGACAAAAACATCTTTTATTTTCCTAAGGTTTTCTCTCTCTGTCTCTCTATCTCTGTCTGTCTGTCTGTCTATCTGTCTGTCTGCCTGTCTGTCTCTCTCTCTCCACACACACACATACACACACACAAACACACACACACTTCAGAAATTTATTTCCAAGAAAGAGAAAAGGTCAGTTTAGGGAAAATATTAATTGATTTTTGCTTTTTTAAAATGTTTTTTAAAATTGTTATTTTAAAGGTGATGTAAAGAGGGGTCACAGCTCAGATAAAGAATCAGATAAAGAGTACATTTCTTTTTGGACAATACCACCTCTTTCCTCACACTCTCCCAGTTTTTCCTCCCACCTCCCTTACTCCCAGTTTTGCTTCTTTTCTTTTTAATCTTTAGTTGTAAAAATTACCACCTTATCCATTTTAAGTGTATGGTTC